>NC_137705.1:10351418-11683458 GCF_964034855.1 Anser brachyrhynchus
GGCACGCTCGTGCCCGCCGTCCTTTGGCCCAGCCTGGGCACAAACACTTCAAGCATTGCTCGCGTGCTCCAAGGAGGATGCCTCGGCTTTCACCGCCGCGGCAGCACGCTGCTGTGGAGGGCAGCAGTGTCACTGCGGAGGGGCCAGCGGCTCACAGGCTTGGGTGACCTTGAGCCTTCCTAAGCAGTTACCTTTTCTGGGCCTTTGGCATGCTCTCAAGTGATCTTTCAGCCAGAATCTTCACTGCCTAAAATAAATTCAGCAATATTCACCGTGGCGTGCCTGCGCTACTCGTTCAGGATACCTGACTCTAGCTCCCAACCTGGGCAGACATGGGCTTCGGAAAGTTTCCCCGGCTGCTTCCTGGGCAGATTGCTCCTGCCCTGGCTCAACGCCAGGGTGACTCACAGCACGTTGTTGTTAGGAAAGGCAGAATTTTCGGGAGTTTTCTTGCATGTCCCTATATGCTAATGGTGTGTCGCGTTGTCTAGAAGTGGCCTTAACAATGGTATTTATGAGACATTTCCTTCCCACCTTCTGAAAGACTGACCCGGTTAGGAGAAAGAGAAACTGGAGAGAGCAGGACTTGTTCTCTGACCTTTGTCAAGCTTTTGCTATGGAGCCTTAGGGAGAAGGGGCTGGCGGTGAGGGGCAGAGCTCCCCTGGGACCCACATGTCTCCAGAGCAAGCAAACACAAATGCCAGGGAGAAAAAACCTCCCCAAATAACCATGCAGCATCAGCCTCACACCCTGCCTGGCCAATGCATGGATATACACCTTGTAGTTCCAGCCTTCACCTTGGAGGCCCCACATATCATTACCAAGTCTCTCCTCTGTATAACCCAGCCAGAAATGAGGACAGTTGACAGGACTGAGGGATGCAAACCATGATTTGGGAGCAGCCTCCACTTTGCATTGGGCTCCTTTCCGGTTTTAGAAGCACCGTGCCTTCTGCAAGTTGTGAGTTGCTTACCGTGCCTTAAAAAAAGAGTGTGATCTTCACCTCAGATGCAGTTCATAAAATGTGCTAACAGTTCCATTAAAATTCCCATCTACACAGAGTAGCACGTAATCACAGGGCTGTGTTAGCGTGAAGCCATACGCCAAATGAGCTTGTGAGGCATCCCTCTGTCTCCAGGTGCGATGCAGGACTCCGTTACCTTGGGCTCAGGTTTGTGGGGTGCACCCCAGCCCCTTCGCCCCACTTAGCTCCGCAGCTGTTACATCAAACACAGCACACAAGTGACTACAGGGGTGTTCGCCTCACTGGGATCCACCCACACTGGAGATCCCACCGAGATGCTCGCAGCCTGGCAGCTCACGAGCACCGCGCGCTCTGCCAGGTGTGTTTTCCCTGCCGGCTGCCCACTCACTGGTCCCATGACACCAGAAAGCAAAGCGTGCGCTGGCTGCAGCCCAACAGGCAACACCAGCCCCACGCTGCAATGTGGCAGAGCGTGGCTGCTGCCTGTCCCCCCACGCCACAGCCATCCTGGTGCTTGTACACGGGAGGATTGGGGGGGGGGCTGGAGGGGGGAAGTGGGCTCAGCAAGAAGCGCTAGAAACACGGATTTGCACCTCTTTGGCCAATGCTAGTCAGCTCTAATTTGTACCGAAGCCCAATCTTATCACTTGGTGATTGCTAAATGGGCCACAAACAGTTAATATTTTGTGCTCAGTCGGTCACAGGATGCCTGTAGCATGGAGCAATTTTCCCTTACTATCTGTGTCAGCCAAAGACCTAACATTTTCTTACTTTTTACCCCCATGCGTTTGCCTGTTGGGCTGCTTAAATTCATGGATGCAAGTGTGAAACTTGCCCCCGGGCTCCCACATTTCCTCGGGGAGCACATCCCAGCGGAGCAGCCGAGGCGGATTGGGGACTCCCTCGGCGCACGGCGGCGGTGCAGCCGGGGAGCTGGCAGGGGAGCTGTGCGGCCCGGGGTGGGTTGTAGCGTGACCGGGCGTCATCCGGAGCAGCGAGGCCCTGGGATTGCCTGATGACAGAGCCCCATAAATCACAGAGCGGAGCCACACAGCACAGGGTGTGGTGGGTCCCTGGGAGGTTTTCCATCCAATTCCCCTGGAGGTCCTGCCAAGCCATGCAGGGGGGATGGCGTTTATGGAGGGACGTCTGCTGGCAGGCCGGCGCGCAGGGGACGGACACCATCTCCAACCGGAGCAGTGGACGCTGCCACACACCCACTCTACCTGGCCTAAATTCAGCAGGAACTCAGCAAGGTGAATTCATACCAATCCACAGCTCTGGCAGCTTTGCAAATTTTGCTGGCTGAATTTCACTTCCCGGCTGGGAGACAAAGCTCCCATTTCTCCCAGTAAGGTGCAGGTTTGAATCCTGGACATATTTGTGCCGTTCTCCACCAGCACCACAGCTGTTTGCTCCAAACATGAAGATATTTTTGTAAGAGCAAAAGCATGAATTATTTCAAACTTGCCTCAGGATGAAATTTCAAGGGTACTGCGGAGAATGTGTTTCCACAACAAAACGGGAGCTCTTCTCCTGCTGAATCGTTCCTGTTACTTTCCTGAATGCTAGAAAAGAGGCTGGCATTTTTCAAATGTCAGCACGTACCTGGAATGGGAATTTGTCTCCATTAAATCCTTTGGAAGCTATTGTTGTTGTTGTTGTCTAATCAGACCGAGAGTTCAGTTTGGCAATTTTTATTAGACCTTGCTTTTAGGTGTAGGCAATTAGCTTAACAAAATGTCAGATAGGATCTCTGCTGTGTTTGCAATCCTTGTTGCTCAGATTCTTACCTGGTGGGAAATGGCTTTGGAGGAGCACAGCCACATCTTTGTAGCTGTTTACATCACATTTCTGATGGAGCTCCACCCTGCTTTCCCCATTTGTACTTTGTTTTTCATGAATAAAGGTCATGGCATTGGCATCACAAAAAATATTGTTGCTGTAGAAGGAACTCAGCTGTCCCCTTTGGGTTATAAAACAAATCACATGACAGGACAGTAACGCACTCCAACTTTCGTCAGGGCAGAAATCAGAGATGGAAGAGAAGCATAGGACCAGTGGAGCTCTCTGCAGACCTCCAGCCTCTGGCAGGTCAGTTGTTTCCCTGCCTGTACTGGGCTCCTGCATAGTGCACATGCTCTAATTTTGCACAATCTAATTTTAAAGGTAGCCCAGCTGTTAGCAGCGGAGCTGTCGTGAGTATCTGCTTCCCAGTCTGTATGTCACACTGCTGAAATTTCTGTTTTAATAGTCAGAAGCACAATTTCTTTTCACCGATGTCATACTGTTAGCCCAACACTTCCATGCAACTTTTGTTGCACCAGGGAAAGACAGCTGCCCCCATTTGGTGTGCTGCACAAGAAAGTGTGCCAGGGAAACATTGGTGCCAAGAAGTGGTTTAAGGCACTGGCTTGTGTGCGACCCAGACCTGACTGAAATCTAGCTACAAAATACACCTTTTTGGCCATGTTGTATCCCTATTTTGGGATAAATGTAGTGTAACTACTTCCCTTGACTCAGCTATGGCTATAAAGTGAATGAGATCTTTCACATGTTTCTGTATTAAAGTCTATGCTGACCTTAGTGCTTATGCTGATGTCAAAAACAAACAAACAAACAAAAACATCCACCAAAAAACCCTCCACACAAACAACCAATTGTCTTTTGGTTCAAAAGCCAGATGAGTTCTAATCTTTCATCATGGGTGAGTCCGAAGCTCTCTGATGTTTTCTCTTTCAGTTTGCTGATACTTTCTAGCAAGGTGATGGCTTAAGTAGATGCAATACTCCAGGAATAACTTCATTACCACTGCTTGCAGAAGCATGGCCACAAAACCCTGGCCCAGGTTTTCATGATTCTCTTGGCAAATACTAAAATCTGAATTGTTCTGAGAATATGATGGGAAACCAGAAGAAATTGCTGTATTATTTTTTACAGCCAAGGACATGGATCAGGCAATGAAGCAAAAACTCTACATCAAAAGCACCACAAATGTTTTTCAGCAGGAATACTACTAAAGCAACCCCTGATTCACAGAATTCAGTAGGAAGTCTTAGTCAAATCTTGAATTCTCCTTCCCAGGACCACACCAATACAATTGAGTAGGAAATCAGACTTTACAGAAATGGTTGGGGATTTTATTAGTAAACAGCCCAGATGTGAATTCCTCATTTGTTCTCAAATAAACTCTCATGGAAGGTATGTTTGAAACTGAGAACTGTCTGAATAATAACGAATGCTAATTTTTACAATGTATTTTAGCTTTACCCCGGGAATTATAATTTAAGGAGTATAGATCTTCCTTGCTGCAAAACCCTCAGGACACATGTGACAATACTCAGTAATCAGATAAAATAGAAATAATTAATAAAATATTTCATCATTAGAAAAACTTCCAGTACCAGAAGATTTTGCAAATCACCCAGCAGGTTTTGTATGTGTTCTGGCATCTGAGATTTTGTCAGGGACAGCCAAATGAAAGCTAAGTGAATGGTGAGTACAAGTATAAGGCTTAAAACAATGTCACACAGGTTCAGTGTCCATAAAAATAGTTTTTTAACAGAGTTGTTCAAATTTAAACAAAATTGTTTCTTTTCTTTATCAAGCATTCTCCTCTTTCAGCAGTGATTATTAACAAAATAAAAGTTGTCTCAAAAATAGAGATTTTTAAAATCTAAAACCATCACACTCCTATTTTCCCTTAGTATTGACTACAAAGTTGTTGAAGTTACATCCCCATTTACGATTTCCACACCACTTAGTACTTCACGTTGTATTTCCTCCATGAAGTTTCATAACTTCTGCTAACTATGTAGGCCTGGGAGGCCTACAAAGCACATCTAGACTTTACAGGAAGTGGTTTTAATGTTGCGATAGCAACCTTAAATCAGTACTGAGTAAGCAGAGGTGCTGCTCAGCTGAGAAACAACATCAAACTCTTGTCTGCACATCCTCACAGTGGTTAAGAACGAAGTCAGCAGTTAGGATGATCAAGCCAAATACCCTTCAAGAAAAGAAATTGCAATTCCGTCTTTTTTATTCCTCCCTCTGTTCCAGTTTGATAAGGTTTCTAGTTGGAATGCTGCTTGTTGCCATGCACTCTTGATGTCTGGGGAACCTTTCTTTCCTTTGCTTGCAGTGTCCCCCAAAATAAACCAAGCGTGGATACCACATCCTCTGCAACTCTGTGGTAACGTAAAGAGAGAAGACTCTCACCCACTGGAGGGAGAATCCAGGTCCTCTTTTACTTAACCCTACAGCTGACTGCATTTTGGAAGAAATATATATGCATTACATACTTCAGTATATATATGTATAGTATATATAGTGTGTGTGTGTATATATATATATATTTAATTGAGGCTCCATTAATTCAACTTTGTTAATCATTTGGGGGTCATGTAATGAAAAGTTCTGCAGAAACACAAGGTATTCCTGCTGCTTGGGTTGCAAAACTGAAGTGCAAGCTCTGAAAAGAGAAGTGTGCTTAGAACAAAGAGGTTTTGAACACAAAACCAAACCATGGCAATGCATGCTGACAAACACTTCATCTGCCTGCTGCTGATTATGTTTTTCAAATACACATGGAGTACTGTCGGGGACCTTGGCTACCTTTGTCTGTCAATGAGCCAAACCAGTTTAATTTTTCTTCAAAATTGGTCCCTGCTGCAACTCAGGTATTTTGTGTTGTTTTTGTTGCTTTTGTTGCCGTTCACCTTTGAACTGTTTCCAGTCAGCAAGCATTTCTGGTACCAGAACTGAACAGAATACTTCAGGAAGTCTAAGGGCATGAAACGAAAGACTAAAACTCCCTCCTTCGTGACTTTTATACCGTCAACCCATATCCTTTTGATTTTTGACCTTGTTTTAGGTCTACACCAGAAAGGCTTTGCCATCTTTGCCTGGGTTTGATTTTTTTTTTCCCCCTTTAGTTTTGATTTTTTTCCAGTTTTCTGGATAGATTTCACACAGCTTGCCACCACAGCTCTAGTGGACAATAAAAAAATGTGTGGGAACTCCTCCAAAGTATGTGTTTGCAAGGAGTGCTATGCCAGGAACATCATTACCAGAGTCCCAGTAACTAATCCAGAACCGATGCCATAACTTTTATGTGTACGAGGGGCACTGAAACCCACGCTGAAATACTTGGCAAGTCTGCCCATAAATTAGGATATACTCTATTGATATTGGCTACAATCGACCACAACATTCCTTGGTTTTGAGGTAGTATTTCTGGAGGGAGAGGGTTTGAGGTGCCAGTTCTTGTCATGTGTTTTCCTGTCTCACCCTATCTCCAAGCCCAGCTAATCTGATGATATCCAACTGTCCTAATGAGCTGCATCTACTTCTAGACTGAAGCGCTGACAGCTGCCTGTCCTTTTGCCAACAAAAGCTTTGGAGACGACTGTACCTCATTCCTGCAAGTACGCAAATTGCTTAGTTTCCAGACCAAATATGAGACATAATGATACTTCTTTTATTGATCCAGGTCTAAAAAAGGTGTGTCAAGAATGTACTCAATCACTTCCTCACGTGCAGTTTAATGCCACAGCTGGAAATGAGGTTTCTATCTATTGCTTACAGAGGGGAAAGCAAGTGTTCACGTCCCTTACAGCAGAGGTGCAGTCACATGGGCTAAGGTCAGGGAGAAGGACATGTTCCTCCAATTAATGTTGGCATGTGTTTACTTGTATTTTTATACATTGGTAATTCTTCCATTTGCTGCTCTTGGATTCAAAGCACATGGCGAGAGCTTTAGCTTGTTTTTATTCAGGTAGGATTTATCGCTCTTAAATCTTCACCACAGACCTAGCCCATCTAATGAACAAGGATTTGCTTTCCTCCCCACGGGTCAGGCCCAAAGCTGATGGACCTGAAGGCTCAGCAGCCTCTCCTTGCCATAATCTGCAAGTCCAGAGCGCCGAAACTGGGTAATAGGTGAGCAGATAAGACCAGGCTCCCAACAACCCATTAAAAGCTAGTCACAACCTTCTAGAGAGAAAGCTATCTAAAACAGACTGAAGTTGAGGAAAATTTCATCTTGGGTAATTTCAGTGCCACAGGAATAGTAGACAACAATCCTCAAGCAAACATGGAGAAGAGACACACAGAAACTCTGATCTTGATCCAAACGTGGTCAGAATAAACAGAAGGAACACCTCCACCGAGAGCCGGTCAGGGCAACTCGTCTCCAGGCAGAAATAATAGTTTTCCCTGTCAAAAGAAAAACCCACGTCTACCCTCTGCCCCTCATAACTTTTATGACTTGCCAAATTCCAGGAATCATGGAAAACACTACTGAGCCAGGGGCCAAGGAGTGGAAAAACTAGGGGAAGCACAGCTAGTACTGGCAGGCTCCTGTAGCAGCCCAGGTCACCAGCGTGGCCCCTCCTGTGCCAGCCTTTCCCACACTATTTTCACAGCTGAAGGTAGAACCCATTTTTTCAACTCAGCTTTTCCCCAGTGAGTTCCTCACACACATGCAAGTATGAAGACTCATGACTTAAATTCAGGCTACGAAGGAAGAAAGAGAGAGTTTGTTATTGTTCTAGGATTTTTCTTCTTTTCTTTTTTTATTTCTTGGGATGTGCTCAAACATTACGATGGTGGAGACCATATAAGTAGCTAGATTAGAGCAACAGACATAACAGTGGTATTGGATACAGAAATAGCAGCAATTGCCAGTTCCATGGAAAGAGAGGACAAATGAATAAACATTGATCATAACATCTGAAACCACCAGGCTTGGAAAAGCCTCTTTATTTTAGGAATTGTCTACTGAAAGATGCCAGGGCTAGATCTGACCAGTTCTGACTCTTTCTCAGGAGTATAATTGTCATTGAGGAAGAAAAGGATGTTTGAGGATGGATAAACCCAGGAACCTTCTACACCATCATCTTTTAGTCACTAAGCTCTACGGACAAATACAGGCTTTTGTTTGTTTGGTAGGGCTTATTTTTGTTTTTATTTTAAATCTGCAGTTTTTCCTAAACACTTTTCCCGGATGTTTTTCAGGCTGAAGAATTGCAAGCAGACTCAGGATGATGTACAAATTGAATGCAAAGGCAAGCAAGATATCCAGATAGGTCTATCCCTCAGTATCTCTTGAGTACAAGATGGTCTCACCTCTACAAGACCTTCTCCTGTGTTAGCAGATCTAAGACACCATCAGGAATAAGGCAAAGAGGAATCCATAAACAGTGAGCGTGTTGACAGAATATCAGTGCAACTATAGCATGAGCTGTATTCTAGAGTACAGGCCTGGAAAGGCATTTTCAATGTCTTGTGTTATTTATGAAGATGTTTCTGAAGACACACAAACTGTGCCCTGCCAGTGGGGGCAAATTGTTTCTTTAGGATTATTGAAAAGTTACTTAATAAGAAGCTTCCTGTATTTCATCACAGCTGGCGATCAATTATTGTAACACAATTAGAAAAGCTGGAGATTGAAAAAGAGAAATTCTCTGATTTGGCACAAATTGCTTATATTATAGCTGGTGTGTGCGAAACATGGCTGGGCTCTGTTGAAGTGCAAGATACTGGCCATCTCTGACTGTCTCAGCAATATTTTGAGCTTTGCATTGAGCTGAGAGCTCAGATCCTAGAGGCTTGCAAGGGAGGCCAATCCCTTGGGACATCCTTGGTATCAAATTCTTTGAGGATACTTGAGTGGACTATGCAAAGAGATTGCTTAATGTGTTACAGGGAGGTGACATTTACCTTCCTTAGGGCACCAAGAGGACATTTTATAAGACTGTCCAATTTATGTTTCCTCAGGAAAAAAAAAAGTAATAAAAAATAAAGCCAAATATAACCACAGTACAGTTTTAAGAGGCTTGAGATACTGCTTCAAGAAGGGGATGCCTAAAATACACAAGGATGAAATGCCAGTACCATGAAAATCAGCAAGAAAATCTCCTAGTGACTTCACTGGGACTGTGTCCCTACAGTCTGTCCAGACAAAGACAGTATAAACACCAGAGGCTCAATTGTCCCTGAGCTTACAGTGCACAGTTGTTTAAGAGCAGGAAACGGCCCACCCTTTTCCCACCTTTGTACACCCATGCAGGGGTCAGCGGCAGTGTAGCTGCCATAAGGGCAAGCCTGATCCAAGCTGATGTCTGGCGTGGGGTGACAGAGGCAGGCCGCAAATGAGGCAAACGTGCGGTCAGTCTGCGAACAGGCCCTGTGGCTGAGCAGGCCCGCTCCACCAGTCGTCTGGGACAAACTGGCTTAAACCACTGCTCAAGCCACAGTTTTCTTTCTTGGAGTGTAAAGTCAACACTCGAGGGAAAGAAAGGTTTCACCAGGTGCCCTTATAAGGGGAAAAAGTCCAAGGAAGCAAAAGTATCGCTGCCATTGACACGACACACCCCTCCTTCTTCCAGTATCTTTTGCCACCATAACAGGATCCTGAAGTGGTTGTTTTTAATTCAGGACTGAGGTGATTTCATCCTTTACACTCATTATCTGAATAAGCAAGCACATAGTTCTCTCATTCTTCATATCTGTCTTGATTATTCACCTTTGGTAATGGAATATGTAACAGGTGAGGGAAGGTGTGAGGTCACTGCCACGGAATGCCTCCCCAGGAAAAATGAAATGCAGGTACAAAAATCAAAAACAATGATGAAAGATGCATTTTTTCACTCTTTCTTAGCTCAAAAATTCAGTTCCCCAGCCCCCTACAGGGGCTCTCTACAGGTTAAGCACTGTGAAACCCTCATTTTGGGAGTAGCAGGAGGAGGCACTGAGAGAGGAATTTCCATGCCACATAGACGTACACACATTTAAATCGGGTTGTGGTTTTCTTAATATGCAAAGATCCTTAAGCCAGCTCCAACTCAACTCATCAGTTCCAGATAATTTTCAAGCTAAGGGCTTTAATAAGCATACTCAAGAGCATGAGGGCAAATTTAGCTGCAACCAATTTGCCTCTGGAACATCCTTTGAATACATTTGCATAGTCTGTGTTCACAAGGCTACATAAAACATGCCTTGCCAGCTGCTGGCTGTGCCTCTCAGCCTGGCATGCTGCTGTAGCTGCAGAATATCCTTTAAAGCCTTGACAACATGCTTGCAGTCACTCACCTTTACGTGATATTAAGTGTATCCCCATATAATGATGGTGGGCGTGCAACAGATGTCTGGAATAATGATGATTTAGACACTGGACGGGCCACGTGGAGATGGAGGGCTTGTTGCCTTACATCACCATGCCACAACCTTGACCTGATGATAGGGTATCTGAGTAAGAATGGAGAGCAATCGCTACCACCCGCACTTGGCTTCCCCACTGCAGCACGGTGCCAAATTTGATAGTCTCTTTGGTGATCCAGACACATGTCCATTAAGACAAGTTTATTTTAAAGAGGTCAGGTAGCAGCTGATGGGTGGTGGGAATCTTTTAGCATTCCCAAAACAGGCAGGGTTTGAATGAACAATCTACAGATGCAAACGTCAGCAGATTTATTCACAAAACCTTGTGTTAAAGTCTTCCTGAACTTTGGGTACTTGATGTTTGGTGCCTAATTGTATCCATTATAGCAGTTCATTACTTACAGAAGATGGGGATCCAGGGATCCCAGTCAGACTTGGAGCCCAGTTGTGCCAGTTGCTGCACGAGCACCAATGCCAGTTGTGGTAGATTATATGAGCTCAGGCCCTGCAAACTCTTACCTATCTGCTGAACTTTTTGTACAGCTGTAACTTCACTTGGTTCAGTCTGATCTGTGCAGATATGCACTTCTATTGTGTTCTAGTTCATTATCTATTTAACACCTATTGAACTCTCTGCAACTGCTTAAAAGCATAAACTAAATCATGCGCATAAATGTTTGTAGAATGCGGGGCTTCATAAAGACCAGCAGCAGTACAGGCAGAGGAAAGCTTGAGAGAGAGGGAAGATAAAAGTAACCATAAAGGGAACTTGTGATTACATAGACTAGCTACATACATAATTTGTGGGCTTTGTGGTTTGGGAATTCTGTTTGTTTGTTTAATGTAAATGAGAAAGAGAATTTAAAGAATCCCTGCCACCTACTGAAGCCGAGAACTGCAATGTTGTAGGCCTCACCCAGTGCATTTATAAGTTCTTCCTTGTTCAGCAAAACACTTGGCCACATTTTGCACGCCAACAGGAGAATACCAAGTAATGTGTTTTCTGTAAGAATTGCAGGCCACTTCCCCGCAGCCTCCCAAATAAACCTGCTGTCCCCCAAATACTCCTGCACAATGAACATAAGCGGGGAGGACTTCTGTGAGGTTTGGGGGTGTTTTCTCTTTCAATACTCGTGAATTCTTTTCTGTGTTATTTGACTAGCTCTAACCAAAAGCTACCTTTGGGAATGTTCTGTATTCAGAGTCTAATTTAGATGTACCCAATTTAGATGCAAGTTCTCACCATGCATCACTTTTAGAACAAGTTTCTTTGTAAGCTGTTGACAGAAAATGTTTATAGTCCTATTATACTCGAGTAAAAAATGCGAACTGAGTAATGGATGTAATATCTTTTCCTTTGGTTTACTTGAGTTTATTTCCCTGTTGTGCAAAGTTTTTTCCAGATTTTTAAACAAATTCACTTTGTCTTGACTCATGCTTTTTATTCTCCATGAACAGTTTAACAAGCTAGAGTTTGGACAGTTTGCAGAACGCATCTGCTTTGGAGTGATCTAGAAAATATTTCCAGGGAACCAGGATTCCTAAAACCAATTATGTTAATCAGAAATGTGGTGCAACTCCCCTGCAGTGTTCCCTTTGGGAACACTGAGATAACAGGTTACCTTTAACTTACTGACACACTTTGAATTTCGACTGCTGAATACTTGCAACAATTTACACGTTGGTATCAGCTATTTGTAGTGCTCAGCAAACAGAATAAAGAAGGTGAAACTCTGAATGATTTTTTTACCAGTTCTTTGCAGGTCTGAAGGTCTTACTTAACAAAGAGTTTCTATACTAGCTAAGGCTAAGCATACGCTGAAGATAAGCATAAGCCTGAATGCTTTGCTGAATTCATACTTGGTTAGGTACGTTTCTGCAGTTTTTCTTAATCTGGCCCACAGCTAACAGCTGACTAGTGATACTGAGCGTAACAACCAGGGCTCCAGGGAGGGTGTGGATGCTATTTTTGACCCACTTAAAGTGATTGCTATTCACATTTTGTGTCAGTTACAACACGTTACCATGATACAGAGACTCTACAAACAGACCCAAGTTATCTTCTTGATTTAAGGACACCTTGCTTTCTTATATGTTTCCAGAGCCGTTTAGTTTTTTACCTTGCTTGGTGGCATTCTTTTCACCTCAGCCTCCAAGTCAGCTGATCTCATTGAATATCGATATGTGAAACAAACAAGTATTCCCTTTACTTAACATGGGTCTTGTTTGCTCTTCCTGGCACTGGACGAGTATTACGTCTGCAGGGAGGGTTAGCTTTTAATCTGCATGTTATTGTAACATGTCTCCATCAAGATAGAGGCATGCCCCAGCAGGACAAGGTGCTGTGAAAGTTCAGGTTGTTGCTGTTAGCTTCCAGCAAAGGAAATTATTTTTCAGCCACCCATGTTGAATTGCCAGTGGCCAACACAGAAGCCTTTTGTCAAACAAAAGCTACTGGACCATTGCTATTTACAATGCCCAAAATGCAGTCCAGCCAAACGAGGGAATCAAAGGCAAAATCTTGAGCTTCTCACTGAAGGCTTGATCTTGTTAAGCTTGCCTCATGTGAGAAATCTTCCTTCATGGTATTAGTCCTATTGATTTGAACATGAGCCCAATCCTTTTCCTACAAAAATTCCCACTGAATAGAGTTAAGAGAAGCCAAAACTTGAGCATTACAGAAGTGAAAGAATATGCTATGAGCGGGCATTACAGGCTTTGGAAGGAACAGAACAGAGTACAGTACACCATTATAAAACACAGGATCATGCTCTTAAACCAAACACTGGGTCCTTACAAACTTCGCCTTGAGAATGAGTGGGAGGGAGGCTGTCAAGGCTAAGTCAATGCTGAATTGCAACACACCTGTGCCATAACTTCTGCTGATGGTTCTCCCAGTGTACCTGCCTGTTTACAAACCCCACTTTCTGACGCGTTTTACAACCTTCGTGTACAAGCCTTGCTCTTTCCAACAAAAGCAAATGCAGCTTCCAGCTCACGAGGAAAGACACTTAGATTATGACAACCTGCTGACACACATGATAAAAGTGTTTTTACAACTCAAAATAGTCAGAATACCCCTATGAAATATTCTTTCTCACAAAACATGCTGTTTTCTCATTATGTGTGTTGACATTTTTCAGACTGACCTCTGCTAGATATGTTGTTCCGGAGTCCCCATTTAGTGGAACATTTAAACAATAACACTTTGAAGCATGCTCAGTCTCTCTTTTGAAGTCCATTCAGGCTCTGCCCTAGGGTCAGCAGGCGCATTCCAGCAATGATGCACGGACCATCTGCTGTACAAGTTTAAATCCCACTGGTCCTATACCTAGAGGTACTAACATGTTGCATAACTCGCACTGAAAAACAGCCTGTCAGCTCAGATAGGCTCTGGATTTATTCCTATAGTTCTCTTATCCTCCCGCTGGAGGGCCTGCACACAGTAACCTTTGAGTGTGGTTTCTGAGGACTACAAATTAATGAGATAAATAATAAGAAATGACATTAAGTTCCTGTATTCAAAATCTTTATTTTCCTTTGCCCATCTACACCCTGGCTCTGTGATTCCCAGAGCTTAGTGTCTGGCATCTCATTTAGGTGCCTTCTTATTCCAGACTTCTCACTTAGGTGGACTTTGGCTAAGTTATCCTAAATACTGGTCCATGGCTTAGTGTCAATTGATGAGCAAGGGAAAACCAGGATGGCGCAATACGAAGGGTGAATTTTCCAAGACAATGTCCGTGATTCAGATGACCAGGAACAATTTACTTGGGTAGGAATCTGGCATCAAAAACAGGACAAAATCTCTGCCAAAATATGTCTTTGTCTATATATTTTATCCATTGTGCTTTAATGTTAACTAGTCATTATTAAACTTAACAATGCATTGGCTAAGGTTAATGTATTTCAGACCCAGGCACTGTTGGTCTTATTGATGCTATGTAAACATAGAAGAAGGAGTGGTCCCTGCCCTTGGGAGTTCAAAATCTAAACTTGGACAATACACTTCAAACATATGCTATATCCTGCAGGCTGAATTACCAAACTTCAATCAGCATTGGTCTTAACAATTAATTTATGTTGCACATATGTTCTGCATTTGGGGGCATTAGCCCTGAAGGGCCCCTTGGAGGAAATGTGAGTGTATGAACATGCTGACCTTTTGATGATGGCAGAAGGACATGGCAGCAAGCAGGAGGAGGACAGCCCAGACCTCTGGAATGGAGCATGCCGGGAGGGTAAGCATGAAAGGAGGACATAAACAGGGTACATAAGAAGGGAATTTGGAAGTCTTGTAGGGTAAGCGAAAGGGGAACAGCCATAGGAGAGCAAGTTTTTTGAAGCAGCTCTAGCACTAGTTGAGCACCAAAATAAGTGGGCACATTTCCACTTTTTAGTATCTGTCACTTATTTAGATGCCTCTTGGAAACTGAGCTCTCCGGAAAATCTGTCCTCAATGGTGGGTGCTGAGCACTAGACAATCTGGCCTGTTCATTTTCTCAGTATGTGGTTCATCTGTTCTAAGGAACAAGTCCTTCTGGAAACATTAAAAAAAAAAAAAAGGCAGAAAGAAGTGTGGGATACAGAAAAGCACTCAAGCTGCTTTATGGGCTAATGATCAAGAAAGGCAGAACAAGCAAAATTTCATAAATCAGATGAAGTCAAATGTCTAGACACCAAGACCCCTTACAAACATTGCAGTAGTCCTGGAGAGAGGGTTGTCATGAGTTAAAGCACTGAGTCAGAGTCAGAAGACATGAATTAGATGATCAGCTTTATTTCCCTGCTCAAAATTTTATCTGCCCAAAAATAAGAAGTGGAACAGAAATATCTGCCCCACTACCCTACAGGAGAAAACTGTAAACATTAGTTAGGATCAAAATACTGCCTTGGGAGGAAGAAGCAACTCATGGGATTGAAAGGAGATCCTCCAAGGCTGTCTGCCTCCACAAAACAGTTGAAAACAACGTAACAGAGAACGAGGGGACAAAGCTGAAGAGCATAACACAGGACACACTCCTGTGGACGCCTTCCTGCCTGTCCTCCAGTGTCAGGAGGGCTGCAGGAATCCAGCCCCCAGCTACAGAGGGACACGGATCCCCATTTGTTAGCCATGCCTCGCAATGAAGCATGCCATAGCCCTGGTGATGGTCAGTCAACCTTTCAGGTAGACCTGCTCAGACCTTGCTGTCATTTCTGATCTCTGTGAACCTGAGATCATTTCTGATCATTTCTGATCTCTGTGATCTCACTCACCTTCATAACATACTTCTTTCTTGCATCACCCCTGACCTTGTCCTTGTGTCTCCCTCGTGGGATCCCGTAAGAGGATTGGGTGGGCCAGGAGGGAGCAACTCCATTATTTGAGCACAAAAAGCCGTGTTCATTAGCAGGCAGGCATCTTATAACCAGTCATGGAAAAAAAATGAGTGGATTTGCCATTAAAGCGGATATTCTTGGAGGTTTTCCTCAGTCCAACTCCCTCTTTTAAGCTAACAAAAGCAATTTAGAGGCCTGTCCAGTAACTCCTGAGCTCCAGTCCCAGCTCTGACATGAACTCTGAGGCCAATATAATCCTCTCGTTTCCTACTGCAAGGCCTCAATACTCCACTGCCATGAATCACCCTAGCTCCTTCCACATAAGGTAGTGCTACACCGTTGGAAGATTTAATACAGAAATTGGAGCGCCCTATAGAAATACGCAGCAAAATCTCATCCCCAGAGCTGTTTACGCTCCACAACAGCAAGACGTGTAATTGTGAGCTGTTCTCATGATATTTTAGGCCCACAGAGCAGTTACCTCCTGACAGGACATGTTCCTCTGTGATGGATATCTCTCAGGATAATTAACCGCCCTCAGTTGCTGCTGCCAGAGAAGGGAGGGAGCTTTGCAGTGACCACTGCGCAGCCATAGATTACCTCCACAGAGTAGATGCCAGAGACTTGTTTGGTTCTCAATCCAGTTCAAAGGGACCAGGTCTGGAGCTGGTAATTACCCTAACTTTAAACCAGGTTCCTAATTCACATCCATTGCCATTTTCTAGTTACGTTTGCCCTCTTCTTGGTAAACAGCAAACATTTTCTTGGAAACAGTCTCACTTCTTATGCCAGTGGCAAAATAAACCCCAGCTCATCATGGACATGTCCTTTCCAAAGAATTACCACAAAAATGTCTGAAACCCTATAAAGGCTGTTAATGACTCTAAATCTCCATAAGACTTTTTTTCTCCCTTCCTCTTCCCTCTTTTCTCCTTGCTCTGACGAGCTGGTGAGTTGGGAATGGTTTAAAATACCACAATAGCCATGGCAGGACATCAAGAAAGAAAAAGAAACAGCATTTTGAAATATTTTGTGTAAGGCTTCAAGCCCTTGAGATGGTGCTTAACCGACGGGACTTCACCACACAGCAGCCAGATGATCTGTGCAGCTTTGGGAAATAAGAGAAACTCTGGAGAAGGGTGGGGGGGAAACAGTCTCTGCCACATTGGTCTTTATTGTCTTATGGATTTTATCACAGTATTGTTCTTTATTTCCTGCTATTTATAGGCTCTCATATTTTGTGCTGCTTTCATGTTTGTGTTATCTGCCTTCCCACGACATGTTTCACCCCAGCTCTTGCCTACAGCTGGGTCCAGAAAGGCCAGACCAATGGTTTTGAATGGCGCATCAGGGCTCATCTTCTATCTCCAGGCAATGCATGTAAACTGCCCTTTTCTGATGCACTGAGCAATCCAAGATGGGTGATTTAAACGATGGTGGTTGCTCTGCACACTCTTACATAAAGACACCAAGCAGTTTGCCTCTGGGCTTTTGGGTATCAAACGATGACATTTTTTAAGAGCCTTGGCCAGTAATTCTGGGGCTGTGTCCTCTGAAGGCCATGTTTTAAAATCAATTTAAACGATCAGCCCTTCAGTACATGATGATGATAAACACTATGGGAAACTGAATTATTTTATAACTCTTGTCTTTGTGTGAGGTACTGCAGAGAGTGCATGCTACAGGGGCTATTCTCATCCCGATTCCCCGTGATTTAGGGATGTAATTCTGCTGATCTGAACTAGAAAAAGTGGAGTTAGTTCTGGTTTGAACCAGACAGTGAGGTTTGTAAAAGTTGAGTCCCTGCCCTAGCAAACTTACTGCCTAAAAGACGGCTCTGATAGGCCATGGGAATGGAAGTAAAAATGGGAGAGGTGCAGAATAATTCTTAAATCATTGAGGTCAGTAATTTACTCCTATCAGTGTCCTTGTACCTCACCCCACAGCAGTTTCCAGGCAGCTGAAACACCAAATTCAGGCAGAAAGCAAAAACCAGGCCTCTGGTTACGTGGGCTGGAACTGAGTGATTTACCCCCACATGGTCCCTTTCCTGTGCTTAGAGGGTCTAAGTCTCTCCGTTAGTCCACAGTTTGCATCATTTCTCCATGTGTGCAGAGCAACCTGCCTTGGAAAAATCCATGCAGCTCAATGCCAGTAACAACAGGGAAAAACCCTTAACCTAAACAGAGACGAACGGTGAGCCCTGCTTTGGGACCCTTTTACAGTAAGTATCCAGCAGCAGCTGTGGGCTGCTGGGGAATTAAAAATAAAATGAAACACTTTCTTAGCGATGGAGCTTTTGATAACTGGATGTTTGGGCAGGTTGCTGACCACTTTTTGACCTGTAGGTTGGTGTAAAAGGGTCTCAGAACATCGTTCTTCTGTGCTGCAGAGCAGTATAAAGGCTCCTGTGTGTCAGTGAGAGTCTCTCCTTTTTGCCTCAAATGGTGTCTATTCTGGGAAGATCCCTTGGAAAACGAGGTAAAATTTTTCTGTAAGCATTGTGAAGTGCAGATTTCTTATTCAGGCAGTTTGACACAGGTTTCCGCAGTTATCCTTGATTTTCTATAGCAGCCAGACTGACAGAGGAGACATGATGGAAACAGAAAGCATCTCTGATGTACCAGACTGAGCAAAGATAAAGCAGAGTGCAAGGAGAGATTCAGAGGTGGCGAAGCACATGCTCACATTAGTGAGTTGCGGGATTCTTTCTAAGGTGATGCTAAGAATCAAATTTAGTTCAAGCCACAAACAACACTAAAACAAATGTCTCACCTCCCAGGTGCCAATGAGTCCCCAAAGATGTCATATAAAATTTTAGTGGCTGTCACAGTGAAATCATCCATTTCACCAAATGCAAACAATATGGGGAAAATGATGTGGCAATCCTTTTTCATGGCAGGAGAAAAAATCTGCCACTAGGAACACCACAAGGCTGGAAAACAGAGGCCAGACCAACTCTCATCCCATCTGAGGAACAATTAAAAGTGTGAAACCAAAGGTTTCCAGCAGAGACTGCTGCAGAGGCTTAACTGGTACCGCGGCTCTAGAGCAATTGCTGCAAAAACATAGCTGGCCCTCCCCGAAAGTGCTGAGTGCCTTGGTGTCTGTGGGGCTCAGCATAGATGGGGGCTGTTACCTCTCCCAAGCCCAGCAATTATGTTCTCCTTCTGCCTTTTGTTTGGGCTGATGAAAACCTGCCTGTTTTCAGTTCAGTGGCTGGTACGAGCCAATTCCTGTTTATCTTCTAAGAAGCGCTTTTCAGTGTGTCATCAGATCCTCTCTCGCCACCACCTAAGGCGCATTGACAGGTTGTGGTAATTTTCCAGGCAGACTCTGAAATGGTTATTCACACTTTTATCGTGGCAAGATTAGATTATTGTAATTCTTTATTGGCTGGCTTCCCAAACCAGGCTCTGCACAAACTCCAGATGGTGTGAAATGTGGCCGGCAGGATTTGAGTTAAGAAGGGACGGTCTCATCCATTCTGTTAAAACCTCTACCTTGGCAACTGGTTAGCCATCAGACTGATTTCAGAACAGTCCCTTTTCCCTCTGTGCACGGCTGGGGTCAGGGCTTTGTCAGCAATCTTTTAATTCGTTATGGTCCTGAGCGCGTTACCCGCTACCTGGTAAATAATTCTCTGAAGAGTGATTTCAAGGAGGTTGAGGGTAGCTTAAACCCGATTTCCATCTGCTTGCTCTACTCTAAGGCCTGCACAAAAGCTGGGCGGGATACAGCAATTACACCCTTTGCAAACATGAGACGAGAGCGTCAGGCAGCGATGGGTGCTGCTGCTCTTACTGCTCCTGGGCTGTGGCCTGAAGAAGCCCCTGCGAGCCCGCAGCTGCCTCCGGTGTCAGGCAGCAAAACACGGCCCTCCTCCGGGCATGGCTGGGGAGACGGCGATGCCACGTGGAGGGTGCCTGCCTGCCGTCCTCACCTGGTCCCTGATGCCACAGGGGCGGCCATTTCAATGCGGCATGTCCCCGGTGCTCTTCTCCATTGCAGGTGGCCCATCTCACCCCTCCTCAGCGCAGCGTGAGCCACCGCCGGGCACTCAGGTAGGGCCCAGGCTCCCCAACCTTGCTTTCAGCACTGCGGGGCCACAGCAGAAGACACAGACTGCTGGTGCGTGCTGCTCTGTGCCATCTTTTGCTTGTGTAAACAGTGGCTACGCAAACAATTGGTAGGATAATAACTACCTTCATACAGAAGAGCACAAATAAAACCTTCAGGTGTTTTGTGCGTCGGTCTCCCTGGAACTTTTCTTTTAGCACAGTGCTAAAGGTGTATTCCTTCAGAGTTGATCTGTTTTCAAACCGAGCCCAAGAGTTAAAACTGCCCCTGATTTAGCTCACAATGGGTGAATTCCTACAGGCCTTTCAAGCAAGGGAAAGGCCCTGGGCGGGCTGTAATATAAGCCCAGTAAGGAATGATCATTTGGTTTGTTTTTATTAACTGCTATTTACAAAGCAGTATGTGATTTGCTGCATGAGAGCAGGGAAGGCTGGGGACAGCTTTTGCTGTGCTGTGGAATGGCAAATGGTAAACACGGTGCACTCTGAGCTGTTTACCTTCCCCGTCACTTCTGCAGGGAACCTGTGACCTGCCACTCATGGCTGTGGGTATAAAAGATGGTGCTTTTGTGCGTGTGTGCGTGTGCGTGACAGCTGACACAGGCTGCTTTGGAAAAACAACTGAACCCTTTCGATTAGCATGGGGGGGATGGGGGGGGGGAATTGTATATAAAGAATTGCACTGACTCTGCAAACAGCTACTGCATCAGGGAGAGCAGCAGTCAGCTCTGGGGTCACGCTGCCTGCTGTTCTGAACCTACAGTGCCACCTTCACTTTAGAAATTCAGAAACCTGGGGAAGGTGTTAAAGAGACAAAATGTTCCCCCATGTGGATAAAAAGGCATTATTATGAAAAAAACCAGCATTGTGAGAGAACAGGTGAAGTCAGGATGGCTTATCTGAAATCAAGACAATTTGGAGTTCAACTAAAATGAGACACAGGTTGGTCTCTGACCCCTGAGCTCGGCTGACCTGCACTTGCCATGGGTCCAGGAGGTATACAGGGACCGCTTGTACCACTTCCATACACACAGCAAGTCACGCTGGACCAGATGTCTGGCCACCTTAATAAAGAGGGTCAGTGGGAATTGCATTACTGTAGCTTGTACCACTTTGAGAACAGCATCCAGGGCAGGATGTACAACAATCTAAAACACATCTGCCTCAGTGCTGCCTATAGCATGATGCCACCTGTGCTATGTGCCAACCACATCTGGCAGACTCAGGTATCCGTCCGTCCCATTCAAAGGTTTCTCCAACCAGGAGAAGGTTCAGCTGTGAGCGAAGGTGCCAGCCCATCTCCCATCAGTGCTGGGGGTGCAGCCTTAGCTTTACTCTGGAATGAAAATGCGACTCATTTTACAAAGGATCTTTGAGTTTACCAACATCTCATTTTAAAGGCGAACTTTATCAGTATTTGTTCAGCTGAATCACTTCAACAGTGGGTGGACTTGACATGTCTATATACAGACACCTAGAGCTATTTTAAATAACTGTGGCCACCTGAGACACCTGCATGTGGCTGGCAGGTAAAGTGCAAGACCTACAGGAGGATGGAGCTTATGTGGGACAGAGGGAGGCCCTGTAGTATATCACAGTGTCTTATACAGTGCCAGACACATATGGGTAGGCATTCTATGTGAATTAACCAGATATTCCCCAAAAAAATCTGGTCCCAGTTTCTTTTTGTTGCTGAGAACTGAGCCACAAATGCATTTTGTGCATTTCAGAAAACTGTCCAACAGGAGCACAGGGAAGTGTAAAGTGTGCTCATTTTAGGAAGAAAATCACAGACGGACTACTTGTATCTCTGCATGTGGGCCTACTGTTCAGAGAAGTCCCTGAAAAGGTCTCCGTGACTCCAGCTACCACTGCCTTAAGCAGCTGAGCAGCCAGAGCCACGAGCTACGCAAGGCTCCACGCACCCAAACATCAATCCATTCAGCACGTGCATGTGATGGTGATGCCCATCTGATGGGCCACGTGACAGACTGGAGAATCAGACGGCAAAACTCACTCCAATGTGTGTCACATAGCCCACCAGCACAAATACATGCCATTTCAAGCCATGTTCTTTACCAGATGAAAGGAAGGCTCTCTTGATAAGATAAACAGCATAGTGAGTGCTGCAGACCCCAGCTCTGAACATTAATACTCAATACACCAGGTAGCTTAAGCTGCAAACATGTAATCTCCTGTAGCTGCAGAGCTTTCAGGCATCCTTCCATGTGTATCATTCTCTTAGTAAACTTGTTTTTTTTTTTTCCAGAGAACACATTTTCCAGCAATTCACAACATAAAGCATCACACGTTGTGAACTCTACCAGACTACATCCAAAAGTGAAAGAGCTCAGATATCCCTATAGATCCATTTCTTGAACAGCTGGAGAGCAGCACATACAAGAGTTGCATGCTGTATTCTCTACACACTACCGCCGTGACCATAAGTGTAAACGACTCTACGAACCTCAGGTTATTTGCAAACCTAGCTGAAGAGTGAGTAGAAAAATAAAAATAAATAAATCATACATGTACATATAGAGCATTTACATAGAAAGAAGAATGTGGCTTTCTATGCAGGAAGGCCATACCTTCACGCAGCGCAGATCAGCACAGCTCCACTACAGCATTACATTAGGCTCTGCCAGTGAGGGGTCGGTCCAGGTATACATACAAGGATGCCTGCCTTTACCATGGAAACACAACACCTAAGCAAGGGACCACACGAGCAGCTTAACAGCAACTGTATTAATACTTGACAGGGCAGGAAAGAAAAATGAAAACAATTGCTCTAATTGAAACTACAGGGGGTGTGTAAGTAGGGCAGAATGCACGGCAATTACCTGAGTTGGAGCGGGGCCAGTACACCAACACTAACGCTCCTGCTCTTTGGGACTGTGAGAGAGCCTAAGTAAACAGGATTTTGGTTTTCCATCTTTGGCTAAAATGGTTGTTTACACAGAAACAGAGAACTGTGTAAAAAGACATGGTGTGCGCTCAATTCTGAGGAATGAACAGGCGCTGCATGCTGAGCAGCTGAATTTCCACCCATACTTGCACTGCATGGCAAAGAGATGCAGAAATGCCTGGTAGAAATGTCTCCTGCCTGCATGGTGGAGCTGTGCATGGGCACAGCACTGTCCACGGGCACAACACCGTCCAGCTACGGAAAGAAAATGCCATGTTAGCACACATGAAATCTGTTTACCTGAGTAAATGTGAACCTTCTGGACATCCTCAGGCTGGAGGTGCTCCCAGCTGCCAGCTTGCTCTCCTGCAGCTCTGCAGGATCGCTCCATGCCTACCCCTAGGCCTTCCTCACAGCCATCACCAGCAGACCCCAGGCCCTGCTCCCGACTCCCCATCGCCTTCTCTGTGCACTGTCTGCGAGGAGAGGCAAGCCTGCACGGAAAGCTATCCAGAGGCCAGTTCTCAGAAAGCTCATTTCCTCTGCTGCAGGGGATTCCCAGCCACAGGGCGCGTGAAAAACACGAAGCCAATGGTTAATAGCAAAAAAAAAAAAAAAAAAACCTCCACTGACTGTATGGTAAGGGATAACCTGGCCTGCTGTGACCTTGTGTTAGTTGAGAAGCGGCTCTTTTGTCTATGGGAACTGCTAGATGAAGTCCCGGCACAACAAAGCTCCTTTTCCAAGGAAAAGGTGATGGGCAGTGGTTTGCCCAGCAATCCCGTCCATTGCCCAACAAGTCCGTCTGTCATACAACAGAGAAACAACTTCAAGCATCTGCCCCATCATCGGTCCTAGCTTCGTGACCGTGGCAGGCCAGGCAGCAAGCACCACCCACAGCTAGCAGACGAGCAGTCGTTATGGAGCTACAAGCCCAGCGCTACCAACGCGCACGGTTTGAACCTGTGACCCATAGGTTCTGCAGACCATCACAAATCCCCCGAGACACACAGTTCCCCACAGCCTTGCAGGTTGTTTTTAGTTAGACAAATTCAAATGGCTGCCACAAAAGCTTAATCTCTTTCCAGCCACACTCATGCTGAGTGTCAATAGGAAAAAGTCCCATGAATACGCTTGATAATTACAGAGCTGTGGCTGTAGCAAAGAACAAAGTATAATGCAGGCTTGAATACGCAGGAAATTGACTGCTGATATGTTTCCATTCATTGTTTTGTTCTCTGTTCTCAGTGTTATATTAAAATCTCCTACTAAGAATGAGCTTTCTTGTTTAATGGAACTTGTCAGTTAGAGGAAATCTGCTAGAGCTGTTTGATCTATTCTTTAAAATAATATTAATTGCAAATTTAGCACACATCCCTATCTTAGTTAGCGAATCATTCAAAAACCAAAGTTGGTATTTTTCAAACTTCAGTTGTTATCCGCAAAAAATCATGGCCCATCACTTTCTAACTCTAAGGCTTTCAGCGTCCCTTTGCTCCCACTATTCAGCGCTGGCTATTCATTAGGTGTTCGATCGCACCAGTCACCTGACGTTGTTTTCCTGCCTGTATTAGTGGAGAGTGACAGTAGTGAATAGCAAATAGTAAACACAGCGTGGATCTCTGGTCATGAGAAAATTCATGAAACTTGGCAATTTGTGAGCATTTTCATAAAATCCTGACAGCCATATCAACTTATTCAAGTGTGACCTCACATCTATAGGAAAACATGCTCAGTGCTTCTGTCTGCTTCTCTCTTAATGTAACTAGCTGTCTGTTTTGATTCCATGTGACTCCTAATTAAATACTGCATTTGCATGTTTGCTATTCATCCCGATTCCCAGCATTTGCGCTCACATAAAATCTTAACTTCATGCTCTACAGCTGATCCACAGCTGAATCTGGATTTCCGAAGTCCTACAGTTCAGTGATATTTAAATCTGGAGGTTTTGTTTGTTTCCTTGCGGACATAAAAGAACCATTTAGAAAAATCAGTTGCAGTGGCCAGTTAGGACTTTATGTAAGCAAGCCAAAGTCTGTAGGATTATTTCAATTTGCTGGTTCTGAACCTTCAGCAAAAATCTGCAAAAATGGGTTGGATTGGCTCACAGAAACAGTATTTCTTTTGTGAGTGTCTTCCTGCTTCCAATTATATCAGAATGATGGAAGAAAGGGGAAATAGCCGATTCCAGGGTTCATATAATTAGATATAATACACTCTATCATCATCAGTACTTGATGCTTTTTCTTAGGCAAGCTCAGAGGTTTTTGGAAATGCTCAGAAACTACTATTCATGTCAGCATGTCACAGGTGCCATCGCTTTTAGGAACTGGACTTTGCAGACAGAGAAGCGGTGCCGAGAGCCCCCTCCCCAGGAGGCAGTCAGTATCAGTGCCGCACGCAGACCCCGAGCATCCCCCAGCCCCTCCATCTTAGCACTGCTGGCAGGCACTGGGAGATGCCTCCCTTCCCTGGTGACAGCAGCTTCGACTCTACTTGCGCTCACTTGTGTAATTTGCGTCACCTTGTCCTTGCTAAAAACACCCTGGTGCCCATCAATGCTGCAACACTTCGCTGACATAAAACAGCCATCCACAGGCTAGGGGCAGCGGGACACCCCAGAAAGGTGCCTTAACGCTGCGACGTGCCTCAGCCACGGCTGTTCGTGCTGTCAGGGAGCCTGGGCTCCCTGCCTATGCACCGTTTCTGGACACGTACTACCCTCCCCTGCTCCTGACTAATTCAGGCAGCTCAAGTCACAGGGAACTCCTCTAAAATAAAACCATTCCTACCCCACCCCGATCCTTTCTTGAAACAAGTGCAGAATTGTCCAAAACAACCCAAGGGAAGAAATCCAAACAGGAGGTGACCTCCTTCCAACCCTGGGTGCCGGGGGCCGAGGTGCGCCCCCCCCCCCCCTCCCCAGCACCCAGGGTCATTTCGGCACCTTTGCCTCATCCCCTCCTGCAGCAACGCCCTCCCACGCGGCTCCTGCCTTCTCGGGGCCCATGAAGAGCCCTCTGTGTTCCCCCGTGCCCGGCGGCAGCCCGGCGTGACTCATGCCAGCAGGCTGTGGGATGGTGACATCAGCCCCTCGGCGGGGCCCAGCACGCCGGGGGTTGTTTGGAGCTTTGTGCCGTGTACGAGGGCCGGGACCGCTCGGCAGGGAGGGTGAGGAGTTGATGGAAAGCGAGCTGCAGGAGGAGCAGCCGCAGCGGGGCTGGTTTTCACACCTGCTAGCAGGCAGCCCCTCTCCGGGCCTCCCCAGGGCTGAGGCACACGAAGACCTTGCCCGCTGCCTGAGGCAGGCGGCCCGCGGCGGCGGCACACGCTGCTGACACCTCGTCCTTCCATGGGGCTGGCACGACACCTGAGGCCAGGACAGAGAGGGCGCGGCTGGATTTCAAGACTACAATAAAGAGCTCTTTATGGGCATGAAATTACCGTTCTGCAATACTGGCAAACCATTCCCTTTTCCAGGAAAGCTGCTTTGTAGTGCCGCCAGAAAACTAGCCCTTCCGCGTCGCAAGCTACGCCAGCAGCAGTGCATCGTATAGCTCTGACCAGAGGCTACTACAGGTATTTCGGTCAAGGGATCAAATGACTTTGTGACCTTGACGGTCACACAGAGGCAGTTCAAGAGCTGTCAGCTGTGCAAACAAAATATTGCCACCTCAGTGATAAGAGGGGAGGGTGCCCATGCCAGGGCAGAGGAGGGGGAAGGAAGGATGCTGCAGATAATGATGAGCTGGGGAGCCTGCTCCGGCTCTGGGCTTGCCGTTTCGGGGAGATATGAGCTGCACAGGCTTCAGGCCTCAGCTGCAGAAGCAGCCACCCTGCTCTGACAGATCTTTGCTACAGACAAAATTTGTAATAAGGCATTTTTTTTACCCATTTGCTTCTGACATCAGAGCTGGCCCAGAGTGGTTTGCCCACCCATGGACTTGCTTCGAGCTACATCAACAAAGCCTTCTCCACGTCTGGTGTTGAAGGGTGCTGGGTGAGCTCCTTCAGTCTAACATTGCTTTAAAACATAAGTCAGGCAATGAGGCAATTACAGATAGAGAGGCACAAACCAAAGTTCTCAGTTCCTGTGAGGAGAGTTCTGCTTTTGTTCTGAAATGCTGATCTGGGCCCACTTTTTTGGTCCTGTTTGTGGGTTAGAATACAACTCCAACCTGCAGTTCTGCTTTAGATTTGACTGAACCTCCATGAAAAGGTAAAATACGTTTTTGAGATTCCAGCACCGGAGCTGGGAAATACCTGATGGCTGCTGTGGCTTTCTGAGGCCTTTTTTGTTCACGAGACTTCACTTGCCTGAACCCAAATCCTTCCCCCACTGTGTCCTCCAACCCTGGCAAAGACACAATCTGTGGCCAAACAACATCCCCCTTATTTGTTCTTTCTGGAAACACAAAGCAGCTGTTCTGTTTTGCTGCTGAATGAAGTAACGTTTCACCCGCTACGGTTTACCGATTTGCAGATTTTGGTGGCAGCACTGTCACGGAGTTCCCACCATCAGCCCCAGCCAGCGTTTCCCCTCTCTCTGCCACAAAACATTTGGGCCTTTCAGCAGTTGGCCTGGGCAGTTGTTCCTTGGGGCCATGCTGGTCAGGGAACTGAGCTAAATGAAATGAATTGGGGGGGGGGGGGGGGGGGGGCAGAGAGAGAAAGAAAGAAAACAAGATCCTTCCTATTTTACAGGGTGTTTTGTCACGGTTTTTAATTTCCATCAGTTCCTGATATGGTTTGCTGCAGAGTCACATGAAGAGCTATTTGAGCACAACTGGAAGAGGGCTGTGCTGGGGCAAAATGATGGGAAAAACGTCAGGGATGGGAACACCTCAAGGTAGTATTACTACTAAAGCCTCCTTGTCCTCAAGGTTTCTTGAGGGGTTCTTATCTCAGACTGACATTATCCACGAGATCACTGTAACTTTCCAGTAAACAGCCAATTCATTTCACAATTTATGCATCGTTACACATCCCCCACATACCAGAGAATTAGCTCTACAGACTCCTTTAGGGCCTTAAAAGGATCCTTAGGCTTCAGTTTTCATTTTTAAATGAACACAAGCATTCAACTGAGCTGTAAGTTATTAAAAAGCAAGACACCACTTTGGAGATAAACAAAATGTTTCCCCAGTAATTCACTTAGTTGTTCCATTCATGGGCCTGTGCCTTTGCAATGGGAATGCTCTGGGATTCCAGAGAATACAAATAACAACAACAACAACACATTCCATTTTTCTGAACAAAACAGTGATATACCAAAAGGCTCATGATACATTATCTGTCTGTGCAGGAGTGTGGGTGGGAAGCAGGAGGCTGCAAGAAGAGACAGATAGAACGGCCCCTACACGTGCCTTTTTGTCTGTGCTGCTATTTGCCTTTTGCTCAAGAAGTGCAGCAAATATATTAATACCCAAATGAAAAATGAGCTGAGGTAATTCCATCTATGAGCATGTGATTGGCTCTGCTGCCACAAATGTTTTCCCCCTAGGTCCGTATCTGAATCTCGCATGGACTGACTCACACCACGGCCACATACGTCACTATTCCCCGGCAGCGTCAGACTGTCATTTGTTTCCTTTTGGAACGGGATGTTCTATAATAGCTCCAACTCCCACTCAACAGTTTATGAAACTGCAGTTCTTTCACATGCCTCCTTTGTTCCTGAGCTGCAAGGAGGTTTCAATTTGTTTATAAGGTGTTAAAACGGGAGCAGACAGTGGCCTGAGCTCAGGGATGCCTCACCCGAAACCAACGGGATGTGGCTTCCAGTAGGATGTAGGTGAGATGGTTCTCAGTATGCTGTAGAGTTTGTACTTCACGCAGACAAACAAGAGCAGAACTGTTGCTTCCAGGGTTGTTGCCTGAAGTACAGCCCCACGTCTCATTTTCAGGACTCCTCCCACAGCCAGGGAGAGACCGTCACATAAAAGAAAGCTGAAGCTCTGGGCACGCTGATGGACTCAGCAAAACAGAACCAGCTCTGCTTTGGAGCTCCTCACCGTGACGGTCAAGTATGCAACACTCCCATTTCAGAACTGGGTAGTTTGATCCTCTCCTCCTAAAATGCTAATTTACATCTGAGTTTTAGCCTGGATCAGGAGCATGCTTGGAAGTGATACCCTGATTTACCGTGCTACGGTTCATGAGTGGCACAGTTTTGGAGCTCAGCCTATAGGACTAACCTAGTGCCAGTCTCAAGTTAAAAACCCCAAGTCTCTGTCTATGCAGAAACCAATGCTCCCTGCTCCAACTGCTGCTGCTCTATTTATCAAAGAGCTTTGACTGACTGGAGGTTAATTCGTCCTAGCACAGCCATTCCTGGTGAGGAGGTCAAAATGAACTTCAAATGTGGCAAAAACAGTATTCCAGAATAAAATGGGAAGCTCAAAGACGATCTGGAGATATTTTGGAAAAGCGAGGCTTATATTTGCAAACTGTACATAGCATTTCTCTTAGAAACAGAAAATTTCCTGAGGTTAGTCTTTGCAAGAGGATACCCTAAAAGTCTATGGAGGTGTTTATTGTGACCTCTTGGACCTTTATCCAATTTACATTCATTGGGGTTAAATAAATAAGCATTAAAAAAACCCAAAGCTCTAGACCTTCCACTGTCCAGCATTGAGCCAAGACCTTAAGTAAAGAGGCTTAAGTCACGCGTATATTTCCTTTGACCTGGAGACCAAGCACAGCTTGGTCCAGTCCCTATTATTAAATTAAAAGACCTTTATGGCTGCACTAACTTGCATTCAGCTGCCTGAGAAACCTTTAGAAACCACTGTAAAGGCAGGTCATCACAGCCTGGTGTTCACTGCTCACTGCAGACACCTCCACATGCAGCACAGGCTGGGGAGAGCAGTCAGTGCCCCAGCCCTGGCATATTTTCACAGCAGTGCTCAGGAACCCTCCTGGTACTGCCTGGGCAGCTGCAGGTAATGCTGCACTGCAGAAATAACATTGATCAGGCTCTCAGTGCCGTCCCCTCAAGCTTTGGGAGCCGTTAGGACAAAAGACAATCTATAAATGCAAGTCATTATCATCTCACAGACATCACCTATACCTTTACCTGGACTTACCTGGGATGATCTGGAGGGCAGTGTTTCTCTTGACATTCAAAACGAACGTGTGCACTAAAGAATACGAGGCTTCTCGTGCACAGGGTATTGTTCTGGATTTCGTATTTCTTCAGGGTTGTCTTGGCAACAAAGAGGGTTGCCGCTAGAGGTGTGTGAAGCACTGGGCAACAAAAAGCAAAGCGACTCCTACTTACTTCATTCCATCACCCACTTAAACCAGACCCGTTTTCGACCTGCTGGGACATTATTAGTGTGCTCTGTGTCAGGAAGGGCAGCACTAATCGGCACCAGCTCTTCCCCCCTGCAACACTGTGGTTTTGAAAATAGCAAAAATGTCATTTTTCTTTGGGAAATGATATCTATCCAGGCATCCTGACCAATTCTGTTCACTGTCTCCCTTCAAAATGAGGAATACTTCCCTGGAGGGCAACGGAACAAATTATGGATGGTTTTAAGCAAAATTAGTTTTTGTTTTCAGTTTCAGTTATGTAAATTCTAAGTGACTTCAGTGAAGTCAGTGGGGTTACCTTGGGCTGATTCCAATATAGCTGAGTTTGCCAGTTTGCCCCAATCTAAGTGAGTCTTTGCTACATGAAGAGATATAGGACAGGTAATGCTACACCTGGTCAGCCACAAGTGGAAATGCCCCTTCTGGCTCAGCTCCTTCTGGACAACAGAACTTTATTCACTGTGGACGAGGTTCAGGAAATATTCTGGAAAGTTTTTAAAGCATCTTTGGGGGCAATCTCACATCACTTATTCATGTCACTTGCCCTTATTTTTACTTACTGAAGGCATTAAAAAAATTAACCCAAACAGCTGTTCAGATTCCTCTGGTTTTTATGTAGCAAAGGAAAAAAAAGTCCAAACAGCTGTGTCAGTAAAGCACAAACCAGGTGGCCTCCCTAAGGCAAAGTTTGTATGAAATCTATAAGATAATGATTCTATTATCGGAGTTATTGTATTTCTTTTTTTATTGCTTTGCTCTTGTGGATTCTTAAAGAGGTATTGGCCGTTTATTTCTTATCTTCATCTTCAGTGTGTGAGCCCTCCCATAACTCAACACGGATGTCACAGTCATTCTTTTTAGATGTGGCCATCAAGTGTGAAAATCACCATTAGCACAATACGCCTGAATCTATTTGGGGGACTTAAATGGGATTGAAGGCTGGGTGAGAAGCTGTTTTACAGATCTGCCCTTTCTGGGGAGAAGCTCAGGCTGTGGCACCAAACATCTCCCTGTGGATGTGCAAGGCACTGTCCATGAGATATGGATATTTGTTTTTCCATGTTGCACAGCTAAGTCACCTGAGACACACAGTTTTATTTCAGTGCCTTGACAAAGTGGCTGGATCATCATCAAGCAGAGGCTCATGACTCATGATTACACTATAGTCTGAAAGAAAAGTTGTTTTGTACTCAAATGTGCGAAACACAGGGGATTTGTAAACTGCTAGCCAAATTCTCAGCTGGGCAGTGCTGAAATCTATACAACCAGATGGATTTACACCAATGTTGTCCCACTACTGTCTCCTCAGAGCATTTCTCTACTGACAAAGGCTCACAAAGAACTTCCCATGCTAAATTTTTTAATTCCTCAACCAGCCTCCCAACCTGCACGGAGCAAATTCTGGCCTCCAGCACCACCCTCAAAGCCCTGGTGCTTGCTCCATGCCCTCACGTGCTCTGTGCTGGCACGGTCATGCCCTAAGACACTTCAAGCTGCCTGCCTCCAGCCTTGTATTTCACTGGTGTCCACAACCTCCAAGGCCACCACGCCATGGTCCAAACCCTAAACCCTGTCCAGCCACCCATGGCTCATCTTCTAAGTCCCCTCCATATAAACCCTGCTAAGGGTGTGCTTCTACTGCTATAGAGGAGCTTGCTGATTTGGGGATAAGTTTTTCATAAATTGCTTATTGATATTTTCTTCCCCAACTTCTGTCCTTGGATTACGGACTCTGTGGAGTGAAGGGAAAGCACTGAAGTGTCCAAAAATCACCAGCCACATAGTGGGTGTTACAGCAAACACTCACAATAATAGCAGCAACAATAATTGTATCAATAATTACATCGTTTGTTGCTGTTGTTATTCCTTCTCCCATTCCTCAACACTTGACATATGTGGGCTCCAGGCAGCTTCTGAGCCTCAAGAAATATTTTTAGGTGATGCAGAATACAAAGAATGGAGAAAACAGCTTTATACTATTACCTATGCATATGTAGCTAATATGATTATATATTATTGCACAGTGATATAAATTATTTTGCTGAACATTCTGATTTGTTGCTTTTCAGCTTAGCGAATGATGATAGTGTGTAGTAAAATATCATAAATTTGTTTATACACACCAGTAGATTTTTTTTCTTATTTTTTTTGCTTAGGAAAGAAAATATTGTAAAAAATGTTTGCAGATGAGAAGGGCCATCTTCCCTAGGAGAACGTAACAGGATCATCACTGAGTCTAAAGGAGAATTTCATTCTCCTCTAAATCATTTGCTTTTGGTACATTTTTTTCATATTTAGTAGCTGGATGCAATTCCCTCTATATGTACTAAGTCTGTGTTATTGCAATTCCAGCATGATATATGTTTATTTGGAGTCTAACAAGATAATGAATCAGGAAATGGCATTGCACTTTATATTATGTATTTATTTATTGTGTTAGGATGAAATTTACCTGGGTCCAGAGAACAAAATTAGGCTGTTACAGCCCTTGGTTTCATATAAGTTATTTTCCTCTCAATGCCTATGCCCCGTGGACAGAAATTTATTTTACCTGCACTGAATGAGAATTTTCCTATTCTCTCTCTGCTAAGGTAGCCTCCAGATATGATTTCTATACCTTTTCTCATGCTTTCAATTTTGTATACATTACTTGAATGCTTGAAAATATGAAATATACTACCAACAATCATAGAGTGATAAAATCTGCAGTTTGTAGGGAATATTTTTTGTTCCTATTCAATCCTTTTATAATTACAAAGACCTCCTCATTAATTCGATGTCTTTGGTGACATTATCATACTTCTGATCATAACCTTTCTGTTGAATTCTAGGGGCTGGATGGACGTTAGAAAGAAGGACTGTTTTACAGACAGTTTATGGGATTCAGATTTGGAAGGTCTCAGTTCTTCTCTGAAGTGTGACACTGCAGAGCAATGAAAGATGACCTTAACTGGAAGGTGTATGAATACATGTAAATATAGGGGAAGTGAAGTGGAAAATTACAGCATATAAGAGAACTCAATGTATTTAATAATACAACAGTAGTTATCTGTAATAATACTAAAAATATCACAGAAAAACATTATGGGAACTTTGTTAAGTGTCCAAACGTGTTCTGATTGATGTATTTAATAACTTTGCAAGAATTTAAGTCTCAAAGACTTGTAATTTCTGTGAGATTAGACAGTATTCTTACACAAAATGCAGGAGAGAAATCAAATGAAAAAATGGCAAGTTTAACTCCTATAGAAGAGTTATAAAATCATTAAGCAAGTAAAAGTTTATTCAGTTAATTGGCTAAGGCCCAGCAAGAATTTCACAACACTATCAGCAGGGTGTTGAAATACTGAAAAACCACCACACAACCAAATGCTCAGTTTCAGAGAAGCACTCTTATTTAAGGAACACTTTCTTGAGTATTTCTTAGATAAGGAATTGTTTATCAGTACGTGTGTATCTCCTTCCTGTAATCAAGGTCTCTGCAAGTTTTTCCATGTATCCTAGCATTCTCTCAGTGTTTTCTGATTTCCCCTTGCTCAAGCCCCAGGAACGTAGGAAGAGTGGAAACAACATATACTTATGAAGAAATATGATATATAAACATTATTTGTATTTATTTAGTGATTTGAGCTAAGATCGTGAGCATCAGAGTGCGATAAGATAACCAGAAGTGACTTCTGTCACTTTTGCACAGAGAACAAATCTCTTGAGAACATGGATGGATATTAACAAGTCAAAGCAGGAGCACAAAGAAAGGTTGCTCATGCAGCTGCTTGTACAATAGAAAATTGGAAAGCTCTGAAATCAAGGCGTAACCTATGTGAAGGCAATGCAAGAAGGGCCACGGACATCTAGTAAAACCCCACTGTAATTGTGTTGACCATGAAGCCTCCTCTGAAACAGAAGGTTTCTGAATTTCTGCACCAGGATACATCTTTTCTTAGAAATAATCTAGCCATCTAGGAAATATTTCACTCTACCTTCCAGCACACACTGCAGTTCAAAAACAATGCAAATGTAAATATTGCTGATGCCAAGCACTTGATTTGCCAATGCAAAAGGATGCATTTTGTACCAGGATTCCATTAAAACGAAGATTAATTTTAGTATTAAGGAAAGAGAATAAGGCTCTGTCTGGCAATTCTTTAACAACAACAAACTCCTGATGACAAATGATATGTAACTCACAGGTTTTGTATGTTCAGGGAAACTCCTGTAAACAGCTGACTTACAAATGTTCATACAAAACAAACTATACTGCAACCTGATTTTAATCTAACTGCCAGATACTTGTGAGGTAATACTGTGGGAGATGGCACAAAGATTTTGAAGAAGGAGCTACCTGGTGGAAAACTCTAACTTTTCAACATCAACAACAACAAAAAAAATCCATGAATATACCTCAGATTATATTAGGAGTAGGGAAACATCTCACCATCACAACATAAAGGCAACCATCATCCAGCAAGAACTCAGGCCAAGTCTCAAGTGGCACATCACAGCACTAATCATACTATAAGGTAGCTTGGCTCAGCTATACAGATTGACTGATCATAAAGCATACCTCCAATCTATCCAGATCTTCTCTCTTACTTAGAAGGAGAAAACAACCCGTGTAAAAAAAGCTAACACTTTGTACGTCTGTATTAGTTTACATGGATTCATCAATACTCAAGACCATCTCCCGTAAATTCAAAAATTAGTTTTGAGAACAAGAACAGGCATAACCAAAACACAAAGCCAAGAAGATATAAAAGAGAATAGAGTATAAGTAGGGAGGGCTCACAAACACTAAAGAAAAAATGAGAAAATATTTATGACTATGTTGGATCATCATCAGACAGATCTTCCCTTGCATCCAATTTCAGTTATTTTTGAGAACCACTCTGTGACTGAAAATTTGCTCATAGATGTCATACTCAAAAAAGACATGCTATGTGTGGGACTCAGCCCTGTAAAGCAGATATGAAGAAGTATCATGTACCATTTAAGTCTTGTTGAATCCTACCATGACAAAATCTTTTGAAGAGAAGTAAATTTCACTGACTGATTAATGAGGCAGACTCTACTTCCAACAAGCAAATGATACTTTTCTGAGTCAAATGTAGCTTATAAGGCTGAAGTCATTAAGCATGACCAAGCCATCCAATCATACAATGTGAACACAAACTCATCACCACTAAGTGATGTCAAAAAAAAAAAAAACACATCAAGAAAACCAAAAGCCTAAAATTTGGAACAGTACAGAGACTGAAAAAATTCACTTTCTACACAAACAATTTATCAAAAAAAAAAAAAACTAAACTGAAAAAGAAATTCTTTAGCTGAAAATTACATGCTCAGTTATACAATTACATGGCTTTTGTTCCCCTACTCCTCTTCTTCCTCGTGGGTTTCTATCTAGGAAACATTCTCAGAACCTGCTGGTTCAGATACCTCTTTCAGACTCTTGGCATTCAAAGGTTCCAGCAACAAAGCCTTATTATTATTAATACTTCAGCTATAAAATATCTAAGGAAATTAGATCAACTATCATCTCCTGCTGACTTTCATTTAGGAATTTTAAATCCTCTGGTGTGGGAGAATAATCTGAGATAATAAAGCTAAGTTTGCTATTTCATTAAAAGCGAAAGAGGAAAATTAGGATGAAAATTCCAAAGCCTGGGAAGGTAAGTAAGGAAACAGCAATACTAAAGAGGATGAAAACCAACACTACACTGATAACTCTGGAAAATCCCATTGTTTGTTCAAGGCAAAGTACATTACAAATTTTGTTTTGGTATGACACGATGATAAGCAGTACGTTTGGGTTGCACAGACTTGTTATTGTTTGTTTGCTTGCTTGCTTTGTTTTTAACCTTTCTTGTTCATCCTGGTACTTGAATAACAGGAAAAACCCAGTCCTGAGCTTACAGTCATGCAAATCCTCCTCACTCATGCATGAAGTTACAGTGGCTTCCAGAAGTTTATTTTTTTGTGCAGACATCACCCTTGAACATTACCTTCTTGATCTGGCCTTCAAACTTGTCACATGATATCTAGTGTTTACATATTGGTTGCTATCTATAAATGAGCAGTTTTGACGTGACTGAGGTATTCTCACAGGAAATACATGCAGTGAATCAGCGGTAGCACATGTAAGAGATGCTCTGTCTCTCCCGTGCTCAGCATTGCTGCACAGAATGACACACTATCATAGATAATATCCAGCCTCTGGAACAAGCAAAACACAACACTGACTAACTAATACAGAACACTAAAGCCAAAAGCAATTTTCCCTGCTTGCCCCCACCTCCCCAGCATTGCAACCAACACTATAGAAAGGGCTGAATGAAATCTTGCTGAGTCCTGCATGAAGCCCAGTAGCAAATAAAGTGATGTGAGAGTTACCTGAAGTTTGAACTAAACCCTCTGCATAGTTATAAAAGCTTGCCATTAAAAGAAGAATAAATGTTAACAATAAGAAGTCCAAGAGAATGAACCTGTGAGAGCCCACCGTAAAGATCTGCAAGGGGTCTCATAAATACATAGTAAGCATCCACACTGATGGATTCCCCAGAGGAAAAAAATCTATATTACCTCCAAAGCACATGGTTTACAAACTGCTTCTTTCTGTCCATGTACCAGAAAGTGAAGCAGAGCATTTAACGCATAACTTGTAAAATTCAAAGTTTAGAGCTAAGGAAAACAACCAAGGTAAGAGCTAATCAGCAAAGTGGTATCTTCCTTCACTTAATTTTGTTTTACTTGTATAATTTGTTGATGAGCCATCAAACAAGACTCTTACCTGTCAGCACTGGGGGTTAGATATGGATTTGGGTGAATAAAGATAAATTGACGAGTATGGGCTTGAATCACATCAACATAACAGGTAACTGCTGTGGGTTTTGTCACCCAATGTGTTGGTAAGGGATTAGGGTGTTGGCTGTCTTTTTGTACTCTGGTGCCCTAAGCTTTGAAGAATGCAGTAGTAGGTCCTGGCAACTTGAATTGGCTCAAGTCCCTTGTACATGAGCCCTGTGTGACCAACAGTAGCTTCTCATGAAGAACACAGCAGAAACTCAATTGCACTCTGCCAGAAAGCCTCCTGGAACCAGGGTTTGTTGGCACATCCCTACCTTAAAGCACGCAGCCAGCGGGGGTGACAGCAGGGGTGCATCTTAGAGTTATTCAGCTCCAGGCAGAAATGGAATAGGTCTCTTCTAATGCAGGCTCTGAAAGCAAAATTACAGAAAATAGGATTGGTAAATACAAAAAGGTAAGACAGGAAAAATACGTACCAAAGTATGTTCATGGACAGAACAGGAATTTCACTTGGTAACTAACAGCATTCTTATACGTAAGACTCTGTTTCTCCTCCCAGCATTCAGCCCTGGTAGATGAAATGGCTGGGTGCTCCAGGCTGCAGCGGTCCATCGTTTTTCCAGCAGGTCAGATACCTGCTGAGGGACTCCCAGAAGCGGCAAATAGCTCTGGCAATAAGAACCTGCAAATCTAGGTGCCTGACCACTGAGATACTTGATGAAGTCTATAGCTGCAGGAATTCTTACTGCCCTCGCATATACTCCTTGTCCTCTCCTAGACCACAGCAGAAAGAATGTGGGCAAAACACAGCTAGCCTGGTCATGGACTACTTGTTGGGGTGATCATGTTAAAGCACTATTTTCTGGAGCTAAAATGAGATAATATTTGAGAAAAAGAAAAGAAATTAAGTAGCTAAGAGAAAAAAAATCTGGCATAAAACACATAGAACAGCTAAAGAAAAAGAAGTGACAACAAACAAGCTCTGCAGTCAAGGAAAGGGTAAAATCTTGGCCCTACCAAAGTCAGTGGGATGTTTGCCAGAAAGCTGTAGACAGCTTGTTTTATCCAGGATTTTTAATTAGTGATTAAATGATTCAATGGCAAGTTGGCTGTTTTAAGAAGGAAAAAAATCATAAAATAGCTCCAGCATGCCTCTCCCTGCCCCGCCTACCCCTTGGGAGGTACAGATCATACACAGCTTTTTTATGGGAGACTTGACAGGTATTTCATTGAACCTTAGTTGAAATCTGTAGTTTCCCAGGCCCTGCCTCCTTCCCCAGTCTGGGGATGAAGATAGGAAACACCTGCTAATGACACCAGAGACAGAGCAAACAGCAAAAGTCGTGTGTCAGCAGAAATCACACTGGAAGCCTGGCCTCTCTAATCCAGATTCAGTCCACCTAATGGTGGTTAGTATATATGGAGCGATAGGATGGTGTGTTCATTTAATTGGCATAAATTTGAATTGCTGTGAATATTCTGAAGTGACATACCCACGAATAAGGTGTCTCCCTGCTGACAAGGTAAGTCACTTTGTTAGCAGCTCCAGTACCCAAACGATCTGTTCACACCACACACTTCCCTTATTCTGCTCAATTTTTCTGCTCAATTTTTCTGCTTTTCTCAGTCTCCTTCTGCTTTTCCCCTCCAAAGTACATTGGTTTCTATGGAAACCAAGCACATCATCGCCATGGCCAGAACTCGGTGACATCCCCAAGTGCAGAGTGAAAATGCAATTTAAATACGGATTTTGCAATGTATAACGTGAGCTCAGAAAGGCAACAGGCGATTATCCCGTGCACGTGTGTGTACATGTGTTTGCGTGGGCAGCTGCCCGTGCACGCACACACTCCCTCTCCCCGCATGGTTTACACACATGCGATGCCACTGCCTTCACGGGACAGCACGCAGCAGAGAGCTCTGCAGAATCCATCCCATCCTATTCTGTTTTAATATAGCTGAAAATTGCTTTGACAGCTGAATAGCTTCTTTGTTTATAACTCATTCATAGCTGACTCCGCTGCATTATGTAGCTTTGCAAAGAGATTACTTTGTCAAGAACTGAACATATATGGTCTGAGCATGAACAATTCAGCATGGTGAATTGCATTCATTTTATATGACGTACAGGGCTGCAGTCTTGCTGCCTTCAGTGTGTCTGCTTTTCTCTATGGGTTTCATTTTCTGATCTTAATTTTTTTAAATAATTTTTCTTGGAGTCTTTGGGATCATCATCTTTACCCTTTCCTAGACAGATCCAGAGAAATTTCAATATGTAAATTTTCAATACGTTGTATCTTGACCTAAATGCTGTACTGTACAAAGTTTTTGGCTATGCATAGCAAGAGATTGTCATTATCTAATTAGCTAATTATCTAGCTGCAAATGTCCTGCTCCCACCTTAAGTTGCTACATTTTTTTTTAGTATTTGACTTGGTATTCCAATACGTTGATATTTCAATAAAGGCTGAGAAAAAGGACCTCACTATAGTGGGTGCCACATGGAATACATACAGCTGCTTTCCCTGTTCATCCCCAAGTCTAAAAGCAGTCCTAAGCAGGCAGATCTCCTGGTCTGCATGTCTTCAGTACAGCTGTGTGAGCTAGTTGCTTTTCTTTATGAAGCCTTATTAGTAATATTAAAGCAAAACGGGACTGCACAACATTACTGGCGGTATCGGGGCCTTGCACCATGCCCAGAATGAGCTTTGTGGCTCTGCTGGCTGTCACCTCCAGTGGTGCCAGTGACTGCGCTGGTCATCTCTTGTCACCGTTGCTGCTTCTACTTCTAGCCATGGCTTGTTTAGAAATTACATTATTTCAGATTCATTTTATGCCCCGCCCAAAGGCATAAGCCAGACTCAAGGCATTTTTCTCTGGTTTTAATGCTCCTGGCTTCTTCCACTCTCCCTCCCTCAATTTTTTAAATAAACACGATTAATTCTGATGGGCAGATGATATGGTCTAGTATAAAGATGACTAAGAACAATTGACTGTACTAATGGAAAATTCCTATTGACTTTGTAGTAGGCATTACATTGATCTCCTGTGGACTGGAGACTGAAACCTTTACTTAGAGACATCACCAGGGGCTTTTCTAGTGCAGGAAACAGAGCGGAGCCTTGAAGCATCTTGCATTTCAACAGTTTTTGCTCAGCCCATGAGCTGGCAGATCTCCAATTTACAATATGCCCTGCTTTTTGCACTGAGCGGTATTTCACTGCTTCTGAAAATACCAGTCTTCTCTGAAAACAGAGGGGAAGTTTGTCAGACAGACAAATCCCTCCTTATCTCTTAGTCATAACCATGATCCACTTCAGATGATTTAAGGAGATTCGCACATATTTACCTTTGAAAAATAAGCAAGAAAAAGACTTCTTTGCAAGATCACTGTTTGAAAACAGAAGCTGCAGAAAGATTCTTCACAACCTTATTTGCTCCCACTCATACTCCTAATGTGCATATATTTCAGAAAAGTTGGCACACTGTTTGCTAATTTGTTGAATATATATATATTTAATTCACCATCTGTGTGGAAGTTCTTTGTACCAGCAACTAGTGTTTTCACCAATGAATCCCTTATCTTCTGCCCTTTCAGCAAATGATGGACTGTTTTCTATAACTGACAAAAAATGCCACTGACCGTGCAATATTCAGGTAATCACAGAATGATGAAAGGCAGCACAGGAGGTTTAGAAACAAAATTGTTCTTGTTTTACTGGGAATTTTCAGATTTAGCAAGAAGTCATGAGATCTTCAGAGAGTCAGTAAATTTCCACAGCTGGTTTCTGTTCTTCACCCCCCCTTGTGGCAAACCTGGCTGAACCACCAAACGTGTCTCAATCAGTCTGCAACCTGCTCGGTTGCAGGAGCCCTTGGAAAATCCCAGGACAGCAGACAGCAGCTGTATCGTATTATTGTAGGTACCAACAAAAGCAGCGGTGATTTGCACCATCATCAGTTTTGTGCGTTGGTGGGAGAGTGTTGAAGTCAACAGGACGAAGCGCAGCAGAAGGATTGTGCAAAAAAGAGCATGACAGAAAGAAAAGGATAGTTGTAGTTTGCAAAGGACATGTAAATCATTTCCGAGATCAGAGGGCCTAGATACAGAGAGAAAACAAGAAGTAGAGAGGGGAAGGAAGGTGTCTCATCAACTAGCAGCATGATCTCACGATCTTTCTGGAGTAAATAAAACAGTTTTGTGTATGCTAAGCGTGTCCCTCTCTTTCCTTCAGGGAGAGCTGAAGGAAATTCATTAGGAATTATTAAGAATTAGTTAGAATTATTATCTGCTGTTAATATACTAGATGCTGGATTTCCATGGTCATATACCTTCTCATATATGAATGCGAATATCTTTCTAGAAGGTAATAGCTAATAATGAGCTAAATATGTGCCAACGTAGAGGGGCAACCACAGGCCATTGAGTGTCAGACTATGTAACTATATAAGAAAACACAACAGTTTATTAAAGGCTACTTTTCCAAAAAGAACCTTAAATTTTCATACATAATGATGTACCTTTTTCACTAAAGGCATGTAACTCTGATCAGGTGTTTCCGTTTGGAGAAACACAAACATTTTCAATAGGGTATCAGTCAAGAACTAGTGAATAAAATTCAGAGGAACGTGTGGAAGGCAAGTAATAATACAGCAGAGTTGGGTAAATCCAACCACCAGTGAAATGATGAATTTACTCCATTGGGTTTATGACCTTTGCGTGTTTTCTCTCCAGGACCGCACCAGTAAATGTGCTGGACAGGGGACTCCAGGGTGATGCCACTTCTGACTTTCCACAGGCTTACCAAGGTTCGTATGACTGACTTACATGAAACTCCTCATAGATGCAAGGATATATCTACACAGAAAGGTAGATCTTGTACTTTCTGGTTTCCAGAAAGACTAAAAATGCAAAGGCTGATGCTATTAGCAGATTGATGTGGTCCTTGTTCAGTGTGCTTTTGGTCTTTCATACTTGAAAAAGCAGGCTTGGTGGGAGCAGAACCACAGGCCCAGTTCTTGGTGTCTGTACACTGATAATGGTAACAGTGCTGGGCATGAGAATACAAACAGGATTAGCAGGCTGGACCACTGTGGATCAAAGCGTTTGAGACTGCATCTGCAGAGCTGAATAACCAGAGGAAGTCTGAGATTATTGCAAATAGAACTTTACTCTCAATGACATTTTTTTTTTTTCATAAGGATTAGCAAACTTCATGTGGATCTCAGCCAAAGAGTTTCTAAAAGAAACTTAAAAATTCCAAGACGTGAAGAATCACCTCAGAGAGGCTCTGGTGCGGTTTCCAAATGACCTTTGGTAAGACTGACATCCTCATAAGCTAGAGGAGATGGCACATGGTGGAGAGCAGGGGTAGGTGTAAGAATTTCCTCATTCTCTCATCTCAGAGACGAGCAGTGTGATTTTGCACAACCACAACAGCCCAGCTCAGCCAACCATAGGGCGTTTCAAGTTCTCCCTCAGCAGGGCAAAAGTCCACCTGAAAAAGAAGCAATGGGGAAGGAATCTCCGTGGCCTGACAGCCGCTGCCCTAGAGTGAATGCTACGAGGCTCTTTCAGTTCTGCAGACAGTAGTTCTGTAAACAGGAATTACCTTTGGACCCTTAAAAAAACATGTACTATATCATTCTGGAATGGTGCTAATCTCTCTATCATGGAGGTCAAAGCAAGCTTTCTATTATAAGCTCTGTGGAACACACCTACTTCCCAGCCACTCACTTGCAGGGAACAAAATCCAGCTGGTCAAAACACTCTGTGTGTAACAGGATGCTAGAGCAGGAGCTTGAGGCAATGTGGGTGAGGCATTTGGGAGCTGTGAGACCTCCAAGCTGGAGGCTGAGCCCTGAGTGAGGCAATACTGGCTCCATGCCCCTGCAGATGAGGCAGGGTTTTCTTTCCTTCCTTGCAAAGGACAATGGTCTATTCACGGACAATACCAGCTGGAGAGGTCACTGCCTCACATCACACCCCAAATCCAGCACAGCCTTGCCATGGTGCTCCCCACCAGCAACTGCTCTCATCTTCCCTAACACCTTTGCAGTCCCTTTCCATATGCTGTGATAGCACTTATGACAGCTACAGCCCAGGTAAGATTGGGCCTTGTGGTTACAGCGCCAACGTCCCAGCCTTGGTGTCACTGTGACTGGAGCAATGACTGCATGTCCCAAAGCATAAATGCTGACACCCAGGGTGTGGTAAGCTGGGGGTTAGCTGAGGACCCTCAACTTCTATATTTTCCTAGGGGTCTGAAGTGCACGTTGGCTTTGCTGATAAACTTATCAGTAGCGGAGTGAAACATCCGTTTCATTTGTACTGTTTACAGAGAGCCTGTTTCTCTAGTTGGTGAGTTGGGATTGAGTGAACAGGGTGACTCTGTTTTCTTCCCTCCCCCAGGAACATTGCTGCTAGCACCAAGTTGCACGTCAGATGGGGGAGAGATGCTTTGCTGGGGCCAGCTCTACCCCTGTCCCGATGCTGAAGGTCCTCTATCCCTGCGCACTCTTCCCAGCCCCAACCCCTGGAGCTGAGGAAAGGCTGTGGCACAGTATGTGGACTCCGATTACATCTCCAAACAGGAGGAACACACAATCGGTGGGAGACGCCTGCTTTCTAGCCCCTTTGTGCTCAGGGGCAGAAATACAAATAAGCCTCAATGTCTTTTTCCTGCTTATGTGAGCAGAGATCCGTTTTTCAATAGCAGGCCCCGGCAGATAAGTATTTCCTTTGCCTGGGGAAATTTCCCTTCTCTCCGCCGTCCGGCCCCATCGCTTGGGTTGTCTCAGGGAGAGCGGGACCATAAACTTTACGAGCGAGTTTTCCCTCTTAAATGAATTACATAACAGAACCACTGCTTACAGCTGGTGTTGTGTCAGAAAGAGACCACAGAAAGAAGCGGGTAGGAATGGCAACAAGCCTCCTGACAAGCCACGGCAGGGCCCAGGCAGCGCAGGCCGCAGCCGCACCCCCCTTCACCCGCGCTGCACGTAACGCCACGCGCCACGTCAGACAGCAACCCAGAGCCCGTCCAAAACAAAACTCCCGGCACAGGAGCAATTGCCTTTCCTCATAAACTCACCCAAAGGGCTATTTTTAAAATTGATCTTTCCAAATAGCATTAAGTGACAAATCCAGCTCTGCGTACACCCAACAAGTGTGGGGAGGCCCTGCAGACAGCTCATAGTATGAAGACTCAGACTTGAACTTTATCATTTTATTGCACTTGGAGAATTTCCTGGGTATTTTCTAGGTTACTTCCTTATTACTGGGTCAAAACGTTGCCATGTGTAAACCTCAATTTGTCAATATATACAATGAAGGCAGTAGAACAAGTTCTTCCCTGCTTTTTCCTCCAGAGTTTGACCTGATGAAGAAGCCACGAAACGTCTCTCTCCTTCACTAGGTCCAGGAAGGCCTTTGAAATCCCTAAATGCACAGCAGCTGAAAGTGCCATGAGCTGTTCGAGGCAGCTCAACAGGAACACGTGTAGAACACAACTAGGAAGCAAACTAAATAGAAAGGATTCAAAAGCACTGCAACTTTTGGGGTCCTACAGCATGTATATGTGGGATCTGATAAAGGGAAAGCTGCTGTGAACAGAAAATGCAGGCAGATGGAGAGACTGTGTGGTATCTTGAATCTAAATTGAAACACATGGCTATCAGGTTTCCTTTGGTAAAAAGGGGTAGTCTACAGCACCCCTGTAAGAGAGATTAAGTTTCTTTGAAAGGGGGACATTTTTTGAATATGATGTTTGCCAGTAACAATGTTTTACTGCATTGTTAGGTGCAGTGTAAAATACACCAACTAACAGCACCCAAGACGTGTCTGTTCTTCACAGAGCTTCTGTATTTCAGTGTCTGCACCAAACACAGCAATAAACATGGACCAAACATGTTCAGCTACACGAGCCTGAATTTCAGTGCATGTTACTGCAGTAGCACTCAGATACTATCTACATCTTCCCATCCTTTCTCATAAAATAAGATGCAGCAATGTTGACAGATTTATTTATTTATTTTTACTGGAGTGACTTCTTACTCCTTTAGGGTTCAGAATTGTTATCCAGACTTTAAAAAGGTATCCCCATCTTTTCAGGGACAGAAATAACCCCATTAAAAATTTTAACTTGGCAAGACCACCACAGGCAGACAGAGGAAGAAAGCCCACAGTAGTGTTCTCAGGACTGTTGTTGTTTCTTACAGCATCCTTTGACTGTCTTCCACCCCTTAACTGCCTTTTGCCTGCCTCCTCCTCCTCAGTTGTCCCACATTTAAGCTCTGTATCTTGTTTCATGGCCCTGCATGGGCTGTCTCCATTTTACGGTATCTTCAAAAGTCCTTACTATGCATTACATAGCCAGGCTTGGGACACAAGATCAATAGTGCAAATCCTTTGAACCACATTCCTCAAGTCCACTTTTCATCCCATTATCAGACTGGTAAAGAATAAAGGCCAAGTGGAAAATCCCAGCACAAAATGCAGTCCTGCAGCTGACATTCACATAATGGCTATGTTCAGAAAAGATCTGGTAAGAGATGATACCATATTCTGAACTATGTGAACTTTTATTTTTAGTCTAGTTTGAATGATTTCTGGTATCTCAGGGTTAAGTCTCACTTTTCATGGGTAAACATTTTAGAGGATTCATATTAATGACATATCACTAGCCAGAATCAGAACTAGCTCTACTTAGGACAAAAAAACATTCAACCAGTGGTTTCAAGACATGAACTGGCTCCAGGCCTTAAAATGATTAACATTTGCTACACTGCCCAACTGTAACAATTATACAGCCGAGGTTTGGGATTCAAGTCAATAAAGCTGGTTGAAAACACTAGGGACATCCTTCATTGCTGCTTAGGAAAAAAAAAAAAGGCTAATTTTTATCAGTTTTAAAGCTTGCCTGTTACAGCAGAGTGAAGAAAATGTTATAAAGATAGCTGCAGAGGTCTTGTGATGACGACCTTCAGCCACGCCAAGTCCTTTAATGCACATCTGTGACACTGAACAGAGACTTGGATGCATGCATGCAAGAACACCCCTGCACGTACGCTACCCAGAGGGGTTTTGCAAACTGCTCATACAAACTGTTGCATTAAATCACATTCAGCCTGAGCAATCAGCAGCTCATCAGTTGACCTCTGGCTCTGATTCTCAATACCTAGGAAGCATCTGGCATAAAGAAATCCCTCAGAGAACGCATGGGGAAAGAAATAGCTGCGCTAATTAAGCCATGTAAAATGCCTTGGAGAAGACTGCGCCACTTCAAGGATACCCTAAAATTTCTGGACTGTTACAAGTAACAGCAGCAGGAAAATTTTCAGGAATTTATTGTGAAGTGTTTAACTGAGACATAGAGGAAAAGAAATCAGTAGAATTTAAAATTCATTCCTCCCTTACAACTAAAACCTGTCAGCTTGGAAGACTTTGTAAATATTCCTAGCCACTAATGTGTCTTTATTTTGATTGCACAGGAGGTAAATCATCCTCGTAAGCACGGTTGAAAACCACATTGGCCTCATGCATTTATGATGAATTCCTTGCTGACAGTGCAGATATAAATGCAATAGTCCTGTTGCCATATCCTGCTCAATACATAAACACCATTTTTCTAATTTATTTCCATCATATGAATGATAGAGCACAGATGAATGTTCTGAATTTTACACATGACAAATCTTTCTTAGAGTGAACCTGTAAAAATGCATCCCCTTTTTAAATATATCAAAGATGAGCTCAGAGCATGGCCCAGGCTCTGAATATTTGAGAATTCTGAGTTTAGTTCATACTCATCACAGGTGAGCAACACCTTCATGCTCTGTCAAACTACAACAACTTTTCCATACTTCTCCACGTTGCTGAAGATAAAATGAATTGGTTGTGATTAATATAGAAGAGTCCCAACTAATAAAAGTCCTTTCCATCCAGGTGTTTTTATTCAGTGTTTGGAAGGAGATACTAATACTTGGATTGGGCCTCTCTAGATGCATTTCTGTTTTTCCTGTTAGTGGGAACACAGAGGACTGGATATGCAATCTCTAATGCTTTGCTTTGTGCCTCCAGCTATATTTAACTCATACACCAGAGCAACAGTTTGCTACTACTACTAGAAAGAATTACTCCCTCATGGAAGTGGCTGATGAGTCTGAGAAGAATCTGAGTAAGAACACCCTACACTTATAGAATTTTCTCCCTCCGACCTCCTAATCAGAGCAGTATCCTGCAGAAAGGGTAATCCAGATCCCACTGAGAAAAGTTGACTGGGAAAAACTGGAGAAAGTTGACTGGGAAAAACAGTGACATCTCTGATGACAGAGCCAAGGAAAAAAATCTATCTAACTTTTCCATTGCAAAGTTTCCACTGGACCAAAAACAAAACAAGAATTCAGTTTGGTTACGCTTGAGACTGACTTTTAAAATAATTATCTGGGTCTTCTTTCTCCAGTTCTGGACTCTGTGAGCTGCAGCCTTGTGCCTTCACTCCTCTCCTACGGCCACGCAGCCTGGCTTGGGGAAATCTCAGCGCTGACTTGCACTTGCTCTGCATTTCCCAGTGGTTTCGTGTGCTAGCCTAAGCTGCCTTGTAGGGTAATAAGCTATTTGCAGGTTTAATACGATAAGGAACAAGAGAGTATTTATTTCTGTTGATTTATTTACATAAAGAATAATAACTGGCTCTCCCTGACTCAGTCCTGTGCTATTAATAAAGTCCATGTGAGGAATATAGAAATTTACGTCACACGTGGAACCTGTCAACATAACTAGTCTCTAGTTAGCATACTTTCCATGCTATGCGTCTCCATATAGCCCATCTTTCGGGGACATGTGACCCAGAAATGTGTCATCAGGACACATGTAGTCACTGGACTGATGAAAGGAATTCAAGGGGAAACAGCAGCAATAATGCTGCTTCTTTCAACCTCTGCTCAGCTTGTTGCTACTGCTCTCTGGAAGTTAGAGACATGAAAAAAATGTTGCTGTCCTCTTATTGGCCCTGCTTCTACCTTTCATACTGCAGGCTTTTGTGCAATGCCATATTTTTCCAGAGACTTAAGGAACTAAAAATCCCCAGATGTCAGTTTTTAAAAGCAAATAATCACTCCCATGCAATGGCTGAAAGGCAAATTTGTACCTAAAGACTTGCAACTGGCATCACTGACATTTTTCATTGCCCAATCAAAATGTTAAAAATAAAAATAAACAGAGCCCACAAAGAGAAAAATACACTGGATTTTAACATTCTTTCACAATTCATAACCAAAGCTGCGGTCAGCAACATGGAGCGAGAAAGACGTTTGGTTATAAGTCATGACTTTAATCAGTCTCACTGGTGTCGGGTGGAAACCTTCCAAATTAAATGGATGTCCAAATTAGAGACATTCAGACTAAAGATGAAACATCACAAATAAGCTCTTTTGTCTAGAATAAATAGAACCAAAACAGTCAAACTCTCAGGAAGATAACTGATACAACATTACTCCCTTGGGCATCTTTGTTAGTGATTAGCCCTGTCTGCCTTAAATGCTTAAAACAATGAAATTAGTGGACAAGTTATTCTCTGGGCATGAACTGTCCTCTTAATCTCTGCTCACCAGGTCTCCACGCAGCCACATCCTTCTGATGCCCCACTTCTTCCTTCCAGCTTGCAGCTGGTGAGTCACTCCAATCAGCGTGGCCATCAGGACATTCAACTACTAAACCAGAGTAACCCTTGATCTCACTGCCGTTATATGTTTTCTTTATTACTTGCCCTCATTATGCCAAATCTAAACTTAGGGTGTCAGCACTTTGGGACAAAGCTCCTGTCATGTGTGGCATGAATCCCCCCTCGCACAGGCTCGGCACACCTTACATAAGTATAAGCGCATTAACTGTACAAAGGGATGAAGGAAAGAAAGGACCACTGTCCTCAGGCCTAATTAGGAGCCTTTTGAAATCAAGGGTGGAACTTCCACTGGTGTCAGGCAGGAAGGAACTGATCCTGAAGGTACTGCTGAGTGCTTCTTGAAGGGTCTGCATCTTCAAGTGTGAGAGACTTCAACTTGTGGACTAAAGTCCTAAAGCCAACATGCAGTTGTAAAGAGAACTGTGAAGCTCCTCCAGAAACACTTCTTAGAAAGTTACCCATCATGAAAGACTCATAGCATTAAGGACTCTTGAGATGTAGGGGCCACTATAAGGTATTTTCTCCTTCTCTATATATTCTCTCTAGAAAGAATAATAGAGACAATACAAAAAGTGAGATTCGGTTGCAGCAGAGGAGTGCCTCTAGTTATAGGAAGCTAAGTGTTTTCCACTGAAGTCGAGTAATCTTCAAAAGATGACTGTGAGCTGTATTTCCATGCACTGTACAGAATTTTGTACAGTCTCTCCACTTCCCGGTCAACATTATCCTTGCATTTTATATTAAAAAAAAAAAAACAAACCTACACTATGTTACATTATATACCTTAACTGATCTTAAGAGCACCTCCAAGTGCAGTTCAGAATTAGAATATGCAAGAACATCAATGTGGCAGCACTTTTGATTATGCCTGTTGACAACAGATGCTTTAATGAAGAAAAAAGCAAAATCACATCTTGAACATAGTCAGTGGTTGATTATCCACAGATGGATTATCTGGGTACTGGATCAACCCACTGGCCTTCCCCTTACAGCCTCAACTGCACCGCAGCTATGACACAGGATCTCATAACACAACTGTGAGCTGTTTCCTGGTGCCTAAGGTTATCCCTGTGCTCTAAGGAAATGCACTTACCACATTTTAAAAGATGAACACACTGAATAGTCACAGGCTTACTGACATATGTTTTCTATTAACTGTGGCTAACTTCCCCCTCCCTCTCCCTGCCCTTCTTCATTATCTGGATAACTGGCTGCAGACCTTCTCTGAAGGAGTGGTTTTGGTAGTCATCACAGGGGTGTATTATGAAAGCAGGAGCTCAACCGTGCAAATATCTTAATTATAGGAACAGAAAGGCCTGATCACACAAAGTTTCTATCTTCCAGACCCCTGTATTTCAGATTCTATTCTGCATCCTGCAGTCAGTGCTGACACCTCTACACAGGCCAGGGTCCCTCCTCCACAGAGTTCAGCAGCACAAGGTTTGTCTGGAGGAAATCTGCACTTCAAACATGAATTTTGGTCGAGTTTGGTGATGGAGAAATATATCAAAGCAGCTGCCTGCAGAAAAGTAGGGTATGGACAGCAAGCAGTGAGCTCCAGTTCTCTTTGCAAACATCCTGTTGCAGAGGTCCTTGTTTGTTATCCATGTTGATAAGCGACTGAGGGGCTTCCAGGGTGCTAAGGCACTTTTAGGACTCTGTGGCAGCAGGAACTCCCTGCTTGCTGGGGTGGAGCTGGCAGCCTCTGGCTAAGAAACTAACTGGTCACTATCCAAACCGCAAGGATTTCAAAACATATGGTACCCATGGGATGGATCTACCCATTTGCAACACATTGCTTTCTCCTTATGCCATCTACTCTCTTCCGAATATCCCACAATTCTTTTATTGCAACTTAGCTTCCTTCTCTGAAGGAAAAATACACGGAACTTTTGGACTGTATCTAATATAATGATTCTGTTCCCAATTTCTGAACTCTCCTTTAACCATAGCCCAGGGAGTCAGCAAAGGGATAAGTTACCCTGAGCTGTGCAAACACTTTTTCTATACTGCATTCACGGGTATCCAGAGGGATAGAGAGCACACACATCTGAGGAACAGGGACGGGAAAGAAAGATCTGACTCAGAGCTTGGAAGAATCAGATGAGGCACCAGGAATACCCCAGGCCTGGGGAATTAGCTTGTTTTATTGGAGGTGAACAAGGACCTCAACCCGTGCAAGCAAAATTAACAAGAAGTTTATTTTTACATTATTTATCCGATGACATGGTCATGTCACATCACTTCAAGATCTCTCTTCTTAACCATAACATTCTCTATGGGAGATGGAAAAAGCAGAGCTTGTAGTCATTTGGGAAGAGTTGGTAGAAAATGCCCACCTATGTGTTATTAGCTAACAGCAGACCCCTCCTTTTTTGGCTTCTGCTTTCTGATTTGGAAAAAATTTTTCCCTCTAGTACACTATTATTTGCCTGGGATTTATTTACTTAGCTATTGACAGTCAGGTACTCAAGGGGTTGTACTATTCTTTCTGCTGGACACTGTCATTGTGAGCTTCCAGAGAAGCTGTATCACCCACTGCACATTCAGTTTGGAACTGTGAATTCTCCGAAATATCTAGTGATGTAAATTCTTGGAACACGGGGGGAAGGAGCCTTATGCCATACATATGGGAGCATGGCTACACAGAGATAATACCTGTCAGCTCCAGGAGACTGGTAACAGCAAGTTTTTTTTTAATGCTTTCATCATCTACATGTCTATATATGGGCTCTTACTGGAAATCATGTGACTTCCTGAAGTTTGGTTTCCCCTTCTTGTAAACATGTACAAAAATTTCACTTTCTGATTGCTTGAAAATATACGTGAGGTGCTTCTCGGTAAATTTTTGGCCTATAAAAACTGGTGTTCATGTAAATAATCCTTAATTTATGCTAAATTTTAAAAATGCACTTTTTGGCCACTGACAGCCTTTATAAAGCTTGGATGCACTGGCACGAAGGTATGAAATTTCTTAAGTTTCATTATTTACGATGACATTGTCATCAACAACAAAAAATTACTTAACTCCAGTGATAATAAATGCACTCACCTGCATTTTCTCTGAGAATTTCAGCATGCTCAGAGCATGGGGGAACTGACTCAGTCTTTATAAGGAGAATGAAATAAATCCTGCTAATTATATCTGTGCTGAGAGTGGGATCTACAATCCATTTATTATATTAGAGCTACAGGGACCTGGTATGTTGTTAGTAAAGTGTCATTAATAGTGTAGCTGTCTATGCTACAGGCACTCTGAAAAATCTTGAAAAATCATGCTTCAGATTAGGTGAAAATACTTTAAACACACTTTTGTGGGTCTTTTCTTCTTGGAATATACTCGCCCATTAGATGAAACAATGCCGGCAACTCCACCAGGAACAAAAAGAAAGCCTTAGCTGCAGCTGGAATTCAGAAATAGATATTGTGCAGCACCGAGAAATACTGTGCATTGTTAAAGGATTCTTTGAAGGAATGCAGGGCTGGAAGTCACTCCCCTGCCGTTTTTCAATTCCCTATTATTAAAGACCATGTTCCAGAATAACTCTCAGAAATAGCTAACAGATTGTTAATTAATAGTCACTGTTATATAGGATTAGAAATAAGGGAAAAACAATTCAAGAGTAACTATAATATTAGACCCCACCCAGACCATTTTGTAAATGGTCTCTGTGTTGAGATTCCTGTCCATGCTTGGATCTGCCAGGAGTCTGCCTGGTTCCACCACTGGTCCAGCTGTGGCAGAAAAGTCTATATGCAGCAGTACGTGTTTGTATAAACTAAGAATAGATGACAACATAAGAGAAGAGGAAGGAAGAGAGATCAGGAATGCAATGAATGAGACGATGCAAACTAATTGAAGCCTGAAAGAACTTGTTGAGACCTTATCCTGCTATAGATCAATCGCTGTAGTTAGCTGAGCTGCTCCACCTTTCTGATAAATTAGAATAAATCCTGCTTAATTTCAGTGCCATTCATATCCAGACTTATGTGTGTGTCTGGCTGTCTCTAGGATATATGTTAGGAAATTTAACGGAAAGCACCTGATAGCATCAGTCAGATAAGATAGCTGATGTTCCCTTTGCATCCCAAAATGTTGTAGAAATAAAAAATAATGTTTTCAGCTGAGGTGACTCAGAAATTTGCATCAACTTGCCAACTTGGAAGGCCCTAGGATGTTTGCTTCAAATAGTACCTTGGTAACAAATGCATATGTCACATTCACATACACAAATCCATACATAATGAGATTAAAGGTCACAGCTCCTTAGAAGACGCCCTGTTAATACTGAAATAAATAAAAAAAAAGTCTTCTGTTTACAGGTAGAACACATACTCCGAAGGTGCTTCATTAGATGAAATCATCTGTCTGTTTCTACAGCTATACTCCCTAATAGCCTGCAGCAAGAAGAGCCTCCTGTTTATTTTCTTTTTCCCATGTTTTTTAATCTCTTATTTTTATCGTACCTGGCTTTCACATGGGAGCATTACATTTCACGTAAATGACTTATTCCAAAGACTTACAGATTTTGGATAGGCTGAACACATATTTTGTCAAAGAAAAGTTCCCTTCAGTATCAAGGAGCTCCATTAGAAAGGTAGGAATGAGCCCTTATGTTATTTATCGACAAATGACATGTGAACCTGTGAACAGTTTATTTTAAGGGTGGCACTACAGAGATGAACTCTATAATCTGCAGTAATAGAAAAAATTAAGAATGGGAATATTTACACTGCATATGAGAATCAAAAATTCCTGCCAGTCCTCTAGAAAACTTCCCCTGCAAAGAGGATGCCACGTATCTTGAGATGTTTATGGATAGCATAATTTTCCCCACAAGTTATTTTGCAGACTGGAAAAGGTATATGGGGAAATACTTGGGAAACTAAAGTCATATGCCTTCATATGTAAAATCAGCTGAGCTGAAGTGATAAATTCTGAGTACAGCATTAAATACCAGTTATGAGCTTCTTACAAGAAAACACTATGCTTTGGAAGTTAAACATCCACACAACTGGGGCAAAAAATCTCTTATTTGGCATTTGTGCATTTGACATGAAATACAGAAACCTCCGATTTAGAGTTCAACGTGTTTCAATGGATTCCAAATAGCCTCAAGGGCAGCTCCAAAACTAAAGGTAATTATGAAAATAAAACCTCACATTTCTCAAACCAAAGGCTTGGTTTAAACTCTGAAGAGAAACTTGTAGAGACCAGTCCAGACTGGATCACCAGAACAGGAGATAAGGGCTGGTTCTGCACCAATCTGGTCATGTCTGAAACACGCCTGTAACTTTATATATGAATGATCTCTATGGCTTCAGTAAAACTATTCCTGCACTTGAGAGATATGCATATATAAGTCTTAATTGGGTCTTACCTACAAATTCAGTCTGGAGCATCCTGAAAAATGAGGTACCTTCAAGAGCAAAGCTTCCATGGCCCTTGACACGGAGGCCTGAAGATTAGGCGTCACTCGCTTGACCAATTAGCTGCTATTTGACGTTGTACAGGATTAGTGGTTCAAAACAGGTACAGGCTTGGCATAAGTTCGTTTACTCACAAAAAGGCTCACGGAGTCTTTATCTTGCTAGAAACAATCAGCAGCAGAGTGTTTCCTTGCTCAGAAATCCCTAAGCCCACCCCACCGGTGGGGTTAAGGCTCTAGAAGGCCTGCCTTTGCTTGCTCTCAGGATCTTGGACACGATACCTTCTTCTGGCTTTCTCTCTCTCCAGCACCTATGGCTCCAGGTCAATATTTTAGTCCCTGTAACAGGAATTGGGATAACCGGGCAACTTGGCTCCGCCTTGCCCTGCGGCCTAGTACCTCCAGCGCTGGCTCACAGCGCTGTGATCAGTGCTGGAATGGGACCCACCAGCTCCGTCCTAGAGCCTGAAACACAGCAGCCAGGAAACTCCCCCGCTGCAGTTGGATGCAAAGACCTCCCTGGCCATTAATTCCTCTCAGCATAATGCTACTAAATAAATACCACACGACATTACTGACTTTACCTCTGCATTGTTCCTAGCACGTAGCCACAGCTAGGTATTGCACCACACAGACCTGATATTTGCTTTATGATGATGACCTGCGTTGTCTTATTAACCTCCAGGCCTATTTCACGTCCCTGACTTGAACCTGCACTGTCACTATACTCCCTCCTAATTGCCCCAAATCTACTGCTTTCCTCCTCCATGCCCTTGGATAGCAAATAGGGTGCTATAGACATTGTTCAAGATATCCATTGCACGGTGCTGACACTCCTCTTCTACTGACGCTAATTCAGTATTATAAAAACCCACATGACTTGCAGGTGCTCTGTTTGTTTTCTGTGATGCTCAGGAGAGAGTTCAGCAGGTTCCCACAAACCTCCAGAGGCATGGCTGCAAGAGGACTCAGACTGCTGAGACTCCAACACTGGAGTTTCGACAGCAAACCGATGCTCACTGGGTGGTTCTCTGAGTCCCTGGGCTGAGTACCTACACCACAAACAACCACTTACTGCTTCTGGCACAAAGAATCACCAATATTCAGTGTTCACAGACTTTTACCAAACACTGCTAAAGCTGTATTTTATTTTATTTTTTATGTTTAACAATGACAAAACAGAGTTAGTAGTATAAGCAAGGCTAATTATCTGGTCTACTCATATTTTCCACCTTTTTCATACTATGAATATTATAAAGTAGCCTGCAGAAGTTCCCAGTAACAGTGGTTTTCTTTTAACATACATAAATTCGGGGCCTGGCTTTGGTAGTTTTTGAAACACAAGGACAGTAAAGAAGGCCATTCAGAGACTCAGAGATGTACTACCTTATTTCTGTATATGCATCAGCTGTACGTACCTTATTCTGGCCAAACATTAATAGCACCAAAAATCAGGTTTGTTTTCACAGTAAGGAATACAGTTCAGCAGCCCAGACTCCTCACAGAGGAGTAAAGCTATGTCCCTCAAACCTCTCGGGAGATGAATTTGACCTTCCAAGTTAGACTCTCAATCTTTCTTACAACCTTAAAAAGCTTCCATCTCTTCTACTCGACACTGTTGAATCTTGATTTTCTTGGCAGATTCTGTTTCCCACAGACCTGCCTCTACTCCACTTCTTTGTCCCACATCCTCCCCTCAAGAGCCTCCCTTGCTCCCATCTCCCTGGTCATCTTGGACTCATTTCCAGAGATCTACTTTTAAAAATACAGCAGCATGCTATAACCAGGCCAGTCTTGTCAGATTTAAAACTCACTCCAGTCACTGCCTGTGAAGCAGGAGAGAGGAAAAAGGATATTCTAAGGGACCCCCTTGACATGTCCATTCATCTGTCTAGATCAACGGTTCCCAAGCTTTTCAGCTCGCAACCTCATTTCCGGGCTTGTGACCTCTCTTCCATCAGCACTCCACGGGGCACGACCCTAACTTTGGAAACTTCTCATCTGGATCAGTCAAAACTGACGCCTGAAGAATAGTTTTCCAATCGATGCCATGTTTGTTTATGCTGCTGAGTGGCGTGATTACACTGAAGTTCAGGTTCAAACTTGTCTCTTTGCTTGTTTGTAAGTCTGGAAAGAATTTCTGGGTGTCACTCACCCAGCAGAAAGTGAACTCTGTAACTTTTGACTGTTCTGGTTAGAGACAATTATAGCCCAACTGACCTGGTGTGGCATTAATGCACTTGGCTGCACAGTTCAACTATGCCTAGATGAAGCAGGGATTTTGCTTCTCTGCGAAGTCTGGAAGGATCCTTGTTTTCTATACTTGCATGTCATGACCATTCGGATGTAATGGTTGCTATACCCAAATCTTTCCTTATACAGTAACATGGTTTCATTTAATACACCGTGTCTCCTGACTGCCTCACAAATGCATGCTATTGGATGAACTCTAATGGCCTCTTCTCTTCACATCAGTTTGCCTCTCTTTATGGTCATGGAGAATGTGTGGTTAGTGAAGAATTTAATGTTCAGATTTCTAGCTCTGCTCTGTCATCTTTGCTCACTGGTAAAAGGGTGGGAAAACACAATGGCAAAGCAGACAAGGATTTTTAAAACACTACCAAAAATGCTAAGCTTTCAGAGCATTTGCAGTTTGGATGTACTACAGCTAATCCTGCTTCGGAATTCCTCAAGGTTAAAATTATTGGGAACTTTTCAACTAGCTGTTTCTCATATTTTCACATCATGTCTGTGCTCAGTCTATTTGTCTCCCTGTAGGGCTCATTCTGCTCCTGCACTACTGCATTAAAGGCTAGTTCCTTTGCTTTGCTGTCCGTAGAATCTCTCACTTGGTTCTCTTAGTCTAAGCTCAAAGCAGTTGCTTGACTTTCTGTTTGACCCCAGTGTATTTACTTCAATGTTACTATTTTTCAATTTAAACAGCCAAGAGATATCTGCCTAGACACACCAGGATGGAATGTGAGGAATGTAAAGTGGGAGCTAGAGTACCGACAGCACCTGGGAGCAGCTAGCCTTCATACCTGCCTTGAAAAAACACAAAATAACTCTCACGTCCAATGGGGACCAGTTAATATGAGCATCTGAAAGGACCTACCACCATCCATGCAGCTGAGGGGGATCTAGTTGCCGAAGACCAGTAGAGAAGACAGAGGAGAAATATGTTTGGGGTCACTCAGGCATGTCTGAATACATGAGGCAGTTGGACAGAACCCCTTCCTGCAAATATTCAGCCTCCATATGAGATTTAAGCATCTGACTTCAGTTGCTGCCAATAAAAGATATTAGGTTGAAAATGTTTCATCATGAAAGACAACCACTGAAGCCAACATTAGGGCTTCTTTCCCTCAAATATGAGGGCAGAGTCCCACAGCCTAGTAGTGAAGGTCAGCAAACGATGAAAACCAACTCCTGCTTTGTTAGGATTAAACTTGTTGAGAGCCAGAACACAACAGCGGCAAGTTCCTGTTGGAGCCTGCAGTGATTTGCATGAGACCATCACTCCTCTGCTAATGCACAGCACTTTCACAGAAGGGTTGCAGATCTCTACTGAATTGGGAATGGTTTTCTCTTTCTTCCTTTGTTTTGTTGACATGCTGCTTATAAGAGCGCATCAAGGTCAGGTTTGGCTTCCTCTGTGCGTTTATGAAATGGAAAACTAGCGGAGATGTCAAAGGAATCAGGCTGAAGAAGCTGGTGTGATTACTGCTGCAGAGCTGAGCCTACTCTGGAAAGTCTCTGCCAGAAACTCATCCAATTTCAGCCAGGGAGGGTTCAGACAGACAGGAGATTTCAGGTTTGTGAGATTTGTCTGGTTGTGGTTAGCTTTGCCTTTTTTATTATTATTTATTAAATATATTTGGATTTAGTTCAGCTGGGATGGAATTTCCATCTTTTTTTAATTTTATTTTTTGCCAGAGAGGATGGAGCATCAGACAGATCCTGAATCTGCAGATAATAATCCTACCTCACGGTCAGAAAACAGGCACCTTTGTGAATAACGCTCTGCATAAAGGAAAACCTGTACTGTTATGAGAAAGACTCTCCTAGCTTAGAATAGAGGGTCTTCTCTCAAAGTTTACAGGACAATTCAGCTAATATTTGGGGTCTTTCTACTGGTCCAAAGAAACCAAACAGTACATGGAAGTTTTAGAAGGTGGTAGATTTCATCTTGCCAAAGACATTCGGGATTTCATTTTAGCAGCATGGGAAAGATTAGAGTGCTTTTGGAAAAAAAATTATAAACCATACAAATCTTCCGTGCAATCATGTAACAGCAGCAAAGCAAGGAATGAAGAGAAAGTCTAAAAGTGAATTCTGCTGGCTACTCTGACTGCACTTCCAAAGAAATGAGAATTGAGCTGGCATTTCTTGGTAAGGCTCCCAATGCCAAGGACTGTATATAAAATGACACTAAGTCCCATAAAAGGGACCTATTCTGTTCAATTTATTACAGGAAAGATAACCATCTTTGCTCATTTTACTCATATCTGTTCTGAATCTGTGCCCATGAACTATAAGCTGTATAGTGGTATAAGCTGTATAGTGGTGGGAGGGAAACAGCTGGTGAGAGAATCTGGCAAAGTATCAAAGAGAATTCACTGAAAAGCTGTAATTCTGATTAAGAATGGTTAACAAAGTTCAAGGAGTCTCCTATGGGATCTTGTACCCACCATAGAGAAAGGATCCAGATCCCACCGGTGAAAACTGAAAAATACATGTAGTCATTGAAAGGTTGGAATGAACTCTTTAAAAAAAAAAAAAAAAAGGAAGGATACAAAAGGAATAACTTACCACAGTTTGTTACCTTTTGACCTTCAGTGGCACATTATGCCCTAAACCAGCTCAGCAGAAAACAGAGAGGTGGAAAACAAGTGCTACTAGATATCAACATGAGAGCAAGTCTTATTCCAGCATTTGTCAAAACCAACTTAGTTATATGATTGTAGCAGATCAATTTTGAGACACCAAAGTTTCAGTCTCAAAGATTTCAGTCTCAAAGATAGAAACATTTTATCTACCTCTGGGAAATGACAATGATCCTGCAAACTTGGATGCTGATGCCTGAATTGAGACAATTTTCAGTGAAGGTGCTGACAGGCATGAATGTCAAAATAAGACCAGGGAACCCGAAAGTAGAAGTGTACAAGAGGATAAATCAAGATAGCCAACTGATAATGGGGTGAAGCAGCCAGGGAAAAAAAGAAAACAGGGCATGGGTATTTGAACCTGCATCCCAACATGTTTACTTTCAGCACAGCATCATCCATATTTGTCACAAACAAAGGCAGAATCTGTTTCTGTCCATTACCCTTGAGGAATGCTGCAATATTGCCTTATGACATGATATTTACTCGTGAGCTAGGCACTTCTCTAAATTGAGTGCTTTCTAACACCACATAATCTTTCAGACTTGCTTCTTTAGTGGAAGCTTTTTTAAATTGTTTGCTGTCCAGTGACTTGGAGTCACATGCTTATGCCACTGATCATTCAGAAATTCATTTCATAAAGTCTCTGGGAAAATACTGAGGCATGTCTAGATAAATAACAGAGCTATGTCTGTCACCAAAGCTCCCTTCTCTGCCTGGAACAAACTGAAGACAGGGGGAGATGTTTCCACAGTCAGCACCAGAGCTACCACTGAGTAGGGAAAGGTGCTCACCTGTAAGCTCGGACTTGACGGCTACAGCTAAGGAGCAGAACAGCCTGAACAACTTGTTTCAATCCACTGACCACGTAAAACATTTACAAGTGGAAGGAAGTGCTGGGATTGTATGTGATCAGCTCCTACTCTTTCAAGAAATGCATCTCTGCAGAAGAGGCAACAGAGACAGCCAGGGGTTAGGCCACATCCCACAGGCACAGACAGCCAGAGTGAAAGCCAAGAGGGTGGCACAGACTGGATGGGCTCAGCCACCTTGCAGGAAAGAGCAACGGGGACTCTCATTGCCCCTGGCTGATGCCTGGTGGCTGTGGAAGGAACTCACAGCATGGGATTTGAGTGAGCTGTACTGGTTTGCTTTCAGATCTTGTGCTTATTACCAGAAATCAATAACACACCACTGGTCTGGAAGCGTTAGTGTACCTGTGGAAAGGCAGCACCCTGTTCCCAGCAGTCCAGCTTGCACGTGCATGACAAGGATGGAAAGGGGGGCATTGCAGTTTTAGAGGGACAAAGTGATTTTTGGATCCATGTAGGTCCCTTCTTTTTGTCAGGCATGAATTAGAGCACCTTGAAGGCAACTCTGAGGCGTGCTTTGATTCCCAGTGCCAACGATGGGCCCAACCACAACGCATCTCAGTGCTGCCTATTTGCAGGACGCCTCTACAGTGCTTCATGAGCTGTAATGAGTGTACAAAATGAGTTGTTCTTGCCTCTTCTGCCCCCTTTCTACAGCCCCTGAGAGCTGTCGGGACAGCATATCAGATACTAAACGCAATTAGGAGTCAAGTCCTGCCCCAGCAGTGACTAAGAGCTTTGTTAAATAAACTGCCTGCTCTGGCAGTGACTGGAAAGGTGACTGGAAAGGCTGATGTGTTTGTTCCCTTTAAAAGGGGTGTGAATCTTACAGGAAACACCATCCTTGGGAGTCAACTGCATGCCTTCAGGTATAAGCTACTCCGCTGAATCTTGCAACCCCCTGTGTGGCAAGATGCACAGAACTGAACCCCAAAATGCTTCAGCAGGGCCACTGGCCACGTACCACCAAAGCCCAGGAGCTTTGGATCATCTCCTCCACCTCAGGCCTTATAGCACAAGTGGCCTGCTTCATTCTCCTAGGTGCACCTACTCTCCTGACGTTAGGGAGGATTTAGGTAACCAGAATTAGGCCTCCAAACTGCACTGAAATTAAGGGGCACAAACAAGTGGTGCAAACAGCCCTTCACCTCCCTGTCAAAACGTGAGGATACAAGGGAGGGCAGCAGATTGTAATGCATGACCTGAAGCTGTTGTAAAATTCCTTGTGGAAACGAGATCTGTTATGTTTATCACTAGTTTGCTAAGTAAGGTTAATACCGTGGCATTGACCCTGCCTCATATACCCTCAGTAGAACTACCATGCTTTGTCCCACTATGATTTTACAGCAGAAGGGAGAACACAAGGCCGATACAAGCAGGTATTTTTCCACTCCCCCTCCTCTGGGCCCTCACCCCTTTGTAGCAGGGAAGATAACACTCCCGCCAGCGAGCTTGTTTCCAGCATCAGCCTGTAACCAGCCTGTGCCCAAGGAAAGAGACCGATCAGCCACTGTGGTCTTTTATCCTGCCAGATGAATAGCCTGTGTGAATATCAACATTATCATAAATCATTCAATTGCTGAAAGTCATCTTACCCTCATAAGGATCTGAATAGCAACCATTTCTAAATCCTTACATACATCCATTTACAGCAGCTGAACAGTGGGAGTGGATAGACCTATTTTTCAGCTAGCATCATAATCAAGCCATCCCTCATTTAAGAGTGAATCCATTTGCATTGGTATTTGACCCAAATAATAGCTCTAGAAATTGATATGTAATCTCCAGCTAAAACTAAGTTTAAGCAGAGGCCACCAAACTCCTTTGTTCCTCAAAACACACTTAAAATCCCTGACCAGATTTTGATCTTGATATGAATCTGAACACCAAATTAAATTCAAAAGCCACAGCGTTAACACGGTGTTTCTCAGTAGCCTCCTGCGTAGCCCTGAAGATCAGAATCTGTCCTTAATATTTCTGCACATGGTACTGTGCAGAACTAGCTCCAGACTATTTATAGCTCACACTATATATATACACTGCAGCTTCCAAAAGCATATTTTATCTTTTGGGAGGACAATGCTTTCCAAATTGTAAGAAAAGGCATCGTTTTGTTAAAAAAATCTGCTCAAACCCTTAACCTGGAAGAGTGGCCCCATGCTGCCAATCAGATAATAAGCTTAATTCTTACATCACACTTTATTTGTAGCTCACTGTGTAGTTAATGGTTGCAGCTTATCTAACAGGAGAAATGTGAAACCAGAGTTTTAGAACAATAGGAACATGCCTGTCACCAGCAGGCTGCCAATGAATCATGTCCCTGCAGTCAAGCTCTCCCAGAAGGTCATTTGCAACAGAAATACATCTCTGCCTGTAGCTGGCAAAACGCTGAAAAGCGTTTTTCAACTTTACTCAAATAAAACATCAAGCTGATCAATTACCCAAACAATTTCACCTTGCAGTATTTTTAAGTTCTGTTCACTGCAAAACTTACTAATAAAGATCACTGAGCAAGCAGACCTGCTTGCTTCCGTGTCCGAGATTCCAGGGGCATTTTAACTTCACCCTGAATTCAGGGAAGCAAAAAGCCCAACCTTATCCAAGACAAAAGTGACTTAGTGTTATCTTTCACATTAATTTTTTTTAAAAAAAAAAGTGTATTTGTAAACAGAGCATTCAGAATGGAAGCCCTGAAACCACTGAAAGACCGTGAATTCTTTAAAAAGGAATCCCTAAGAAACAAAAAGCAGCACTCTTTCTTGCCTAGAGATATGCAGAAAGAGGACAAGGAAGCACAAAAAAAAAATCAGCTATTACCTGTGTCAAATATGGAAGTTATTTTTGCTAACACAGAATTATTTTAGAGACATTTTCACTGCTGTATCTGAAGCTAAAAGACAAATCTCTTCTGCTGCACTTGCAGAAGAGCTCCAGATTTTCTGCAAGCGGGAAAGAACAGATGATGAGGGGATCTATTCTTTTCAGAAGAATGTCATTGGCACAAACAGCTGGCAGTTGGTGGCATATTATTTATACGTGCAGTTGCTCATGTTTTTTAACTGATAAGAAAGCGATACCTCATTTGCAATTCAGGTGAGAAACATGAGTGGCTCCACAGCGCCACTGGCCCCTGGGCCACGTTTCTTATCATATCAAAAACATCTGTCACAGTGTAAATGAGTTCATTATAAAAGCACATCAAATGTGCAGTTTCAGGATGAGACAGCAGTCTGCAAAGAAATGAGAAAAACAACCTCCCCCTATAAAAGCTGGGATGGTCTGGCCCATTTTTACCATTTGGGAGGAGGGGGAGCAGTTGGAGAGGAAAGGGGGAGAAGGAAAAGAGAGAAACCTTGGAAATGTCACCATTATAAATTATCCCTTCTCTGGGAGCCAACTGTGTCTGAGAACGGGCTTGGTTTGCTTGCGAGGGTCTGGTGGTTCGCATGCGGAGCGCGCAGACATTGCGAAATGAGCATCACGACACCGCCCGCCGAGCCCTGTGCTCCTGCAGGCTGCGGACTGACCTGCACGTAATCCTGGTCTGCGTGGCCCAGGGGGCTTCAGCTGAGAAAACGGCAATGGGCTGGGGAAGAAAGGCTGCATAGGGGGGTGGTCACTGTGGGGGTTACCAGTAGAAGTGTACTTGTGGGGCTTCCATGCGCACAAATGGAAATGAATCCCTTTTCTGGGGAGGTGACAATGAGCTGACAGGAACTTCCACCTCTGGGGAAGGCAAGGTGCATCCTTAATCCATGCTGAAGAGAAAAACAGGACAGGTTGAAAACAGCTCCCTTACCCACACTCATCCCTGCCGTAACGCTGCACGGGGCCTGAGTCTCAAATGCAATCATTTGTAATGTGGGCCGTGTTTGCCTCTGCTGCTGTTCTCCAGGGCCGGGTCCAATACCCCTGTGAATACGAGGATATTTTAGTGCTCCTCTTTAGCAGCGATGAGGACAGCCCAAGGTGACTTCAAAAACCCTTCTGCCTAGAAGAGGCCTAGAAATGCTTCCGCAGCTCTGGGGTCTCCACCCTACCCCCTGCTTCCAATCTGTGCCACACTGAATGACCGCTTCCTGATCTGTGTTTGGGGTTTTATTAAAAAAAAAAAAAAAAGTTTGTCTCTTTTCATCTTGCAGGGAAATCCCTCTGATGCTGATGCACGGGGGAAACTAGAGACAGACAGGCCTGGACCGTTACTCCTCCAGTCCAAGCACAGCAGCCAGGCACACAGTGCCTTCTCACACCGTCCTCTCACCGACAGCTTCAGTGAGCCTCCCTGGCAGCTGCTGCAGTCACGGATGAAATGCAAAATACCCTCATTTTCTCCCCTAAGAGTACAAAAGCCAAGCATACAGCTTGTAAAAAATTGGGGAAAATACCCATGTTAACCTTACTGCTAATCGCAAAACATATTCCTAAATATGCATACATCAGCAGAAACAGTGGGTAAGGGCTCCCATTCTAAAATAAACAGAAACATGCACTTTGAGCCCTCATATGAAATGGCAGTAAAAGCCCAACCCAATAATTATTTTCCTTGATTTTCAGCCAGACGAGGCACAAGACAAATAAGTCATCAAGGACAAATAAAAGGAGGTTCATTCATCGCATTCAGGGCTGGAATCTTTAATGGTCACCAAATGAACTAAGATAACTAAGTAACCATTGTAAATATTAATCTTTAAAGGAAAACAATACTCCCAACAACAGGAAGCCTGATAAGACATTGGATGTTGCCATCAGTGTTATGGAGTCTCTCTAATTTCCTTAGTTTTTTCTTATGCCTGTAGAGGGATCAGGAAGGGGAACATATGGTATCCCTCAAAGGAAGTAAATTAACATTATTAATAGCTAATGTGGGAGAGGTGAAACAGTGATTGTTCGTGGTGGTTGTTATTGTGCTTTTGTTTGGTGGTGGTGGGGAGCCTGCCTGCTAGTGAGCTTAAGCACTCAAGCCAAATTCAAAATCTTATATTTATAAACAGAGATCTGATAACAGTTGCCTAAGCATCCATGATGCTTTGCCAGCGCACGCACGTCAGGCTGATCTGAAGGGACTTGGGGTTTGTCCCAGGAGTTAGCTAATGCACAGCAAGGGACAATGAGGATTTAACGCATGGTCCCTGTTCCTGAGTAACTCCTCATGTTGACCCTCACGTTCCTCTTCACATTTATTCAGTTTGAAGCAATGCTGCTGATGGGGAGAAGCTGTTCTCTGGCATCCACGAGGCAGTTGATGAGGGGTCATTGAGGGGGTGGGCTCTCACAGGCAACAGGCACCGATACGGGACTTTTGAGCTCATAGCGATGAGCACCAGCAGATTTTTGAGGGCTGCGCAGCAATATAGTATGTAAACAGATTTATTTTGTGGAAAATTATGATAAAGTACTGTTTCGGGATGGATTTCAACTGGTGACCTGAAAGAAGATCTTAGAGTCCTTGGGCCCTCTTGCCATTTCCCTGCACTACGAGAAAAAGAATTTATCTTTCTTAGGCCTTTTGCTTTCATCTCCCTCCCAAAAAACTTACAAGATGGTATTTATTTCTCCTAACATTCGCACTTAGAGAACATATGTCATAACCTGTGGCTACTCAGGAGAGTGGGACCCTGATCCCAGCCTCAGCTCCGTTTGTCCTAGAATACCTGAATGCAAAACTGTACAATCCCCATTTCTTCCAAAAATCCTATACTCTATACATTCTTCCCAAAAATTAAAGCTGTGGGCAACTCTTAGGTGTCCTGGCAGAGGTGGACTTCATGACATCTTTCATGCAGAGATGATTTGCAAAATAATTTGGCATAAAAAACTTGATTAAAGTTACCCAGTGAGCTTGGCGGGTATAAGCAAGTTTATTTGGCTCAATAAACTCTTTAAAAGGAAAACAGTGTAGTCTGGTATAATTACTAGATCTTAATAAAAATTGAGTAGCCCAATAAGAAAAACATTATGCTTCGGTGCACATGATGATTGCTTTTATGAAGACAAAGAAATTCCCTCTGCCCTTGAAAGCTTATAGTTCAAGCGCAAGTTGACAGCTGGATTTTGATTTCTAGGTCTGAAAAGGACAACCTGAATATTTTAAGACATTACAGACTTCAGTTAAACTTAGTTTGCTTACAGAGCAGTGGCACCTGTCGCTTTCCCTACCCTACAATTCTATTTGAAAAGACTTTCAGTAAACTCTGATTAAGTTTGTGTCAAAGCTGGTCTAAAATACCTCTTCCTGGTTTTTGAGAGGATATTTTATTTCTTAATTAACTCATCACATTGACCAGAAAGATCATGAAAAGCTGAAATAGCTGTGCCTTGTGTGCTGGCCCTGCGGAGTCATATGACAAGGATAAATTGTTCTGTGCTGAAGCCTGGATGGTTTATATCGCTGCAAAGTTTTCCACGCTGCCAATTTTAGGGCCTTTCAGTATTTCAAGTTACATAAAGTCATAATAAAACTCTTCCTCCTTGGCTCCAGAGAATGGGATTCATCTTGATCAGGACAGGGCTGAATTCCAGACATGAAAGAGAAGATGCTTTCATGAAGGCTTATGAGAGAACATTTCCAAAACATCTACAGCAACATGAGAAGACAGATGTTTAACCAGGGCACTTCTGTGGTCAGGTGAGACACTACCTCAGAGAAATTAAATGCACCAAGCCAGACTCTTTAGTGACTGAAAACTTAGGAAGACAACAAATCCGTGTATCTTCGTAATCTTAACAACCAGTATGATGACATAACCCTGATGATTACAACTCATTACGCTGTGGTCACACATTCACTTCGGGTTGCCTGTCCCCACCTTCCATACACTTTGGGCACCAAGTGAGCATTTCAGTGAATCACTGAGGTTGGGAAATACCTCTAAGGTCATCTAGTCCAACCTTGGTGGTGCCAGATGAGAACAACCCTGCTCTAAAACCACCACGACCTGAAAAAGAAAGGCAAGTTTCAGTGTGCTTACAGGGAATTACAACACCAAGTCCAAAAGTTGAGATCTCGAAGGGCCCTGCCTATCTGTCTTACGCTGTTATCAGCGGGGTTACACTGGGCCATGCGAAGGGCACATGCAGGTAACACCTCCCTCTCCCTGCTATTTCTTCCTTCTGACCCATTTTCTGCCCTTACCATGTAATCATTTTGTCTGAGCTTTGTGGAAGGAGTGAGGTATCTGGGGGTGGCTGCAATTGCTCAGTTGTAACTTGGACTCTCCACTCACGCACGTAGGTATTATAGGGTATAGGGAAACCTGGCACTCCCTCTCTCCTCCCTACTCATCCACCTTGGGCCGGGTGCAGGAACCGGCCCTTGTACTCTGTGGCACACGAGAGCGAAGGGTGGACTCGGCCTCTGCCCTGCGCTTGACCCAAGCAAGACGGCAACAGGTTATTTGTGGTAAAGCTCAGCACTTGATTACTAATCTCAGGGAAGAAGGGGAAAGCACAAGAGGGATTTTGACCCCACGGTGCATCTTAGCTGACGTGGGCACACACTGCCTCCCAGGGCTGCCCAAGGGAAGTGTGCCTCCAGGGCACTCCTCCCCGCACCCCATCCAACACCACAGCCTAGGGCATGCCTGGGGCTTCCAACACGACAATTTCTAGGACAAATATTAAGGATAATTAAGGCTAATCTCTGCTTTAGGTGTCTTACAAAGAAGGTCAGGTACTATTTCCTTGTCAGATGCAATGAAGTTAGGCAGCTCCCATTAATAGCAAGTACTTGTTTCTCAGAACTAATAATTTTTAAAAGCCTTATTTAGTTCCTAAAGATTTCCTAAATTTAATCTTCTCAAAATTCAGACGAGATCATTACAGCAAGCTCTATCCCTAAAGAGCTATAACAGTGAATTACATTCCCAGCACCAGTCTCCTGTTGGTATACGATTTCCTTACCGTACCTATGCTAGCAAGTACAGAGGTGCTATAATATTTATGTCCTGAGCTCAGGTAATAACATCCTTCGAAATAATTTGACAGGCCAGGGTAGATTAGATACAGTCACATGAAAGCAAAGGAGGAATCTTCCCTAGCAACTTCAGCTATTTTTCTTGTGGTCTGCTGGTTTCATAATATTTGGTCATAAAATGGTTTTGATATTCACTTATTATCATGACAGGCTTCTTCCTAAATAGCCTTTGGGTAGTAGATGTTTGTACCACTAGCAAAGTGGGGAAATTTGGGCTAACCAATTCCTGCTCTTGAAAGATCCCACTGTCCCCACCCACGGGGACTTGGGAGGGCGAAGAACACAGCACGAGCTCTTCTGCCTATGGATGGGGCTGCTGACAGGAGGAGATCTGGTAAAACAGTATGTTCCAGCCTCGGTTTCACAATCCTCATGCACCTAAAGCCCGATTTCCAAGAAATCGGCGTAACGGCAGTTCCCGTCCATGTGAAGAAGGATGTTCCCCGGGAACATCTGCCTTGTGCAATCAGCTGCAGGACGCTGAAGGTGAAGGACCAGGCAGAGGAGGCCGGCTGGCCTGCGGTCAAGGCAAGGCTGTGCTCAGGCTCAAACACAAGAAGCAAGTTCAGTGATTTTATATGGAAAGGTTGATTCAGAACATAGGGAAAACATGTGGCAACAAATACACAGAGCACAGCAACTGCCAAGCCATTTGCAGCACTCCTGGCCCAGCAATCCCCTTTATCGGCCTTCACGTCTCTCCTTTTTACATCACGTTGCTACAGTACTAGAGCAGCTTCAGCAATGTTTTCCATGTATCAGCCTAACAATATTTTAATTAAGCTTAAGGAAATGAGGAACAACATTTGATCCTCGAGGCTGCATACAGCAACTGAGTTTCACAAATTACCAGGCCCACAATTATGAAAATATGAACAGAGGCCTTCCCATACAGTCCAGGTGACTGCAGTTTTATATACTCCATAACATTAAATAAATGGAAGTTATTTTTATCTCTGTACTGTTCTGTGCTCTCACAATCCTTTGAAAGCTCAAAAATAACAAGAATCCCCTGAAATAACCTGTCTGCGCTAGATCAAAGAACAGCGAGGGAAAAACCCTTGCAATATGAGGCCAGATGAGCTGTCAATGGCTGCAAGAAACTTCTCCCTTAAGCAAGCTAGCCCCGAGTATGCTTTTTGCATGTCACTCTCTCAGGCAGACTGGTCCTAGTTCCATCACTGTATGTTTTCAGTAAGCCCCAGACAACTTTATAAGCGAATGTACCAGCACAAGCACAAAGTCTAGCCACAGTCAGCTTAACTGACTAAATGGGCTATTGATTTTGGAAGGCACCTGCCAAGCTCCCGCAAAGACCTCACAGTCTGGTACTGACAGAAGAGAGCAGAACAGGCATCCAGCTCCAAATTCTTCCCTGCTGACATTTTGCATAGTAGCCTCCAGGTTTGTGGGTTTTGTTTCAGTGGAGGGCAGGGCTCCCTGGAAGCAGAGATGACCTCTGAATGATCCATTAAATAACGTTAGTCAAGAGCTCCAAGCGAAGTCCCACCAGCACCACATTAAAAGCCCCTACAGTCCATCTTACAATTTGCTGGTTCCCAGGGTGCAATAATGGGACAGGTGGCTGTTGCCATTTTTAAACTCTAGGACACCGATCCAAAGCTTGCCAGATTTACATTCCAGCTTTTTAATTCAACCGGATGAGCATCACATCCTCACGCCACCAACTGTGCCTCCTGGGACAGATGCTTGTATACCAGAGGCTGCTGTGCCAGACTCACTGCTGTTCTGTACCTCCCGTGTACCACCTACAAGACCACAACTTAAACCTGCGAGCAGAAAGACAAGCTCTGACATCCTGTCACCCCTCTCAATAGCCTGATGCAGCTCTGTTTGCAATGCGTTCTATATTCAGGGTATAAAAGGCTCTTACGATGGAAAGCAAAAGAATAGGGCTAATTTACTTCTAACCCGTAGTCTTATTCAAGGGCCTTTGACTTGCTGTTAGCCCTACTGTTTGGCCAGTAATAAAAACTTAAACCCCAGTGCATATACAGACCTTTCAACTCCCAGACCTTAGAAGAACTATGCATAAAAAGTTAGATATGATCATATTGCTTTAGAGATTGGAAAACACAGGCTTCAGAAATTTATCAGATAGCTTGTCCAGAATCCCATGATAGTAAAACCCAGAATCACACCTACACAACTCTGTTCTAACTGATGCCCAGCTGTCTGCATAATTTTCAGTCTGGCTCTGCTGAAATATTTTGTTTTGACAAGCATCTAAATGCTTTATATCACTTTTGGCCTATAAACTATGAGATCACATTAAGAAGATGTAAAACTATAGGGAATGCATCCAAATGTCTCAAAGCAAACTGGAAGTGTTTTAGTCTGAAACTGTAAAAATAGTGTGTGCTTACACAATCAGTAAGAAAAAAAAACAACACATTTTATTTAACATAAGTATGCATTCAGGTGCCTTACGCATAAAGAAGAAGCAGGCTTGGTGCAACATGAATACTCCTTCAGCATCAATGTTTGAAATTTTGGGTTGGAGCCCTACTTCTTCATCTATAATGAGAAAGTCAGACTGATCTGTTATTCCATCCTGAGCCCAACTTAACTACGTTAACCATCAGAACGGGGTCATGTTCTGTTAAGTCTGTACTATCACATCCGTTAGTAACTTGAGTCAATTTAGCTGTCAGTGCACTGACATTTATGGTCTACTATCACTCTTTTGTTTATGTTCAAAGTTCATTCATTGCCTTTTTCCGTTAGGGCCCTACATTCTCTGCCTTACTGCCTCATGCTACTGTCTTCTTACTTGAACCATCAAAAGTTTCTGTCTATCACTAAAGAAGAAATAGTTTCCATAGAAACTCCTAAGAACAGGCTAAGTTAACGAGGCATAAAATGAAGACAGTGTCCTCAAGCTCATCCATTTTGAAAATCTAGGTCAGCAATGTTTGCTTAAAACATTCCACTCTTCTAAAACCCTGTTCACTTGACTGTTAAGGATGTAATAAAAAGAAAGGCTCTATCATACCCCAAACTTAGCATGTTTAATAAAACACCGTATGTCTATGTGAATACACCATTCTTACAACTCCTCCAGTGTTTTCCCTGTTGCACATCCTTAGATAACCAACGGGCATTTAGTTTTACCATCCAGGTATTTATCTTCACCAAACATTTACTCTGGCCATCACAAATAGACTTTCAGGTAGCATTCGAGTAACCTGTTATGATATCACAGAGGTCAGGAGGCATTGGCTATGTCACCCATTATAACCTCAGTTAGGGGATTTACAGGAACAAAAGGACAGCACACATGAGAGTCAAATTCAGTCCCAACTTAAACAACGCACAGACAGAAGCCAAGGAATCGAAACCATTGCTGAAATTCTCTTTGGGTGTGCTCACAGTTGATGCTGACTGATCTCAGCCACTAATGACAAGTGGCAAATTCTGATCTGTAAAACAGATCGTGCTACAGTAAATTAATTAATTGTATACAGTGGGTTTCCTTAGTGACAATCACATTTCCTCGCAGGAGAAGAAACAGTCATACCAAGTATTAGAGCTACAATATGCTGTCAAGTACATAGGTTATGGAAAGCTGCCTCAAAAGACTGCTGTGGAGGGAAACAACACTGATCATTTGCTCATTATTTCCTCTGCTAATTGAAAGCAGATGTAATCACTTGCAATCAAATACCTTCTGAGATGCAACTATTTAACTACAAAAGAAAAACACCCAAATTTTCAGGCATGTTTCATTCTGATCTCCACTATTTATAATTTAAGCTGACTGAGGACCTTCAGCATTTCAGACAGATGATCAATTTGTTCCTGCTAAAAGGTAAGGTCCCTTGTAAAAGGCAGCTTTGCTTTGCCCACAGTTGATGGTGATGGGACTTCAGCTGTTGATGACAAGCAAGAAACAAAGGTTAAGAAAATACCTATAACCTTATGACTCCCTGAGAAAGCAAGGTGCACGTGATGACAGCTTACAAAAAAAAAAATCTGCTGTCCTATTAAAACCTATCGCAATCCATCCTGTGTTCATGCTGTTATTAAATCTGAAGTAAATCGAGCATTTTTCCAACCAATCTCCTTTCCCTTCCTAAGCCATAATGTGTTGGTTTAGGAGTGACATATAGCCAGGACAATTTGAACAATTTATCTGAAGCAGAACAGCAGTCCCCACAAATACTTTGGTGTAATCCAATTACACTAATTAAAATAATTATTTCCACTTAACTTGTTACTGAACTGCTTGCTTGGCACATCTAGGGTCAGCTCATACACAGGTCAGGTGCAGGCTCTCAAAAACTCTAGGGAAGACAGAAAAGGAGTGTTGCAGGATACAAGTCTCTAGCTGTTGGTAGTGGTTTGGTTTTGCTCAAGTATGCAAGCTAACAATGGGCAGGTGGAAAGCCTGCAACTTGCTTCATCTTGTCTACACGCGTCATACTTCCCCCCCTTAGCTCTCAGTCCCTTCCTCAGTTGTGCTGCAAACTGAATTCCCAGCCTGGGAAGTTTCCTCTGGTAGTAAATTAGAAAACGAGATGTGCTGAAACCTAACAATTTCTCTCTGAGGGTGGGTACTTTGTAGTGCTGATTCTAGAATACGAATCATAATGTCTGCCTAGACAGCTTGCACTCTAAATCTGCAGCTGGAGCATTTGCTACTTGTGCCTACATCTGCAGAAACTCTGGAGGAAAAAGCAGTCTATTTTAAAGGAAAAATGAAAGAGACATAAATGTCAAACTTGCTTTCCTTTTTTTTTTTATAGTCTGAGCCTAAAGAAAAGTTTTCAACTCATTCTATGTTGCCACTATAGCTCTGTCTCCATCACTTTGCAATTTTACAGCATGCTAGTCTGCTGCCAAATCCTTCCCTCAACACAACCACAGAGTGCAAAAATTCTTTGCTTCCCTCACTTGAACCTCCAGCAACCCTCAGCGGTTTTCTTAACTGCAACCTTCCATGAAGAAGCACACAAAACAGTCCTCAATCATTCCCACTAGACAAAAAATTAAATCAGGCTGTGTATTTTTTTTCCACTTGTATCAATAACATCACCTCTGATATTACCTCGAATAATCCCCTTTTTAACTGGCTACCTCGACAAGCCTCTAGGTCCTTCAGAAGGCCACCACTCCTCTGCCCCACACAAGAGAGCAAGTCATTTCCCCCCTTTGCTAACCCAGAGCCATGGGGTTGCTGCCTCACCATCTGAATTCAGCCACAGCAGGTGGGAAAAAAAAAAAGAAGAAAAAAAAAGCAAAGCAACAGGGACTTTGGTATAGTGGATGGTGGCTACCAGAACGGTGCACTGGGGTTTTCTTGCATGACCTCATATTCTCAGTCGCTGCTTTTGTCTGTTTGAAGGACAAGGCCATGATATGCATCCTATTAATGTTTCTCTGTGGCCTGGATTTTTATATTCTACTGACATCTAGGTGTTCATGCTGCACTTGAGATAACTCCCTGTAGTCCTCAGGAGGCACATAAGGTTATCTGTTAGGGTATATGCTTTCATTCACAAAATAGATGCCCAAAACTTCCAAATGAAAAACAGATGAGCTTGGATTAGCTACTGTTTTAACTCTTGAGTGAAGTTAAAGTTAAAAACATTGCACAGCAAAACAAAGAAATTCAGATGTCAGTGAGCTCTCATTACTATGATAAAGAAAAAATTAGCCTGTTCAGTAGATCGATAGGTCTATTGATCTATCTGTGAAGAATGTTAATAATGGAACATGTACCAGGTATATGTGGATAGAAGGTACAGGGTAATCCATCTCCAAATGGTACTTGCTGTTTTGCTGAACATAAAAATTTGCCCTTGTAATCTATTGATTGTCACAGAATTCAATCAAAACACAGATCTCTTAGCAGCAATCTGGCCATGGCCCAAGAGACCAGAATACACAACTAAACTCAGCTAAAAATGTTTCAGGTTCTCTCTCTTCTGTCATTCTCAGAGGGTTTTCGGTGCATCCACGTATGTTGCTCCAGAGACTCGGAGTTGTCTTTAATTGAGGCTTACGCTTTGGTGACATCTGCATTCCGTCATTCAGATGTCCTGCTTCTATCCCAGGAATGCAGCTACATTATAGTTTGTGTTATCCCAGGGAGACTGAGAGATGCTAATCCATTCTTGTGTTACATCTTGGCTGGACTCCTCGCACTTTGCTGACAGCTTTAACAGGCAGGACCATGAATTTATTGCAGCTTAATCCAAATTTATCTGCAAAAGATGCCACCTGAGACTAAACATTCATGTATCATTTTGCCTGGCTTTAGATCCCATCAACACTCTCCCCAGGAAAGTAGCGTATTGATATTAACAATTTCTCTATTAATGCTTATTGCTGTTCATTTGTCTGATCCTCTGCACAGGCACATATTGCTCCGGGCTCATCCTTCGCTTTGCTCCTGGTGGACCAATTTAATGATCTGAATGAGAGTAGAGAGCACACTAATTAAATTCAGAGATGTTTAATCTAAATCAGGAGGTGCTGCAAACACCAGGGAAGGCAGGGAGAACACAATTCAAAAGGAGTTCATAAACCTAGGGACTGAATCGAAAAAAAATCTCTAAGAATGCAAACAGAAGTGTTTGGGAAAAGGGGAATAACATGAAAGATATTTTAATAGCAGAATCATATTTTAATAGCAGAATCACTGCAAAGTGTTGACGTTAAATAGACTGTAGAAAGTTAGATCAAAGCTTGGAGCAGAATATGGCATTAAAAAAAAGCATGGATAAAGAAACTAAGTCTTGTTATAGAGGCAGGACACACCTCTATGGTCAATTTACTCCCAGGATGCTATGGGTCAGAAATACAGCCAAAATCCCAAAGACTGAAAGGAAACCCCAAAAGGTTTAAGGATTTATAAGGAAAGATATAAGGGTCTAAATGTGAGTGGCACAACCAGATGGAAAGGGGGAGGAGTACAAAGGCTGGCAAAAGCTTGCTAAGAAAAACTACCATGAAAGAGGAATTTGCAAAAAAGTTCAAGGGGTTCATCTGGAGAGAAAAAAAAAAAAAAAAAGGAGGAATCAAGGTCTGGGAGGGGAAAAAAGGAAGGTAGTATTATCCAGAAAATGGTGTAGCATAGAAAACTGCTGATGTGAATTACATTCCCCGTGAAGTAACACTGATGGCTAACAAGTCAGGAATGAGCTAATGGCCCATAAAAACATCACTGTATTTTTTTGTTGTTGTCATTGCATAAAATTACTAACTTCTTAAGCACCGAAAAGCAAGTCCTCAGCTGATGAAGACCACTGCAACTCCACTGAAGCTTGTGCCAATTTACACCGGCAAGGTCTGGCATATCTCTCACAGCTCATAGGCTGCGTTACAAACAGTAACCTACCCTGCCTGCAACTAGCAGAGTTCCCTTGCCCTTTATAGTTGTTACTCACTATGTGTTTCAGGAACACAGGGCTGGAAGGACCCTTTGGTTTGTCCGATTCTGTTGGATCCTGTCCTACGAGACTGGTCTGACCACAGCTCTCAGACCTGGGCATCCACTCCATTCCCGAGAAGGAAAAAAAAAATTAGACCCCAGCTTTTGAACGATAACAGAAGCTTAATTAGAGGAAGCATTTAACTTTGTATATAGAAAGAATTACAAGGAGAGGTAAACATCTTTATACAGCAGTGCACAAATTGATCGTGGTCAAAACTGGGGAGCAAGTTCACCCTTTGACACTGCATCACATAGCGTACGAGGAAATAAAAGGCCTGCTCAAGCCGTTTTCCCTGGCAGGTCTCTTCAGTGACCCAGTTTCAGTGACATTATCAAAATAGTTATTTCAGGAGATACTGGAAATGCAACAGATTTATAAGGAACACAATTTCAGGTTGGAAATTAGGAGAAATTTCTTCTCAGAAAGAGTGGTCAGGCATTGGAACAGGTTGCCCAGGGAAGCAGTGGAGTCACCGTCCCTGGGGGTGTTCAAGGAAAGGTTGGATGTGGTGCTTAGGGACATGGTTTAGTGGGTGACATTGGTAGTACGGTGATGGTTGGACCGGATGATCTTGGAGGTCTTTTCCTTAATGATTCTAGGATTCTATGATAACAACTATATGACAACTACAGGAGATCAGCCCTTCTACCAGTCTGAAACAGAAGCCCCTAACGTAGCATTACACAGAGGCTGGGAAAGCTGCTCAGGTTTACATTTACACTCAGAAATGCACTTTGACAAAAGGCTTGTTTCCACTTTCCTCTGTACAGCAGCTTTCTGCTCATTTCAGAGCCGAAGCAGCATCACACACCTTCTTCTGCAGAGGTTTCCCTTTCCCTTTCTTTTAAAAGGGGCAAATCTTTGTGAAGAGCAGAGTTGAAGCTCTGCCATTCCTGTCCAACAGCTGAAGGTATGAGAAGCCAAAGAGAAGGTTGCTCGATTACGATATGTAGATTTAAGAGGAAAACCAGAATCAAAGGTTCTCAGAATCATCAGGTCATGCAAGTTAAGTAGGAACTGGCTCACAATATTTAATATGCTGCACGTCCATGAATGCCTTGCAAATATTAACTAATCCTCACAAAACCCTTGTGAGATAGGTTAATATAAATCGTTTATATGCATGCAAGCAAACAGTGAGAGTATCCAGTGCCTGCCTGTGTGCATTGTTAGTGAGTCAGGAACTGAAGTAGTTCAGTTAAATACATCTTCTAGAGCTCTCCATCTGGCTTTCGTGTCAGCAGAAAACATGACCAATATCTCATGCTGAAGGTTCGAGCATGGCCCAACGCCATCAGACAAGCTGGGACCTAGGATTTCATGGAAACCTATGCTGGGATTATGGGAGGAGTGCAGTTTTACAGGATTGGGATGAGAAGCTAAGAAAAGGCTGGCTGGTTCAGCTCAGCTTTGGAAATTTTGGGGTTGGTCCAGATGTGACTCAGTAAAATTTGGGTGTGTGGCACTCATTCACACAGGCACCAAAGAAATTCTCCATTTAGAGAACTCTCAGCACCAGGACTGACAGGCTAAGAAGTATTTTCCCACGAGAGGCACATCCTTCTCGTGCCTAATCCAGGTACTTAATGCAGCACTTCAGTAACTAAGTTTACACCCCTGTATTCTGTCTCGTCAGCTTTACTTAATCTCACTGATTTCTATGAAATGAGTTCCACTCATTTATACTGGTGAGCACAGAGAAATGGCTTTTTTCTTCCTTTTTGGTAGAAAAAGCTTTCACTGGCAGCAAGAATCTGCCTGAACTGAGACAGAAATAAAGTGGCAAGAGAAGTTTAGCCTCCCAGCCTGTGAACTCTGGTCTCTCCAGGCTAAGTGTGAAGAGGGCAGCTGTGACAGCAGGGACAGGCCAGTGCCAGCAGAACTAAGGGAGCCCTCAGCCAGCTGAGATGAAAACAAAACTGCCAATTGATCTATACGTGACTTTAAGCTGCTTCCTGAAACCAAGGTTCAGACAAGAAGTTACCTCACCAAGGGAAGCGATTGCTCATAGCAGCGGAGGCACATCTTGCAATTAGAGGTGGGGATGGGATCCAGGATTGCCCGGGGTCTGTTCCCAGCCTTGCCACCTGCCCCCTGTATAACAGCAGACCAGTGATCACAACGTATTTTGGCTGTTCATCCTTCCTAGGGTGCTGTAATACTCCAATGCAGGACTTCACAGAGGACGTGTTCCTACAATTCATTACGTGGGGTACAACAAACTGACCTGCTTTGACATTGTAAAGCTGAACAGTGACTGAATTGCTCCATGCCTTGGTTTTCCGTCAACATTAAGAGAATACTCAAGCTTCCTCTCATGTGCTTTGAGATCTCGGATGGAAAAGAGATGCAAGCACAAGTGTCACACTTCTATTGTGAGGAAGAGACAGGTTTAATTCTTTCTACCCTTTGGTTCCCCACTCCATTGGGACAGACATGAACACATACAGAGGACGGGCTGGGCCCTATTCTATTAAGATTTAAATTTAGCAAGGAACTGGAAAATTTCTGGGAGCCTTACATCTAACCTCTGCCTCAGAAGCAAATATACATAATTCTTGTCCCATAGCTAAATTTGAGTTAATTGTCAAATGCCAGGCCAATAAAAGAACTGTCCAATTCAAACCTTATCTGCCCCAGATGCATGTATCTGCTTACAATATCCTTTGTTAGTTAAACAAAACAGAATCATTGTTGCTAAGAAGTTAATATTGTTTAAGATTCACTGGCTAACACAGAACACTTTCCTGACTTTCCCCAAACACATTCCTTTTCTATTCTCTATCTTAGTTTCTTCCCTCTCTTTTTTAAATTTCCTTCTGACCTGGCTGAGGCTGGAGTTTTCTTTGGGTGATTTTACTTGCAAAGGGATATGAACTTCGAAGGAGACAAACATTTCTGTTGATAAAGTAAAGGGTAAACAACTGTTCAGATCAGAGAATTAAATTAATGAGTAAAATCTGACTAAAGCAAGCATTTCCCAAGCATTGAACAGAAGCCTATTTGCTCCGTCTCCTGCCAGCTCACTTTTTTTTGATTATTTCCTTAACCTACTCGTAGCCTTTTAAGCCTGTTGCCAGTGCCCCGAACTCCTTTGTCTAAACACTGAGTTATTATGGAATGAAACCTAACAGTAATGCCTCTATGTCCTTACAAATGTTAACGTAATACTTTCTGCAATTATTATTTTTTTTTATTTGATCATCTTTCCTAGTGCCAGGACAGTACCTGACACAAATAGCCACATAGAAATGAAAATAAAAAGAAACACTTCATTACCGGTGCAGTACCAGTCAAGACACCAGATGTAAAACATGTCCCTGGCAGAACAGTACCACTGCGCTGCAGCAGCAGAGCGCTGCTGATGTGCATCTGGTGATATGAAAGCTGCACTTCGCATCGATCTGTTAAAACCATCCCATCCTCTACCTCCATTTCCATGCTCTGCAGCATTAAGGGCTACCACTGAAAATTGATTTTTATCAGGATAATTTTTATCAGGATAAGCCACCCTTTAGGTGTCTGCCAGCTGAACTCTGCCCACCGAGGCGTTACCGCTTTACCTCTGACTGATGCTGTGTACACCAGAAGTCCAGGGTCAGCGGGTGGGTAAGCTGTTGTAGCCCTCCAGGATCTTTGGCTGCAGCTATCCTGCAGGAAGCTATGCAGGGTAAATGAGATCACGGTGATCTCTGTGCCACTAACCTGGCACCCTGGGCATCTCCACGGGAGGCTGGGCAGGCACAGGTGTGCTGAAGGTATGCAGATGAGGCACACTTAAACAAGTACATCTTCCTGCTTCAGCTGTGACCACAAAGACAACATTAATGAGATTCACTTCTTACAGCATGTGCTTCCCTGTCAGGGGTAAACATCTCACCCTTTGGCTTTTCATCGACTACCAATTCTTCTAGCCTAAGGATAGATGAAAACCATTTTTGACAGACTGAAGAATGAAGTCTTTAATTTTACACACAGAACAGGCAGAAAATTGGAGGCAGCAGCACTGCTGCATTACCTAGGGAGCAGTCTGAGTCCATGACAGACCTTTAAAGGGTTTAATTCCAGCAGGCTGGCAGTGACAAACCTCTTGGGCTGTGAGCAGTCCTTCTAACCATACAAGCAGCAAACTCATCTTCAGTAAATGCGAGGGGAATGAAATCCAACTAAAACTTGCGCCCCATGAACATGTTTAACTCTGAATTTCTACTGGCATGAGGTAGCCCTTGTTACAAGGATTATGTTCAGACCTAAATGTATTTACCTGTAAATGCTAGGCCATGCCAAGTGGGCTATCTCTACAATGAATGCATTTGACACCATTCACCAATTCTTCAAGGCAGAGAGGCATAAGATACGCCTCGGCATAGTAGAAATGACTGTCAAAAGTAAAATATGATTGTTAATGCTTCGACTGAAATTGCTTTGCAAAGAAGCTTTAAGGTCTGGCTGCGTGGGGGCTTTTGAAGTAGCATTTCCCAGAGCCTTACAAAAGGCTGCAGTAAAGCAGCCAGCAAGCATGCATCATTGCACCACGCTGGGCAGAATTAGCACCTTCCATCAGATGTCAGAAACCACTGCAGGAAAAAAGCTGATGGTGATTCATCCTGGGTGAGCTGGTAGGGAACCGCAGCTTCGGAGCACGAGGAATTCATCCGCTCTATGGCTCTGCCCACTGCGAAGTTACACACGGCTGTGACATATAGCACAGAACCAATTGCAAAGCTCCCACATGACCCTGAAATTTTTCAGGTGTATCAACACTGAAAAAATCTCAATTCAAGTGTGAACTTAAGAGCTAGATGAAAGAACATGTCCCTTTTCAGACCAAGGAAGAACAGTCAACAAAACCAGATGAACCGAAACATTAATTGGAACCGCTCCAAGGCCAAGAAAAATGATACCAAGATCAAAAAGAATATCTCCTTTCAGAAACGCCTCCTTTCCCCTCCACAGTTAGATACAACCACAGAGCACCCATCAGAGGGGACCAGCACCCCATATCCAAGTTGGGCAAGGACTGTTCCCTCCTTCCTTCAAAAAATTTCAAAATCTGCATTCCTGATCGATTGGGAGATCCTTTTGCAGAGACAAAGAGCACTCACGCTCTCTGGAACCAGAAACCAAAACAAACTTCCCAGGAACTAAGGACTGCCACAAGCTTCCCACACGTTGATCCAAACCATAACTTTTCCAGCAGCTTTCGCAGCCATAAGCACAAAGCGCTATAGAAATACGCATCACAAGCACACACCTCAAACCTGACGGTGACCGAATTTCACGGCACAGACAACTCATCCCTGTGAGAGCGAGTGACATCTGACAGATGTGACTTGTGCCACATCACGGCAAGGCACAGCACCGTGCTTGGGGCAGGGGGAAGAGCCCAGCGGGATCAGATGGGATGCACCCGTCTCCCAGCACAGAACACATCCACAAACCCACACCGGGAGCCGTCCTGTACAGACCCCTGCCTGCCCTCAGCTTTTGCTGCTTTCAGCCACCTCTGCTGCGTGTGCAGGTTCGTCTGCCACAGATCTTTGTGCACATCTGTTCCAGGTTTACAATAGCCACCATAAATCTCCCCGTCCTTCCACCTCAGCTTATATAAGCTCCTACCTACCTACCATTTCAGATTATGCATAGCAACGTGATCGAGAAAACAGAAACAAAGAATTTGGGGATGATTTCCCTCCCTCCCCTCTTTGTTTGGTTTTCTGGAACTACTTCATCCCAAACATTTGTAAATAGTGCCTGGAGTTACATTCCAAGTTCCAGCAGTAAACACTAAACTAGCTAATATATATAGAAGGATCCCTGCTCTTCCAGTGTATCCAGGCAACCTTGCAATACAAAGTTAAAGCATGGCTATTTGTTCAAAAAGTGTTTTCACAGCTATTTCCTCTTCCCCCCCTTGACTTTTTCCACTAGACACTACTTGTATTTATCATCTGGAGATTCTGTTCCCTTTTTCCTTTTTTAAAGCCTTTGTAAGAGCTCGTTTTAAAAACAAAGCACAGACATTGAGCTTATAATGAAGTTTGATTTAGTTTATGAAGGAAGAAAGAAAAAGAGCAAAAGTTGCAGGAGAGCACCTGAATATTACTCCTCTCTAACTTACTGTGGTGGAAACAAGATCGTTTCCAAATGCTGAGGCAACCAGAATGCTATAGGAAGACAAAAACATTTACGCAGAAACTAAAGCAAGCTGCAAAGGTGGTTTGCTGTATCCTACCTAACACTAGTTGAAATTTTCATCATAAAAGAAGTTCCCTCGGAGAACATCCCTCGGAGAACACAGGTTAAGTTGAACGAAATTTTTTTCCAAAGGAAAATGTCAATTTTTATTGAATTCTTCAATTGAGAGAACTTTGGAGTAAAGCCAACATCTCAAGATGAAGTGTTTTTCATTTCAAACTGTCAATTCAAAGTGAAAACGGTTACTTTGATTTATCGGGCAGCTTTTATTTGATAGATGATGTTGACATCTTAGGATGTTTCTTATTTGAAGATCTCTTCAAAATATTTTTTTTATTATATGCTTCAAATTTCAACTTTTTGTTTCCTATTCTGATTCAAAGCCTATTTTGCTACTACTAAAGCTTTTTGCTGGAGTAAAAAGTCTATTTGCTCACCATTCCCTGTTCTAAGGGCCACTCTTCATGGAGTGCTCTACAGTAGATAGATGAATATTTATATATATATATATATGTATATACATATATGATTAATACTCATTTAAAAAATATGGAAATACTTTAGCACTTTAAGCCTTGGGGGTGGAGGAAGGAAGAAGGAGAAATAAGAAAAATTCTGAAGACTCAACAACAGATTTCGGCCACAGCATTCCCGTGCCACATTGACGGGCAGCCTTAGCGTTTTCCAGCTGTGCATCCACTAAATTAACCAGTGGGTGAACACTGAAGTTATGAAATCAACTCCTACTTCCTCTACAGAATCAAACCCCACTTCCTAAGTGGCAGCTTTGCCTTTGCAGGATCTGCAGACTGGGGGCTGTGTAGATGAACCAGGAAAACCAGGCTGACATTAGGAAGAGCTGGAAATGAATTTGCCAAATTTATCAAGTATGCAGCAGTTTACACATCTCAAGTGTCCAGAAGGTTGCCTTTTCCAGGCAACTAAGCTTCCAGCAAAGTGTCTTTTTCAGAGTGCTTTGTTCCTCAATTTACCAAAAAGGAAGCAGTGGGTGCAAGGGCAGATGTTGATTTAGTAACGCACACACTCCTGTTGGGCAAGTTGCTTTTCCTGAACTTGTTTATGCTGAGAGCAAAGTTTGAGAAGCCGAGGTCGCCAAGGGAATATAGCTTATAATTCAGCCTCAGGTTGCCGTGTAATTAGCCTTCAAAGTCCTGGTGGTCAGAGGAAGCTGTTTTCACAGTCACGGCACTTTTGTTCACCTTAGTACTAAATGTTGGCTTGTTCTTGAACAGGTGACGATCTTGCATAATTGTTTACTGCTCAAGCCCATAGGGTGATTTCAAAGAACAAAGGATGAGGTAATGCCCACGAGGGATTTCTTCTCATTTTGAAGAACTCCTTCCTTCTAACGGTTTCATTAAAGAATATGGTGGAGTCTACTACATCTGATGGGACTGGTGAAACAAAGCTGTTCATCTCCAATTTGCATTTGTCAGTTGCCACCTCAACAATTTAGCTCTATGTCTGATGCTACATTACAACTACCAATGGTAACACAAGGAGAATATCACCGATCTCTTACTCCAGTTTTGAAGTACCCAGGAAATAAAATAGCGGTACAGCTAATGGTGATACAAGACAGACCCTGTTTGCAACACATCAGTCTCCAGGGCACTGATTACAGCAGTAGTAAAACACTAATAAACCTGTAGCAAGAACATCTATAATCCTGAGTAGATGTCATTTTCCTATTATTTACTAATAAAGAAATATAACCCAAATAAAGCAAAACAGGTTTCTAACAAATAAGTTTTCAAAAGTTGCTAAAAGATGTCAGTGGCTGTTCAGCCACTGCAACCTATTTCCTATTTCATTGCTCCCATACATCAAGGGAAGCAGTGGTTAAAAGGAACAATGTTCTTGTGGTTATACAACACAGGACAGAGCCAGAAAGTCAACAGCCCTGTTCATGCTTCCGGTGCAACTTCTACATGGTACTCTCTCTTTGTTTTGATTTCTCCTTTTTTTTTTTCCTTTTTAAACAAAGATAGTCATACCAAGCAAGCTAGCCAGAATGGAAGCAAAACAGTTCAGAAGGTGGTGTTGGTTGTTTTTTAATATTATTTTATTTTTTTCTTTTTTAAATCCCTTTGCCATCTCAACTGGACAGCATGACAGAAATCTGAAGTATTACATGCAACAACAAAGCTCCCAGGCACATCAGGATAGCCAGGAATACTGGTTTTGCTGGTGATGAGCTTTTCCCTTGCTAGGATCAGGGTTGAAATGTTAGCTACCTTCCTTCTAATGTAAGGTGGTTGCTCAAGCTTTGGGCTTTTGGGCACAAACATCACCTTCCTTAAGCTTCGGGTAAACAAACGTCTTGGCAGGAGCACACATTTCTGGGTTACTTCTGCACATAAATATGACTTCATTTCCTTAAAAGCAAAAAGCAGCTAGATAGGGGCTGGAGTCTGGCGACTAACTCTGCCTTTTGTCCCCTCTTACCCCCAAAAAGCTGGATACAAACCTAACAGAAAAATAATTCAGACAGCTAAATAATAGCTTGGAGGAGCAAACTTTCCCAAAAGGAAATTGAGATTCATGACTGAAGGAAGGTGCTGGGACAGGGCAGGGTGTTCGGATGCTCCTCCAGCTACCTGAACCCAGCAAGTATCACTGTCCCACACCCCAGGAATTACTCTGCCTCCCCCAGATGGGTGAGGGTAGGGCAGACCCACAGCGCAGGCTCCAGGTATCATTTCTCCTTCCCCTGCAAGCAGGCGGGCACTTTGAAACCCCAAAGCCTTTCCCAGCTGCAGGTACTGCTCTGGAGTTGTGTGGCTCCAGTACCCTTTTCCCCCCCAGACAGTTCAGCCTGGTTTCCAAGAACAGGATTAATCCTCAAACTAGGGCTGGTTCCAAAGCTGGGTGAAATAACAGATAACCTTCAATTATTTGGGGCTATACCTACTGCAGGAAGCCAACTAGAAATGAAATCCTGAACACTTAAAAAAAGGCCTAAATCTAGCAAAAGTGAAAAGACAGGGAAGGTGATCTAGAGTTTTTAGCAGAGGGACTGATGCCTTCCCCACTCTGGTTTTTACTATTTCTGTTGGCAAACGTTCATAGGAGAGTGGCAACTTGGTACAGCAGCAAGTTTTCCCAGTCACGGAAAGACAACTGCTGCTAACGCCGGATGATGGCGAAATCAAAGCCTTCCAGCTCCTGAAAGTCAGGATTAAAATCCACAGACCACTTGTAAATCAAGGAGCCAAGCCCAAGGGGCAGCCCCTTAAAGCAGATAGACCAGATGGGCAGTGTGACTTGGATACCACCGTGTCAATTTGTGCCATGCGAGGGATCCGTGCTTCATATTTTAAAGCAACAAACTCTGACTAGATTAGGCTGGCCTTAATCATGAAAATGTTCCCTTTAGAGGACGGCTGTCACCCAAAAGAGACTTAACAGAGCACAGCCATTGTTAGCAGGGGAACGGAGGCCAAATACTTTCCTGACTGGCCCCTGCAGAAGGGCTGTAAAGTCAGACGTGAGAAAAGTCTCCTTGTGAGTCTTGCGGGGACTCCAAGCAGGACTCCAGCAGGTTGCAGAGCTGATTTTCCTCCTGATAGGGCTACATACGCTCCTTCAAGACGCATACTTGTCAGAAGAAAACTTGGAGAGGACGCAAGAGAGATGCAGAGAATTGAAACTCTGAGTAGTCTTTGCACACTCAGCCTTATCTGGCGCTAACTTACCTGCTAGGAAAATGTAACTGCTGTCATCGGCAATCCTCATCCACTCCAAGTGCCACCAATGACAACAGAATTGCATAGCCCTTCCTTCCTTTCACCAACCAAGCAGCTAGCAGGTGTGTGCTCACCCAGGTTTCCTCGTTTGAGATGACAGCAGGATTCCCCAACAGCAAACAATCGTTCCCTTTCCACAAAATCATCTCTCCAGGATTCCCAGGCGTACATAACACACCCACACTGATGACACGAGCCTTTTCCTTCCTCCTCCATTAAAAACGCGTGGCATCCAGGAATGTGGTTTGAGAGAAACAAGGCAAACACCTTGCCAGCTGCAGAACAGTCTGGATCCAGACATCAGATTCATCCAAGGAACAACCTCGTTGCCTTCATTTTGGCTATGCAAAGAATGGATTTGGCCTGAAGACCGAATTGATCCATCTGGATATAAGCTGAGAGCAGTAAATAGAGCTAGTACAAATGATTGCAACTACTGGCATTTCTCTCCCTTTGGTTCCTTGCTGTCCAGCAGTCTAGTCCAATTCACTGTACTAAATTAAAAGTTTCGGTTCTTAGTAATAGATTTGCCTAAAATATAACTTTCCAGCCCTGTGGCAAACCTGGACAGTCCAGAAGTATGCAATGAAAATGTAGGATTCCTACATGCAACGGCACGAAGGAAAGCCTTCACAGCTCAAGGTGCAGACAAGTCACAAAGGGTGGGACAGAACTACAGACTGGATAACAGCCCAGAAAGCTGGCATTGGCACCTATGTGGTCTCCTCATGGGATCAGCTGGGTAGGCAGCACCTCTGGCCACCAGCACTTCTGACTGAAGGCCCTGAGTTACCAACCGGCTCACGCTGTGTTTACTGAGGAACAGGGTCCTTTACCCTCTCCTCATTCTCATTTTTTAGGAGCTCTTTCTATGGCTGTCCCAACACTTGCCCAAAGCCACCTTAGCCCATGGAGAACTGCTCATTCGGGTCGGCCAATGTAGTCATTTGCATCAGCTTCATGCCGATGTCCCAGGCTGCTATCTATTAGCATTATGGCCACAGGATATTTGGACAGTGCTGACATAACACGAACTGACCAGTGACAGGTTTCAGATGAACAAGAGGATGTTTCTGAACACTTTAGCTTCTGTTTCCAAAATATTTTTTGCTCAAGTGGTGAAGCTTTCTGGAAAATGCTGTTTATGCTGGTGTTGTATAAATACATCATGATGCTGCTCACTATCACGAGCAGAGGCCAAGGATTATCCTGTCATTAGGAAGATAAACACACTCCGGTTTATTAATATTGATCAAGTACATATCAAGGTCTTCAAAACTTTTTCAATAATTTAGGACCCGAGTTCCTGAGAAATCCAACATCTCCTCATGACTAAGTAAGGAAGATAGAAGAGCTATCCATTTCTAGCAGGACTCCACAGCTCTTGCCCTGGGATTCCTTTCTCTGCTTGACATAAACAAGAGCATGCAGAGGACATCTGTCCAACTCACGCTGCACACACACTGCAGGAGTAAAACACGGGGTTTGAAAAGCTTATCTCCTCCTCTAGTAGAGCAACATCACCTTATGTGGTGAATTGGGTTTGCAATTTCTTTTTCAGGGAGTGCCCAGAGGTCCCAAGGCCTTTAGCATTATCACTACTGTACCTATTAAGAGCTGAAGCGGAGCTTACCTGGCACCTTTTTTTTCCACACAACCCACCAAACCCTTCTCTTTTGAATTCCTGCCAACCACTGGAGAACATGGAAGGCCATGCAGGGGTCTCTGCATGCCCGATGCGCCCATGGACGTGTTTGTGTGTGTGCATCTGTGACCAATGCCCTCTAGAGGGGATTTATGTCGCAGCAAGACAGTTGCTCCGAAGCCAAGGGTGCCAGAACTAAGTGCTGCTGAGATTGCTCCCGCTGCTTGCATTCTCAACTAAAAGCCTACAGAGAAAGGTATTTCATAAAAAATGCTAACGTGGGTTGGGGTTTAAAGAAAAAATCTAGGAAAAGCCATTTTCTGACAATTAAGGGTTCCCTTGGAGGATTTCTCAGTTGAAGTTCACTGCATGATACATGTGAGTTTCCTCCCCCAACACTATGCTGAGCAGTGGGGCTAGGGCTGCAGAAAGGATGAAGAAGTTAGTCCTCACTTGAGGAGGCATTTAGAATGAATGGCTGGTTAAAGAGAGCCCAGGTCCTTTCCTACCAGCAGAGCATCTTTAAAGCAGCTGGTCCACCATTCAGGATGTGTCTGCATTTGAGGAAACTTATCATCTTCTTATCCATAAGAAGAGGGATAAATGCTTTTAGGGTTACTATCCTTCTGTCCAAATCCAATGCATGCATACATCACATCCCTCTCCAGGTATTTCCAAGCACTGTTTGGAGAGGGAGCCTTGACCTGATCTGGCCTTCCTGACAATCTCCAAGCAGGGAACTTTCTCTCCAAATGCAACCTTGATCTAACCTTTCTAGGTATGACTTTGATCTATAGGCCCTGACACGGCACAGCTTTCGTCAGGGAGCTGTCATTGGGAAGAAGGACCCAAAGGAATGAATATATTTATATCCCAAACACTTTGCAAATCTGTTACATACAGTACAGTCTATTCTCTTTCATTGCATATGTATAAATAGTCTCCTCCTCATCTAGGGGTCAGTTGAGCTTGTACCTCGCTGCCTGCTCCAAACTCAGAAGCATTCCCAGCGAGTCTGCTTATACCTACAACTGCCCTATGTACAAGAGTTTCTGCTGTCATATGTGTTTTAAATCTAACAGATCTACCAAGAAGCCTCTGAGACTCCTTTAAAACCTTTTTTTTTTTTTTTTTTTTAAAAAAAAAGCATATGTTTGCCTAAAAATCCCACCTGGAAAACTTCATCTGCCAGATACTGTGACAGCATCCAGAGCTGTGTCTGCCACAGAAACCCCAGCGAGAGGGACAGCAGTCAGAGCACTGACTGGCTCCTGTTCCCATTTTGGCCAATAACTGTGTGGGCAAGAGCATGTTATAGGATGTGGGAAAGCAGAATCCAACCCTGGGCTTCCCAGCTTTGGGTCAGGGTTTCTTTCCAGCTTTCCGTGTGTGTACTTAGCTATGTCCCATTGCAAACCCAGCTCTTCCAGTACCAACCAACAGAAAACACTGAAGTATCTTCCCTGACCTCCTAGTCTATTATATTTATGGCAGCCAGCACAGGATCCTTGTTGTTTAGTGCACATTTTACTAACTTCTAAAGCCCAGTACCTCTGTTCAGGTAGAACCTACAGTCCTGCAAGCTGAGAGGAATGGGAAGCCCAACAGTCTTAGAAGATCCTGCTTTTATCAGGTAAGTTAAAAGACCTCCTGGCAAGGGGACATCCTACTTACTCCAGCCTTCTGCTGTACCAACGAGCTGGTCAATGAGGGTGATGCTATCTCAGAAACGGAGGAACCTGCATTGGCTCCTACAACACCCTCCCTGTAAACCTTCTGCACTGTTTGCCTGCTCCCCAAAGCTTTGTGCAGTCTGGCTTTAAATGCCTCGAACATCAAAGATCCTTGAGTTTAGATAGACCAAGCGAACAACCAGGAAACACTTTGCTAAAAGACAGCTCATGTATTGCTTTTGCCTTTTTCCGTTTTTTTTTTTTTTTTTGTTAAATCATCTTGCTTCTCTTATTCAAATTGTTTACCCCTCAACGTGTTTTTAGGCCTGCTTTCTCCTCCTCAGAGTGGGAAACTAGACAACTAGACATTGCAATGACTATTGGACCTTAGCTTAGCCTTTGGGAAACTTAAAAAAATGTTTTACAGTTATCAGTAGAGCTTCTAATGCTTAATTTTAGTCATTCTCCAAAAAAAAAAAAAAAAGTGCATGGTATGATCTTTCCAAACCTCTGGCCAGATCCACTGGCCAGATCTATTTATACATGATCTCAAAATCCTGAAATCATAATAGTTCCAGGAAAAGGGAAAATAGATTGAAAGAAATGTGCTCTAAGGGATCTTAGGTTGGTAAGCCCAAATCTATTTCTGCTCAATATCCAAAGCCAGTCTGAACTCCCTGACCACAGTCAGTCTGTTTATTAGACTTGTTTATGTAATCTATGTAACTTCTAAAAATAGCAAGGATCTGTATTTTTGTTACATTAGAATTGGAGTTTTTCTTACAGACTTGGATGCTAAGGAGAGAAGCCACTAGGGGAAAAGACAGGAAAAAGCTAAGAACATTTCCTTCAGCCAGCTTCTAAAAGACCCTGTGCATTTCCTCTCTGCAGGAGTTGGAGAACAGCTTTGGAAAATGCTGTTTCTCCCACACTTTCATCTTATGGCTGGTTTCAGAGACAAGCATTCACAGCTGCATGAACCAAGCGACAGGTTGCCATTTGCAATTACCCTTTTCTTGATCTGTAGGAATTCGGAGTGCTTACATATGGCTCCTTTTGCCCGTTCAGCCCCATTCATCACCAGCCTGCTGCCTTTGTGCTGGTCTGCCCACACCTCACCAATGGGATTTCTCCCCGGATACAAAGCTGGCAGCCACATCCCTACTGCCTGCTCTTGCGGAGGGGTCCCGAAGGCTGTGTGGTTAAGGTCAGGTCACCCTGCTCTCTCCAGATACCTGTCAGCTATGTGGACACTCGTAGCAGCTCGGACTCTCCAGCACTCCGATTCATTGGCAGCAGAGTTGCTTCCCTTTTCCACTCCTCTACTTGCTGGATACAAAAGACTACTTGTAATTATTTTTGCTTTAAATCTAAGCATGTGTGAAATGTTTTGTTCTGCTTAGACCCCCTGCTTAGTACAATAGCTTCTCATCTGCATAATTTTCCCTATTTTCCACCTAAACCACCTCCAGGACCCTGCAAGCGTGCGTGTGAGAGAATAAAGGAATCTGCCCTGAAATCTGCAGGCACAGCATTTACCGGGTGGGACGTGAACAATCGCCAGACAACGCTTAGAGACCTTTATTTGCCTTCGGGAGAAATGCCTTCCTAGTGCCAACAGAAGGGCACATAGTTGATCTGAGTTTGCCAGGTCAAGTTTTAGCACAGGCTGCTGCCATTTGCCTCTTCCTCCTCCGTTCAGCGTGTCTTCCCTTCCTGGCAGACGGCAGCCCTAGGAGAGGAAAGTTACCGTGCCCAGGAAGGGCTTGGCACCGCACGAATGTACATTGACAGTGTGTTTTCTTCCCTGGCTGCTGGCCACGCACAAATCCCTTACTGAGTCACTCCCAGTGAGAAAACCAACACCGGCGTTCTGCTCTGCTGAAATGCTAAGCCTGAGAGAGCAAGCATAAAAGGAGCTGCCCATCAAAAGGGGCTGGGGATGAGCCGATGTCTGGAAGCATCCGAGACGAGGGGAGGGAATTCCTATAAATGCAGCATAATAGTGATAAGGAGGAAGAAAAAAAAAAAGTAGTAAAGAATGCTGGAAAAGTACCACTTGGCAGAGCAGATGATGCACACTTCCATCAAGGACCTACAGAAAAAAGTCAAGCCTCAAAGGCCAGATTCCTACACTTTTCCTCCTATTTCTCCTCTATTGCCATAGCATTTCTCGCAGACATCGGGGCCGTTTTTGCCCTGCTCTGTACAAACATGGCAGTTGCCATCTCGGCAGAAACCAGGGACCAGCAGAACAATAAAAGCAGGATTCGCTACAGCTTGAGGTGGAAAGCCAGACCAGCCAGCTGGGAGTTATAACAGACCAATATCCTCCGCAGATCGGGCACAGATGTGGACATGTAACCACGGGCCAGTGTGTTACACAAACACAGCATGTGGACAAACCGTGCCTTGAATGCTTACAGCCCGAACAGGCAACAGAGGCAGGGGAAGAACGGGGAGAGCAAAAGATTGCTAGTTAAGCTGAGAAAAGGCTCTAGTCTTCTCAAGAAGGTGAGATTAGAGAATGGAAGTTAACACAGATCTCTCAATTACTTGAAAAGTCATATTCACAGAACCAAACTTCTTCCAAGAGGCAGGTTTTGCATTTTGCATATCCAGAAGTGGAGAGAATGCCAGGAATCACATTTTCACATCCTACTCCAACATCACACAAGTCTCCTTTTCTGAATATCGCCAACATTTGACCAGCATTGGATGTGTCAGCACTGGCACAGTGACATTCTTTTAAGAGGATGGACAGAGGGATTGATGCTATGTAGGTATCAAAACACACGCTAGCAAAAAGCACAAGGAGCCACTGCCCAAGGAACCATTGTGACCTCCATCAACTATGGCACTTGTACCATCAACCAGTTGCTTGATAACAAGGTAATTGTGGAGGAGCTTGGAACCGTGGCTGTGCTAGAACTTGACAGAGCTCGGACACATTCTTCTTTCCTTTCAGAGGCTCTAAATCAAGAGGTGTCTTCTTAAGTCTTAAAATATACTCTTGAAATTTTGGATTTGAACAAATGTAGTCTTTGAAAATTCCTGCATTAGAAGTGGAGGAAAAAACACTAAACTATTCCAGCCCTGAAAGGAAAAAGGCAGATGAGCCAACCTATTTCCATAACTGCAGTGCTGCGTGCTATACACCAAACAAGATACAATCCATACACTGCCTCATGTAATAGCCTGAGATGTCCATATGATTAAGCATGACTTGGTGTTACACATACTCCAGTCCACACGACTCTGAGCAATTCCAGGAAGCAATAATCGGTGTAATAAATATGAAAGTGGACACTGAATGACTTCAAACACCCAGGAATAGCACAGAAGACTACATCTTTATCATGTGGCAGCTACCACAGGATGGGATGTACAAATAAAACTGAGTGAAAAGGGGGACTGTACACATAAAAGGCATAAACTCAATAGAGCTCAGGATCTCTAGGATCGGGTCCCATGCTGGGCATTGGTGATGTGACCACAATATCACTAGCAGCTGTCCTCAGAGCAGCCAGCCTCAGCCTGTCTGCTGACAGTATTTCATGATAAAACCATCTTCCCTTGTGCATGTTCATGTTTAAATGCATCTGCACAGCACAAGTGTGCTGCCCAGCTCACACAGGCTCTCACAAACAGTTCAATAGTTGTACCCACAGAATTGCACAGAAACAGCCTGGTTTCTGTGATAGTCCTGGGACGAAGCCTTTGTTTTTTCCAAAACCTGGCTTCAGACCCAAGACAGATCTCTCTAGATGTGTACATATGTCTGTACGTATTTGAACATTTGTGCATGCACACATACATGTGCATAGACACTACACTCAGCACTGGTCCCACTGAGTCAGCACAGAAACACTGCTAGAGTCAGGCCGGTGCTTTTGCAAAGCCCCAACCACAGGCTGCAGGACATCTGTAGCTGTGATGAATCAGCACAGATAAGATTATTTTTTTTTTTCACCACCTGAGGATCTAACACAAACAAGCACAAAGAAAGCACTTAAAAACAAACTGAAAAGACAAGTTGCAGCTCCTGGGAAAGAAAGCACATGCTTATTAGAGACCTAGCCGTCACATCCTCACACTAACAGCAGTGCCAGGTGCTGCTGTGATATCACTACCCTTGAACTTATCCGTGCGTGAGTCATCTCAGAGGCTGCTGAAGCTGACAGGTTGCTTAAAATCACCATCCACAGATTACTTTCAAAGGGAACTTTAAAATATCTTCTAATTATTTTTACTTCCACTCCACCGAACATTGTTAATCACGAGCTGTTTCCAAAACACATTGCATTGTAGCAGTGCTATCCTCCGCGGGAGATGCACCAATTGGGTTGGACACCTTCCAGCGCAAACTGTCAGATGACCAAGCTGTTCTTGTTCTTGGAATAAGGTGCTCTTTATGTGCAAGGAATTTATATTTCCTCCTTACTTAGGCAAAAGCCAAAAGGGAATGCATGGCCGTGGAGAAATTGAGCTGCCTGTCTTGGTTTCCATTCACCACAAGCAATATAGAAGACACTCTTCCTCGTTTGCTCCTTGCTTCGTTTCCCATCATGTTATTTCTTCAGGCTGCACACGAAGACTTGACCTGGCCTACCCTCCACGCAGGTGGGCACAATGGCATACAGCATTCAGACCTTTCCTGGGAGTGCAGTAGGAGCAAATGAGAAGTAATTTTGCAGCTAACCTGTCAAGCAGCAGCTCCAAATCTGATGAAAATAGGTCCAAGGTACTATGCAAGCCTTAGACCTGCATTCTGTGGGAGTGGTGGTCAGTTTTCCCTCCACAGCCACGCATATTTTCCTGATCAAAGTAGGTGCACAGATTCACAATTTACCAGAGCAATTCACATCTTGATCCTGAAGATCATGAACTGTTCCAATCTGGAGTGTTTGTTCAGTCTTACAACTATTTTTATTGATTTAAAGAGTGTTTTCACACTGCCTCTCCTCCTAGGCATGTTTAAACAAGCAGCAGAGCGCAGTGCCAGGACTGAACAGAAACATGTTCTATAGACAAGTAAACAAAATACCCAATGGCTTTAGCTACCCACACCATGAAGGATTTTAAGCAAGTCGCTTCAAATTATGTTTCGGTCTTTGGACACAAAACAGAGTTGGTTTAGAGTTCGTTGGCTGTGGTTTTTCTGTTTTGTTTTTTTAAGCCATTGGCTGGCCCAGACTCCCCAAAGAAGTGGTCTATTCATTCTGTTCCAACTTAAAGACTAAAACTTGACTAGATTTCAGCAAGAATTGCATAGCATGTAATGTGGTTACAATTTAGCCTGAAAACATACACAGCCATCCCTACCTTGCACAGCTTGCATGCCCTGTAGCTGCAGGCTAGGCTAGGCAGCCTTTTAAACAAGCAGCCTAAACACACTGGTTTGGGTGGACCCTAATTCACCTTCCTGCTGGTCAGAGAGCCACGCTGCAGCAGCAGAAGCAGGAATTGCAGTTCTAGCGATGGCTATTGGGCCGGTCACCCTGTAGTCAGGTTAAAAATAAAAAAGGGCTAAGAAAAAAAAAAGGAGTAGCTTTCGCCAATAGCCAAGGTCTGCCTTCTCCATAAATCTGTTGGCGGTGGCACGAGCAGAGCCAGCCCTCAGGAAGCGGCCGTCCCGCGACAGGCCGTGCAGCTGGTTCCCTGGCCACCCGTCCCTGGGTCCCTGAAGCAGGGAATTTCCTGTCACGCCACAGCACAGGCAGGAGGGAGGAGAGCACTCCTCACAGGGCTCCAGCACAGCTCTCAGCTTGGTCAGCAAGAGCTGAAAATAACAGCTGGCAGCTCGGCTTTGAAGGTTCAGGATTGCCCCTCCGCTGGGCCCGTTCCTTCCCCAAGCCCCGTGTTAGCACGAGGGGCTCCACAGTATCCGTCTGTAAACTCGTCCTGGAAGACTGGCACTTCTTGACATGGGATCAACTGCTTCCCATCACTGGCAGTTTTCCATGATTTTCTTCAACCTTAGAACAATCACCTCCAAACTTTTCTTAAAAGTACAATTCTGTCTTGAAATGACGGTTGGGGCCCGCTGCCTTCTGTGCCACCAGCAGCCAGAGCACGAAGTAAACGTGAGCCACGGTGTGTCACCTGCAAGGAACACGACACTACCTTCCTCAGCTCAGCTTTCCTAACCCAGCTCAAGCTGATGGGAAATTGAAATTCTAGAAAAAAAGGGAAAGCTGATGGTTCCTTTCCCTGCCCAGCAGCCCCCAATGAACCAGCTCTGCCCCACCAGCCCCACGATCCCGGGCTCCCCGGGGCTGAAGGTCTCAGCTGCTGCTGAAGCTGCTCTGGAGCAGCGATTACAGCTGCAGCTCCGTGGTGGAGCTTACTGGCAGGGAAGGAGGCGAGATTACAGCAACCTGAAACAAGTTCTCCAGCACCACTGCTGGCAACACCACCAGGGTCTGTGTGGACACCTCCCAGCTGCTTCTGTCAAAGTTGTTGCTAGCAGGCCCTGCCTGCATTTCGTGCTGAAAGAAAAACATCGATAGGACCTTTCCCTCCCTTTTTGTTCTCTTCTGTGCCTCCTTCCTCCTGCAGGAATATTTACTGTTTTGACATAAACTCGCATCAAGAGCCAGGAGGCATCTGACAGCATTTTGCCAGTGGCACAGAGCACATCTTTCTCATCTGGTCCCTATTTTGTGAAACGACTCTCTGCTTGAAACAGACCATGAGTGCAGCATTTCCAGCCTAAGCGCCACATTAGATGGGAACATTAGGATCTTCTGCTGCGTAAGGTTTTGGCATCTCCTTACTTCTATGGTTAGGAACGATTGACATCATAAAATACAGCTTAGAGCTGAGGTTCAAGATGTTATTTATGCTGAGGAAGAGAAGTGCGCAGCGTGGGAAGTTTCCAACACAAATAATTCTGACCATTTGGAGCTATGGCCACAGCGTTCTGTGTTTGCAATTCGGGTTTGTGCAGATTTGGTTACATGACAGCATGGCTATCAAAACCCACTGCGCTAAGCACTTTTGGCCAGTGGTGATTTTGGGAGGACTCACGTTAAATGCAGTGAATTGAGAGCTCTATAACAAGCTTACAAGTGCTGCTGGAGCTAACACCATGGAACAGGTAACACTGTTCTGTAACAGCACCGTGCTACAGACATTTGAAGACCTGAGCAATCAAAATAGGACAGAGATATAGGGAAAAATGAGAAGTCACTGAAGGACAGCATTTCATGAGCTTCCCCAGCACCACCCCCATTTTCCCCAGCTTGTTTGGCATTTTTCAAGCATCACCAAAACATATTAAAATTATTTTTAAAAGGTATTACTATTTCTAATAGGTTGTTGGTTTTGGCCATAAAGAAACTATTTGCTTCCTTCCTAAGGTGTTTGCACTTCATCACTGCACTGACACTTTCCAGATGAACTGACTTTTTATTGTGGGGCTGTTCTAGGGCAGACAGTATTTTGTTAAATAATGGTGCTGCACACAGAGGTTTGTTACTGTAAGGTTGCTTATAAGTACCTGGCTTTAAAAAAAACAGATGGGTTATATTTTTGAAGGGAGGTAAAATAATATTAGAGCTTGGAAGCACAAAATGAGCCACATTAAGTGTGGTTTGAATATGAGCACCAGGTATTTAATTTTAGGGCCCAAGCTATTTCAGAGTGGCACTTTTTTTCCTGTCTATTGGCTGGAATAAAACTAGTATTTGGAGCATAACTAGCCTTCAGCATGTCTCGAAGTGAAAGTGATACACTAGCAGGAAATGCCTGATTTTAGATTTTTTGTAAATAATCACACATAGATCCTCCTCCCTCGTCTACAAACACTTGCCCCAATCTGCCTCAAAGTATGAAACTTACTCAGGATTAATGGTGTTACCCACAGTAGTAGTGTTGTATGGTATTTAAGTTCCTGATCTTGTAAAGACTTCTACTGAAAATGAGTACAGCTGGCAAAATAGCTGGTTTGGATTTGGTGAACCAAACAAAAAAACAGGTAATCCAATCTGCATTGATTCAGAAGGTTGTTTTTAATAATCTTTTTATAAAATTATTTAATGACTTTTTCTTTTTTAAGCCAGTGACTCCAAAAGTTACCTTTTTAGGTTATTTAACCATACTGAAAACTTGTTGGATTTTTCAGTGTGGGGGGAAAGACACAGGAAGGCAAAGCTTTGTTCTTTCATCTGAATTTTGACCAATTCATCACTGAACTTCAGAAGTGTCAGATGTTTCTGCATTTCTGCAATATTTTGTTGTGAGAACACCGAGGCAGAACACTCACACATTTTCAAAGTAGTCACTCTGTTCAGCAGAAACAATTTGTAAACAACAATCTAAGAAGTTGGTCTTTCAAACCCAGAAAGTAGAAAAGAGCTGAATGGAGACTTTCCAATTCCCAGCAGACTGCTCCCCCGTCCAGATACACAGGCTCAGCACTTATATGTATGAATATGTATGCATTACGTCTTTACAAGTTTGAAGCCTAAAGATTGTGCAACCAAGCTATATTTGAGACCAATTTGTAGATTATTATTGACATCCAGACACCTCACGGTACCGGCATTCTCAGGCAATCCACTGGTACTGCATTCGTGATGCCATTTGAGATTTCTGTGGCAAAAATACCATCTTGATGAAAGACAAAGCAGAGTGGTTTCTCTTCCCGAGTTTCACGCAAATAAAAGCAGAAAACAAACATTTTTTTCACATCAACCATTTGAAATCATCTTTTCTCACTGAAAACGGAGCCACTGTGTACAGAACAAACACTGAAAGGTTTTTGCCACACATTTTTTTTTCCTCTTGCAGTGATGTTAATGACCAAAAGCACAGCTTCCTAACCTCACAACTTTGCAGTTCTCTATGGCAGAAACCCCTGGACCAAAGGTCGAACAGACCATATGCACCATCTGCTACATACAGTTAATTAAACAGTTTAAATTCGTTTAATTAGTGGTGCATACTGAATTATCCAATTTGCTCACAGGTAATTCCATGTGCAAGTTAAGCATGTGATTGTACTAAACCCAACACCACACCACTCTCTGCAAAGGAGGAAGCGTTACACAAAGCTTGTAAGGACTTGATGTGAACAGGTGATTGGGGAGCCTACTGGAAGCCTCTCTCATCTTTGCCACCACCCAACAAGCTGAGCTGAACATGCTCACCTGTTTTATACCCACAACCAAACCTCGCTACTCCACAAAACAAGAGAAGGTGCCGCCCACCCATGCCTTGGGACCTTAGAATTATTTAATTTGCTTCAGGTATTTTCCTTATTCTAATCTCAAGAAGTAGATACAGTGCACATCAACCAAGCTGCCTGTCTACCTCTTGCAGTCCAGCAAACAGGACACTCCCAAGGGACACAAGAATAGCAACACAGCAGCCTTCTTTCTACAGAAATAACTATGGGAAAGGAAGCGACAAACCTTCTGCCCCACCACCCTGCCAGCACACCTGAACTTTAGCCTTCAAGGCTTCCCTCAGCCCTGGCCGTTCTGCTGAGGCTGCCAATAAGGGCGACAATTTGCTTTGGTTGTGATGGGAGGATCTGCAGGGCTGACATATAACCCCACAGAAGTTGGACCATGCCCAACATCTCTATTTCCACAGGCCATTAGGCAGCTGTCAGAGCGTTGACCTATAGCTTCTCCCATCCCACCCCATGCAGATTCCAAGTCAGTGAGAAAACGTCAAGGCACTGGGTGCCCACAGCCACCGGGCTGCTTGAACGAGGAACCGTCTGCCCCACAGTGCTGCCTGCTCCATGGCCAAAAGGATTTTACAGCCCAACCCGTCCAGTTTCCTGTGAGCTACAGCCTCAAGGGCAGGCAGACTTCTCTCCTGATTTATACCACGAGAAAGGAGCTAGTTGGTCAGGAAAGACATCAGAGATCCAGCAGCCACCACCTTTGATTGTGGCAGGAGTCTCCCCTACCAGTGGTGTGTCTACGTGGATTTCTATCCCTCACGCATCAACCTGCCCTGACAAATGCTTTCAGGCTGAGTGGTACCTTCATTTTAACGTTGGTATTCATCAATGAAAAGAAAAAATCCGCAGCCATTTGGCAAAGATAAAATGCCTTTTGGATCGCAGGTTTCAGCAGCAACGTTTTCCCTAGCAAAATTCAAGTAGGCACTGCAGGCTTGAAGCTACAGCATTTTAAGTAACAAGCTCTCTCAATCTCTCAGAGATTTCTTTTTTTTGTTTATTTACAGACAGCCTTCTCTCATCTTCCCATTCCTACATCTTTTCTTCACCCTCTCCTTCCATTCCTGCCCTTTGTTATACATACGATGTGTTAAGGGGGCTCACAATATCGTCCAACACACAGGTGCAGTAAGACCTGCTCTCAGCTCACCTTAGAACTGGAATTTACAAACAGAAAATCACCGCATAACCTCTGCTTAAGCCAGTACTAATTCTGCCCTGTTCCCTTTACTTGTCTGCTAAACAGTGTCCCCCATGCAGATGGGCACGGCAGCGGCTGGGACAGAGCTCCTCACCCAGCTCAGAGACGAAAGCCCGTTATGTTTTTTTGATTTACGTCCTGTAAAATGCGATGTGTGGAGTTACACGGGAGAGACCCTGTAAACAAGCGGAGGGCCAGTTGCTTTATACAGCATGGAAAGTTTCTGTTTCTTGGAACAGGCAGGTCAGCTTGGAAGGAAGTCAACCCTCAAGGTCTTTCTCCCTCTTTGGGGCTCATCCGAACCACCGGCTAGCCCCAAGCGCGCTGCCCAGGAGTTAGGAAAGCCAAACAAACAAACAGATCAGTGTAAGGCACGGCCTCAGCTGTGGCAACGTTTCCATTTCTTGTCTGGCCAGGCGCACAGAGGTGGGGTCACGTCACCAGACCACTTGTATTTCCTCAGCTGAGAGGGTCAGCAAGCCAGAGATGGCTGCTAATGAGATGCACAGGTGGGACTGGCAAGCAGCAGCTGTCCCCGGGTTAATACATGCCTGTGTGCCTCTCCTGAGAAACTTGGGAAAGCAAGGGGAGAAAACCTGAGAACTGCTCCAGAATTAGAGCAGGTGGCCCCAAGCCAGCTCCCTAGCACTGGGTACCCAGAGAGCAGGAGAGGAGGCTCAGATGTGACTTTCAGACTAGTATGCTTAGTCCAGAAGAGTTCCTTGGCACCTCTGCTCCCCTCCCCTGCCTGCCTCCTGCACCAGCAGAGCCTCTTGCTGCTTCCTTTCCCCTCCTACGCCCGGCACCGCTTTGACTTTCCTCCCCGCTCAGCTCCCCTCGCTGAATTCAGCTCCAAGCTGTCGCTCAGAGGGATGACACTTCTGAAAAACGTCCAGATGCTTCAGCTATTTGTATTCTGCCTGGCATAAGGTGAATATCCAAGTCAGCTGGCTGTGCTTTGTCAGGTCTTCTACAGCCAGAGCCCTGCCCCTCCAAAACACCCCCCCCTAATTTTGGAAACACCAGTCCTGACTTCGGTGCTCCTGATGAGAAGCAGAAAAGCTCACACTGCTAATCCCAGCTGCAGGAGAGGATCCAGAGCAAGGAAGATGCCTGAATAGGAAAAAAACACCAGCTCCTGCTCACTTACAAACATTTTATGGAGTTGTTATGGGAGGAAGGGAGAAGTCTCTTGCCAAACGCATTGTCTTGGCATAATTATTCGTCCTCCCCCCACCAAGCCAGCCTCCCTCTGAATCGGGCCATAAGGAAGGAACGGAGCCAGACAGGACTTCTACACATCTTGGCTCAGTGCTGCGAGTGTAAGCTGTCAGGCAGTGCTGTAGCAGCAGCAATGTGTTACTGAATAGTATAGGAATATTAATAAGCTGGAGATGAACACTAACATCTGTCACAGAGTCTTTCAGAGCCACAAAAAGAATAAGAAAGGTCTAACAAGAAAAAAAAAAAAAGCCTAATCTGCTGTTCTGGGCAATACCTCCTCGTTCCAGAGGGAACAAAGCTACCCCAAGCCAAAACCTTCAGCATCACAGCACTCATTTGAAGTGACTGGTAAAGCTGAGATTTGCACAATTGGTTTAACTCTGCTCCCACTGAGATCAGGGGTGAGATAGAGATAGATTTCAGTAGGAACAGATCTAAATCAGAGAGGAGCACTTCTGAAATACTCACCTTCAAATCCCAAGCCCAGAAGCAAACAGAAAACCACCCCCAAAACCAGCTCATCCGTGCCATAGGATTAGCTCTGCTTTTGTCCTGTTTTATCAGCACTTCTCTGACTGTCCTTAGAGCTTTGCAGGCTCTGTGCTCTCCCAGGCAGCCTGCTGCAGGATTGCACTGCCCTGAAATCCCCAAAAAAACCTCTCCTCCAGCAACATAAACCCATTCCTTCTTGCCCGATCTGCCACAAACACAAAACAGTTCGCTCCCTCTCTTTGCAGGAGGATTTTAGTAGGAAGATTTCATGGGGTTTGGTTGTGGTAGTTTTTTTCTTTCATTTTTTTAATATCTGAAGGGTAAAAGGGCTGAGATCAGTTATCACTACACCAGTGAAGTACAGCAACACTACAGTCTCACAGTAACAACCCCCAGAAAGCAACAAAATACAAAATGTGATGAATTAAAACCCAAACTTCAGACCACAACACCTTTAAGGCTCAAGGAGAAGGAAGTTGCTGTGGGCTGTAACAGTCAGAGACAATTTTAAAGGCCTCACCATGACTATCAAGTCTCCCAGTTTCTAGGCAACTCGACTTATACTCACTAGCGATACGCAGCCAGCTACCAGGCTCTGAGACATCTTTCCCTTATAAGATACAGCTTGTATTTGCAGCTATATTCTAATAAAATAAATAAATAAAGCACAGCAATTTCTCACTATCACTCGCCCCACACAACACAGCCGCCTCGCATTGTTTAGTGATGCATCTACCTTCAAGCCAAACCTACAAATGAAGATTTCAAAGCTTTGATCAGAAAACCTGAACCTTCCCTGGGCAGGGCCTTTTAGAGCTGCACCTCGTCAGGTTGACGAGGCTGCCAAGGTGTTCATCTCCTGGGCTGAGCAGGTGTGCTCTGACCTTTCCCCAGAGGTGGATGTCAGCAAACCTCTCCATCCCCAGCTATCTGTTCTGTGGAGCCTCATGGTTTAAAGTTACAGTTGAAACCAGAAGGAGCTTGAACGCTGTTTCCAGTTCAGTTGTGTATCTTCTACTGGAAAAGCACCATGTAATTCAAATCCTAGAAACCTGGGCTTTAACTCTGAATCAGCTGTGAACCTGAATTCATACCCAAATCCTGGTTCTTTGTCTTTTCCTAATTAGTGTTATCACCTGTCTGTTACTGGCACGTGAAGTGGGAGATGTCTGCCACTGAAAGTCCCTCCTGGTTTGTAGTTTCGTCAAGGTAGTCAAGAGAGCCTGCCCTGTTTTAACCAGGGAAAAAATCAGGAGGAGACTCAGAGCTGATGGTCTGAGCACAGTGCTGGGAATGAAGTATTGCTACACTCTTCTTCATGTTCTGCCGAGGCATCATTTTGGTGTCACTGAGAAAATCAGTTTATGTCTCTGCACCTTTTCCTCTTGAAGACCATCTTCTTCCCATCGAAAATAAAGCCATCGCACTCAGTTATCCATCCCTGCAGGGGGTGGGGGAGGAATGATGTTTGCACAGTGCTTTGAAAACCTGTGTTTTTAAGAATTATCTGCTGGCACCAAAGGCAGAAGCTGTAAGTCATTCAACACCCTCCAAGTAGGAAATTAGATTCTACTGACGTTCCTGGGAATGTTCTCTCTGGCTTGAAGCTGTTAGGTATCATCGTAAGTGTGTCTTGTAGCCAGTATTGTTTTGTGGCCAATACTATTGCTATAGCTCTATAAATCTGCAGACACTCTGCAGCAGGAGAGTGGTGCCAAAAAAATGCAGAGCTCCCCACTCTGTTTCCAGTCTGGGAACGCACATTGGAGCGATTCAGCTGGACAGATGTGGCATGCTGAACACCGGACAAAGCCACTCAGGAACTGCAGAGGGACTTCTGCATGTCTCTGAACCCAAATGATTTTTTTCTGCACAAGTGTTAAAACAAAAGAGTGAAAAATAAACAGGAGACAACACGTATTAGCATTCCTAGGACCTACACCCAGCAGAGGTGTAGCTGGCAGTCACAGGGGGTGTCTGTGTGTTCTCAGTCTTTCTTTCCTCCCCTGCCAAGACCAGCTACCAGTCTTACTTTCCTTCCTAGCATGAGGAGGGTAGCAGCGTGCTGGAAGACTGCCTACTGCAGGAAAAGTGGTGCCTTTGCAGACAGAAATGAGAGAACGAGGAACATCAGTCCAAGCTGATGGGGCTGGAGGGGACTTTGCGGTACAGCAGGAGCCACCTTCCCACCTTTGCAGCAACTGCAGCAGAGAGCTGGGAACCCCAGGGATGCTCTTTCTTGGCAGCCTCCCAGGTGCTCAGCTGGCTGCTCTGTTCCCTTGGTGTGAATGAGAGAGGCTCTGGCTTCAGATGCTCTCCTGACTCTTTTCAATCCCCCCCACACACACACAGTCTGGCGAGAAGGGAGGTGCCTTAGGGGGACTCAAATTTATTCAGTGCAATTCAACCTGCTCAGGAGGGCGGCTCTTGTAGAGCAAGTGGCAGCATTACCATGACAGGAGTACCTGTAAGAGCTCTGCAGCAATAATTAGCATGATGCCAACAACCATAATGTGGAGCCATCCTCCCCCAGGCCCGGTGGCAGTTGCCCACCAGATGATGGATGGGGTGAAGAGGACGGAGAGTTTCTAGAGCCGTACTGACATCAAGTCCCTGTGCCATGTGCTGTAGCCATGGGATTTTGCCCTTCGGCTGCCTCTTAAATGACTTGCTCAGCTGGAGTGGGCTACTGTCTGGCCTTGCAGCTCACAGCACAGGAGGGAATCTGAAGAAAACGCCTGTCCCGCTGCTGAGAGGGGGACTGTGGGTTGTTATTATTTATATTGTGGTGCTGCCTAATGTGTGCTGGGTGCTTTCCAAAGGCAGAGAGAACCACAGGCCCTGCCCTGGAGTGCCGTGTATAATTGAAAGAGCAGTCAGTGCATTATCCCAGCTGTGGGCTCTACGAACAAGCCATTCCTTCCATTCAGAGAATTGTTTGAGGCTGAAGGGAGTGCCGGGGATCATGCAGACCACCCCAACTATTGCCATAGATTGGGATTTATTTAATCTTCCCAGAGCGATGGCTGGAAGCTTAAAAGTGATTCCACAGTGTCCCCTGATAGTTTGTTCCAATTGCTGTAACTCTTCTTGGAATTATAAAGTTTTTTCCTAATATTTATACTAAATGTTCCCTGCTGCAGCCTCAAGCCATAACAGCATTTTCTGTCATTTTGCTAATGAGGATATTTGATGTGTGCTCTCCTTCAGAACATCCCTTAATGTAGCTGAGCACAGCCAGCCTGTCTCCTCCATGGGTCGAAGCAGCCCAGGGCTCCCAGCATTTCCTCACAGGCCACAGCACATCCGCGGGTCTGCACACAGCTCCGGCTGCTCTGCCTGTCTTCATCTCAGCTCCTCAGATGAACAGTAAACACAGGAGCAATGAACAGCAAACACAGGAGTAACGAACAGCACACACAGGAGTCTCTTTCTCTGCCTTCCTTAATACGTACCGCATGGCCAGCGCTCCCAACGCCCCCGGCACTCGGGCCCTCTGAGCTCTTTGCAAACCACCGTTTGTGAAACTCCGCAACCATTGACACAATGTGGGGCTCTTCGTTGGTTGTAATTGAACTCTTTTGTTACAGAAGCAGAGAGATGAAGTGGGGTTTCATAAGGTGTTTCAGCAAGATGGCGGTAGAACTACGACTGCAATCCAGAAGTGCTGTGCGTGGACCTCTCGGCAACACTCCCTCTATTCTGTGTGCACACGTTTATATATATATAGCTTAAGAAACATGCTGATGTGATGTCCTGCTCACATATTCCTGGCATATCAAATTCTTAGACAAAGCCAAACAATCTCTGAAGCAGATCCATGTGGTTATTCGTGAACTGGGGAAAGCTATTTTCTTTTAATTTCAACTTTCCTCTTGTAGATAACTGGTAAAAGCATATATGTTGTGGTCTCAGTTGTGAAAAGCAGATTAATTATTTATTGCCAGTCTTCCTGGGAAAAGCCTCTCAAAACCTTTTGCTAATCTATGGTGTCCCAGCTGAAGCCCCCAGCAAAGGAATTCAATTTCTGGGAGCATTGTGTAGTGGTGCAAGGCCTTTTATTAGTGTCTGGGCACCCAGAATCCTAATCCTCTCTGAAAACGTTGCTCACCATTAGCAAGCAACTGGTTAAAGTGTGCAGCAGGGGCCCGGGTCCTCTCTTCTGGATAAAGCTGTGTGATTGTGTTTTTATCAGGAGGAGTCAGGAATGGCAAAGACTACAGGAATGAAACCGTGACTGCACTTCCTGGTGATTTATCTTGAAAAAGATAAATCTATGAGGAAAGAAATAGAGAGAAAAAGAAAAAAAAATCAAAAAAGAAGAGAGAATCCAGGACACAAGATCATTCCAGAAGGATGTTTTGCAGAGTTTGCCATGAGCTTTTGGGTGGCCTTCCTTAGTCGTGACTCAGAGAGTGCACGAATCTTCCTGGCTCTAGGAGGACACAATTATGTTGCATAATGTTATTCTCTCTGAATTTGTTCTCTCAAATGCATGCATGGGCTTCATCCATGTCCATATACTCTTGCTACATTGTTTAGCACACATACAAAAAAGTATTTGCTTTTTCCGTTTTAGCTGTCTTCTCCTGAGGTCCTGAATCACATCTTAAGCAAACTGGTAGGCACTGGAGCCAGAACAATCAGTGTTTTTAATTGCCCATTAGGCTTGAGTATTTCAGAAGAGCAGTCAGACAATAATCAAGATCTAAAGGACATTCCTTCCGTTTATTTCTAAGGCCTGTCTTGAAATTCCCCATGCATCTAAGGCTTGCGGAGTAGCCTGATGGTTAGAGAAGCATAATGGGTATCAAAAAGCCTGATACTTCTCAGCTTAGTATCAATGTCCCTACGCAAACATTTTGTATTGCACTTGGCTGAGCTCCTGAAATGAATCCCATTCTGTTCTTGCCGCTCTCCAGGTACAGAAGCAGGTTAACACATCAAAGTTTTCTGGGAGCCTTTGCCAGCCACTGCATACACTGGCATTTGCAAATCTACGCGTTGAGATGGCGCAACATTTCATGCAGAAAACTGGGCAGCACGTAATCCCAAATAACTGGGCTCACCTAAAAGACACAGGGAGCCTTTAGAGCGGAGCAGCAAGCTGCCTCATGACCAGCCACACGACCATGACCATCCTGATGCCACTGACCAGAGGACAAACAGAGGAGGCAGATACGGGTTGCTGCCCCAGGGGCCTTGCATGGGCTACACGTGCCGTAGTGTGGCAGGACTCAGCACATGCCAAGGCAAACATGCAGCCAGCAGAGCCAATACGAGCAAGCCAATGCAGTTTCGAAGAGGAAAGGATGCCAGGGTCTGGGTAGTCCCAGTACCAAGCGTTTGCAGCTGCCTCCCTGTCATTTGCTCTGGGTTAAAGCTGGCAGCTGCAAAAACATTCCACGAACTTGCTGTTCTTGCAGGGTTTTGTCACTCAGGTCCAGCATTTGGCTGGACTCGGAGGAAATTGCAGACTCTCTGTTTCCAGCACGGGGACTGAAATGAAAAGCCACAGCTAGAACAGCTGCTTCCTTCAGCCTCCCTGACCCCTCGGGTGGAGACCAAAGCAAGTTGCTTCCCCTGTGATACTCACCAGCTCAGAGGGCAGCCCTCACACACGCTATTAATTCTTAATAGAGAGGAGGACCTCTGAAAAGGCCTCAGGTAAGCTGGTGGAAATCCAAAAAATCAAAAAAGGTGAGGTTTCAGCAACTATTTTTTGGCCTGCACAAAAATGAAATTGCAAAATGTGTAAATCTTCCCTGGAAAATGAGTTTATCCTTTAACGAGAAGAGACCCTATCCCAGGCAAGTGCCTTTGTGGCTGGGCACAGAAACCCAAGATGCTGGAGCTCTTCCGAATTAGGCTATAGCGTTATTCTTTCAGCTCCTTGTGAGGAAGACGTCCCAGTGGTTCAAAGCAGGGAGTGCCCACCCCACTGTGGTGTCTGGATCTCTTCCCTTCTCTCCTCCCCTCCAATGTGCGACCGAGTAGAGATGGAAACTAGGCCTTGAGGTCTTCTGGTGGGAACATGTTTAGAAAGAGTTTGGGGTATCTCAGGTACTTTCAGATCAAATGTGAAAGTGGGGTTTACTTGATTCTTTCTGTTAGATGACCACTTGCTGAGGGCAGCAGGCTCAGAAGTCAGTCTTCAGTTCACCAAAATTCTTATCCAGGTGCTTAAATACTTAGCGGGTTATCTGACAGCACACAAGCAAGTCAGAAGAGAATGGGAATGAAATCCAGGCTCCCTGTGTCCCAGGGCTCTGTCTACCAGATTGTCATTCCTCACAGGTATATTGCATGACTCACATCTACAATGCCAGAAATGAACCCACACATCCCAGTGAAGGAGGAATGTTCCCACACCCTCTGTGACCCAACGTTGCTCAGAATTTCAGTCTCCCTAGGAGGGGAGGCAAGGATAGACAATATGGACAACTGGACAGGAACAGTCCTCATGCATCATAGAAAAATCCTTTGATAAAATGATCAAACATCATCTCAGAAATGGTTTACTTTTTCTGAGTAGCCACTCCAGAACTGCACTCTTCTGAAAGCTTGAAAACTTCTAATTTCCAGGTTAAACATAGATTTTCAGTAGAATATAACAATATTCTTGGCCAGCTCATCCCCTTCTATTTCTTTGCCAAAGTTGATCTTCAGCTTGAATAGGTTCTAATACCCTGGTCCTGTGTTGCCAGAACAATTACATCCCCTCTTGGCCTCATCTTCTTAGGCATAACAAGAAAAGGTTATTTCAACATTTTAAATGATAGCTTCTCTGCTGGGACCAGTCTAATAGACCATTTCATTTCCATTTGATTTGCTGTTTCTCTTCTGCATTGACAATTCTTCCCAGCTTTGTGTTTTCACCAGATTTCACTGGGATACTTTTATACATGTCATTCATGAAACTTAAGATAGGCATTAAGTTTTCCTTTGAAGAATTGTACTGGTAACTTCCCTCCAGGCCTTTTCAACATTACCCTCTGTTCTCTCCCATTCAGCCGGCTCCTTTCCCATTTTTTCACTTTTGTACTCCCCAGCTTCTCCAGCTCTGCTAAAAATTCACAATCATGACTTTACACCTCTACTGTTTCACTGAAGTCTAGACAGATGTGATCCACCGCATCTCCTTTGTCTAGACCTGACGAAGTAAAATCATGAGGTTAGTCGGACATGATTTATCCGTGATAAACACTTGCATTTTATCCCACTTTCCCTTTACTTGCTTGTCTTTAATTATTGTTTTCTTCAAAAACTGTTCTAAATGCCTTACAAGCTATTGCAGTCTGACTGATAATTTCCCAGATTGATTCTTCTCTCCATCTTAAGTATTCGTGTTATGTTTTCTATTCTATAATCGCACAGTAAAATATTTTTTAAAAAACATGTAATTTATGTATCAGGTCTCTCAAAATTTGAAGTTGGAGATTATTCAGTCCTCCAGCACAAGCCATTTAAGCACTCTGTGGTTCCTGCCACATTCAGTATCTTCAAAAGGCACCTATTTCAAATTCGGGTCATCCCTGGACTGTAAGTTCTAGTAATCCCCATCATTCCTTGTGCACATGTAGATCGTGTCAGGTATCTACTTAAAAAACAAAAATACAGCCACCATTTTCTGCAGCAAATCACTGTTACCGTGTCTGCTAATCTTTGACTTCCCTCCTCAGTTGCCACCCTTGTATTTTTTTCCTCCTCTCTGCATTCAAAATAAGAAGGGAGAAAAAAATCTTTGCCTGCAACAAACTTTGCTGACTGTTGGCTCATATGCACTTAGCTCACCCACAGCAACTTATAATAAGAGAGAATGGAGTAACTCCTACAACGAGCAAAAGAAACTGACTCTGATTATCCACCCTGATGTCTGAAAGGAAAGAAATAATCTGGCTGCTGGCAATGCCTTCCCAGAGCGCTTCTGGACTGTGTACAGGCAGTTCATTTTTAGCTCTATAAATTGGAACCAATGTTATATTAGATTACTGCATGATTTCAGCTATATGTGCAATAATGTCCAGAAAAGGTCCTGAAGTGAGCCATGTAAATCATAGCAGATAAGCTCAATCTCCCCGTTTTAATTCCAGCTACGGGATCTTTGAGAACACCCTGTCCCTTTCCCTACTTAGAAACCTTATTAGTAAGTGGCCTCCGCTCAGTTCAGATGTGTTTGTTGCCAGATGTCTCTGCAGGCAAGATTGCTTGCTAACCTCATTCTAATAATAAATATGAACACTGCTTTCACAATACCTTTCAGCATGGGAATTCAAAGTGTTTTAAATATGTTGAACATTTTAGCAGTAACAAAGAGCAAATTATGTATATTTTGTTTCAGCTGTGTAACAGCTGACAAAAACCCTGGGAAGAGCATAAATACAACACGACGGCTTTGCCTTTCCAACAGATGACAACATATGTAATATCTTTGATGACAAACCTGATCTTTAATAGCCTTTTTTTAAGTTAATGGTGATGCTATTGAGGTCCCCTTTAGCCAACAAGGATGGCTCCCATATAGCAGTTTGTATAAATGAGCTCTGTGCAGCCACTAAATAGCACGTCTCCACCAAAACAAAAGAAACCATTCCCTTGGATTCTGTGAATTTGAGTTTCATCACTTTCCAGCTAGGTTTTTACTTAATATACAATCAATTCATTAAATGTGTGTTTGTTCCTTGGATATGTCCAAGAGCTTCAGGGAAGACCAACAACCAGTGGCCATCCTGTGAAACAGCCTCACTGCTCACTGCTGGGCTTTTCTCTGGGTAACCATCCTATCCGCAGCGCTGCCCTGGTCCTGTAGTGATCTCACTCTGAGTTCAGCTGCCTTCAACATCCTTGAGTCTTGTGGTGAAAGCTCGCCTTCTTCAGGTTTTCCTTATCCTACAGAAAATGTGATGGGAGTGCCATAGGGCTCTGATGGCCCTCCTAAGCAGTCATGCTGCCTGTGATGACAGGTTATCTAGGTGCTGCCCGCAGCAGACCTACTCCTTCTCCTAAGGAGATGTTCTGCATCTGGAGCTGAGCCACCCATGGGATTAAATCCTTCTTTGCAAAGTGCCTGTGCCTAATTCCTCCTTGTGAGGAAAAAGATGTGATGTTTCAAATAAACCAGCCAGCTCCTCTCTGCTGGAGGACAGTGTCTGAACAAGGGGCAGCCCAACACCCACCACACCAGAAGCTTTTCACATTAGGTAACGCTTTGGAAACACCTCGAGTTATTTTTCAGGCGCCACAGCATTTGGTATCAGTGAAACGCCTTGGTTGCTGAAGGGAACAAGATCAGAGGCCTGGCCCACGCAGTCAGCAGTGGGACTCACGAAGCTGCCCGGGCTCCTGGGCGTGCAGCTGGGAGCTCTGGAGCCCCACTTCAGCGTGTGGGAGCTACACAGGAGCTGCGGACCCTCGGTGCCTGCCCGGCTTTCTGCCAGTCACACTAGCAACCAGGCATGGATCCAGGGAATTTAGCCTGTATTTCAGTGGGAATTTATTCATTTAGATGAAACAAAGTTTGTTTTCAGTTAATCATTGCTTTCTGATGAAGAAAACATTTTGTCAGAAAATTCCCAGCAAACTCTACTCATGTTTCACTTTCCAGATCTCAGTGGTGAAACCCAGCATCAGCTCAGATGCCCTCTCCCACCTCAGCACTCGGAGCTCTTTAGCAACGTTTGCTCCTGCAGGGGCCCTCTGAGGGCACGCTGACCTTGCTGCAGCTCAGCGGGACTGCAGCACGCAGCACCCACGGGGAGGAGGCCTGCTTTAAAACTGGGTTGTGGTTTCACTTCTCTATCTCATTCCTTCTCTTTTTCTTCTCCAGCATTTATAACAAAGTCCCAATACTTTATCTTCTCTTTCATCTCCCTTCAGCTTGGTTTTAAGTCCCAGAACTACACTGGCACGGCTGGTCTACCCTTCTCTGAGTTGGCTGCAGAGCTCAGCAGTCCCGAAGCGTTGGCAGCTGCCACCGTTCTGTCACAAGACTTCAAAACCTGCTGCTTTTCATACAGCTCCAGTAACTGGACACATGATAAATACAAATTTTTCACTTTTACATTTGTTCCATTATGGTAGCAGGGAAGAAGTTGCAGTAATTGAATGGGAAAAAAAAAGAAAAAGAAAAAAAAAAAGAGAGAGAAAACAGAAAGAACACCAGGTCTTGAGCCTGCTAGTCTAAAGAAATAAGACTTGCAAAGGTCTCAAAGACAGGAACTACCTACACATTTGTACAAATAAGCAGATGGCGAGGGAGAGAGACCCTCATAGTTCTTTCCAAAGGGAAAGTTGTGGCAGGGTTCAAACCATATTAGCCATGAGAGAATCCACACAGGTACCCAGCCACAGATGCAAATCCAGTAGGCTCCAGTAGTTTTCTGCTTATGGAAACACCTGCTTTCCACTTCGGGATCTTGAACTCAGTCTGCACGTGGTAGATTGCTGAATTCTTTAATAAGCAAAGCCTTTTGTTCAGCTATGTATAAGACACTTGACAAAGGAAGATAGTAATACAAACAGAAAATATAAACTGAATATAACTCGCCTCCTCTCTTGGGGCTCATGTTTTTTCTACCTACTTGTTCTCTAGCTGTCCTCACTTTTCCATGAAATATAAGATACGCAGGGTGTGAGTTGTTAGTATATGGTTAAAACCCTTTTGAAAATCAAAAGAGCAGTATATTTCTGGCTTGACTTCACAAAGGGGAAAAGGAAAAAGACGCTGGAGTCTATTCTTTTCTTTAACACCATCCGACGGAAACACACAGCCAACCCCGTGGCACTTGTCAGTGCAGACCCTTTGCTTTACACTTTGCAAAGATTTGGTGCTGTGCGTTTTGCCCCGTGAGTGTGCGAAAACACCATGGGGGAAAAAAATTGCTGGTGCTTTCCATTTCTTGCATTAATCCACTCAGCCTGCAGCATTATCATCATCATTCATACAAAATGATAACAAACCCAGCCATCTGCTTAAAAAGCTCAGGCTGGTCATAAATCCACTGGGTATCTTAGATTTAAAAAGGGGCACATGCTTCAAAGCAAAGAGGCTCTTACGCAATGCCAGCCCCATCCCTGGGAGTGCTGAAACCTTTAATCACCTAAGGAGGGGGAGATGCACCGAGGCTGGGGAGCCCCGGGTCCACGTTATTTATTCCTCTTACATAACCTCCTGCTTTATTTGCTGATTGAATGGTGGCTTCTTTTTCTTTTTCTTTTTTTTAACTGAATTTGTCCCTCAGTTGCCAAAAGAGCTTAGTGCTAAATTGCAGCCTTCCCCAAACGAAAAGCAAACCTTGCCCACAAGCAAAAATAAAACTCCATCACAGATTGAGATTTTTTGATCTAAAGCAAACAATCCCCAGGAACAATCCGGGAGAGAAGGTACAGCAAGCAACGGGCACCTTGCTGACACAGAACATCAGAGCTGGCCTGGCAGGACAGAAGGACAGAGCTCCCCCTCTCTCCCACAAACCTATGCATCCAGAACCGTTGCTTGAATCACCTGCTACATATTTTCTTTACCCTCCTGCAGGGAAAATGTTTTATTGATAAGGCCTCTCCTAGGCTTGTGATTACCCCCCTAGGGCTGAGTGAGATTTGAAGCCGGTCAGCTTGACATCATGTCTAGACGGTCTCTTTCGTTGGCAGGCACTCAGTGCACCTGAGAACAGACCGGCGAGTCCAATAATGTGCAAAACCGGGCAGGAGGAACCTTTAGGGGTATTTTGGACACAATAAGGAGACTGTGTGCACTGAGATGCTCACGTACGTCCATACCACACCGCATACATAGTCCTCTTGTATGAGTACACGCACAGCTGTGCCCCGTCCTGTCCAGGAGCCCAGCAGTTTGACATCATTAAAGCACTCTCCGTGATTCCAGCAAGCACACACGCAAGCACAGCCATGCACGCAGCAACAAGGCTGCCCTGACACAGATGCAGATGCACAGTGCCAGCGGGGCAGCCCCGATCCCTGAGCGCCTTGGGAGGTGACTGGGCAGGGAGACTGTCCCTGGGAGGGTGACTGTCCCTGTGGGGATGACTGTCCCTGTGCTGCTTCGTGTGGGCTGGGGACACTGCACCTCCAGCCCTCTGCTCCCTGCCTGTTGCATCGTAGCTGAGCTGCCTGGGATATCCCCCCACGCTTTATAGCCTGATGCTTTCAGGCAGCCAACATCAGAACTGGTTCTCCTTAAACCACAGCAGCTCTGGACCGGTTTCACAAAGCTGGAAGGGGAAGGCACTGTGTCTGTCTTAGAGTGAAAAGCACAGACCCTTTTACAGCAGACCCCTGGGTACACGGTGCCCATGTGTAGGTGCTTCTCATTGTGCCTGCTGGCATGCAAACGACCCCTTGTTTGCACATGAAAACGGAGTTACAGTCCTTGTCCTTCTCTCTTCCAGGGTAAGCACCCGTGCTTGGTCCAGGGTCTCTATTCACAGGCATTCATGTGCAAAAGGAAAGGGTGGAGACGTTGAGATTCCCCCAGGACAGCCAGGCACTAGGGCTGCCCTTGTCAACTTCCAGGCTCACATGATAAAGCTGCTGTCTGCAGCCCCAGCCCCTGCCAACTGAATTGTTGTCTGGGCCAACCAACACCCACAGGGCCCAATCCCTTTTGTGCTCTCCCTCTTTGAACTGGCTAGAAACCATCCCAGTGAAAACCTCTGGTATTTTTAGGCCAGAGCAGAGCTGCCTGAATGGCTCATGGCTGGTTCCCTTCCTGCCCCACGGGAAGGCGGCGCGCAGAAGGCAGGCACGGTCACAGCACGCTGTTTTGCGGCCATCCTCGGCTGCCTGGGTACCACAGAAAGCCTGCGGTGGTTTCTCCCCGAAATAATATAGGCCTGAAGGCATATAGACGGAGCTCAAAGGTTGCTCAGAGCCACCTTTGCTGAGAAGTGGGACCAAGGACGTGAGGACTGCTTCCTCCGGTCCTGGTTAGCAGCTGACTGACTCAGCCGGCCATCCATCATGCAGCGAAACGTGCTAATTGTCTTGATCTGTGCTCCCCGAACCTGTCAGCTGCGGCCAATGCCCACTGCTGGCAAATCCCACCCTCATTATCTGCTCTCCACCCTCGTCTTTCCAAGGCGCCTCGCTCCGTGGTGCGCAATTAGGCACCCGCCATCCAGTTGCTCCCAGGCCGATTTGTCATCGCCAGCGTCTGTTCGGGAATGTTTGTTGGGAAGCACATGGTGGCAGGGTCAGGGGATGTTGTTGAGGCTTTTCCTCTTGCGCCTGGGGGCCGGAGAGCTTTGTGCATTTCTCAGTATGTTAAACTCAATTAAAAAAAAAAAATTAAAAAAACAACATCAGGATAACTTAAAGCAGATGTGAACACAACAAGGCTGAGACCCTTCTGAGCACAAACACGGCCATTTCATTGCAATTCCAAAGGGCTTTTCTGGCAAGCCTCCCCTCCATGTCCTACATTCTTTCATTCCAAGGAAGACAAACAATTCAGGCTGGAGCAGCGAGGCACGTTTTTCAAATAAACAGGTTCCCTCAAACAATTTTTTTGCCGTTGTGTCACCCCAATACACACATTCCTCTCTTAAAGGATCTTTGGGGATGATCGTAATGAGAATTCGGCTATGTTCTGGCATTTGTGTCACACCTTTTATTTACGGAGCTCAAAGCACCTCACTCAACCCACCTGAGTCTCTCACACGGTGTTTTCACCTCTGTATCCCAACACAGTATCGACACAACCTGACATTACGGGGAGAATCTGTCATTTGTGGATGATAAGCCCAGAAATCCTATGGAGGCTTTTGTAGCCGTTCACAGTTGGAAGGGGGACAAACGGGACATGGCAGGAATGTGAAGGTCACACTTGCCAGTGACTGGGGACCCACCCTCCGGTAAAGCAGGTCACTTGAGTGTTTCTGCCCCTCACCACCAGGTCTGTGGTTTTCAAGAGCATATAACCCCATTTTACCTTATAGTTCTCACCTCTGGAGAACATCAGGAGATAAGTGGAGACAACTCCAAAATCTACACCTGGCATTTAAGACTGTTTCTCCAGCGCCTTCCACATACAAGCAAACAAAACCCAGGCAGACTCAGCTTACAGCTCAGCCTTCTGCCCGGGGCAAACAAATCGCCAGTCCTGGCAATCCACATTGCACAGCAAGACTGCTTGGAAATACGCTGAGCTGCCCTGGGTGGGCAACCTGAAGGATCTCTTACGCCTTTCAGTCAAATGGAATTTAGATTAATAAAATAGATAGTAAATAATAAGTAGTAGGTGTAGCAAGTATGATAGGGTATAGCAAATAACAAATAGTAGATAATAAAATGGACTAATTTACACAAAATAAAAAGAGGCCTCCAAATAAAGGAGAATGCCTCCTGCAGTGTGGTCACAGAGGAATGGCTTGAGGACAAACAAGAGGTGAGTCCACAGCTGAACACTTTCAATCCGTGCCACTTTCTGGCCAGCCCCAACAGCTTCATCACAGGTTTCAGAGCTGGACTGAGCAAGGTGCTGCTGTCTTAGCGAGACAAGGGCGCAGAAATGCTGGCTGATGCCATTGCAGTGTAGTGACTACAGTGGAAGGGGTGAAGCGAGAGCAATCAGAGCCTTCACAGCCCACCTCTTAGAGGAGGTGGGTTGTTGCATCCTGTAAGGACACAAATATCTGCCTCACCCTTCTAATAGGATTTTCATATTCTTCATGAGCTTAACATGGGAAAATACATTCAAAAAAAATTTTGATCGTTCCAAATCATGATGATGAAAAATCTTTAAACCTCCCAAATCCCTCTAAATCCCTTCACAGGATTCTGTATTTCTCACAGTAAGTTCCTTTGGTTAATTCTGCCACTGAGTTAAGGTACCCAAAGGAGAAATAAAAAAAGCTCTGCTTGAAAAACATTTTTCTTTGAGTGCTGGACTTCACAGGACCTGAAAAACCAAGGGACAAGCACCCCACATCAAGGACAGCTGCATAAACTTCCTGAGCACAATAAATTAATCATAATAAAAGTTTTTTTGTGTGTGTGTGTGTTTTTTTTTTTTTTCTAAATAATGCAGTTAGGTACCAAAGATAAAATGGTTATTTCCCAGAATTGTTCCTGTTTGGCATGGATCCTGATTGCCTAGATTAAGAACTTTTCTTATTGAGCTTTTCATAACCTCTACCCTCAAAATCTGGGGAATGTCTTAAATGGAAAACACAGAATACACTAAAATCCCAAACATTCCTGCTGTTTGCATTCCCTCACTCCTTCAACAACTCACCCAGGGCTGCGCAAGCAGCAGGGTGTGATGGCTGCTTCCAAGCTAACTTCTGGCTATTGGGAACAATTCTGAAAGTTGGATGAGACTGACTGGAGCAAAGCAAATCACTAGATATGTCTAGCCATATTTGCCCCTACTTGTGTGGAATGGTTAATTGCCTGCTTAAGGGTTTCAGGCTTTTTCCATTATTGATTGATGTTTCACATCTCCCTGCCGACAGTGCTTGAAAGCTGTTTGCTGTCAGTCTCGGTTATGTACTGCTCTCTGGCTGGTTCTCCACCACAAAACCATGGCTCCAGTGCGATGTATGAATGGGCAGGAAACGGGAGCTCCGTGCGTGCTGTCTGGAGCCAGCTCCAGCAAGTGACTTGGGAACGACAGCCTAAACCTGAGCTGACAAGGGGCACACTGGAACTGTAATGGCCTCTAACATCAGAAAAACAAAGATAAAGCTACCAAGTGCAAGAGGGGAAACTGGCATTTTGGGACAGAGGAATGGGGTCCTTGAAATTATCATGCAAATCTGGAGGCTTTTCAGCAATTTCAGCTAAATCCTTCAGGCCTGTGCACACAGAGTGGTTAATTTGGTTTCAAGCAGTATGGATTAAAAGCAGAACAGTTCATCCTGATTAATTCCCTCTGTGGTCAGTCCTATTTCGGAATAAAAATGCCTAATTCTGAACCACTGCAATTCACCCTTAACCTGCTTTAAGATTATTAAGAGTGAGTCAGGCTTTTCCAACACCAGCGTTCAGAGAGACAACTGCTTGCAAATAGCCAGGAATTGCTTCACATGAAGTCAAACCTTTACTCGGTCAGAAAAAACACCTGAAATGTGGTATATTTACTAGATCAGATTCAGATATTGATTATACCATTAAGAAGTTCAGGTTGCTTCTGTTTTGTTTTTTTTTTCTGTGAGCCAGCTTTTGATCTAAGCCACTGTAACCAAGATAAGAATCTGACCACTGACTTTAGAGGAAGTTTTTCCAAGAACAGAAAAAAAAAATATTAGCAAGCCTCCAGCAATGACTCAGGGAGCCACTCATACAGGAAAGGGTGACAAGACATAGCTGTTATTTCCATGTAGCTAGTTTAATAATTTGTGATCTGAAAAGATTCAGGGGAGGAAAAGCATTGAAGGTCTTCAGATGCTTATAAAATTTTAGCTAGAATTTGTGTTTAATCTGTTATAACAATATAAAGAAAAAGTTTAATGAACTTTTTCTGACACTGATGCAAACTGTTATGAGCTGAAGGGAACATTACAGAATAGCCAAAAACTGGGGGTAATGTATCAACAAACTACCCATGAGCTCAGGGGATGCTCTGGGGCCTAAATGTGGAAATATCTAGCAACTCCCCACTGAGCTCTCAAAGCATGGCCTCAGAACCTGCCTTCTGCTCAGGAGTGAAGCCTGCATGGACTACGTGGAAATCTGGGTTTCTATAAATTATCCATTTCCCCCTCCAAAATATAGCCACCTCAAAAAGGGAGCGTAGCAACTCTTCGAACACTTAGGGCAACATGACACGGTGGGATAAGACAGAGTAAAGGTAAATTAACTAGGGTGGACTAGTTGCTCCTACAGCAACTCATTCAAACTTCCTGCCCCTCAGGCAGAACTTTCCCCTACCAAATTCACACCCCCCTTACACCACAAACTGTTTCCATCACCAGGCTAACACCATGTCTTGTGCAAAGTGATCTCAGAGATGCTGATCCTAAAAGCTACATTTCTAAATCTCTGCAGTGGATGGAAAAGGAGGAATTACCTGACTTAAAAGGTGAGCAGCAGTAAGGGAATCCTTAAAATCTGGAAGTTTTAGCCCAAAGCACCTTTAAAGCTTCTGCTGTCACTCTCAGACTGGCTTGCTGTGGTGTCCTATGAGACGTTGGGCTTGGCAGTAATATACGTCAATTTGCAGATCTTTGAGATCAAGCAGATTAGTAATAGGCAGATTGAGTGATTTGAGAAAAAAGGCTAGGATCTTTGGGTGGAGGACACCATGTAAACATCACTCACTGTTATTTACTCCTCGTGAAGCACCGCAGGGTACACGGAATAGGGCAGGAGGGGGCCCGGCACCAGGCTGCAAATGGTCAGGGATGCCAAGCTATAAATATGCTGATATATTTTTACATTTGTTGTGGCAAAGTCAGGATGGTCGTCGTGATGCTGGGATGTTGCTGGGGCTGTTTTCTAATTATAATTAGAGTCCGTTACTTTTCCAGGGTCATTATCAGAGGCACAGTCATGTGTGCTTGCTTTTAAATGCTCCTGGCCCAGCTAATTACTCTGGGCACAAGGGAACTCCACAGGCCAAGGGGAAATATTTCCAGTCCCAGGAGCGCCTCCTCCCTCTGCCAGGGGGTGGGTACCATTCCCTGTCTGACACCACCACGGTCCGCAGCAGGGCCATGCTAAAAGATGCTGTGACTCGTTTCCCAGTGGCAACTGCAGTGAGCACCTGTCCAGCGGCACACTTCAGGGGTGCTGGCAGTCTTCCTACAGGTGCTCCTGCCTTGCCCTTGCTGCCTGCCCTTACTTGCTGGTGCCCTCACGTCTGTAGGCTTTTTTTTTTTTTTTTTCCACCTGTGGATTCAGAGGCAGGATTTGAAAGCAAATGTATTGGAACATTTTCAGAATCCAAAAATAAACAACACCTGTCATTATAAGTGATCTGCTGAAGCAGCCATACTTGAATGTCTGTGCCTCATCTGAGCGCCTGATGCTGAAAGGGCTTTTTGCTGTTGCTCGCGGTGCTCTTGCTCTGCGTTCCCCAAGTGCCACCACGAGAGGCTTTCCAGACAGGCTGCAAGGAACCGTGCCCAGGAAAACCAGCACCGAGGCTCTGCGGATGAAGCTGATGTGCAAAAAGATTCCAGCTGAAAGCACCAAAGGACTTACCGGAGCACCTCCTCACCTACAAATCCACAGGGAAGTGGAATTAAATGATTGGACTTGACAGCTAGGGAGAGGTATGCTGTCTGTTTAATCTTCCTTGTAGGATAACACAACCAAGACAAGGGCAGGGTACAGCCTATCACACTAATACAACCCTTCAGGAGTTTTCTTCGGAATTGTATGCCACCAAGGGCATTTCTGACACTAAAAAAAAAAAAATAATAAAAGTAGGAAGAAACCAGAGATGGTTCTGTACAAACGTACCAACACTCCCAGAAGCCATGGCCATATAGCCCCAGGCACTGTTCTGCCTCGTCAGGTTTGGTTGATGCTCAGGTACCTCAGTGTGCACTTCATCTTTTTGATACAGAAGCTACATTCCAGATGCTGCATGTGAGCCACTGCCAGGATGCCACCCATGCTCTGCAATGGCCCCTGCAACCGAAATGTAAAGACTCATCAGAAAGAGCATCAGACCCTGCAAACCTCACTGTATTTATGGAGATGTACCTTTACAGCTGAGGCATTCCTTATATTTTGGACTTGAATGATGGAGGTACAGAGGGAAAAGCTTTTGAGATCATCCATGGTATTGCTCTTACCAGATGCATGCTGTTCTTTATGTGGTCTTCCTTACGTTTGAGAGGAAGAACCGACTGACCCGACTCTTTCATCCAACCTTCCATAATAAGGATTTGTGGTTTTCGCTAATTACACTGGCTTTATGTCCAGAAAGCAAGGTATTGGTGCCCAGTACGTGTCTTTCTTTGCTCAGTATCAAGCCCTGAATTCTCTTCTCCTTTTTACCAAAAGCTCTTTCCTTTCCTGATGATGCTTCCTTTCATAAACTTGCAGATTGTTTTCAATCCACCTTTTAATCATCTTGCAGAGCTAGGCCACGTATACTTAGCTCCATTAACCCTGCTTTATTTAGCCACTACACTGTGAGGCAGGATGCTCGCATCAAATAACCCTTCACCTCCCGCTCTGTGTGACCATCAGCACAAGGGACCCGTCACCTCTGCAGCCCCTTCCCTGTGGCCCGGGGTGCTCCACGGGTGGGTATGGGCCAGGTGATGGAGGAGAGCAATTCCCCCTGCCTTACAGCTTGGAACTACAGAGAGACAATCCAAAAGAACCCTAGCTGGTTCTAAGAACCCTATATTCACCCTCTAAACCAGGAAAGCTAATTGGCCTCACTGCTCTGACAGTGTTTTCTCTTGGGAAAAAGAAGTGGCACTACTTCTTCAGCACTCGGACCTTCTGGATGCTGATGCCAAATGCATTTCTCTCAATTAATATTGGTGGAATGAAAGGGCTTTCTTCTCTGATTCAGCCTTCTCTCCCAGGATAAATCTTTTTGGAATTTGCTTTATATATTGTGCTTTTGAATGTTCTTTTAAATGTTAAAAAATGACTGTCTGAGAATGTCGCCTTCTCATTACCGAAATTTACTACATATTTTCCTCCATTGTTACCCGTACAGTTCCAGCAGTGTTAACAATGGGAACCCTAGAGCAAATGGTCTGGCACCAGCACTTGTCATCTAACTATGGCTGGTCAAAAATGTGTTGGAAAAGTGGTTTTGTGTGTGTGTTTTTTTTTTTTTATGTGCTTGTTTTGAGTAAGCACTTCCAAATGAATTTTTTAACTAAACCAAAATCCAATCTTAAGTTATATTTTAATCAGGAAAATACTGTTTTTGTATCTTTTTGGGGAAAACCTATGACGGCGAGTAAACGAAAGTGGGTTCTCCACTCCCCTGCTTTTCTTGAGTGGAAGCTAACAAACAAACCCATAAAAAGACAAGGACAGTATGATTTTCTTCATCATAACAAAATTAGAAATTAATCTTTTTCTTTTTTTTAATTCAAAATTTCTTTTAAAAATGGACAAAAAAACTTCTGAAGTCATTACAATATGTACTCAACTCTTTGTAACTCAGACCACTGTCAGTGTAACATACCCCATCACACAACAGTACGCAAGCAAATTTTCAGGTTTCCACAAAGCTTTCAATGCTGCAGGTAAAGAGAGCCCAGCTAGATTCAGCAATCGTAGGAAATGTTTAAAAAGTGCTTCTAGCACTGGTGGGAGAAGCATAGCAGCAAAGCTCTCTGGCAGAAGCTCTGCGGGAAGTCAGAATGGTCCTCTCTGATAATAAAACTTAGGAATCTACAAAATCTACTCATTGGAAACTACTGCTGTTTTTTTTTTTTCCCTTTTTGCAGTTACTTAGATCTCTTTTGTTACCACAAATCTTTGCTGTAACTAAAACATAGAAAAAGCACATCCTCTGAAATCCTTCAGCTGTGCCTTCCTAGAGCCATGGAAACAGAGTTTTGCATGCCCAGGGCAGGGCAAGGTGGATTTGTTTGTTTTGTTGTTTTTTTTTTTTTAAACTTGCGGTCTGTCATAAGGTCCTTCTGTTTCTTGTGAATATTCAAATCAAAATCCCAGACTGCGGCATTTTTATTTTGACTCTGATAAGAGGTCACACCTGGGCATGACCTGAACTTGACCAGCCTCCCTCGCTGAACTGCTTTTTATACCGTTCTCATAATGAATTTAAGTCATCAGCTGTTAATGCTTCTGCAACCCTACTGCTTCCTTCCTGGTGTTAGACAAGGATTCAGAGGACCCAGTTAATACTCAGAGCTCTATCCAATTTAAGAAGAGGATTTGGAGTTCAATTAGGTCACTTATTGGCTGCTTCTGAACCTGAGCTGGGGCTAAAATGTGTCCAAACCTTCCATTGGGTCAGACTGAAATAATCCAAGATACAGCAGCACACCTGAACAAAAGCCCCTCCCTGCTTCCCATGCAATGCTCTGAATTCCCCGTGGTGCCGTGGAAATGCCTGCATTTGTACAGGAACTTACTCACCGACGATGCAGCCTCATCTATTTGACGCTGGCATAAAGTGAGATTATTAATAGCGTGTGATCTACTGTGCCTTTCATCTGAGGATCTCTCTCAAAGCATTTTAGGAGGCTGAATCAATTTTCAAAACACTCCTGTGTAATGCTATCCCCATTTTACTGGAAGGTAAACTAAGGCAGTGGGAGGTATTTTTCCCAAGGTTTCGTTGGTGGAGTCAGAAATAGAGCCCTGGGCTCGCGCTCCAAATATAGCCTCCATTCTCGTCCCGTGGCCGCCAGCTGCCTGCAGGAGTCCCCCCATCACACCCTCGACACCCCTCCTGCCTGCTGGGTTGTGCTTCCCGAAGGGCTGCCTGTTGCCACGGGAACGGCAGTGCGGCTCCGTGGACCAGATTGGCTTCAGCTGCATCAATGCAAATCGTGAGCAAATTCACTGAAGTTAAGGGGGCCGCCCCAGATTTCCACGGTGGAGGGGGGCGACGAGCAGAATCAGTCCCTCTGGATGTGATAGAAGAAAGCGGTGATCCCTTGAAAGTGGAGAAAAATTATTTGATCATTAAAGGGGGCAAAATGATGAAGGGCACCTTACAACAAAGGTATAAAAAGTAAATCTGGGAACTTCACCTAGGGTGACATGACCTACTTCTGACCATTACCAGTAGAAGCTTTTAGAAGTCCCAAACAATTGTAGTGCTTGCTCAGTGCAAGGATGAATCACCAGATTCATGCTTTCACTGAAAGAATAAGGGATGATGAAAATGGAGTCAGAGGCAAAGAAATATGGGGGCAAGAGGTGAAGCAGAGAGACCCCTTCTACCAATACTAACCATCACCCCTGTGCATCCTCATTACCTTGCAGCAGCTCAACTCTCGAGGCCAGCAAGCAACAAGCAGGCTGGCATAGCCTGTGTCTCCCTGTGCTTTGTGTGCAGTGAGATGGAGGCTGGCACGGTGGGAGGAAGAGTATGGTGTGCTGCAGGGAAGGAGCATCTCGAAGCCTTGGAAGTTGGCCACCCTGCGCTTGTGCTAACGCAGGAAGTCTAATTTGAGATGAACTTCTCCTATGATGCTGGAAAGCAAACCATCCTGTGTCTAACGCTGAGTAAGCAGCTACTGTTTCATGCAGTTCACACGCATGCTGGAAATATCCTGTTATAAAGCACCGTCTTTCACGCTGTCAGGGGACTTGCTATTTATCTTCCTGGACCTCAAACCCTGCAATCCACAGCTACTTAACTTCATGAGTTAGTACTCAGCCACCAGCCATTTAGGTTATGTTGCTGCTGGCCACCCAAGGGAAACCCTCTGGATCAGGTAGGTTCAGTGTTCAAAGGAGTTATCACCATGGCAGAGTTGATGCAGATTTTCCGAGAGGAGATTCCTGAGCATCCAAGCAAGAGATGGGAAGCCTATGAGCAGCAAGTTTTGGCACCATCTGCTGTTCCTTATGGCAAAAAATCCTGCAGAACTTTCAGATCTGCCTGGACGTTTACACTGCAAAGGCTGTTCTCCCAACGTGGGGGCAAAGGGCAGTGACACGGGACAGTGGCACGACGCAGCACCCAATTTGGAGGACTGCAGCCACTGTTCCAGGGGGATATTACAAGATCGATCCTTGCACACATTGAGGATGAAGCAAAGATTTAGTCTGAAAGCAGAGCTGATCAGTCTAAACGCAGTGCCCCCCCAGCATGGTGACTGCACAGTGCTGCTGAACGTCCCAGTGGTGGATCTTGTTCATGCACGGTCAGCCAGGCAAAGGTTTGTACACATAAGTTTCAAAAGCCTCAGCATTTCTTGTGAAACATGTTATTCTTCTGCCCACCTCATAATAAAAGGTCAATGCCCAGATTTGGTGTCTCATCACCAAAGAATTTGGATTTGTCCCATCATTTTATCATAAACCTGACCTGAGATTCAAGCTTTTAAAGAAATCCCCTGCTCTATGTAAACACAAAGTTAAGGCTGAGGGTCCAAGGTGAGCGAGCACTTTGCACACCTGCTGCTGGAACCGGCTACCAAACAAAATGTGACCAGAGATAACACAGAAATGAAGTTTGTATGTTGATATTTCTTAGCTACAGTTCTTGGAAAGTAATGAATCCCAGTTTTCTTCTCTTCTCTTCTCTTCCTTTCCTTTCCTTCCCTTTCCTTCCATTTCCCTTTATTTTATTTTTTTAAAAAGCAATTTTCCACTTCACAAGACTGGGAAAAAGCTTGAGAAAGCAATTCAAATTGAACTCTCATAAGACTAATAACAAAACATACTCCTAAAAAAATAAAAACTCGTAATTTTATGCCCATTTTCCTGCATTTGTGAAAGCCCAACATGTAAGATTTAAATGCTTCATATTGGTAATACTAGAGATGCCATTACTGTGAGACAGCAATACCTATTCATGTAGGATAAGGGCAACGGGCCAAATTCCCCCCTTAAGTTAGACCAAGTTAGTCTCCCACATGACCCCTTTGAAGACTGATACTTGGAGAATAGACACTATCCACTGACTCATGAAATCTAGACCCTCTATATGATTACCACAATTTGAGGGATAAAATATTGACAAGCAAAGGCAAAAATTAGGAAAATTTGAGTTTGGGGCTTGCTGTTAAAAGTTCCGAAATCAGGCAGTTTTATTATTGGAACCCTGCTTTGTAAAGCACTGCTTCAGAAAGGACATTGCTCCAGTGAAAATGGGATTACTTCCAGGTCTGATGGAAACATCAAAGTATGAGTATGTGCTGTTCCAGATGCTCTACAAATGCCCTTTTTCTCAGAGACCTTGGAAGAGGAAGATTTAAAGATGACAGTCACAAACATTCCCAGAAAGAGCTCCTGCTCCACACGCTGTTTTTTACAGAGCAAATACTGCTGTACACTACAGGCAATGGTTCTAGAGTATTGCAGGTCTTTTGTGTCTGAGAATGGCAATGAAAATTCTTTGGATCTCTGATTTATCACTACTTTCTGGAAACAGAAGTATATCACAGTACAAGGGAGAGAGTGACAAGGAAACATCCAAACCACATGGTCTTCTAATTTTGGCCTCCCAGGCATCTTTGACCATAAGCCTACACCAGGATACTTTACTGGGCATCATCCTCCATCCCTCCTGGCTGCCTGGGGAAGCTGGAAACCAGCGTAGTAATCCTGAGCCATCGGACTGAAGTTATAAAAGGAGCTTTGCAAAGTGAGAAAATATTAGAAGTCAGAGCTGTGGCCTTTTTGAGACAAGGCCTTATCCCAGTGACTTTAGCAATGTATTCAATATAGCTTGCTTTTTGCTGACTTTGTTCTGTTGGTTTTTTTCAATTACCATTCACTGCCATTTTTCAGACCATGTAAGTCTGTCCCAAGTGGCAGAGATCAGTTACAGTAACACTCTGAGCTCAAAAGGATGGAAGCTGAAAACTCCATGTCAGCTAAATATAGATACAGTTGGGTTTGCATAAATGAACTTTACCTGCAAAAGTCAAGAGCACAGAGAATGTTGTGATATGTAAGTCCCTGAATACCCCTCCTAGGTAACAGGACAGACAAAGCAAAAACATCCACAGACATACCAGGCCCTAATCACACAATTGTGCCATATAAAGGAAGTAGCAGTAATTATCTCAGCTGCTGCATGAAAATAGAGAAAAGTGTTTGACTATCATTTTCTCTAGCATGGCTTCGATGTGCTAGAGTTTGTGATTTGCTTATTTTGCATAGCTTTTTGGCTTTGAGATCTCAAATCCCTTCTCCCCGCAGTCACAAACCAGTCTCTCCTGTTCCCATGATCCCCGCACATGACCTGCACCCACCTGCAGAATGGCCACGCACTGCATCTATGCCATGCAACGGAGAACCATGACGAGATCCCTCAGCTAGCTGGCACCTGCTGGGCCAAGTCCACACTGCGGCTTAGCCTGGATAGAGCTAACTCAGGTGTCACGCAGACATGCCATTAGTTTCCTTCAAAGAGGTTCCTCTGTGGTGTAAAATCAGGTTCAGGTGAAATAAAGGAGGCCCTGAGTCAGTCTACAGTCCAGGTGCTTGCAGGGAGGAGGAGGATGCTGCGTGACAGGAATTAGCTGAATTCCATGTGAATTTCCAGTGAGGCCAAGGTTTGGACAAACCCATTAATCTCCACAAATCTCTGTTTTCCCACATAAGAAACCAGGATATAAATGTTCTCTTTCCTCAGAAAGAGGCCAGATGTAACCTGTTTACACTCCAGTATCGATAGGGACAAATTGGCAAAACTTGTAAAATCAGTGAGAAATTCCCAGTCCCATTTCAAAAGCATTTGGTCTTACTAAATTATGCCCAGGAAAGAAATATTAATAAATGGAAAAAAAAAAGGAAAGAAAAAGACACGGGAAGTTAAAATCTCAATGATCAACCTGACATCAAAGCATAAACCCAGTGAGGAAGGACCAGAGCTGCCTGTCACACAACAGCAACTCCCTGCACTCCTCTGGTGCAGAGCCTGACCTACTTGATATATGTTCCTGCACTAAGGCCCCAGCACTAAGTATCTTAGACCCCTCAAATCGCATTCCAGATTTATAATTGCCAAGCAGCTGTCAGCCCTGAGCCCTGCCACGGTACCTCCCCATCTGTTCAGCCCATCTAGCATTACAGCAGAGGACAGCATGAAGGCTGAAACTGTATCGTACGTGAAGACAGAACCTGCTGCACTGCCCACAGGGCCAGATGAGATCACTTTGCACTTTCATGGTCTTCAAATCTTTTGGGCTTCAGAAGAGTAGTGGGCAGAGGCCGATCAGAAGAGGGGAGAAGGGACACTGGCACAGGGATCAAATTCTGCAACATGACTCTGGCAGCTGAGTCAAACAGACAGACACCCTGGGCTTCACTGGGGACGAGATGTTTGACTTCTGGCAGGGCTAGGGATCATTTGAGAGCCCCTTAGAGGAAAACCTGATACCGTGACTTTCCCCACACCCTCCCCCTCCACACCCCTTACTATTAACTCTTTCTGTAGCAGTTGATTTCACATAGGCTCAAATCATCTGTCCTGAAATGCATGCCTTGAGCGAAAGCCCCTCCTGAATTGCTTTGATAGTGCTTTGCTGGGGAGTGGCTGTCTCTGCGTCAAGCTAAACAGTGGCCCCAGTCCTATAGTCTTTACCAACAGTACCAGCAAAGCTCCAGATGAAAGCTAAGGACTTTTAAATCTAAAGACCAACTCTGGAGGTGTGAAGGAAGGACTTCAGGATTTGGCTCCAGCTGAACTGCACTCATTCAGTTTCAGGGGAACACGCTGCATGTTGCCTTGGAGCTGGAAGTGCTTCAACTTGTTATCTTGCCACCAGGCCGCCCATGAACAAGCAGCGAACACAGCCCACATCCCCTGGCTCTGGGGCCCTACGGGAACTTTTAGATCCCCCCTAAACCCCAAGGCCGATGGCACCGTGAGAAGACGGGAGGAGGACAGCAAGGTGCCTTTTGCCTCCTGGTGAAACTGAAGAAATGTGGTGCTGCCCTCGCAGTACCACCCACGCTGTATAACGGTTCAGGCACCTCAGGGCCGTTGTGGCCCTTGTACTGACAGACGTGTTTTCAGCAAACACGCTCAGGGCCAGCAGGCTGCCTTCCCTACCCTGCCACTCCAGCTGGGCTCTCCTCCATTAGCCCTGCTGCTCATGCCTCTGGGTGAGCAGAGATCCCCAGACACTCGTGGGGTAAATGATCCCAGCTGGTCTCGAGGAGTTTCTGCAGGCTGGGCCCTACCCGTGAGGCACCCAGATGTACAGCCATGGGCAGCCCCTCGCTGACAGGAGCTCCCCAGACCGCACGCAAGGGCCTGGCGCCCCGTCTGCTCGCCTCGGTCCCTGTGAGATCGGACATTGGCAAAGTACCTGCGCCTCACAGGACTTGTGTGCGTGCACGTGTTCGTACGTGTGCATGTGTCCCGCTGCCTGCCAGCGCCAGGCTCCCGCGTGGCAGCAGATTGGAGGCAGAAGCTCGCGTCTCACAAATTCATTTTCTGGCAGCGCACGGATGGGGGAAGGGCCACGTGCTCTTTGTCAGCCCACACAGCCACACGAGTCTCAGCCCGGGTGAGCCAAACCTCTTAGAGGCACAAAATGCGTGCGCTGCCGGCAGCGGCTCTGCCTCAACCCCCCGGACCAGCTGGCACGAGGGCAGCTGTGAGTTCAGCAGCTGGGGCAGAAGGGCCAGTGACGCACAGCGTTATAGCTGGAGATCTGCTTTATTGCTTTCTGCTTTAACCTCTGAGCCTTTGGGTTGTGAGGGATGGATCCTGAGCTCTGGGCAGGCCCTCACGGTGAAGCCCTACAGGCACAGGTACTGGTACTGGTGATGGCTCTCACTGAGAGCGGGCTTAAGATGCTGCTGACTGGCAAGCCGGTGTTCGTGTCGTCGCTGTGACCGCGTGCAAGCAAACCAGACATTGCCTATCCCTCAAAGTCCTCCTTCCGATCCAGAGTCTAAAGCCACGTAGACAGAGATGTCAGCCAGAATTTGCTGTCTGGGACAAAGCAAACCCTCTCTGTAATTTACCTGCAGTACTATGCCAAGGCCGCAGTTTGGTATTTTTATCACTCCGGCATGTGTTTGCTCCCTACCTACACATCAGCTTATTCAGGAACTTTTGCAACCTATCCAGAATAAATATCTACCACAACAAGAAGATGCTGTTTTCCTGAAACCCCTAAATTGAGAAGGGCCAACTTTTCCCAGGTTCCTGGTGGAATCTTGCTTTGCTCTCAGGAGATTTCTAGCCCTCAGGCTCAGATGGCCGGCAGGCAGGGGATCGCTCCTCACCTCTCCTGCTCTTCTGTATCCACCACTGGCCAGGGCTAGGGACAGGGTACATACAGCGTGACATGGATTTTTAGCCTGGTCCAGAAAACCCATTCTTATAATGAATAAAGGAATATATTTTACTGCCTGGACAGCTGTTGGCTGTGCACATGCCTCCCTGTTTCAAAGAGGCAATTAGGAACAGAGCTGAAAGGGCAACGTGTCCTTTACTCTAGATCTCCAGCCAAGTCCCCAGGCACAGGACCCACACAGACAAGCAGGAATGCTCACGTGGACACTCAGCATATCAAAGCATTTGGGCAGCGACACATGTAGCAACACGTGACAAACTTGCCGCGTAAGATGTGGTTTGCTGGTGTGCATAGACTGACGTCTCCAAAACCCGCTAGGATGAGCCAAGCAGCATCTAGAAAACACTGGCATTGGATCATTTAGGCTAACAGCTTTGAGTACAGCTTTTCAGGATGTAACACAGGTGTGCTTGGAGCACATCTTCACCATGAGGGCGCTTTATTCACCGGGACACTGCTGCCAGTAGCCTGGAAAATGGGATGGTGGAGGAACACGGCGAGATGAAGTGCCTCAGCTCAGATTTGGTAGCAGCCCAGTCTCGTTCCCATGGCGCTTGTGCTACCTGTCCCTGCTCCCAGCCCTAAGCTGGTCAGCCACACACACCGTAGTGCTGAGCACAACTGCCTGCCAGCCCAGGAGGACTTTCAGAGGACCACATCAGTCCACTTAATCAGAGCACTTCATCGGCTCCTTCCCCAGTGCTCCCTGAGGGGCCAGCATTTGTTCTGAGCATCAGTGTTGGATGTTTACAGCAGCCGAACGTAGACATTGTGTGCATTCCCTCCTGTACACTCACTCTTCTCTCTAAAGGCATATGTCGTCCTCTCACATGGAAAAATGTTACTGAGGAGAAGGCAGTTTGAAATTATCACCTATCAACAAGTCAAAACACAGCCTCGTCTCCAACCGTTTGTACTTGGCTTGTTAACACACAAATAGGAAAAATCTTTCTGTCCTCTTCAATAGGATTTTAGCTCATCTTAACCATCTGCTTTTTTATTATTATTTTTCTAGTAAAGACAAGTCCCTTTTGGAAAGTTCCAAGGGTATCTATCTAACCAGTTTTTATAAGGCCTCATCATATTAATATCTGAGATGGCATCTTTCCTAAATACCAGTAATCGTAATTTTCACCAGTATAAAATGCATTATTTTTAATTGCTCACTGTACAGTGTAGTTTAAAGTGGCAGTCTTACAATGAACTCTGGAGACTGGAATTAGATTGCTTGTTCAATAAATACCAAGAGTTACTGACCTATGCCAGAACAAGATTTCACAATTTTGTATTTCTAATATCAAAAATACATTTTCTTTCCAACTCCCAGAAAAGAAAGGATAGAAAAAGAAGCCTAGAACTGACCTACTTTCATTGCCAAATCACTCTGTTATTGAGCCAAAAGTATTCTATCAAACTTCTTATTGTTTTTAGCAGAACAATGCCATTTCTATGAATTCTATGAATTCTATAATTTTTGAAAAGCAACCTCTCATTTTGTGACCTGCAAATTTCTACACAAATCTTTGAAACAGTCCCACAACATCCAAATTTAAGAAATTGCCCCTATGAGACCATTTCTATAATCTTCTTGATCTTTCCCACTTCTTACAGTGATGGTGGTTATAGCTGCAGGATACAGGCTTTTATCTATCCCCCTCTTAGTATTTGATAGCTTTTCTACCCCCCTAGTTCTAGGCTTTTTTTTTTTTTAATTAATGTGATAAACTGAGGATGTCTGCTTTGTTAAAAAAAGTAAGACAAGATTTCAGCTCTCTTGACTGCAAAGTGCAGCTTCAATTTAGTAACTCTGGGGGCTAGGTCACCAAGCAATAAATAAAAATAAGCACAAACTCATTATTATTTCTAAAATGTAAATCTCACATTTTTTTTCTGGAGCCTTATGCATGATGCTGTCTGTGCTGGGCATCGGGGTCAATGAAATAAGTTAATTCCCAAAAAAAACTTGTCAAGAAACAAGTTGGTTTTACCCTTCTCAAATTATCTCATTTCCTAATTTGAGAGTAACTGTTCACAGGCAGGAGCTGACTTTCTGGTGAGAGAAGGGGATCAGGGGAGCAGTCTTAGGACAAAAGTGTCCTTTCCACTGCTGTGTGGGAGAGCACCCTCTCCATAGCTGTGACAAAAACCTTCCCTGTTCCCGCTGCAGCTATCGCCAGCCTTCCATAGCAAATTTGATCCTCAACCTGTGATTGTATCTTTCCACCTACTGATGCCAACTGCAAAGTGGGTCACTGCAGGATCTAAATAGCAATCTCCTGAGTGATCTTCCAATAGTGAGGATGGAGGACGCAGGACAGTCCCCCTTATGGCTAGGAGGAGAAGGCTACCATAAAAAAATCATGACAGGCAGGTAAAGATGGGAGGAGGGAATGGGAGTGAAGGCAGGATCACCTGGGAATGTATCCATCTCCCTGCAAAAAGAAGCTAAGAAGAACTTGGCCTTGAGTCTGACCCTAGAGAGGCCCATCCACAACAAACTACACTTAGCCAGATGTCTCACAAACATAACCAGCTCTAAAAATTCATAACATTTTTTTTAAAAAGCACACACCATAATTTTTGCAAAATCTTTCCAGCAAAAATTTCTTGGCTGTCTTACATATTGCTCATTTCTGGGGGTAAAACTTTTTCACTCCCCCTTCTCATGTCTAAGAAGTCAGTAAACGTCTGACTGGTTCACAGATCCCATTTCAGGATCCTGCTCCAGTCTTGATTAACTCATAAATGCTTTTGGAACAATGACTGCTCCTAGCATCCTTAGCTTTGACTTCAGAAGTTTGTTTTGCATCCAGTCTCTCTACACATATGTGCAGATAACAGAGGAAAATCCTAAATGTAGCTGGATTTTCCTGCAGGAGAAGCAGAGGGGAAGCAGAGAACTGTCAAATTACATGCACATACATACATATAGGATGCAGCTTCAAGACACCATCTTTACACGAACTAACTTTTTTTTTTTTTTCCTCCTTTTGGCTTTTAAACCAGCCCACACAGAGCACAGCCCCCCCTTAAAATCTCAACAGGAGCTTCCTCAAATTCAAAGTGGGCTCGTCAGCCCAGGTCCCAGCCTCACAGGCTCCTGAAGGGAAATTGTGCTCTGTGTAGGCTGTCAGATGCAGTGCATAACAAATTCAGATGTTCGTGATTTACAAGGAATGTGGGACAAATCAATAGAGATCAAAACTGTTCCAATTTATTGGGATGCCTGGCAACTCTAACATCGTGTGTTCAGAACAACTGCATAAAACACATTTCTGATGGCCAGGTCTCTTAGTTTAGCATCACCAGGAAAACACTCCCGTCTCACTACTTACAGCCTACAGACAGGACATAGAAATCTCCTCAAATCTGCTTGATAGACAAAAGCAATCTCTCATGTCATAACATAACATGGGCGTTTGTGCTACCCAGCAGTCTGGGTTTCTGGAGGAATACAGAACTCCCGCGCCTGCTGCTGAAAACAGCTAGGATTGAGAGGAATCCTCTTGTAGAGTTACCCCAGCATTACTGGGGGTGAGTGCTAACAGCTTTACTTTCATCCTGAGATGTTTGTGAATAACTACTGACCCCAACAGAAACTCCACCTTCTGTTAAAGCTTTGCCTGAGAACAAAACTGGATGTAATTTTTTCAGCTCAGTATTCCTACTTCTGTGCCACAGCATTTTCGAAGCTCCATTTCCAATGATATTTTCCGGGTTCTAATATTTCTATAAATTAATGCGTATCTCAAAGAAGGCCCTGAAGGATCTTATAAACTGATCTTAGAGAACATATCTCCTGCTGATGCCAAGGGGGATATGTGCTGTGTACAGCCGCAGGCCTGCACCATGGACCTGCAGAAAGACAGGCTTGTTCATGCTGCACACACCTACGTTGGAAGCCACATTTTCGGGCTTGTGTGCACTTACACTTCTTTTGCACTTTTGAGAGGGCAGGATTCCCAGGTCTCCCAGCTCAGTCAGTGTGGCCCAACCACACCTCCATTACCTGATCCCGCAGCCTTTCCCTCTGCGGTGGAGCCACTTGTGTCAGAAAATTAGTTACAGGCCCAGGCTCCCAACAGGAACTTGCAGTAGGTGTCTTAGGGCAAAGAAAAATGTCCTAGTTCTCCATGCTAATTGCACACTTGTGATCCCCAAAAGAGCACCCAGGCAACAGCTCCATCATGCTGACTGCTTTACATTTTTTTAATTTATTTTTTTGTCTCCTTTCTCTCCAAACACATAATTTACTCTGCTAGAGGGAGCCTACTTGTGTGTGTATCTCTCCGTAACAAGCTCCTCCTGGGAGCAGCTGGACTGGTACACACTGAATGGAAAGGCAGCCCACCTCTTTTCCGAGAAGGGCTGGCAAAGGCAGGGCGCTTGCTGGGGACAGGGGGTTTGGCCCGGCCCTGGTGGGCGGTGGTGGCACCCGTCCGTCCCACCACCTCCTCCTCCCCACGCTGCTTGAACATTCTGTGCCGCTGTGCTGCCTGGGACGTCACCGTGAATAAGTATATCTGTCAGATTAACTCACTGCCCATGTAGGATCTGCTGAGCCTGTGACACGCATTCTGGGCACCTAAGTCAGGGCAGGGAATCTGTCCAAGAAAGAAATCTAACTGGAGCTGCTTCACATGGTAAATCAGCTTTGGGGCTACAGGATGAAAGCGTGTCCTGCCCTGTGTCAAGAAGGCTAGAAGAGGTGGGAGGAGGAAACATATAGACACCCCTCACTGCTCATACACTCATAGAGTGACTAGATTTAAGTGCCCAGAGACCTGGAGCAGAAGAATGAAGTGACAGTTACAGCTGACGAAGCAGAGCTTTGTGTGGTAGGAGAACAGCGAGCCTGTAGGCTCTGAGCAGTGATGGTCAGAGGGGTGGCAAGGGTTTATTGCTCCCAGCTAACACGCAGAAAGGACCAGGCTTTATCTAGAAGCCTTTCCTGGTGACAGTTTCCTCTGCAAGTTCTAGGTGCTGAGGAGAAAGGCATGCATTACCTCACTTCACCGAAGTCCTCACGGCTGCTGGCACTGTGCTGGTGCCATCCACGCCTCCTCTAACCTAGCCGGGGCTACAGGCATATTCTTTAAAACTGGCCTTCCATGGATTCCTGGTGGACACACTGCGGAAAGCATTCACGGGGCCAATGATCTCAGCAAAGTAGAAATACTCTACAACTTCTGAAAGGTTGGGCCCTCTTTGTCTGAAAAGCCCTGTCTGTACCGTGCCTCCATTTCACCAGTGGTTCACCAGGACTGTACGCCACCTGATGCTCTCCCAGCCATTTCAGAAGATCTCATGAAAAAATAATCAGAGTAGTAAGTAAACATACCTGTCGAGAAGGCTAGGAAAGGGGACTCACGTATGGACACTACCTGCCCCTGCTTCACTTGCAGATTGCTTTCCATATGAAAACACCGGCAAACTTATCCTGTGACTGCAGTTGCAACTATATCTATGTCACCATCAGTTCTAAATACTAATGTCTGTAACATTTTCTGCTTAGTTTTTTACCTCCCAATTTAAATATTTTCCTGTCACCAAGGGCTTTGATACCATGTTGTTCTGGAAGCTGGGTTTCTTATCTACATTTGCCACCTGCCTGTGAATAAAATGCTCATTTTTGATGAGTATTTACTGCCGTGCTGTACCTTAGCATGGGAAGAGAGGAGCCCTGCTTGCCCTTGCTCTTACCCTTGGTGACCGTGGCACCAGGCCAAAGATCCATCTCTGAGTGGCTTCATTCATGGCTGACTATTTAATCAGGCAAAACAGCACTAGTTTAAACAAACTTCCCTTGAATGTGCTCACTGAATGAACAGTAATGACCACAATATTTTATGCTAATATTGTGTCTTTCATCCAATGTCATGACAATGCTTCAAGAGGGAGTGAGGGATTTATTTTAATGATTTTTATGAAGACAAGTAAGGAAAAAGTGAACTATAACAAAGTTAAACATTTCTGCAGAAGACTGGAGAAAATGGAGCAGAACACAATTGAAAATGCAGCCAGTCTCTGGCTTTGGTCACTACAGCTTATTTCCCAAGCTGATAAAAAAATGGATACTCCCAAACCTAACCTCAAAGCGTGCTGCTCTCTGATTCTCAACACTGCCACTATTTTCTAACTTTCACTGAAAGAAAGAGTACAAACAGTACTACGTCTGTGTCTGTTAGCCTCATCAAAGACCATGATGTCCTTACTTAGGATACGTGAAAGGCTGACCGGCCTTTAGTCCTTCCTAGCAAAGACCGTCCATGAAGAAGCTGCTTTATGCTCCCCGAAAACCACCTGAAACCCACCTGCCCCCAGGACGAAGCTCCTGCTCCACCTGGCCGTCAGTGGCTCTCGGAGGTGAGGAGTGACAGGCATCACCCTGTGCTAGCCACACTTCTCTGCTTTCTCTGGATTTGGTTCAGCAGCGCACGGGGACTCGTTTTTGACACCGAGCAGCTGTGTGGTGGGTTTCTGTGAGCTGAGCCAAGCCAAGCAGCGCAGCGCTTTCTGGTGAAGGAATCACAGGATCAGAATGGCTTGGGTTGGAAGGGACCTTTAAAGATCATCTAGTTCCAAGCCCCCTGCCAATAGACCAGGTTATCAGGTTATTCACAGCTGCATCCAACCTGGCCTCGAGCACTTCCAGGGATGGGGCATTCCTGGAAGGAGGGGGAAGAAGCTGATCAGGAATATGGAAGGAAGAGAGCAACAAGAAAATAAAGAGGGAGTTCTGAACGCAGGGGGAAGGTAAAACTGGGATTAAAGAGAAGGAGAATTACACACACAAAGAGAAACAGAATACAGTTGGCCACATTCTGCATGAGGCACAGCACAGATCTCGGGCTGGGCTTTGCCAGCCCATCAGAGCGAACATTCAATTAAAATGAAAGGCAGAAGACTGCTGCCTTCAGTGGAACAGTGCTCCCTCCCTATGAGATCACTCAACACGCTCCTGATGCTGTCAGTGACCCTACATTGTCCCGACAAAGTCATTCTCCATGACACCCTGCAGGGGAATAGTCATTTGTAACAGTCTGTGGGGTACACGGAAAATAATGGGGCAGGGAAATACTGGGCGCCGCAGTAGGAGGGATGAGCAACAACCAGACAATCCAAAGCATCCGACCTCAAAGAGCTGTGCACAGGGGACACTGGGGCTGCAATTCTTGCTAGGTTTACAGAATGGAATGTGAGCTTAGTTTGTGACAGTGGGAAGCCTCTAGGGATTTAGGGAAATTAGTAAAAGGAGGTGTTGCTGCTACTTTATAGGAACTTGACATGATGTTCAAACGCTGTCTGTTGGGAGCCTGGATTACTTTATTATTATTTTTAATAACTCCAGAGGGCTTTCTTTTGCAAAGGAACTCAAGCTGAGATGGTGGGTTTGTATGTTCACTATTCATTTGGAGGGAGAATTGTTTGATGGATGCTGAAGTTTATGTTTCTTTTGCAATGAGAATTGCTGGAATGTTTTGCGGCCCAGATCTGTGTTCTCATTTTCACCACACAGTTATGTAAGACTCTGGCATAATAAAATAATGCTAGCTTTTTTTTTAAGGAAAGAAATGGTTGCATGTGCTCTCAGTGTGATGGCCTGCGTGTGGTACTCAGTGAAGAGCACAAGTCTGATCTATAGGGTCCATTCTGACGGATCTCTGGCATACATCGAGATTCTTTGTTCTACCACTGGGAAATGAGAAGAAATCTGTGCTTCAGAAGCACAAAGGATTACTGGATCTGTGTGTGTGCTCTAGACTGTATAGATTTGAATTAACATCAAAGTGTGGATCTCTCATTCCTCTGATGTGTGTGTTTTGGGGGAAAGGGAAATGGAACATTTCCAGTACTGAGAGGATCTGGTGATTTCTGCTCTTCATCTGATTTCCCTTATGCACATTCATTCCTTTTTTTTTTAAAATCCATGTTTTTAAATTATTATTTATTATTTACAGAGGAAGGGACATAGGGTCGTTTAAGCTGAAGTGAAATAGTAGCTTGCCATCTAGTCAAAAGCACTACATCATGTGCAGCACAACTGATTTCTTTATCTCCAATATTCCCCGAGATGCAGGTATCCAGTCAGTCTCTGATCTCCTGTTACATCAATTCCACCGCCTCCTTAGGCATCTTGATCCACAGCTAAAGTACTCTGTATAAAGTTTTACCTAATGTTTACTTTATATTACCTTGGTACGGCCTAAGTGGATTTAATTCTATTTCCTCTTCATTGGCTAACAAGTATAATTGATGCTTCATTTGCTTTTCTCAGTAGTAACAGAAGGTCACATAAACTGTTTCCCAATATACTGCATTTCAAAATGATAGGCTAATTAGTTATTAAAATAAAGAGCAATAAACATTTCAAGATAAGAGATTAATATTAATACATTGCAAAGACTGGGGAATCAAGCAACAGCAAATCAGTAATTCTAAAGGAACTGAATTCTGTTCCTGCCCTTCTTTGGATGTAAATTCAAGCTGGCTGCATTAATTACAAAGAGATCTGGGGTGAAGATGTGCCAGACTGAGAATCTGAATTACAATCCCAACTGGTGTACAAAAATATGTAGCTGTTTTTTATGAAGCACTTTTCCTTCAGCAAGATCCTACTAACTGCAGCTGGTTTGTTACTCAGTTGAACTAAAGGAGTGTAAGTACGTCCATGTACAGAGATGTGCCAATTTACAATAGGGATTTGGGAAATTACTTTGTTAAGCCTATGTAGTTCCTCTGTGTAGAATGACCCTTTGTGTAAATGAGGCCCAGTGGCACAGAGTACGTGGGGAGGAAAATCTCCCAGGGTTCTCACATGCGGTATCCTCCAAATACATCCCCGGGGAAAGTAGATTTGTTGCTGCTTTCCCATACACAAGAAGCAAGAATCATCTCAGGGCTGATCAAAGCAAGAATAAGCTGTTGCTGCTCCAAGATCTTGGGAGGATACATCTAAAACCAAGGCATCTATAATAATAAGGGGCTCTGCTTTTATGTTGCTTCCAGCCACGCTGTGAACATCCCCAAGATCGTTTGCCAACATGGCTGTGAAGAAATGCAACAGATAAGATTTCCTCCCATTTCAAGAGAAAGTTTGAAAGCCCAGGGAGCTCTGCTGGAAGATAATGGGACACAGGCTGTTCATTTTCTCCAAAAGATTAAGATTAATGACGGGCAGATGATTAATTCAAACAACGATAAAAAATTCCACTGAATTGTTACAAGATTTTATAAATTGGCTTTTCCTCCTTTACAATCTAGCAAATCTGAAAAGATCCATTCTCAGAAGCAATTAAGATCACAATCTGGTCCCTATCTTCAGGTTTCATCAGTTCCCATTCCACATCTACTTGCACACAACTACTGGGAAGCCTGGAAAAGGAGCTGTTATATTGTAAATCAATCAGCTAACCTGTAAGACAGGAACTGAAGCCTCTGCTTTTATCAGTAGAAAGAACTGAGTCATTTGCCATGACTACATGCTTCTTGAGATGATTTACTGCTTCTGCAGATCGTTACAGAAAAAAATACAAACCGGAGCCACAGTGCCTCCCCTAAATTTCACATTAATGTTTACTGAGAATTAGAGATGGATGCGAAGTGATTTTTGACTCTGGATATCCTTCCAGAACTGGACCTGCCTTTGTACTTTGCAGCACACATCTTCCTGAGCCACAGGAGAAATGTGAGCCACGGGTTGTGGCACGGACATGAATTGTGGGACTTGTCTCAGAGTTGTTGATTTCTCCCTTTCAGACAAATAGCTCTTTCTGGACAATCTGCACAATGATTCTTTATTTTTGCTGTGAGCACTTGGAAGAAGGCCATCGCATTTACTCAGAATATAGATAATTGTATGCAACAACTCATGACAAATGAGAAGTAGTTTAGGTGTCCCTCTGGAACGGCAGGGGAAGGAGCTGGTGAATAAATGGATTGCCATAAAGAAGAGGGTTTAGTGAGCTTCACTGAGAAGCCAGCCATCATTTGCTGAGCCCAGCAGCACCACACAGAGCTGTCGCTTCTGAAAATGTTGTACTTTGTCTACCAAGTCAGTAATGCTTTACATTATAGTCCTATTGGTAACTATTATCTTTGTACTAATATAACAAGCACCATCAGAATTTCAGTTTCTTATATTCGGGAATGTCCTGCATATAAATTATACAAGATGTGGCTTCGCAGAGCATATTCTCAAAGCCCCTGACTGAATCAGTCCACTCACACCTCCTGTTCTGACCATCTACGGCATTTCTTGGGAGCTGATGACCTTGGCAGTTAAAAGCTGTTTCTATATCCATGATACATAGGAAACACAGAAGAATGTTTGAGGTGTCTCATCATAACCTCAATTGCTGAAGACGTCACTTCATGCTATCTTCCAAGAATTTGTGCTTACAGGACTTGAGGTGAATCACTTGCCTGGAAATTGTCCTCTTTTTAAAACGGGAACCTTGTTTTGGTACATTCTTCTGCTGAGGTAGTTGGCTGGAACTGTGAAATCTAGATCTGAATGCAAACTTCAGCTATCATTTATAAGCTGTTGAAATCCCAAGGCTGTAGACAGCCAGGATGATTGAGCTCACATTTCCCTAAACCGTGGTTATGTTTGGACACGGGGAGAGAGTAACAGACTTGTGTGATACAGCATGGGCTGTTGAAACAAATCTGGATCAAATATACCCCACTGGGCCTGCTACAACTGTACCTAGAGAAAGTGAGTACGAAAAAACAGTTTCCCTGACATGATACTTGTTTCCATGGCCCATGCTTGGGCTGCTTCATGCTGATCTTTGCAGAACAGAACAGGTGGGTAGCTGCCTCAGAGCAGGAGGCATGAATTTCTGATCTAATGCGTGCACTCCCCAGCACAGAGACAGAGAACGGGGAGCAGGCAGCCCAGGGGAGGAAGAGGCAAATGCCCAGTCCTCTGCCTGCTCCTCTGCCAGCCAGAGACACCAAGTGAGGTCACCAAGTGCTTAAAATCCTCTACTTTCCTTTGGGAGCCCAACCTGAGCAGGCATTGCTTAAGGAAGAGGAAAGGTTGGGTTTTGTTTGCTGCCTCAAATGAAAGCTTACTGATGATCTGTTCTGTGTCTATTGTTTGTTTCTTTCCATCAAATGATTTTCTCATCATAATCTAATGACCTTATTCAGCCTGACACACTGGTACTGAAATTCATTTCCCATAGAATCTCACACCCAAACAGTATTGTTACAGGTCTCTGTGGACTTGCACTGAAATATTTTTTCCATGTAAAGTGACATTGTTCCTTCTCCCTGCAAACTTCCATTGAAACCATTTTTCTGTTATACCCCACATATTATAGTGCTGTTGGTCTCCACAAACCAACTCTCTTTGAAATGGCTTTCCATGGCATTTCACATTTTAAATGCCATAACCAATAACCTTATACCAGCACAATGTTGTTCCCCCCTAAAATTTCACATTCAAACAGCGTCACTTCAGTTCCCCCCAGACTGGCATTACAATCGGTTTCACATCCTAATGACATTGCGAAGGAGATGTTTCAGTTGGCGTTATATTAATGTTGCAGGCAATTTATGCTTCTGTGAATAATTATCGTCCCGAAGTTTGTGCCATTTATGGGTGCCAGTCCAAACGGTCAAAATACTGAACCTTACAAAACAACGTTGATAATTGCATGGGACACAGCTATGAGCAGAGCTGCAATTTTACCAACAGCACAGGAATGCCAGGCTGTTCACTCCAAATTATCTCATTTTTATCAAGGTAGAATTGGCCCTCTTATGTTGTTATTCTTTCAGTTCATTGAAGTCTGTCCTGTGCTGTATACAACTTTCTCCAATTCTTCCAGTACCATTCTCCATTTCTTTACTGGAATGTAATTTTAAGGGCACTTGCTGATGGCCTTCTCATTTGCCTCTTCAACCTCTTGCTTTTCAAAAGGAAAGTTCAAATAATTAACAACCTATCCTACAGTACAATCAATTCCAGCCTGCCAAAACAAATGACGTGGGTTAAAAGTCAGGAACCCTTAGGTCTGGTTGTTTGCTTTGTATTTGTTCCTTTCCCCCTTTCAATCTTCTGGTATCCGAACCATTGAGGAGATTCAAGTCCTAGATTTTTTCTCTGCAAACTAGGGCCTGACAACTTATTTTTATGAAAGACAGGAGTTTCAAAAAATAACGACTTAAGAAAATAGAGCTTTAAGAACAGTTTAAACATCCTGAAATGTGCAGCATGAGGACATCATGAGAACTGACAATGCAGGAATCAAAATTGGCAGGGTTAGAAAATTTCCACCTGTTTCACAGCCACAAAGTACACAAGGTATCATCAAGCTGGCTCCAGTGCTGCTATTTTTCATCTACAATTTCATGTAACCCTGGACTTAATAATCCTGTCCTAGGAAGAGAGCCCCACATTCCAGGAGAGCAGGAAGCAATTGTAGAATTTGAGCCTTGTTTAAGGCTCAAAATCTGAAGTCTGTGTCAGAGGGTGAGCAGTCTGATAAAACCTCATCTTCTTCCCTAAAATCTACCTTTCTGTCTAGGTGATTGATTGAAGCACCTTGGCTGTTTCATCCGGCATATATTCCAGTACGTTACCGTGCCTTTAAGGCTAATCTCTGTTAGAGGATTTTTGCATTGGAAAATCTCCTGTTGGTGCAGCCGTACAGCTACTCCTACAGGTTGTCCTGTATCGAGCATAATCCTGTGAGCATTGAAACTGAGATGCCATTATTGACAGAGGGTTTCAGGTAGCCTGTTATTATGCAAATTTCTAAGGGTGATGCTTGGGTCTGTGCTGAAACTCTTCTGGATTTGAACCGGATGCCTTAAATCTATGGCACTGATCTTTTACACTGAAACTATAGGTGTGAGTCCCTCAGGTGACAGCAGGCTGTTGTTTACTGGCAGACTGTCCATTCCGGAGGGCGATGATACACTTTGCCAGTGATGTGCTTCATTTTCAGCCACAGGTTCTGAGCAGAGTCAAGGTCTCACTGCATCTGGCTTTGCCTCAGAAAGCCTACTCTTTGTAGACTTCAAAAACAAGCTGCAAAAGTCAAAGCTAGGGGCCAGGAGGGGAAGGAAAACATTGATCTCAGAGCATCCACCTGCTCAGCACTCGGTGCTCATGAGGAATGAGGAAAAGACAAATTCAAGCCTTTGCTATGCTTGACTCAGGCGTAAGACATGTCCCTGGGTCATCCCAGTTAAATGTCCTGACCATTCTTTTTTTAATCAGTTTCTGACTCAGTCTTTCTATTTGGGAATTTCTATTTTGTATAAATAATTCAAAACAAATTGGGCCAGAACTAGTTAGAGTATGTGTGCACATTCAAGACCATTGATTTACAGCTTGGCAATGAAAAGCCAAGCTGAAATCCCTTATGCTAATTAGATGGAGTTGGATGTGAATCCTGGCTCAGTCCTGTTGCAGGTGAGTTCTGCAGCACTGCTGGGGCAGGGCTCACTTCCACATCTGCTCCGGTAAGGCTCTTTTTGACAAATCAGCATTTTTGGAAGAAAAATCTAATCAGGAAGCTCCTGATGAACTCCTTAATGATGAGCCTGCATAGCTGGACGGGTTAGCTAGTGCCCAGCTTGATGGCTTCGAGTCATGTCATCTTACCTCCAAATGCTGCTCAACTTTAAAACGAAGGTAATTAGTGTAATACCTCTGATGGGGGAAGCACACTGCTGTCATTTAAAGACATATGTCAAAATGTCCCAAATCCAATAAATGTGCTTTAGATAACCTTTTGTTTTGTCCTGACCCGTGCATTGGGGTTGGACCCTTGATTTACCCCCTCTTCCTGTAGTCATTCAGTTTGTCTCTTGGCACAAAGCGTGCCTTAGGCAGTTCTTAAATACCACGGCACTTCGCTGGAGCTCTTCAAGATGTACACATGAATACCTCATCCTCTTCATTAAGATCATAGATCAGATAATGACCACCCCAAGCAATCATACTGATCACACGCTTAACAGGGAGAAAATCTTAAAGATGAAATTATGCAGATGAACATATTAGCTAACAGTATCTGAAATTATTCTGTGAGGAGCCCTAGGGAATTGGAATTAACGGGAGAAGCAGAGCATGTGAAAAAAAACCCTCTCGATGTCACTTGGTGCCAAGCATTCAAAAACCACACACAAACTGCCTATAAACTTGGCAATTGCTTCAAGAGGCACAATCACCATAAATCTGGGATAACACTCCAGTCTATTCAAAATGATTTTTTAAAGTACTTTTCTGTTGATGATGTCTTTGTTTTATTTCATCCGGCTTAGACCATTCTAGACTGGCTAAGTTTTCCTTTTGTTTACAGAACGCGTCTCAAAGCCATAAGTCTCAGAAAGTCATCAGGATTATTATTTCTGTTGAGACGCAGCTCAAATGTGGACAGGCTGAGTATACAAGTGTAAGCTGCAAATGATGCACATGTATCCCTTATTAGCTAAGGGACTCAGTTCTCAAATTTGCTCTTCCTGGAAAACTGTTCAGTTTTACTTATTGTTCCTTGCTTATTCCAAGGGGTTAGATCTCAGACATATCACCATCTTCACTTTTCCCCTAAAAGATGCGTCCTATCCAGTGCAGATTTTTTAAAAGAATCTTAGTTACGGAAGATAAATATCACTCTCAATCCCTTCCTGGCAGCATGATTCTAAATGACATTTGACACCATGGATACAATTTAAAGTAAAAACAGGCATGGACAGAACACGACACGACACAGGACAGTGTCAGTGTCCAGCTCCAGGTTCTGCAGGTGATGGCTCTGAGACAATATTAGAAGGCATCAGAGTAACAAGCAACATATTGGGAGTAAATCACAGTTTCAGGATTGTTTAAGGTTATGAAGAAATTTCAACTTTAAAAGTGTCATATGGGTTGCAGTCAAGAATTAGCTTAAAAGAAGAAAAGATGCTGTTTGTTTGTCTTTAAAATAAAAGAAAGCAAGCCTTAGATTGCCTTTGAATGTACTTAACTTTAGCATCTGCAACACCTACCACATGAGGGCTGACTCAGAAAAGAGGAAGAACATGAGGTGCTTTCTCTCTTGCCTTATTAAGAGTTTATAAATAATTCTTTGATATTCCTTAAGAACAAGAAGAATATTACCTTTTGGAAAATACAGAAATGAACGAGGGAAGAGATTTAGTAATTGCCAAGTCCTTCCCTTGCTCGTGGATGAACAGTTTGGTTTAAATACTAGCAATTTTTCTAACACTAAATGTGTATGAAAGAAAACTGGATTACAAAAGAGGTCCTACCCACCTTATTGACAGCTGTACCTTCATGTCTTATGCCACTCAAATGGAGGGCATGTAATATATATTTAAGAACACTAGGATGCTTCAGAACACAGTCAAGTGAAGAAGATACGAAGGCAGAGATCCCTTAAAAAGAACACATCGATATGGCTACAGAACATACCCAGTAAATGCACGAAAATGCATTTCCCTTACTGAAAGGGGAAAAAAAAAACAAGAAAAAAAAAACCAGCACAGTTTGCATGGTGCTGCAGCAGGATTACAAGTATCTTAAGGGAACTGGTACTACCCCTGCAGGAGCCTGTGTACTGAGGCGACAGATGAAACAGTGTGATGAAACTGAGGGATATATTTGGAGACATGAGAGAGCAATTTGAAGAGATATTTGGTGAAGCAAATGACTCCCAGGACTGATTGCCCCTCATTGGGAGTGTTACCATTGTACTCTGGGAGAATAGAATTGGCTCTGAATGCTTTGTACCAATGAAAAGGAGATGTAATCTCCTCTAGCACAAAATGTAGTGCTTGGACTTTTTTATTAGCAAGCTAAGTGGCAGCCAGCATAGTCAAATTGAAAGGGCATTAAACGAAGGGTCAGGAACCTCTCCATCTTTCCCTCCTTTATGAAGTGTTTGAAGATCAGTGAGTGAAAAGTGGTCATTCCAGGTATGATCTCTGCAGGATAAAAGAAATCTTTTAAATGGGAACATGACAACCTATCTGAAGTGGCATGTTTTAAATATTTTTACAGAGGGACATTCTTGACTCCTATTTGGCTTACGAAGTAATACAAATTACACAGATTTTTAAGCTAGTATTTCCCTAGAACTAAATAATTACTGTTGTTATCATGGTAAGAAGGGGCTGGATCCAGTGCTCTGAGACAGCACGCTTACAATGCAGGAGTCATGGACAAAATGTCATGGGAGTACAACTCAGGGACAAAGATTGTGTTTGAAGTCAATATTTTGTTAAGATCACATGAAATTGGTAGGCAGAGACAACAAAGTCACCATTCCTGGAGTTTAAAGCAGTTTAAAGCAACATTTATGTGAAATATTTCTGCCAACTGCTGGCAAACGGTCAAGAAAACAGACGGTGATTTAGTAGAACACTGCACTTGGTGCCTGAAATCATTCTGCTCAGGGCCTCTGCTGCCCACTTCTACCATCTTAAAACAAAAACAAAACAAAAACAAAATAAAAATAAAAAAAATAAAAAGAGAGAGAGAGAGAGAAAGAGAAACAAACAAAAAAGATAATCACAGAGAAAAACATGAGGTGTATTACCCTTTGGTTAGTGATAATTTTAGAAATCTTACATGAATCATTAATTCATATCTAAACCTAAAATTCCCCTAAATTTTGGGCTGGTCAGATAAAAGTCAATTCCAAATACGTCCTGAAGATCGCCATCAATTTCAGTTCTGAGTCTACAGAGGAGGAGGAACCTCCCTTACACCTGAAGAAGAGTTACTTGAATCTACAGTTACTTATAACAAACTTGAAGTAAAACTTAACAGCATCTGTTTTCAGAAAAAGAAGTGTCCTGGTAACTTAAATCAATAGGTATATTTTTTAAACTATTGATGGAGGAAAGCATTATGTGAAGACATAAAACTAGGCTGATCATAATCAGCCTTACATAGACCAAAAGTTCAACGGAGACTCTCATGGGGTTATGAAATTTGAAAGTGACAAATGAAAATGCACTGAAACAAAAGGTATTTGGGATTCATTAGAAGTGGTTTAGATATTTGTTCAGGTCTCATTGTTGGCAATTTGATAGTTCTGTTTTAAGAAGAGTATCTTCTAGTCAAAAATACATCTTTTCATCAGAACTTTAAGTGCTTTTCTTAGACAAATCCAGATCAAAGAGAGAAGGTGCTGAAAAACTTGGGTGCTTAGGTGCCCAGAGAGCTATTAATGCTGCGAGTCTTGTGTGGCCTGTGGGATCGATTACTGGGCAAAGCAGAGCGACTGGAGGGGACACCCAGTCCATAAAAATAATAAACCTATTAAGGGCAAGATTTCTAAATCTTATATGTTGCCATTTCCCCCCCCCCCCCCCCAAATTTAACATAGGACTGTGTTCTGTCTCTGTTTTGTCTTTCTTTAGCCTCATCAGCTGACTTTTCCTACATATTTACTTGCTATATTCAGTGCTGGAAGCTGATGGGATATAAGCACTCCGGCACGTTGCCACAAGTTGCAGAAATGCAATTAAGTTAAAGATCTGATGAGGTGTCAAGATACACGGTCTGCATCACACCTATGAATGAGGCAGTTTCTCTTGTAAGCTGTTCCTTACTGGGCTTAATTTCTTTTTTCTAAAAGCAAGATTAAAAAGTAAATGCTGGACAAATAACTTTTTAATTCCCTCTGCAAATCTACTGTGCAACTTTTGGACTCTGACTAGGTCCCTTTGTTCCCAGCATCTGCAGAGACTCTGCAGGCGAAAGCAGGCTTTCAAAGCCAGTCATCCAGTTCCAACGCCTTGAAAATAAATCCTCCCGGTACTTTGGTGGAACCGATCACAACTTAATAAGCAGCATCCTAAAGGAGGAATACTGTCCAATTCTCTATATGCTGCTTTGGCTTTTAAAGAAGGAAGAGGGCAAAAGGCAGAAAAAATGTGTTCACTTTTACCAAGCCCGTAATTGTGACTCTGCTCAGAAATCAGCTGAGAGAGAAGACCCCATGCCGACGTCCCCCCTTCACGAGATGGCCGTGTTTTACCTGAATACACTTCCTGGCTCTAATTTGGTTTCCTTGCAGTTGGTCTCCGAATTATATCTGAAAACCAATCTCAGAACTCATCATCGCCTACACATATACACACACACCCTCAAAGTGAAGATAGGCTCAGCTTTCAATAACCTTTACCCACCGATACCCCACGCTCATTCCCACTGCTGATGTTCTCCCCATCAGATTAGTGCTACTGAAGACTGGAGAGTGACATTTGCTGTTTGGAGAACACTACGCAGGTAACGGCAGTGCCACTTACCTCATCTTCCTACCGTCTCCACTGATTTGGATCTAGATTGGATTGCTTTAATTGACTAATATTCCTATTATCTTAGGAAAACGTTTTCGTTGTGGCATCTATTCCGTACCTTTTACTACGGTCGCTGGTGCCAGCAGTACAACACACACAAACAGCGCCTTTACAGGTGCACGGAAAGTTCAGACTAGTCATGAATTACAGCTATGAATGGGAATTAAGTAGAACATTCCTTTCTAAGTACTTAGGAGTTGGCAATGGAGGCTTCATTTAGCAACAAAGGTATTAAGCCTGAAGGATTTGGCACTAAAAGGGAGCTTCTTTCTGGGACAGAGATGATTTTACTGAAACATTTGATAATTGTACTTATTATAAGCAGGGGCTGGTAGCATCAATTATTACAAAGGTTGCTTGACACTTCCCATTCATTATAAAATCCTCTTTTCAATTGCTGAAAACCTTGCCAACCTTTAGCTATCCAGGCTGAAATTTTCCATGCTGAGTGCCTCTCGTTGGCTGATTTATTTACTTTAAGGGAAATTTTAGCCAAAACACTCTGCCTTTTCCAAGAATGAAACTAGAGAAAAATACATCGCTTTGGCTATCTTTAAAACAAAATCTGGAAATCTCTACACTTCACAAAAGATCCTGAAGGAGAAGAGAGTTTTCATTATGCGTGTGTCCTGTGTTGTTCCTGTGAAACTCAGAAACTGTGTTTCAAAGACTTTAATCAGTATTTCTTGAAGGGAGAAAAAAAATCCCGTTTCACTACAGATCTCTATTCCCTGGGAGCACCTACATGGGAACGGGTGGATGCAACGAGGAAATTTTACCTCTAAGCTGAGCATGCAGCATTCAAGACTATGTTGTTGGAGCTGTTGTGTTTGTGGTTTTTTGTTTTTTTTTTTGGGGGGGGGGGGGTTGTTTGTTTGTCTGTCTGTTTTCTTTCCCTGTGCACTCTCATTCCCATCCATTTGAGATACATCCCAGTATTAAAAGGCAGCGGAAGGTTCACGACTCCCCTGTGCTTTTTTTTTTTAATGCCCACCTTGCGACAAGCTGGTAGTACTGATGGTGAAACTGTCTACATGCAGATGGTAAAAAGCACAAGCTTACTACGAAGGGAAAGAAACTGAAACAGAGTTTGGTGAGGCAAGGACTGCAGGATGGGCAAAAAGGGAGCGCAGGGCTGTTTTGATGTAGGAACTGGGCATGAAGGGAAAGGGGAGAAGAAGACACAGCTGTTGGGACTGGGAGGCCAGCAATGCACTGAGCGGAGCTTCAGAGCAGCTAGCAGTGCTGGAAACCCAGGTAGGTCATTTACACCGAGTAACTTGGGCCTAGTGAGGATATTTTCCTTCAGGTCCCTCCATGGTCAGTGAAGAAAGGACTTGCTGCACCGGCTTGCTGGTCAGATTGACTGAACTAAGCTCCCGATTTGAACCACCTTCTGGAGAAACCCTTCTCACTAGGGCAGTGAGCCTCCACAGGGTGAAGCTAGACTCTGTGAAAGAGTCTATGCAAGGGTGACAGATGGTTCATTTCCACGGTTCAGCTGCAGAAAGGGGTTTGAGGATTCACCTGTGAATAGGGGAATCAAGTCTCTTCTCTGGGTGCTTATTAGTCCAGGTCTCTGTTTGAGATGGATGAAAGCTGCTCCTGCAGAACTGGACTCTACCCTAGCCTCCAGCACAGTGTTTGTGTGTGTTGCCAAGCAAATCGATTAATCCACATTTTTGCAGCTTGTTAGTCATCCTCTTAGGGACACAACAGGAGACCCTGGAGTCTGATCTGCAAAACTGCTGAGCACTCACAGCTAGAACTGAAACTGGTAGGACCTATGCTCTGAATATAGAAAATATTCTGCAGTGCTGTGAACTCAAAAAAAAAAAATCAAGTCCCAGACATTCAAAAATCTTTGGCAATGTTTTCACTTCATCTTCATATCTCTGCTTGCCATCTGTCCAAGTGGGGGTGCAGTATCCCCTCACTTCATTGAGGCATTGTGAAAATAGATTATTTCATGTCTGTGAAGCACCCAGATACAATAACGATGACTGCTGAAGGAAAGCTCCCAAGGAAGTTAATAATTCTGTATTGAGAAAAGGCTTTGAATAGTATGCAGTAAATAGGCCATGGGGTACAGATTGAACAATGAAGATAAAAGAAAATATTAAATAGTTGCTCATTAAGTGAGCAGTATCCATCCTGCACTTTAAACAGAGCATACGTTTATAGTATGTGAGCCTGTGATTAAAGACAATGCCATAATGCATACACCCAAAGGCTATAATGAATTTGTACCAACAACTTAAATTCTTGCATTTCTCAAGTTTTGAGTGTTTGGCTTAGCCATTTTGTTAGAATGCCAAATTCTCTTAATTTAGCTACACACAAAAAGGGGCATAGATCAATAGAGATTAGAGAGGGGGATGGGTTCCAGAACTGGCTCAACACAAAGTCCAAGGGTGTTTGAATTCAGTTCATATTAGAGAAGAAAGCTGACCACAGCTTTTTATCTGGATCCAGATGTCCTTGAATTTCAGGGCTAACTAAGCCTCAGTTATGCTTTGGCACCTTCTCTGCTGTGATTTTGTTCTCCCAAAGTTGGGAGGGTGCTGCTGTGGACCTCTTCCTTATCTTGACCTTTATAAACGTTGCAATACTAATCCTGCCATTAAATTCTACTTATTCTTGTTAAGTACAGAGGGCTTTATTTAGCAACATAAAAAAAATAAAAAGTGTGAGGTGAGTATAGGTCTTCCAAGCAACTTGGGTGATACAGGACAGAATGTGTTTTTTTCCCTGTGAAAATGCCATGGGATAGGACAGAAGAGGTGCATCAGGAGGAGGGGACATCTTTACAGGGGCCAGGATGGAGCACAGGAGGAAACCCCATAAAAAGCAATGGACATCAGGAAACACATCAGGAAACTACATCGCACCAACTGTCATCCAACTGCCCACATGGGAATATGGGAAAAGCAGAGACTTAAAGAGGTGGGAAATGTGACAGTGCAGGTGGAAGGGTCCCTTTCCAAGGCACACAAACCATACGCTGCACCTGTTACTGCAGGCTGCAGCAACATCACCCTGATATATGCTTCAGCTGTACCCTGCAAAGCCACAGACAATCAATGGACCAGGTGCCATTTCCCATACCACAACCAAAGCATTTATGTTTGTGTTGTCATCAAGGATTTCTGCTCTTAAGCTTCCAAATATGCAAACAACAGAATATGCATGAGGCAGGAAGAAAGCACTTGGGTCAGACACAGAATCACATCATTCCACACATGTATGCTCCAGGAAGACAGCTTTTACAAAGTCTTTACTCTTAAAAGTTTAAACAAAATGTAAAGCAGCTGTAAAATTTTCTTTTATAGAGTAATTTATCCCAAATGTCTTGAAACAAGCCTGGCAACAAGGAGTATCCTCTGCAACATTTTCCACACAGTATAATAAAGACCTTTGTTTTTTGGGGGCTGAAAGTATTTTCTTTTATCCACTACAAACTTGTTGACTTTCAGAAAATTAGACGTATGTTTGCTCTTAAGCCCCGAGACAGAAGCTAGAGGCTCCTGATCAACTTGTCTTGTATTATTCGCTACTATATAAAAACTTCACTATCTGTGCAGAAATGACAGAAACAGCACGTCAAAGGAAAAGGGAATTGACATAACTGGGGGAAAAAAAAGCAAAATAAATTCAAATCTGTTTTTCTCCTCACTGGACTAGCAGCCAATATTCTAATCTTGGCCACTGCATCCCATTCCCCACGTGAGAACATGGGCATTACTCCTTTCTAATACCCGGGGTGCCACATCCGCTTAATATTCTAATTCATGCTCCCAGGAGGAAAACCTCTGTGTTTTCAAAACAACAGACAATTCATTCTAGTCTTTGAGCCACCTGAAACCAATGATAATTATGTGTATGCATATATCTACATCTATCTATCTATCTATCTGTATTTATGGGGAGTGGGGGGAAATTAGAGAAGTCTGCTGTTACCCAGCTGTGCACTGGGAACTGCTGCTACAGGTATCACAGCAAAATTGAAACTCTGTCTTCTCCATGTAGCCATTTCTATTGACGTGGGGGTCCTGAATCCTGTTTGTAATCCCAGATCAACCAGCTGACACATTCGCAGCACTTCTCAGTGTCTTCTCATTCACAGCATCTCCCTGTGCAGTTAGACAGCCAACCCACCAGACAAAACACCGATTTCATACAGGAGACGGAGACCTGTTTCTGCTCCCAATGTCATGAGCAAAGCACCCAGGGCTGCAGGACTGGGCACAAGCCTTCTCAGTCTAGCTTTGTCCAACACTGTCATCTAGCGGAGGCACGTCTGGAGAGCAGGGAAGGTTGTGCTGTTTGGTAGGTTACAGCACCAGAGAGCTGTAGTGCCAAGTAGCTGGCACGAGGGGGAAAAGCAGCCACCCACCTGTAACTAAAAATGAACTTGCTTCTTCCACTTATAAGCTGCCTCAGATACCAAACTGGAATTCCATGCTGCTAGCTCTTTTTTGATTGACAAATTCCCCTCAAACTCACTTTGAAGAGGGTATTAGAAAGAGACACGTTTACTTCTGCCTTGGCTGAAAAGTTCTTCAGAGCAACTGCTGGAGGTCAGCGATGCAACATATTTAAGCGCAAATGATTTCCAGTGCTGGGATGTTCCTACATTATGAATAGGCAGTTACCGAGCTTTGCTGAGCAGAACAGTGCTGTTCAGACAAAATGCTGCAGAAATAAAAACCTGATTTTGTTTAGAGATTGTTTTCTGTGAGACCTTTAGAATATTTTGAAAGTCTTAAGAATGCCTTACTGGTGGTGAAAACACGTTGTGAAGATCCCACTCCAGGTCCTTGAGAAGAGTTGTTTAACAAAACATCCAAGTTCATCTCTTCTGCTTTCCAGTTTGAGTAAACTGCTTGGAAAACTTCATGCACACCTCCTGCTCATTGCCCACAACCCAGCTGAACGTAATGAAGAAGTCAGTGCGTCCTACACCTGAAAGATTTGTCTGCAGGTGTTTCATGAGTGCAAACCCAAATGCAGAAGCAAGGCACACCAGAGCCTAGCAGTGGCTACCCAATTTGCTAAAGAAGGGGTACTGTTAGTACAAGGGAACCAAAGGCTGCCTTCTGTGTTGCTGTAGTTAACAGATCCATACCTACGTTTGAGCTAACCTGCAAACCTCATTATCTACACATCATAACTAGTAGTAAAATTACCTGCCCAGAACTGTCTCAACAGAAGTAAAAAAAAATACCCAAAAAAATAAAAAAACCACACACACAAGAAACCACTTCATTATGACACCCTTTATCTAAGTTACAGAGTCCCTTTTCTCTAAATACCTCATTTAGTTTTCAAATGCCAGTTTTATTACACTGATTCCTCAAGGCATTTTAAAGCAGAGAATATTTCAGAATATTTCAGGAACACCACAGAAATAAAGCTTGCTTTAACAATAGAAGCTCGGGATGATTTGGTGTTCTTCTCTCCCCTGCTTTTACCCCAGGGAAAGGAGCATTGCTAATAAAACCCACAAATATCAACCCTAAAAATAAATATCTGCTGTTGGTCTAGACAGCTCTGGCTCTTGAAAGAATTTGATCTGGGTGGTAGTTACACTTCACTTTCGATCCATACGTGAATTCAGTTCTGGCAAGATGTGTCAGACTTTTATCTTTATATCCTCCCCTGAGCCATCCATCAGCATTTACAAAGCAGTCACCGGAGCAGGAACAGTGCTGGAGATTGAAGTCTTTTGTTTATTCACACAGCAAACACACCACAGAACACAACAGTGCAAGCTTCTTTACATTACTTTATCCTTTTTGAACCCCGCCCAAAGAGAAGTTGTTTAAGGGTGAGAAAGCATCCCTTTCACTCATCAGCCTATGCTATAAAGTTGTCCACTAGACTCTTTTAAGGTCTCTCAGGGAAGGCAGAATGTGCATACAAATACCTAATAAAAGATATCATCTCTCTCTGAATGCCTAGCTTCCATTCTATCCTTAGACCACCATGACTTCAACACAGCTATTACATTACTATTAAGTAGTAGTCGGGGAGGTATCAATTTTACAAGAGAATACTTGTCTGATGATAACACCACCAAGATCTGGTGAACACTGCTTAATGATGAGATAGAAAAAGCACGTCATTTTACCACACATCTCTGCTGTTCTAGAGCCCGTTTGCGTGTTTACCTCCCACCCTTGAAGAAGCAGCGTAGCAGCTGGCTTGGTGGTGAAGGGATTTTGTTCTTGCAGCTGAGGGCCTTCACAGAGTCCTGTCCCAAAGCTCCCAGTTCTTGGTGCAAAAATTGGTAGCGATGACTCTTTCAGCATCAGAGGCTAGAAAGGTATTTTTATGATTACTTTTTTTCACATTTTGATCACAATGCTGTCTTGTCTTTAGCTTTACTACCTTCTAATCAGTTGCTGGAAGATCAAAATTTAAGTGTGCAAAAACTCCTTCTTTTCCTTTTCCCTGAGGCTTTCTAAGGACCATTTTTGCTCCACCATTACTTGTAAAAACAACTGCAAAAGGGATAAACCAATCAAAGTCTAAATCCTTCCTTTGTTTCTCCACAAAACTGAATTATTTGATTTCCTGGTAAAGATCTTCATTAATTTCACTTCAAGGAAAGAATTTCAAGGAAGAAATACTATTATTCGTTTGCCTGCTCTTCTTGGCAGGCAGTGACATGCATGGAGCAAAGCCACAGGTCCTGTTATTGCCTTCAAGTTAGAGGCGAAAAAAGAGGAAGCACAAGAAAGAGACACACACAAAGGTACTGCAGTTTCAGAATTAAAGAGGAATGAGTAATAGATATTTTGTGGGTCACACTACCCTGTAGGACACTTCTGAGTTATTCTTCAAATCCTGAGGCCTCCAGGAGGTCACTTGTTTTTAAACATCCATTTATAGAAAACTTAGAAAACAAAGTGAACAAAGTGCATCTCAATTCTCCTTCTACATGCTGTTGAAGATAGGTTCCAGTCATGCCAGGATCACTTATCTAGTTTCAGGCTCTGTTGTGAGGCTTTATATCAACGCATAGCATTACAGATAAAAAAAAAAAAGTGCATCTGAAGCTATTTCAAAAAGTGAGGAGAATGCTTTCAGTCTCCAGGAAAACAAATCTTTGGGAAAAACTTAAACCTGACAATGTCCACTGTGTTCAGTGGAGCTACAACAACCCAAATCAGTAATCCCTTACCTTTAACTTCCATTTTCCTTTCGATACTCCTTGCTGAACTCAAGACAGATTGAGAAGGGAACACGGTGTGTATGTTAGCACTGCACCTAACACAATGGAGTCCCAATCTCAGCTAGGGCTTCTAAGCACTACCAGAATATTAACAAGAATAATTAACAAAAATTAGCATGTTTAGGGGCCTTCCAGCTAGACCTGAATACTACGGATGTCTAGATCAGAGAAAGTGACAGCCTACAGACTGCATCCAACCTATGGGATGAGCCTGTCCCACTCCCAAATTATTTTCAACCAGAAGGTCTTTGGCTTATGATCAGAGGTGCTTGTAGCTGTGGGAGCCGCAGCTAGTATCATTCCCATCTGTTTACCCCATTTTTGTGCCAGAGTTCACTGGTCCCACAACAGGCAGGACTGCGTGGTATGTGTAGCCCTATTCAGATATCACACAATACAGCTTGTTTTATTCATGTGAACTGAAATTAGCTGCAGATTTTGCTAATGCATTAGACTGGGAATTGTAACATCTCAAGAAAAGAGAAGGGGGAAGACAGAGATATCTCTTCTGCTGTTCACAGCCAAACTTGCCTGTGACCATCAAGCTGATCCTTAATATAATATTATGTGGTTTAGAAGCCCTCCAAAAGCGATATTATATTGTTTGGCCAGAAACTTCACATTCTGTGTCTAGATAATCCTAATTCTAGTTCACAATTCCTTCCATTGTACCTAAAGTAAACCACTTCATAGCCATACTTCAGCTTTAATACCTCAAAACTGCCTGCTGCCAAAGCACTTAGGAGAGACCTAGCAGACAGCTGGGAAGGTTAGTTAAACAACTTTTGTTTGGTGCTGAACCTGAGCAGTCTCTGGAGGATCCATGACAGCAGTGAATCTCCCATCCCTCTGGAGATTTGTCATGGATTTGGGGGAACCTGAATTTTGTGGGGAATTGGTAGCACCGACAGACCAGCCCATCTTGAGAATTCAACCCAAGGCATGCTGAGACAGGAGCTAGGGAGTTTGAGAAGGGTTGTGTGGCTATGAATACAATATAAGGAGGATTAATAGTGCTATTAGGGTCTGAAATCACAAGTTTCCAAGAACCTGGAACACGTAAGAATGTAAAAACAATCATGCTGAGCCAGCTGACAGCTGCCTTTAGCCCAGTGCATTGTTTTCTACAGTCAGGTAAAGAGCATAAAAAACAGGGTGTGTATGTAAAGCAATTCTTCCCCAGGGACATCCTCCTACTCTCCAGCAGCAAACAATTTAGGACAGGGAGATCACACCAGAACTATTGTGTTTAAGAGTCACAAATTGACCTACCCTCCATAAATTACCTTAGTCTCATTTTTAACCTACCTAGACTTTTGACCTCAACACTATCTCATGGCAGTAAGTTTCTAAAGGTAATTAGGAGTTGCATGAAAAAGTGCTTCCCTGTTATTAGCTGTAAACACAAACTTGGTCAGTGCAATGCAACTACTGGCCAGAGCAATGCCCATTCCTGCAGAGTACAACTTCATTAACATCCTGAGGAATTATATCACACCTTAGACCGTTTAAATCTTAATGATTAAACGCGACCTTGAAAGGAAAAAAGAGTGTGTTTTCAATGTTGGGTATCATCCAAAGTGCCTCCTTAGCAATATTCCCTACCCACTGTCCAGACCAGTGATATTCAGATAGGAATCTGAATCCCGATCACCCCACTGGAATCTTCGGTATGCAGACCATCACACATCACTAAGTAGAATACCTTTCTGTGTGCTACATGCCACTGCTTTTAGAGGAACAGGCCAACATGCTGCAAAAAGCTATATTAAATCCTGCAACAGATGGAGGGGAAAAAAACTTCCTTTGCCTTCTGCGCACAATCGCCTCAATCTCTCTCCACCAGAGCTGTTATGTCTCAAAGACATAAGCCAAAAGACTGCTGCACAAGCTGTGTTCACTTCTGCGGCTGCCTACAGCAACCCAGTAGGTAAACAGCAGCCATTTCAGCTGAAGAATAAGAAAAGCATTTAAGTGCCTTGCTTATTGGTGGCATTTCCCGTAGAGTACAAACTGTCGCAGGAAGAAAGAAAGAAAAGCAGAACCTTCTGCAGAGATTTCAGCATCTTCATAGCTCGCAGGGGCATTTCACATTCAGCATCCGCCTCTGAAGGTGAAACTTTCCATACTGGTCAATGAGGGAACAATTAATGCAAGCAAATTGGCTCCATTAAATCAACAGTGTCTGAAACATATGGGGCTAAGCCACTGGACATTTTTTGCTCCAGAAATAAGCCGCTGCTATCATGAAAATAATCTTAATGTTTGCTGACACTATAATTAAGAATTAAAGCTGCACAAAAATGTGAGTTTTGCTAAAACACAATAGATATCTTCTATCCATACAATATATGGCACTAAAACATTCAGTGTTCTGGGGAGGATAATTAATGAGTGTTTGCTTGCTGAAGTTCTTTTAATTGTTTATGATGGGGGTGTGTTGAGGGGGAGATTATTGAGTTTTAACATGGAAGAAGATCAGGCACCATGGGCAATATTTACATGAATAAAGATTGCATGATCAGGACCTTTGATCTGAGAATTGCTATTCTGTAATCATCTGTAAAGCACCAGGAATGCCCCTGGCACCATATATATAATAATAAATGATTAACAATAAATCATGTAATTAAATCTTCACTTCGAACATTCTTTTCAAAATTCTTGCCTAAGATTTAAGTTTCCACATCAGACATATTAGTTCTTCATAATATTATTAAAGTTCCTACACTTCAGATTTTAAAATTCCCCTAGGGATCTATTGTTTCTTTGTTTAATGTGTTTATGAGCCAAAGGCCCTATTAAATTCAATAGGGAAACTCCCAGACCTTTAAAAAGTTAGTCACCAGAGACATTTCTTAGGAAACAGGATCATTTTTGTCATTCCATCATGTAACTATTGGAAATCTATTGATTGGAGAAATTCCAGGAGAAAAACAGGAAAAATACCCCCCCCCCCAACACATCATCAAGTCATTAAGACCACCAGGCTAGCCAAGGCACAGCTGCTACATGCATACAGTCCTCCATCCTCCATTGCATCTGCTCATTCCAATAACCACATATGAAGAGTATTTTGTACTAGGATCACTGAGACAGGATGTTTTTCCAAAATTAGTGGAAATTTTAAGTATCAAACAATAATTCTTAATCATGAATTCCCATCTACCTTCAAAAGGACTTCTCAACAAACGCGGAGGCAGATTCTTTACAGAGAGCTGGAGAGAAAGGTGAAGCCAGTATCAATATGCTGAAGAAGCTGGAACCTGCCAGAGACAAACTTCATGGTCTGAACCCTTGCTGAAAATTATTTGACATTGCATTTTGTAAAACCAGAATTCACTGGTTATCTGGATATTTTAAAGGAGTTACCCTGTAGAGCTGGAAGGCATTTCTGAACTGCTTGGATTATTTCTCTAAAAAGTAATACTCATTCAGAATTTATACAAGTCTCCTTAGTGAAGCCATAGAGGATAAGCAGGGGTGCATTAATTTATAAATTCAGCCTCAAGAATTAAAGAAGTCACAGAGCTATGCAGAGAGTTCTCACTTAAAGTGTAAAAGTGTGTAAAAGTGTGCCCAAGGGGTGCACAGGGTGTCAGTGTAAAACCCTGAGTCTAAAATGAGAATGCCTGGCATCAATCTGAGCAACATCATGCCAGTAAAGATGGTTCATCTGCAGTGGAGTTGTCAGTTTCTCAGCATAGGAGAGAGCTTATATGGGCTAGAGTGAGCCTTGGGTGAAATGGTAATTCCTTTGGCCTCAACTAATGCATTTTACGTGAGTCCCTGTTAGGGTCAGATAATCACAAGTTCCATTATGTTAAATAGTTTTGAAAACAAAACCAGACACACACAAAACAAACAAACAAGCAAACAAAAACGAAGCACAATCTGTATTAGGCTGGAAAGCACGACATTCTAGTGCACATGAGGGCTGGTGAACGTAGCCTGTGGCCAAACAGCCCACGCAGAGCTTCACACTGCTGAAGCTTTTATGTTCAGCAACCTGAGGTACAGCCCACAGAAGAGTTCCATCTGGCTCCCAGCTAACACGTATCCACGTATCGCATGCTAGGGCCCGTACCTTTCCTGAGCCGTCCTGTCACACCACTACTGAGAAGGCTCCTGGCTTGTTATCTGTAAGTACTCAACGGAGGGGCTCGGTTTGGATTTCAAGAGGGTGAGACTACTTACTCCCCTGTAACCAGCAAGGTTCCCACAGAGCTTCTTCTTATTCTGAAGTTTGTAATTGACCCTGTATGTATTCACCCATCATTTTGCTGACTCTTTCATGAATTGCATTCGCATATAAGTATGCCCTATGCTAACATTTACACACCACTAAAAAGTACAAAATAAATGCATCTTCCTCCCACCTCACCAAAACCTAATGACATTACCAAAATCATAGAAATTGCGTATATACTTTGTTGCAAAGTTGTCCAGAAAGGCAGCAAGAAATAATGTCCTGCAAAGTTTCACATAAACATGGGAATTTTCACAGTAGATAACATATCATAAGACCCTTTGATACATAACAGGGAGTTTTTAAAAAATGAAGCTTGAATAAATGCAGTTGTAGCTGGATGTCTGAAATACCTTTGGAGGATTTGGTGGTATAACCTTAATAAATAAACTCTGTACCATAACCTACCTTTCTGGATTGACAGTAGAAAATTATAATAATAATTTATTAGTAACACTATTTAAAAAATGTTATAAATAAGTTCTTCTCAAAACATCTGTGAAATAGCAAAGTACAGACTAAAAATGCAGAAAGATAAAGAATTTGCATGCTAAGAGTTTCAATCAAGTCAGTTTGCTGCCTAATGCAGATCCAAAGCTACCAGTGCAAAAGTCATTACACAATTTTAAGTTGTGCTAATGACATCTGAGTGATTTTGCTGTGACAACAGAGTAAGAAAAGGTTAGAATAAACCTGTAATTTTGATTCCCAAAGCTCAGACCAAATCTGGGGATCGCATCCCTTTTCTTAGCCCAGTATTCTGTTCTGTCTCTTGAATTACCTTTTGTTGACTTGAACTTTACAGCAGTATGGTCAATCACTATCAGCTGTCTGCAGAGAAAGAGATTAAGTTATTCAGGATAGACATTTTTTTTATTTTATTTTATTATTTAACTTTAAGATTAACACTTAATATTGAAAGTATTTTACTTTCTAGTAACATGATGTGCTTTCATTTGCATTATATATTGATGGAAAGTAAACTTTCCCCAGTAGTTTCAATTTAACTCCTCCTCCAATACCTTACAGTGTCTGGCAATGCCAAACTCTCTGTGCACCACCGTCTTCCATGTTACCGACGTAACAGTGGAAACACTGATCCATGTGCTTATGGTACGGGCTGCATTACTGGGCCCAATACTCTAGGATCTGAGACCTTTTACAGAGAACAGCAGTGTTCCCTATTTGCAGCCCTGCCACTGTTTCAGCATGCAGTCTTGAACAAAACGTTAATTACAATGTCCTTCCTTCTCTTCTTGAGATGAAAGATAAATTAGATAATAATTTACAGCCTCCTTTGTAAATGCTCTCAGATTTATGAATGAAGCATTCCTCTTTCCCTTGCTATTGCATTCCTACAATGGCTTTCAATCAGAAACAAAAGATGTTGGGTTAGAAGGGGAATTAATAAGCAACATAAAATCAAAAGGAACCTAGCCCAAGGTCAGTATGACCTGGAGTAATTGCTTCTGCTGCTCTTAAACACAGACCAAGGACTAGCTATCACCCTACACAACTCCCTGGCAGAACAGCTTGAAAAAAAAAAAAAAAAAAGGAAAGAAATATGACAAGCCTCTTTGTCCCAAATTTACTACTCAAAGGACACAAAAATACTACTAACTTAGCATATTTGGAGAAATCTCTGGGAAGCAATCCTATGAAAATTAACCCTTGCTTCTATGAATGTTATTACTACATATAGAGACCTCTAGATTTCACTAAAATTTACCAGTCCTTAGAAACAGAAAACATGCTGATTAGTTCATCATGTAACCATCCAGCTCACAAACACACAAGCCAGACTGAAGGGAACAGTTATGCAACAGGGCCTGGTGGAAGAGAAAACACTGCTCAAGGCAAATTGGACATGTACATCAAATATTTTCATGCTCTGTTTACAATCTCTCCTTATAGGACTCTCACAATTCTGCTGTATAAGATATGGGTGCATCGCTTCTAATGAAATAAGAAAAAGCCAAACTATTGAACATTAATCTCAACTTTCAATTGAACATCGTCTTCTTTTAAGTGTCATGTGTTTATCTGAGTTTTTGTTATTTTATTGCTTTGTTTTTTAAATGTCTAAACCATTAATAGGCCAAGTATAATGAGGGGGGATGCCCTCCATATACTCCCTGGGAATTCTTTTCTGAGATCACTGTTCCCTCCATGTTCACTTCTGAATTCTGTCGTATATATTCCTACTTATCAGCACTACCAAAGAAAAGAGTGGAGTCTGAAACCTCTACTCTTCACTAAGGGGACTCTGATGTTAATTTAAGCAGGAACTTAACAAACATTTTTCCCCAGGTGAAGTGCTGGCTAAAGCAGCTCCTGTTTCCTGCCCCCCGCAGTGAACTGACCTGAGAACTGACGCAGGTTGAAGGTACAATTCTTTTACTTGTGTCAGTTCCCCAAGTTGCTCAGACAACACGAACAATTCCTCCTTTTATCATACTTCTGTCAATAGTATCCTACTGTTATCAGCAAACCCTGAATAACTGAAAATTTCCTGAAAATTCTCCCTCACCCACCATGTCCGTTTCTTAACTCGATTCACAGACTGAGTCACAGTGAGGTCCCCACAAAAGAAAAAAAAAAAAAAGGCAGAATTGGGAATGTTGTGCAGAAAATAGAAGGGAGATCAGGTAGATGGGAAGGAAAGGTTTATAAGTAAGAAAAGCCTGAAAATGACCCCCAATGCCCCGGTATCATGGAACTGAGAATCCAGGAATCCGCTGTTGGTAACTGCCATACAGGATGTCAGAGCTCACTGGATTTCGCCAGTTGGAAATCTCCATCCTAGAGACAACTGGATTCTTCCAGCTTGGCCGAAGACACCTGAAGTTTTAAGGAGCAAAAGGACTAGAGACCAAAAGCAGGACATAAAGCAGACGCTTAAAAACAGAATAACTAAATATTCAAGAAGGACTTATAGGAACTCAGAGGCAGGTTTCCTGAGCAAGAGGGAATCTGCTGACCGAGTGATGATCCAGAACTATTGCATACTGCATGCAGAAGCTGGAGGGAGACCCCATGTTTTTAAAGAAAGGTAATGGTGTGAAAAGAGAGCTCAGCCAAAAATGATCAGCTCTAAAAGGCATTAGACCCAAGTCAGGAGAACACATACGTGTGGGACCAAAAATGAAGTAGGGAATGTCTTAAAATTATAATGCGATTTTAAAAAATCCTGTTAATTTCCTTCGTGGTCTTGAATAAAGACTTGATTTTGACAAGCTGCTGCAAAGCTTTTCATCAAATTCTTTCAAATGTCACAACTCCCTAAAGAGTTAACTACAAGGAAGATCACATCCTTAAGCAGTCAGTTTGTGGTTTCATTTCTAAGAAAGGAGATCCTAACTTCAGAAAGCATTTCAAAGTGACAGAGATGGTGGCTGGAGTTCACCATGGGGTGGGCGTGAGAGGGGGAGAGGGAGAAACTTACGCAGTACCTCATCATGTGGTTGGACCTGATCTTAAGGGTCTTTTCCAACCTTAATGGTTCTATGATTATGAAGACTTGCATCAGCTAGGCATGCAGGAGATGAGAATTCAAGCAGTGCTGTAATGATTGGTTTCAAGAGTGAAAAAAAGATCAATTCTCCTCTGAGAGCAGAATATCCCTGAGCAGAGAAATGCAGGAATCAAGGGAGTTTGTCTACAGCTAGAAGGAGAAAATACTATGAAAATTAGACATACATTGTATCTACAGACTTCCAAAATTTTGGAGCCAGGCTCAGAAAAAAAAGGTTTTAAACATTTGGATGCCCTCTTTGCATCTAGAACTCCATGGCTTTGGATATTCAGTCATCATAAACTCTCACCAGAAATAAGAATCCTAGGGGTTAATGACTAATTGCTAATGCCACAGAAAAGGCTTACTTTAAAGTAAACAAGTGGGTGGACAATTAGTTGAAAGGATGCTCTGCAACTCACCGTCTAACACTTTTCTTTCATCACAAGGAGAGAAGAGTTCCTGAGGTAGAAACATCCTGAACAGAAAGCAAACACTTCAGAGATGCATCTGCATGTTTTAAACAGGCCAAAAGTTAAATCATTCCTTACCCGGCTATACTTCTTTATTAAATACCTGATGAGAACAGATGATTTTGAAAAAGAAAATGGCTAATTCACATGGAAATTCAAGTCCCCGTGGGCAGCCATGGGTCACAAATCCCAGCTCAGCCTTTTCCTTTGTAACACTTCTGCTTGCATGAATTTACACCTCAGTACATCTGTTTGAGGGTCTTTTCAGTGAGCTCCAAAACCAGGGAAGGATAAAATTTCTAACCAAATATTGTTAAGCAAACATTACATATGTTTCCAGGATATCTAATTCCAGACATTTTTTTCTTCTACACAATTTTCTGACCCTGAAGAGCGAAGAGAAAGTGTAGCTTCTTTGGGGGCTTTTTTTCCTTCTTCTTGTTGTCGAGACAAGTGTTTTAATTCACGTCTTTCCACAGTTTAAAGGAACTTAGATTACTTACTGATTTGCAAAGGCAAACTTCAGTTTTTCTTCTTGATTGCCTGCTGTACTGGTATAAGAGCTCAGGAACTTTGAACACAGCTTGCCAGAAATTAAAAATAATATATTGCTGTAAGAGTTCGTGCTCCAAGGATGTCAGCAGCTATGCATTGCATCTTCCTTCACTCATACTTCAACACCAGATTTATCTGATTTCCCCAATTTCGCACCATCTCATTAAGATCTCAATGGAACATGAAACTACAGTGAGGATTGAAAATTAAATCTAAACCTGATACATGCTACAAGGGACCAGGACAGAGCCTTTGAGATGAAAAATAAATAAGAAAAAAAAGTGCCCTAAACTGGTGAGATTGAAGCAGCATGAGAGGAAATCTTTCTCCACCCCTCTCCTTTTTAAATTGTAAGATATTCTTGAATATTTATACCATCCTGGCAGCCATCATTCCATGATCATCTTGCTGCTAAGCATCTTATACTGATGCTGGTTGAATCCACCTACTGCTTCCTGCATGAAAATGGTGCACTGTAGAGGAGGAAATACAGAAGCCTGCCACTTCTTTGAATCGCTTGCACTAGGATCTTTCAAACAGTAGATCTCCTAGCTGATCTCCACTTTGAAATCAGGATTAGAGGAGCAGATAATTTCTCTCAATCGCTACGGTAGATCAGTACCGTGCTTTTATTAGGTTACTATAAATGTGTCACAAATCACATGCCTGACATTTCTCTTGCCAGTACACAGTACATTGAGATTATCATCAGAACAAAGCTGCAGCTGCAGTTTGAGTATAGTTTAAAAAGTTTCAGAGATTTGCTTGATGTGCTAGAAGATATCCACAGATCCCAACTGTACTGACATTTCTCCTGTGAGGTCAATATAGTGTCTACAGAAACTTCATATCCATGCAGATGTTCATCAAGTGTTCACTGATATTTATGATTTGTTTTCCTGGAAAACAACAAAACAATTAAAAATCAGAGGAGAACAGAAGAGAAAAAATGTCATCATTTACAATGAAGGACATACTAGAGTATATTCTGGAAGTTGACAAACAACTTAACCAGCTCTAGGCTACAAAACAAGGAAAAATAACGTGGAGATTAGGTCAGTGTTTACTTACTTCCTTGGACATGGCTTTTTTGTAACCAGTAATTTATTTTGAATCAGGTGAATGGATTTAAACCCTTTCAGAAAAGAGAACTAGATTATAAGAGACAGTGCTGTGCCAAAAGAATCCAGACAGCAGAAGAGACACTGGATCCAGAACCGGCAGATCTCTGTCATAAGAGTGATGCTATTATTATTTGTCTGTGGGACTGATAATGTTCTCTTCTCAGTGCAGTAGTGTTGATTTGAAAGAACAGTGCTGTCTGTTTTTAGAGTTGTGCATCAAGAGTAGTACCAGAAAGTTAACAGTAAGATGAAGAAATGCCTATTCGGGAAGTTTCATCCCAGAGACATCAGAGTCCTTCATAATAAGAGAACCCTCCTGTGGGATGACGGTACTAAAAGAATCTAGAGAAAAACAGAAGTACTGGCAAGTTACACAACTTCATATTCAACACCTGAAACATCACATGTAAAATATTTGTCCTTAACTCATGAAACAGCACATGCCAGAGAAAAATCATAGTATAAACATAACTGCCTCAAGAAGAAAAAATAGCTATGACAGCTGGGTCTAGGACTGAGAACAGAGGACAAGTATCTCTTGTGTTATCCGTAGCACGCTATGAAACTGGAAACTGCATCCATATAGCAATGCTGGTTTTAAGGCTCAATGTTTAATCACGAGGAAAATCTCTGTTAGCTGGTACTGAGATTAAGGGCAGTGCTTTATGGATAGGACAGCCCTGATACAGAAACAACTCCCTGAATATCTGAATTACACCACGAGACAGCAACAATGATCGGAAGGTTTAGTATGAAAACATATAAAATTATGTCCAATGTAACTATAGTGTATTCTCCCAGGCTGCAACAGAGCTTTGCATCTCTTTCCTTATATAAGCAGCACCTCAGTCCACAGGAATTTAACTTGGAGGAATGCATTACAAATGTAGAACAAATCAAATTAGCTCTCAGATGTTATCTGGTGGTATCTCATTTCTTCCTCAGATTTCTGCTAACCACTGGAATGCAACCAACATCTGGGCAGTCAAGGGAGGCAGCTTTTACTGTAAAGTACTAAATATAGGTGTTACAAAACATTATGGCACGCTGCTTTACTACACCACCTACAGCACAGGATGAACTAACAATTACCTGCTACGAAAATGCAATTAGGTCTACCTAGGCTGTATCGCCTTATGGCACAAAGACTACTTAGAGCAATGATACGATGAGTGACAAAGCCACAGTCCTCTACTGCAGATTTAATTTAAAGAAATCAAGACTTAGAGCACTATTTATTAGCTCAGATTTTTTCCCTGCCAATGAAATTTGGAGGCTCTGGAGGAATTCAGTAATGCATTCAGTTATGACAACACATAATACGATGGGTGAACAATCGGCTGACAGGCCAGGCTCAAAGTGTTACAGTGCAGTCTTACCTCGAGCACTGCATGCAGTCTTGGGCACCATAATATAAGGACATAAAACTATTAGAGTGTGTCCACCAAAGGAGGGCTATGAAGATGGTGAAGGATCTGGAGGGGAAGATGTGTGAGGAGCAGCTGAGGTCCCTTGGTTTGTTCTGCCCAGAGCAGAGGAGGCTGAGGGGAGGCCTCATGGCAGCCTGTAGCTCCCTCACAAGGGGAGCGGAGCTTTGACTTGAATTTAGAGCAGCAACTTCTTCCTTAAAAGAAAACGTTTGCTTTCATGAAAGTTCTGTGATTTCTATAGGACAGATTGGGGAAGGGATTACCTGGCTTCCTTATTCAAAATTTTAGACAGCATATTACGCTAATTAGCGTGACAGGCTCCAGTGACGTACATACTTGATGTAATTATTTATGTCCAACAGTTCGGCAGATTAGATAAGAGCAAATGAAAATTTACTGTAGCAGAATCACCACACTCAGTTCTATTAGGTAGTGAACAGAGAGTGAATCGTTTAATAAACTGTATCATTGGTAGAAAAGATTTTTGCAGCTGCCTTACCAACAAACACAACCTGGCTGTGCAACAGCTGTGAGAAAGGAACAAGATTAAGAAGGCCGTAGCACGAAGGCCTCCTTTAGAGGCTACAACAGATCCAGTATCGCAGTAGAGTTGATGGAATTGAGGCTTCCACTTGTCAAACAGGTAACTATTTATAACACGAATACATCAGTGAAAGTTCCTTGATCAAATCATCTGGAAACAGGCTGGGCAAAGCACTACACCATCTGCTTTACAGAACTGTGTACTGACAGGGACTTTGGGTGATGTGAACCAACAGACTGATAAGAAAGCATCATGTTTAGCCAGCACAGATGCAGAAAGCACAGGTCTTTATCAGACAACTAATACAAAAACTAGCTCTATAAAATCTTGAGCAATTTTCTTCATTAAAACCAAAGAGAAACTAGAAATACATCAATTATCTGAGGGATTAAAAGGTATTTTATGATCTAAATATAGCTATATATTTAAGGTTTATGCTATCCCTTACTTTCAGAATTTAAAAAGTGTCGTTAGACTAAAGACCCCTGTGTATATTCTGGATGAAGTATCATCCCAACTCTCAAAAAGTGCTTGCATTTCAATATTGTGATCTCTTCCAAAGATTTCTATATGCACCTTAAGTAAATATCCACATTTGCCAAGTACCATACAGTGGAAAACACTGCTAAAAGCCTCTCATGATCAGTCATGATCACCCGAATCTTTCAGCAATAGTTTGTCTAGCCACACAGACAGTCAGCAGGCCTAGTCCCTTGCTGTTGCAGGCAGTCACATCATAAACCAATCAAATGCCATTGTAAAACTAAATAGGCTTTTTGGCCTAAGTTTCCAAAATTTGGGAGTAGGCCTTTCTTCCATTCAAACTAATTTGGGTAACAATGAAAAAATTCACTCATAAACAGGGTTTTTGACTACATCTTCTTCCGTCAGTGGTTCTCGTTTTCCGCTCCAACCCACATCATCTATTCTCTTCCTTCCACCCATTCTTTTCCCCCCAGAAAAGTCTGGCTTAGACACTGTGCTTCAATTTTCTGTAGAACTTTCTATTTTTCTTTCCCATTCTTTTTGTTTAGTATATGAAAGCAGCTTCCTGTTTAGAAACATAGGAGCCCTACACCCTCAGTAATGATGTATTCAGCCCATCAATGATCTTGGCATGAATGCCTTAAACCTTAATAAGCCTGATGGGATTTTCTGTACATGTCATCATCAGCCCAAAAAACAATGCACAGCATTTGTCATCTTGCACTGAATCACGCTCCCTTCCCAGTGCTCCAGTTCTATTAAGAATTCTAAGGGCTTAGAATCTTAAATGCTATTCTCTTAAATAGTTCAAATTATAGATTCCTACTGCCTATAGAACAAGAACAAAACACCAAGAGAAGACAATGTCATTGGAGAACTCCCAGTATAATCAACACTGTTCTGCTTTTCCAGCCCTGAGTCCCTGCAGAGGTCTGCCATTGCTCACACAGCTCAAGGCCTACTGGAACCTATTATCCACATCCTGGGCTTGTCCTGTGCTAGGGAATAGGAATGAAACAGAAAATGTAAACTCTGTTCAACTAAACGAAAACAAGCACAACCTGAAAAAAACCTACATGAACTAAAACAAAATTGTGTGTTGTTAGATATTACGTAGACTGGATCAAAACGTGTTTCTCTGGGTTCAGGAAGAAGTGTTGGTGACTAAAAGTAAAATGTGATGTTTTCACCTCGAGAGTCTGATGTCCATACGTTCATAAGCACAGGCTGTTTCACCGTGCCATTAATTCAGCAGGGAAGTTCTCCGGTGAAGCTACTGAACAGCCATCCAACTAGCACTTGCAGCGGTTGGTGTAGAAGCAGCACTGTATGCCACACACAACAGTGTGCCGTTCATCTCCAAGCAGTGCTCAGCAGCAAAGTGGTTAACCACAGCAGTTTGTTCTAAATGGTATACTGCTTCAGCTAATGCTACCAGCACAACTGCTAGCTTGGAGCTCGTGCATTTTGAAGTCTCACAATGCAAGACACACACACTGTTTTACTTCAATTCTTCTGAGGGCTTGCTCTGTGCCTACATAAACATCAAAACATATTTTGATTTTGACTTAATGGGTGAGCAGCAGAGTTGATTTAAAACTGTCAGCAAGTGCCATACTAATTAAAAACAAATGAGTAATTGTACAACTACAGGGCCTGTTGACACAGGCTACATACATCAAAATCAGGCAAAGCCAACCAAGCTTAAGTTTGAGACAACACCACCACCTAGCGTTCTACAGGAGTTACATTCAAAAAAGTCTGCATAGGAATTTCACAAGCAGTTGACACTCACAAAATTAAGAGGACAGAAAAGAGTCCAGCTATACCAGCACTTCGGGAACGGGAATTACAAAATAAATAGTTTGTAATAAAAGAGCCACGGGGAGTCAAATGTTTAAAGAATTTCTGCACTGTCTGCAAAGACAATAAATTGAGAACTTACTCTGCCACCTTCTCGAAAAAGATGAAATCCAAAAGCTGAAAACAACTGGAAGGCTACTAGGGAGGTTACTAGTATTTATAAAAAGCTACTAGAATAATCTTTAAGAAGTTGAATCACATAAAGAAATTCTGGCAATCTAAAACGATGAGACAAGCTGAAAAGGCATTTGAGAAGTCTTGAGAAGTTATTTTAGGAAAGTTAACGATACATTATGTACGTACGCCTCATGTTTGAAAAATAAAGTGTAAGTATGTATGTAAGATTACAGTTGATATGCAACAAAAGAATAAAAACAGTCAGAAAGACAAGATTGTAGAAAAACTTTATTTTTTTAAAATCCACATTCATCACAGATGACCTTAGGCTAGCTTCCACTCTGAAGAGCTCATTTCAAATTCAATGGTCAGTAAAAGATGTTGCTGGACATTTCAGCAACGTAATAACAGAACATTATGACCAGACCACAAATACCCAAGGACTCAATTAGACAATAATTGAGTGAGCAACCACTATGCACAATCTGTTACTTACAAATTCAAAAGAAGCAGAAGGTGTTGAGACAATTTTGAAAAGATTTCTATAGGGATTCCAGTGAGTTGTGTATTACTAAATCTAACTTTTCAGCTCTGCTGATAGTTTATAATGTCTAGTAAGAATTACTAGAGAGATAAGCATGTTACGCAGGCATATATGGTTCAAGTAAAGAGAACTTTACACCGCACATCTCCATTAGCATTCTCAAAATGCATAACTGTTAACAAGTTATCTACTCTAAAAGTTATCAGTGTAGAAGTTCCTGATGTACCTATAACCTGTACCTTGTGTATCACATCAGTTCTTCAATTACAAAATCATAGTACAAAAGGAATGGAGCAGCTTTTCCCTGAAACAGTTAAACAGGAAATCTCTTTGCAGTCTAGGAAAGAAATAACTGAAGGACAATTAGGAGTAGAAAAGATGAAAAAGGAAACACGTAATCTGCTATCTCAGAATACTGAGAAGACAACAGTGCTGCACAGACATAAGGGGCATCACATGAAAGTAACAGGTGGCAAGTTAAAAACCAAAGTCCAAACTATACAAAGGCAAAACTAGAAGCATTTCTTCAGAGAACATGTACCCAGCCTGTGACATCCTGTAACAATACAAGACTGCTAGACGGATGTAGACTCATTAATTGAAGAAAACTCCATAAGGTTCTGTGAAAGAGAACTCTCCCTTCTCAGATTTGTAGATCCCTGAAACTGGAAGACTATGACTGTGTTCACCCATCCTTACTCTCTCCCCCTAGGTATCTATTCTGGGTTTCTGGAGTGGTAGGAGATAATACAATAAAGAGAATCTCAGAACAGTCATCCTTGTATCAATTCAAAACGGGAACTATTATAGCATCCATAGGATTCTTCCAACATCAAGGAGTTTTGCACGCATGGAACAGGAGTTGAGCTGATCTTGCAGAGATGGCATGTTAGGGATGGATGAGATACGGATCGCAGACAACAGTTGTTTTTAAACTAGCTCAGACCAACTTCAAACAAGGATGGTATAGTGAAGGAAGCCTACTACAAAGCCACTGCATACCTTCTCATCATTCAAATAACGTTAAGAATTTTAAGTTGTACATGTACATTTTCCTCTCTTTTGCATCTGAGGTACCTATATATGAAAATAGCATCAAGCACAGCTCTAAAATTCTTTCACGTGTATACAACTGGAATGACTTGTCCTTTCTAGGCTGCAGTAAAAGGAGTATACATATAAATCTACACGATAAAAATGTTTAACATAATTGCTATTAACACTAATTCTCAGTAATAGCTTCACTATTTCAGCTTCAGCTACCATTCCTACTTTTTACATCTATTCCAGTGCTAGAGGACATTTCATGAGAGCCGCAAAGGAGCAGCCACCTGTAAGCCAGAGCTTTTTGTATTAGTCCCTACTCTCTTTATTTCTGAGCGCATGAAGTATACGTTCACTTTTTGAGGATATATATAATTAAATAAATATATAATAAAAATAAATAATAAAAAAGTTAGCTTTCCTTTAAAAAGGATCCAGCTTGGAGCTGACCAAGATAGATCTTGCATTCTTCACCCTTGTCACAGGTTATGGACATTGTAAGTTAGGAAGATTTTAACTGTAGACAAAGTGCCAAAGCAAGCTGCTTTTGCCAACCATAAAAAGCATGCCTAAGAACCTAGACAAGTTTATAAAGTCATGAGTCAAGGTCTGTAAAAAGTGTCCCAGTGTAGACCTACTGTCTAGGTATGCCTTTCAAACATACTTAAACAATGCATAGAGTAACTGTACTCAAGCCTTTCTATCCCCCTAGGAGAATAATCTGCAAGTAGTGCAGGCCTGAGAAACTATATATTAAAAAAAGGACTTTGTTCAGGGTTCCAGTACACCTTTGCAGCAGATAACCAATAAGCATCTTAAGCATTCTGCAGAATTTAATGTATTCAAGAACTGAAGCAAGCTACAGATAGTGGAAAATGAACACATGCAACAGGCAACTCAAGAGCATGTGAAGCAGCATCTCTGTTCCCTGCTTATGTTTTTGCAAACCATTGTTCTGTTAATAAAGCTGCAATAAAAGTATTCGAAACACTATCTAAAACTTTATCTTCTTTATGTATCATAAGTGGGAAATGCACATGTGGGTGTATATATACACACATACAGTTTCCCTGCCACAAGGGTAAGGCTAGAGAATTTGAACACAGAAAAGTCATAAATTATAGCATCATAGATGTAGTGCTGTCCCCCCATAAATGTTAATCTGCAAGTCTCAAGTGTTAGTAAGGACAAAAATTAACACAACACGCTCAAATTACTACTTTCTCAGAAAGTAAATCCACATACCGCAACATTAGGTCTACATAAGTACGTAACAACTTCTCCAACAAAAATATGACCAGTCAAAACTGAAAGATAAGCCAAGTTTATTTGAAACAAAAAAAGACACTGCTATTCCCAAGATTTGAAAAAGAAAAAAAAAAAAAGGATTTTTTTTACTGATGTGACAAGACAGCCAATTTACAGCAGTTACATTAATTCAGGGAAAACGTGGTTGTTTTACACTGCTTCAACTGACTACATGCACATTCTGCAAGATAAATTTGTTCTCCTTCCAAAAAGAATAGGCAAAAACATCCTACAAAAATGTGTACACAATTTTGAGACACATGATCAAAGCACGAACCATTGTCCGAGAGCTTGAAACCTTCCAACAAGGTAAAATCCTTGGTTGCTTCAGCCAACCCTCAACGGGGGAGCTACAAGCACAACGCCGTCACCTCTGACAAAGAGCATCGGAATATTCCTTTTCGTAGACTATGAAGAAGGAAAGAAAAGTTTACATATACAAAAAGATAAGTTTACAGAACACATGCTAAGCACGTGACCAAATTCAATCATAACAAAACACCAGAAACAACTCCAACAAACATGAGCTCAGATATATAACTCTGTCATGCTGATGAAATCAAAACAATCAACACCAAGTCTCTCCATATCCTTCGGACTTCCGCAACAACTTGTCTGAAACTTGTTAAATCTTAGTCCAAAAAGTAGTTATCAATACACTATTTTAACTATATGACATAGTTTCACTTCAAAAAAGTTTTTTATAGAGATAAATACACTGAAGTCCTTACTTTATAAATTTCTTCATAGGTTTCTTCATCAATCTCTATTGTTGTTACAGTTTCTTCTACATCACCCAGAATCATATTTAAGTGCTGATCATATGCCTGTAGGAATAAAGTTAATTATTTCTTCCAAAATTCAAACAAACTCAATAAAATGACAATTTTAGCAAGACGTTCAGACAGAATTATTTTAGCCTGATTTGACCCAAATGTACTGTTATGTCAAAACAATTCTTTCCCATCAGTCCATATTCCCAGAATTTATTTTTCTGGGGCCAACTAAATGGCTATGAAAACTGTAACTCCTACAGTGTTAGAAAAATTTAAAATAAGCACAAGCTCCACCCTACAAAAGCACATTAGGAATTACACCAGTGCATCATGTTTGTGTTCCCAAATGAGTTTGAGGCCTAGTTAATACATAGGGCAACTGGTTCTCTTCCACAACACTGTACTGTATTCAGGAAGAATGACAGACCTAATGAGACAGACTGGTTTTCTATTAAGAGACATATTACTCTCAGAAAAAAGCACTTAAAATGAAATTTGCAGAGAATTCAGCAGAGTACATATCCCAGCATACCCTCATGGTCCTGCCTGATAAGATAGTTGTTTGATAATGATTGTTATTTCAGTCTAAATAGACCTTAGAGTCCTTTACAAGAAGATGTCTGCATCATTACTTTACAGACATGGAAACAGAAGTCAGAAGCAGAGGAATGAATTACATGATATCATTTAGAAGACCACAGGCAAGAAAAAACAAAATGCATCTTTTAAATCTCTGGAAGAGCATTTTATAGCAGAGTACTGAACAAATTTTATTTTGCCCCTGAACATATTACACCTTTGAAAGAAGAAAGAGTTCAACCCTTGTTACTAAGATGACCTTTAACCTGCCTTCTCTAACCACTTCTCCACTTTTAATCAAGAGATATAATTAATTACTTGTGCTTTTAAACAAATTGAACAATCAATAGAATATTACAGGCAAGCTTGTATAATAAAGTGCTACAAATAAAAAGTGTTGCCCAGTGCTTGTCTGGATAAGCATAGTAGCATTCTGAGTTTTACTTACGTGTAGTCTGCCTCTAAGTTCTCTGTCATTCCTCATTTTAACATAGATTCGCTCATCTAGACTGAGTCTAATGAGGTCAAGTGGCTCCTCTACAGTATTTGTTGTTTGTTGCTAAAAAAAACACAATAAAGAAAATTATTTATAAAGATGATTGTGAACTTCTAGATTCCTCAGCATTTGAAAGACACTGAAAACAAACAGGTAAGAACACAGAAGCTGGTATTTTGAAACACTCCTTCAAATCCTGGTGACTCTGAGTGCAGGTGGTATTATCACACTATGGATGTCCAGCAGTCTGTACAGAATTAGTTAACAGACTCCAGGTTAGTTTGTAGTAAATCGTGCCTCATGTATTCTGTCATAAGAGGTGTATTTTTTAATCCGCAAGCACCGTCAGTACTGAAACAGAAAGTCTAATCCGCACAAAGGAGCATGGTAACAGAAAGTACCGTACCTGTAGCACCACACGGCTCTAGGTAGAAAGCCAAACACACAAACACATTTCACGAGCCCACATCAGCCGGCTGGGTAACACAGACACCCCTAGCTGAGGCAGAGCACCACACCTCAGTTCTGCCAAGCCCCAAAGCAGGTTAGAGACCCGGACACACTCGGGGCTCCTCCTTGTGAGGAAGGCGAACTTTCAGGACCACGTCTAAGAAGTGTGAACACCTTTTTACACCACCACCCCTAGCATGCCACCCATTTCTTCCTCAGCGAGGGACAGCCGACTGTTACAACACCCGAGCTGAGCAGCCCTAAAACCCACGGCGGGCCGCCTCCATCTTACGCCCCCCTTCGCTCTCCTCACAGCCGCGGAGAGCAGGCGGGAGGGCGGGAAGGAGCTCAGCAAATGGCGGCGAGGAGCCGGGAAGGGCCCCGCCGCCACCACGGCGCTCAGGGGCTGGCAGCCAGGGCCCGGCGAAGACCTCCCCGGTGCCTCCCGGCCGAAGGGAGCCGCTCACCTGATCCACCTCATCCGCCATCTTTCAAACAGCCGCCCGCCTTCTCCCGCGAGACGCTATGGCCCTTCCCCTTCCTTCTCTTCCCCGTCCCCTTCCCCTCCGGCGGGGCGGGCCGTGGGGCGGGCAGGCGGGCGGGGTGTAGCGCCATGGCGAAGAAACGCAAAGCCTCTACCCCGGCGGCGGCGGCCGCCAGCAAGAAGCGTCCCGGGGGGCCGAGGGCCGAGGTGAAGAAGAAGAAGGAAGAGGAGGAGGAGGAGGAGGAGGAGGAAGGTGGGTGCGGGCGGCCATCGCCGGGGTCTGGGGCTTCTCTCGGCCCCTGGTGCGTCGGGGCGCAGGGGGGCGGTACTCGCCCGTAGCGCAGCCCTGGGGCTCGGCTGGCTGCGAGGAGGGACAGGGGCCGTTATGTGGGATTGGAAGGGGGATAAGCTGCTTGGGTAAGTAGGGGGCTTGTTCTTCAGCTGACCCCACTGGTAGGACCGCAGGAAACTCTATGTACTTCTTGTTCACCGCGTTGTTATGAGTACGTTCCGGTAGCTGTTGTGCAGTTCTTGCCTATTTACTACAAAACGGCGATGCACTCTTCATTTTGAGCGTTCGCTTTCTTATGTAACTGGTGGATAGTTTGCTTCTAACAAAGTCTTTGGAGGTATTTTTTCTGATTGCTATGGAGATGAGATTTTATCCTTTGATATACGTTCTTTTCTTCTATCCAATGCAGATGATTTTGAAGAGAAGCAGCCTAGTATAAAGAAGAACAAACCCAAAGTTCCAGCTACAAAGAAGAAAGAAGACTCTGATCCTGGAGTTTCCAAGTCAGCAAGTAAAACTTCAAAACAAAAAGGGGTAAAATTGCTAGCAAAAGAAAATAAAAAAATCACAAAAAATAAAGGAAATCATAGCAAAGAGCAAACCTGCAGGTAAGTTTACTTATTATTCATCATTAGAGTATAGAGGAGCTCTCTGTTTCAGGTTGTTGGTTGTTTATTTTTTGGGGTTTTTTTTAGGGCCTTTTGCTGCAAATATGCATGTAAGTAGATTGCTTTAGGCTGAAAGTCCAGTTTAGTTCATTTGTGCCACACGCTTTAACAGACAGTACGTCTGATTGATTGCAGAATCAGTCTTGAGGAAGACCGTCTGTACAGAAAGCAAATATCTGAGCCTTTTCAAAACAATGGTTTAAATATATGATGTTATTTGTTCTATTTTTTACATAGGACAAGGGAGGTGTTATGGAATCTAGCATGAATAGAAATATGACCCTGAGATTAGGGTTTAGGATGATGAGTAGAAACTTTTTAAACATATAATTCCTCTGTGTTTTTTTAAGAATCCAAATACAATATTAGCATGTTTTTGCCATGATTTCTATAGGGAGTATATCAATGAGAAGAAATGAAACTGGTCTCACTTCACTGGCCAACCAGATCCTTTGGTATTAGTGTAGTGAGACAGAAACAGTTCCAATCCCAGTACACTTTGAAGGTTTGGCAAGGACAAATTATTCAATGAACGAATTCTCCAAGAACTCATTTATACAAGCTGTTAAAAAGGATGGGACCTTTTTTTTTTAGGTTCAAGCATCTTTTTTCCTAAACAATCTCACAGAACCAAGATTTAAGTTTGCACTGAAAAAATGTTGCCCAATGAGCCTGTGGTTATTTATGGCAAAGATTGCTTGCTTTTCTGAGATGACATCTGTGGTGTACGTGTCAAATATTCAAAACCTTTGCATCTGTTGTTACTGATGTAGAGGTCATGCTTCATGTATTTCCCCATTTTAAACGTTTTCTTTCTATATTTTTTTAAAATAAACGAGCACCTGAACTTTGTGATGCTAAAACCATTTTGGTAATTTTAATAGTGACTCACTGAAGCCCCCTCAGAGGGAGACAAAGTTGAAGAGAGAATCTCCTGTTAAAAAAGAGATGGATGAAGACAATACTGACGACGATGACGACAATGATGATGAAAGTGAAGATGAATGGGAGGATGTGGAAGGTAACAATTGCATGTTTATTTGTTTTAAGCAGTAAATATTCTTGTACACAATGGGTCTTTTTGTAATTTGATTTTTGAGCCATTTCCCATTTGGATTCAGGTAAATATATACTCTAAGTGTACAGAGTATGTTCCATGTGCCATGTTCCATGTGTGTTCTATATCAAAAGGTCATATCTCACAATACTTCTAGAATGATTCCAAAGTAGGAAAAAACCAGACAACTGACTTGAAGGTAAAGCTTTGCATTTGACAATTTTTTGGTGTATGTTAGGGTTATGCTACCGTGTATAGCACTTTCTTAGCTGTTAGCATTGTCTAATACTGCGAGAAGCAAAGAATGAATTGGTCTGAAGATTGAAAACTCTTGACTTCCTTTTAAAGAAAAATGGAGATGCAATCAACTGAGCTGTTCAATGAGGTTTCTACCAACAACCTGTAAGAATCATGATGATCATAATCTTCATAATTTGCTGCTATAGATTTATGCCTTCTAAAGTGAAGTCAGTTGTGTTTTTGTTGTTGTTGTTTGTTTGTTTTTTCAGTACTCTACAAGTACTCTTTGGGTGGTATCTGCTTCATTCAGCTTTCTCCTGATTAAATTTGCTTGTTGCAGTCACTTGTCATTAGACTGTGCTGAGCTGATTCCTCAGTGGCAGTTTACTAGCATCCCCCAGTTACTTGAAAAAGCTGAGTAGACACTGTGTTACAGAAGATCCAGGAACTGGTAATTACTGGGGACGTTCTCTTTGTAGGTTGTTTGAACACATGAGGAGGAGTGGGTGGGTTTTTACCCATTGTCAGTCCTCCTTATGGCAAGTACTCTACATTTGCGTATTATTTAGTAATATTTTGTTTTGTGGTTTGTTTGTGTTTTTTTTTTCCAGAACTCCAGGAACCTGTCACAGGTAAATTAGAAGAAGCTGCTGTTCTTTCGTCAGTGGCGCTGCCAAGCAATCCAGTTGAGATAGAGATTGAAACTCCAGAACAACGTAAGAGAAGAGAGAGAGGGTAAGAACAGGGAAGGCAGTGGAGGGCATCTCATGAATCTAGAAAGGCAGATCCATAGAAAACTACAACATCCATTTCTTCTGTAATCTTATGCAGAGAAAAAAGGAAAGCTGAGTTTGAGACCTATCTTCGGAGAATGATGAAACGTTTCAGCAAGGAGGTTCGTGAGGACACACATAAGGTATTGGTCACAAAGAAACCTGGCAGAGAAAAAAATGAGTGTAAGATCTCTGAACTGGTCCATAATGAGGAAGAAAGTAATTTTTGATCAAAATAATTTTGGGTCCTTGCTAGAAGAGAAAAAATAAAAAGGCTGTAGTCCAGACAAATGCTCACTGGACTTCTCCTGAACTGTAAGTTAGAAACATCCATGACTGCATTATTAAATTTCTAAATGAAAACAGATGTGAGTAGGGGGTGTGTTTCTCCGTTGCGTGTATCTGCTGATTCTATTCATGTTAAACTGTCGGTCAAATGAGCAGGAGACACTGACAGGAACTTCAAGGCTTTACTCTATTATGATGGTGATCAGATGACAGTCCTGTGTCCACCCTGTTTGTAGTTGCCTGTCTCTGTCAAAAGGAGCAGTAGAGGCATCTTCGTTTTTAACCATGGACAGTAGTTCCAGCAAAGAAAATCTTGTCTGAACTCACTATAGAAACTTTCTTCTCTCAGGTTCACCTCTTGTGTTTATTAGCGAATGGTTTCTATAGGAACAGGATCTGCAGCCAGCCAGATCTTCATGCCATTGGTCTGTCCATCATCCCCACACACTTCACAAAAGTGCCTGCAGGCCAAGTGGACATTCTCTACCTTTCCAACTTGGTGAAATGGTAAAATACTCTCTCCTAGTCCTGCTATCATATAGAATGTAGAATCAGGGTCCAGGGAAAGGGGTAAATGTAATTAAAAATTTTCACTGATTTTTTGATTTGAAATACAAGAGTGAGAGGCTGTCCTTTGTGAAGAAGGAAAGGATGAACTATGAATTGTAAGAATATACGCACAACAGTCGACAATAAATAGGTGTCTCAACATTTCAGGTTTATTGGAACCTTCACTGTCAATGATGAGCTTTCCACTGAAAAAGGAGAGTCCCTTCAGTCAACCTTGGAGAGGCGCTTTGCCATCTATGCTGCACGAGACGATGAAGAGTTGGTTCATGTAAGTGACTTGGAACTGCAGGGTTGGTCGCTGAATTTGGATGCTAGATCATTGCAAACAAGGTGGTGTTTGAGGGGTGGATTTGTAGAAAACAAGTTGGTGATTTAGAGTATTTCCTGCTTTTTTCTTTCTGTTGTATTTTCGTCTGGAGTCCTTCTGTGATTAAGTTCTTCAGTATGAACTGTGCCTAAGAAAGAACTGAAAGAGCTGCTGCTTTGCAGATGTGTGGCTTGCAGCTTTGCCCTGTTGCTGATAAATGGGACGTTGCAGCTTCTGTGTCGCAAAGCAGTTATTGTGGTCTCTGCAACCCTGCTGTGTAAATAGAAATGCCACTTCCTGGGACAGGAGGTAAAGACAAAGCAAGCCTGGTTTAGACACTTAGAAGTCCCATGCAGGAAAGCAGGTGCTGGGTTACAGCTGTTAGCACTCAGTTGTGACTGTAATGCCATTTTCTGAATAGTTGGTGTTTCTGCTGGGTTTAGCTGGTGGTGTGTTGTTGGCCTCAGTCACCTTTGGGAAGGAGAATTTAGAGTCATCTTACTCAGTTTGCCTCAAGAACAAGAGGCTGACACTGTAGATGGGACTACGGTAACTCACCACGTGTACTCCAGGAGGATGGGTCATCTAGCCTCTTGGCTCTTTATCTGTGAGTTCACAGCAGTGCCTCTGTCACTGTTGTACCATAAATAAGAGCCAAAGACAACTGTGCAGTGCTTTGATACTATAGCAGCTGGGCTACCTGCATGTCTGTGTCAGTGTCTACAGTGCTGGGTAAAAGCTAGGAATGAAAATGGTTTGTGAGCTGTAAAAGAGTTTTGAGATTTTTTTCATATACTTTAAAAAAAGGTTAAACATGCTTTATTTTTCCTTTTGCAGATATTCTTAATTATTCTCCGAGCATTACAACTACTGTGTCGCCTTGTGCTGTCTCTTCAGCCTGTTCCTCTCAAGGAGACAACAGCAAAGGTAATTTTCATAGGGTTTGTAGAAAAGTGTAGAATTCCCTAATTAGTCACTCCCCAAAAGGAGTGAAAAAGCTGCCTGACTGTTGCAGCTTGAAGTGAATCACTTACTGCATGAACCAGGATGGTAACGATGTTCTGTCTGTCGTGCAGAAGACACAAACCCTTAGTCTTGAGGTTTCTCCTTTTAAAAAACAAACAAACAAACAAAACTCACATTTTGTATGTTTAAGCGAAGTGTTTTGTATGTTTCCTCATTTTTCAGTTGATGAACATTTCTTTAAAACTTAGACAGCGAATGCTGCTGGAGTACACCTCTCTTCATCCATCTGCCTGAAGTTTTCAAGTCCCTAAGATACAAATTGACCATGCCTTTGGTCTTTATTTACTTCATGCTGATCTCAGTATTATCTTCTTCCCACCCCCCCCCCCCCCCCCCCCCCGCATGTTGTTAGCTATGGTAAAGGTGACCTAGCCTCTTACTTGCAGGGAAAAGGCTCATCCAAGAGGCAGTCGCTCAGCAGTACCTCTGAAGGGCGGGAAAGCTCTGGCACAACACCCAAAGCCGTGGCAAAAAAATGCCCCTGCAAAAAAGCAAAGAAGGATGAGAAATCCTCAGGGAGTGAAGAAGACGACAAGGAGCCAAAGAAACCCAGAACTGCTCGGACCAAAAGGACACACAAGTCAAAGCTGCCTTCAGGCAGCCAGGAGCAGAAGGAAATTAGTAATGAGGAGAGTGGTTTAGGGGAAAAAGATGTGCCCGTCAGGCCCAAGAATGATCGCAGGAGACGAGTGGCCTCCAAAGTGTGTTACAAAGAAGAGAGTGGAAGTGATGAGGGCAGTGTTTCTGACTTCGAGATTTCAGAGGAGGAGAGCGATCTCTCTGATGAGGATTTTGAAACTGTATCTAAAAAGCAGAGAAGGTCATTGGGCTCCCAGAAATCAAAGCTAACATCTATCAAAAGCCCCAAAACTGGGACTTCAGAATCAAAGCAATCCAAAAATTGTTCTGGAGTTGAGCCCAGACCAGTCAAAAGCACGGCTCCAGCATTGCCTCATGCACCGAGAAAGAGGAACAAAATAATTTCTAGTGATGAGGATGATGGGCAGCAGGTGGTAAGGAAAGTGGTTGGCACAGACCAGTGGCTAGAGGTTTTCCTTGAGCGTGAGGACAAGTGGGTATGTGTGGACTGTGTTCATGGCAGTGTTGGCCAGCCCCAGCAGTGCTTCACATATTCCACAAAGCCACTTTACTACATTGTGGGATTTGACAACGATGGGAGCGTCAAGGATGTGACACAAAGATATGACCCAGTGTGGATGACCACAACGAGGAAGAACCGTGTGGACCCTGAGTGGTGGGAGGACACGCTGCAGCCATATAGAAGTCCCTTTGTGGAAAGAGATGAGAAGGAGGAAAGGGAGGTAAATGATAATCATTTTTTTCAGGACTTTTAATACCAAGAGTTCAGTCCTTGGATTCTCATTCAGGTAAAAATCATCAGTAACGGTTCCATGGGGAAGGAAGTTTCTATTTGAACGTGAAATACTCATGTTTTAAAGGGAATATACAATGATACAATTCAAATAATAATCAAATGGAGGCTGTTAAGAGGAATGTGGATAACAAAAGTATTGGACAGCTCATTCTGAAAACGTACGAGCATGGGTTTCTGTATAGCCTAGCATTACCCTTCTTGGAGAGAGTCTAGGATAGGATACGTAGATCTGAGTACACATCTATTTGCAACAGGAGTGCTTTGGTCCATTGGTTCACCTGATAAAGTTTCTGGTATTTTTTTTCCTTTGATACAGACTATAATCATTATTATTTTTAAAAAGGCTAATTCAAGAGAGCCACAAAATCACTCTTTTTTTTTTTTTTTTGCATAATTCCTACAGTTTCAAGTTAAGCTTCAAGATCAACCTCTACCAACGGCAATTGGAGAGTACAAGAACCACCCTCTTTATGCACTGAAGAGGCATCTCTTGAAGTATCAGGCAATCTATCCTGAGTCAGCTGCTATCCTAGGGTACTGCAGGGGAGAGGCTGTCTACTCCAGGTGAGTGGAGTGTGTCTGTGATCTCTGTAATAAATTAAAGAGCTAATTGGTGTTAAGACCGCAGTGGCATCAACAATAGTCTCAGGCCACATACATGGATAGGGTGAGACATTGAGCAACTCAGACAGCATTTGCATACCACTTAGATACAGCTTTTTTTTACCATTTCTAGCATGTGAATATCGGTTTGGAAGTCTCTGATAGAAATGGTTGCTTTCTCTTGGCCTTTTTAGAGATTGTGTACACACGCTCCACTCCAAGGACACTTGGCTAAAGCAGGCTCGAGTGGTGAGGATTGGAGAAGTACCTTACAAGGTAAGAGGGTTTGGCTTCCTCCTGTGCAATGTCTGCCCTCTAAAGTTCAAGCTTTGTGTTGTTTTTGCCTTCTTTCTGTTGGCAGACATAGATTTCTTACTTGCTTGCATGTCATAGCAGCACAGTGAATCTGTCCACCTACTGGGCCTGTTGAAAAACAAAGCGCAGCTGTCTGTTCTTCCCATGCCAAGGGTGTCTAGAAGAACTGCACCCTTTTCATCCTCTTCCATGTAAACTTAGGAATCTAGCTCCCTGTACCATACAGGAGCCATGAGTTATCATTATAGGCGATAGATACTGAAGAAAGGAAGTAGGCATTTCTTCTTTCTGATGCCTTTTCCTTTGTCCCAGGAAAATCTGAAATCACTGTCAGCTTGTTTTTGTGGTGTTACAAGTTTGATCGTTGTATTTGCACAGATGGTGAAGGGATATTCCAACCAGGCAAGGAAGGCACGCCTTGCAGAGCCTGCAAACCGGGACAAAGAGGACCTGGCACTGTTTGGTCGCTGGCAGACAGAGGAGTACCAGCCACCTATAGCAGTGGATGGAAAGGTAGCCAGGAAGGCAGGGGGCTGGTGTTAAAGGAATTGTTTTGTATGAAGCTGTGGGCTTTATTTTTCCAGAAGCTGTATGTTTCAAAGGTGAGATCAGTCAATAACATCTGGACTCAGGCTTATTGTTCTGACGTAACTGTACCCACGAGAGAATGGTGAAAGTTTTGTCAAGGCCTTTCATTCCTGAGTCCGAGTAATGAAAGGCTGCTGACTTTCTAATTTAGTTGATCCAATTTACCTACCCCATCTTTGTTTTGCTAATTCTGTGCATTACAGCCAGAGTAACAAGGTCTGGTTGGTGAACATAACTAGGAGATAACCATGCAGCTAAAATCTAGACTTGTGCCTTTTCATGTGAATACGATTATGGTACTGGAGTGGAATGTAGAAGGTCAGCAATAGAGGAGAGACCTTGAATTGCAGCGGGGATTTTCACCTCTCTCCAGAGGGCAGGAGTGTCATTTCTCTTTAATTTTGCAATAACAGGTTCCCCGGAATGAATATGGAAACGTCTATCTCTTCTTGCCATCCATGTTACCTGTTGGCTGTGTGCAGCTCAGACTCCCCAACCTGAACAGATTGGCACGGAAGCTGGACATTGACTGTGCTCAAGCAATCACAGGATTTGATTTTCATGGTGGCTACTCGCATCCAGTGTACGTAAAGGTGCTTTGTTGCAGCTGAGGAATTTTGATTTTCTGCAGAAGTTGTATCCCCTGTGCTAAGGAGGATGTCCTCCTCTTTTGTGCTAGCTGTGGTAGTAGAGTTAATGGCCCTGGCATGCAGAAGTGACTTTATATGCTTACAGGGTCTGCACTTGTGTGGGGAGGATAGCTGACGAATTACACATTTAGATCCCATGAGACAGCTTAGTTAGTTCTGTCAGTATTCAGCAGCTTTCAGTTTGGCTGGGTCAGCAGGCATTTGCTCCCTTTTTTTTTTCTTCTAGTAGCTGACAGAGGATTCTGTTCTCCTTCCTAGTACTGATGGCTACGTTGTTTGTGAAGAATATAAAGATGTGCTCATTGCTGCCTGGGAGAATGAACAAGCAGAAATAGAAAAGAAGGAGAAGGAGGTGAGAACTATTTTTGCAGCCTCCTTACTGTTAAATTCAATTTAAGCTGTGGACAGTAAAAGGTAGGCTATGTAAGCAGCAGACACAGCTCTATGATGGTAAGAGGCTAATTGCATCCCCCAAATGCCTTACCTGGGGCTTGCTGTCTGCACTGCAATGGGAAACAATACAAATGTGTAGTGATATCTGAAATAGTGCATACGTTGGAACAGTTTTCCATGGCTCCTGGGAAATGGAAGTGAGGAATACATGTATGAGGTTAAACTTTTTGAGGAAGCTCCAGTGTGTTTTACACAGTGAGTGACAGTAATTCGTATGGTTAGCAGATAAGCAGACACCAGTACATCGTACTCCTAAGAATCCTACCAGCCTATAATCTTTTAATGTGACGCATTTAAGTTGGTGGTGTGTTGTTTTTTTAATTGCCATTTAAAAGTCTTCAAACTTCTATTTTCTGTCAATGTAAATACATTGGAACTTGAAATAGTAATGTTTTTCTTTTCAATACTAATACCACACAGAAGCGTGAGAAGAGAGCTCTGGGGAATTGGAAGTTGCTGACAAAAGGACTTCTCATCAGAGAGAGACTGAAGCAACGCTATTCCATCAAGGTATTCTGCATTTCTGTTATTTTCTTTTTCAGGATGATATTTCTCTACAGAGAGATGTTTTTTCCAGTACTTCCAATGTGTTATTTTTCCAGCAGTAGAGCGTAGAACCTCAGAATGTAATTGCTCAAAAATCTTTCTCTTTCCTGTTAATATTTGACTAACAACTAGTTAAAAAAAAAATCTACACCAGAAATCCAACAGTCATGTCCATGAAAGATTAAGTATTGTTTAACAAGAGACAACTGTTTCCCCAAAGCATTGTTATTTTTATATTGCTCTTTTGTTGTGATATACCTCCTTCCTAAATTTCTTTCTCTAAGCCAAGTATATAGCTATAAGAACGTCAGTGGGCTGCTCTTCTGTATGAAATCAGATGTGTCTTAATCCTTTCCCTGTTGAGAAAGGTGAAAAGCATGATCTTTTTAAAGATGGTTAATTTTTATTCTTCTGTGACCTTAAACACTTGCTTGAGTTGAAGGAATGTTTGACATTCAGAAATAGAAACACACTGCTTTGGGTGAGAAGCCCAGACCAGGGCAGTCAACTTTTGTAATGTCATTGAGAGCCACTATGACAGAAAATGAGCCTTTTTAGAAAAGGGGTAGTTACAAGTGATTCCTAGAGCTTCCTTTTCCATTTTCATGGTTTTTTTTTTTCAGACTGAGCCATCTGCACCTGAGACAGAGAAAGGAGCTGGATTCTCCTCTGATGAAGAAGGAGGTCCAAGTTCAGGGACTGCAGGACGGGATGTGGCAATTTCTTGGCCCCAAAATCGCCAGGTAGAGAAGCAGAAGGAAGAGCAGACAACTAAAAAGAGCAAGCGAGAAAAAAAGGGAGAGGCAGCACAGTTGTTTCCTTTTGAGAAACTGTGATCAGAACAAGCATTTATTTACCATTTCCAGATGCAAGAACAGAATTGTCACAACAAATGTATCCTATGCCAGTTAAGAACTTCTTAGTCTTCTGTGCACTTGTGTTTCTGAGCTATCAGGGAGCAACCTAATTCAGTATCAGGAATGTCTTTTGCTGTTGTGGATGATTAAGTTCATCCCTTTATCCTTGGACTTAGGAGAAGCAGATGCAGAGTTGGACTTTCTAAGATCTCTATCTATATGAAGTTGGTCTTTTTTGTTCTCTTTTGTAAATACCACTCAGCACTGTAATAAATCAATTTTCTAAGGCGTTTCTTTCATTAGCACTGTCTCTTCCCATTTTTCTCCTTTCCATTTTTCCTACTTGCCCAGAATTAAAGCATGCAGCTGCTATTTAACAGTCTGTGGTGAGCTGGCCAAGACACTGCTAATATCCACTTCAATACTTTCAATTCATACTTTATCCAAATCAGTAGTGACGTCGAGTTCCAGTCTCACTGTCTGTCTCATCATCACAGAGGGGGAAATACTTCCTCTAAGGTGTAATGAAACATGCAATCAAGATTTAGAGGAATCCGAAAACTTACTTTCTGAAGAACACGTGCCTTTTGTGAAAACTCAGCTTTGGCTTTTCAGCCTATCGTCTTCAGCCTTCCTTTACTTTCCGAAATCTTGTTCATTAGAAGGAAGAAGCCGTGTCCTTGTTTCAAACTTAAGGTTAAATATGTCATCTTAAGTCATTTAAAATGTATACGTTTCAGTTTTGTTTTATCAAGACTGTTTGGTATTGTTCTGGAAAAAAATGTGTAAATCTGGCAGTGCTGTCAGAAAAGAAATTCAGTGAAACCAGGGAGGTTTTTAAAAATGTTATCTAGTACTTAAGTACTTAAAAAACGTTACGAGAGGAATGTTAAATCTATACAAGCTTTTCCTGCAGTTTTGAAATAGAAATACTGATCTGTCTTTTGCAGTATCTTTAAAACCAAATCAAACTGACACTGTCTCTATTTTTAAAGAGGGAAATAGTGTACTTATTGCTGGATGCTGTTACAGAGGAAGACTTTAAAATGCAAGAGAATGGTTTTCATTTAATTATGTTTCTAAAAAATCTATTTTTGTACTGTATTTGTAGAACAAAATAAAGTATTAAAACAGACTAATGCTGTCTGTTACTCCCTTCTGGCAGCAGCTGGAAGGATTCTTACATGAGACAAAGAGCACTGTAAGAGTACTATTTCTAAACATCACGCATCAGGTCCCAGGATGTTGCAGAATTGCAATACTCATTCTGAGTTTTAGTTTTTGCTACTGAGTTCTAAAACAAAAACATGACTTCACGAAAAAGTCTGTCTTGCATGAAGTATTACCATTGCAGTGGACTCGAGCCCATAGTATGTTTTGTGTTAATCATTGTGTGGGTATGGAGGAAGGTACACCCTGAGACAAGTACTTTGAATGCAAGGATTCAAGTCCAGCTCTGCCTGGCATCAGTAATTTTTCATCTGCTTAAACTAGGAGCTGATACCAGTTGTACCAAAGTGACTCAGCACTTCTTAACTCGGGATACTTAAATACATGAAGTTGTGAGTCTAGTCATTATATACAGTCAGTGGGGAAAGAGAGACAAAATGACTGCAGAAGGCAGGACACAGCTCCAAAGAGAGCCAGCTCCTAAACTAAGCGTGCAAAAAATGAGAGAGTGAACACAACTTAAGGGAGAGCAAAGCAGAAAGGAACAATTATTGACAGATAGGTACACATTGTCAGATTTTGGTAAGGCAAGAAAAATATTGCTTCCATCGTTTCTATAGAAATGTTTGCATACATACATTGAAAGCAAGCTTTGGCTACCCCCAAATGCCTATGCTGGGAAACACCAAGTTTGTTTCTGTGAAAGGAATCTTACTGTATTTTCCATTACTCCTGTGGGCACACAAATATATAAGATGAAAAGTATTTTAAGATGTTGAGTACATATGTAAACCCCCAATCTCTTTAAAAATAAAAGATGTTGAATCCAGTCAAGTAGAACCATCATACTCCTTAAATGATCCGATGGAGGCAAGGAAACTCTGTTACTTAAGTAGTACGTGATGGGGAGTAAAACCAGGGTAGTCTGGAATCAGCCTTATCATATATATATGGACCAGGTAACAGCTGCGAGATTATCTGGAACTTGTTTCCCAAGATGGGGAAATAGTTGCAGGTTATACAAAACCCAGCTGAACATTTATCTTCACCAACAGTAGAAAACTAGCTCACCTGGAAGCCACAAACTAATCTTCCATGTACCTGGACGCAACTTCTGGACACAAAGTGTGCCATGCTTAAAGGTAACAAAAAAGAAGCCCGCAGACCAACCTTCTGAAAATTGTATTTTATTAAACATACAAAAGCTCAGCACTTCTGTAGAAAATTGTATCTTCATCTCTAATATAGTAATAATGGTTAGCTTCCTGCATCATCAGTAAAACAGCAGTCCAGCGTTTGTTTTTCTCCCCAGCAAAGTGCAATTTCTCATTTGATGCAGCAAAAGTCAGAGGGCAGCAGATAGAGACTGCCTGGGATCACCAATGCATGTCAGCTACACGCATGAGACTACGTGCACTTCCTATAACCTTCCACTCGCTACCACTGCTTTCAGAGACATGAGACTGAATTGACAATATTAAAATACCAGAAAGAAGAATGAAAATAATTAAGGCTAATAAGGTAATTCCTACTTCTCAAAATGTTTGTGATTTATAAATCAGATCTCCATTTTAGTACCATTTATAGGAAACATTTGCTTCAATGTATATTCAAGTTAAATCCTTTTGGTATGGGGAATACAGTCTCAAGTACTAGTTACAACAGAAACCTGTAAGCATCCCAACACTACAAGAAAAGTGTTCTTATGATATAATGATAGCGCAATGTTTAAGCTACTAAGTCTATGAAAGCTAATCAGGCAGAAATGTTTTCATGACTTAATTTCATGGAGCATTTTCATTGTCCTTGCTAAGTGAAATTCAAGAAAAAAACAGTACGTATGGCAAAACACACCAAATATTATAAAGAATATATATTTGATTATTAACCAGTCTTGTTTCAAGGCAGCAGGTTTTATTTTTAAAGTTAAAGGTGAGTGACCTCTGAGTATCCCCTTAAAGAAGTGCAATTTGAAGTTTTTATGTAACGCTACCATTTTGGGTGCTTAACCAAGAACAGCTTCTGAGACTTTTAAAAGAAGTTGAGGAAAATCACTGCTTTCTGGCAGATCTTCCCTGTCTTAGAGCATGGCTAACCTGGACACTCAAGACTTCAAGTTACTTTAAAAATACTGAGTCCAAAAGATATATTTTACAAAAATATTTTGTCAAAAGTTGTTTTTCCTTTAACGATGCACTTCCAAATACATTAGCCAAAGAAGCGCACATGACTGTACAAATCAGAAAAGGCAGCAGAGGGATGGATTGTCAGAGATAGGTACGAACACGTTTTTCCTAAGGATTTCAGATCCCAGACCATGTGATGAAGCTGGCACTTTCTCCATAATATACACAGTGCCCCACCTGTTGGTAAGGATTTGCCAGTTCAGGGGGAATTAATAAATGGTGAATGATAGTATCTGCTTTCTCTCTGAGTTATAATGAATACAGATGCTCCAAAATGCTTTTTCCTGAAGTCAGTATCACTGACTTCCTACAAATAGCATGCTACAGTCATCTTTTCCATAGATAATACATTTATGAATGGCCCTCCCCGGCTGCTGGTGCACACTGCTGAACCACGATGTGCTGTAAGCATGCTGCAGTAACTGGAACAGAAATGCACTTGAAGAGTTTCTAGCCAGGATTCAGTGCAGAACCCGAGAGCTTCTTTCTCACTGGTGCTTCTTTGGTGGAACACGGGATTTTGCAACCACGATTGGAACTACAGAGAGCAATCCAATCAGCAAAGCCCAGAGAGGGCGGTAGAAGAGCCAGCCAATGGAGATAGTCAAGAGTGACAACGAACTGGCTACGCAGAAGGCAAAAGCTTTTAATCCAATGTTAACCAGATCTCTCACAACAGGAAACCAGTCCACTGCAGAAAGAATTAAACGGGATAAAGTAGTTGACAAGATTATCATTTACAAGCAACTCTTATTCATGCCTAGGATCCGCACATAAACAATTGCAATCAAAAGGAAGACTCAAATTATTATCAAGGGCACTGGAAAAGGCATTTCAGCAGAGTATCCTCCAGGCATTTGATAAATAAGCAACAGCTAAACATCTAAGACAATGGCATCCTCATCTGTTCAGACAGGAAGTCATGCAAAATTAAGTCTGAAGTCTTGTCCAATGCTTAAGAGGCAGTGTAGACAGATAGCCTTGCAGCTATGGAACAAGTCTAAGGCAATGCAATAATAAGGCATTGCAATAATATGCAAGCCAAAAAGGAATTTCTGGCAAAAATAATCCTTCCAGTTGTATGTGTATGGATAAGTAAATAAATAAATAAATAAGGAGTATCAAAGTTTATCAAAGCGAATAATAGCTTTGATGTTTGAAGTTTATGCAAGTTTGAGGCACCATCCTCCTGTTCTGTGTTTATTCCAACATTCTTCTAAGTTAAAAGGATGAACCAAAACTTCTTTGCTGTGCTCACAGTAGCGTAGAATAACAAAAGACAAGTTATTATAAAACTACTAATTAAGACTTGTTGGGAGACCACCTGTATATGGGTGTAGAAAGAAATTGGATTGCAGCAGCCACAGCAAGACTTGAAAGAACCAGCTCAGCTTGTGCTTTGGCTTCTAATTTTGGTAAGCACTGGGCTGGGATCTTCTGAGACTGGCAGAGAGATACCTGTTTGTTTATTTATCTTCACAAAGTCTCCATCTGGTGCTGGAATCCTGTTTATCCGCAATTGTTTACAGGGACTTTCACACTGAATCCAATCTAAGATCAAACAAGATTCTTCCTGGCCTCCAAATTAATTGATTGCACATCTGAGCAAGAGAGGACGCTCTGTGGATTATGATCCTATTTCTAAGTCATTTTAGCTTTCTGTCACAAACTTACCCAAAGTGTACACAATTCGGGTCATTAGGTTGATGCCTACAAACATAGCCAGCCAGCCGGCTGCACGGAGGGCCCAAGTCTTCATGGTGTTACTCTCGTGCTCTTTCTGAAACACCTCCTGAAAACAAATGCCATTACATGCAGTCTGTTTCTCAACTTCTTTTGAGATCCAACTCTTTCCAGTACATTCTGAACAAGTCAGAGTATTTTAGGGGTGCAAGTTCTCCTGTAAAAGACACTTTGCAGTTCATTCTTTATGGCGTTTTTTTTGGCAGTAATATCCCAGCACACTACAAGAGATTTCAAAGCGCAGCACAAGGGAAGCCTCTATTTTTCTAAATTAAGACAGCTAAATAAGCACCCTCTGACACTCTCTATAACCAAAGAGAAAGAGAGGGAGAGAGTGAGCACAGGTTTTGGTGCAAATGGATACACTGAACATTACTGTGGAAAACAGGGCACGAGTAAGTACATGTAACATGCAAGATTTAGTTTCAGTATCTTTGCAGGAAGAGAGAAAAGGCAATGAAGGAAAACTGCATGAAAGAAAAAAAAAAGTAGTATGCAGAGAAGAAAAGATAAAAGATGTGTATATTTCACCAAGCAAAGCAAAACATCTATTTGCAAGAATTCCAAGAAAGATTTTTTCAAAATGGATTGCGTGCCCCTCTCCCTCTACAAAACCTACACATGCAGATGGCTAAGAAATAATACAACACTCATAGGAAAAGACACACGTATGACTGATTGACTACTTGTATGTACAAATACTTTAGAATTTATTCATTTTTAGTGAGTTTGTTTCCAATGAACTAAAATTCTACTTGACGAAGATTCAGAGCTCACAGCAGAGAGCTGATTCTACTGCTACTCTTTCAACTCAAAACAAACGCTTTAACTGCTTTTGGAAGCTCCTGTAAATTCCTGACATCTGGGATTTTTGCGGCAGGGCATAAAGCAATCATTAATGGAAACCAACCTACTAAAAGTAGTAAATGAATCACCAAATTGCTGGAGCATGCAGGATTTATTGGAGCATTATGCACCGCCTGAAGGTTCTTTCTCAGCCAGAAGAGCAATAAACATTTCAAGCAAGCCTAAACTCCCTGTTTAGAGAGGCTGAAGAGAGGATAGCTCCTACGGTTTATTTAATTAAAGCCTGATTTGTACAGTTTTTGCATATGACCTTTTCAAAAGCATGTGTTTGTGTGTGTGTAAGTGGGAAGCTACCGAAGAGAAAATAAAAGCAAAATGAGAAGGCACAGGAACAGTCCTTAGAGCAAATGATGTTCAGTAGCATTACAAGGGGACTTTTTTTTTTTTTTTTTTACTACAGTTTAGCTACAGCTTCTTCTTAAAATGGAAAAAGAAGTAGGAATAACTATAGTCAGATTATATACTGCTAGCAGGTGAAGCACAGCATTTAGCTGCAACACAAAGAACACGCAGAAAGCAGGAAGGCAAACACAGGCTGTAACGCTTTGCCCTAGATAAAGCATGGAGAAAAGCCAATGTTTACATCAGCTATCTCCTCCTCTAGAACAGGCCTGCGGGAGAATGAGAGCTTATTCCATTGCTGCTTCTGCACTACCATCTGTAATTTTAACCCTTCACTTGTACACTGTGGTATCTTACCTCCACGGACAGATCCCCAGGGTAGAGAATCTGCAGGACAACTCCAGACTTGGTGTGATATGGAACAAGTTGATCACCTTTCTGGCGAGCAATCACAGTCACCTTGGAAGAAAGAGAAATAATTTTACTGGTTACTGAGTTAGGGACAGAATTTGCAAAATCCTCAAGCAGCTGAAGACCCACCTTATCAGCTGAGCCCAAATGGGGGTCATCTCCACTCAGACCTGCATAGAAGAACGAGACACGAAGGTCTCCCACCTACAAATAAGAAGAATATTTCAAATCAACAGAGAAAGATTTCTTTACAAAGGAGAATCACAGAAAAGACAACTGTGCATGGGAACGCTATTTCTGTATCATCACTTTTCTTAAGCATTTATGTCAAGCCAGAGGATATCCTGTAGGAATTCTAAGCTGCACTTTTTTGAGACCTAGCTGATAGCCAAAATGTGATAGCTCAAATGCTGCTTTGCAACATCCCCTCTGATTTAGCTGCATGAACACATTAACACCAAAGAGATCCTATGTTCATCCCTTGTCATTTCATCTTTTTTCAGAGGAGGGCAAGCAGCACAAGCTGAGAACAAGCTACTTCTTTGTACTCAGTTCAGTACAGCAAGGCACGGGTGGAACCTACCTCCCAACACCATCCCATGCCATTCTATCTAAAAGCATGCTAGACAAAAAAAACAAGCAAACAAACAAACAGAGAAGATGCAAGCAGAGTCAGAAGCTTCCTTCAAGACAATCACTCTCACTGAAGGACTGTACTAACGGTATTGTCCTATGTGGTACTCTGTACCCCAAGTTCTACATGTTGAAATAGAAATGGGACATACCCCAGCTTTCTTTTTCACATTATAGCAATTTCTGCTTTAGTTTTTTTCTCATCTTACTTCTGGACGCCTGGGGTTCTCGCTGTGGTAAAAATAATCTCCTCCCCGGGTAACGTCAGCATGTGGATCCTCAAGGTTTGACAAGCTCAACTGCTTGAAGTCATCAATCTTATCCACAAGACCTAAGCAGAATAAAGAAACAAGCTCAGGTCTGGTGTCTAACAGCCAGTTTGCAGGCTGGCTTCCTGGCTTCATTTGAAATGACTGCCGTTGCAGAAAGAACTGAAGTCTGCTGCTAACAGAAGACACGAAGTCAGTACAAAGCAATTCTTACCTTTGGAAAGGACAAAGCTTCCAACCTGAACATTAGGAGAAACAGCAGTGAAAGACTCCACAGCCATGGCACTGGGGAACAGAAAGAGCCCCTGATTAGTTCCAGAATTATGATCAAATTCTTAATTTGCAGTATGTAATATAAAACACATAAAAGGTACTGTATCAAACATCAGGAGAAACTCAATGAGCTAAATAGCTGACATATGTGAGAACAAATCCATTGAGAAACTGTCCTGACTTCTTGGCATTGGAACCACTAGAGTAAGTTAAAGCAAGGTACGACTGTCTCATCACCTGGCTTAACCTTCCATCCACACCATAGGAATTCATCATTTTTTTTCTGTGCTGACCCTATGTTTCAAGTGACAATGATTAATCACATTCCCAGATGAATACTTGCAATGTTTAACTACACGTCTAAATGTACTTTATTTCTAGCCTGAATTTACTTAGCTTCTGCTGGAAGTTATTAAATCTTATTTGCTAAATTAAGAAAAACAGATCATAAACCTTCTCCAGATAAAGGTACTTCTATATCATGGCCAAGTTAAATAAATTCCCAGTTCTGTAAACCTTTAATTACAGACTTGACTTCATTTTCATAAGTGGCCCTACTGGATTCTCCTCGGCAATAAATAAACGTTTTTGAAAACAAAATCTATTAAGCTGCATAAACAGTAAGATGGATGGATGAAAGGAAGACATGCTGTACACACTCAAAATAGTCTCATTAATGCCAAGTATGTATTCTAAAGTTCATCATGTCTGCATACGTAGTGCTGTTTCAGGCAAGGATCCACCACAGTTACACTCAGACTCCTTGGTTTGTACACTCAGATGAAGCATTCTAAGTTGCAGCACTTTTTAAATGATGTACTCCAATAGCACTAATCAAATATTCCCTACTCTCAAGTGCAGATTTGCATTTGCTGGAGAATGCTCACTGAACGTTCGTTAACAAAAAAGCATGCATGGGGACAAGAGATAAAGCAGGTATGTCATCTATGCATCCTTTTTCCATTCTCATCTAAACAGGTCTATGTTACTTGGGACTTATAATCAAAAACGTGTATGTCTTCATTTTCCTTCCTAACGTAGTATTTCCAAATAAAGGGCAGTTTATTTGGATGAGCCCATAGGGCCAAAACAAAGCTCTGGAGATTAGGCAGAGTTGTAAGTTTTATTCAGATCCTGGTTCTCCTATTCCTTTGGCTGTATTTGTCACTTACACATTTTTTTTATTTTTATTTTTTTTGCCAGATGGTATCCTGCATCCTAAGGAACCTAGCAGGTGCTGTAAGAATGACAAGCAAGTTAAAACTTAGTATTAAAAATGGCACACCGCAGTGTAATTAAAATGTTGCAGACGAGAGAAATACAAAACTGATTATATAAAAGCAATTGCCACAAATATGCCTGAGCTCATACATGCTAGCTTAAAAGAACAGCATGCAAGTGGTATGGCAAGCTCATGGGATGCCTGCTATTCTCACTCTATTTGTGAGAGAAGAAAGAACTAGTAATAGCCTACACTAACAGACAATAAAAGCCAGAAAGAAACCCATTCAACTTCTCCCACACGGAAACCACGTGGTCCAGAGGTACAATAATAGCCTGATGTCCAGCCATGGCTAATGAGTAGCATAATGCTGGTTCCACCAGGCAGCTTGAAACTGCTACCTATCTGTGCCTAAATTCTCCCAAATAGAAAAAGGCAAACACTTTCCATCTACTTTGCTGTGTCATGAAGATCAGTCATGGAGCTCTCATCTTTGATCACATACATTGACAGAATCTAGAGAGACTGTGCTAGGTGATAAATTACCTGGGGTTTTTATGTCCAATTTCTCGATCGAAATTCCTGCTGTTCACAACTTCAGATTTCCATTCAGTATCTAAAGAAAATGATACGAAGGTTGAGAAGATGGAAAGAATTGCCACTGAGATCTTAGTTACTGAAGACACCTCTCAATCAATCAGTTCTAAATTACATAATTACACTCACAGTAATACTTTTTACATCAAGAGACAAAATGTGATAGTCTGTAATGATACTTAAATCCAGCCTCCTAACATATTAGCAATGAATGTAAGGGCTTAGAGAGGGATTTTAGAGATAAAACTGTAACTCATCTTCACTCAGTGGGAGCTTTCCTGTTGGCACCTTCCCTGATCAGACTTTGAGTCCTGGCTCCAGTCTTTGGGATCAAACTGGTTTTGCAAGGAAAGGCTGTGAGCTCTGCTGGAACTAGCAGATTTCAGCGCAGTCAAACAAGATAGAGATGGAACCTGTAGCTGCCACTGTCAAAAATGCATAACACTGCCTTCATTTGGGCTACAGCAGGCTCCCCGCATCCCCAGAGCAGAGTAGGGGGTTAGAGGGGAGAGGAGTCTGGAGTGAACTTGAGCCTGGAAAAGGGTGGGAGCAAAGGGGTTTTCCCAATATCCAAATCAGTAATTACGTATTTTATTTAACTGACAATATATTAAGTTAGTTTTCCACAAACCAAACCTGTTCTGTCCACAATGGCAAGTGATCTCCCTGTCTTTGACTCCATAAACTCTCTTGTTCTTATTTTTCCTATTCTCTCCCCAAATCTGGCTGCAGGGTAAACGAGCGATCAGCTATCTAGGCCCTTGGCTGCCAGACAAGGACAACCCACCAGGATCTAGAAAAATACCAATTTTTCCTGGACAGAATCCAACAATCTTGAGAGCACAGTTTTTTGTTTTTGTTTTGTTTTGTTTTTTTTAAATTGCCATTTTTAATAGCTCACACCCACCACTAACTTTGCTCCTTACAGATCTCCATGCTACAGAGCCCCATGCTACAGTGAGCTGGGAAATTTTTGTGATCGCACCCAGAAACCGCACCCCCACGTTACGTATCCACGTGCTTTAACTGGGAGTAAATGAAGCAGAGAGACTCATCCCCAGATACACAATGACTCAATAGTATTATTTTTGCCACTGGGTAGATCAGAATGATCCTCCCACTTCTGCTCCTACCAAAAAAGAAATACTTGGCAAAAACTACAGCACACATCAGAAGGTGGTGGTGGTTTTCATTAGATAGTATCAACACCTAAACAGACTCTCAACGTGCTGCCTTTATAGGCTGGAGCTACGCTGTTCTTCCCTGTCTGTTCTCTTCTGCTCACACCTGACATATGCCTAATTACAACACTTTGGAAGAGCAATCTCAGAAGTAGCTCTGAACACACTCTGCTCCCAGCTCTGCACAGTGTGCTCTCCATCTCCCATCACCAAGGACCCTATGGGTCCTACCCCTGGAGCACACATCCTATCTCCAGATGCTCTTCCGAACGCTGGGATTTCCAAGACAAGACTCAGATATTCTGTAGCAGTTGCTTGCTAACAGCACATATGTTTGTCAACTTACTGTATGTATACTTTGTTTCTTTCTTAATCTCACCATTTTCTTCATATTCCCTGCAAAGAAAAGATAAAAGAATTGGCTTCATGGTCTATGCTCAAGTTTTAAAGAACAGAAGGAAAGGTTTAGCAATCACAGGGGAAAAAAAAGGATTATAAAGTTTTATTTAAAAAAAAAAATCAGGACCAAATATTCAGGAATAACAGTTTTGATTTGGCTAATCAACTAGCAGGCAGGGAATATTACGGGGGTGGAACTATGGAATTCCTAGCAGTCAGAAAGACAATCAATACATTAGAGAAGCTTCAGGAACGTTAGAAAGGTTAGCAGTCAGCTGGGCCTTTGGGAAAAACAGGAGTGTTTTATATTTTTTCCATAAATTGTTAAAGATTTTTGAATTCTGCTGAAAACACATATGACCAAAAATCAATGGTTTCTGAAGAAGCCCAGAACAGGACAACAATAATGAAAACAAAAAGCCACAGCCACAGCACGGAGGTCAACAAACCCCATACAAAGCTATACTAAATCAGGAAGTGGAAACATTTTATAAACAGCCTTGATTTTATCAAATGCAAATTCTGCAACATTGGCCATCTACAAAACCTGACATCTTTAAGGAAATTAAAGTGATTCCATGAAACACCCCAGAATTCCAGAACTCTCCTGACAGAGTTCAGTTGTGTGGTTGGTTGGTAGGTGGCTTTTTTTTTGGCTTTGTGAGTGGGAAAAGAAAAGAAAAAGAGTATTTGTTAATGGGATCCTGTTAAGACAACATATTCATAAACAACTTTTAAAAGTTTCTTTCACTGACCTAGAATCTTCATATTCTACCCACTGGTACATTTCCACTGTGCGCTTAAGCTTGACAGCGTGGATTGTCAGCCCATAGCTGGGATCAAACAAAGGCTGTATCAAATATAAAGAAAAAAAAAGTCAGTATAAATGCTGTACTTCACAAATTCAAACACTATACTTTTATTACTGATTACTTTTATTACTATATTACTACTATACTTTTATTACTTTGCTAGAGCAAAGGTAAAGTTCATCCTTTAGAAAACATGAATTGAAAGAAAAACATGTTTCTAAACAAAGCGACAATGTGCAAAAGTCCCAGAAGATGAAATAGAGGATCAAAGCTTCTCCAGTTTGTTACTTCTGCATGGCCAAAGGAGCAACACGATGCATCAGTGCTGCCTTCTCACCACACAGCCTCTTTCATTCAAAAATCTTTAACAACTTCACAACTGAATTAAGTACCTTAAACACATGAGGTAGCATCTCCATCCCATCTGTACTGTAAAAGCATAAACACTTCACAATGCCATGAATGTACAACAGGTTCCTTATGCAAAAGGAAATTGAAATTATCCTTCAAGTTAGTGGAAGGGTAAACACAGCATGTTGCTTAGGAGAATGAAGACTGGTGCTGTACAGCACCTCCCTGATTTTGGCCAAGAACTATAGCTCGGATGGTAGCACATAATTCTTACAGGAGAGGAGACAAGCTACTTGTTTTCTGCCTGGATATCAGTTTTAATTGGCAGCAAAGATTTCTTTCCTCCGAGCTTGAAATTCTCCTATCTTCAAGATGCTGGTTGTATTTACCTTTGATGTGCTCAGAGCGCCAGCTAAGTGCACTAGTCTCCCCTCATTCTGCTGAGACACACTGTGAATGTTATCAAGAGGAATCACAAGAGAAAGTCCCTCATCAAGAGATTTGGCTGTCCTCAAAGCTCGTCCCTGTAATCAAGAAAAACAAAATCAAGTTGTAGAGAAACAGAGATATTGCAGTATTTTGTGAAAAAGGTTAGCAGACAAGCAATTTGCAGACCCTTGGGACTCCTACATTCAGACTAAAGGCACGCTCTCAAAACCCACTTGTAATCCTTCACTCTCTTTCTCCACATCTGACAGTTTGGTGCAGTACTTCTTACCCATGCAGCAGGACAATTAACACTGACTTAACTACACAAACACACAGTTTATTATTACAAAGGTCTAAAATTATTGCTCTTTATCTCTTACGTTATTGTTCTTGAATGACTGCAAAAATTATGTTAGTCATAATCCTTTTTCCAAAGGCTTGTATAACTACTCGACTACTTAATTTTTTTCCTGCACAGTCACTGAAACAGGGAGTAGTTCCTTTTCCTCTTGTCGAGGTACGAAAGAAAGTGTTAGGTGAAAATTCATCTAAGTGAAGGTCTAATACCTCACTTCAAAACTGCCAAAATCATGCACGTTTGCAAGGGTAGGGTATAAGAATTCCTTGTTTACTTTTATTACTTTTAAAATATAAAATCAAGACAAAGTAACACTGAGAATAATTAACACCCTCACTTTTGCAACATGGAATATGAATTCCTTTAACGAAATTGTAACAGCACTAGAAATGAGGACCCTGTGTTATCTCAAGAAGGGAGATGAATAGAATGTGACTGTCTCATACAAGCCTTTTTCAATAACACTATATATAGCCTGTTTCCCCACCACTTCATAGGTTTTGGATCTTACCTCCCACCACACACATCCTACGTCTCTGTCACACTCTGTTCTATAGAAAGAACATCTGTGGCCCTGTGATTTCACTCTTCTGTTACATCCCAAGCATAAGCACCAGACTCTCCAGACATACTGCTCTCTTTTCATGGATGCAATATTAAAACTTTAGCATGACAATTTCAGCGCGTCTATACATGCCAAACCAGTTGAATGTCAATTCGGCTATGACATGTTAAAGCGGTGTATAAAGACTGACAGTACTTCACTTACTTCGTTGGTAAAAAGAAGGTAGAAAGACAGAAGAAATGTCACAAGTCCCATCAACATGCCTCCAGAGGTCTCGCTGAGCCTCTCCAGGAACCCCGGTTTGGCCTCACTTGTGATTTTAACATGCTCTTTTTTGCTGCTTGTGTCAGAGAACTGTTGGAGATAAACCAAAAATGCAGTATCGGTGTGAAAGGGGAAGGCATTCTGTTCCAAAATGAGTTTTGTAGTTTTGTTAAAACTGTTACTCTGCAAAGTAGTACCTCTTGCCTTGGGCCTAAACTTGCCCACTCTTATTAAATACCACGTCATGCTTTTGATACCAGAAATGCAGTCAATAAGCAAACTTAAACCTGACAGAGAAAACAATTGGTTTAACAGTTGTTCAGCCCATCCCTCCAGGCCTCCTTCAGTCAGTCCCAGCGTTCCCAACTTGGTGCCCACGCCCCGCACTCGGGCCATGAGAAATTGAGTAATGCTCCCAGATTCCACACCAGCTACAACACAGCTATAAATAACACGTTACGCTTTACTTCGCCAGTGGCAAGCGCCAGCATACTTTAAAATAAACGCTGCTCGGGCACCAAAGAGGGCTATCAACACAAATCTGGTATCGCCCCCCTCGCTGGTGCGGCGTTAAAGGATGACAGCGGGGGTTACACCCCCTGCGGTGCGGGGGCTGCAGGGGCTGGCCGCGAACCACCCCGGGGCAGCCGAAGGAGCCCCCAGAGGGAGAAGGGGCGGCGGCAGGGCCAAACTTACGTTCCTCGACATCTTGGGGCCGTTCCCCCAGCGGGCAGCACCCCGGGACGAGCCGTAGGAACCGCCGCGAGCACCGCACTCCGCCCGACCCCGCCTCAGGCAGACCCCGCCTCACGCCTCGCCTCAGCCACCGCCGCGGTGCACGCCGGGACGCGTAGTCCCAACCACCAGCCACCGCACGGCGGGCAAGAAAATGGCGTCCCCCCCTTCGCGCGAAGCGCTCTGGGAGATGTAGTCCTGAGTGGATTGGTCGCTCCGTTCCCGCCGCGGCGAGGAGGCGCCTCAGCGGCGGGCGGCCGCTTCCGGAGGCGGGAGTGTGTGTGTGTGAGGGGGGGAGCCGCGCGCCGCCGCCCGTTGCCGTGGTGTGCGCGGCGCCGCCATGTCCTACTGCAGGCAAGAAGGTGCGCCGGGCTCCGGCCGGGCCGCCGGGAGGCGAGGCGGGGCGGGGTGAGGCGGGCAGGGCCCGAGTGCCGGGGAGGGAAAGCGGCCACTGAGTGGGGGGGCAGGCCTGGGCTGCTGCAGGGGTCCTGGGGCTGCTGAGGCTTGGCCGCCTCCTGCCCCGGGGGTTGGTTTTTTGGTGCTTTTTTTTCTTCCCCGTTTGATAACGTGACTGGTTTGACGTGAGAAAGAAGCGTTTTCTAGTTTTAAAAGCTGTTTTTCTCTAGTTCAGAAAGCTGGTGATGCACGCTGAATGCTGTTTGAATGCTGCGATGAGGCAGCCTTAAGTTATAGTCCTCTTTGCTTCATGGTTTTAACCTGATTTAACAATATTCTGGATCATAAGATCAATAAATTGACTGATGGCATCCTACAAAGTTACAGTTAGAGTAATAGGGGTTAGAGTTCATGTGTTTCTACTTTCCTATGAGAAATCCTGAGGTGTTCAGTGGCGTAAAGCGTGCTGGAGTACAACGCAGAATTGACAGAAAAAAAAAAAAAAAGACAGTCGTTTTCTTCCTAAAAAGAACTTGGGTTTAGTTGCTTCTGAGACACGTTTGAATGTGTGAGACATGTCTGAATGCAAAGCCAAGGGAATCACTGAGCAGCTGCTGGTTGAGGTCACATTGAGATGCAAGGAGCGACTAATTTCGAATAGTCTGCGTCCTTGTAGTGACCTTCCTGCCTCTGAACATTTTTTATAGTTTCACAGAGTTGTTGGGAAACTCTGCCCTGGTTTCCAGCCAAGCCTCCTTTTTCCCCTTCAGAACCTCGTTGTTAAATCAGGAGTGGCACCGGATAGCAGGAAGCACACCCTGGTGCTTTTCTGCCCTTGGTAACGTGTGCAGCACGGTTCGGTGTAGTTGGTTCAACACCGTTAAGGTATTCTTCAGTATTTAATTCACATAATAACTGCAAAACATGGCAGTGGTCCCTAATGGAGACTGCTGATCTTAATGAGTATCCTACTGAACGCTTGCCTGTAGTTCTGTATAGTTTTGCTTTCACTGCTCCTTTTTTGTCTAAACCCCTTCAGCTGAGCAAGTCCTTCTAGGAGAGTAGTAGCTTGAGCTTGTTTCAAAACAACTTTTTAACTTCACAGTTCAATGAACTGTGCTGTGATCTGCAGCCATTACGGTTTGTTGCTGCGAAAACTGGAACTGCAGAGGAAAAGAATTTCAGGTAGCTTCTGTATATTCTGACAAATAAATGGGCGATCTGTTATTATGTATGCTAACACTATTTAAATGAGTGCTTTAAAAGAACACTTCCCAAACTATTTCATGTTCTCCACCTCCTTTCTTGGGTTGCTTGCACCCAGCTCGTGTCACCACACTGTGTTGGTCCCTGCCTCCATTAGGGTGGGGAGGGGAATGCTGGTGTTTTAAAAAAAATAAATAAATTAAAATTTTTTGAGGAATGTTAAATGCTGTCACAGCTCAGGAATAATGTGCAATCTTCTACTGCTTCTGTGAGTCCTGACAGTTGATTCTCGTCTCCTCTAGAAATAAGTACCTGTTTTATCTTGTTTCTCTTTAGTGAGGACTTGTTGCAATCTCTGTAGACATTTGTTTGCATTGCCTAACTGTGCTTTATGCAAATGTTTATTGTAAATCAATTTAATTGGTTATGTCTTTTTCTTTTCCTGTTGACTAATGAGAATAATTTCCTACAGGTACATGAGTGTGGTACAAAGAGGACAGGCTCAGTTTCTTTCACCATTTTTCTAGATAAATTACTACGTAATCTTTTTTAACTTCCACTGATTTTATTGTAGGTCTTATTTCGAGGTCTTTTTATATAGTTTTTATCACCTTCCCTGTGAATACTTTCCAGATTGTTTTTCTATGTTTGTTCCTGTGAACCAACAACTTGTAATTGAAGGTGATAAATAAGTACAGTAGAATTAATTCACTATTACCACCAGAGCATCATGTTGAATATCTCATCATCTCGTGCTGTTCAGCAGCTTTGTAAATGACTCATTCTGTCTCAGCTTTCTCTGAACTTTTGCTTTTTGTCTCCTATGCGACAGGAAAAGACAAAATTATATTTGTGACCAAGGAGGACCATGAAACACCAAGCAGTGCTGAACTGGTTGCAGATGACCCAGATGACCCTTATGAAGAACAAGGTCAGTAGTAAGCAGGCTGGAAGTAGGAAGTGACATATGACATATATGATAACCTGGCAATCCCCAAAAAAGAACAAAACCACCAAATTTTGTATGAAGTAGGAGCAAACTATTGATTCATTTTTACAGACTGATAGCAGGGCAACTGATTCGTTAAATAAGCAATCTATTTAGTAAATTTAGAAATCTGTTCAGTAAATAAACACACAAACTCTTGTCAGTCCTAAGTTCCAAATTAGGACAGTGCAAATGACATGCTTTCCAAATGGCAGGCTTTTTTTTCCTGAATTTGTCACAGTCTTTCAAAGTGACCTGTTCAAATACATCACTTGATTGCTTATAATTTCAGTTAGTAACCAGAGATATCCAGGAAAAAAAAAATTCTTTCTTGTATTAACATAGTTAGGGCTTAAAAAGTGTAAATTCTTGTTGTTATCCTATTTAATATTATATGTTTATCACTTATCCTATATGGTACAAGTGGCAATGTAATCAGTAGATGTGAAATGTTTTTATTTCATATGACAGGTAAGTTCAAATCACTAGTTTTCAGCTGTAACGATCTTGTCTTGAGGAGAGGTGAGTTCAAGTTTTCAATGAAGATTATAGATCTTACAGAAAGTACATCGAACCTGAAAATGAATTAGTTCAGGAGACTTAAAAAATCAGAATATTTCTGAGACTGACTCTTAATATTTTGGTTATATAGGGCGTATTTTAGGTTGTTTCTAATGGGTGAATGAAATACCTTGTTCCTATCATGATGATTAACAAAATTTTGCCCTAGGTTAACAAAATGATCTGAATGTCTGTGAAATTGTTGTTTCTTTTTTTCTTTTAATTGCCTTTGTGCTTATACATCTTTTACCCTTTTCACTTTGTGCGATTTCATTGCCTATAGCTCAACTGAGACTAAAATTTTGTTAGAAACTGAAGATATGCAAGTGGCTGTGTGACCTTTAGAGGGCAGCATTTAAGCACTGTTTAGCAGCTGTAGCACACGGGATGCTTTGTTAACTGATGTGATATGTAGTTTAATTTGAACCGTATCTTTCTGTGTCGTTAAAATAACTTTGTTTTCTTACATAGAGCTGTGTGAAAATGATCTTGCACTCTAGCTGTTTATCCTGGTTTCATTAGAACTGTATGTGCAGCAAACATATATACACAAATATTTTATTTCATGTGAACAGAATCTGTTAGTTTTATAATGACCCACATGAGAATAACGAGAAGTGAATATAGAAACATCAAGTTGCCTTAGGTCGTAAGGTGGCTGTGTCTTATTTCAGAAAGATGTTTCAAAGCTGCAGCTTAGTATCTGTCAGGAATTCCTCTACCTGTCATGTTTTCAGGCAGGTTGTGTTTTTCTGGCTGCGATGCCATGCCAGACCTGCCTACGTGGTGGACACAGTCTATGCTTTGGGCTTTGTCACCATCTTTGTCATGACAGCAGTGCTTCAGCTGCTAAAGATTTCAAATCGAGACACCCACAGGCAATAAAATCCAAGTGGCACATATCTGTTACTGCCTTGACTTGGGCAGAAGATGGAACATACAAATGATTCACGTAAAGGAGTTCACCCTTATGTGGAAAACAGTGTCTGAGGCGAGCTAATTTTAAGGGTATTTACTCTGGTCAGTATGATATGTGGAAATGAATCAAAATCTGAATTTTTAATTCCTGTCTCAGACAAATTTATAATCCATTATTGGTCTGTTAAGTGAAGAGATAACAGCCTCTAATGATTAAATGGCACCATGAATTTCCCAATTGCTTTTCATTGGCCAGTTGCATTCTGTTCCCTCTGAAAAACTGGTGACTGCTTGCGAAATAAAGCAAAGGAAGATACTTTTTCTGGGTATCACATCTGTAGCGCATACAAACCTTTGGAGAGTTTATTGTTCGCTGACCTGTTAAGCCGCCTTGTGTGGTGTGCAGCTAAAGAAGCTTGCTGTTGAACTAAATAAAGGTATGCAATCAAAACGCGCAAGCTGTATTGATGTTACATGTGGTAGTTTCAAGTTTGCCCGTCTTCCCTGTTACAATCACTTATGGTCTTTCTTTGGTGATAATTAAGATATTCAATTAACAAAAGCTGGGTATGTAGCCACAGCATGAGGGTGCATATTGGTCCTACAACTAAGCATCTATTTTTGACACTGGATTTTAAGAGGAAAGGCTGCCTGTCTCAGATCTAACACAGAGATAATACAGAGACGTAGTATGATGATTCAGAATGCAAACATAAAATACAACTCTCTTGGCGCCTCTAAAGAAGGGGTTTCTCTGTCTTCTGTCTCTGTCCTTATACCCCAAATTATTATTTTTCTGTTTGTACGTATTTGGTGAGTACACAGTGTTGTGCCATTTATTTGGATTATAAACTAGCAAAAATTAAAGGAGCTGCTTCTTCCTTTTATGAATGCCATATTCTTTGATTCCTCTGATATGTGTATTTGTATACAGTCCTGTATTTACAGTATGCTAGATCACCTTCCTCCTGAACTATAGAGAACAGAGAAAGCCAGAAGCTGGTTACATCAGGGACACCTTGCAGTGACAATGTGTGTCTGTATAATTCAGAATGTGAAACTCGATGTTTAAAAATTGTAATAAGTTTATTCTTAGTATGTGGTTAGTTGCTGCCATGTTTTAAGGGTTCTCTGAAAGCTTGTCACTTGAACAGCCTCAGGTTACAACGCAGCAGATCAAAACAATTCACACATCACAGAATGAGCTGCATCTAATGGGAGAGAAATTTGTGGCCAGGAAAGACATACGGGCAAAACGTTCTAGAATACGTTGAAGTGCAGAAGCTCTGGTTTGTGTGGGTTTTATTTAAAAGAAAATTGGAAAGGGCTTTATACATAAAGTAACAGGAAGGCTTTTCTAATTTAGTTTCTACTTTGAATAGAAGACTTGGTTTCCAGTGTTCAATTTTTGTGGCATAATCCCCTGTTTTGTCTCTTTTTATCTTCTCTGCTGTACTGTATACAGAACAGTCATATTGAGAAAGAATAGTTTTATCATATAGATACATAATAATCTGTATTTTTTTAATACAACTGATTTTTTTTAATTTACTTGGTGTTGCTTTTTTTTGTAGGAGCCTTTCCCATCCTTAAGATAAACATGTAGTTTTCTACTATTGGTTTGTTCTTACGTAGCATCTGGCATTAACAGACATTCGTATTTGAGAAGTCTATTTAGTTATTAGATTGCTCAAGAAAACTTGTGCTTTGTTTCCCTTGGAAGAAAATAAAGCTGTATGGTGGTGGGGTTTTTTTTGACTTCTGTCCTATCAGCTATGAGATTTCAGTAGGCAACGCAAATATTTCCGCATTTGTCCGTGATATTAGCAGATCCCACGAGCTAAGAGAAGTTACCAGTTGATTGCTAACCCAAGCCTTGATCTCCTGTGATGTAAACAGGTGTTTTTTCTTCCCCCAAGTACAGGCTCAAATAATTTATATCCCACTGGATCAGTGACATTCAGGCTGCATTTGAAAGAAGTGTTAATTCGGAGAATTAAAGATGGTAACCTTGTCTATTGCAGACTTGTGACTTGGGAAGACTGCTTCCATTTTAACTGTGTTATTATCTAACTGACACACTGAATCATTTAAGTGTGCATCCTGTTGTAATTATCAGCAAGGAAATGTTTGTGTTATTTATCTGCTTTTTAAAGTGTGGTTTCTGTCCGAACAACATAAGACACTGGTGCCACCTCAGTCACATAGGTACCAACTGGTATTTATGTGATATCCAGGAATGTACTGTTTAGCAGGTAACTCTTCTATTATGGTTAAAATTTGCATGCTCACAAGCAGTTCTGATTCCAAAATGAATAATTTGTATTTATTAAAGATAAATATTTTATAAGTAATTTTGTTGCTGTGTAATCTTCAAGAACCTTTCAAAGCTCCTCTTGTGTTTTCTGTTTTTTTAAGTATTGAAAAAATGACTGGCTGATGTTAGGAAGAATATAGGACTTCAAAGTCTAGTTAACAAAGCAAGCCAATTTTCTTCTATACTGTATGGTCAACATCCCTTCTTTCTCCTTTGTCATCTTTGGCAAGAAGAAATCTGGCACCAGCCATCCATCTCCTTGTCTTAGCTTTTCTGTTTCTCCTCCAGACAGCTAGGTGCCCCGATGCACTGTACTAGGTATATCTTGTCGGTACAGTGATTAATGCAGATATTTTACAAAACTGTCGTGCTGAATAAAGCTTAATCTATGAAAAATGACAATATTGTAGTTGACAAAGTCATGCTGAGGAGACTTACCTTCTGAATGAAAAGGAGATCAGCACTGAGATTTGACTTAGTGAAATTTTCTGCTGAACTGGTGTGACTGAGAGCGAAGTATTGAGTAAAATTTTCCTTTTGTTCTTGTTAATACAACAATAAGCATATCTGGAACTTCATGATCTCACAGGACAAAGACATGAAGTAGGCATATTAAAATCTGTGGGAGTAATTTAGGTGATCTTAAGTTCCATCAGGCCCTAAATATAATTTCTTGTTCAGATCAGAACTTCTACAGACTTACGATCTAATAATGGTAGTTGCATACCTTCCTCTAAAGGGAAAGTACTTAAACTTCAGTTTTACGCTCCTGCAGGAAATCAGCCTGGCGATGAAGTTAGGGAAGTCTTCTGTTGGAGTGGAGGGGAGAAAACTGTTGAAGTGAAGAATAAACCGGCTTGGATTGCAGAGCATTTTTCTTCATTGTTCTTCATTGATGAACATAACTACATGTACATTCTCACAAAGTAGAGAAAGGGAATGAAGTTGTATTGCTTATTAATAGCAACCTCAGAAGTGCACATTAACAGGTCCATCATATTAAATTTTCCTACCTGACTGTTTAAAGGATTTTCTAAAATGTACAGAGAAAATGAGTTCTCTGGCTTTCTGCTTGAACTCCATCATGCAAATCAGCTGATATATCAAAGAGCATATTCCCCGTTTATATCTCCACCATGCCATTCCATCATTAAAGTATTTCTGTGATGACTAATTGTTCTGGAGCAGAAATTTCCAGCTACTTCAGTTTATTTAGGGTCTAGAATGCAACCTAACTCACTTTCAGATGTCATCTAAAGTGCTGTTTGATTTCTGGGATCAGACAGTCATGCTCTCACTATTCCTTTTGTTCTGCCGTATGAGACTTAATCTTTGCATGTCTTAAAAGAAACTGATTTTCTTTTTTTGTTATTATGGATTTCCTGCTCAAATTTTGAGGGGAGAAGTCCTGGATTAGTGTTCCAGAGTTCATCTAAAACAAAGAAATAAAAGCATCCATTCAGCTTGATTTAAAAGAATTCTAATTTTAATACAGGAATTAAATTCTTATGTCCTGTGTGATGTGATTTTAAGGCTTTCATGCTTCCCTGACAGAGTCTGGCAAGTGGATTGACTTGACTCTGATTTCTTTTGGAGTTGCCTTAGAATATTCTAAGTGGTCTGTGGTCAAGGGACAGAGCCTTAATTCAGGCATAGATATAGAACCAGTCTTGCTTGTGCCCAATAATGGATCATAAAGATCAGAGAGAAACAAATGGGCCAGGAAACATGAGGTGTTTTGTACTCTTGAAGCTACAGAATTAGTATGGTATTACTAATACTTCCACTTACACCTGCAGCTTAGCAGCTTTCATTGAATGAAATTAATTTTTGAAAGGAACATTTAACTTTTCTTCTCTCTTTTGTTTGTTCAGGCTTGATATTGCCCAATGGAGATATCAATTGGAACTGCCCGTGTCTGGGTGGAATGGCTAGTGGTCCTTGTGGGGAGCAGTTCAAGTCAGCCTTTTCTTGTTTCCACTATAGCACAGAAGAAATAAAGGGATCAGACTGTGTGGACCAATTCCGTGCCATGCAGGAATGCATGCAAAAATACCCAGATCTTTACCCTCAAGAAGATGAAAACGAAGAGAAAGAGAAGTCAAGCAAAGATTTGGAAGATACTCCTGTGGAGGCTTCTGTTGCCAAAGAAGAGAAAGGATCTAGCTAATGAAGATGCAAGGAGGCTGTTGTCTCCATTTCTCATTTTCAGAGGCGTGGACTTTTGCAGTATGTCTGTCTTTTGAGTTGTCAAGAAATGTTTCACCATTGTTCTATACACTGTATCATAGTAAGTAATTTATTGTAGAAGGAGAACTCTCAGTGCTACAGCCTTGCAAATAAATACTGCAGAAAGAACCAGTATGTGTGTGTGCTGTATAAACTGTTACCGGACACAGTTAATACTTTAACAGCTGTTCTCACACCTCAATTTCTCCTTGAGTTTTGACTTGAATAATCTCTTTAAATATACATAGCTGTCAGCAAAAAGTTTGGTAGTGCACCAGGTCTGTATTCATTTCAGTATGCTCTTCGGTAGCTGCTCTTTTGTAATGTATTTCTGTTCTGTTAATAGAAATTGCATTAAATGATTGTTTTTCCTTAATGATTTTTTTTTGCTAGAATGATACAAGATGCAGAAAATAGCCTAAATCTAAAATTTGTAAGATAATTTCAAATCGTATGATTAGATTTGGGTTGCATTTTACTGTTGACATCAGGTAAGGACTGCTAGAAAAACAATGAAGTGTGTGGTTCCTTTGATTTCGTTTGCTTATGGTGATGGCTTTTAAATTTTGAAAAACAATGTCTTGTGCAACCACTGATATAAATGAATAGAAAGAATGTTGATCACTGGCTTTATTTTTGTTCTTAAAGCAGTTTTTCGTTTCCCTTAGTTAACGCCTATGCCTTCAATGTTTAGACAGGCTCATAGAAAATACTTCGAGAATACAATGAAAATGTTACCTGGTGTAATGATCTCAAACCAAATACTGTGACTTAAGTGCATATTAAAAAGCAAATACTTTTTACCTTCACTGAAAGCTCTTTTTTGTTTTTTTTGTTTTGTTTTTAAACTAATGCTGCCTGTATTGGAAAGATTCTTCTGCATTGCAAGGATGAAACTTGGAATCAATTTGTGGGTTGTGAAGATCATTGGCTGCTTTATTTCTCTTCAAGCAAGAAGGTGTAAAAAATGTAAAGCATTTGTAGTAGCCATAGTTGACTGGATCATGAACCAGCACTATAGAGGACCTGAAGAGCTAGTAAACTGTGTGAGAATTAGTATAGAGGTACAACTAATTTAATAGTAATTCACTATAGTTTAATACCTATGGATAAGGGAATGCTGCATTGTTTTTCTCACATAGCAAAATGTAGGCTCTGAAAATGATAGTACAGAACAGATTTTACTAGTGCCTTTCAGTAAGTGTTCCTTGCAGGTTTCCTCCATGTGTTGATTAACTAAAGCATAAAAAGCGTGCAGTAAGTCTAATAATGTTTAAACACTTGCCTGTCTCTGTGTGCAGCAGTCTTGAGTGCTCAGCAACATTGCTTCGTCACAATGTTTTAGTATCTTGTTTGCAGAAGTTATTTCAATGTTAGTAGTGATGTTTCTGAATGTTCGAGGGGAATTTCTGTTAAATTTTAAGGTCTGCATGAACTGCTTATATTTCAGTATTGCCATTGGATCCTCAAAAAAAGAGAAGAGGGAATTGAGTCGCTGACAACTCAGTTCTGGGGGGATGGACAGCAGGTACTCAGCATCTCTGCTTTTAAAAGAGACAAGGTGTGACAGAGCTTCTCAGCGTGACTCTTTCATGCACAGGAAGACAAATGCCAAGTTAACCTGAGTAAATAGGCACAAAAGCAGCAGTGATAAACCTTGGCACATAGGCAGTTGGACCATGAACATGAAATGTTAGGCAATCAGATAAACACTGGGCACCAAATACAAAAAAAGTCACATGCACCTGAGCTTTTGGTTGTTCAAATGGAAATCCAATGCATTATTTGTGACGGAGCAATAGCAGTTTGTGAAGGGGTGCTCTGTTCTAAGACCTGTTTGTTTGTCTTGGATTTTTCCTGCTCTGCTTTTCTTTCCCACGTTGCCTCAATGCTCTACAGGTTTTGGATTTAACCTCTGTAACAAGTGTTTATAGCATCTGTGTACAAAACATAAAATGTAAGAATCCTGGTGCCACAGTAGTTAGGATCCAGAAGCTATATGGACAGAGGGAATTTACAGCATATAATCTAACATATATGAAGGATTGTTTAGGGTGGAGTTGTTTCTGTTCGAGCTTGCTGTGGCTTGGTAACCTGTTGTGCTAGATGTGGTACAAATACGGTGTAATGTGTAAGGGCTTTGTACTAGAAGCTTTGAAAACCTCTATGTAATGTGTTTGAGATGTTTTGAGAAAGGGACTCAGCTGTCATCCTCAAGACATCTGTGTGGAAATTCATTTTCTTTTCCCCCTCTCCCTGTCAAATTAGAAAGAGTCATCATTTCGCTGCATTCATGTTCTGGATAAGCCCTTAAAAGTGGAAACATTTCTTTGGTCTTTCTCACCTGCCCCCTCTTTTTTTTCTTTTTTAAACTAGTTTCTCATCTAGTTTAACTGTATGATAAAGTGATCCCTCGTAGTATGTGGCAAACTTGTGAAGTAAACAGATGAATGGAAGTTGTCTTCTTGTTGTCTGAATACAAAATGTGTAGCTGTATAATGCTGTCATGTTCTAATGCGTTTCTTATTTGCTGTATAAATAACATTTGGGTTCTCTGTCTGCCATCAGTGAGCTACCAGATCTTGGATGTGATTTATATATTTCTGAGAAATTGCTTGCATGGAGTTACTTTCCAATGATATTCATGCTTTACCAGGTACTCCTATGCGTCAGGTCAAAAGTAATCATTGGGAGGGAAGGAAAGATTTCAGTATGAAAGAACTGATCTTTATTTAATTCTGTGCTTTTCTGTTGTTCTCTATCTTAAAAAAAAAATCACAAAAACACTTAAGTGTCAAGTATCAAGAAATGCTGATTAGCATTTAGCTGGAAGGAACTGTTAGCAAGACATGAAGTACTTCTAGACGTGATAGAACATGGTTTTAATGCAAACTGTTTAGTCCAGACAGTTACGTGCAAATGTAATCCTAGTTGGATTTTATCCATTTAACTGATTTTTGTCATTGCTCCTAAAATACTGCCTTGTACAATATTACTGTGTAATGCTTCACGTCCTTGTAATTCCAGACGTAGTGCAGGGGTGAAACAAGCTGTAATTCTGAAGGCTGGGTAGGGCTGCTGTCAGTCACTTGGAACCCATGTATGATGCAGGCCGCAAATTCATATATAATTTGTGGTAACTTACTTGTTAGGATGGCGTTGTTCCTACAATCAACTTAACCTTTAATTAATGGAGAAAGTGTCACATATTTTGATGATAAAGATTCTGTAAAACTTGCCTATTAATAGCAAATATTTTAACATACTGTATATTCTAAAATATAGTTCCTGAAAAAATTATTAAAATTAGTTACAAGTGTATTTCCAGAACATTTTAAAATTATTTGCTGATTATCTTTTTTTCTTTTGCTACACAGCCGACTTCCATTTCAAAGACCTGGCATTAATTTGTGCTTAGTAACCTTCCTAGAGATATGACCTTGATTCAGATGTGAAAATGACCTTTATTTGCCTTCTTCCTTGCACTAGGTAGGAATGCCGTACACAAGGGTATCAAGAGGGAGATGTATATCTTACAGTTTATTTTAAGGATCATTACATCTGGGAATCTGGCAGGGCTGTGTTGGAAACAAGATCTAGATTCTATCCAGTTCTTACTGAGAACGTCCTTGTTAAACCTTACAGCAATGTCTCCTGTTCATCTAAGGCACTTATCTGATCACATGTCAATGAATCTCTTTGAGGAAAGTTGTTATCTAAATAGGTAGAACCTACTTTCTTATTCCTAGGGAAGAAAAAAGGATAGTATATACTTCTTAGACTCTTGTTTTACTTCTCATTAAAATTCTAACTGTTAGTGTCGTACATCGTAGAGAAGCTACCAGCAGTTTGTCATTTATTCTTCATCAGCTCTGTTCATTGGACGTGACTTCATTTTGTAGAACAGCACTAGCCTGCCTGCAGTTAGTTGTGTTTTTTTTAACTGCTTTTAACCCCTCTGGAGCTGATTGTTTGCTAGTAATACTGAGAACTTATGAGAAAAATCCCCCCCAGTAAAGGAAGGGTGAAAAAGTACAGCAATAATTGTAACACCAATGTTATAATTCTTTCCCAGTAATGTCAAACAGTACCAAGTATTGTTCATTTATCAGTGTTAGGCTATTTGAAATACAAACTGTGTAATTTGGTATCAAATTCATAGCCAGAGCATGAAGTTCTGTAGGCTTGAAATGGTAAGATATTAGGGGTTTTTGTGCTCTTCACTGTAGACTAATTTTGACTGCTAGGGAAGATGACTGGAGTTCTAGTTCTGTAGCTAAGCATGGAAGAAGAAGAAGCTTGTCTCTTAAATACTGACGTGTCTTGGTGTTATGAAGACCAAGAAATAATGTCAAAGACTGCTAAAATAGTGAAGTATTGGTAAATGTAATATGTAACTGCTTTTACTAACACTATGCCTATCTCTGCCAGAAGCACAAGGGCTTATGGTTAGAGTATGCTGTGCATCGGCCAGTGGTTCAAGCTGGAAAGACCTTTTCAGGCATTTAGATCCACTGAAAGGAGCCCCACGCAACACTGAAATGCTCGGAATGCTGCTTAATTTTCTGCCATTTGCTAATTTAATTGAAATCATTAAACAATAGACCTTTTGTCCTCCTTGTTATGGGGACTGCAGTAACTGTTGCTTCTTGATATACAAAAACTGATTTTTATTTTTTTTTTCAATTCAAAGAAAATAAACTTGAGGTGACAGGTTTCCCCCAGTAGTGTCAGAGGTAGAATGTACGGCAGTGGCTGCCTAATGTAGGGCTGTGATTTTCTCCTGTCTGCTGCTAACTTTACTTTCCTCAGGAATCCTTGGACATTTTATTTCTTTTTGTGCTTCCTCTAGTGAATTCTGTGTTCTTAGCATAAGCTATGGTCAGCAGTCAGAGCCTGAATGGAGATACAATCTCTAAATCAATATCAAATGTATTTTGTAAAAAAATTTAAAGATAACACATTACAGACTAGTCTTGATGAATCAGTGCGCAGACCATTCACGAAGGCCCTGTTATAGCCAAAACAAAGAGCACAGGAAGATTTGTAATGATTGCACATTGCAGATTAACCCAGATGCCACAATGCTTTGAAGGGTCATAGGATTTGCTGTACCAGATCTGATGACAGGTCCTGTTGATTTGTTTTTTTCTGAAAGTGGCAGGTCCTTTATGCTTCCTAAGAAGGTGAAAGCATCCTCTCAAAATACTCTTATTCCTTTCACAGGGTGCTGCATGAGAGAGGGGTATTAGATTTCTGCATCTGTTTCCAGTGCTTTTTCTTGCTGTTACCATGCTGTTTCCACGCTGTTCCTTTTCCTTTTTATGTTGTCCCCTTCTCATATACTCCCAAATATTATTACTGCTTTCTTTTCATCCCTCTTCCACTGCAGCCAGTCACCTTTCTCCTTACAGGTGCTTTGTTCCCTTCTTTGGCCCAAGGGGCCATCACTTCTTTCTCCTTGAGATACAAAGAGCCTAAAAATGACCTAAGTTGGATACAGCTGATACCGTTCTGATTTGGGACTGCATTGCACGGGACAAGCAAGGGTTGGCAGAATTTGACAGTTGGGTTCAGTGCTTGTAGTTTGTATTTCCAATGCTGTACATGAAGCTTCTGATTCAGAATTAGTTCTGTTTATAATCATTGTTTTTATATTAGGAATGTGTACACATGTTGTTAACGTGATTTTCTCCTAAGGAGCCATATTATGAATGAATTGGAGTTAGTATTTTCAGAGCTAGACTTAGAATTTTTCAAATACAGAAGAGCCACAGTCCTGAGAATCTGAGCTACCAGAATTTGTATTGTATATTGTCCTTCTACATTGGTACCATGTAGCAGCTTTATGTCAGGTGTAGTGCTGCCATGACAACATAAGCCAGTGCTGGACAATCTCCTAAAACAAAATTTTAATTCAGGACTCAGACCTGTGCATTTAAAAGTGGTACATCATGGCTTTCTCATGGCAAGCTGCAAGACAAAAGTGTGATGGCAATATTTATCACATCATTACTGTATGAAGAAAGTAAGTTAGGCCTCAGAGGTACAGTTTTACAGTATACTGAAGAATAAGTTCAACTACAACAGAGTTGCAAAGGTAAGTCTCTGATAACTTGTTGGGTTTGGTTTTAAGCATGGGGACCAACACAAGCAGCTGTCTAAGTTCTGAGCATTTATAGGTAAGGCATTTTCCACATACCAAAAATACCTATTTTCATCCCTTGCATCCCACAAATCAAAGGAATAGTTAAGGACCTGGTAAGTATCATTTTAGACCTCAAACCTGTAAAATTTCATGTATGTGTTTTAATGGGGAATTAAATACCTGCAAGTACCTGCATGTAAGGTTTTGCAGCATTGAATTTCAATCAGTTATTGGATTAGCATAAATTAACAGAACTTGTTCTGTGTTTAATCTGTACATTTTCATACAAAATGGACATTTTTTTCACAAGTTAGTAGAAAAATAACATCATGGTTGCCTTATTAGCTAAATGCTTTTCTCCATTTGCCTGACTATGCCTGACTGTTGAAGCAAAAGCCTGATGTCTGTAATGCGTGTGGTTTATTAATTTAAAAAGAACTAATGTGCATGTGGTTTGAGGATTGTGTGGTTTAAAATTTTAAAAATAGATCCCAAACCTCACATCAGTGTAAATGTTTTGAGTATTTTTAATTGAAGTTTTAAGTACAAAAAAGAATGTGCTGTAACACTTAACAAATAACACACTAACTCTTCCAGGTTTGGGGGGTTCTTCAGAGAGCACATCAGATGAATTATATTAATTCAAAGAAAACTTACATCAAGCTGCATGGAAAAATCATGAGACACAGTAAACACTACAGAGAGAACTGGTTCTTTATAGCAGTGAGCCATTTTCCAAAGAGCACTGCACGAGGTTGTGCGTAGATACATTTTCCTTAGCTGTTTGCCAGGAGCAGAAGAGGAAGAAGCATTAGTAATGATATGTTACTACATTGGGGTTAAGGCTGTGCACTTGCAATGGCCATTTAATGAACTAATTTGATGCTTTGGGGTCCATGTTGCAAGAGTGACCATATGTTAATGGCTACACATGCTGCACAGTTGCTCGAGAGCTATTTTGACCAGCAATACCAAGTTTGCTGCTGTGGAAACTTAAATGTGCTTCTCCTTCAAGCAATTGCCCGCACTATTACAAATTTTCCACAGCTTTCCAGATTTGTCTTGTGGGTAAATGCTTTTATTTAATCCTTATGCAGGATTTCCAAGTGATGCATTATTGCTACTGCTTGGTATGTGATTGCTACTGCTCCTGAGCCACCTTATCCGTTTGGGTGTTGTAGGGTTGTTCATGAGGACATCTTTTAAGGTGGGTGCTTGTAATGAAAGAAGCTGTCCAGCCACTTCTGTATTGGGCAAATACATCTTCTTTTCCACGTTAGTGCTATTTATATTACTGTGACACCTATGACAGATGGGCACAAAGAGGATCACTAGATATTTGATACTGAACACATCTACAAAACAATTCCTCTTAGAAAGAGATATCTTCTGTGGTAGGGTTTTGGGTTTTTTTTGTTAATTTACTGTGCCATGACCATGTGTACTTGTTCCGAGAAATATGTAACAGCTCCTGCTAGGAAAACAGTTGTCATCTTGCCCTGTCTCATGCTCATCTTTTCAGATACCAGTACACAAGAAAATAACTTTTTTTTATTTCCTTTCCTGAGTCACATAATGATCACTTAAACTTTCTCATCAGTACCTTAATCAGTAACCGTTCTAACTTGATTTCTGCAGTTCATGTTGACTAATTTTCAATACTTATTTTCAGATAGACTACTTGGATTTTAACACTGCAGAACAAATAGATTGTATGTGGTAGTCTGAGTTGGAACTTTATTCTTTGATTTTTCTTCTCTGTTAATTCAGATACCAGATCAGCAGACAGAGATATCAATAAAAAGTCAACTTGCAGTGTTGACTCACCCTCATATGCTTTCATTTTGTATTTTGAAATTAAATTCCATACTTATGGAATACCTGTTACTGTACAGAGCAAAGCCATTAAACGAGAACTAGTAGTTGGAATAAAATGTGTGTTGTTTCTAACTAGTGGAGGGAATAACACTTAATTATACAGCTATGAGCAAATAAATTAGAGATTCAAAAAAAAGGAAACTAGGAAAATAAATTGGTTGAATGTTTTTAGGGTCACCCCCCCAACACCTCACTTGCTTTACATAACCCTCTAAAATGTGTGTGTATGGATATCACCCATTTTTGAGATATTTGAAGTGTGATATATTGATGGCTATCTTTGCACACAGCAGTGTTTGCAGTATGGTAGTCATTAATCGCTGTATTACAGTAGGTCTTAAGAGAACATGCTGGGGTATGAATATTTGCGTTACAGATGGTATTTCTCCTAGCAGTTGCTGGAAATACTTGTGAATGACCCTGTAACAAATAATTTTCGCCCACAGAAGGAACTATGCAGCTGTTTACTCTCTCCACAAAACCATCCATCTGGCACAAAAATTGAAACATGGAATTTTGCTTTAATACAATACTGACTGTAAACCAAAGTGGAATATGATCACTGGTAAATGGGATGCCTCGCAGGTAAAATGACCTGTGTTGAAAAGCATGTTCCTTAACTTAGTTATAAACCTTCACTTGATTTTCATTTATACTGAGAGGCCCTTTGAGAACAGACTGTAAATTAATGTGCACATCTTTATTGCTACTTGGAAGGAAGATCGTCAATCTTTTTGTGCAGACAGCCTGAAGACTATAAAGAAAGCAGTTGTTATGCTTTAACTTCTATAAACTTAATATAAATTAAGCCAAATATCCTTGTTAAAATGTGTTTTATTGCATTAATTAAATGGCTTGTTGGAGATGCCATATAGTTGGATACCACTTTAGCAACAACAAATAAATAGAAAGGAAGAGGAAAATCAATGGCAATGGAGAAGGGGAGCACTTGAAAAGGAAGGGGAAGAAACACTATTTACCCACAGTTGGGAGAAAAGCAGTGCTTTCATTTTGTAAATATCTGCCTGTCATCCATTTCCAAATGACCTGAAGATTTTTCAGCTGTTCAACCAATACAAAGTTAAAGGAAAAACAGTGACAAATGGAATTAATGAAGCTGATTTTTTCAGGTTCTCAGTGATAAAAAGAACAAACTGATGGCCTGAATGTAGCCTGGAACAGACATCCTTGTGCATTAGCTTAAGGTTTTCCTAGCTACTCCATGCACCACTCAAGGAGTGCTAAATTAAGATATCTCCTCTTTCTTGAGAGCCCAAGTTGTAGACATGGAGCAGAAATATGCAGAAGTGGCACTTGTAACTACCTGGAAGTACAGACCGATCCATTGTAATTTCCGCTTTATTTAACGAGGGAAGGCATTCCAATGAGCTTCATTTGCTCATGAGTCCCCTGTCTCACGGACAGAGTCTAGAAATACACTTTCCTCAAAATGCTTTGTTAGGGAACAATTTAAGTAGCTACCTCTCCCTTCCTATAGAGAAAGGTAAAAGAGATTTAGAAAGAATGCTTTTGCAGACCAGAACTACTACCTAGAGTGCAGGTGTTAACCTCCCCTATGTTTTTGTGGGGGGACGCAATCCTCAGGTGCGATGGGAAGGCAGCCTAAGATCAGATCTTAACCTCAAGTATGACCAAGAGAAATAAAGCAGAATGAAAGCACTAAGTGCAAATCAAATGGCAGTGGTCTTGAGCACAGCTTGAATAGCCAGGTTGCTCTCACAGTACCACATCTCTCTCATAGCTACCTCATCTAAAACAGTCCAGCCAACCCGTTTACTTCCGCCTACCTCTGCAGCTTCTGTAGAATTACAAATTCGGCAGTAGAGCAGCTGATGTTCTTCGCTTGTTTTGGCTCTTTCCTAGCGTAAGGCTTTTTGGTGGTAATCGTTGTGAAACCTTTGTGTGGTGTTACAGACTCAAGTACTACAGGAAAGAGCAAAATGACCTTGGAGAGCAAGAGTTGGATTTGGAATCAAGTTACTTTTTGCAGCAGGCCTCATCACTAAGCACTGATGATAGCAATGTACATCTATAGAGCCTTGTCCAATCTAAGTCCCATGTTAGTTTCTGCTCAGCAGTGTGATAATATTGTCCTCTAGAAAGCAGCATGTTATATTGGCATAACGACCGTTTGATGGTAAATAAAAATATCTGAGCTCTTTTAGGTAATTATTATGTTTGACATACCTGTCTACTATTATGCCACTTGTAAAGCTGAAAGAAATTGCTGCCTGTTAGTGGTCACTTATATAAAGAAAACTACACCCCAGTAATGAATGCAATATGTAAGCAGCTTATACATGCTAATATCAGGCTCTGACTTGAAGTATGGAAACACTAATCCATGTCTTCAGTTTGGCCTTGTAAAATGATTCTCTGGATACATGGAATCAGGCTCAAATTAAAAACTGACTTGCGACCTAAGTATGATGCACTAGTTCATTTTGTGTGATAAGGCTGTGCATTGCTGGAAAAAAACAGTCAGATCCCAAAGTTTTCTGTCTAGGGAAATGAAAGGAGAAAGGGTGGTGAGCCTGCCTTCATTACTTCAGCTAGGAGCACAATGAATGGAAACATACAAACTACCTAAACCTTTCACTGCAGTGTTATTAAACGGCAAAGTTCATCACTGTGAGTTTTGAAGCAGAAATTACTTGCACCCAGTTCGAAGAATATCTGCTACTTGTTTTCCCAAATGTGCTTTCCAGGGTTTTACCAAGCTGTTCATGTTCACAAGAAGTTTGCTGGTCCTAGAGTCTTCCTGGCCTGCTATAAGGTAGTCAGTACCTAGTTTGAAGGAGGAAAAAAAATAAAAAGTAAACTAAGAAGAACTAAGAAGAAAGTAAGACTAAACACAGAATTTCTCAATTTCTTAATGATCTGGCATGTGGTATTGTGGCATTTTAGCTTCATGCAGTTTTTATATCCCAGCTTGTGCACGTGCAGTCTTACCTATATAGATACCTTCGTGGGCATGTTGTCAGTGCTGACTCCTGGACACACAGGTTAAACGTCGTACAAATATGTGCAGAAATTACAAGTACAAATTGATTTAGTTCCAGTGGATTTACCACTTGCAAATTCACTACCTCAGTGTGCAGGTGACCAGTTTTGAGTCTGATCTCTGACCTTTGTTTTAAGCCAGTATAACTCTGTATGCTTCAGTAGCATTACTTCTGGCCTGTGTAGGTATAATGAGTAGCAGAATTCAATTATTATATATGATAATAGTAAGCCAGACTTCTTAGACCTATAACCTTAAGATACAGGTATGTGGGCCTCAAAGAACAAGGTCTGTGAACAAAAAAGTAGATAACTGCACGTGCAGACTAGGAACAAGTACCAGTGAAAATCATGTCCCTGACTTAGATAGATAAGCACTCCTTGTGCTTTATGAACTGTGGCAATTAAAATTCCCTTGTTGATCAGAACTTGGAGGAAACAAGGGGCACCCACTGCAAATTACGTGCGGGGCTGGATATTTTGGTTTTGTAGTATTATTAATAGATGTGCAGAGCATGGACTGCACGTGTATTTTCTGGTTTTGAAAGTGCCAGAATACGCTATGCACGACTAGATTTGGACTGGCAGTTTATGATCTTTTATTTTCAGCAGCCTCTATGTGGAGGTGTTCAGGGAAGAATAGTGTTTTAAAGTCATACACCCAGAATAAGTTTTGTATGTTTGCTGTTTTCCGTTTGTTTAATTTTACTTGTTATTGTAAAATTTTGTGCTGGCTGTTTGATCTTAGCTGAGATTTGTACATCCATCCTGATGGAAGGCAGACAACCTTTTTATATCCACCCACTTAACTTCCAAAGAGCAATTCTTTGGGTTCCATCTGTGGAACGAAACTTTTTGGAGTAAAGACAAGAAGGAACTCAGAGTCGAAACTCTTGGCAACAGAAAGACCGCATTGTCAGTGTTCTGGAGAGAAACAAAATAAACACAATTACTGAAGTGCCTGAGAGAGGCTGCATGCGGGCTGGCTGGTGGGCAGCCTAAAGGGCCGGATTAATCTACGTGCCCTGTGCAGCTCAGCTGGCGTGGCTGTTCAGTATGACAGCCGTGTGTTCTGCCACAGCAATCCATGCTTCCTTCTCGCAGTTAGGAGACTCCACAGCAATTCAGACCTCAGGAAACGGAACCATCAGGCATTCATGGCAGGATACAAGGGCTAACCTGCAGTGGTGGGGCACCCTAATAGGTGATCATTCAGTTACTGTCTCTCACAGATGTTTAATGAACTGTTACTCAAAAAACTCAGAATTGCCACCACTGTTTACAGGGGAAGCAAGGTGTGGGCTGGAGTAGCTGCACTGCTCATACAGTAGCTGTTGAAGGTAGTTTAAGTCTAGCTCCTGTCCAGTGGATAAAGGTTCCACCTACTGCCTCCTAGCACACCCACCACAAGGAAGTGTGGTTTGGCTTTGAGTGTTTAAACCTGGAGTGCCTTAGAGCTGTCCTTTTTCTTAATACTCCACAGAAAGAAATAGGTTTACTCTGCTTTACGTACCTGGAACTGCTTTACCACAATTGGTTTTGATCTCTGTCAGTCTCACACTGCATGGCTTTCTTCTTTTCAGGGAGTTATTCCCAATTCGCAGCAGTGCAGATATAGAGGGTGAGACTGATGAACATCTGAGTGTGACCCCACAGAACAAGTACTATAAGCATTTTGTCCTTACCAGGATTGAGAATGGGACAGGTACATCCCCTGTTGGTCCAGGATTCGGGGTAAATGCTTCTGTTGCTCCGAGCTATTTTCACTTTGCCTGATTTCAGGATCTTCTTCACTTTCACAACAACTTCTGCATGTGTCCCTTTGTCATGAGCTGATAGGATTCTTGCTTTTATCACTGCCAGAAAACATCAAGATAAGACCAACAATGAATTTCTAAGTGATTTAACACCTTGGAAGAAGACATGAAAAACACTGAAGTTTTACAGAAGGTGTGTTCCACAGCATTCATAGTTCCTTCCAAATGAGTTTGGAGAGGAAAACTGGATTTTTCTGTTTGACAGTTTGAAAACTTGTGTCGAATTTGTATAGCTTTAACTCTGACCTTTCAAAATTCATGTCCTGTGGGAAGGGACTGTCTCTTCCACAGGAAGGAAGTCAGGAAGTTTCCTGTCAGACTGTAGGCATGTCACATGGTGAAATTCCATGATTGCACAACAAACCAGAAAAAGTATTTTTGTTTTGTGGTCTAACATCTGGTTGCCATGATAAATTTCTGCTCCTTTAACTTAGTAGGATCCATAACTTTTTGGCAGAGTAGTCTCATCCAGATAGGCCCCACAAGCAGGCTTTGTTGTGTCATGACGCAAACACATCAAACCTTTGAATCTCAAAGCTTTCCTTTCTTCATGTGATGGCATGAACCAGGTGTTCATAACCCACAGTATTAAGTATGTTCTCAGTAAGCAAGCATGGCCACGTGAGCCTGCACAATGAGTGCAAAACTAATGGCAGTTTAGATGCAAGACTTTTATCATTTATTCTTGATCTAGAGATCCACAGACTTCAAATCATAGCACTCCAGCTGCAAAAGGTGAAGGTGGAAAGGAGACACCAAGGAACCTGGTATGAAACAGGCTATTCACTGATCAGCTCTGATCAGAAGTTGGACGTGTCGCTGGACAAAAAGGGCAGAAGAAATCCTACCTCTTATTTCATGACTTTGCCAGTTCTGTAATTCTTCTCTGCTAACAGCTAATAATACGCATAGAAAACATAGTGAAAGTATCATACCTTGAGGGCATGTCATCTACTTACCATAAGCATATTTCATTTGGCAGAAGTCAGTGACGCTTCCAAGCACCTTCTCTTTGCACACACACTTTTCTAGCAGGAAAACCACAGAACACAAGGTGTTGGAGAAGAGCCAGGACATGAGAGAGGAAAGACAAGCAAATGCTATTCAGTTATAAATTTAAATGTATGTAACTTCTATAATCTGGGTGGACCTGAAGTTTGAGAGTGAACTCAGCTATTTGCAAATCTGTTACTTGTTAGATGATACAGTAATTGGTCTGATATCTTATCAGTACTGTTGAGTAAAATGAAGCCCTCATGGGGCCTATTATATAGATAATAAACTGATATTTAATAGAGTTTTGTTGGATCCAGGTATAAATCAAGTAGGTAAAAATACGTTTTATTCAATCACGTAAGCTAAGAAATGCTGAACTTTGCTGTTATTAAGGCAATATTCCTCTCAGGGGAAGTCTTGATATGCAACAGGTGGCATTGTTACCTCTGGGCCTTACAAAGTCGTTGATGCTATTAAGTGCTGACTTTCACATTTGGCAAGCAAAACCGACAACCGTTAAAGTATTAAAGGCTCCACCTCATTCCATAAGCTTGCGTCATTAGCTGGATACAGTATAATTCTTTGCTTTCTCTTTTGAGCTGTTGTGCCATGAGGAATTCCTTATTCTTAAAATCATTTGTGTGCCACCCCAGAGGTGGCTGCATTTCAGTGACAGCTGACATGATATTTTTGCAAGTGGCATCTGAAGTTGTGGGAAACTGAATAAATACTTGAGAAGGAGCTGTGCAAATTCATAAGCATTGTGACTATAATTAGGACCACAAATGGAGAGTGTTTTTTCACACAATCTTAATTATGTCTCATCAGTTTCCAAAAACAAAGTGCTAGAAAAAACTAGAGCCTTGTTTGGAAAATAACAATGTAGGTATAATAATAACCAACGATAGTTCAAATCAGCAGATGTTGCCAGCAGATGGGGGACAGACTGGAGCTAGAGACGAGTAGGAGAATTTAAGTAGGGGTGGAGAGAAGAAAGAGCTTGCACTGAGGGAAGCTTCCCGCTGTTCCCAGACTCTGGGCTGTACCTGGGTGCCTCAGGGCAGAGAATCCCTGCTCGTGGTCATTCCATTTCCACTCATCTTCACTCTCATTAGTTGGTGTTTGCACAAGGTCAGGGATTCGTCCCCCAATGGGGATATTGAAGAATGGCTCATTGTCATAGCTGGAAGGGAACAAAAAAGAGAAGACTTGGTTAGGACACAAGAAGGGGGGAAGCAAGTGTTTGTAGCATGTAGCTGCATCCAGACAGGTAAACTTTCTCTCCAGGTTGGGAGTGTAAATAAGTGCAAGACTTTATGCCATACAGAGAAACAACAAGATCTAGGCTTTTATTTAGGCCTCAGCAGCGCTGCTGACTTAATATTTTTAAGAAATAACTGTGTATTGAGCCTTCCTTGCTTTTTTTTTTTTTTTTTGAGGTTAGTTTTGGTTTTGTTGTTTTTTTGTTTATTTTTACTGAACCAAGTGACTCAAAGTTAGTGGTCGCTTGCTGGCACCACTATGATCTAAGGATACCTGCAGAACCAATAATGCTGCAGCCAGCCAGCAAGCAAGCCATGGGATTTCTGTACTGAGATTAAAGCATGTTTGGGGTGCAGATGCCTGCCTTCCAGAAACAAAAAGGGAGACCTTGTAACTTTTTACCCTGGGCACAGAGGAAAGGCAAGCTCTCCAGACTCTTCCATTTATTTCCAAGGCAAATAGGTGCATTTAGAAATGCTGTACAGACTACTTTGGTGCGGTGGACTTGCCTATTACTGCCAAAGTCATCATTTCTAGTTTGCCTTGGATAATACAATGGATTTACATGTGTGGCAGACACCAAATGGAATCCAAGAGACATTTTATGACTTACAGCCACCTTTTCAAACCATGTGCATCCCCTGGTCCCCTCCAGCATCCTCCATTTACTGTCATCACTGCACTATTTCAGCTAAACTTTGTTTCACTTTTACAGAATCCCATCTCAAAGCGAACCCAAACAAGGGCTTCTTTACCCATTGAAACAGTTTCCAGTATGCTGGTCGCAGTCTCTGGCACAGTCACAAGGACGACAGCCATTCTCTCCAAAGCCCCAGTAGCCCATGAGACATCTATCGCAGTTGGGGCCCGCCACACCTGGCTTGCAGTAGCAGAATCCCGTCTTGGGGTGGCATCGCCAGCTTCTGCTGAAAGTTGCGTTGGCTGAACCCATTGGCTGGCAGGAGCAAGCTATGGAAATACGGTAAGAGGTGACTGAGATTATGTGCCCAGGGGTCATCTGGTTAAGTGACATTTTTGCAAGGCTTGGTAGACCCCTTCCCTCTTCCTGATGCTCAGCAGTTTTATATCGGAACAATGCAGGTAACCATTGCATTGTCAGCCTGTGCTTGCAATACTCTAACTCATTAAACACAGCAAAACAAATCCAACCAAGACTCATGTATGTGAAAGTAAATTCTTTCCTGCTCCACAAGTCTGGAACATACAAGGTTTTGAAGCAGTGGCAGGAGGCCTCCACTGTGCGTTCAACTTTCAAGAGGCTTTCAGGTGATTCACAGAAAGATTCACTAACATGGATATGGTCTCAAATGTCAGCTACTGCCTGCATATATTTCATCTTTCCTATGAAGGAAACAGCACAAAACTAGTGTTTCTTCTGGGGCTAGATGTGGCTTATGCAGGTGGTTCAGATGACCTGAAATATTTCAATTTCTGCCTCCAAAAAGTCCACAAATTTCCTTCACTGGGAATTCTAAGGGATGTCTCACCATGCAGTACTGTAGGTGTGGGGGGAAGCTGATTAAATTTATTGTCCAAACACACAAACAGTCTTCTTGAAAGAAAAGGTGACAGAATGGGAGAGGATCTCTAAACTCACTAGACATACTTCATATATAGCTGAAGAGCAATACAAGGAAAAAATAAAAGATCTTCAATGCTATCGCATGTTTGACACCAGCCTTGGCAACTCAAGACAACATAGCAGTAGTTACATCTCCTGTGGGCCACTCTGCCTTCAAATACTACAAATTGGCATAGTCCCATGGCACCAGTATATTTCCAAGGTGACAGCATAAGGGAGTGAGATGAAAAGTCATATCTATATCTATCTATCTAGTGTTGCAAAGCCAGGCTCAGCTGACTTCTCCTCATCAGGGAAGAGGCAAGCTGAAATGGTCAAGCCTTGTGCCAACAGCTCTGCATAGGTAAAATAAAAGCAATAAACATACCCACCCATTTTGATATTCAAACAAATTAGATTAAAAGGAGAACTAAGCTGAACTTTTATATTAACAAAGCGGTGTGCCCTGGCTTTTGCTTGTAGCAGAGACTGAGAAGTAAATGCATCACTACATCATCCATCTGGAAAAGGGGAGGAATGAAACTCTTATGGCTAAGACCTGCTTTAACAGAGATTTTCGGTTAAATGTTGGACACCCAAGGTGTTTGGATAGCTTGGATCAGGGGCCAGCCTTTTGGATGGTTATCTGAACCAAACATGATCTCCAAAGCTTTTGAAGTTTGCCCATCATTGCTACTAATCAAACTACTTTTCTTCATGAGCTCACAGATAGTAGAACAAATGAATGCTCTGATTCCACACGTCATTTTCCAAGGGGAGGGGGAGTATATGACTACAAAGAGTGTTAACTGTAGCAAGTGCAGATTCACTTTCGTCTACAACCTCACATTTGATGCTCAAGAAAAAATATCTTCCAAAAACAGTATGAGAAAAAGGGTGAGAAGTTTTGTTTAACAGGCATTTTTCTTATGATCTGCTTACTACATAGTTATTTTTTTCACCATGCTCTGTGTTCTTTATGCCAGTATTTTTAATAATATTATTACACTCTGCTGTAGATGGATCTCAGTCAGTTGTTTTCAAGGGACATTAGCACAATAGCCTAAGGACAGAAAATAAGCGTGCTGTCATGGGCAATGTACTCAACACAATGAGCTGGTAGGCGAATGGCAGCAGGCTCGCCTGTTTGCCACAAAGCAGTCTTGACTTTGGGAGCAAACCCAGGGATTTTGCTGTCAGTTCTGGAGAGCAGGTGTAACAACGAAGCGCTCATTAGCACTGACAGTTTCAAAGGCAAGTTCTGATTTGTCGCTGCTCAACTTGAATTCCTTTTGCCCAGATTTTTGCAGGGCTGACTACATCATCCTAAAAAAGAAGACATTTAGTTCCATCCGCCACTGAAAAAAAATGGATGCCTTAGATTTGGGGATAAGGAGCAGAAACTCATGCTTTCTTTAATGCAGGTTGCCTGCGGTTGACAAGAAGTCAGAGGTTGCCAACATCTATGTTGGCTTGAATCCAGGTTTCTGATTTCATTCTAGTATCTCTGTAGATAGGATCTGCCTGTGGAGTTTTCACCTGAAATTCCTCATATTTCTGCAACTTCTGGATCTGTCTTCATTCCTATTTTACTTCCAGTTTTCATGTTTTATCAGTGAGGGTCACATAACAGATGGGTATATCCTTAGCATCATTAGCCTCCCTATTACCAAGTCTAGATTCTGATTCAAGACAAGGTCTTCTCCCAGCCTATCCCTAAGGGAAAGTATTGCAGGACAGTGAATGACAGCATTGACAACTGATAAGGAGGTAGAAAAAAAAAGCGTGCTTTTTGTTGTTGTTGTCTTGTTTGTTTGGTTTTGAGTTTGTTTCTTAATTTATTTCAGGACTGCAGTTGAGGAAAACTGATGTTCCCAAATGAACTGTGAGGCATATTTCCCAATTAGAAACATGGACAGCCTTCTGGTGGATCAGAGAGCAAACTGGATCAGTAAATGTACAACACTTTCAGATGAGTTATACAAGTGGCTTGCAAATGCTTTACTCAGTCTGTGTTTATTTAGCATTTCAGCTTGGGTGTGTACATTGTCTGGCTTACAGAGTGTTATGGCCAAATTGCAGTTATGCATCTAAGGAAACTCCCCAAATAAGAGCTCACTTGCCACATGCTGAAGGGACAGTTGTTGATGACTGGGTTTTATCTGCTTAATAGTATCACAGATTTGAAAATAAACCTCATAATTAAAGGAACAGAAAAGCAAGTTTCCAAAACCTCATCCTTTTACATTTCCCAATATTTAACAAAGAACCTTCCCCTGCTGAGTTTTGCTTCTTTCCTCTTGGCAAACCCTAGTCTTCTCTTTATCCACCTCCCTGTCTAACAAAACATAACCCAGCATGACAATGGCCTTGTTTGTCAAAGGCATCATCAATTATGTTAGGGACGGTGTGCGGACAGTTCTGGCCCAGAGATGGCTGGTTTGTATGGGTTCTCCCCTTGACAGCAGTGTAATGAAAAACACTTCACTGTGTATTAGCAGCATCCTCTTGGCTTTTACTCTAAGTTTTTTTGTCACTCTACTGGATGTAACATACTGTAAAAGAGGGAGACAAGAAATAAAAAAAATGAATTATTCATACAACAGTCTCCACTCAAGTCTTCAATAAATCTGTCTGCCCTCAGCACAGCTGTCTTCTCCATGTAATTAGACACAGATGTAAAATGTAATCTGGGTTGCAACAGTGTGGTCCCACATTATAGGAAAATAGCAAGAGGTCCAAGTAGCTCAGTGGACTTTGAGGCATCTCCCCTTAAACTTCTGTCTAGTTACACTGCAGAAGATATAGTTGTGAGCAGACCGGCTATTTGATGAAAAACAGGCAACAACGCCTTTTGAATCTGAAATATATACATGTGCATCTTTTGAGCATATGACCAAGTCAGAGCAATTTTTAAAGCATGTCAGATGCGGGGATTGACTCAGCCAACGATGCTTCTTAACTGAAGGCAATAAGATAGACAGCTGTGTGTGTGGTCAGGGCTGATTAAGACAGACTGAACCAAGATGTGATCAGGCCTTTGTGATATCACAATTAAAAGTTTACTCCCTCTGTGCAGAAGTAAAAGGAAGAGCAGCAGAGCTTTTCAGAGTGTGTGTACATGTGCGTCTGGTCACATTTTAATTTTCAACCCTTGTGCTTAGAGTAGAAAGCTTGTTTTCCTGGAGAGCCTTTCTAATGGGTCTACATGCCTGCATTTTTTTTTTAAGCTAAGCCAAGTGTGAGTACAAAAGATGGTGCCATTTCAGAAGGATCCTTTAAGCCTCCAAATAAGCCACAGGAAAGAGCCAAGGATACAGCAGCTTTTCTAACCATTGGTTAGGAAACAATTAGGTTTATGAGTCAAAGCTCTCATACAAATCTATGTTCAAACTGCTTAATCCTCTGTTGTCACCCCCAATAACAAGCAGGTGTCCCAGGCTTGGCTCTGGGACTTTTCTCATGCCTTCCTTTTTCTTTCTTTTTTTTTAATTTAATAAATCTAAACAGTGTTGAAACAAGTCTCTGTACATGACCTGGCTCTCATTCATCCCCAGCTGCAAGGAAGAAGAGAAGCAAAGGGATGTCTCTGCAGATGAAAAGGGATAGCAGATTCACACTTACATGTCAAACTTCAACAGATTTTTTTATTTTTTTTTTCCAAGTGAATGTCTTTGCAGTCTCATACTGGAGGGTCAGCAAAGGGTGGTTTGGATAGTGCCAGGACATCCAATTGTTATACAACTTTTTTTTTTTCCTAGCAGCGATTAAGAGACAATGCTGTTCATTATTATGACTAATGCTTAAAGACTTTCTGGGCCTGGGCAGCGTCCTGTTCACTTTCTGGGAGCCTGAGGGGGCTGCCACAGCTGAACCTAGACTTTGCTCTGGATGGCAGAGCACTCTTCAAGCGTGCTTTCTCAAAGGGATTAGCACAGCATTTCATTCAGCTTTTTCATCAGATTTCCTTTCCCAGCTCAGTATCCACTGTACACATGGGTCAAGTTTTGATCTCCCATGGAGATTTTTCTTCTCTGATTTCAAAATGGGAAGTTGAGGACCAGGTTGCTCTCACCAAAATAATCCATTCAGTCTGATGTATGCAGTTTATTACTGCTTTTCAGCATTTGCCCAGCAGGTGGGTTATTTAGTGTTGTTTGCCTGGTACTGTTCGCATGGTTTTCTCAAAGTGAGTTGATGAGGTCCCTTCCAACCTCAACTATTCTGTGATTCTGTGAAGTGGTACATGTAAATCCTCACCTTCTGGTCCAGAATTGGCAGCTCTTCAATTTATAATCAGCAGGCTGAGAAAAAAAAAATGTACCTGATCTAATTGTTGCTTTTAGTACTTTTTAACAAGTAACCAGAGTTTTTAGGGTCATACAACCTGAACAATTTACTCATACCACATCAGATTACACTTAACAGCATTGCAGGTCTTGCAACATAAAGGATGGAGAAGATGGTCTCTGTCTTACAATCTGCATGAGGTCTGATTCTAGTATCAGCACTAGGCATAAAGAGATGGTGGTGGTTCTGAAGGTGAAATCTCACCTCAGTCAAACTGAGTCTAACCAAAACAATTCTGCCTGTCTGCCCCATGGTTTCCATTTTTGCTGTCACTGATAATAATGTCCAAAGTATGGTAATGGTCCCTGAAAATTGCCTGCAGAGGTACGGCATAAAGTGCACACATACACACTGCCTACATATCACACGGGGAAGTGGGGATCAGTTCTTTCATCATACAAAATGCTACCTTGTTAAGGTAATTTGTCAAAGGGCATTGTAGGAATTGTCCTCCTCACCTTAGATAAGAAAAGGCATAGACTAAATCCCCCCCAACACACACTCCTCACTATATATAAGTTTAACTTTTTAATTATATCTGGAATATCCCTTCTTTTTCCACACAAGTACAAGCATCATGCACACACCAGTCTACTGGAGTTGATGCTCTCAAGAGTGAAATGCATGCCCTTCCCTTATACCTTAATATGGCAAGCATTCATGCACGACTTTACATGCCTGTGAAAGGTCTCATTGACTTCAGTTATGCACAGATAAAGTCAGGTTTACTTATTGGTGTTAATGCTTGATCAAACCTGTTCAATTCATCTCAACCAACAGAAACTGTAGTGCAGGCTGGTGATCCAGAATACCTCTTAAGTCAGGGAAAAGAAATAGATACCCTTCAGAGTGCAATTCAGTTCATCTATCACAGGCGTCTATGTTGGAACACAATAAATCATCCTCTGGACATCCTACTGCTTCTCCACTGACTGTACAGGGAGTCTGGAAAACACATATAACTTTCAGGTGGCAAGAGTGGAGTGGCAGCAATCTAGGCTTGATTGCACAACGCAGAGTGGAAACAATTGCATTTGGGGGCCTTCTGCTGGCAGCAGCATGTTCCCAGGTGAAAAGAATGTTATTGTGCTTGATTGGCATGATAGGAATAAAGTTCTTTCAGCAATGTAAATTTCAGCTTATCCCTCTGAATAGATTTTCTTTTGCTATGCAGGAGGCACTACAAGGCTTGTAATGGGACCAGACAAAAGATGCAGAGGTAGAGTCAAGGTCTGATTTCACCCAGGCAGACTGTTCTAGGGTTTCCACACAGGTAGGCTCTATTTTCAAACAATTTTTTTTCCTCTCTGCTTCTCTCCAGTGCACCTTGATTTTACTGGTTATCTAATATTACACATAACATTGCTTACTACACCTTCACCCTGCTGTTGTATACCAGTGTTCATACACAAATACTTTCAGATACCATAAGACTGAAAACTAGTCTTCTGGCATAAAGATGTATCCCTATTACAAACATTTCCCTGTAGAAAATCTGCGCCGAATAAAAATAGGACTGAAGAGAGACCACTGTAGAACACTATGGGATACAGAGTAAATTAGGTAAACTCACCCTAACCCTGTCTGTTGATCAGTTTTCTTTGGAAATTATGAAATCAGAGAGAAAGAGTCATGTGGAAGCAGTCTGTGCTGCCACTAATTGGGAAGATATTCCAGTGGAAAGCGTACAAAAGACCAGAAGCATAGGATGTGCTGTTCACAGAAAGTTTAAGCAATATCACAGGACATTAGTCCCAGGGAGAGGAGTATTTAAGAGAAATCTTGATGAAGGCCATCAAAGTGTTAGGAAAACTTCAAAGGCATATGCTGCCAACAGACACGAGTATAGATGACAGAGGCCAAAGTTCTCCATGCCGGCAACTGATGTCTGAGTTGAAGGGAAGACTATCCAAAGGGAGAATCAAAATTACGTACATTGTTGAAAATAGCATCCTCCCAAATAGATGCCAGATGGAATAAGAGGTGTGAAGCTTGGCAGAATACTCAGAGAACATCTACAGTAAGTAAGGGAGATTTGGGCTTGTTCTGGCTATGTTCCAGACTGTCTGGGTGCAAACTACCTTGATCCAGAGGTTATACATGCATGTTAGTGCCTTTGTATGTGAGTTACTTCCTAACACATCCTGCTGAAGTGTTAATGAGGCAATTAATTTGGGCAGAACACCCCATAATACAGCTGTAGAATTCAGAGATAAGACTGTGAGCTCTGATTCATCTGTTCCCATATGGATATGCACCTCCTGTAGCCATTATCATATACATTTATGTTCACAGATGTTGCACAATCAAATGGAATTTAACAAAATCTTACACATAAGCCCGTAGTCTTAAGAGAGTTGCAGGAAAAAGTTAAATGAAACATGCCTCAAGTGAAAAACAGAATCACATTATTTTGAATGCAAGCACAACAGGAATGTACTTTTTGCCAGGATGTAATGAATTTGGAGAACTATAGCAGTTGGCAGAAAAAAATAAATTGTGACACCACAGGGGAATAGCCACAGAAAATCAGGAAAATTACCTTTGATCAGAAAACTGAAGTCTAGGAACAAAATACAAAGAAAGGATAGTAATACTTCCATAGTAGTTGATTCTTTCAACAGGCTTCCACCACTCATTTATCTTCACTGGATATAACAGTAATCACTTACGTTTGCAGACCTCTGTAGAAGACATGGGTTTCCCTTTATCTCGGTAATACCCTGGTTTGCACCTTTGACACCGATGTCCCTCTGTGTTATGCTTGCAGTTATCACAGACTCCACCACTGCGTTTTCCTGATGCCAGCCAAACACTCAGATCAAAATGGCAGCTGTCAGCATGGTTATGACAGCGACACTCTGATGGGAAACAGGGAAATGTACTTCAGGCTTATCCAATAGGCACGACATGCTATTTAAATAGTATCATTTTCCTACTGTGAATCATAGAGGAAATATCTGAATACAACACATTTCCTCTGCTCGCAATCCTTGACTTTCATTTAAAAAAAAAATCAAAATTGCAACACAGAGAACACCCAAGAAGCTTGGGTGGTTGCAAGTTGTGTCATATTCTCATAGTAAAACAAACCTATCTGATGGTATCGTAAGCCTTACACAAAACCCTAGAACGCTAAAATGCAGGAGGGGATATAAGTGTGGGCAAAAAGATTTCCACGTTGTGAATTCCACTTTCCAATAGCCCAAATGCATCAGCTGCAGTAAAACAATAAGCATACTGAAATATTCCATCAAGGACCAGCAACTTATCACCATTTCTGTAATGGCACCATTAATGTGAATTGATGACGTCTCAGCTAGAGAACTTTGCCTGCTGTCATCGTCAGTGCTCACCCTGAAGCCCTGGATCAGTAAACCCCCTCCCACTTACTTCTGCATTCATTTGGTGCCCCTGTTTTTCCATCTCCTGGCTTCCAAGGCTGATCGTTGTATAGTGGTGCACATTTCTCACAGTGGTCTCCTGCTGTGTTGTGTCTGCACACACACTTCCCATGGACCTGTTGGGAAAGAGAACACAAACAGTTACAAGCATTAACACAGTGTAGTGCCCAACAGCCTCGTGAAGATCTGGGACTTCTGCACAGCTCTCCCATAGCTGCCTGACTCCGTTAAGAAACCCACAGAGCCTGGAGCATACATGTAGCTTCATCTCTTCACAAGTGGATTTTTCTTTTATCTTGTAGTTTAAACACACGTGACAACAATTTAACCCTTCTGCTGGCTATTTCACTTCTATGGACAATGGACAGAGGCCAGACTGTTTAAGCTATGTAAATAAATGCAGCTTATTTTAACTGATAAATTCAGGATAAGAGCATGCAAAAAGCCAGAGCAGGTTGTCACCTCCAGACAGTGTCAAATACAGTCTTGGTTAGCAGAGCTGAGTCACAGGAGAACAGAACACAGCCTAACAGAGGGTGTTGGACCCTGTCTTATTTGGTACTAACAGTGATCTGGAAGATGGTAATTAAATCATCATGAATTACTAAAATATAAATTGTTAGAAAAACAAGCAAGTAATCCAGGACCTCCCAGCACAGTTAAAAACTGAGCAAAAATAATTGTGAAACCTGGAAAAATACCAGTCAGCAGACCCACAGAGAAGCAATCCAAACCACATGTTCTATGAGGACAGCACAGATGCTGAAATAGACCTAGGTACAATAGGCACCAATTTACCAGCCTACATATGAATATGCAAAGAACAGATGATCAGGAATGACCCAGTTAAACTCTGGACTGTGTAAGAAAAAGCACTGTGATTCTAAGTAGAGAGGAAATAGTTATTTATTGTTCAGTTGTGAGAAAACTGTACCTCCACTACTGGTTTCAGTTCTGACCATATTGTTACCAGATAATGAGAAACTAGAAGATGTTCAACCGAAACTGGTGTGGATGAAGAACAGAGTTGATCTACAGGAACTAAACATATGAACCTACCTAAGCGATGAAACAGAAGTTCACAAAATATTTGAAGGAGAAACAGTGAAGTGACAAAAAGTCTTGACTAGAGATGGCTGAATAATGTAGTTTCCTCTGCGACTATTTGCTTGAAAAGTTATCTGAAGAAAGATCTTGCTTCCTCTGTACTTACCTGCTTTCAGTGGAATACGATAATTTAATTTTACTCATGAAAATATTTTAATACATATCTGTTTTGAAATCAGGTATTCACGCTAGAAACTTGATATCAAAACTGGGCGAGTCCAGCCTTCAAATGGAAAGGTACTATTGAAATTAGTTTCACACACAATAATAATAACCAGGTCCACTACAGGTGCATGAGATTCTATAAATGAACTATCTCCAAAAAGTGCTTTACACATTTTTTTGTTGTTGTTGTTAATTTATTAAGAAAAGATGGCAATATGTTTGCAATGCCTCAGAGAAAGGCCTCTGAGAAATTATTTGAGGAAAGGTGGAACCATAGGTCTTGTTCCTTGCCCACCACAAAAGAAGCTGTCAATTAGTGGCATGTATTTCACATGGAGGGAGACACTTGTTCTAGAGTAGCAAATGAAATCTGGGACTAGACTCTCTCCCCCGTGCACAGTTCAGGATGCTAAGCTCTGTAACCACCATCACAGCTCTGCCCACTGCATGTTACACAAAAAGCAGAAACTGAGATTTCATTTTGACTGTGGTGTGAATTGAATGTAATCCTTTAATCTCACCACTAATGTGAGTTATGCTTCTCCACAGTCTTTCCTGAAAGTCAGACTTCCCCTTTGCAGTCCTCCCTCAATCTCATCCCTCATAGCAGGTAGCTTAGGATCAAGACAGAAACGTTCAAAAAAGAGTGAGCGCTCTCCCCTGCCCCCAAAGCCATCTCCCTGCAGCAATTTGCTCTCCGCTGCCCTGGTTTTTAATCCTCCCAGACCAGATATGTCATGCAGCTAGCAAAGGGGATAGGCTGCAGCTGATGCCGTTGCCCCTCTCTGGCCAGCTGGCAGATTTGCTGCTGCACAGAGCGGTTGGCTGCCTCCTCACGGAAGACTGAGCACAGACTTCAGGGTATGCATTTCTCTGTCAGGGCTCAGCACCAGCAAACCTCAGGAGGATACAGCATGTAGCACATTATGGGATGCCTCTCCAGACCTTTGTCCAAGAAAGTCATCCATGTTCAAAGTACTAAATATGATGACAAATTACAGAAAAACAATAATACCAATAAGAAACAGTGTTGGGCTTTTCTACATCTGAATTCAGGTCTTCAGGCTTTTTAGTTCCCCCTCTGAACACAGTGACTTAAAAGCAATGAGTCCTTTTCAGAAACCATAGAACAGAGAAAAGGACCAGGACTGAGGAAAAAGTGAGCCTGACCCAGAACTATAGAATTATTTTTTTTAGTGACCCCCAAACTTCAGACTTTCTGAACTTTGCAACTGATTCCAAAACAGACTAGAACCAAAAATTTCTTAGTTTACAGGAAATGCCTGTGTATTTCAGCACAACATTCGTAAATTGTCTTTTTTCAAAAAGATTATAGGTATACAAAATATACATTTTCTTTATACAATAAAAATCACATGAAAGGAATACAGAGACTACACAGCTGGGAAATGGCAGAATTAAACTATGCAATCTTGTTTTAGCCTTGAATGATATGATCAAATATTCATTATTCCACAGGACCCTGTGCTTACAGTGCACAGCACAGATGGTGTGAACACTCATGAACAATTATTAAGAGTAAACAGGAAAGTTCAGTGAGAAAGGAAGACTGAAGTTGGTCTTTGAAGCTAAGTAGATGCGTTCATTTATCTGTTGTCCACTGATTTGTTTTGTTGCAAGTCGTAGTTTGTGGATACTATCTAGGGATGACATGTTGCAAGTAAGACAGAGGCATAAAGGAAGCTTCCTGCCTCCCTACTATTGAACAGTTGCAAATATACTTCAAAATACATGGAAGGATGACTGGCTTAGAACAAGGAAGAAGCACTAATAGGTATTAGGAAAATAATAGAGGATAATTGAAGAGAACACAAATGTGCCTGTGTTTCGTGTGACTGGGTAGAAGATGTTTAGTCAGTGAGAATCATCTCAGGCTGCATTCATAGGAGAAAGTAGTTAAGGAGGAGAGTGCAACATGAAGTGACAAGTACAGAAAGAGGATCGAAAGAGAATCAAAAGAAGAGAGCAAAGAAGCAACTCAGTAAGTGGTAATGACAGAAAGACTGGAGGAGAAATTGAGCTGTGAAGAGACCTGTTACATTTGAACAAGATGTGAAATGAGGATAGAAGGGGCAGAAGTAAGTAACAAGAGAAACAATGTGTTCTGTTAGAGAAGAAGAGATAGGAAAGGCAGCCAGGGATTGAAGTCCAGGAAGGAACAAGAATGATATATAGGAAATTGTTAGATAAAATAGGAAATGAGATATCTGCTCAGGGAAGGAAGAATGTGAGAGTCACACTCAACTTGTTATTGCGACTTGTTATTCCCTGCTGAAATACACTAACAGCTCTTAAGTGGGTCCAAAAAGCAGTTTGTCCTCCCTGCATAACACAAGACCTCAGGATACACAGGATCTCACTGGATGATCAAACCACAGTAAATAAAATATTTAAAGAAATACAGATATAAGGGAGAGACACATGTTTTTCTAAGTCCTAGAAAGGAAGGTAGAATTAAAAGTAGATGATATGATAGATGACTATCATGGAACAGCAAGGACATAAAGGGATAGTGACCACAGCAAAGATTGTGCCCTCACTTCAAGAGCAGCAAGAGACAGGCCTAGAACCAAACCTACAACACCTGACCAAAGCCCACGCTAGAAACAGAAGGGGAGACAAGCTACAACAAATATAACAGGTCTACCAGGAGGGAAGCCACCTATAGCACAAGCCCAATGTCCATCCAGGAGGCAGAGGTGCAAGCAAGAACACCTACAGCATTGCTCAAACAAGAAATACAGGCCCAAGGCTGAGCTTAAATGGAGCCTCTGGGCCTATGGAGAGAGGGCATGGGGTGTGAGTCCCAGGTGGGGCTGGTTACAGCCATTAAAGCCCTATTAAAGCCTTCAGGACCCTGATAATTGTTTGATTACCACTGGATTCATGTTATTGGGAGATTTAGGATATCTGGCTGTTAGGAGGCATTTGAGGCAAAAATGCTTCTCCTTTCTAGGCTTGGAGCTGGTGATCCAGATGGAGGGGATTTGAAAGTAAGGTGTGAGCAACACAGACTTATTTGAGATTCATGCAGTCATTTAAGAAGCCTAGCCATTTTTCAGCTCAAGTCTGATTAGTTTTTGACAGGGATTTATATGAATACATATAAATGTGTTGGTACAGCAGGGGAAAGATTAAGATCCAGGAGATTTGTGCCTCACATCTCTAATATTTCACTTTAACATGCAATATGTGACACCACATCACTCAGTGCTTACTGAGCTGTAGATATAAAAGAATTTAGGCCTATATGGGCCTTTCTACAGTGCTCATTGCTGCAATAATTGAGTACTTCAGAAATAATAAGGAATTTATTTTCATGACCTCTCCCTCCATCTGCTTCTCCTTATTACTGTGATAACTCTAGTTGTCTCCAAGGATCATTCCCCTTCATTGGATCATCATTTTGTTAAGAGTTCAGTTGGTCTGACAAAATTGTTTGAAACTGAATGGTGCCTTCCAAAGTTACTGTGCAAAATGGATCAGAGAAATAGGCGCACTCACAGGCGGGCAGACTGTGTGATTATATAAACTACCACATTTATAAAACCAGTCAGAAGTACCATGTTCATAACCTGTGATGGTTTGTATTCTTGCAGTCCAGCTTTTAGAATGTTTTCTGCCAAGGTTAGTTATGTCACTAATGCATGCTATGAGTTTTGAAAGATGAAAACTGTAGCTTTCAATACTAATATTCTGTCTACATCAAGCTTCCAGTTTTCTAATCAGCTTTTGCAAAGGTTAGAAGTTTACAGGATGATATGCTGGCAGTCTGAAGATATTATTAGTCCAGGACAGGAACAAAAATGTTATACTACACTCTCAATCACAATCATATTGGATTTAGCAGTCACTTGAAAGCAAACTCTGCTTTTGTGTCTTGGTATAGTGTCTATGTTCTCAGGCAGTGGTTTTAGGATGTAAAGTCTTTGTCAGCAAGCACAATTTAAGATATTTCTGCTTTTGTTACTGCTTCTGTCTATGCCTTTTGCATCATGCCCTGAGTCATGTGTAAATTGGACTGTGAAATTAAACCATATTAAAAAATATATATATTTTTTTTTTTACCTTGGCAATAATATTCTTAATCTGGATTAATTCCATGATCTGACTCACAGTACAGTTGTGCTGTTACAACAGTCTGGTATTGCTGCCAAAGGCTGTGATTTGTACATCTACCACCTGAGCAGCTTTGAGTCATGACTTAGAGGAGGTTGTAGCTTCATGGATTTTAATGCCTGAATGATCAATTTCAATCGTTTAGCTCACCCTGCTACACTAAACCATGAATTTCATCTGGTAGTTTTTGCATGAAGCTCAGTAACTTCTGGTTGGTTTATAACAAATAGTGTAGGACCATCTCTTACTATTGTACAGTGTTTCCAAGAAATTACACAATACTTATTCACCTTTGCCTACACAAAATTATTTCACCTAAATTCTGATCTGCAGCTGAGAGAACAAGTGCATATTTTCCATCACTATTCCACTTTTTTTTTTTTTTTAACTCTGTTCAGCTTAGAATAACACCTCAAGCTTCTTGCTTTTCTATCTGCCTGTTCAGTTTCTTTTACCTTTTGTCTTTTCAGCAAATGTTGTGGTTGTTAGTCTTTCTCCTGGGCTATTCTCAGTCTATTTTTTTTTTCCCTAATGAATGAAGGTTAAATTTGGAAGCCTTCCAGAACAGAGCAACTGTTGCTGATTCGGAGAAAATGTTTGTCTTTGGGCTCTGTATTCACTTTTGTAATGTTGCCAGAGCAATTTTGGATACAGCAGTTTGCAATGACATCAGAGGCTGGTCCCTTACCTGCTTTTAGTAAAATGACCTTTTCTGGGCCGTTTGAATGGTTAAGTACAAACTAGTGTCTCCTGTTCCCCTTTGTTTGCCTCACAGTTCAAATGGGCTCTGTTGTCTCTTCTAATTAAGAGGTGTATCTGTGCAGATTTATAATAAATTCTTCAATATCAGGTCCTGAGGAGAGCAGATTTGACTTCTAAGAGACCAAATTAAAAAATTACGTCAACTTTTTCAAGTTTGCAAAGACTTAAAAGAATGAGTGGCTTGGGAGTACAGTGCCTGCCATGGGTGGGTTGATAGTTCAAATTCCTGCTCTAATCAGGAATGAAAAAAGCCATTATTTTCCTATGTCACTTGCTGGTTTCTGGGGAAAGGTCTAATAAGTGTGTGTGTCTGAAAACTAGTACACATATGGGTGTTTTCAGAGGGAATTGGATTTCTGGCTTGTACTTGGTCACTCTGGTAAATTAAGTCTGAGGGAACTTGGCAGGGATAAGGAGAGCTGGGGCAGTTGAGGCAAGGCCACCTGAGACCATACAGGCTTTGGTCTCTACAGCAGTGAGTGAGTGAGCTGCCACCAGTTCCAAATTCACTAACCAGGTAATGGTGACGAAAAAAATCAGTGACAGTGTTTAGCTGCATATTCAGACTGGCATCGCTAAGCCCCTATCTGAACAGTAACAAAGAACAGGATAAATAGACCGGAAGAGGTACAAAATCCATGCTTCGTGTGAGGGAATATAGCAGGCTAACCTCGGCCTGTGGCAGTTTCAAGACATAACTCCACCCTCTGCCTGCATTCACCTCCGTCTGTCTTTACACACACGCCTGGCTCTGCCTTAGGCCACATTTCTCTCCGTTTTCCTATTGTTTTCTTCCTCAGTGCTAGCTTGATTTTTCTTCATTTTTGAGCTAGTGTCATTTTATTTTTACCTACAGTGCCAACAACTCCATTATCAGTCTATAACAAGCTGCATACAAGTAACAGCTGTCGCGCTGAAATGCCGCCCCTGAGTTACAACAGGTCACAATATCTGAGGGACTGTCTTATGAAAGGAGGAGGCAGAAAGTGGAGCAGGGCTCAATATTTCAATAAGTGAATACCTGAGTCACTGTCTGGACTAGATGAGTTTCTGCTGTTTAATCCATAGTGGCTCTGGGGGTGTGAGATTCAAAACCCACTCCAAGTGTGGGCCTGCATACTCTTCTCTGAATTTTTACCTCAATATTGAGCGAATTTGGCAACATGCATAGCTCCCATTCAAGTGAAATTATGTTGAGTAATGGAGCAGAGGAAGCCAAGAGAAAAATAGTTTTCTACAACTCCTCTGCAGATGGCTGCAGTTCGGAGAGTGGGGGAGGGCAGGGCTGACATAGCACCGGACCAGCCAAATTTATGAGGAATCTGTCTGACAAAATGGAGAAAAAGGGAGAGAAAGTCCATAATTTAGCAGAAAACTTGTACGTTGCAAGAGAAAGACTCTGAAGCCGTAATGGGCACAAGACTCATCCCCAAGTCCCTTCTAGCACAATGAGTAAAACAAGGCAAGGAAATGGATGCAGGATTTTATAACTTTTATGCAGAGTAATATGATTTTTTAAAGATCCTGTGAAAATTTTCTCCATATGTTTTTTGCACCTGCCTCCAAATCACTTAACTGCAAACTCTATGTACCCACAAGGTACAACTCTAGAAAAATTTGCTTAAATTACTAGGAGATTTGTGGGGTTGAGTGCACTGGCTGAAAGGCCTTGAAAAGCTGTGGTAAAAGACTGCAAACTTTTGTTGTGGTGAGAGGTAGGTGAGCTGAGGACAGAAACAACATAGCAGTCTGTTCATCCCAGGGAAGCTTAAAAACACAAGGACCTAATGTATGAGGCCAAACACAGCAGCTTCTATGATTGTCACATCACAGCAACTTCCTAGCATTGGTGGCTGTGTCTAATTTAACCTAGAGACAGAACAGTGTACATTGTGTGGAGCTTAAATGAAAGACCCTCATAAATGTGCTGTACTACAGAACGTTAGAGAAGTGTTGGTAGCAAAATGGTGGCTGATATCTCTGAGATAATGCAATTTTTTCTCCCTCTCACGCATACACAGACTCTTGTAGCTTTATTGTGAAAAGCAATTCTTAAAGGAATTGTAAGGCATATTTTACCAGCCCTAAAGCATATTTACAACTGTTTTCAGTCAAATGTTTCTACTAGCAGGGTTATTGTAGTTCCTTCACAGGGATAAAATTAGCAGAGAACATCAATTCAGCGATTAAAACACAACAACAACAAAAACATTAATGAAAGCAATTAAGCAATAAAATTAAACTACTTTTAAATAGCTCTTTCATAAACATGCCTTTAAGAAAAACACTGTTTAAAGGCTAATAATGTGAGATAAGAAATTGTTTACCCCATTCCAAAAAATAAGAGACAGTTTCCTAAACGTAGTATGAGTGTTGCATGGGTGAATCTGCCCTGAGCCCTGACTCAGGAAAGCATTTAGACATTTGTTTAAACACCACTCCTGAATAGGCATGTTTTTCTGATTTGGACTTTAGCAGTAGTAAAAGATATTTCCACAACAATAATAAAATGCAGGGAAAACTTGTTGACTTTATAATTGCAGAATTCCTGCTGGCTGAACCACGATGTGGATCATACCATCAAAATTGTGGTTATTCTCTAAACCATACGCTAAACCTCATGTTGATGGTCTGAATGCCAGATGCTGTGGTGGCAAACCACAGGTTCTTAGTAGTGCTTATGGAGAACCTGCTTGGACGTCAAGTTAAACACACCAATTATAATCAGCAGAAACACAGCCCACACACTTTATGTGCAACAAGTGAATTAAAGGTACAGTGTGACATCATATATTTTCTGGGTACACCAGAGTAGCCAAATAAGTTGTCTTTCATAGGATGAAATAGCTCTCACAGACAAATTTCATTTCAGAGCTCAACAGAAGGCAGGGTATGTCCCCTCCAAAAAGACATGTCAGCCAGTGCAGATGTATGGGGCTGCAGAGCAGCACAAAGCTCCTCCTGCTCTTGGCTGCAACTCAGTGGGCAGTGGAAAGGTAGTGGAAAGGTAGGGAGTGGGCAGACCTGTCCTTACCTGAACCTTACCTGAATGTCAGTTCACAACTGCTTACACATGTCCTGCTATTCTAGCTGAAACAGCAAAGTAGGGATGCTGCCGGGGTGGGGATGACAATCTTGTTCAGGTTTGAGTCTACTGGTGAAGAGCCAGCAAAACCAGGAATGTTGTATGGTATTTTCGCTTGGTTGCAAATTTTTAACATCTCAGAAGGAGGTGCTGATTTGGGGGTTGGCCATATCAGCATAGGCATCTGTTTCTATAATATATTCTGAAGCTTTTGTGATTCTTTTTAACATTCATGATGCTACTCACATGGCTGATACTCACAGACTAACTTTTTTCTAAACAAAACCTGCTCTTTGAGTTGCCAGCTGCAGCATAGTGCACCTCCTGGCAGCTCTGAGTGCTGGACATCATACAGACTGGCACAGTGTGGATCAGATAATGTGAAAACTTAGTTGGGGGATTATCAAGAACTGCAGAAGATATTCGAAGAAGAGATAATATTTGCAAGAGAGATGACAGCCAAGTTGCCTAGAAAATCACTGTAGAAAAACAAGTTTTACCTTATGTAACCTACTTTATGCCAAACAAGGAATCTTACTTAGGACCAGATCCTGCTCCCTTTGAAGTAAATGGAAAACTTTCCATTTGCTTCATTGTGGAGTATCAGACCCACAGGGAGTCTAGTTTGTCCCTGTAAACAGGATGAAGAAGGAAAAGAAACATCCGAGGCAACTTGTAAGAATTTCCTGGCAGTGAAGGTACCAAAAATTAACGAGTAAAAAAACCTAATGCTTTAGTCAGTAACATTTTAATCTACATTTGCTTTCCTCTGTCCATGCTTATTTCCCATGCACCAGAAAGAGAATTGTGAAATGTTTGGCAAATGGAAAGGAATTTGGTCTAGATTCAGCAGAATTGTCCATGTGTGCTTTCTGCTTTGTAAACATTGTAAGTTCTGGAAGCCCCCCTGGATTCAGCTAAAATATGTCATCAAAGCAGATTCTAAACCTGAAAGGTTCCTAACTTTGTTGGAGCTTCTCAAAGAAATCATGTACTGTAAAACAACACATACCCTTGTATACTCTTCATCAGCAACATCTTGGGCTGGATTAATTTCCATTGAATCCAGTGGCGGAAGAAGATGAGATATGTTCAGATGGCTAGGTGCTGGTATTTGTTTCCCTTAGAAGAGTATATTCACTCCCTACATTTAAAAGCAAATGCACCTCTGCAGTTTCTGCAGCAAAATACAATGTCAATAGACAATTTTGCTCACTGACAAAGGAGCTACCTTTAAAAGTTTGAATATTACAGTCAGTGAAATTAAGAAGGAAGAAATTTGTTCGTAGTTTTCATAAGAAACTATTTAAGTTGGGTATGGCATCTCTGTGCCTCTTGTCTTTGGTCTGAAGAAGGGAAGTAGAAAAGAAAATATCACTGTCTCTAGCAACAAACCCCAAATTCAATATATGCTTGCCCAGAAGTTTCTTGACTATTGCATGCAGTTCCCATCTTCATTCCTCAAAGCTTTTCTCCTGTCTGACATGATTCTCTCAGTAGTTAAGATGGGAAATAAGATCTGGACAAATTGCATTGAGGTGGTTGCAAACTAATTAAAAAAAAAAAAAATGTTGAAAGAGTAATTATTACTGGTTTGCAGTCCAACTAAGAAGTCAAAGGACTTTTCCATGGTATCCTTTGCACCTCACTTAGTATTTTCACTAGTGACTTATGGCCAAATAGAGTCAATATACGTGAAACTATCTAGGATTCCAAGGTAGGAATAATTATATGCCATTTGGAGGGTCAATATGATAATTTGCATTTGTCTTGTATCATTATTTTTTGTGACACTGTGGCATCTGTGACATTACTTCTCATACAGCTGCTTGTCTTATTGGCAGCCTCTGTGGAAAAGCCAGAAGCTGAATGGGTTGTCCTGACTGAACTGACAGATCCACAAACGAACTGATGATTGATAGATCATCTACTAGTAATAAATCATCTAGTCCCTCCAACGTAGAGTTGAAAAGTTGTGGTTCAAAATTGTGAAGAAATTTGTTTTAGTTTTCTCCATTATTTAGTTTCCATATAATATAGCAGTGGAACAAGTATTACAAATGGAACAGATTTCTTTCAAGAGTAAGAAAAGCAGACTTAGAAATTATTACAATTATGTCTTTTCCAAGACCTAAGTGCAGAATGATCTCAGTTTTTGGGCCTATCCCATGACAAATAATTACAGTTGTTTTCTACATGGACTTGCTTTTGTTTTTGTTAACTACAGAAAAGACCATTGCATGAGGACTCTGAAATCTTAAGAGACGTTCACTCCTATTACTTAGGCCTTTTTGTGGAGGTCTGTATTTTTTCCAGCATTTTATTTAATTACATGACAGAACGCAGGAAACTTGAAGTTGCTCTGCATTCATGCTGTTTTATCACCCACACTAGCCACATAATAAACCTTGTGTCTTGAGTCTTTCTCTGCCCATGTACTTGTTAAATATTAGATGTGGCTAGTGGAATGCATCAGATTATTTCTGAATGTGCAGTGTTTGTCTTTAACATCCCTTTCCTCTGTTCTGTTTTAGTCGCTGTGTGAAAGTAGAACACCTTCCATGTCTCTGCTGAGAAAGGAGAATTGCAAGGTGGCAAAGATTTTTGTTGCAGTGTAGTTTGGCTAATATGAAATGTATCATTGGTGTTTGCCACTCAACGTCAGAGACCTTTTCCTTCTGCTTGCAGGCAAGGAGGTTACCGTATTGTAAGATGCGGAGTTATACACTTGCCTAAATACTGTCATTTTAGCCAATTTTCAATGTATATATGAAAAAGAGCTAAGATTTAATTACCAAAGGATAGAAAACAGAAGCAAAATAATATGACCATCTTTACTTCAAGCTTGCATGATCTGGTATTAGAATTTTCAGTTTTGACCCCTAAGGTTTCACACTTCTCTGGTTAGTAAAAAAAGCAAAAACCAGGAGAGGACATGGTAGGAACCTTCCAGTTCTATCAGCAGAATGAGGATTGACTGCTCTCCACAATCACTGGAGGAAAAGGGACAAGAAGGAACCACCTTATTTAGACAGGCACTATGGAAGATCTTTCAAACTGTCAGAATAGGAACGACTACTGAAGATTGCTGTTGAATCTCCTTAATTACAGATTTTCAATAACTAGTTCAAAAGGTATTCACTAGCAAATGGCTTAGGTATGCTCGATCATACCTTAATGCAAGGACTTAAAGCAGCTCAATCACAGTCTTTTCCAGCCCTCACCTAGGATTCAAGAAGTAGTTAAAGGTCTGGAAGGCTTTTCTCACTTCCTGCTGTCTTTGAATCCCTGCTTAGGCAAAGACTTGATAATATCTATGCCTGTGTTCAATGCTGGGATGCATCCACCCTCTGGTCTCCTGAGACATGACTCACTCATGAAGTGCATTTCATCAAAACTGCTTCATCTTCTGCCCCATGAAGTCATTGATGGCACGAAAAGATTCTATTCCCTTGTGAACAGTGTAAAAAAAAAATCCAGTCATAGTTTACAATGGTTATGTCAGTAACATACACAATATTTTGTTTTCCTCTTCTGATGGACAGTGTTTATTCTTCTACCAGCTGTATCCATTTAGCCTGTTATTCATCTATTTGGTTTCACCATGTGTGTATTTAACAGTTTGCAATGGGGAGGATGCACTCTTTAAACAGCTTTTCTCCACACAGTTATGTCCTATGTGGGTCTATATTTGCAGTTAACAGGGTCTCATGACATCACCCAGTGCTAGAGTACTGTAAATTAGATTTATACCACAGATGGTACAGATTCAGAAATGATGTTGCAAATATTGTGAAACTCATACAGTCCTAATTATCCATACAATTTCTACATCTCAGCTTAGAAAAGCTGAAAGAAAGACAATGAATATACATTCCAGAAGAAAATAAACCAAAATGTGAAGTACCACAAATCTAAAGGGACAGAAATTACCTGAGGATGCATTTCTTAAGTCTATTATGTCAGAGTGCATCAGGGACTAAAAAAAATAGGGTTATGTTGGTTTTAAAAACACATTACAGAGACAGACAGCCTACTGGAACCAGTGGAATCATTGACTAGTTCAGTGTGGCTTGACGTCTGTCTGTGATGTACATGTTTAGAAATACCTGGGTATTGGGTTAGCATCATTTCCCTGTGACTGTTATTACAGTTCTTCCGTATAATACTTGCAGCTAAATCAAAATGTAGACATCAGTGATTACCCCTGACTAGCAACATCTGAGCATGCGTATAAAATACTGAACAGGGGGCAGTCATAGTATTGTGGAAGATGATTCATATGAAGTTTGGCTCCTTTTATTTTTAAGTTCTAACTTATTTTAAGCAAGTTAAAGAGTAAAAAGGAAGGGAAGAGAAAATATTTTCACATCCTGAACATCTCTGGCTATGCAGTGAAATTAACAAAAAACATACAAGGCCGACAACCTAAAAGTAAAGACTAAAACCCCAGGTATGACAGAGATGCTCATGTCTCACAAACTCAGAAAATCTGAAATTCAAGTCAGGGCACTCTTTGCATTAAAGAGATTGGTTCCATTCTGTGCAGATAGATTTCAGTCCCTGTATTTGGATTTGGACCTCTCTTCCTGTTACAAAGCTCCCTTTTTTTTTTTTTTTTTAACTACAAAGCAGTTTATAGGTGTTTGGAGATCCAGGGGTTTTGGAAAAACTCATCTCTAGCAATGCAATTCATGCTTGGAACTGTAGAAAGGGTTGTAGAAAATCTTTTCCCAGGGTGTTTTAGGTTTCACTGATGTGGATTAATAGTGCTGTCCTTTTTTTAGACAGGCTTAAGAAAGGTGGGACAGAACCATACACAAAATCCACACTTAAACTGAGAAAGCACAAGCAGGTAACGAGTCTAGGAAATCAGTGACTGTCTACAACTCACCACGTTCTCCATGTCTCCCGTCCTGTTGGCAAGCTCACATTCCTCTGCATGCCCATTACAAAAGCAGCTTCCTCGGATGATCAGGTCATAAATAGCATAGTGGGCAAACCTCTGAGGTTTCTCTACCAACCCTGAGCCGTGACATGGACATTCCTGTCTTTTTAACAAAAGGAGGCGAAGGTTGGTGAGTTTCAGGAGATCTTGAGCCTCAGGGCTATAGGGGTCTTCAATCTTGTTAGCTGGAGTTAAGGCACGATAAATCACCTGGAAGACAAAAAATACACACAGCACGTGACTGTGTACCTGCTTTCATTCCGTCTCAAGTGTGTAACAGGAAACACTTTAGTTTACATTTCTGTCACTGGGGTTACTGAGCCCAATCACTTTCTACAGGTCGGGAAATATATGGAAACTTGTCAAACACTGTTTACTTCCTCATGTTTCTGAGCCAAGTGACAACAGAGTGTCACTCAGAGAAACCCAAGGCTTATTGGCATAAATACAGTATTGATGCCATCCAAATTTCTTGAAGTGTTTTAGGAATATGGCTTTAGCATGAATTCTAGGGCCAGGTAAACTAAGGCACTAAGGGGATCTGTGACAGAAGTGAGAACTGTGATCACACTTTTGGCATGGTCACTTGGACTATGTGCTGGAAAACACAACTTGGCTTAGGGTGAGTAAGCACTGAGAGAACCCTGTTTTCAAACAAAGCAAGCTGGTTTATTCATTGGAAGAGGAGAAATAGCTACATGGCAGCGAGCTAACAGGATAGGAGGGCTTTGTGCCTGCCTGCTGTCTGCCGGCTGTCTGCTGTATTTTAGCTCATGTACCACTCTGCCCCTCTCTATGTCTCAGGGTGTGTTTGTCTCTGTTGGTTTTGTGGGGAGAGGGTGACAATGGAGGGCTGTGCCACAGTCCGTAGCAGTGAGATAGAGGGCTGGATGTGTTCATTCCCAGGCTTAGATGCCCTTTATGGGTATGCTAACTCCAAACTGAGAGCTATTTTCTCCTCTGGTTCAGTTTCTCCATCACAACAGAGGGACTTGCCCTCAGGGTTCTTTGGCCCAGCTTAATAAGTGGTGACAGTCTCTGTCTGACTAACTCTGTTAGTGGAGTGAAAGCTTTGTTTCCACAGGGATTCCCTCTTTCTCTCTCTCTATTTATTTATTTTTCTTTCTTTCTTTCTTGGTTGGTGAACCAACCAATTTAAATACTTGCAGCATGTAAAGTACTTTTGTTTCATTTTGCTCATAGGATCCAGGAAAGAGCTTGTGGTACACACTTGGAAGATAATTTTGTTGCATGTTGATGGCACATGGAGAGATAAACCCCCTTAAATTAACAGAATCAGCTTCCAGGCTTCACACAGAGCTGCACCTGACAGTAGCACAGTGAAGGCAGCAGTACATTTCCCACCTGTCTGCAGCATTTTCTGTTTGGTTAGTTTTGATCTTTTTTTCTTTTAATTCCCTTATCTTGTACTGTCAGCTATTTACAGAACTACAAACAGCCCTGTTTGGTGCGATCAGAGGTGTCTTGTTTGATAGAGCTATGGGCAGATTGCCCAGGCTGTGCAGTGCAGGTGCCTACATTCCCCTGACCAATGAAGCCATGACAAAATAGCCTGGGCCTTTCCACACCAATGTGTACATTCCCCCAGTCAATGGAACCATAAGCAAATGACCCATCTGGTTTTGTCGTGGTGCCTAGCATTCCCCTTGTGATGGATTCAAAGGACAAAGACCAATCTCATCTGTCCAGTTCCCCTAATCCCGGGCGGTCTGGTCTTTTTACTGGAAGCAAGTTTTATGAATCTTTTCTCCCTCTTCCCAGTCCCCTGTGGACCACACAGAGGTAGAGTGGTTTCTCAGAGTCCTGAGCACCTGGTCACGTACAGACACACACATCCTCCTGCATGGGTTAGACAATTCATCTGAGCCCAAGGCAGTGAACTGAACAAAATTCTTCTGCAGAGCCTGCTAAGCTCAAAGATCCCAACGCAGGGTTAAAAACTAACTACTAGGACATTAATGAGCTAAAAGCCCTGGTGAAACTGTTTTAAGTTGGTGTGAAACAGAGGAGCCAAGGGGTAAAGCAATCTGTTCGGTTACCAGTTTTTATAAGCTCTGTTCTCACACTTGACTTTCTTGCCTGTGGCTTCTCTAATACATATGCTTAGTAAAAAATGGTCTCTCCTTTCAGGATAGCTCAACAGAGGATACCTAAGAGATCACTGGCTCAAGAACATAAATGTTAGAGGATTTTTGCTCCAGGACAAGACATCTGAAAAAAAGTAACCAATATGTCTTTAGCTTCTGCAAGATCTGCACTGGTCCTGCCAATGACCTCCTTATACAAGCCTGAGCAAGAGGCTTAATGTATCTGGGCACCAGAGCTCCCAGTTGTAAACAGGTATGCATTTCCTCACAGGAGACAGAAAGGAAGGGTGAATGAGGTGAAGAACCAGAGTTTTTATTGGGCTCCTCTGAAAGAAATGACTAGATAATGGCCAAAGTGTTTCTTTTTACTCTGCATCTCCGGCATTATACTTCTACTTGCTGGCAATAGCCTTGCGTTGTGTTATGATAAATATGAAGGAAACCTTGTATATTGTGCCAGTAGAAACTTATTTTGCATACATTACGATAAGTTTAGAGAGATGTCCATGTCTTGGGATCTCCAGTCGGTCATCCATCCTCGCCATGTCTTAACTGGTATCCAGACAGCACTGAGTTCTTCAGGCAAAAGAACAGTTGTTGGGTGCTCTTCTCTCAGCATAGTGACATTTGCTTTCATGAAGCTGGGTTGTTTTTTGTTTCTTTGCTTTACAGCTTGGAAGAAAGATTGGGTTTCCTGTGGATTTATTGTTTTCCAAATATTTTCATTTCAGGCTTTGCATGTCTTCAGGAGAGCTGTTTTAACATTTCCATATTCCCTTAGAACTCTGAACTTAATTTGTGAATAGACATATTAATAGCTTAGTTGTCCCATAGGGATTGCGATATCCTTTTAAGCAAAAAGAGTGTTCCATTCCAGTTGAGATATAAGAGTTTGTTTATATGATTAATTCATGACACATTTCTGTCTGGAATAAGCTCAGTGGTAAGGCTGGATTTGTTTGTCCTCATCTCTCCCAAAGCAAGATTTGTTAAACGTTAAAGATCTGATTTGGGTGACATAACACTAGTGAAATCTTTTGGGAGTGCCATTTAGATGTTCTTGGATTCAACAACCATTAAAGAATTAGTCTTCCCTAGCTTTGTACCAGTCAAAGATATTGAGGACTTAATTAAACAAAGATTGTGTCAGCAGAGTCAAAGCAGATATGTTGTGCCAATGTAAGTAGATTTAGGTGAGCTGCACTTTGTGTGGAGGTAGCATAGTTTTAATCAGTATTTAGTACTACTTTAGTACATACATCTGCTGTATGTCCTGCTTACATTTTTTAAAAATAGGATACAAGTACTCACATACTTCACAGGAGGGGAAGAAGGTTAATAAATTTATATCTGTAAATTCTCTTAGAATCCCTAGGGATGGATGTTTAATACACGCAAAATTTAAAAAATAATAACAGGTCAAAGACGAGTTTAGCAATCTCAACCATTTTGACATAAATGTTTGAAAGATTAGATTAGAAATGGATCTAAGTCTTAATGAACTCTTAGAGTCGTACACTGTGGGAAGAGACACTTCATTTTCACTGTATTATCTGTTCTTTGTTTATTTCACAAGGTCGTGTTTTGCTTTCTGAAGCCTATGAAGGAGAATCCTTCTGTACACATAGGCATTTGGCTTATGCCTTTTGCTTAGCTTAAGAAAAACATGTGCGTTGTTCATTTCCCAGAGATATCTTGCAAATTTGCTGTTTGCCATTATATTAATGTAAAAGAGATTAAGAAAGTGTGATGAAAAAGAAGTATGTTCTAATAATTAAGGTGCAAGCTCTGAAAAGAGCTTCCCAGTGATATTGCCACAAGGATATTTCTCATCTAAGAATCTAAGATCTAAGTCTCTATCTGGTGTCAAGCTCCATGGAAGATCTGCTCTTTTCTTGTAGTAACAGGCTATCCCCCAGTCACTTCTCTAAGCATCAGTGTGTAGTCTTCATAAAAGTAGCATATGCACAGCTACAGAAGAAAATCTGCTGGTGATTAAGTCTGCTAAGGGCTGAGTAACATAAGGACACCCTAGAAATCTTTCAGTTTCCATAGAACTGTGTGCAGGTTAAGGGTATTCAGCACCTTTATAGTCTCGACCCTTTGTGGAAATACACCCTAGATCCTGAGTTTCCCTTATAATCAGGAGCTGCCACTGGAGCTGAATGCTGAGTAGGGCATTCATGCTTATCAGCATATCTGCTATCAAGCGCATATTTGTCATTCTCATTTTCAAAAGTCAATCAGCTACGCCTCAAAAAGATGGTCACTACCCTGTCCTCTCCTGACCTTTCTAAGAGCAAGGAAGTTTGGAGAATGCTGTAAGTGTGCAAAGCTAAAAACGATAGCCACAGTTAAAGGGCTGGTTTTGCTGTATGCAAGTTGGCACAGCTTCACAGAGGGTGATGTTTTATCCCCAGTCAGGAGATCATCTTCATTCCAGAGACAGTGTCTCAGATTTTTGATTTTTTGCCACATGTTTTGCCCCTCCATCCTTGATGCAGATAATTCTGTTTTCTTAACCTGATCTTCCAGCCAGTATTAGTCAGAAAAGATGTGGACACAGCAAAGGTTCCCCCTTGCAAGCTTATAGCCTAAGGTCAAGGAATATGAGTCACAAATGGAGGGCAGAGCCAATGCATGGCCTCCTACAAAAGAAGATCCTTGTGCAGAACAAGAATTTGGTATTACAAATCATCCTTAAGCTATGCTGATCATGTTGCACACAATCAGGTTAATGAGGTCAGAAATGTCTGTGTGCTTATACTAGGCCCATCAGAAGGAAGCTGCAATAAAAACTCTCATCAGCCCTAAATCCTCTTCATTAAGAGATTTTCATGTGAGTTGATTTTGCTCATAAAGGAATAGTAAACAATTGTGTCTCAGAATTTTTCCTACCCAGTGGCAAATATCCTCTGATCTATTTGATGGAGCCTCTTGACTAAAATTCTTCCATCTTGTGGAATAGTAGACTTTACTATAAAAGCAGCCTTTTTTCCTGTTTTGAAATAGCCTAGAGCACAAAGAAAGTCTAGGTACCCTGTTAACTATCAGAAGGCTTGTTCTGATGATTCATGGAATAGGGTTTCTTAGTCATGATCCTCTGTGCTTCTGTCCTTCTGGAGAACAAAACTTAGTAGCCAGTATAGAATATAAGACTTCGTTAAAGAAATAATCTATTTGTGCATTTGATTTTTTAAATTTATCTGATCTGTGTAAAACCAACTACTTTCAATACAGTGGTGTCTTGAATCCATTCTGTGTTTTCCAAAACAGAACAGGTCAATGTCCTTTCAATTTGCATCTGCTTTGAGGTTATTCCAGTAATCCAGTCAGTGTGGTATTAATATTAATATTTAAGCATTGCTGCCAATATGATGATGGGGAAAGACTGCACAATTGTGATCAGAGACAGACAAATCTTTTTTTCTCTTGCTCGAACCAAATGTTTCCTGTAGCTTCAGGTTATCTGCAGATATAAATTTCTACATCTGTGTAGAAAAATAAGGTTTGTAGGAAGGAGAAGTATATTTTGTCAAGCCAAATAATGTAGTTGGAGTGCAAAATCTAGACTGTTGGGCACAAAACCCTTCAGTCTGCAGTCTGCATATAGGGAACGGACAAAATTCCTTCAGTTCTACACAGCATCACCTTACATGAGGATCTGAGAACACTTCCTTGCTCCCACACAGAGCAGTGTCCTTTTTCATTATGAGTTATGATATTTGCTCTGAAACGGCAGAGGGTGGCATGAGGAATTCTGTGACGCAGACAGCCCTACTGGGACCTGGACTGAGAACAAGAGTCTCATTTCACTCTTCCGAATTGTCAGGGAAAGTTAAAACACCCAGTTATCATTAGTAGCCGGCAGTGTCTACTGCATCCTCACGGGAGAGCATCCATTTCTCATAAGCGGAGCCACTTATATCTTTAGGTCTTGGCTGAAACCTTACACATGAAAAGATCTAGTAAAGAATATAGTTTCATCAGGAGAGTGAGGTGTGGACAACACTCATCATCAAGAGCAAACAGTAAGTGGTTTTTAGCCTGGAGTTCAAAACTTACAACAATGAATCTCTAAGATCTGTAACATTTTAGACAAGAACTTTTTTTTCACAGTTGAGACTTTAAAAGTTGAGTCTTTTTGACACTTTGAAAGCTTTCACTAAGCTTTCATAAAACAGGGCAGGAAGAAAAATTGATTTGATATCTGCTGCCTATTATGTCAGGAAATTCAGAAGTAATGCTCAAAATACTATTTTGTCTTCCTGGCTGGTTTGTAGGGTGCCGAATATCTCTGAAATGGCTCATTGCATACCAGGTCAGAGCAGGACACTTGGTGCACTCCTCAATTCACTTGCCACGGATGGGAATCCTGGACTGGTCTCATGTCAGTTCAAATTCCCTTCAGACACAAATACTTGAGCCCCTTAATTCTTCCTCCAGGGAAGCAGGGCCTGGCAGTGCTATCTGTTTGTTTACACTGCTGGTGTTAACTGCTTCCTCTCAACTTTCCTCTGCATTTTATCTCCTCTACAGTTCAAGTTAAACGAAATGCTGAACAGACGGCCCTAGTCATAACAACCAGGCACTTACCTTCAGGAGTGACTAATCCCTCCTGGAATCTTTTCCATCTGTAAGTCAGAATAACATCATACAACTTCTAGAGGACAGCCCTGATGACTGTTGGACAATTCACTCCAGTGCAAGACCCTGCCCTTGCACCTTAGCTACTAGGAATTCAACCTCGTGACATGCTGAGCATGTTTCTTTTTAGTGACCCCACTGCTGTATGAGATCAGACCTTTAAGAAGTCACTGAAGTCTCAGTGGTGACCTCTTGAATTATTGATGCTGCCACTTAATGAGGTATGTGTGGGAGGGGAGGGGGATCCTCCTTTGTTTATCAAAAGGTTTGGTATGAATACAGTAAAAGAAAAACCTGAGAAAAGACAGCAAAAATTGTGGGTTGTTGGAGCAGGATCACACGCATTCCACACAGAGCCCCATCCCTGGCCTGGTTTGGTGCACAAGTGGTTCCCCTTTGCAGTAATCATTGCTCAAGGAGTCCCTGTAGGTGGAGAAAGGCAGTGGAGATCTACAGTGTCAGTGCAGAGGCAAAGACCTTCGGTAGGGTTGTCTGCGGCTTTTGTCTGAACAGCCCGGTGGCTTTTGAAGCAGAGAGAATTGCATCCCATCACACCATGTCTTGATCTGACACTCACGGAGTGCATTTAGAAGAGTGATTAAAAGTCTCTTAGCTATAAAGCAAGTCCACTGGTCTTTGACAAAAGACACTGATGGGGACTTCTGTCCCTAAAGAGGTCACCACAGGCTACAAAATGGAGAAGGAACAGGTCTTCTGCACAAGGCACATTTAACTTGTTGCCATAGAAACCAGTACCTAATTCAGCCACACACAATTCTTCCAGCCCCCAGTGAATTCCAGTAATGGGTTTATTATATCACACTTCGTTGGTGTCATCTGTCACGCAGACATTCACATAAATGAACCAGCTTTTGATTTAAAACTACCTTCCTCTAGCCAGACCCAATAGTGGTAGGGTCTTCTTTAGGGTCTTGTGGTTATAAGCAGGTTAGTGTTTTACCCAGCTTTGCATGCTAATGCCTTCCTTTCATGCAAACGTCGCTGTAGATGGAAAAGAACATTTGTTTTCGTTTCCTAATATTCCAGTTTATTAAAAACCTGCTCTTAATTTGTCAGATAGTTGACTGCACTCCTTAACTGCACATGCTGTCAGGATGCAGGTTGAAACATTTTGGTCGTTGTTTTCCCCAGCTGGTGTATGAACTGTAAGTCACACTAACAACTGATGCAAAATAGTGGTAATTTCTCCTTTTGTCTGGGTTAGAGTTAGATTTCCATTGGCTGACCTGAAGGTTTATTTTAGGCTTCTACTTAATTTGTAATCCAAGAAACTAGAGACTGAACTGTGGTAACTCAACTAATACACCACCATTTTGGAAGGAAAGACCCGCTAACAAGCTTATTGGGTTACGACAGGCAAGCGTGCTGCTAGACAGAAGAAACGGCTTGGTTTTTAAAACCACTTTGACTGCTGTACCCCTAATTAACTTGACTTATCGAGGCGTGATTCAAACCCTTGACATGATGTTTGGAGCCAGCTGTCAGTCTGGGTTGGCCCTGACTCAGCTACAATTTGGAGACAAAGAGGAAAAATTGTATTGGAACTGGCAAAGGCCTATGGAGACACAGGTTTTTGGCATATTCAGTAACAAGGACTTCTACGAAAGAGTGGCAAGAAACCAATGTATCATGCTCAGGTGGCTTGCAGATCAACACCAGTGAAAGAAAACAAAATGCTTGCAGGGATTGGAACATGCTTTGTAGTTTATTTCTTCCCTTGTTGCAATTCAAAACATATTGTATATGGTATTATGAACAAATGATTAAGGAAATTGCATGTCTAGTGCTTCTCCTAGTAAATTGCAAGACCGCTAAGTTGAACTGGCAAAGTTTGAATGAATGAGTGTTGGGCTCACTATTCACTTTTAGATTTCAACATTACATGACTTTGGGTGATTAACTTACCAGTGTAAAATTGATCTATAAAATATGTAGAATTAGCGAGTACAGGTGCAAACATAACAACTAATAGACATTGCTAAACAAGTTCGAGAATTAGAGGATCCTTATCACTCTCTAGTGGTTACAAGGACTGAGGAAGAAACAGTTTGCTGAAAACTGGAGTTCTGGAAGTGTAGCTGGAAGTTTGGATGCCCACCGTAACTAATGAGCTAATAGTCAGTGTAGGTTTCATTGTGGCTAAAAGGTGAGACAAATGACAAGAATGATGTCCTGGGAATTCAGCCAATGGAAGTTCTTGTTCGAAGAGATGAAACAAGTGAAGCAAATGATTTGTAGGCAACTGGCAGTGAATAAATTGCTCTTACTCCAAAATCAGAAACTATCAATAGCCTAAGTTCTTTGCCAGAAGAATTAAGATGGGGAGATCCAGGATCTGAGATTTTATCTCCAAAAGTGCAGGAGCAAGGGATATAATAAATGCTGGAGTAAAAGAAAACTGCAAAAGGGACACTAAAAAGTCATCTCCTTGCATTTCTACTGGACTTGTTCCTGAATGTATGACACCATCTGTCTCAGTTCTGCCCCATCTGAGGTGAGGTGGAGATGTGTGACCCTGACAAGAGGTGAAAGATAAAGGATAATTTACAGAAGAGAAGGATACAGCTTAACTTAGTGATACATTGGGTTCTTTTGTGATATTGTAATATCACCCTCTAAAGAGATTTTGCTTCTGTTCTAACCATCTCAAAGTTTTTCTTCTGCCGAGTTTCCTTTTATGCTTCCAGACTCTTTCATTGGTCTTGAAGGATCACCAGAGTGTGCCGACTCAGAGACATGCGTGTCACTTTATGGATGCATGTAGGTTACTGCAACTCTGCCACCTTTTCTTTAACCACCTACATTCTCAGGTCTGGAAGCCAGCTGACCAGAAATCTTGTCCCATGATGTGTCTCCCATGGGTTTTAAACCTAAGTGTTCTTAGTAAGCAATCTCCTTTTTTCAATTCCTTTTGTGCCCTGTTAAAAAGGAATATTGTGTCTCTTCTGAAAGTGAATAGAACAGCACCCAAGAAAAACCTGACTGTCCCTCAGTAGAGAAAACTGACATTCATCTCGGTGCATTAGTTAAAAATTAGGTTGGAAACAGTTTTGATCATTTCAGAAATGTCAGCTTGTGATGTGAGCTCCTCAGCTCTCCAAGGCTTAGCCACCATCAGTAATTGGATAGGTCAGGGAGAAGGTGCAAAAGGAGAGAACACTGCACAAAGCACTGATGGGGATTCAGCTTCCATCCACCTCAGTTGGGAGCCAGTGCTTGAGGGGATACCCTTGTGACATTTGTGACATCTTTAAAATAAATTGTAAAACTGCATTTCTGAGATGTGTGGGCAAAGCTCCCATGAGACTTGTAGTAAAAGTAGCAATGTCACTCAGGCAAATCTGATCAGGTATCACTTTAAATAACTACGCTCTGCCGCCTTTTATTTTCATTCACAAAAGAATCTGCTGTGTCATATTGCTGACCTGAAAAGTCTAATGCTTTTGCACCCTTGCCATAGCAGTATTTGATGGATTGGTTAAGAGTTCTCTGTAAAGTTTGTTCAGAACTCCAGAATCCTTTTGAGTTTATTTGCTGTGAAACTGTTCAGCTTGTTCTCTGTTAAGCAGCTGTACAGATTCCCATGTGCTGCTTTCAGCTCTCCATCCCATAGAGGAAGTGTATTCAATTCATGTAACAGTTCATGAAAGTATTTGGGATCTGCAAGGGTATGACCTGTAAATATATGACTGTTCTTACTGTTACTGTTATTTTCTAACATCTACTACCACAGCATGAATTGGTTAAAGATACACATATTCATTTAGGTGTGGTGGCTGCCCAAGTTGAAAGAATCATTCGACACTTGTAATGACAAAGGCTTTTGTTGGATGTATGTTTTATTATTTGATTTTCTGCCATCCACCCTTCGGATTTGTTTCAGCAACAACACGTGGTCTTAATGATATTCCCCAAGGTTAAGCAAGCACAAAACCCTACATAATGCAGGGTAACAGGAGATACTGTATAGAAAAGGAAGAGTTGTTTTGTGTCTAAGGCCAAGCCATTCACCTCAAAGCCTGAATTCTATTCCTTATTTTACCAGAACTGTCCTGTTCCACCACAAGCCACTTCTACCTTTCTGGGGAAGCTTTCCGTGTCTGTGAAATGGCAACAGGACCGTTGTATGCGTGCTGAAGATCGTTATATAGATCTTGCAAAGTACTTCCAGATTTTTCGTTGGATGGCACAAAACAGTGGAAAATCATAATAGTTGCCTAGATTATGTATTGACGTGGCAAATTCTAATCTCTCTACAGAAGACATTTGGATGTATATGACTTCATTGTATCCTAATAACTAACTAGCAGAATTACTACTCCAGGAAGAAGACAGTAGTTAGATGATTTGCTCCAGATTTCCAATACACAGAGATGTTTCCCAGCCTTGTTGCACAAAGATTAACTCAGTCTCTGCTTACTGCTCTTTTTCTGTCTCAGGTGTAGGACACTGATTTCTTTCTTCTCAAGTGCATTTTGAAGTGCACTGCTGAAACCACTGTGTTTTTCTGAAGGCTATTGGGATCATTTACCTCACACCTGAGCTTAATTTACAGCAAGTATTACTGCCAAACCTGTGTGATCACTTCCAGACAGGGAAACCAAGAGGACTGTGACTTCTCTAAGGAAGAGAGAAGGAAGTGAAAGGATTCCAGCCTCTGGCGGGACTACAGGAATGTCTCATAGTCTCTCTGTGTGCTTTTCTGTCTCCTCTAAAAAAAAGACACCAATGATATTTACCTTCTTTCCCATCTAAATTGTTTTCAGATTAATGAATGCAAATATAGCTAAGCTAATTATCTGATTACTAAGCAGTCGCTTATGTTCTCAGAGGAATTTATCAGAACAATTGTGCATTTATTTTAAAAGAAAACCTTCTGCATGTTTAATCAGAATATTCATACCAAAGGAGGACCCTTTCCCCCTGCTGAACAGTGGAATCTGCCTGCTCAGTCACAATTCCTGTTTCTAAATGGTTTCATTTTTGGAGCCTTTGTCTTGATACAACCAGAATGGACACCGCCAGCAGGAGTAGTTGCACTAAAAGTTCAGGGAAGGTTGTATTTAAAACATCCAGGACCTTTTATATGGTGAAAGACAATTTGAAAGTGCTGTTCATGTCATCCTAAAGGAGGAAAACATTTTGGATAAATAAGGCTCTACAAATGTGTATTTTTTCTACATCTGTTTTGGTGGTGTTTTACTTCAGTTATTGGCATCTGCAATGTAAAAATAGGCAAAAATGTTAATCCTATCCTCTGCAACTCTCATAAAAGAAACTTGCTAAAACATTTCCATTCAATTTCATTGATATATCATTTCTTTATTTCTTCCCCTTTATTTTCTTAACATAAAACCTTTGAGAAGGGGGTACCTTTCTTAATTTATAGGCAGTGTCTTTTTGAGCTTGTACTCTCCAACTTTCAGCCCATCTTTAGCTGTTTGACATTAAACTTTGTCCAAACCTTAGTTATCGCTTACCTCTCCTCTGGTGCAGGGCACTGCATCTGAATATCTGGAAGTACACATGGAGCCCTCCTCATTGAGATCATCCTGGAGCCCGAAAGTCGCTGTACAGTTGACAGAGAAATACTTGTAGGGCCTCCAAGTCTGCCCATAGTCCTGGGATCTTTCCAGCACCATCGCGGCTGGGCGCGGGGACTTGAACACAGCGATGACGTGGGTCAGGTAGAACTCCGTTTCGAAGTCCAGCCTGATTTCTTCCCTGTGCACCCCTTGGGCAGACTGCCACCAGGAGACTGGATTTGCGAAGAAATCATCTGTCATGTCAGCAGGGAGGTGGGAGTTATCAGGCTGGTTGGCATTGCATTTGGTGCAGTGAGGCTGCCCACAGCCACGGGAGGCCAGGTGGAGGAGATTTTGGTCTGGGTAGAAGCAGTACAGTTCTGTGCTGTTCTGCCCACACGTGGTGAGGGTGACTGGTGTCCTCCCTCTTGCAAGGTTTCCCACTGGAGGGTTGCAAGAACGGCCATTACAGCGCAAAGCTTGTAGCCTCATGGGATCTGAAAGACAGGCAAAAGAAATAAAGCTAAGCAGAACTCCTCAAACAATTCTAAAGCTGTAAGACTGGTGACTGTGAAAATGGTTGGTGTCCTCTTCTGGGGATCGACGTCCAAGAGGACTTCTCCTAAGGAGAGCTTCTTCTCACACAAAGTTTGGAGGGACTTTCTCAGTAAATCTAGTCATTGTTTTAGGTGTCTGACTTGGAAGCTGAGGTCTTTAGAAAACTCAGCCTTTACCCATAAGCACTTGAAACTCTAACTTTGATACCTGTTGAGAATGCAGTTGCATCAGTCCATTAAGTTATACATTTAACTGCAGGAATCTTGTGTTTTCTTACTCTCACTCTTGTACAGCTGCATATCTGAGGGCTGAATCTGTGCAATGTGTTTATTTTACTGTAATCAGAAAGCTAAGCTAAACTGTACTGTACATTATCGATTCATTAAGAAAAGAGATGATTCCTGTGCTACAAATTGCAGACACTGTTTACACATAAAAACAGATGAAGAAAGCATATATCTCTCTAGTTATGTGTTATTGACCTAATTTTAAGAGGTGCTGAATTTCTGCTACTCCTATTGAGAGGAGCTGGAGTTTCTAATACTTAGCAGAGCTGAAAATCAAGTCTTTCTTTTTTTTCATTTTTTTTAAACACATTGACATGGAGATAGGTGAATATATTCTGTTTGCCAAGTTTGCAAATACAGCAAAAAAAATGTTTTGCTATCTTCAATGTATGCATCTACTTATTTCTAAATTAGGAAAGGTAGGGATAACTACAAAATCCTAATATTGTTTGGAAATTAGTAGTGTTTTGTGACACTGGATTTATAGGTCACTCCCAAAACCTTATTACCAAATTGGAGAAAACTGCTTCTCTAATGACATACAATGTCCTCTTTGCAATTTAACAGTCCAGAATGAGTTAAAGACTGACCTTGCAAGGTCATAAATCTAATCCAAGAGGTCACAAGTCAGATGACTCAATATAAGTCCTACAGGAAATGACCCTTCCAATGAAACATAGGATGACCGTAAACCCTGGGTAATCTAGGAGCAGTTCAAAGGTCAGCTATTAGTTCAAGATTCTAGGTCAAATTTTAAAATCCCTGCTCAGGTTATATTTGGCCCTTCCTCAGGCAAAATAAGTTTTCAAATCAAGTTAGGCCAAAGAAAATTCATTTTGATTCAGCCTTATGAAATTAGCCAAATCATAAATGTATTTGGGTGAAGCTGATGTTCTTCTTTCCCAAAGAATTGTTTAAGGTGAAAAAATGCATCCAGCCTGCACGGTTTTCCCTCTGAGTTGCTTCTGTCCTTAGTTCTTAATGACAGTTCTGCACAGGCCAGAAGAGAAAGGGATAGACATTGTTTTGGAAAACATCTCATGCATTTTGCATTCCAGGATTAGGACACAAAATCAAGCTGCTGCACATCCACTGAATCCCATTGACCAATGGTGTGTGCTATTTTAGCTTACATACAATGTAAGGTGATATTAAATTTCAGGTAGCATGGAAGTGCATAATCCAAAAATGCTCTTTACTTAGAAGAAGATGGAAGCCACCTTCAGAGGCCCTTGGATTGGGTGCGTGTTTGCCTTGCAGACATTTTAAGCAGAAGTCTCAGGGAAGGATGGTTGTCAGGAGACACAGTATGTTTCCTCTTGATGGAGGTGCTCTTCCACCATTGACTACGATGGGATGACCAAGATTTATTTGGGTATTCCAGTGAAATCCTAGGAGACTGGTAGAGCTTGGAGGGCAGCAGTGCCTGATCTGCACCTAATTGTCCCTGGATTGAAGGAATGAAAGCTGTCCCACCATGAGGAGGGAATGAGGAGAATGAGGAGAATGACTTTCACAAGTCAGCTGGAAATGAAAGCAAAGAAGATGGTAATGCTTGACTCTATCACTTCTGTTCTTTGCTCCACATCTTCAACTGAGCAGTTGATTCTTAGCACTGCTGGTGGTCCTCCACCAAGCCCTCTTACCATCCTGACTGCTTGACAACCATGTCAAGTGATTTTCTTTCTGACTGTAAACTTCTTATCTGAGGCTAGTAGAGTTACAGGGGAACACCAGGAGGTTCAGACATTTTACCTGGAAGGTTTCTTGCAATTTCTCTGAGTCTTTTCATGAGAAAGGACTCAGGTTTCCCCAAAAGTTGTTTAGAGCTTTGTCCTTTTTGCAGAACAATTGACATTCCAAATTTTTCTGCCTAGAGGGTGAATTTCACTGAGTCATGCACAGTTCCTGAGATAAACATAAATCCATCCTTGCAGGTCAGCAAAAATATAATGGCTTGCAACTGCAATGCCTCAAGAAAGTCTTCGCAAGTGGCGCTTAAATGCCCATATTACCTGGTCTGGCTTGTTCATGTCTCAGCTGTTCAGTAGAAATTATTGGAAATAAGGAAAGCACAGCAATTTCTGTGTTTCAAGTAGATTGGATAGTAAGTGCTTTTGCTCCGTGCTGCAGAGAGGTGTCATCTTTGCCTCCAGAGAATTGTAGTGGGACCAGCTTTATAGCTGAGCTTTGAACAAGCATTAGCTCTAACAAGAGTCCAGATTGCTAAGTTCTGAACAAGAGTGGGTTCATGTTACAAATGCTATTGGGTTATGGATTAATATAGCGTGTAATTAAAAGAAAGTCCATCTTTATTGATGCACCACACCACTGATGCTTTCACAGAGGAAATGGCATGCTGGAGTTCTAAATTTAAGGAGTTGCACAGGGGAAGCTTTGCAGACAAGAATGTGAGAAAGTAAAAAAGGAAACATTTTTTAAAAAGAATGGCTGCTTTTCACATTTCCCATTAATGGGATATCAGTCTCGCACCAAGTTTTTCAGCTGTTTTTATCTGAACCTGGAAAAGGAGGAAGAACGTGGTTGTTCTCCTGAACAACAGTCACAAGAAGCTTTATCTGCTCCGCCTGCTAATGCAGCAACATCGATAAATAGTTCCTGTCCAAACTGCTGTGTCATTAGGAAAACGGGAGAAGAGCAACATCTAAATTAGCAGAAGGGAGTTCGAGAGCAGGAGAGATGGTGGAAAACAAAATCTGCAGTTGATTAAAAACTTTGCATTTAAAGAAATCAATTGGCAGAACACTGCTTGGCTACAAGGATAGTGCAGCCTTCCCATCACTCACCAATTCTGTGGAAAGAACACCAAGTGTGGAATTTGGACAGCGAGGGGGTACTGCTGCAGAAGAGAAACAGCAGCCAGGCAAGCAGGCAACTTAACCCGAGAGGGCTCACTGAATAATTCATAAAAAATGAAACAGTTTGATTGTGCACGGGCACTGCCTGGTATTGAAGTTGATTAGCTTACACTCCATGGTGGACGGCTTGGCTCCAGAAGTGATATCATTAATCTATTTGTCTTTCTGCTCCCTCCGAGCTGTGCCACAAAGCGGCAGGTCAGTGGCACTTGGCTGGCACGTGTTCTTACAGTGGTGTTAGCTGGTGGCTGGGGAGCCGTACATTTCAGGGGAGGTCACACTGATGATATGACTGGGACACCATTTCAAAGGAAGGTGTCTTTCTTCAGGGTCTTGTAACCTTACGGATATTAACTAAAAACATATTCAATGTTTTATTTATTTATTTTTTCTCCCTCCATGGATATCCAGTGGAAGAAAGGCCATGTGGGAACTGAGTCAAAGCCTGCTGACATGAGTAGAAAAATGCCAAATATTTTCTGTGTGATTTGAATTGGGGGTTTTATTTCTTTTCCATATGCAAAAATTGTGATTTTGTGCATTTGAGTCTCTTACAGTGAAACAGGAGAGCAACTTTCACCCTTCTGAATAGAAGATCTTTGGGCTTCTTCTGCAAAGTTTTTGATGGAGCAGTTTCAGCATCTATGTCCAGCCTGGATTTCACTTGTTCTGTATCTGCTTAACTTTTTTCTTAATAAGCAAAGACTTTTAAACGCCATTCTAAAGCCTACTATCCTGGGGACATGAATTGCTCAAGGTTTTATTAATCAAATCTAGGACTTTGGTCCTCGATGCTGGTTTCAAAAGAAGTGCTACAACCCTTTGGTTTGTCTGGGGCCAGCACGCAATAAGTTTGGCAAGTTGTCATCCATTTGTGAGTGGCCTCACAGCTGAAGCTAATGAGCTAGCCTTCATAAATACCCTAACGGTGATGTTCTGAATATGCTACAAGACCAAACTGCTCCTGAGACATGGCCTGAGGCACGGGCAGAATGAGTATGAGATCCCAGGTCTGGGCGCTCTTTCATATCAGGCAGTTGCAGTCTGCCCGCAGCATCCTTCCTGGAGCAGCAGTGGGCTCCAACACCTGCACCCTTATTGCAGAAGAACTGAACAATCCCAGCCCAGAGGAAACCAAACCCAGCTGATAACGAGGTCCTGCAGCTGATTATAAGCTTGGTGCAAGAAATGGCCATTTTTGACCACACCACGCCCCCTTTTGGAGGGCTGCCATCGGGAGGAGAGCTGGCCCAGCACCGCTCCCCTGGGCGCTGCTCCCTGGGGAGGGCTGCGGCTGGCCAGGGGCGAAGGGAGAGCCCAGGCTGCTGTCAGCCCCGTGAGCAGCTGGCCCCATATGCAAGAGTTTTCAGGCTGCTGTGGGGTTTATATGAGGGGAATAAGGTCCTCCACCTGGGAGAAGAGGGGAAGGTCCACATCTGACAATATAAAACCTAGGTGACTCCTCCAGCCTCACAACTAAGTTTTTTTTCCCCTTGCATTGTATTTAAAGATCTAAGGAGCCAATCCTGACAACTGCGGCTGTCTCCTCTGCACAGAGGTGGCAGAAGGCAAATATGGCACTTCCCACAAATAATGTACTCCATGTACTCCCCACACAACCGCCCAGCAATTTGTTTCACTTCTGATCAGGACAGACCAACTATAGTGCTGAAAAAGGAATTTCCTGGGTAGGCTAATAGATTATGACAATACTTCTCTGTATACCTGTCTGCTTCCTTTTACACAGATTGGCTAAATACTGCCAGAATTAGCTGTAGTCCAAGCAATATTGACCCTGCCTCTGATAGGACCTGGAAAGATTCAAGGTTAGTTCAAGATTTTTACCTTGCTTCTTAAAAAGAAAAAAGACTAAAATGAACAGGTAGACCTTGGGCTTTCACAGACTGGTGGTTTGTGCAACCTTTTGGCCAAACAGTGTATATTTATTTAAAGCAACTTTGAATCTTCAGTGTCATCACCTTCAATAGCCAATTATTTTGCTGTTAATCACGGTGTCCTACACTATTATTCTGAGAGTGTTTAGCTCCACACAGTCAGCTGTGGGCTGCTTTTCCTTGAAGATTCATCTTCACTTTGAGTATTGGATGCAGAGCAAATTAAGGTTAGTTTATAGCAGGCTGCTTTCTGCAGCAGCATCAGCAAGTTTAAAAGACATCTCTGTAACCTTCCTGTGCTATGTTTCAACATACGTATCCTGTAGGGAGAGTTCTAGCCCAGGAGACTAGTAAATGCCCAAGATAAAACACTAAGGGGACTAAGATACCTTGTCCTCCCTCCAATCAGTCCCTGTAATGTTGCGATAGCCAAACGTTTTCCCAAATGAGTCACAGGATAATCTGGCAGGACTGTAAATTTATGAGCTATTTTCAGTTTTTAAGAAAATAACTTCTGCAGTTAGGAAGTCTAATGTCTGTGTTATTAAAAAGGTTCTAACTAAGCCATAATCTGAGCTGAAGCCTCCTGATCTGCCTTTGATTTTACCAAATCCTGCATGGTATCTGAACACTTCAGTCACTTTAAAATCACTACATGAGGAGTGTTGCTCCAGTCCTAATACTCAGAGCACGCAGGTGAAATTTAAACCACTGGTATGCTTTGCTATGCAGAAAGACAGATCCCAAGCCAGTATCCCAATGGGAAAGTCACCAAGGACATATTGTTATTTTGTCAATGCTTGTTTATATTTTTCTGGACTGATCTGCGTAATTCATCCCTTTTAACCTTAAAGAGGTGTTAAATCACAGTAGGAAGAAAGCAATCTAATGCTTTGCTTCCTTTCCCTTAAGGAATTAGTCTCTATCATAATGCAGGTATTTGTAGAAGCCTATGTAAATACCAATACAGCTATATCATTCCTATGTATGCTCATTTGTACACCCACATATGCACACACAACTTACCAACTTCTCTTTCTGCCCTAGTCCGTTGTGTTTTTTTTTCTCTAATACAGATTTAATCTTGTCCACTGCATGTTAACAACTGAATCAGTGAATACACTGAATGAATGGGTTTTCTTTGATTAATAGGAACTCATAAGCAGTGTCTCTGACTTTTAATGATGAAAAATGGAGTTAGCAGAGAATAATTCAGATTCCTTCAGTGGTGCTGTCCAAGGATCTTGTCATTTCACTCTTGTCCTGCCCAGGAAGCCAGTGTTTCTTCCTCAAAACAAACATCCAGCTTATCTCAATCTATCCACCTCTTTCTTTCTCTCTTATTTTTCTTTCATTCATAGAAATAATACAGCTTTTCCCTTTAAGAATGTATGAAAGAGTACATCCTATTATAAGTCTTTGGGGGATGACTGAGCTGTAAAGCTGTGTATCATGGAATAAGAGGCATTCATATACATCGACTAACCCAGATTCCTTGTAAAAATGCAATCTAAAATAAAGAGGTTGACATAAAAAAATTACCATACTTTACAGATTAGATTTCTATTCCTTTTCCCCTTGCTCAACTTAGGATAAATTGTTTCATGAATGGCAATATTGATTTATTTTGCTTACCTGCTCCTCCGTGGCCAGAAATAAAATATTCCAAGAACACAATCAGCACGATGCCTTTATGCTGCATGGCTGTCAGTAAAATATCTGTCCTCGGTGAAGCAAAAAAGAGCTGCAGTAATCTACAGGTTTGGTGCTTGCATGGCTTTTCTGTATTTTCTTTCTTTCTTTCTGCTCACCTTCCTCTTAGTGCAGGGGTCAAGGCTGCTGTCTCATTCTTCTTGTTTTCCTTTGGGTCTGGAGCCTTTTTTTTTTTTTTTTTTTTTTCTCTTTCAGGGCTCAGATGCCTTCTGGGTGTCACCCGTACATCGCTTCCAATAAATAAATAAATAACAAGGATTTGCCGTGTCTTCACCCCTCTCCATGCAGCGGGCCGGGGATGTTCACATCCCTGCTGCAGCCCCCTGAATGCACCATCGAGGGCTGGTGCGACGCGGGGAGCTCTCTTCGGTCCGCTCTCTTGCGGATGCTAGTCCGAAACTTTCCTTTCTGCTCCTTGCTTTTGCTGGAGCTTCCTTTTGGCTTCCTTCCCCCTGGCAACCTTCCCTACCCCCTTGGCAGCCCCCGCAGCTAGCCGGGGTGGCGATGGGGTCCCGGCTGCGGGAACCCCGCTTTGGTGGGAGCTCTGCCCCCAAACCCGCTTCCCCTTTGCTCCCTGCAGCAGAGGGGTCATAAGAAGAGAGTTGGCTTTTCTCGCTGAGAGCTGATGAGAAGCAAGTGCTTTCCTGGCTCTTCTCTCTTGTCAGTTTGGGTGGCTTGATTTTATTTCCTAGCCCTCCTCCCTCCGCTGGCACGGAAGCCACTGATCCCACAGCGAGCGCCAGGGGCTAAGAGCAAAACCCCAAAGCGGCGGGGGGGTGGGGGGGGGCTCGCCGGGGCCGGGGGACCCCTGGTCGGGGTCGGGGCTGCCGGAGGGAGCCTGGGGCAGGGGCTGCGCTCAGGTGCGGGGGAAAAAAAGGGGCTGGAGGGCAGCTCCTGCCTCCCTCCGGCTGCAGCGAGGCTCAGGGTTGGGGTTCCCCCCCTCCGGGGCTGGGAGTTAGCCTCAAGTTTCCTCTCTGCCTCTAGCACATCCCTCGGTCCTGAGCGGGCAGTTCGCCTCTCTGGTCCTGTCTGGCTGCAGAGGGGATTATTATAACATGTGATCTTCTTCCTGTTCTTTATACGTGCTTTTTTTTTTTTTTTTTTTTTTTTTTTTAGGGTGGAGGAGGAGGAGGATGGGTCGGTTCCGCACCTCCTCGTCGGCTGGGCTGGTCCTCGGTGCGCTCAGATGCAGGCGTTGTTCTCCGGCAGCATCTTCTGCTCCAGGAGCCTGCCCGTCCTCCGTCTGCCCGTCCGTCTGCCCGTCCGTCTGCCCGGCCGTGGGTGTGCGGGGCGGGGGCAGCCCGCTCAGCCCGCCCCGGCTGCTGCCTGCTGTCCCTTGTCCCTGCAGCACCCTCTGCCAGCCCTGCCGGCACATGACAGCTGCCCCACACCGCGGCGACACAGCCCCCCCGGGGCACCCCAAAGGCAGCCTCAAGGCGTGGGGACAGCGGGGAAGGTCTGGGGGGTTTGTCCCTCGCAAGGTGGGCGATTGGGAGCGAGCATCGGGTTTATTTCCATAGGCAAGGGCAGACACGAGCTGGGAGAAGCCAGCGAGGGGACTTGGGGCTTCCTGGGGGGCTGCGCTGGCACCGCTGACACATCTGCCTTCATGCAGGGCATGACCTTGAAGTCGGATCTGCCAGCCCCAGATTTTTTTGGAGGGGGTAACTCCAACACCCAGCGAGGCTCCAGCATCAGGGGTAAAAGCACTCAGCCCTAGAAATAATTTTAATTCAGGGAGTGACAACCCCCCCAACCCACCCCCCAGCTCCGTTCTCTCTTTCTTCAGCTTTTAAGGCAGTGTAATGCCGTTACCTTCTGTTTGATGTCACGGAGGGAAGCAGGCTCAATGGGAGTAGACGAGGTTATTCTCGTGCCCATGTGTGCACAGGATCAGACCTTAGAGGGATTTGCAGAATGTGGGTCATACAAAGCAGAATAAGGAAAAATTTATTTCCCTTTGCAGTGGGAATGTTTATGTAAGGCAGAGTTATTTAGCTATGTATTGGAGGAGAATTTTCTAACTTTACCCTTATCTTCCTTTTTTTGTGCGTTTTTAATAAGAAAACCAAATAGAAAATTTTAAAATATGTAGGAAAAATTTCCTCTCCTTTTTGTCTTTGCCTTTTGTTTGAAAACAGTTAAAATACTGAATAATTACAAAACATAATTCTCTCTCCTAAGTGACAGTTAGCATCCTTCAGAGGGTTTGAGAGCGGTGCGCTCAGCTCCCCTGGGACGTTCTGAGTTCTTTCAACTCAAGCATCTTCAGCGGGAGCTGGGGAAATGCAGTATGTCCTAGAGCTACAGGCAGTGTGACATTAATGAGATGCTGTCATTTAATAATTGTGCTTTGTCGCCATTGCTTGTTGATTGCTGCCTTTGTGAAAAAAAATAATGTGGCATTTTTTTTATTCCTAGGTTTTAGGCTTGTCACTAACTGAAAAGTTTCTTCCAGATAATTTCCTCAGACTTAAACTGTGGCACTTGAGAAAATTCCCTGGCCGTGAGTTGTAGTTCCGTGGATGTAATAAAGGTCAAGAAGCTCCTGTATAATTTAAACAACAACTCAAAATGGGGAGCAAAGTTCATGTTGCTCTTTAAGTGGAAAGTCAAAGTTAAGCATATTCATTTACTTGTGATGTCTGGATGGCAACAACATAAGACTTTCCAGTTGTTGTTAACTGTAGGTTATAAAAGTGACTTAAAACTGAAAGCCTTAATTTCTCTTCCTTATTATTGCCTGTCTTGAGGAAAACAGTAACAGAGGTACTGTTTTCAGTTTAGTACTACTAAAACCCAGGCATGCCTGTGAGCTAAGAGGAGCTAAAATCTAAGGGGGACATTTTGCTGTTATCATTGACAGCTGCTGCTGTCCAGAGGACCGCCTGATGATATTTGAGGAACAGCCCATACCTAGAGGTGTCAGGCAGAGAATGCACATCTTAGCTGAACAGTGTGTATGAACAATGATGTGAATAATGATGATTTGCTTTAGTCAGCTCCTGAACTATAGAAATGTAAAAGCACAATCCCTGAAGTCTCAAGCAAGGTTCATGCTCCAGACCCTGACTTTCGCTGGGGGAACCAGCTAATGTGGAAAGTGACTGCTCTAGTGGCTTAGCACAGCACCACCTGACAAAGCACCCAGAGAACAAACAGCAAAACTGTGAATCATTCATTTTGGAGGAGGACAGGAGAGCCAATGGCATGGCACAGAGGGGGTAGGTGTGTCAACTGTGCTGCCTGCCCTCTGTGCTCTGCAGGCCTGATTGCAAAAGCCAGAGGACGGGCTGTCCTCTTGGAGATCGCCCCAGAGTGGTGGCACATCTCGATCGCTTAGCATCTTGTTTGCCTTCACCCTTTGTATCCATTCCTTGTGTCTCTCTAATTTGTCTTGCCTTTCCTCCTTGTATTTCTTCAGCAACTATGACCAGCCTGAAGGAAATCTGTCGTGGCCTTCCTCTAAACCCTTTGCCTGAAAACAGAGGTCGGAGGAAAGGAATACCCCATGCACCTGTGAGAACCCCTAATCTCACTGCTCAGGAGAAAAAGGTAACACAGGGTTTCACAAGGCCTCACTTCTCTTCCTTTCAGATAAATGCAGCTTGGAGTGGCAGACCTGATCGCCTCAAATGCTCTTCTGAGTGCCAGCAGATATATTTCCTTGGTGTTATATTTTCAGTAATGGTTAGTGAGACAAAATACTGGAAACCTTTCTGTGTGCTTGCTTTCTCTTTCTCCCCAGGTTGATTGATATGAGGGAAATTTGCCACACAACAGCTTTGTGCATGACTTCAAATGGCTAAACAAGAGGCCTTAGACTTCAATGCTGTCAATCCAGCATTGTTCCTTGGAGATGAAATTATGAATGCTGCTGCAAAAACGCTGCATATGTATGGGAGTGAATACTAACCCCTCAAATACAGTTAACATGAAATGTGTCAAATCAACATCGTGGTACAAGCTATGTATCTGTATGTTTGCGTAGGGATCCAAAGATAAATTAGTTTAACCAGCAGTCTGAAGCATCCTGGCATTTAGACAAGCTTGTAAGGGATTGAGTTAATTATTTGTCTTTAGTTGTGTAATTCTTTTTCTGCCTCTTTTTGTTTAAATAGTCTGTGTACACTCTAAAGTAATCGTTGAATTATTTCATGTTAGAGACAATAATAAAAAAAAAAAAACAGCAGCAGAAATTAATGTTCAAGGGGTGGACATCCTTAGGAATTTTGTGCAGGACGTGATAAGGTTGGTTTCTTAGTTTGAAAGCCTTTGCTTCATCACATGTAACTCTTACAATGTGACTTTCTGGTCAGAATGCAGAAGTTCATTCCCCACTAGCAAGTTACATGCAACTTCCTTGCCCTCGTGGGAGTTCCTCACTGGCATCAGCACGGAAATTCTTTCAAAGTCCACTTCCACAAGCAGAGGAGAGCTCAGCCAAGGGGTAGAAGGAGGAACAGCTGTGAGATATCCAAAGAGGATTTACTTCAATGTCAGGAGCATTCATGGCAGAGGCATCCTGTCTATGCCTGGGACAGCTCAGACAGATGGAAATGTGGCTACTGAGTGTGCGGAAGGAAGCTGTGGTGGTAGTTGTGGAGATAAAGGGGCAGGGAGTGAGCTTCACTGCATGGTAGAACATTGCCAACCATCTCCACTTTATTCCTTTCCCCAGGAGAAGTTTGCTTTATCATGAGAAGTCCACGCTGCAGGAGAGAAGATGGTATCTCACAAAACAATGCCAAACCTTACTCTTTACTTGGGGGAAGATTGGTAATGACAAAGCCCTCACTCCCTATACAGAAACTGGAATTGTTTCCTGCCTCGTTTAAGTGTTCAAGGAGACAGCAGTAGACTGCTTTTCTGGTCCGTCTACTGTCTAACATCCTACCCTCATCTCTCCTTCTTATCTACCACATGTGATAAAAGGTCATGCTGACTGGGTCTTTTATTAGCCTGTTAAAAATTTAAAAGCTTCCTTTCTGATTTATTTTACTCTTAATCCTCCACCTTAAACTCTTAACAGGGTTAGAGGCTCAGATGGTATTTATTTTATATCTGAAAGGCCGAATCTCTTTTTTAAGAGGTGTTTCATGCTGAGAAAAGGTTGTCTGTCTACAAGGTGGTTCTTAAGTCTTGAGACAGGCTTCCAGATTTTGTTGGCAGTGTGTAATGCTGAGCATATTGTGTGGCTTGTCATTATGTATGACACCGCGTTCATTTTCTAATTGAAGTGTTCATGGGAAGCTTTGACAGCAGTGAAGTTAATAATGCTCTGCTAATTATCTCACAGTAAGGATCTGTCCCTCTCTTCATATGCTTTCATTCTGACGTTTCCCTTTTTTACAGTAATAATCTGTAGTAGTGCCATTTTTTTTTAATTTTTTTTGAGGCTTCCTTTTGTGGCTATAACAGAAATCCTATAGGCAAGATTTATAAAGTTCTGCGTGTTTGGGGGCTTGCTCAAAGATATACTATTCCTCCTATCATATCAACTTTAATCTCTTTGGATAAATCAAGCTATTTCTCATAACTGATTTTTGTTTATATGTTTCCTGAGTCCTCTTCCTTCTGCATTCTTTGCCTGATGCCTGTAACATCCACATCCTCTCCCTTTCCCTCCGCAGGAGGAAACTCTGGTTTTCTGTTTCTCAGCATCTGTATCTTCGTGTAAATATGCTGCAAAGCAGATACCCTTAAAATCTTATGTGTATTGCATCCTTTGCAAAACAAGGAAATTGCATGCTTGATATTCATTGACCTTCCAGTAAAGTCAGTGCCATTTGGGAAGAATGTACACTTTTTGGTGTTGCTTAGAATCAGAAAAAAAAATGACATATCTTTTACACGTAGCAGTTCCCTTAACTTTGAGCCAAATCACGTTACAGTTTCTTTCTACCCAGCACCATCACCTTCTAGCTGACTGTATTATCACCTGTGTTTCTGTCACAGGGCCCTGAGGGAATTAACCAGCCTTGATGGCTCTGACCAGCCTCACCTGAGAGCTCCACACACACACACCCTCTGCCCATAGGCTTAGGGGCTCCATTTAAGCTTAATCCTACTTTTGTTGGAGATTTGGCTTATGTTAGAGCTCTGGGGTGTGCCTGTGCCTAGCCAGGGGCCTAACTGATCTGGACCCCAACCTGTAGGATGACTTGACCTTGAGCCTGACTTGTCATTATGGACCTTCCTGGTAATCTCTGAGCTGTATCTCCTTCTGGTAACCATCATCTTGTCCTGACCTGCATTCCTGATTTCACTGAGACCTGCACATTACCATGACCTTGCCTGATGACCTAGACCCCTGTTTGAACCTTGCTGCCACCCCATGGCTGCCCTGCTTGCCTCCCTTGGGCATTATGGGCCTGGTTCTGGGCCACGGTGGGTGAGGTGCCTGTCCTGTTGGCTGTTTTACTCTTCTTGTCTCCCTGTCTCTCAGGAAGCATCTGGTCTTTGCTGCTTTGTGACATCCTGATATAAAAAGCTGAAAACCAAAGCCTGTGAAGTTGCATGGTACCTGAAGTTCCTGCTGAATTTTCTGGAGAAGAAGCAAGACGTTTGTCCTTAATGGCTGCTTTACATGCCTAGAAATTAGGCTGCTTTTGAATGTTTGTATATGGATTGGAAAGGCTAGCCTGTTGTCTTCTGTTTTGGAAAGTCTGGATGATAGAGATCTTGGCATACTTTCCCAGCCAATGGGACATTTATAGCAACTGCTACTCAGAAATTGCCATGCTTACTTCCTAACAGCTGATCTGAGCTGGGGCCTATGAGTGAGAATACATGCAATCACAATCTTGCTTTTGCAATTGTTTAGACAATAATACCACAAATGATTCTAGACCTGGATGTCATCACATAGAAGATTGGGAGGCAAGCAACATCTCCAGTGGGAAAGAGCAGAACTGAGAATGTTTCTCATTTCTTCTCTTCATTCTTCCCTTTCTCTTCAGTAAATGGGGCAAATGCAAATCCTAATTTTTTTTTTCCTTACGATCCTTAAATTGGAAGTCCTGATCAAGATGTTAGAAAAGGAGACTGAATGCCATTCTCAGAGAGGCACTGGCTCTTCAACGAACACCAATGGACCAATAAGCTGGCATACTTGGTTTCTCAAGAGAATCCCATATCAAAAAATCATACAGATAATCAGTTGGAGCAGGATTTCATGGGTTCTTTTGAGTATTTAGCTGACGTTAAGAGTCACTGAATCTTGACTAAATGGCAGCAAGATCTTGGTTTGCTGTGTAAATGCCAATGAGAATCAAAAAAGGACCCTCCATTAATGACTAGAGCTTATGAACAAAAATTAAATGTTAGCTCTGCCGGGTAGATCTAAGAGCAAGATTCTCCATCAAATGTTTGCATTGCACTTAGCTGAACTGAATCAGTAACTCAAAAAATTCACAGTAGGTTTTTAAAAGCAATGTATCAGTTTCAGAAGTATAAGTGTTTTTTTAATATATTTTTCCAGATATAAGTGATCTCAAACATGTTTTCTCAGAGGTGCTGAGCAGATAAGTGCAGCTCATGCTGCTGTCTGAGGAAACTATGAACAGGAACACCTAAATATCAAATGCATGCTTTCTAACATCAGGGTGGAATGTGTCAGTTATGGGTAAAATTAATTTTACTTAAAGCTCAAAATAATATTTTTTATGGTGTTTTATTAAAACTTAAGGAATAATGGCCTTGTATGGAATTTCCATGAAAGCCTGATGATCAGTCTATTTAAATTTGTTCCTTAAATACCCTTCTCAGGTTATCCAGTTTATGACTCAATCATGAATATGCAAAATTCTCCCTGATGCACATGGCAATTGCTTTTTCATGAAGCAGTCAGGCTCCATCTAAGCAATTTTAAGGGACCCAGCACTGCTATTGAGAGACTGCTTCAGAATTCGTTATTTAAATTCCTTGAATTTCAAGACTACATTTCTTCACGGCTAATTTACAGCTATTTATTCTTCTCCCAGCATTTCCCTGAAGCTCCTTCCTGCTTTGACACTTATCCAGCAGTAAGACAGCAATCAAATGTCAGCTTTGTTCTGTTAAGATAAACAAGCCACAGTCCTAGTCTTCTTTTATAAGATAGCTCTCTATTGTCTGTGCAACCCAGGAGCCCTTCTCACCCTTCATGTAACATTGAAGTTCATGTTTCATTAATGTTTGCATCATCAAAATTCAGGCTTCTGCTAACATGGAACACTAACAGTACGGGGGCTCAGTCGAAGTGAATTTATTTGAAAATCCAAACAGATTTTGCATTCTTATATTTTTAGAGAAAAGAAAAATATTTGCCCATCAGTTTCATTACAATACAAATAGTATATTGATCAAGATGATCCTTGCCAGAATGGAAGTAAAACACTTTCATCCTGATAGTTCTCTGTAACCAAAATGCCAAATGCAGCAACTTTTTTTTTTTAAACTTCTGGGGGAAAAAAAAGAATCAGTGTTTTCCTCTTGTAGAGCTTGATTTTGTTGTTGCAAGGGGTACAGCTGATTTCATTCTCACTGTAGGAATTTCTTAGAGCTAGAGCCCCTGTGATGGCTGCTTGCCTCTGAGATACTGACTTTGAAAATCCCCTCGTATTTTGTCACAGTGTGTATATAGCTGGGATTTTTGTGTTTAATAGCCTGCTTTTGAAAAAAAAAAAAAAACTGCTTATCTAGCTGGAGAATAAGGCAGTATATGAAGGTGGAATTTGTGTTTGCTTGTCTTAAGTGGGTTTTACCCCTTGTCATTCTCTGTGTAGAATAGCCAGGCCCATTTGCAGGCTTAGTGTTGCTGGTCTGAAAGGGTCTGACCTGTGTTCCTGTTCAGTAGCAAGTACACCAACAGGAATGTCTCGTAGTATGGGGTGTTTGTAGATTCAGGGCATTGTACTTCGTCTGCTCTAAGGTATGTGAGACCAATGTGATGAAGAGACTGGAGAACTCTAGCCATAAGAGATAGAGTATACTCATGTTAAATGAGGAGGTCTGTCACTGAGCTGAGAAGACGGCTTTGTAGAGCTTTTCAGATTTCGTACTACCATGTTTTATCTTCCCGGAAGAATAAGGAGAGTAAAGTTACCTAGGCTGCATGGCTCTATGCGCCTTTGTTCTAGATACCTATTTTCTGTACTATGTGCAACCCCTTCACTTCTTCCAGTAAATACTTCCATAACTCTTTGATCTTCCAACAGCAGGTTTTACAAACGTGAATTATCCTTGCTATAGTCAGCAGTCTCCAAAACTGGGCTTTCCTGGTCGTTTTGTAGGCTGTTATCAGATCAGGAAGCAACTTTGATCCCTTCCTATCCTTTCCAAAACTCCTTAAAAATCATCCTAATGAAGATGTGGAAATTCCATGTGAGTTGTGAATCTCTTCAGTTAAGAGTCATTTGGAGAGTGTTTTCATTTATTGGGGAACTTATAAGAGCTTCTAGCATCTTTGCATGAAATTGGCTTTTTAAAGATTACAAAGTCTTTATTCTCATTATGGTTTTAATCAAGTGGAACATGGAATACAGAGACATGACTTAACTAACAGACTGTTACTAAAGATGGTGATTTATTTATGATTTCTTTCATCCGAAAGGACACACTGTACTTTGCAAAATATGGGTAATGTCTTTGAAGGCCATAGGGACTATAAGCCACTTAGTATCATCTGCAGAATTTAATTCAATGCCTACTAATCACTTTAGCTAATTTAGAAGTGATATGCGTAGCTTCAATAAAATAATGTAAACCACCACCCTCTGCAATATATTAGTATGCTAAATGTAGTGAATCTTTAATAAAACTTAGGCCAAGAACATCTTCATCTGTTAAGTCTCATAATTCAAGGCTAAGGTTCCTTTCTTGAATACAAAGTATAGTAAGGTCTTCAGTGTCTCTAAGAGTTCAGGATCTCAGGATAAGGATTTCTGGACAATGTTTTTCTTGGTAGTTCAGTGCCCCCTAGCACTGTAGGAAGGGATTCATCTGTGTCAAGTGTCTGTAGGATTGAACGCCACATAACAAATCTTTGAGGTCTTTCCATAAAGATTTGGGGGGTGGGAGGGAAGGGGAAAGTTATATATGTACAGCAAATGAATTTACAAGGAAAGACACAGATGGAAATATTTCAATGGGAAAGCGGGAATGGAAGCTCCCCTGGTGTGAGGTTGGCCTTTTAAATTAAATCATCTTTGTGAGAGCTGGGGCATGTTTCCAGCTGATAAAATTCAGGGCCACCCGCTTACCTCCACATCTCTTTTACCTCAGTTATTTTGTCTTTTTTTTTTTCTCTTTTTTTTCCCTGGCAGCTTGCTTTGCGTAACGCCTTGCGTTATTTCCCACCTGAAATACAAAAGAAGTTGGTGCTGGAATTTGCTGAAGAACTCAGGCTCTATGGACATATCTACATGTACAGATTCTTTCCAGATATTGAGATGAGGTAAGAACTGAGGGGTTCACACTGCATTTGGCTACCATTTGCTTACCAGCTTTCACCTGTGGAACTGACTTTAAATAGTGACTGCACTGTGGATGGCATTGGGACCTGCTGTGAGAGGCTGGTTATTTTCCAGTCTTCCTGGGCTTAAAAGAGAGGCAGTGCATTTTTTTTTCCTTCCTTGGAACCTGTAGCTGACCCTGGTTTTTAATATGCTGTGCCTGTTGATCTTGGAGCATCGCTTCATTATAGGGCTGATGGGGCTAATGTTTGTGAAGCAGAACAGTTTTGGAGAGGGCTGCCAGGGGCTAGCTGCTTTTTTTAGACTGATTGATTCCTTTTTGTATCCAGCAGGGGTCTGGTTAATGTCTGTACATAAATCTGAATAAAGCAAGCAACTAGAAAGCACTCTAATTTCCACAGACATACATATTTCTATGCTGTCCATACTAGGCTGGGGTCAGCTCTTGCAGAAATCAGCTATGGGGACAACAACTGGAAGAGAGTCTGAAAGGTATTGCAGAGCTGGACTGCATATTTCTCCTAACTAGTTAAGTGTTTGAGAGCTTCTTTGGAACCGAATTTCAAGTTGGGCATTTTTTCTTAGATAGGATCTTAAATAACAAGGGCTGATGAGCCTGAAGACAATTTCTCCCATTGCTCTTTTCCTTGGTATTGCAGGACTGAGCTGCTTTACCTGGTAATTGGGTTACAGAGGCCAGTGCAAGTGTGACCCAAAAAATTCTCATAGAAAAGCAATGTGAGCTTGTGGCTACCATATTTATAACCTGTTGTGATTACATTCAGCTTATCATTTGCTGAATCAGTTAATCTTTTTTTTTTTCTTTGCTTAGTTCTGATAGAAGTTGAAACCTGGTTTTCCTGTTAATGTACATGTCATATCAGATCTGCACTTTCTCCTTCATTTTTTTAATCCCTTCTGAGTAAAAACCTGTAACTCAAAGGAATGTGTTGGCATGCAGGAATATTTCTGTGGTGTGTTTTGTTGTTGTTGTTACCCTTATGAGTCCCTTGTGTGACTCCTGAAGTCTGATGAATACCATTTCAGAGCATACCCCATCAAAGACTATCCTTGCAAGACCAAGTCAGCTGCTGCCATTATGCTGATGATCATGAATAATCTGGATCCCTCAGTGGCTCAGGTAAGCTATGGTGATAATAAAGGAAGCTGGATGCATAGAACAGAAACAAATCTGCAAGTTCCTTCCTGCTCACATAAAAATTGGAGGATTTAAGCATATAGGTGAAATTAATCCTTGTGCAAATGATGTTCCTTCAATGGATTGAATAGGATTTCAGTTTTTGAGAAGCCTTTTGCTGATTCAGTGCCCCAAGGTACGTGACAGTCCCTGTACATGTGGAGCTGGCTGCTGTGTTAGCTAAGCAGGCCAATTTTAGTAGTGCTAAGGCAGTCTCTTTACAGAGTGATGTGCTAGAATGATCATTTCTGTGAGGCTAACCTTGCAATAGAGTAAAGGTGATTCTACCCCTTTTCCTGTGGTTGTTTTGGTACCTTGAGATTTGGGTCTTACTTGCTAAGTTCTTTAGTTTTGTGCTGTGCATTGTTCTTCATTCTGCACATGGGGTTCTGGTCCTATTTTAGACCTCTGAGGACTCCTGCAGCACTAACAAGGCTCACTCCATCTCCCACTATATACAGGAGCTTGGTTTCTATCTGTGAGATAGGCAGAGTTCAGCTCTAAGTACACTGCTTCTACAACATATGTTGAAAAATTAGTGTTGATATTTCCTGTAGCTTGGCAAGCTCAGCCCCCAAGGACACATTTACTAGAGGGTTACAGGACGAAGTCCCTCTTTACAAGCACTATCCAGTGTAATGCATCTGTTCTACAAATGGCAGGGGAGAGGCCGTTCAGCAATGCCCTGCTGGTCTTAGACTCTTCCAGCTGTAAAATCTAGTGAAAACCAAACTGTAAGCTCACTCAGGGTCAGTTTAAGGGAGTTTACTCATGTGTATGTTTGTTGTAGAACCTGCAATCCAGGAATTACTTTCTAGCATTCTGTATCACCAAAATGTCATTGTAACAATAACAAATGCTTACTTTGAAAAAGAATTTTAATGATTTTTTTTTTTTGCTTAACCTATAACTTTTTGGATGGTATTCTCTGTTTTTAATAGTGTCGGTGCAATAAGCTGTAAGCTATAGAAAGAATACATTATTGAGATTTTTAAAAAAATACCTTGGAGATAATGTGAAACATTTCAGAAAAATAATTGTGTTATTATTGTTAAATTGTCTTTCTCAGTTTCCCCAGGAGCTTGTCACTTATGGAGGAAATGGGCAGGTCTTCAGCAACTGGGCACAGGTAGGACACGGCTGGCTTTGCAGCTTCTTTCATGAAACCCATTTCAATGTCCCCCAGGCACATTCTGCTTAGGCAGAATTTGTGATAATTCTTGGCAGTCATTGTCTCACAGTACTCCAAAACATCCTGTCTGGATAGAGGAATGCCCAGTTATGAACTGCATAGATGGAGAGAGCTTTATTTAGTAAGGAGAGCACAGACAGCCCAATAAAAATACTGTATTTTAAACATATCAAGCTCTGTAAGATGATGTAAAAGTTCTCTGTCTTTCTCTGGTGCATGTGTATGTGCCTGTACTTTGCACAGATAGTTTTAGAGGCAAAATAAATTCTAGGAAACAACATATAACTTCTGCTTGCCTGTTTGTGGTACTTTTGCACAATATATAGTGGAATAAAAAAAGAAAACAATATGGCTTTAAGAAAATGTAGTCCTTAGCTTTTTCCAGTAAAATCAGATGAGCTGAAAATATTTACATGCTAGCTGGTCAGGTCATAGTGCACTTTATTTTCAGGCCTAACTCTGAACTTCTGATAGTAATGTCAGGTGGGTAAAGTCTTGTCTGAAATCTGAACTGGGATGTTTAAGGTATAATTGTCTATCCGAAAGTGGCACTAAATACACTTGCTTTAATCCAACAACCGCAAAATGCATGTGAAAAACATTTTGAGGTATTTGTGGCTTTACCTAAATCCGGCTTCATGTTTATTAAAAATTCCAAGCAAAACTAACCTGTAAATGACGTTCCTCACTAAGGAAAAAAGAAATGGATTCCTCACTGTAGCACAGAACTGAGAGACCTGGTCTCTCTTCTTTGTGGTTTTCATCTGTAGCTAAGAAAAAAAAACATGCTTCAGTTTCTGAATCTGGTAAATGGGAGTTTAATGGAAATCTTAGCTGTTGAGGTAAAACTGTTCTGACTTTTTTTACAATAAAGGTACTATGGCAATGCACACCATTTCTTTATTCCGTGTTAATTCATAAATGTCAGTCATGCCAGTTAACACGTTGCATGAAAGTTTTACAGCATTTCTCACGTGTCCAGTGCCAGCAGTTCATATAGTGGCATTGCCTGGGCTGACACCCCAAAGGCAGATGTTGGGCTGCAAGGTGAAGTAGAAGCACTGCCAAAGACAGAAATACTTTCTCTTCTCTTGTTCTCATCCAGGTTAGAGCTATGACCTGCAGTTGTTTCACAGCAGAGCAAACAAAACTTTTCTGTTTTTGCTTGCTTAGAGTAGCAATCACATGAATGATTCAATTATGATGGAACATTTTGTCCTCTGAGGCTTGAAAACAACATCCTTTTTGAAAATCTGTCATTGCAAAATTCCTAGGGAAAAGGCTGAGTTTGGTTTATATCATCCACACAGGCTGGTGCTTTCTTTTGAATGACTTTTAAAGAGAAAAACATGACCAGAAGTAAATTTCCCCTTACTAAGTTGTCTGCAAGCTTGCAGGCTAGGAAATACAGACTCCATCTTCCTTTTCCTTCCTACTTACTAGTTGTATCTTTCAGTCAATGCAGAAAAATCTAAGTACCTCACAGCTTCTGGTTTTGTTGCAAGTTTTTCCCAGCCTGCTAAAGTTTTCACAGCCTGTTACTTGTTCTGTACTGGAACAAGTTCAAAACTTTTCATGAAACAAACAAAATGAAAAAGCAAACAAAAAAACACAAGTAATTCTTTCCTGACCAACTTAACTTGCTAAACCCATCTTAGAAATTATCTGGGTTAGAAGGGACTAGCTTCAAATCTGTACCCCTTTAATATGGGTGAAAGGCAGCCACAGAAGTTAAATGTGTTAACAGCAGTTAACAGCTGCTCTTCTTGGACCTGGTTGTCTCATGCTAAAATTCCCATGGAATATAATGGGCTTTGTAGTAGATGATGACGGATGTGAGTTAAATTTATAAAAGTTTAGATGGTCAAGTCTACTTTTTGGCACAGATCAAAAGTAACTATTGAATTATGCAGTTAGATTTGAGATGCATTTATTTACAGATTCCGGGGTGTCTCAAGGGTTCTCTTCATTGTCCATAGTGAAAGCTATTTTTTGAGAAGTTATTTCATTAAGTGCATACTGTAATGATGATCTCTTGAAATGATGACAAGCACCAGAAGATGTTGAATTAACCATATCAGGTTAGGATCAACATTATACATGGGTGTTTTGATCTCTTTTTTAGTGAAAATTTCACAGCTTGCTTTTGGAAAGATTGCCAGAAAATTGCTAGGTCCAAATGGTTAACCTCAAGATAAAATTAGAATGGCTTTAAAAATGATGCACTGAAAAGCTAGCAAAGCATTTCTGGGGTTTGTACTGGAGAAATTACTCTGGAACTTATTCAGACCTTTGCTAGTTGATTTATGTTTCCTGCTGAGCGGTGTCTCTTAATGGACTTTATTAAAAGCAAGAATGTGTTGAGAGCTCTGGCCGTTATTCTGTACATGAATACACCTCATTATCTCTGTAGCTGCCTTCATACTCAGTTTAGCAGCTTCATGAAGAAACATAATGCAAGATAGAAACAGATTCCCTCACTTTCCTTGCTTTCCCTTTCAGTTCTGGTTGGTAATGCAGTATTTGTCAGAGATGACTGAAGAGCAAACATTAGTAATGTACAGTGGACATCCTCTGGGACTCTTTCCCAGCCATCGATACGCTCCTCGGTTAATCATTACTAATGGCATGGTAGGTGTTAACATCTTGTTTTCTTTCCTTTTTTTCTCCTCTTTGGTTTATTTTTCATGTCTCTGCTGAATTAGACATTATTTGTGCTACCTGAACTTACAATATAGCACACCAAAAATCTGGGGTCTAAATTCTGCAGCATTTATTCCAGTACAGTCACTCTCAACTCAAGTGGGCTGATCCGCAGTGATGGAGGGAACAATTCTTACCTTGTCAGAGGATTTATGTTCTGGCTCAGCCTGAGCTATACATGTTCTTGACCAAAACAATTAATCTAGGCTCATTTTGGAAGACATGAAAGCCCTCAACAGTCAAACAGATGACCTGCATCAAATGCTCAGATACCTGGACTGCTTTGCTCAGAAGGCGAGCTAGACAAATGGGCCTGCTGGTCCATTGCCTGTTGTCTTGACCTATTCAATATTCATCTCTCTGTAGGCTAGTTTTGTGGCTAGACAACTGTGTTCTTTAAGACTTGTATGAAAGTCATGCTGATGGAAAGACCAGACATCTTTTTTTTTTGTATAATACTAGAATGCACGGAATAAAACCCCTGAATTACTACTCCTGTTTTTCATCTTTTTTTGTGTGTGTTTGACCACAGAAAATTCAGGTGGTGAAAAAGATCTGCTTAAATCTTTAATTTGCTTATCTGGATTTTCTTTTTGATTGTTTTCCTAGGTTATTCCCAACTATTCTACCAGAGATGAATATGAGAAGATGTTTGCTTTGGGAGTAACAATGTAAGAAGATACTATTAAAATATATAAAACATTTATCTAAAATTTAACTCAGACATTGAGCAGTGGCTGGTTAAAATTTCCAATGCAGGTGGATTTCAACTGTACTGCATAAAGTCCTGATGCTGCAAAGCGTTAATGTACACTTAAGTGCAATTGCTTAGGAGTTTGAGTTATGTTCAGCCACATATATAAGGTTGTCATTGAGGTCTGCTAGGAATTAGTATTAGGTTTATGTGTAAGACTTGGCTGAATTACAGCCTGAAGCCATAATCATAACCTAATTATAGCCTGGGCTAGTTACACTTGGCAGTGGTTGTTTTGCAATCTTCGAAAAACCAATTAACCAAACAAACAAAAAAAAGCATAAGTTATGAAGTTTTCCTTTAATTCTACACTAAGAAAAAGCTTTGAAGTAGAAAGCTATTTTTTTTAATATACTTGACATGCTTATTTACCCTTTTTTTGAATGCTCATCTAGTTGATGAGCACAGGGTTGTTATTCTGCTGTGTACGATGGAGAGAATCAATTTAAGCTATGAGAGAGCTGGGTGTGTATAGACCAGAATGCTGGAGGAAAGGAAGGGAATGAGCAGAGTATGTTCACTGCCGCTTTCTCAGGGATTTTGTAGGAATGTGGACAATGATTTTAGGGTTACAACCTCAAAACCAATTGTGACTTAAAAGTGGGAGTGCCACTAAAATCCAGTGGTATAGGCCCAAATGGGAAAAGGAGTCTTTTTGTTTCTTAGTTGCTATGCTAAAAGACAAAAATTAAATTTAAACTCAATTCTTTTGTTCTACACATTTTGGAACTCAGTAATTTAAAGAGTTAAATGATCTTCTGAAAGCCTGTTTGTGCATTGCAAATGAGGAAGGTCAATTAAGTTAGGAATTTAATAATGCCAGGTCTTTAACAGCAAAAAGAAACACAGGAGAATGACTTTTCTTTCTTTGCTTTATTTGTTTTGTTTTTGTTATGCTAGAAATATATGTAGATGTATACAGCCCTCCTTCCAGCCTGAGTAACTTGTGGTATCATTGTTTTCATTGATATTGCCAGGTACGGCCAGATGACTGCAGGAAGCTACTGCTACATTGGACCTCAGGGAATAGTCCATGGGACTGTGGTAAGAAATTGAGGAAAGATTTATTTGTTGATAGCTGTTGGAGGAGGGTGTCCCCTGCAGTGCCTGGTGACTGGAGCGGCATGGACTGCTGTGAGAGGATGTTCTGATTACCAAAGAAATTCTCATTGCCTGCTCCTTAAAAAGTTAGTGTCATTCTACTCAGTCCATGACATCTTAAGCAGAAAGCAGACCTGAAGGAATCTGTTTCAAGGTCTCAATCTGAGATCACATCTAGCTACAGTAAATGAAGTATGAATTGACCAAAAGGAACAGAATGTCAGTTGGATGTAGGAAATAAGTGCTTGTGAGTCCCTTTAACAGTCCTGCTTGCAAACAGCCATGTGTTATAGGTATCTGTGGAAATTAATTGGGGAAAATATGTTTTTTTTTTTCATTAAATTTTGGTGTCTCTAGAAGAAATACCTCCTGATAATTTCTATTTTGTGCTGTGTGTAGCTCACAGTGCTGAATGCAGGCCGTCGCTACTTGAAGGCAGAAGACCTATCTGGAAAGGTGTTTGTTACTTCTGGTCTTGGAGGGATGAGTGGGGCTCAAGCAAAGGCTGCAGTCATTGCTGGGTGTGTGGGGATCATTGCAGAGGTGAGAGCAATTCTTTTGTTGTCTTCTTGTCTTCATGTGCTGATTTAGAAGTCTCATTCTCCTGATCAGATGTGTTCCTCAAACAACCCTGTCAGGCAAAACTCAAAAAAAGATACTGCCTTCCAAGCTCTGTATGTCTTTCCATTGCTGAGCATTTTTCACTGCTATTGCACCCTCTATCTGTTTGCCCACTGGGTTGTGCTGTAAAGATATGAACTGTTACTTCTTATAGTTGCTTCACAAATAATGCAGAACAATTCTGTTAGATAAGCCATACTCAGCACTTGAACTATTGTCATTACATGTGTGAAAGGATATAACTTCCGCAGGCAATTCCCATGGGAACTATATCCTCTTTATGCCAAAAAGTCTATTAGGTTAAAAAAGTATTAGTTATATTATGATTAACCTTTAATTTCTCTAACACCCTTATCAGTTGCAGTGAAAATACCTGTTAAAAATGGTGGTATGATTCAGTCATCCAGGTTGGGACTAACAAATTTGCTTAGTGTTGCCATTCTCTGAAGTCAATGAGATTTTGTAAAACTGGGAAACTTAAAGTTGGCTTTGGTGTGAAAACGGTGAGGGTAATTACAAGCACTGATGAGAATTTCAGTTGTAGGCTATCTTGGTAGACAACAAAGGTAAGTTCTGCTTAGAGAAAATGCTGTTGGGGAGAAGTTCTGTGTTATCATTTTCACTGTTCCCTGAAGTTCACCCACAGCTTATATTGTTTTGTAGAGTCTTCCATCCTGATGTAATATTTCTGTTGCAAATATGTTAAAATAACCCAGCTGTTTCCTCCCATAAACAAAGAGAATCTAATAATGATCTGTGATTCAAAGATTGCTAATGTTCGAGTGATTAGAATAGTGTATGGTAGGATCCACTGGATACATAGATATCTCTAAGTATCCTATATCTGATGCTGAACCTGAACAAGGTCTTGATAAGTATTCATATGTATAGTTTTCAAGTAAAATAGATTTTTATATAAAGAAAGTAACGTAACTCCTAATACTTGCATTTTTCAGCTATTATGCTTATCACAGAATTCTGTTCTAACAAATCAGAAGAATGGACTATAAAATCATTGCAACAGTTTTTAACTGAAAATGTTGCTCTGCAATTCTGTGAAAATGGTAGTGAATTTCTTTAATGATAGCGACTATTGGGAAGTAATAAACCCTTCCATGCATTTCCTTCTTCATGACAACCTTTGAATTCAGTACACTGGGGAAACATTCTTAACAGATATAAGAGCTGACCAAAATGCATTGAGCTCTTTGATTGGTAGGTAATCAGCTCTTGCTACTGCTCCAGAGGAAGAAAGATTTTGAGAAAACAACTTCAGAGCAGACTAGAGTGGGAGTTTAGCTTTCTCAGCCAAAGTAGCTTATAAAAAGAATTAGCTGGCAGACCTCTGCTATGGACATGCCACTTGCTGCAATCAAAAGGGTAAGAATATTGCAATCTAACCTGTAATAATTGTAAGTTCAAAACGTAATGGGTCAGACTGCTTACGTGGCATGCAAAAAATCTGTCCCACTCTGGCTAGCAGAAGTCTTACTCATGGAAAGTTAGGATTTCATCTATTTTGTAATGATGGTGCAAAAATATTTTTTTAGCACAACGTGAATTTTGCGTGTGTTTGAGATCTCATCAGGTAGTCCATGAAGATCAAATTTACTATTGAATAAATTATTATTGAATAAATTATCTTGTTCAGACTTTGACTCTGTCATCATGAACTTTCAAATGCTAGAATACAAAAGGAGAGATTTCAGTGAATGCTATTCAAAGCAGTCCTTTGTCCTTTTCATCTCCACGGCTGCAGATGATTTTGTTCAGGAGACTGAATATCGCCTGGTTTTTATCTCCTGTGAGATGATCCTTGTCGGAAATGAGTCGCAGGAGCACATGTGGATAGCTATATATATGTACATATTATTTATTTAAGGAACTATTTATGCAAATGGCATTGATGAATTGTGCAAGAGATGTCATTTTGTCAGCCAGGGCTTCCGAAGCTCAGACAGAAGGGATTAATGGTGCAAGTCTTTTACCTCTTCTGTTTGACATGAAGCAGATTGTAATTTTATGAAATAGCTGTGTGGAGGGCCAGATGATCTCCTCTGAGCTGTGCTAAGCTCTCTAGGGTTACACTGGAGGTGACATTAGCTCATCATGTTTGTGCAATTTTTAAAATGTGTTTTTAAAAAAAGATCCCATATTTGAAAAGATGGTTCAAAGGAAGCTAGCTTTGAGTGTGCCAGCAAGTCTGAAAGACTTTCCAAGACTGTCAGAGAGGTCTGAAATAAAGTATATAAGATGTGGTAACAGACTTAAATAGATCTGATCTGTATTATGCAGAGCTTTAAATGAACCCCATTCCTGTAATTCATACGGACCATTTAATATCCTTTTCCCCTGTGATGATTTAAATAATTCCCAAAGCAGCTGTCCCCCACGGCACCTGACTTTTTGTTGAATAATTCTATTGGTAGTGACACTGCTATTATCATAATCTGGGGTTTTGGAAGGATAGTCTTTATTACTGATGTGGGAAATGATGGAAGGTTTCTCATGCTAAGAATAATTGGGGAAGAAAAGGTTTCCTGGTGTTCAAGCAACTCCTGAATACAGAACTTATTTAATTTACATATAAATACTTTGTTAATGAGAAATAATGAAATGGAAATGATGGGGGTGGATTATAGAGAAGTAAAAATGCTTTAATGTAATATTGTAAGATATTCAGGTTATGCATTCTTGTGCACCCATAACACTCTGGGTGTCTAAATCAGTTGCCACCACAGAAAATTGGCTTGAATTAATTTTGCCACTTGCTTTATGCCACTGATAACTCATTATAAATGTCTTAATGATGTACAAGTTTGTGCATTGAATCATTAATATGGAATCTGTGCCAAAGCCTCCACAGTTTGTCTATCCATTTATATTTTTATCCTGCTGTCTCTGGTGCATACACACAAACTGGTTCCAGAAGAGTACCAATTTGGGATTGAGCTTGTTTGGAGCTTCAAAGTTCAAAGCAAGAGGGGATTGAAGACGTAGTTTTGTTTTGATCCATTCCATTTTTCACAGAGGCACCAGTCAGCTGGGACAAGAAAATACTTTCTTCTTTTCTTTCCCATATTTGGTTGAGATTTTCAACCAGCAGTCAAAGTACAAAAGTGAGGGTCAAAAGCAAACTATTCTTTTGTCCTGGGCAGTCTGGCAGAAAAGTCTGAGTTATTTAAAAAAAAAAAAAAAAAGTTTACAATTTTCAATGAAAATCATCAAAACAAACATTAAAGATCATTTAAAATTCATGTAAATATATTACCTCTTGCATAATTTTAATGAGAATTTCTGGTTTGTAAAATATGTTTAGGAAGTAATAGGTCAGGTTTTTTCTTGCTTCTAGCCTGAAATAATAGAGAATGGGATTGGTAAATATCAAAGATGGAAAAGAAGTACTTGGACAATCACTTCATCTTAAGGCCAATGTAGGGCTATTCCTTTCACTCACTTGCTACTTTCTTATTAAAAAAAAAAAAAAAGAAAAGAAAAAAAGGTAAAAGGGACTCAATGGGAGAAACAGGAGTTTTAAGATCCTCTGTTATTTGTCTTAGGTTGATGAAGCAGCGCTTTTGAAACGTTACAAGCAGGGCTGGCTCATGGAAATCTCTAACAACCTGGACCATTGCATTGCTCGTCTTAGGTATGATTTGTAACATTCAGTCACTTTATGTCTACTCCCTAATCCTTGCTTTACATCTTACTGCATTGTGCTATTTTAGTATGCAAAGAGGGAGGGATTGAAGGACACCTCCTCTTACCCCAGGTCTGCTTTCGAATGTGTATCTATCCTTCCAAACAGCAGCTTTCCTTGTTAGTGATTACCAATGCTTACAACTTGCCATTACCAGTGCTTCATATAGTTTATATTATATGTTAAATGTCTTCATTTTTTCATGATTATGCATATAGCGATTACAAAGAATGTTACAGTTGAACAGTCAAGCTACATAAAGGTCAAAAGTTTTATTGCCTAGATTAGTGTTGGAAACAACATACAGAGTTTTGTTTGCAATTTGTATGTTGTGAGATAGAATTACATGAGGTACTTTTTCATCAACCTGTCTTTTTTAAACTCTATTCTAGAGATGCAAGAAAGAATAAAATTGCCCTTAGTTTGGGTTACCATGGGAATGTAGTAGATCTGTGGTAAGTAGTATATATGGACATACTAATGTTCTTGCTTGTTAAGTCAACCCGGGATTAGTTCCCAGACTTGGAATAGAAGCAACGTTAAATGTAGTGCTGAGTTCATGACTCTAGATATTCATGAAAAACTGTATTGTAAAAAGAGGGATTTTCATCCTTGTGTCCCAGTTTCCAGTTGCATGGGAAATGCATCATCTTTCCTCATGGAACAGTGAATCTCTTAGGGAAAGAAATCACTAAGATTCGTCCTCGGATAAAGAGGGAATTTCTCCATCTCCTAAGCTTTTGCTATTTGGTTAGCCAGAAAATGTCTTTGACTTCAGTGAAGAATAGGAGTATTGAGGCATCGATTGAATAAAAACAATCAAATAATGGATGTAAATTCTAGCACTCTTGTGGCTTTACCCAATGGTAAACCTTGCTGTTACACCATACACCAAGGGTTGAAACTGATCAATATATGACTGATACATCATACTGGCATTTGACTTACCTGTTGGCATTCCTGTGCAGGGAAATATGAAGTATATGGTGACGAAGATTTGCATGCAACTTTTAGTTTCCCACTTCCTGCATGCTAAAAGACAGCTTGCCAAGGGCATACCTTTATAAACAACTTCTTTAGATGGAAGGTGTTCACCTGAAAGAGGAGCTTCAATGTGAGATAACAGCTTTTGTTCAAACATTTCATTCATTCTCTTCCCTTCCCTCTAGGGAGAGGCTAGTGTATGAGCTGGACACAACAGGAGAGCTGCTAGTTGATCTGGGGTCTGACCAAACTTCGTGTCATAACCCATTCAGTGGGGGATATTATCCAGTCCAGCTTGGCTTTGAGGAGGCAAAGCAGCTCCTGTCCACCAATCCAGGGAAGTTCCGGACCATGGTACAAGAGAGGTAAATGTTTTGTTGATGCATGCTTTAACCTTTAAATTTTGTTGCTCTGAAAGTGATTGGATCTTTGTCTTTTTCACAAGAAGTTTCACTGTATTAAGTATAAGATACTGCCCTTCAGTAGAAAGCTGGGGTAGAGATATTGTACCAGTAACACTAGTAACTACTGACTTGTACTTACACAGTTGTTACACAAAGTCACGAGTCACCTACCCACCATTTTAGGAGTCATCACTAGAATACAAAATCCAGAGGCCTGAATGATTTATGATTTATTTCACTTCTAAATATTCCTAAATTGCATTAAGTTTTAAACATCCAGGGCAATAAATACAATTCCGTGTAGACTAACAGTTGGTTTAGGTTCACTGACTAAGGCATAAAACAGCAATTGGTAAGCCAGGAATCCATGTAGCCTACCACACTTCCATCTGTGGCCGGTGATAGTTTTTTATGGAAGGATATAACAAGGGAACAAATTTTCCCAATGAGTCCTCCCAGCTTTCTGAAACTGTAACTAAGTTCTGTTTAAGTTCAGGGAGCTACTCCTGATTTACAAGTTTGCCAGTGAAATTAGAATTGGATGTTATAAAGGGAAAAATTTAGTATAATTTATCTATAAATAAAGAACTGTGGTATAGAGGCGTCAGACTGTACTGTTGTTCTCAGCTGGTACTTTTGAGACATTATGACTCTGTTATTGTTCACCTTAAATATTCTCACTGGAGAGCTATTTTCTAGTAGAAGCTAAAACATGGGCGTGTAATCTATTTGATTTTGGATTATGAACCTACAAAGACCTTTCCAGTTTCCCAAGTCTGTATTATATGTACTACTCTAAGACAAAGGTAACAGGTAAATTTCTTGGAAGGACTCATTTGTAAGAGTCTGGTATGACCTGAACAAGCACAATTTAATTTGTTAGGCATTGATTTACCTTTTTAGAGTTCCAAAGGTTACACCTATGCATGTACAACTCCATATGCAACTATGCATTGAGATTAGAATTGGATATTACTAAGTGAGAAAGGTATCAGAGAGGATAGTCTTGGGGTATAATCCACTATTGGAAGCAAAGGGAAAACTGGGCTGTTCTTGCCAAGGGAGAGGCCAAAGCAGTGATGTCTGGCCATTTTAAATGTTTCTGTCTTTGCAGGCTTTCTCTCTGAACTCTTTGAATTCTTTTGCATGTTTTTATAAGCTGTTACTACTTTCAGTCCTCAGATCTGGCTGCACTTCTTTGCTGAAAGATATGACCCTTCACTGTTAATTAATTGTTAATTACAATGGCTATGAACCAGTTGAAGATTTGGGGATAACAGGTGCTACAGAGATCAAAAATATCTTATATATCTTATGGGTTTATGTCTGTTTGTTTTTTTGTTTTTTGTTTTTTTTAGTTCCATCTGTCTCCACACTGCTTCCCTGCCTTTAGTGAGCTCATGATATGATTCTCTTTGATATTTAATCAATCAGGAATAATGGTTTCATTCTTTATTTCAGTCTGAGGAGACACGTGGCTGCTATTAACAGACTAGCTGATAAGGGCATGTTTTTTTGGGATTATGGCAATGCGTTTCTCTTGGAAGCTCAAAGGGCTGGTGAGTAGATTCTGGAGTTCTTAGGTGGGAACAAGAGCAATTTTGAATACTTCTTTCCATCCCTATTCTCTGGTAGGATAGGGTTGGTCAGAGTGTTATGCCAACTCTTTAGTCCCTCTTGTTCTATCACTGTTCTCTGGGGTCCCTTACTTCCTCTGTGGCTGAGGGAAGGCCTTCATGGGAACCCAGGTGCAGTCTGGTTATACATTTAATATTTTTTTCTTCATCGTCAAGTCACTGATGACTCTAAAATCCTTTTATAGGTGCTGATGTTGAGAAAAAAGGAGCCAATAAAACAGAATTCAGATATCCTTCCTACGTTCAGCATATCATGGGGTATGTTGGGTAGATCTTGGACTAAAGTACTCTAATGCTTTATGGCTATTGGAGACTTCACTTAGTGAAAATCTGGCAGTGTATTGTATACAATGAAAAGGACTCAACTACAGCAGTAGGAAATTTGATCTTACAGGTGTTATGTCAGAGTTAGTCTAATTTTCCTCTGCTTTGGAGAAGTGCCCAGTGCAGCTTAGGAGGATGTCCTATAAGCATCATACTTGTATTTTCTATTGGTTTCAGTAGAGCTACAATGAAAAGAAGTGCCAGATCTGGAGGGACATGTTGTGCGTGACTAGTATAAGACTCTGATAGCAGAGGTGTTTTGCTAATAATTTGTGGTGAAAGGCATGACAAGTCTTGTTAACTTGGTGTAAAAGCTTTATCCTTTTGAGGATTAAAAAGCCTTATGAAAACAGATACCAGATGTCTGAACAGTAAGCTAAAACATTGCCAAAACAAAACTCTTTATTCCTTTACATGAATAGTTGCATTTTCTCTTTTGTTTCATCAATTTTCCTTAAGCAGCTCTTCTCAAGAAAATAGCCAACTTGCTGCCTCAAACTGTAACTATCTGCAAATTCACCTCTAAGAGCTTAAATTGAAGAGCTTGTCTCTTCAGAGCAGTAGAGCATAATTTCAAATCATTGGAGCCTGTCTGCACCAAACTCAAAACACATCTGAAATAAGACTCTTTTCTGCCTGTGTCACCAACTGCACTCCTCACTCAAGCTGTCCATGCACTACTTTCAGAAAGACCTGAGCTTAGGACATCCACTGAAAGACTTGGTTATACCACCTTCTGACTCATGCTTAGCTTGCATGTGAATAAAAGCTTGAATGTAGAGTAAGGCACCCACCAGATTCTCTGAAGCTCAAATGAGGTGTGTCTTACTCTTGTGTGTAAACAATGTGGACAACAGATGAGTCTGGACTCAGGCACTTTCTCAAACCTACAATAGTCTGATAGCATAGATGTACTCTGAGTTAGCCTGGCTTAAGGAAGAAAAGACCAGGCAACAGGTATAGTAAATTTTATGAAACAGAAAACAAAATTGCAATTCATCTGATGGTGCACCTGTTTGATTGAACTGTCCAACATTTCTATCAAAATTTTTGTCTGACTGTATTTTTACACGCCAGTCAATGGCTGCAGGAAACAGCACTGTTTAATTAGTTAATGGCTCCTGATGCTTCTGTTTAGATTAGTTCATTGAAAATGTTTGAAATTCTTCCGTCTCCAGCTAATGAAAGAAAAGCACTGCTAGCAGCCAGGATAAATAAAGAAAGAATTTCAACCATCTGTTAATGAAACATGTTCTCTTCCCAGGGACATTTTTTCCCTGGGATTTGGGCCATTCCGCTGGGTTTGTACCTCAGGTGACCCACAGGATCTTGCTACCACTGACTCAATTGCCACGTCTGTGTTGGAGGACTCCATTCGTCAGGGAGGTAAGGCAACAAACATCCCATGCCTCCATCACTGGGAGTGTTTTGGGAACAAAAGGGAACTGAGTTGTGCAACATGTGATGGCTTTTGGCTGAAACCATAGAAAGCAGTCTCTTGCTTGTTCCATGTGAGCAGATCTCACTCTTCCCCAAACTCCTATAAGGAGTGTAACCAGTAGGTAAGATGTAAAAACACCATGTAGAGAGGTTATCGATCCCAAAACTATTGTTTCAGTTTGGGCTAAGAGCATTTCTCTTCATTTGTTAAAGATTTTCCTGCACTCTGTCACCTTGAAAATTTAAGGCAAACAGTATCTTTCATTTGGCCTCCAAGAGCTTCATAATGGAGTCAAATTGTTTTGCCCCTGTCTCTCAGGGGAATGAGGTATGGGAATCTACAGAGGTTTGTAAGAGGTTAGTAAGCAGATCGGTGGCATGAAAGCCAGATTTCATGGGCTTGGTGCTCCATCCAGTGTCATTTATTTGGGATTACAATTTTGAGATCTAAAAGTTTTTTGCTATTTGTTAACAAAGTGACAGCTGATTCTGCCATTTGTGGAACCAATTTGGGATTCATGGTTGTGTATACTGCTCTAGTATCTAGGAATTACACTTTCACTCTTCCATATCAAAATACTGTAGTTTCTTTAAAAAATAATGTAGCTATTTTTCTGCCGTGTACTGAAATCACCAGTCATCTCTCAAGACTGAACTGATGCATGACCTTTGGATGGTTGCATTGCAAGACTCAGAAATGGATCAGTTACTGTGTGTTCAATAGTATGTGGGTGTTTATACAGATGTTAATGTAAAGCTGAGGAGAGAATTCTCTTCCACATTAAAAAAATAAATAAAATAAAAATTGAACTCTTGCATGTATATTCTTAATTCAAATTTTAAAATGGCATTTTAAAATCCCAACAGGTGAAAACAGGCTTAAGGGCAATGCTAGCAATGCTATTATTGGATTTGCTGTTGTATTTGGCAGGACAATGGGAATAGGATTTCAAAGAGAAATGAAAACAGAATTTGGCCAGAAAATAAACAGCCATTCATGGGTTCACGTTCTTAACTGTTACGCTTGCTGTCCGGTCCCTGTGGGACGTGGGCTTGGACCAAATTCCAGGGTCTGGATATACTCATATACATATGTATCTAAAATCTGAGCCTGCATTTGAATTTTATAAAAGAATTGGTTGTGATGGTTGAAAGAAAACTCCACAGAGCTGAAGTCTATTGTATTCAAAGTCTAAACTTTTGACCTGGCCTTGAACTCAATGTTAAGCATTCTTCCTCTTTTGGGGAGATGAATTTTTATGTTTAAACCTCACAAACTGAAAAAAAATCCTATATAGTTTTATTTGCTTCCAATTCCAAGGCACCTCAGCTTTAAATTAGCATTTGTGCAAGAGATGCAGCACTGATGGCTGAAGTGCAACTTGGATTTACTACCTCTCTGGCAGCTTGAAGGCTGAGCTGTTAACAACAACACATATCTCCCAAGAGCAAAAGAGAAGTAATCTCTGTGTTAATGAAGACTGTTCCTGTGCATACACAACGTCTTCTAGTATTTTTTTAAAGCCTAAAAAAGCACAGGAGCCCATGAAATTCCAGAAGCAACACAGTAGCCTTGCCTGATTTAGGAAGGGATTCCTTTTGGGGTGTTGGATTGAGGGCTGGCAGCAGTTTAGCAAATGAAACACATGGAGCTAATCTAAAGTTAAGCTCTTTCTAGAAAAAGCTGTAAGATTTTCAGCTGCAGGAAGGTCTAAATAAAAGGGAGGATTCTTACTTCCCCAGGGCTAACAGATGAAAACCAAGCTGGTGGTCAACACCACAGCTTAGGACAGAGAATGACTGTTACTGGAGCTGTCTGGGAGAGACAGATGTGCTGTGTGGAGCTACGTCTGTGTAGGCAGTTTGCTCATCTGGCTACCCTTCTGGGGATGATCTATAGAATTAACAGATGGATCTCTTCTATAAGTCCATGCACAGTGAGGTATTACACGTGATAAGTATTCTGAGATGGCTTATAAATGTGGTAGAAAGGAACTCTTTCACTATTTGGTTTTCTAGAGTAACACCTGTAAATTCTCACAAAATGTCTGTAATAACCTAAATGAGTACTACCCGTTACATTCTAGAAGATGTTTCCTTGAAAATTCTGAATGGCAGCACAATCCTACTAGGACAGCACAAGCAGATGTTTCGTCTTTCACTCCCTGCGAGTCTAAGAGCTGACACGTTAATCCTCATTGCAGTGTTTAGAAGCTCTCATTTGGAACCAACCCATAAAGCCCTGACAGGTCCTTTTAGGATTGTTAAAACTGTGTGGAAGGCCTGCCTCTGCAAGAATTAATGTATTTTGTATTTCTCTTTAATGATATGTTTAACCCGGAGTAGTTCTAGTTTTACATGCATATTTGCTGTCATATTGCCTAAATGGAAAGATAGCAGTCTAAACACTCTGCTCAGTTACCTGGCCAGTTTCAAGTTTTCAGTGTGCAGTTACTCCAGTTTGACTTTCAAATGCAAGTCATTTGTACATTATAATCTGACTTGAAAATGGGTGAGAGCTAGGAAGAGGTAGGAGACATGCTATCTTGGCATCTGCAGAAATGATTATGATTTGGAGCTCCAGTGCACAAGCAACTCACTGTGGCTTAGCATGCTGCCACATGCCAGCTGAGTCCTGGTGGCTGCCTGTGTCTCTCAGGCCAAAGTGATGCAACATAACTCTAGACCAAACTTTGCCCATAACTGTGCCTACAGTGAGTGACTTCCTAAGCCACCGTAACCTCAGCTGAGCTCACACGCACCCTTTGTGGAAAGGCATAACTGTAAAAGCCCCCCAGATTAAGATAATAAGACAATGCTTCTGTGCTGTTCTACACTCCCCCTCCCTTTTGTTACTCGCTGCAGACGGTGTCATGCCTTTGGAAGCAGCTGGTTACTGATGTTGCCATGTATCTGACTGATATGTGCCATATTTGCCTGTCTTTCACTTCAAATATCTTTGTTCTTTGTCCTCTTTGGTTTGGTTGATTGAGATGGAATTGCACAGGTATAAATGAGAGGAGAAGCTGGAGGGTAGTTCAAGATGTTGTATTCAATTCTCAGATAACATACATGTCTAGACAAGGTGTAGGGTGGATTTACACACAGTTGCTAACCCATAAGAAGTTTTTCCATGCAGTTTGTGCTCTGCAGTAACGTGAGGCAATGTACCTCAGTTTGTAGGATATACGTGACTTTGGGTTTATCTTGGGATAAGAATGTTCACATGAGCAATTCAGTACAGGGCAATTGCGGTCCTAGAAATCTATATCCCAAGCACAGATGTAACTTATTCTCAAGTATATATTACCAGCTGCTTCTGGGAAATTCTGATAGATGTTCAGAAGAGTTATTTAATCCCTGATGCAACACTGGGCTGTGGTACCCAATATCATGGAGTTCGCTGAAGTTATTAATTTAGTAAAGGCTCAGAAAGGGTTTGGGCATCTAGTAGGCAGCAAGCCAGGTCACTGAAAATGAGCAGTATGTGCAGCCCATATTTCAAGTTTTAATTTAGTTTGCTAAAGATCTGAATGAGAGCTATCATTCTAACTGCCTCCTGCACAACATCTCATACCTTCCTCTAAATATATTTTACCAATTACTGCATTGGCTGCGAAGAGGACTATACAGCACTTCATATATGCGTGCTTGTATCTCAGAGCAGAATATGACTTGCTAGTGCTGTCAGATGAATTTAATTTAATTTAGAGCATATTGCATTCATTTTCAAAACCTATTTTTTTCTTGCTTTCTCTTGCAAGTGAGCACATCTGTGAAGCAGCAGTACCATGACAACATCCGCTGGATTCGGGAAGCTGGCAGGCACAGCTTGGTAAGTGCACAACCTCCTTCAGCACAAGTGGTCCAGAACAGTTTCATTTCTGGTCCAGAACAGTTTCAAATGCTGGAGTGAAAAGTAGGAATGTGTATGAATGAAAACACTGTCTGTAAATACCAGGGTTCATAACTAAACATCTCTCCACAGCAGGGATTTAGGATGAGCTGAAGCAGTTTTCCCTTCACCTCTTCATCTGGAAATGTTAAAATAATACAGCAAGCTGTAGTCTCATATCTGGAGTGAAAGAGGCTAGTGATTCATTCTCCACCTGATTGGTAACTACCTTTCAGCACCATTCAAAATGTCCTTCATTTGGCCCAACCTCATTACGCCTGCAGTTCTCAGTTCCCCTTTCAAAATAGGCATATTGTATTATAGGAAGCAGGATGGCATGAAACATCCTTTGTTTTTCTTTTAGGGCAGGCTCTCACTGTGAAGCTAACTGGTAATACTGAAGGGCTTACAATGTGCTCTCCTCATCTGGAAACCAGACTGGTCTGTGGAGTAAAGGCTGGAGAGGAGCATAGCTGTGCAGGACAGATGTTCTTTGACATTCTTTGTCTCTGTATTTCTCTTCCCTTCCAGCCCACCATCACCAGCTCCAAACCTCTGCTTCTCAGATGTTGATAAGGGGTTTGTTGATAGGGGGATTATAGTCTAGCAATCAGGTTGATTTAAAAAATGGGATTTATTGGACAGTAGCGGCTAAATACAGAAATACATCTCACTGTTTGTGCAAGTGGAGATAAAACTCAGTTCAAAGAGGGGCTTTAATTTCTATTTTCTGGAAGCTGGATGTTGATGAATGAATAATCTGTACTTTCTCCTACAGAAGGAGGCAATCCTGTGACTATATCTATCTGGGGCCTGAAGATAAGCCAGTTGCACAGAGAACCTTGTCACTCTGTTTTTTTTTTATTTTGCAGGTTGTTGGCTCTCAAGCTAGAATCTTATATTCTGATCAGAGGGGTCGTGTGTCTATAGCCATGGCTATTAATCGAGCGATTTCCGAAGGAAGGATTAAGGTTTGCCTTTTTCCTCTTGATATGGTCCAGTAATTGTGTTTAGTATCTGAGACTAGGGTGGCAGGTGGGAAAGGAGAAAGCTTCAATCAATAAGAGGAGAAATGCCTGCCATTTACATGGGACCATTCTGTTAAAATATGTTAGAGGTCAGTCCTCCTCTGTATGTAACCAGTATTGTGTTGTGTAAAGGAAGAGACAGGTTTAGAAACTGAAATACATTACCCTTTATTTCATGTTGGAAATTTGCCTTATTCTATGTCTGAGCAACTACAAGTACAATGCACCACACTGTGACCTGCTGAAAACACAAGACAGGGTCTCAAACTCCTTAGCAGTGCCCAGACATCACGCATAACAAGAGGCCATGCCACCGCCCGGTGTTTCTTACCCTTAATCCCTTGATTTCAGCCATATTATTACATCCAGTGATTTAACTCAAAACCCTTTCCTTCTCTGGATAGTAAAACTTTTGAAAGATTGTGATACCTGCTTTTAAACAGTCTTCATCAGCGTCCCGGCTGTGTGTATACAGCAGCAGCAGACCTAGGCATGTTTACTCACCTCAATCTCTTTTATAGCCAAACCACAATAATTGCCATATCAAAAGGGGCAAATTCAAGTAAAATTTAGAATGGATTCCAGCTAGGAAAGGCTTGTGTTTTTGTTACTCAGAAAAAGTTTGTTAAAATATTTCAAATGTTGAGCTGTTGACCTTCTCAGGATTCAAAACGAACCCCACTGCAAGCTAGTCTTAAAAAATAAACCTGAGCAGGCAGAGCACTCCCATGGAGCTGTGACTGACAGGGTCAGACTCCCAGGCCCTTCAGATTTTATGTACTTTTTTCATTCCTTCAAATCTCCGTTCTGCCTCTTGCAAGCTGGATGCTCATTTCTATTTTCAATTATTTTCTAATCCACTGCCAGCATAAAACAAAGCCAGCTAATTCTATACCAAACCATGCCAAGAGAGTGAATTATTCTTACAGAAGCCTGGTGTAAGACCTGCAGCTAGTCTAGATTCACACTGTTAGTTAAATTCCAAATCAAGAATGGACTTGTTTGAGCTGCAGGAGATCACTAATTTTAATTGTTGCCTTATTTTTAGTCTTGAAGTCTTCCAAAAGAATGAAAGCAGTAACATTTGCTATTTGTTTGCTGTTGTTCAGAAAAAGAACAACTTGTGAATGAAGATTTTTTGCATTCTGAAGTGTCTTTGAAATTTCAGCAAAGAAAGGCTTCAGATGAAATTGCCACACTGCTTTCCTTCTCCCTGTCCTGTTCGAGGATGTCATTGACATGGAAACAGCCTCCTGTTACTGTCTATGAAATGATGATGACTCATGAACAGCATATCAACATTTCTTTGCTAATAAATAATAGCAGGGAGAGAAGGAGATTTAGGGGGTTTAGGAGATGGAACAAAGCTGAGATTTGAAATGACTTCAGATAAAATGAATTCAGCAAAATATGATCTGTGGTAACATTGACAGTCCATGAAGGACTCCATTTGCTTGTCCTTGGCTTTTGCAGGCTCCGGTAGTCCTCAGCCGAGATCACCATGATGTGAGCGGGACTGACAGTCCTTACAGAGAAACGTCAAACATTTATGATGGATCCGCCTTTTGTGCAGGTCAGCAGAGCATCTGAGACTTGTCTGAACAGGCAAACAAGAAAATTGCTTTAAAAGAGAATTTTTTATGCAACATTTTGAAATGTTTTTGTTCAACCCTTTAATCCCAATTAATCAGATTTTCTGTGAACTTAACGTAGCTGTCAAGAGATAAAGAAATGACGGTAGAGCTAGTTAAATAGGAGAGGCTCAGAACAACGAAAATTCAGTGAAGATGCACCAGATTTACTTCAATGTAAATGGAGAGCAATCTGTCTTAGAGGACTGCATCTTGTGTTTGATTTTAATTTTGCCCCTCACTCTTTCAAAGAGGTGATCTGACCAGAATTACAGCAGTACTTCCTTGGGATGCACAAAATCAGATCTATAGCAGCATTTTGCTTAAAGCAAAATCAAGGACTCGGGAAAAGTCTGGAGTCTCTGAGAGGAACTTTTCTGGGCATAAGGTACAACATACTTTGCTAGTGAAAGCACAAAAATGGAAGTCAGGCGTTCTGGATTATATTGCAAACTTTGTTGTTCACTCAGTGTGACTGTGGGCAAATCATGTACATTTGCTGTTCAAAAGAAACCTGACCTGAGCTAACCAGAATCTGCTTTTAAGATTGTGAAATGGTGCTTCAGAAAAAATAAACTCAACAAATATCAGGCTGCAGATGTGAAAAATGAATGAAGCACTAAATGTTTTTAGCCTAAATCTTCCTCAATTTTCCATCCATAAGTGGAAATGATGACGATAATTTTAGCCCAGTAGTGTTTTCACATGCCATGAACTGACAATCATAAAGTGACTTCAGACAGGAGGATGCAAGCTGCCGTAGAAGGAGAAATTATGATTGAGGTAGCTGAGACTATTGAATGGCTTCCATTATGACAGGGATTTCATAATAGAAACAAATTACAGCTCAATGTTAAGGAGAAAAGTTCCCTGCTATCTTAAATGGACTGCTTGAAGAAATGAGGCTTTTAGTAGTACCTATCAGTCCCACTTCAATGTTTTCTGAGTATGTTGGCTGGTTCTAATGTGCCAGATGGATAGAGGCCTGAAATAATGTTTGCTTCTGCCAAGCTGTGAGAAAATGGTGCAGCTGCACAGAGAACAGCAATCCACATCGATGTCTCCACCAAAGAGCCTAACCATATAAGTAAACACCAGGCAATGCCCTCAGAAGAGGGCAAACAGAAACAAGGCCTGCTAACCCGGTTGCTTACTATGTTATCTGTTTTTCTTTGAGTTTTGTGAATTACATGAACTATTTGCCTTCTCCATGGGCTTATCCAAATCCTGTTGACCACTGATTTCACTGGTCTTTGAAACCAAGTCTAACTCTGTTTTACCAGATGAGCCTCTGGAGGTAATTAAAGAACATCTTACATCTTAGGTCTTCCTCTCTCTTCTCTCAATCCTTTCCCGTTGTTTTAATGCCACATTTGAGCTACTTCAGTTCAAATTGGCTCCTCTCTGGCACACTGAAATTTTTGAGTCTTTGCCTATCTCATTTTGTTTTGCATTAAGGACCTCAGTCTGATCCCTGTCAGACAGGGGTCATTGCAAAGAGTATTTCAGCACAGACATTTGCGCAGTTAGTGACCTTTACTGAAACCAAGGAGCACAGTGTTATTACATTGTTGGTCTATTTACTGTGCTCCTTGTATAAGCTCCACTCTTATCATGCTAGTGGCTGAGGAAGAAATCTGTACATTTTTAGAGTATAGGGATTTGAATCTCTCCCATTTCCTCCTGACAGCACTGTAATTATGATAATTGGGTTATTAAAGTGACATAATGCCAGATAAAAGATGCCATAATAGGGCTTTTGACAGGGTTTAACATAGATTAGTGCTCAAGTAAACTCATTTTTCCATCAGACGTGTAACAACCGTAGGTCTACAAATGTGACTAGTGGGACATTTGCTATGTCCTATTTTTTGCCGTTAAAAGCATAGCAAATAATCTATTGCTCATGAATTAAATCTGCACAAGTGTTTTTGGTAATTTTACTCTTATCCTCTGTGTGTACCTCTTTCCACCTCTCTGGGTATATCTTTTAGCACAAGTTGTAGCGAACATGAAATTCTAGTGAACACTTCAGCAGAAATTGGGCATTTAACATTAGTCAAATTACATTTGGCTCCTACATTTATTTTTCTTCATTTATTCAAACAAAAGAAACATCCCATGTGATTTCAGCAGTTCCAGTTTTGAGGGCGAAATTCCTGTGTCCAGAGAATGGCAGCTTGTATCATTTCCATTGTGACTGTGTTCCTAAAATGCAACCCGTTAGCTTTAGACTGGTTTTCTGCACAGGGCTGAATTAACTCCTTAGTCTGATCTGAAAATACTTCAGCTCAGGCTCTCCTGAGAACTACAAGATATGTAGTTTTCCAAGTGTCCCCTCACTTTGAAATCTTCTATGTGGATGTGTCCAGCCTGTTCCACGACTGAGGTACTCCCAAGGAGAGGATTGTATTTCTTTCCACCCTCAGGAGCTATCTCCCAGCTGAGGAGCGGTATGTTCTTCAGCTACTTGAACTGGATCACAAATACAGAAAACTCCTCATAAGCCACGTTGTGAAATTAGCGTTTGGTTCCTGCAGTGTAGGGAGGAAAGAAAGAATGGGAGAAGAACTCTTGCCTGTTTGCCCCCCGACTCAACATGAGATGTTTACTATATATGTGAGAGAAGCTGTGTGTAAACCCTGCTTCCAACACTGCCTTCAATCAGCCATAATCAAGGTGGCAGTGGAAGAAAGTGAGCAGCACAACAACAAAAGAACAAATGCAGCATGTCAGAGCCCTGGTATCTCCTTTTCTCTCCTCACAGACATGGCAGTACAAAACTTCGTAGGAGATGCGTTCAGAGGAGCAACCTGGGTTGCCTTGCACAATGGTGGTGGAGTTGGCTGGTAGGAACTTACTTTTTTTTGCTAAAGCTGGACTCTGAATCCAGTTATTGCTGCTGTATATGTGTGTGGGGACGAGAGAGAGGAGGTGAATTTTAGAGGAGGTGTGTGTATGACTGGAGAAGTATGATGGGAAGGATGGGTTTGGAGACAAGGGCTGGAAGGATGCATTATAAGGTAAAGTGTGGTGTTGTATGAGGCTCTCTTAATTAATGTCCATATGTCAAGAAAAAGTGTTTTGGACATTGGCCACAGCACAGTTTGGAGAACTTAATTTGCGAAACAAGGACAGTCTGCCATGGTCTTTTTGAACAGATCCCATTTCTAAAGTTGTCTTCACACATGCACAGCCAGAGTGTTAGTGGATGGATTATGCTTAGGTTTCCCCTTAAGCTGTATTTAAATCTGTGACCTTAGGACCCCAATATAAATGCCCATGTGCTAAAGTGCAACGAGGGGTTGCTGATACAAAACAGCTCAGGTGCCAGCAAACCCCCCGGTCTTCTTTCTCCCCTTGTTTCTGCATGGTACCATAAAAGACCACAGTTAAGCAAGGACTTGATTAAGCACCTTCTTCACGTAAGATGCAGAACTAGGATAAATGCCTAGACTCAGAAGCAGAGAGAAATATCATGTATGGAAAGGGAAATTAATCTCATTCGTATACTACTAAAAGGCTACTCTGGCTTGGCACAGACTTAGGGAAAATAAGAGCCTGGCTACACTGCAGAGTCTTTAACTCTTGTTTGTTCTTTATGGCATAATCCAGCAAAGCCTCTCCCATTTACAGTCATGTCTTCATTTTGTCGTGTAGCCAGTCAAAAGGAGGACAACCCTCTATTAAATACTCTAGTGATCTCTAACTTCACTGTTTCATCCAGCTCTGGAATATGCCAACAGCAGCAAACCAAAGAACTTGTTGCAGATGTTTTCCTCAGAGACACTTGATGATACCTAGTTATTACTCATCTGGATGAGCTGGAGCTAGAAAAATAACCCTTCAAGTCAGATGGAGAATTCCCTCCCCTGTACTCTACCTCCTTTGATTTTTCAGTGAGGTAGTTACTGAATAGAAGGTATGCAAGAGCAAAACCGAACAAATGGGATACGAAAGCTTTCTGAGGGCTTAGACACATGGAGTGACAATCTGACTTTACTGATTTCAGTAGTAACAACCACAATGGTCAGGATTTTATTCACAACTTCCGTAATTCTGAATGGAAAATACCAGAATATCTACTTACTCTGGTCATTGCAGTCACAGACTCCAGACGGTAGCAGACTAGATCTGTCTGAATGGCTTTAGTTGAGTTTAACCTTTTAAAATATTGCTTATGGAATACAAGAGAGAAAAACACTTTCCTTGACCTGTTGTGCAAAATACTTGGAATGTTTTTATGGTGTTTATAATTACTGGAATAGCTTAAGAAATTGCTTATGCCATGAGTGTTCTGTGCATTAATGATGCTTAATCAAAATGATTTTATTCCCTGTCTCTTTCTGGCCTCTATAAAGCCAATCCCTCCTGCACATTCCTAGTCCTCTGAGCAATTCAGACTGGATCAATGGTGAGACTGCCCTGACTTCTGGAAAAACTGGCACTACAGTTTCACTTGTATTGTTGCTGCTTAAGTGAAACTGCATCATTGGAAAGAAGTTGTCCCTGCAGGCAGAGGAAAGGTGCTGTCATTTATGTAATGAATTGGGAAACTAGCATGTGGCTATTCACTGAAATCAAAATATCCATGGAAAAGTAGAGCTTGATTACCCTCTTTACCAGCTCCTACGGCTGCTTAGTGACTTGTCATTGTGGCACAGTGTCTGCTCACCTTGTTCTCAGGAGTAGTCTTAGCCCTCTGCGATTAAATTACTGTGCTTCAGTGAAGAAGGCAGAGCCTGAAAATTAGTCCTGTCTCTGCACGAGCTTTAATAAGCCTCCATGCTGGGACTCAGATGCAGTAACAATGTCGTGTCATTAGATGCCGTGGTCTGCAGAGCCCCGAAAGCCGTGGCACGACAGGTGGTTCTGCTTGGTTTAACTAATCACGGCACCACCCGGGCTAGTTAAAGCACTGTGTCCCTCTGCCTTCTCAGGAGAAAGAGAAGAATAATTTAAAGGTGGGAAAAGAAGCAAAACCATCCCCCAACCATTATAAATGACTTTCTTTGCCTGAAAGACAGATGCTTTTAGGTTTTAGGACTGTTTTGCTTTCTCTCTGGGGAAGTAAAAAATCAGCTTTGTCGTAAAAAAAATCTCCATGTGCCTGATAAAAATCTTCTTGTCAGCTGATTTGGAAATGTGAAGCATGCGAAAGTTTATAAGTAATAAACATATTTATAAACAAACATGCATATGATTAGAAGGAAATGAAGTTGCCATTGTACTGTTTTTGTTCAGGGAGTACAGAAATAGCATTTGCACTGTGCCAAGCTCCCAGTCCTCCTTGTAGAGGCTGGGCTCACCTGGATCTGTTGATAGATCCGCTGTGTCTTCTTTCTGAGACCAGAGAGATGTATTTTACCTGCTCTGACATCCTGCACTATAGGCTGGTGGGCAAACAGAAAAAAAGCAGGATTAATATTTAGCTGGAATCTGCATCATGTGCTGTTGTAGAGATTTAAGATTAACATAGTCTTGACTATAATTACAGCAAATGAATGTTATTCATTTCTTGCTGCCTCTTTATTTGCGGGAGAATATATATTAGCATGGAGCCTGGGTAACCTGTAGTAACAAAAAGGCAGAAGTAATTTAAGAATTGAACTGAGCTGTTGACAGTGTGACATCTTGTTTGTGAGAGAGGCCTTGTTTTCTTTGATCACCTTAGAAGGAGACATCTGGAAATTATAGGAGGTAGCTTAGGTCAAAATGCCACATGTTTCTTTAATTACCTGAAAATATGACCCAATGCTAATGAAGGCAGAGAGTTCTCCTTTAAAAGTGAGAGGTTTTGCCAGAAAATCCATCCTAACAAATGTTGGCATCTAATTTATGAGTGATTTTTAGACAGTAGGACAGATTCTGATGAGTAATTCTGATTTACACTGGGGTAACTCTGTGGAAATTGATGGAGAGACTTCGAATTTATGGAGTGCAAGCAAGATCAGACGCTCACTGCTGATGCCTGAGCTTCAAAGGATGCTCTTTGGGATGCTGTGCACAGAGGGGATCTCTACCACTGACAGAACATCATCTGTCAATGTGAAAAATCTTTATAAAGCACCAATCCAGAGGTCTCATCTTCTTATTGTCTGAAATCATCAGTAGGCTGCCTTGAGGTGTGATCATACTATGATCCTGATTACATTGCGATGACATAACTGATGTTTGTAAGTGTACTCTAGGCTTATACTTTGACAGTAAAGAAAGACTAGTGCGAATTTGGTCTCTGTATGCGGAAGAAGCAGAGTGTAGTGAGGTAACTGGCCCTGGTCTTCATGCAGTGACACTTGTAATGTTGTAGTCCAATCTGGTCACTTCTTTTGGAGAAGACAGTAACAATGTGAACCATTCAAAAAGTAGAATTTGCAAGAAATACAAATGTTTGGATGCTTGTTTTCATCCCAAAATGAGACCAAGAGCGGCATTAGTGAAAGATTTCATACAGTAAGAAGATCCTGGGAATTAAATTCCAAACTGAAACGTGTTGAGTGTCGATCAAAAAGAAATGTTTTATTTTGAATGTCAGAGCTTAGGATATTCAAACATCTCAGTTAAAATGTGATTTTGTTTCAAATTTTCCTGCTAAAGATAAGAAAGTGATTCATCTTCTGATGTTCTCTTATGACAACTGTTAGTTACGTTTCCTGTTGAAAAGAAGGTTTGTTTGTGTTTTGTTTTTGTTTTTGTTTTTGTTTTTTTTTTGCATTTGTAATAGTGGTATATCTAACAATGGCAAAGTAGAGGGAGTTCCAGTAATGGGTAGGATGATTGTGAGACCTGGAGCTCTGAGCTCCTTGCTCGGCTATGTGGTAAGCTTCTACTTATCACACAGGTAGTGTATATAACTAGTGAAAGGGAATTAAAATCGCGTAAGTAACAACATAACATTGAAAAGGGGAAAAATGTGTGTTCTAGTGTCACAAAGCAGAGCTCAAGTTTGTTGAGGCTCCAGTGCAGCTTGATTTTTCCCATTTCTTGAGAAGATCAAGTTACTGCTGGAAAATATTCAATAAGAAACGTTTTTCTGGACACCTAACTCCTGCCTGATTCATGGATATGTCCGATGTTATTCTAAGTAAATTTTGTGAACGTACTCATTCTATTAACTATAAAACATTGAGGACAAAATCCTGCCCCCAGGACCTTCGTTAGTATTCTCTCATACCACATGTTGCTTTGCTGTAAAACATGCCCCATCTCACACACTGCTGATGCTGGGTTATAATGCTAGAAGTCTCTTACAGATTTACAGCAACAGATAATTTTCAAACTGTATTCTCCACTATTCACCATATGCAACAAAACAGGAACTCGAGCAGACCAGATTTTGAAGTGAGACAAGATGTTTTTCTCTGTGTTTTCCCTGTCCTTTTAAAACCAGACTGGTATTTCTCCCAAGTATAGTCTGTTAGTTTGGAGCATGTTTCTGTTCCTCTTCTGCCAGTAAGTCTGCTTCCTGAAAAGTTGGCACTGGTGTCTTTAAACATCTACGTATCTCATGCAAAATGAATGACAACTTTTGAAATGATCAAGGCAGATGTGCATTAAGCAGTGGTTAACACTTTTTAAATTAGAGATGCTCTCTCATTTGTCTTGAGAGAATATAAATAGATCCATCTGTCTGCTTCAGTAAGTACGCAATCCTCCTCACGTACCTAAGTATATGGCAGGCTCTAGTGTAGCAAACACGATCAGCTTACCCTTCAAAAATACCCTAAGATAGGTAACTCGCTAGTCCATCAGAAGTGCTAATCTTTCTTTACTTGTTTCTAGAGCCAGTACAGAGTGCGGTTCCCAGGAAGCACAGCATAAGCTTAGTTTTTGGCACTCCTGCTTAGAGGAGATACTGACTGCTAGCAGCACTTTACATGAAAGGTAGAATAGGTTTTATGCAGCTCAGAAACTAGTTCCACCCCCCCCCCCCCTTTTTTTAAAGTATAAAAGAGGTCACTTAGTTTCTGTTATTCAACATAATTTCTGTTTTCTTCCTTCTTCCAGTGCAACTGAACAAATTCATTCCCGTAAGTTTTGTGGGATTGGCTCCAGTTCTTTCGATTGAATTCTCTTATGTTCATATTTTCAGGGGTGAAGTGATCAATGGGGGATTCGGCTTGGTTTTGGATGGGTCCACAGAGGCTGAAGAACGAGCTAAGATGATGCTCAGCTGGGATGTTTCCAATGGAGTAAGCAAAACTCACTATATGCATTCACTTTATCTTCTTAAATTCTAGATCTAGGTATCTTGAAAGGCTTGTCACTGAAGTGTCAGTTTGCACAGCCCTTGCTACCATTAACGTTTTTGTCTTCACTAGTGTCCAGATAGATCCTGTTTGGTTTAGTACTGTAATTTCCATCTCTGAAGTGGCCAAGATGGTTTTTATTTTTCAGTTCAGATAAGTCAGTATTTTTGTATCAAGAGGTCTTGATTCAGACTCTATAGTGAACCTTTGAAAATATACTGCCAGGAATAATCATAGGTGAGTGGCAGGGAAATTGACTTGCTGACTTGAAAGGTCATTTCTAGCTGTTATTGCTATGATCCTGACAACTTCTTATTAGCCTTACATTAATCAAATGTGTAAACATTTTGCTAAGTTGGAACCAAAGGATTTTCTTGCTTGAACACTTTTGAGCCTGAATATTTCACACTCTGCTATGCAATTCATAATGCAGAGACTTGTAAACCATTGTATACAAGGAAGTGCTTATTCCCTTTGTGTCAATTTATGATGTTTTTTCATTTGGGGTACCTTTCTTGTACATAGACCTAAATGCAGAACTTTGCTATTGGAAGAGAGGTTTTATAGTTCCCTGCTTGTCTGTGGAGTTTCATTCATACATCCTGGCAGAGAATTTGGCACCTTGATTTCATATTTTGAAAATGCATTGAGAGACATTTATCCAACTAAAAAAGCATCAAGTGTTTAAATCATACTGTTATCTAAAGAAACTGCTAGTTTTTACCAAACTGGGATGGAGTACACGTTTTTGAAGAGAGAATTTTGGGAAGTTTATAAGGTACTTGGCCCTACCAATGTTATTAGCCCAGCAATATGCTTCTGCATGAAAATGTTCCAAGACCATCCAAATATTCATGAAAATTAAGTATTTAAAAAAATGAAGCTATTTTAAAAAAATTTTACTTCCAAAATCAGTAAGGAAACTAGAAACTGGCAGAGTTGAAAGATATATTGTAATGAAATTGGGTGCCAGTGTTTGCACAAATATTGCATAAGATGGGATGTGGCATGAGAAATGTACGATTTTTACACTCACTGATTTTCTTGTCTAACAGGTTGCAAGACGCTGCTGGTCAGGTAATGACTATGCTTATGAAACGATCTGCCAAGCAATGAAAGAGAATGTCACACTGAAAGTGACTCTTCCTCAAAAGGTGGTAGATGAAGACATCTTAGAGCAAGCCCTGCAAAGTTAGTGGTATTCCAAGTGCGATGTTGTCCTGGCAGAAATATTTGAAGCTGCTTCCTTGATATCCTACCTGTGCAATTGATAAAAACCTTGCAACTGTCTCCTCCTTGTGAGTTTTTCTGTTTTCTGTGTTTTGTTTTTTTTTTCCCTGTTAATAGAGCAGGCCTATATCAGTCTGTGACAGGTCCCCTGATGTCAGGAACAGCCTCTTTCACTAACATAATGGAAGGCTATTTGCAATAAGAAACTATTCATTTTAAGAAAATGAACGGGAATTTTGTCCCACAAAATTAAGAAAAACAAAACACAACCAAACTTATTCCTGATAATTCAGAATTTGAGACTTCTTAGCTCTGGCAGATCAGACTTCAAATTGGAAATTGGAACTCTTCATTCTAATTCAGAGTCTGCTGCTATCAGCAAATAGTCATGAAATCCAGTAGTCAAACAAGTTGATATGTAAAACAAATTTATCATTTGGCTGTTGGAAGATGCACTAATATTACATATGCTAGAATCAAGCTTTTCTATATCACCATAAAAATATTTAGTTATTGCAACAGAAAGACAGGTAAACTGTAAATGGCCAGTGCAGCTTGCCTGCATGTGTTTCTCCCTGAAATCATTACCTGAGGAAAAAGAACAGAATGTAGTGCCAATTATTTAGGTAGTATTTAAGTAGGTTGGGAGGGGTGGTGGTGGTGGAGAATCAGAGGGTGTTAAGTAGTAGAACACTTCCAAACATCTTAGACTAGAGCCAGAAAAACGTGGAACAACTCATGATAAATTCGTGGGAGTCATATTCTGCTTCAGACTGAGATAGTGCCCTGCTGCTGAATCTGCCGTGTGCTTTGCTGCCCCACACTGATGAGTTTCTTCTGCAGAAACACATTGCACTCCAGCAGTTTCCAAATGGATGGAAACCTCCATAAAATCTAGATCCTGAGTGCTGGCTGACTTTCTGATATGAAATAAACTAAAGCATCAAGGACAGGATGATAAGGGCTTCCTTCACACAGAAATTGGTTATAAAGTAAGAAAGAGAAAAAGGTCTTTTGGTCTCCCTTCCTCCAAGAAAGAGAGAGGAAGACGCAGACCCCAATATGCCTAGATGCAACCAAAAAGAAACTTCCTATATTGTACTTGAACCTACCATTATATTTGTTAACAGTAACTCACTGAAGTATATATTGTTCTAATCAGCTATGAGGCTGAAGTGAAAACTGAAGCTTTCTGTGAATGAACCCCCTATACACATACGTATTGTCAGATACATATAGCTATATTTATATGCACACCAAGAAATGTTTTACATATTGGTATGTGTACAAAAATAGTTCTCAGCTATCATTAGCCTCATGCTAAGTACAGCCCTTGCCTATGGGCCTCATTCCGACAGGAACACAGAGTGCCAGCAGCCCCTGCCTCCGTACGTGCGTGGTTCTGGACATGCATCGCTGATCCAGCCTGGCACTCGATCTGCTTGGCACGGGATCCATCACCCCGTGGTGGGAAGGGGGGGTTACACAGGTAAACCTGTGCTGCCTGCTGCAGGTGAGGAGTGATGAGCTGAAGTCCTCTGGACTGTGGGGTCTCAAGAAAGCAAATAACTCTTAGACCCTGTGGTACTTACCAAAAACGTACTCTCTGTATTGCCTCTTGTGCCACATAAAGAAAACCTTTATTTTTTTTATCAGAAATCAGTTCTTTACTCTGTTCACATACTGCGTTTGTCTCCAGATGAATAGTGAGAGTCTGGCATCTGCTTGCAGCTGAACCTTCTGTGAAGTGCAATCTGCAGTTCATTGGTACTGCTTTACATCATGGAAAAAATGCACACATTGACAAGTTGTACGATAGAGACGTGAGTAGATGACAGCCAGATTTGACAGCCTTTGCTTTGACATATGTTATGCGTTACCTATTATTAATAACCACACTGGGCTGGGCCTAAAGTAGCTGTATCATATAAAACCACTCTAGTTTTCACAGCCAAAAGAACTGGGGTACTGTTTTGTCATGAGGAACATACAGAAAATATAACGGCTTTCTGTATTATGGAATGTATACCTGCTCCATAGTAACCCTAATGCTGAATTGAAAATCTATCAAAGACAAAATTTTGAAGAAATATTATGGAATTTTCACTTTTGTGTTATTTAGTACTGACACCTGACAGCATGCTCACCTTCACACCCTAGACAAAAAAAAAAAGGAACCCCGTTTTCCTCTTTGCAACTTTACTGCCAAGAGGACATAACCTTGCAAGTACAACTACATTTAATGTCACCCAAGTCCCTGGGAGTTTGTAACTCTGGGCCACCAGTAGGGAGATACAGAACCTGAAGGCATATACACGAGCTTCTAGCTGAAGATGAGGTTATGAAATCTTTGTCTATTAATTAGTATGAATATGGCAAACGGATTACAGAAAGGCAATGAGCTGACAAGCAGCTGGTCTTATTTAAGACTACACACTGCTGTTAATTTTTGAGTTATAAAGTACATAGAGTTATGTGCTTACTCTTAAGTCTACTTTGTGGTCCTTTAACTGTATATTTCAAAGCACTTAACATATGCAAACTGAGGTTTACAGTACCTTTGGGAAAGCAGGGGGAAACAGCAACCTATTCCCGCCTGCTGGGAGGAAAGAGCAGGTGATTTTGAGCGTACAGAAGCCATAGACCAGGCCAGGGTGAAGATTCCTATTCTGAGCTTGGCTCAGTCTCCTTATTTTTTCTGCTCTCTGCTTGTTTGCAGAGAAACTGTGACTATGAATGAGCAATTGTTCTGCCTTGTTCAGTGAGGATGCAGATGTCATTTCTAGGTAGATGACCTCACTGCTGGAAAAGCTCAATGGAGGCAGAGCAGTCTCTCAAACCATGTATCTGCAGTCATTGTATCAGACCCTGACAGTGGATATAGAGGTAGTGAGTTTTTGTAGTGAGGTTTCAAGCTTCCCCCAGGCTGAAATGTCCTTCCTATGAGCTGCAGTACCTCGATGCTTTCCTCGTAACACAGACACCTATCTGAAAACCTTGTGCGTGACTGCAGATAGAGGCAAGAGAACATCAGAGCCTGGGGAGGAAAAACAGCGTGCAAGATGCGTGTGTGCCTAAGTACAGTGGCTTTTGAATGCAAAAATTTTCTGATGTCTGCTGCTTGCTTTCCTAGTTAGAATCTTGTCAAGTCTCTCCTGGCAATGGCAAGTTAGATTTGTGGCTTTTTTTTTTCTGGCCTTCAGCTTGACATCCATCAACTGGGGATGAACCTATGGCTTGAGCAGTAGGTCCTGGGCAGATTTTTCTTTTCCTAGGAACATGCAGGAGAGCTGCTCAAAGGTGAAGTCAGGATGGCCTGGGGCAGCCAACAACAGGAGTGACCCAGACCCAGTCAGCAGGGGGGTAAGAGGGATTTTGGGGAGGCTGAGCTCAGGCAACCAGAGCCTTCAGCCTCTGCAGTCAGCTGTGAAGGTGCAGAGTGGGGGTACCTACAGCGGTATTGCAACAAGTACCAGTTCCCCCAGAGCCAAGTGTGGCTGGACAGCAGTTCCCCATCCTTGCTGTTGGAGATTTGATGCAAAATTGCTCTGAGGAAGGTAGAAGTAATTTGCCCAGTGGAATGATCATAGCACCATCTGCTGGGCCTGCTTGAAGGACTTATGTTATTTCCACCACGAACTACAGGAAAATTCTGTTTTGCTTAAAACTGGAGAGAGAAATTCTCCCAAATAAGTGGGGAGAAAAAAAAAAAAAAGACCCACACCTCTTTTTATGCATTAACTAGCTTTCTAGGTGGTGGTTGTTTTGTTTTTTGTTTTGTTTTTTCAGGACTTCCACCACCTTCAGCATCCGTATGTCATTTTAGAGCCCCTTTCCTCCTGCCTGTCCCTCCCTCTGTTAGTGACGTTGGCAGTAGGGTGAGGGTTGGACCAGGTGGTCCTGAAGGCCTTTTCCAGCCTTAATGATTCCAGGATTTCTCGCTGGCCTCCCTCCCTCAGGTTCCCTCTCTGAGGGGCTGGGGTGAAGGAAGCAGCACAGCCACGCTTTCAACGTGAGGGAAATAATTTGCATCCCTCCTGGCTGGTTCATAATGCTGTTTTTGTGATCCCAATAACAGTGAATGGGCTGTTTTGCCAAAACATTCACGTATTCCGACTCTCCCACCATGGCTGCAAGTTTAGAAGCGCTCTGCCCTGGCACAACTTCTCCTTTGGCTTTAACAGGAGTAACAATAATAATAATACGGAAACAATTCCAGCGATGCCTCTTTGCAGGGCAGCCAGCACCACATCCCCAACCCCGCTCCTGCAGCACCTCCCGCCCGGCCCCGCTCCGGAACTCCGCTCTCCGCCTTTTCCCCGGCGCCTCCCGCTCCGCTCCGCGCGGCTCCGCGCTCCGCGTTTCCCCGCGGGCCGCGCCGGCCCCGCCCCGCGGCTCCGGTTTCAGCCGCTGCTACAGGGACCCCCAAGATGGAAACGCAGGGGCTGCCCGCCGCGGAGGCGGCCCGGGCCCGGCCCGGCGCCCAACATGGCGGCCCCGCCGCGCCGCCCGCCGCCCCGCCGCCCGCCTGGCAACCGCCGCCCGCCGCCGCCGCCTCCTCCTCATCCTCCTCCTCCTCCTCCTCCTCCTCCTCCTCGCCCGGCCTCTACGTCAGCTTCCCGGTGCTGCTGCTGGAGGAGAAGCCGGAGCCCGGCTCCAGCCCGCTGCCCGGCCCCTGCGCGCCGCCGGCGGGGCCGCCGCCGCCGCCGCCGCCCGACAGCGACGGGCTGCTGCTCGTCTTCAACGTGGTGCGCGGCGCCGCCGAGGCCGGCCCGGGCGGCGGGGAAGCGGGGCGAGACCAGCAGCAGGAGGAGGAGGAGGAGGAGGGCGAGGCCCCCGGTTCTTCGCCGCCGCCTCCTCCTCCTCCTCCACCACCTCCTCCTCCGCCGCCGCAGCCTCCGTCCCCGGCGCCCCGCGAGGTGCCGGAGGAGGAGGAGGGCTCCTTCTCGGGCACCATCACCATCAACAACCAGAGCCTGGTGGTGCGCATCGAGAACGGCGTCCTGACGCTGGGGCCCGGCGCCGAGCAGCAGGCCGCGGGCTCCGCGCTGCCGCCTCCTCCTCCTCCTCCTCCTCCTGCGGCCGCCTCGTCAACCTCCTCCTCCTCGTCCTCCGAGCCCCCGGGCGGGCCCCGGCCGCGCTCCCCGCCGGCTTTCCCGTGCCCGGAGCCCCGCTGCGGCCAGGCCTTTCCCCGCAAGCAGCAGCTGCGGCTGCACCGCCTGACTGCGCACGGTGGCGGCGGCGGAGGGGGGGAGGAGGAGGACGGCCGGGGGGCGGCGGTGACGGCGGCCCGGCCTTTCGGCTGCCCGGTGCCGGGCTGCGCTTGGTCGTTCGCCACCGCCTACAAGCTGCGGCGCCACCTGCACTCGCACGACAAGCTGCGGCCCTTCGCCTGCTCCGCTCCCGGCTGCTCCAAGCGCTTCACCACCGTGTACAACCTGCGGGCCCACAGCCGCGCCCACGAGCAGGAGGCGGCGCACAAGTGCGAGGCGTGCGGGCAGCGCTTCCCCAGCGCCGCCCGCCTCGCCGCCCACCGCCGCCGCAGCCACCTGGAGCCCGAGCGGCCCTACCGCTGCGATTTCCCCGGTAAGGCGGCGCCGCGATCGTCCCCCGGGTTTTCGGGCCCTTCCTCGCCCAGTGGGGCTGGCACCTGTTGGGGATGGGGTCTCCCGCCCTTGCCCGCTGGCTGTTTCGCAGCCCCCGCTCGGTTTTCTTCCCTGCCGCCTCGCCTTTCCCCTCGGGTCGCCCTCTGGGTGTCCAGCAGGCTCCTGTTCCCCACCGCCTCGGTTGTCTGGGAGTTTGGCACCTTCCTTACGGCTTTGGTAGCCTGAAGTCGAAGCACAGGTCTTTGGCTGTGTGCCCTAGGCCAGGCTCTACATGTTCTGATCACTCACCTTGTCTAAGTAGCTATAACCTATGCAAATAACACAAACCTTGATTGTGTTTTTCTTTTTTTTTCCTGTGTGTCTGGATGTATGATCCAGGAAGACGATGAAGGTCCCTAACTAAAGCAAAACAAAACAACACACCTTTCCTGAACCACTTGTGTATCAAGCTGATGCGCTGTTTCCCTTCTTTCCTCAGGCTGTGAAAGAACATTCATCACAGTGAGTGCGTTATTCTCCCATAACCGAGCCCACTTTAGAGAGCAAGAACAATTTTCCTGTTCGTTCCCTGGCTGTAACAAGCAGTACGACAAAGCCTGCCGACTGAAAATCCACATGAGGAGTCACACAGGTATTCACAGGGGCAACTTGCACCTTGGGGAAGTACGTAAAAGATGATGTGTGAGCAGTGAATTTCAGTTTGCTGGAAAGGCTGATCGTCTTGAAGAGAGGAACAAAGACATGAGTTACTTAAAGGCAGTGAAAATGTTTGATTCTTGGGATTCTAGGAGTTCACTGGACGTACTTGTCAAATCTGAAATAACGATCGACATGTGAGAGATAAGGCTTTTGGCATGTGAGCTTGTTCATAAAAATTATCCTAGCTCTATTCCCAAGTTTGTAGACGTTCAGATCATTATGTAAATTCTAATCATGTTCAGAATAAGATGCTGAAAAAGATTCTCAGAACATGTAAAATGTCCGTGCTAAGATTTGAAACAACGCAAAGATAAATTTCAGGTCAAGCAAGCACTCCTGACTTGGAAGGACTACTGCTGAGCTGAAATCTAGCATTTTAATATTTTAAAGACAATTTTGTGTACTTGCTGCTGTCCTGTGTTTTCCTGGTTTCATGGTTTTACAGTGCGTTTCAAGAAGCGTCACTTTATTAAGTGAAGGTTAATAGAAGTGTTGGAAACTAACTTTAAGTACTTCATTGTGCTGTAATCAACATATAGTCACAGGTCATGAAAACAGGAAAATTATCCTCTCAGTTATGTTTCTGTTTTGAACAATGCCATCACTGGTTATTGAAGCACCTTCACGATAGCTGTGGGTTATTTGCAAAGAGTGTTTGGGAGAAAATTAGGAGAACACTGGGGAAGGTCTGGTTTTAGAAAACAAACAAGGAAAGGTAGGGTGGGCCGTTAGTGCTGAACATAAAGAGCACAAAACCAGGAAGGACCATGGTTTTTGATAAGCATAAGATGGATTGATAATGATCTGTGCTCCCAGGTGCATGTGAGAAAAGGCAAAGTCCTTGTGTTAAACAACATTCAGACTTCAGGAGAGGGAAGGGGACATCGCTACTCAGAAATTATTTACTTGAGGGGATGGTCAAGTCTTCTTGTCTTAATCTTATTCAATTTAAGCAGCTTTTGAGATTTCTTGATAGTAGTGTGTAATTTGGTATTAGATTATTAATGTAACCTTTCTTTGCTTAAGGTGAAAGGCCTTTTATTTGCGACTTTGAAGGCTGTGGCTGGTCTTTCACCAGTATGTCCAAGCTGCTGAGACATAAAAGGTAGCCTTTTCTGGTTATGCTCTTCTAAGTCACTTGCTATTTATTTTTTTTCGTTATTATTGCAGTAGTTAAACAGCGGGTTTAATCTTGCCATTGATGGTTTCCTTCCTTTGTAGGAAACATGAAGATGACAGGAGATTTATGTGCCCAGTAGAAGGCTGTGGGAAGTCCTTCACAAGAGCAGAACACTTGAAAGGCCACAGCATAACCCACCTTGGTACAAAACCATTTGAGTGTCCAGTAGAAGGTACAGTTCAGCTTTTGCATTAACTGATAATTGGTGTATATATAGCCCAAAGGTAGTGTGCTTTTCCCCAGACACAAGCTAGTTACAGGATCAGAGAAATTTAGAGTCAGCCTTTTAACTGAGATTGAAGAGGTAAAACAGAAGATGTAACTGAATTTGAGTGATCACTTTCAAATTTATGGATTGCCAAGAAAACAGCGGTTCTTGCTGTAGGTTGTTTTTTTTTTCTTTATGCTAAACAAAAACTGCTTTACTCTGGAAAATCCTACTTCTGATGCTCAGTTTCTGCAGCTCAGATTTATGACTTGGTTCATCAAAAGCAGTGAAAAGTGGTACCATCCAACACTTCCAAGGCCCCATTTTGTTGCTGTGATGTGATCTTGGCTGTTCAGTGGTTGCTCTGTGATAGGCTCTGCTGCTGGAATGGCCGTGTGAGTGGTTTCTGTTGTGGTTTGTGGTCACCTGGGAACCTAACTGACGCTCCGAGTTTCTTAGCACTGCATCCATCACTTCAGTAAGATTCCAGGAATGTAAATGTCTTGGGTCTGATTTTGAATATTCTTCATAAAGTAAAACAGCTCTATTTCATGATTGTTTCTCCTTTTAATGTTTTTTTCCAGCAGCCAGCATGAAGAGTTTTCTCTTAAGATGCCGTAGTGAGGAAGGGATGTACTTTACACTGAATGATTTAGCATTTCGTGTTGTTGGAAGCGAGGTTGCTGAACTATTCTACCCGCTGAGATATCCTCAGTGTAAAACAAGAAAGTGTATATGTGGCTGTCTTCTGATTTCCTCTAAACATATGTCCAGACACTGCAAAGCAACAAATAGAGTCTGCAGAGCTCTTTTGATTTGTTTTGTTAAGACACTAAAAAGAAACATCAAATTGAAGCTAGATGAATCTATAAAGCCTTCCATATCTTTTTTGCAGGCTGTTGCGCAAAATTCTCAGCGCGTAGTAGTCTGTATATTCACTCCAAAAAACATCTTCAGGATGTGGACTCGTTAAAGACGCGTTGCCCTGTATCAAGCTGTAATAAATTGTTCACTTCCAAACACAGTATGAAGACACACATGGTCAAACAGCACAACTTCAGTCCAGGTAATGTATTTGTTTCAAACTGTGGCAAGGTGTAATCGAACACCTAGAAGTTTTTAAAAGCTTCCTCCTTTGATCTTTCATATTCTTTCGTCCCCATTGTCTGATGAAAAGGGGCCCGAACCCTGCCCAGAAAGATTAGTTGCATTTAGTATACTGTTCCTGTTTTATCTTCACTGTGTTCCCCAAGAGCAAATGATAGTATGGTCTGTTTGTGCATTTTCTTATCCATGTTTTTGTATCCTAATAGCTCCTTCTCCTGATAAGTCATAGCATTTTCTCCCTTGTTTGTCCTAGCAATTAAAGATGTTTAAACTGTATTCTGTTGCAGATCTCCTAACTCAGCTTGAAGCAACCAGCTCCCTCACACCCAGCAGCGAACTTACCAGTCCGGGACAAAGTGATCTCAGCAACATAGACCTCGTGTCCCTGTTCTCCAATGTGTCAAGTAACAATTCTGGAATTGCAACAGATATGGCGTTAGTGAACTCTGGAATAGTCACGATAGATGTTGCTTCGGTAGGCTCAACTCTTGGAGGAAACCTGCCTGTCAGTAACAGTTCTTTAAGTCAGGCAGTTGATCCGTTGATACTGGTGGCCAGCAGTGATATGCCGCAGAGCCTGGACAGTTCTCTCTTGCTGGGAACCAGCACAACAGTTCTACAGCAAAGCACTTTAAATTTGGATGATGTACAGACTGTTAACGCAGAAGCCTTGGGTTCGCTAGCGTCTCTGTCAGTGAGGAATTCCAGCCAAGATGTGCACAGTTTGACGTCCAGCAATAATTTAACAATTGACACAGCCACTTTGACTCCTTCTAGTAGCCTTGGTGGTACCAACGTGCCTGAGTTACTTACGCCAACTAAAATTGAACGGAATTTGCTTCCCAGCTCGGACGTTGTTGGTCAGCAAGAGGGCAGCAAAGTAGTGACTCAGTTTGTTTTCTCCAACCCTCCAGGAAGCTACAGTGCTCAGAAAGAAATGGATCTTAGCGCAGTCACTGGCAGCTCATTTTTGGTATGCGGTAGCTATATTCATTTACCCTTAGATGAGTGAGACACCCTGAATTTGGGGATATCCATTGCTACTTACACCTTATAGGCAGACTCCTTTCTTGGAGTTTGCAGGTGATGTGTTTTGGCTTTTATTGGATGAAGGATGTAGAATGTTATGTTGAGTTGTGTGTTGTCAGAATCAGAATGGTGATAAGTTCCCTTAAGAACAGTTGCAATTCTGGTGGGGAGAGTGAAGGGAAAACCTTTCAAAATAAGGGATTTTAAAAATATCCATCCATCTGAGGATGAAATGGGATGTACAAGAAAACCCAAGAACAAGATGTTCTCATGTACATTACAAGTGCATGTAACGTACAAGATGATCTCATGTACATTAGTTGCAGGGAAAGATTTAAGTTAGGAGAGTAACTGAAACATATTCATCTCAGTCCTCATTCCCATAGCTGTTTCAAATAGTCATTCCTTTCTGCTTTATTATGTTATTGGAAGCCTGTTTACTTACAGCATGAAGTATTCTTTCTATTGTGATGTTTACCATGTTAAAATCTAAAAGCTTGCAAATACAGAGCTAACTTCCTTTTGTGTTGAACTCCAGATATTAAGTACATGCAGGTAAGTTATTGAAACCCTAATCTGAACAGCATGGGAAACTAGAATTCAGTGTTTGCAATATAAAAGATAACCATGACTGGGAACTCAGTCTGTTCTCATTGTCTTGGTTAGTTCTTGCATTCAAAACACTTTGCACCCTTTGCCTTTTTTTTTATTTCTCCCCTCAGGAGAGCAGTGGGTCTGCGAGAACAGACTACAGAGCTATTCAGCTAGCCAAGAAAAGAAAACAGAAAGGGAATGGGAGCAGCACAGGTGAGAAGACGCTCATTTTGTTAAATTTGTTAAACACAAGTATTTAGGGGTTTTGGCAGTGAAATGGGAGCAGCTATCAGAGTACGTTCTTAACTAACCCATCCATTTATCGGTAGTTAAAATAATTGTGCCTATGGTGTACCATTTGTTAATAATAAAATCACATTCTGTGGAATATCAAATTCGCAGTAAGTTTACAAAGAATTTTGCACCCTATGTTCTGTGATTGTTAAAAAGATATGATGCTTCCATCTCTTCATCTGCTGTTGATTTTTCTTATTAAAACAAACAAACAAAAAGCTATGGTCGCTTTTGGTCTTACCTTGTGGCTTCTCATTTATTCTGTACAGACAATGAAAAGATCAGCTGGATTTCTTTAGCTTCTGTTTTTCACTTAGTAACACTGTGTAGGTAGTGTTAAGGAATTGATTTCTTCAGTTATCCAGAAATACTCAAACCTCTCTGTTAGATTTTAGTCTTGTAGAGAGCAGGGTGAAATTTAGGTCATAATTTCAGACGTGTCCTCTTTATCTTAAACAGTAGCTTGACTCAAAGCTGTCTGATGTGATCGTACCCTGTTACTTTGTCAGATCAAGTGTGTTCCATGACTCTCTAGGCTTGCACAGACTTGGGCATTTGAATTATGCCTACCCTTGAGGCTGGTGTGGTCTTTTATACGTTTATATCTAGTTTAGTTCTTCCTTGCTGCCTCTTCTACCTCTGAAAATAAAGGTGGTAAGTTTTAAGGTAAGTTAAGGGACTAGTTCTGAATTGGGCACTATCATATTTCTGTATCTGTAAAAGCTATAGCTGCATGTATTGTCTGGTTCAGTGAATCATCATGCAAAAAGATAGCTGCTTTATGAAGTTAGTTCTAAGTGTGTTCGTATCATCAAACATATCTTCTGTACATCGGTTTAAACAGATGATTGCACTTAATCTGTACCTGTTTATGAAATGGCCTCAGAAAATGCCTATTTCCTTTCTTACTCAAGACTCCCAGCGGTCAACTTTTCACCAGCTGTTACTGCCTTAATGCTACTATGTGATTGTATTTCTAATTAGGCTAAATAAAAATTGTGGAGAGAAATTTATTTTTAAAAGGAAGTTGCCAAAGCCTTTTATTTACTATAGATCAAAAAATAATCCTGTCATCTGGTTATTCTTTGTATCCTTATGTTTATTTTGATTACGTTTGTGGTTTTCAGCCTTTGATAAAAGAAGCTGGTTCATCTTGTTTTAAGCTGAAAATAATTCTTAAGGTGGTGATAGGTGTACTTCTGTAGCCTATTCTAACAGTACTTCAGTTTTTTTTATCTGGAAGTATGCGAGCTTCATTGCTTCACTATGCTTTTTTTTTTTTCAATTTGGAAAAATTGTGTACATGACTTCTCAGGAAATGAGTTGCAAAATTAAAAATAGAAAATGCACTTCTAGTTCCTAATTCCTCTCTATAACTCCACAAATGTGCTGGTATTTCTGTTCTACCAGAGGGGAGAGCCCTAAGCTTAGCAATTTGTGATGTGGTTTTAATGGCATTCATGTTGAAAGATAACTGCTCAGTCAGCAGTTGGAGTTCATCAGCTGATTGCTGTCTGGCCTTTTAGCTATCAGATGGTGCTTAATTATATTGCACTGTTCCAGGCATTTGCTATGTAGTGCTAATTAGTGGTACAGTGTAAATTAACTGCATAAAATTGAAAAATGCTAGCAAGAAACTTTGGCAAATTGCTTCTGACTATCTAAATATTAAACTGTCTTTTTCAGGGGCATCTGGCTCTGGTCAGAGGAAAAGCAAAGGTGGTAAAGTAAGCCCTACTAACTTTTCGTCATCCAATACTGGCAGTCGACTGGGTGGCAACATTGTTCTGCCAAATGGGGGGCTGACAATAAGGGACCCTGCCACTGGAGCACAGTATGTGCAAATTCAGCTTCTTCAGGTAAGAGTCAAAGAGGATAAACATGCTCGTCTCTGTCACTTGAACTAGCACGTTTATAGACAAATCTGACTGTGAACTCAGGTATGACTGTCCCTGGAGAAATACTCTCCTGGAAGTTTATATGAAATGCGGCTTTAGAGAGGTCTAGATGTGCCTGAGAACAGCTGGTTCAGTCATGCAACAGCTGGGGCCAGAACCCCGATGCATTGCACAAGTGGATAAGATATTTTTATTTGTTTTAGTGCTAACATTCAGTCCAGTCTGGACCATATGGACCAGACTGTAGGGAGCATCCTATTCAACTTCTTAAGCTGGACTTTTTCCTCTTTGAAAAAAGAAAGTCTTTCCCTTTGACAACCCACCTCCACTCCTGTCCCTACCTTCCACCAAAATTCTTGCATTGCTCCATCTTTGTCACATATACAAGGTAAATAAAACTGACACGAAGAGTTTCCTGCAAAATGAAGTTTCATCTAAAACTGGTATTCCTCTAAACTGTTGAAATAAAGTTTGGCTTTTTTTCTAAAAATGCCTAATAATCCGTGTGAGCTAGTTAGTGGAGCATGTTGGGCAGTACATTTTTGGTCTGGTGCATATCTTTGTATTATCCAGAGAGAAGGTAAGTTCCACTTTATTCCTAACAAGGATATTCAGTATGGAGGAAGCTATGGGCAGAGTTCTTCCTTTCTGTCTTTCTAGGTTTGGATTTAAGTAGTAGTTAGCTTTATACATATCTCGGTGGGTTTAGGCTTTATACTAGTACAGAGCAGTTGCTTTATCAGATCTTTTAAGACTCTAAGGTTGAGTGAAATTTGCTGTATTGTGCCGAGATGCTTCAGAGTCTTGTAATTGCATCATGCTTCTGCCTTCACAGGATGATCCCTCAGGAGAGGGAGATTTACCCTTTCAACTGAGCTCGCAGTCCTCCTCATCACATTCTCAGCTTACAGTGGATTTACCTGTTCACATACTTCAGGTACAGCATGTCAAAGCTGTTGGGTTTTATTGGCTTGCTTGGAAGTGAATATAGCTTACTGTGAACCCTGATGTTCTGCCTAATGGAAATACCCCATTTTCCATTAGGAGTTCAGAACTGCACTGCAAGATTTATCTTGTGTGTGTTACCAACCTGTGACGCATCATAGCCACTTGTTTTTCTTCCTCTGCTAATGAATAACTAGGCATTACTAATTTATTACTGAAGTGCCCCATTCTTGTTTTCCTGATCCCATTCTGCAGGTATTAAGTAGGTCAAGAAAGGGGATCAGAATTGATATTCTGATCTGTAACAGGCTACGTGAAGGGTGGGAAGTGGGCAATAAAATCTTGATCCTAGATGTCAAAGAGGTGTTTATATGGGCATGGCTGTTAGATTAAAGTCTGCTCACTTCTGCAATCCTTGGTTTTATTGCTTGTTAACTATTCAGTGTCAGTGGAAATTTAGTTGTTTGAATGCCGAAAGCTTCATATGGCTCAGTGTCTTGCTGCTAGCATGAATATTTTGGTATCTGCTGTTCCGGTAAGCTGCTTGTCAGTGAATATGAGCAGCTGAGAACCAAGCAGCAATGAGTGATTAGCACATACATAGACCAGATTTTCTACTTGACCTTGTGGAGCTATGGTTTTGTTAAACTCTGCCATGCAGTATTCTTACCAAGTGTGTGTGTCTTGGATATAGAAAATAATTTTTTGTATTTGGGAGAAGCACTTTACTATGATAAATGTAGAAGTGCAGGAGTACTAGGATCATTGGCTGTGGTAGAGAGTTAACAGAGGAAAAGCAAATAGTCAGTGATGTTAAATTTTATCTCCCTTAGTAATATTCGTGTAAAATTTTCCAAAGAAAAACTGGAGTGGCACTGTCTGAGTGGGTCCCCAAAGTAGGAGAGCTTTATGTTTCCTCTAAACAGCTAAAAGCATTTCTCCGATCTTGGTTAAATGTCAAGGTAGTCTTAGTGATAAACACTAAGAGCATCTAGAGCACCACTGAACTCTTCATGCTATCTATTTGCTTTAACAGGAGCCACACAATTCCACTGAAGATGATGCAGGTTCTGATAACTCTCAGTTCACTGGAAGCACAATAAACTTACAGGATCTGGAGTGACCATTATTAAGAACTATTACTTGAAAACAAATTGGGCAATCATGTCTTGACAAAGTGAGGTAACTGTGTGGGTCTTTTTCCAAGGAAAATATGAAAACTAGGAGTACTGGACTATGGTTGCACTCCTTGCAATTTGCTAAAGACAGTTACAGCTGAAAGATTTTCTTTAAAAAAATGTAAATCCTACTTGATGTGCCTGTGTAGTATAACCTGTCTGCCTAATGGTCACAGAGACTGAGGCAGGCTGCTGTACAGTGTTGTTTCAGGGAGAAGTACTGTATTAAACTTCAAACTGAGGTAATATTTACTGTTTTCACAGGAAAGCAAGTATTCTACAGCTAACAAGTACAAATTTATAAACCTGCCTATGACAGTTCAGACTTCCCTTCCATTGGTCTCCTGCTGGAACCAGTGGCATTGAGGAATTAAAAGCTAAAATTTGCAAGTATTTTACGCGTGCACACACACAGATTGTTTTGGCCCCTGTGTTTTGGCAGAAAACTGGAATAAAATGTCACATACAACAAAGTTAATGTTCTACACCATGAAAATGAAATGCTCTAAAGTCTTTGTTTTAGCAAGCTAGATTCTAAATGTTAACTTAGCTGTGAATCAGTTTGTAGCTCATGTTGAGTTTCTCCCTTTCCTTGCTCCTGCATCCCAAATTATCTGCTGAATTCTTCCAGCAAAACTTGAAGAAAAGAACTGCAATAGAACTGTACTCACTGTAAGTGATTAGCTAAGACTCCAACAGTGTCTGAGAGAGGTTAGTTTTATCTTTGTGTTCCCTTTTTTGGGAGAGATGTTGACCGTCACGTAAATTTTAAGCACCTTGATTATCTCTCATCTATGAACTGCTGCCAAGTTAGCTGTAAACTGGCCACTACCCTTTTTTTTTTTTTTAATGGAACACTGTTAACACTTTTTCTTTATTGATATCACAGAATATCACATGCACGTGGAGCTTCCGTCTGGTTTACAGAATATGCAGTTGTTAGAATATGTTGGGAGGGGAAAAGAATTGTTACCTAGTAAGATTTGTCCCGCTGAAAAGCTGCAGTTTCTGCCGGGGGGTGGGGGGAGAGGTTGTATGTACTGTACTTATCTGGATTGAATTGCAGACACCTAAGTACGTTTAGGGTTGTATAGGGGGAAAAAAAACCACCATTTGGTTACATTTTAAGGTGGCAATTTAAATGTTTCTTATGGTAATGTACTGAATGCCTATAAAATTATGTATAGGAATTTGATAAAAGGGTGTATGTACTGTTTTTTATTCTCAATGAGGTGTGTGTATGCACGTATGTGTATATTTTTTATGAAATAAGATTATGTCATGCAGAAGAACGTTGTGATCTTTCTAACCTTGCACATATTTATTTATTTTACAGTTTTACTGATGTTGAATTCACACGAGGTCATTCAGAAATGCTTTTACTTCCTGTGCCTTTTGAACTATGTATGTGTCCAGAAAAATACTTTTTTCGGTTAATGGGAGGGGGTGGGGGGGAGCATACAGGTTACGTTTAACTTCAGGTCCTGGTTTGTAGGCAGTATTTTATCTTCTGGTTGAACCAGTTTTTATTTTTTCTATCTTTTGCTTAACTATCTGAGCATTGAAGTCTCTCTGTTCCTCTCATCCCGAGTTTACAGTACATGTCCAGGGAATCTCATAACCCTCTCAGGTGGGGTTTCGAAACCAAGCTAATTGGTAGGGGATATACACGATGGCTGTGACCACAGCGTGGAACCCACTCCTGAGAGGTAGAAGGGTTGAGGAGGAATCATGCTGAAGGGACTACTGGTGCTTTTCCTAGTGGTCACTGTGCTCTCTCTGGAAGCTGAAACTCCTCAAGCTCCCATTGCCTGTGTTAATCTGTTTTCAAGGACCATACCAGTTCTTAATCTAACAAAATGGCCAAGGAACACTCCATCTTTTTATGGGACTTGCAACTGAATCTTTATACTTCTGAAAATGTACCTCATTCAGCTTTGTAAATGAATGTAAAGCGCTAACCTCTGGGGGCCGAAAATTGGATCACTTGGCTTGAAGTCCATTGCTGGCAATGGATACCCGAAGAACTGCTGGTGCAAAAGGGTTAATAAAGCTTTTTTTTTATGGTCAGTTTGTCACTGGGTGGTGTTCTTTGTATGGATGCATCTGACATAAAGCTAGCGGTCAACAGCTTGGTTTCTATATAGCTTGTTTTTTCCTTTTCTGGAGTTACTGATGTGTAACAAAACCCATCCTTTGGACTAAGGGATAGCCTTCATGTTTATAGTTATTCACCGGATCTCTGATTTTAATAATAAATGTCTGGTAAGTTCCTGACTTAGTTCTGCCATAACAAAAAATCATTACTGTGATAAATCTCACTAGTCAGGTTTGTAGGAATAAAGCTTTCTGCTTCAAGAACTGACTGAGAAAAGCATTGTTGCCTGCAATGAAATGAGAGAAAATTTTATTTCCTTAAGGAAAAAAATCGGGGGGTAAAAAGCGTTTACCTGACACTAGCTCTTTTCCCTGGGATGTTGTGGTATAAGAAAAGGAATTTTATGAAGTTCATACGCTGAGTAAATGGCTTAGACTCTAACAGACTGTAGATCTAGGAAAACCTTTTTTTCTAGAATGATTATCAGCCCTACGTGGTATAGCAAAGGCTGTGCTGTCAAGTGAAATAATAGAGTAGTTCTTCCTTCTCCTTATCCATTTGTTCTTGGCTGCGCTTCTTCTTTTCCTTCTTGGCGGGTGGGCTGGAGCGGAACATCAGCCTCCTGCCAGTCTGCAGAGAAAGCAGAGGCCATGCACATCAGTGCTGTGCTGAGCAGCATCTCTGAGCCCCGCGGCTCCTGCTACAGCTGCTTCACGCTGTGGGGCTCTCCTGCTGCCTGGAGCCATGGCCCTGTGCTGGCTGCTTTCTAGGCAGGCTTGAGTGTGTCTGTTCAGCGTGGTTTTTCTATTAAGTATAAGCATCAAGCACCTGAAGACGATCCGTGTGCTAGTACTTCAGCTTCTATAAAGTACTGTAGAAGATGTTTCTGCAGCTGTTTTCTGACTAAAACCTTTTTGTACTGCAAGAGGGTGGAAGGTTGGAATCTGAGGGAATACCTGAGGGAGCCTGCAGAACTATTTTATGTTGAGTAAAGGGGCCAGGACTCATGGTACCTGTTCTTGGTCACCCGTCCTGTCACCAGCTTGGTGTGTGACAGAGATGGGCTGCCCTCATGGTCACCTTGACCTGTGAAATGTGCTCGCTTGGTGTGCAGCAGGAGCCATGGCCTGCGGTTCTGCATGTACCTCTGAGGGGGGAAGTCTCGGTTTGTTGTGATGAGGACCATGCAACAAAAGGTATGGCTTGGTGATATAGCTGAACTTGTCTAGGGGCTTGCTGCTTGTGCAGGGTGTCCTGCTGCTGCCTCGTTCCTCCTTTGTTGATTTTCCTGCCCATTTTTTTTTTTTAATATTGCCAGGTTATCAAGTTGAAATGAGCTCAATGAGAAAATTAGCAAGAACCGGAGAGGACCATTTGGTCAAGTCATAAGAATGGGTGGACAGTAGAAGGACACAGAACTGGAATAACTCAGCATAGCTGCCTTCTGGCAGTTGTTTAACTTATATGAATCCTGTAAACTGGCCTACACCTGAGTGTGGGTGACATCCCCACGCAGCTGTGGAGGCCTCCTTGTAACAGCTCTTCCCTTGAATGCTTAATGGTACCCGCAGCTTCTCTGAGGTGGGGTATGGAGACAAGATGTTCCTATGGATTACTGCACTGACCTTTATTTTTATGGTTGCCTGTGCTCTTTCCAGGGCCCGTTGCAATCTTTCCTCCTGCACCTTCTTCTGTTGCTTTAGCTTTTCCTCTCTGAGCCTTTTGAAGGGAATGAAAAAAGGATTTAAACGTACACAGCTACACAGAGTACGCTTTTGACATACATGTTGTCTAACAGTGTAAGTGCAATGGAGTGTGGAGGTTGAGTATAGACAACGTTGGATTTTAAATGATCTTTGAATGGTGTTTTTTGGCATGGGGGGTGTGGAGGCAGGGGCAGGGGTTGGTCAGATTCCTTCCTGGGTTCCTCTCTTCCATCCCCAGAGAGCACTATGTGTGTGTCTTCTTTCTTTTGTCAGTTAAGAGTGCAAAATCATTCACAGCACATCAGGAAGAAGTATCGCACCCTTTCTACTACAAAGGTGAAGAAAAATGCAGAGAAAGAAACTAAGTAGGAGCAAAATGTCAGTGTTCTGGCTTTAAATGCTCGAGCTATTTTCTCTTCTGATTAATCTGGTTCACCTGGGGACAGCCAGATACAGCCAGCTCTCCAATTACTTCTCTGCTGTTTGCAAGGGGAACTTTCAGGTTGGTAACTGAAGCAATAGCAACATCTCAAAACCTGAATTTATTGTGTTAACTAGCTACTATTTCAATTAAAAAGCACAAATTAAATTTAGAGTTCTTTAGAAGAAACATTTGGAAACTGGTGTTGCTGCCAAGTGCCCTTATGTACTTATACGGAGGATTAACTTTCTATTCAATTACTTTAAATATTGTTAATGCAAATTGTCTTCTTAAAACTATAGTTCTCATCAAATTTGCTCAGACAACTTTTTTATCTTTTCTTTTTCTAGATTTTGCCTTTCAGTTCAGGACACAGGCACCTTCCAGGTCTTTTCTAACATAGCTGTGGGCTGCTGCTTGCCGGTGAAGAGTTGTGAGTACTGTGAATTTGAAGCAATACAGGAGTAAAATGGGATCCATTGGTCACCTGGGCAGTCAGATTACTGTTACAGTTTCCAGGGTTGATTTGACAAATTTAGTTCTTTCAGTGGTTTTGCTGTTGATCCTCAGTGTTTAAAAAATAGAGGCCCTGTTTCCAGAGGGTCTTGTCTTACCTTATCCTCCGTTCCTTTTCTTTGGCTTTCTCAATCTGTGCTATCTTTTCTGGTGGGACTCTCTCCAGGTTGTCCAGTAAATCATTGAGCTGTTTTTCTATCGCTGCTAGCATCTGCAGTGTCGGCAGGTTTGCCTCATTGTCTCCAATGCACTTGCTGTAGACCTCCTGCACCTTTTTGTTCAAGCTTGTGAGCATTTTGTCCTAGGGATAAGAGGAGATAAGGTGAGATGCACCAGTGAGCGTCTGTCCAGTAGAAACACCACATCCCTTCAAAAGAATAGAAAAGGAAATCAGTAGATTTCAATTCCCTCAACAAAACTCAGTTGTTTGCTTCTCAATTTGCTTGGCAGTGCCTGGGTGGATGGCTGTATCCAGCCGTTCTTTTGTTGGCCTCCTCATCCCAGCTTTGCTGTGGCCTGGGCCAGGTTGCAGCAGCCTGGGTGCCTGTCTGGGTCCTCGTCCCACCTCACAGTAGCCGCGTGGTGTGAGCACGTTTGTCCCAGTTTGCTGGCTCTGCAATGCCCCAAATCTGCCCTAGCTGCAGTTCCACCGCTGAGAAAAATGCTGATCCCAGCCCTCTGTCACTTTTTACCCAGGATGATTACGGTCAGTGGAGAGGAACTGCTCATTGCCATGCTCTCCCACCTTGCCTTGATCTCAAGGAGTACCTGGACATCAGCATTGCGTTCTTCAGAAGAAAAGACTTGAACTCTGTGCTTCAGATCTGCTGCCTTCTCTTCTTCTTTGGTGATGGCGGATTTGAGGTTGACCATATCCTGCTTCAGCTGTCCTATCTCTTGCTCCCTAGGCCAGAAGAGAAGGGAGGTATTTTGAAAAAGGCATCTCAGAACCCCTTGGCTGCTCTTCTGCTTTCCAGCCCAGGACCATCCCTCCCGCTGCCGGCAGATGGAGGTAACACTGCATGCCATTTCTGGACAGCTTGCACTGTAGCTCTGAGAGCAGAGAGCTTTGGATTTTCTGGAATAACAGTTATTGTGTCGGTGTGGGGGAGGGAGAAGTAGCATAGCTAAATAACACTCAAGAATTTCTAATGAGTCAATGCAGGAAGTAGATTGCATTTAAAAACTTTCACAAGGGGTTAAGGTGCACTGCAAATGGGAATAGGTGTGCCTACCTGCCATATAAATACTGTGCTGCAATTACATTCGGGTTCCCTGCTGGCTTCCTCTGGGAAGGGTCTGCATTGAGTCAAAACAGATGCTGGTCTGGATCGCTCCAGGTTCCTTGTTTCTTGCTTTGATCTTTCCTTATGAGAATTACATGATACTTCCTGGCGTGTGTACCCCACAGAATGCTAAGTGCATCAGTTCCCCAGCCGGTGCCTTGAGGACTGTGCAGCCTGGTGGGAAGGTGCTAGTAGATGGGGGGGTCACTTGTGTTTGAAAGCTGGGGCACAGGGGACCCCATTCCCATCACTCACAGAATCGCAGGATCACACTTACGTCCTTTGGTGTGTGGTGATGAAAGTGTTTTGGAGCTCATCCAAACATTCCTCTATCTCCTGGGAATTCTGGATGAAGGACAAGTTCTCTTCCTCCATCTCCGTGAAAATAGACAGCAGTTGTTGGGGATCAGTAAAATATAGCTCAGGCTCCTGGAGAGGAAAACACGTGATGAGCTTTTGCCCTTTCCTAGCTTCTTTTCCATTGTGCTACATGGAGGGTTGTCTACAACTGGTGTCATCTGCCAGGAGGTGTTATGGCGTTATTTTACAAACAGCACAGCATACACAGAGTGAGGGCAAGAACTTGTACCTGTGCCAAAAAATTCACACTGGAAAGACTTTTCTTCCACTCAGAAAGAAAGCATTCATTAAGCATTATTAAGGAGTTATTTGTGGCTCCCCCCAGCAGGGCAGCCAGGCATGATCCCCAAATATGACTATGTTCTTAAAAAAAAAAAAAAAAAAGTTAGGGGAAACTACCAAGTAGACCCTGCCCTAGGTTAAAGAAGTTTTGCTGCTCAGCGGAGTGGCTCTCTGGTTTCTTATGGCAGTGTGGGCTGGAGGGGCTGTGGCTACAAAAAGCTGAGTGTTTTGCGCCCAACTTTGAGCATTGATTTTTGACTCCTGAAACCTTCTGTCTCTTTCTTTTCTCTAGGACCAGGTCTGTCTCTGAAGCCTTGCCTTTTTATGGAGAAGGTTTATGTGATTTGTCATCTGCAGCCAAAGTGATGAACTCAAGAGAAGAGGGAGGTAAGGCTTACTTGGATAGAATGGCAAGACTTACAAAAAGTCTGTGTGCCTTATAGCACTGGCTGATTTGGGGTGGCGATGCTGTTAGTTTTGCCTTAATTTCATTCAACCGGTATAAAATAGGGGAAGCTCTTATTTCAGTTTTTGCACAGGTGGTACAAAACAGGCATGAACTGAAATAAAGGGAGTGAAGAGCTTTGACAGCTGGGGCTGAATAAGTGCTCTTGCATGTAGAGAGGTACCTGGCTGTCCACGTACAAATGTCTCCTACTTTCCTGCCAGGTGTTTAGCTTGACACTACCTCAGTAGCTGCACCAAGTTGAATTTTGGGGAGTAAAAAGTGATGCAAACATCTGAGTGAGAAAATTTCAGTTTTGGACATAAAATGATAACTTTGCTAATCTCAAAACCTCCTGTTGTGACATCTCGTATCTTGTTGTGGGTTGGCAAGCTTTGAAGTGATGGTGGGTTTTTGGAAAGCAGAGGAGGAAAGTTATATGAAGATACTTATAATGAAGGTTGCTAAGACCATGAATGTTTATGAATATATAAACATACATTTATAACTAGTGGCCACAATAACACCTCAACCCCATAATGAATGGTTAGAAGGTGAGAGAAATTAATAACATCAATAAATGACACAGGACAAAGTGTAAATATTTCAGTATAAAGACTTCTGACCTCATCTTCGTCTGAGCAGGTTTCGCTGTCTCGCTCTTCCAGGGAACTTCTGAAAAAGCATTTTGTATATCAGGCCCTTAGAGAAGTGACAGCTCAAAGGAGACCTTGTTAGTATACTATGAACATGGCAACTAGCCAACACTGACACCTGCAAACAACTTCTAGTTTCAGCTGCAGGTAGCCGGCAGCTTCCCTTTCCGTTGTGTGTTGGCTGTTTGCTCCTGAATACTCCTTTGAACGTTTGCAGGTTTGCCCCCCATTTGTCTGTGGGCTACTTGGGGGTCAGTAGAAGCTAGAGGTCACACCAAGGTGCACTGTAGAAACTGCGTCTGTCCTCAGACAAGATGGTTTTTGAGCTGCTCCAGGCTCTGCTGGCCAGCGGGGTGAGGACTCAACAGATGAGCCTGACCTGAGGGTGTTGATCCAAATGCCTGTAAATGTGGTGGGAAGCTGGGCTCTTGCGTAATGAGAAGGCTGAGGCAAAAGACTTGTTAAAAAGACTCAGCAGCACAGTAAGTGTAGAGAAAGCTTTGTGCTCTGTGTGGAGTGTGCTACTGCTCCCGAACAACATGCTGTGGCCACCACAGGAGTCTGCAGCTTCTACTTGCCCTTGGAGAAGGCTGTTAAGTGCTTCTTCTGCACAGCCATATGCCATTTACCAGCAATGCAGTCTCTTTCTTCCCTGCTCAGCCCCAGGGATGAGTCTGAGCTGCAAAAGCAAGGCAAGAGGAGCCTCTCTGGCACTGGCAGCTGTCTGCTCATTGCCTTCATTTGCACCTATTGCCCTGGGGCCATGGGAGGGGTGAAAAACCTCAGTTTGCATCATTTTAGTGCCAGCCCCGCTTGTGCACGCATTGTTTCTGCCACGTGGCAGCAGCCCAGTAATTGCAGTGGCTTCACAAGGGGTGGCACAAAGCAGCCCTGCTTGGGAGGGCCTGGCACCTGCAGTGCTCTGAGGGGAGGCTGAGGAGCTGGCCCTGCAGGTGGAGACTTGGCTTAAACTCTACTGATAACCAGGTGTTTTTTGGTCTCAGGAGGCTATGTAATCACCGCGAACCCATGCTTTGCATTTCCAGGCAACTGTTTAATTTGCCTTCAAAAAAAAAAAAAAAAAAGGAGTGGGCCTTGCTTGTCTCTTACTATCAGCTGCCCTGCCCACTTTATGGAAGCCTCTTACTGAAAGCAGGTGGTCAGTGCAATGTGGACCTCGTTGATGGGATTGATGTGACCAACAGTGGGAACCAGTAACCCAGCCACAAACTGGCCATGGAGAAGCTTTGCCCCAGGACAGTGCCCAAGGTCTATGATTCCTCCTGGGGTCACCTTTGGGCCCAAACCCTGGGCAGGCTCTTAGCAGAGGATTTGGGGATGGAGCTCTTTTGGGGTAGGTGTACAGGTACTGAGTTGCACATCTTTGGAACATCTGATATGTTGATTCGTTCCAATAAGACCCAGACCTATGCATGCTGAGAGCAAAGGTGAGGAGTAGGCTTTCTCTGTCCTGACTCCCAGTTGAGCGTTCTCTGTATTACTTAACTCTGTTGTTCTCGTTGTCTTTCACTTACATTTTTTTTGTTGAGAGAGGCTTCAGGAGGCTTTTGAGCTGTGGCCTGATCTCACGTAATAGCCTTAAATTCAAACTTTCTGCAGACAGCAGCGAACTTGGCGCATCTGTATAACCTGTAGTGTACGGACAGGCAGCATTAATCCCAGCTGTCAGGTCTGGGCCTGGACACAAGAAGGGGTGTAGACTTAAAGCATGGAGCTGTCCTGGTGAGGAGTGGGCAGCTCTTCCATGGCACTTACCCTCCTCTGCAGCGGTGGGAGGGGAGGCACTTTCTTTGTTAGCTTTGGAGGCTGTTTTCAACTGCTTTGTGTTCTTTTTCACGCGTTCCTCCTGCCACTCTTTTGGAGATAGCTGATAGAGGAAGTCCTTGTAGATCTTGTACTCTTGCAGAGTATTCTCAAATCTGGATATGTCACTGGAGTGAGAGAAGTGGGCAACGTGTTAGCAAGAAGGAAAGTCCCTGTTGAGCAGGTTCTTTCTAACTCTTGACAGTCAGCTCCACTCAGAAAACGGACAAGAAGGCACATGTCCTTGTGGACACACAAAGACAAATGCAAACCTCTCCTGCATGTGCTCGCTATGGTTCCTCATGTGAAATCCCTCTGGTCACATCTCTGTGGCCAGACCCCTTCTGTGGCACTGGGCTTACTAATATAGGAAAAATACTAGAAAAGTTTGTCTAAGTGACTGGTATCTGGCCAGCCTGAAAAACAGGCAGACAAGTTCAGATCTAATTGCACATGTCCAGAGAGAGTTACCTGATGTCAAAGCAGCAGCATTTTACCCACATCTCCAGCAGAGTATTGAAATCTGAGCAGCAGGCCTTGCAGCTTAGTTTTTACATCTGTCAACTCTGCAAGGCCTGTGCAGCTAGAAGGGAGTGAACAGAGATCTCCCTCATCCACGTGTCTCCAGTAGGAGTGGTGACTTGCTGCCATTTGCAGCTTTGCCAGTGTCAAAATACACTGATGCATGTCAAAATACACTCTGATGGTGTCAATTGAGATGAAGAGGCAGAGAAGTACATTTAGAAGAAAAGAAATGCTTCCATTTTGCTGTCTTGTCCCACCCAAACTTCAGCCCCTGTGCCTTGGGAAGCCAGCAGAGAGCACCCATGCTCTGCAGGTATCTCCAGGGGTTTAATGTGGCCCGTGTCACCTTTGGTGTGGAAGACGGAAGCGGTGAGATTAAAGGACCTGACCTGGCTCTGAGCTCAGTGTGAGCAAACATCTAGAAGGGACATTACAATAAAGCAGTCAAGTTACCTTCATTAAACATCTGTGTTTTACTTCAGAAGGGCTCAAAAGATGCACGTGATGAGGTATTGTGCCTTGGCTGGCAGGTGATAACTTGTTCAGCTCTTTTACTTTCCCCCAAGTATCTGTCGCCTCAGGAAAGAAATACCTGCTCCCTGCACGCTGCCCATAGGAGGGAGCATGGCAGCATTTAACAAAATGAGTAATTAATGTATTACCAAGTGCTCCTGCTGCCTCTAAAAAAGCTCAGTCTTTCAGTCAGTGAATCAAACCCCAAGCCACATTCTTAGCTTTGGTGCCAAATAATAGCATTTTTACTTGAAAAATGAATACAAATCTTGCCAGCTCCACTTGTCATGGGAATTATCATTTTTAAAGAAACTATTAAAATGCCTTGCTGTAGTTTTATTTGTTTTTAATCTGAGACTAGGCATTTCATTTTGGTTTTAGATTAGTTCTTTTTTTAAAATACTGTTAAACTTGTTAAACTGTTAAATTGTTTTAGAGAACAAAATCAGCATCTGGAAAACAAAAGCTCTAACATTTTGTCTAGAAATCACTGAAATCTTTTGACTTTTAAAATAGTAATGTTTTTTGAACTTTTCTCCCCCCTAAGGACTGTAAAGGGTATAGTGCTGTAGGGGCTGTTAAAGGCTGAGCAAGAATAACGTGCTGCTCTTACCTTTGGAGGTTGTTTATTTGGGAATTGATCATCTGGATCTCTGTTATTTTCTTTGTCTTTGCTGCAGATTCTTTTTCAGCACTAGAATGCATCAACATAAGCCATGAAACAATTTAGCGATAAGCAGGTAAGTGAGCTGTGATGCATGTGAAACAGATCAAAGATGGGGAGGAATCCTAGAAATGTTTTTTTTTTTTTTTTTAATGGTACAGATGTACCTCAAGTGACACTTTAATCCTGGCTGAAGGCCCCACTTGCCTTGGTAAAGGGTTTGTGGTCAAGGTCAAGGTGTCCCTAATTTGGCTGCTGCTGAGCATCACTTGCTGCTGTACTTTTATGATATCTGTAATGGGACAAAGTGCCCAACTTGCCTCTCTTAGGGAACTGTTCCTGCTGTGATGGGTTGGGGAGAAGAATCTGCCCATTGCAGGGGTGTTGTGAGAAGAACGGAAGTGGTGGGGACAATGTTATGTTCTTCACTGCAGCCAAATTTTTGCAACAAGGGGAGAAAATGCTACCGGGACTGTAACTCTGGGAAAACCCAGACACACAGAATTTGAGGTTGGATGCTAGCCCAAACCCTCTGGGGAGGTCAAGCAAAAAACCTTCTGCCCTATGCAAAAGAGTATATGTGTGGTTCCCTCAACGTCCTTTACATTTTCAGGGCTTGAACGGAATTTTTGTGGTTCTCCTTCAGGAACTCATCAAACATGGCAACATCCTTCTCCAGGCGGTGTTCAGCCTTTTCCAGCTTTTTTTCCTCTTTCTTTGCTATGTTCTCTATCCTTTGAATCTCCTCTCTCTTCACTGCCATGGCATACTGAAATGAACCCAAAAGGCAAATCGGTTAGTATTAGTGGTGTGTTGTTTTGGCTTTGTTCTTGGTTACCTTTTTGCCTTCTAGTTGTTGGCAGAGAGGGTAAGGATTTCAAACCAAGATATGTCTTAGTGCAAATGAGGTACACAGAGGCCAGGAGATGTTTCAGAAATAACATGTAAGTGGTGAAACTGAAGGCAGAATCAAGAAGTCCCAGCACTGAATTAACTCCTAGCTGATAAAGATTGATTCAATGGTGTTATAGTAAAACAATAGAGGTGAATAATGGGGATATTCCCGCATGGCTCCCATATTTTGATTTCATAATGGCTCCCAGCTATAAACTACATATGGTGCAGCAGAAGCCAAAAGGTCGGTGTATCTGCGCATCTTGTAAATGAAGAGGAAATAGTTGGATGGCTGCCACTGGGTGGTGTGAGTGACCTATGTTCACTTCTTAGTTGTGGATTGCTGGCCTACGTATGGATTATGAGCCTCCAACACAGGGCTTGGACAATCAGTTCATGAGGTCTCGTTTATGCCCTACTAGTGTAACCTCTATGCGATGGATCTCATTATGGGGGGAAAAAAGCAACACAGGGAAGAATAATTAAATGAACAGAGAACAACATCCTTAAAGAAAGCCAAGTACCTCAAGTAAAAATATTTCTCTTCTGTCATTTATGTAGTCGCGGAAGGTCTCCTTTCCTAATGGGTAATCTGAAACAAAGACAAGAAGTTCATCAAAACTGGGGGGAAACATGGTCATGCAAAGAACAGTGAATATGGTGGCTGCTGTGAGCATGAATGTGCTTGGCACTGAAGGCAGCAATACCAATTATTTTATTACCATTTTGACATCAGTTAGGCTCAGTTGGCAAAACTATTCCCCATGTTAGAGGCAGGAAGTTTAGGGTCATGTCTACTAAGCTGACCTAAATGTGAATTTTAGTGGAAATGTCTCCATGACACGAGGTCCAGCAAACTCTCAGCTGTCTTCTGTGCTGCTTCCCAGGACTCCCAGCTACTGTTGTGGCCACAGGGGATGGCGGAACCCCGGATACTGTGGTGGTGGTGACACCTCCTGCGTATGTAAATGCATGAGATGGAGACAGCCTAGCCACACAGAGGCTGGCAAGATGCAGCAGATAACTATCGTGTCTGCAAGAAGAGCTCACCGAAGTCAGCTGGAGCTAACTGCTAGTCCCATCCCCTGTGTGACTTTTGATGTAGTCTGCTATCCAGCTGAGCAGCACTGCTACAAAGACAGTAACTGTTCCCTACCTTTTTTAATGGCTATCTTCCACGAAAGACACTCCTGAAGAGCTTTCAGTCTTTCTTCATCTGTTGCCTGTTTTCTGTTTTCTTCCTCCTCCTCCTTTTGCAGAGCTTTCCTGAACCCTTTTTGCTTTGCTTTTACTTTAGTGGAGTATGTCATTTTCTCATGGATTTTCATGGTCTTCATCTTTTCACGTTCCTGTGAGGAGGAGTCAGTTATGCGGACAGCTTGATAATGTGTTTTGTCTTCTGTGGTTTTTAATGACATCAGTGGTTATTCACAGTCTAGAAATTTGCAGCAACTGATACCCTGCTGATGCCTGTTTGCCTGGTTTATCTGACTGATCTCAGTGATACCCTCTCTTGGTGCAACCAAAACACTGTTTCTTTTCTTAGCATTTGTTCTCATTAGTTTGTTGACTTTGCGTTCTGCATCCAGCCACCAGCTGTGACAGCTGGTACCCACTCAGTGTCCTCATTTTTCCTTCCTGGGTTATTCCTGGGACAGAATGGAAATTGTCAGAGATTCGTCCTTCCCCTATTCAAAGGGTACAGGACAGCCCACATTCAGTTACCACCTCAGCCAGCCTTCACACAGGCATGTAAACCCTCAAGTTTGAATTGAGGGTCTCTCTTCAAACCCTCTTCAAAGCTTTGGTCTGAAGTCTGTAATTCATTGCTCCCTCCTCAGTGTGGGTCTGGGTTAGGCTGAGGACATCACGCAGCAGACATCCTTAGTGCACTTCCTGCTAGGCCCTTCCCCATACTTACATAGTGATATTGAACCCAAGCTCAACCCAGACTATCAGTCATCAGTCGGTGAGGTGAGGAGGCTTGCCTAAGCTTGTTTGGAGCCTTCCCTTTGTGATTTAGAAACAAAGACCTCTTGCTTCCCCACTACTGCGTGGCTTCTGCAACCACGTCAATGCTCAGGCCTCTCAGAGACACCATAAGCTCTCCGTGACTTCCCGCCCCCTTGGATCACATGTCCTAGGGAAAATCCACAGTGGAAATAAGGAAGAAAGAGATGTTCCACAGACGCAGCTCTCCGGGCTAGTGCACTAGTGACCAGCAAGCTTATGTTCACATCTGCCCTTGGTAAAGGTAATCTTTCATCATGGACCTCAGTGGGCTTGTAGCTGATTTGGGGGAATCTCAGCTGAATATGGCAGGTGTTGTTTCTCTCACGCAGTAGATTTTGGTCTTACTTTGTATTAGTTGGTTGCCTCCCCTAGTGAGCCCCTTCTATACACACTGGTGTAAAACATGTGTACGTACCGCCTTAGCCTTTTTTCTTTCCTTGTCCCTTATTAAGAAAACATCAAGATCTGGAGGAATTGTAAAAGGATTTTTCATTGGGTTTTCTTCACCCTCTTCTGGGAATTCTGCAAGAAATAGACAAGGATGTAGAAGGTGCAAGGCAGAACATCAGGACCTAGTGCAAAGGGACACTGCTGTGTTGCACCGCAGCAGCACATCTCCTGATCAGAGACAATGTATGCCTCTGGCTGGTGACAGCTGACTGCCTACTTTAACTTTGAACATTAGCATTTAACAATCCCGCTCCAAGATTAGGAGCCCCAGTATAACAAGTGTCAATTGTTTGGACCTTCTCCAGCTCTCTTGTGACTGGTAGGCACATAGTCCTCTCAGGAGGGGTACTTGGAAAAGTATTATACATAGGTCATTCCTATTAATATAAATATAAGCTTTTAGTTAATTGTCAAAGCCTCAAAATAATTGGTTTATCTGGAAATCAGGAAGGCTTTAGCCAGACCCAAGTCTGAAGAGCAGAATGCTTTTTGCCCCTGTGCAGGGAGACTCTGGTTCACAATTTAATACTGCGATATAAAGTCAGCCTGGGTAAATGCTCAAGGTAAAATCAGTGTCTGAGAGACCAAGAAAAACTCAGGAAGGACCTCAGATCTTGGCTGTACTAGGAGATCTATCAGAGACCAGACTGATTCCTTTGCTCTTCTCTGAGGAGCTGTTGATGGCAGAGCAAGAGCTGTGTTCCCTTACAGTCCATCTTCCCATTTCCAAACCTCATTTACTGAAGTGTTTGTTCACTGTTTTCCTCAGGCAGAACTTTTGCTGAAGCTTTTGGGAGTCTGTCTAACCTGATCATGGGCAGAAGAGTATGAACACAGACCTCTCCTTTGACCTAACAACAAAAAGCTGCCAGAGCATCATGACCTTACCTGACAGCACAAGGTATGTTTCCATTCCAGGTTTGGAAGAGAGACTTTCAGAGATTGACTCTTCATGTGGAGATGGCATTGTTGACCCTGGCCCAAAGAAAACCATAAACAAATCGATCAGTTGGAACCTGCCAGTAAGTGATGCAGTAAGGTTTTACAGCAGTGACGGCCTAGGGGCTTTCTGGATCTTAACCGCTGAGCCTTTTGCATCGGTGGGAATTAAAAAAAAAAAAAAAAAAAAAAAAGCTTCAGCAAACTGGAAAATGTTTGTGTTCTGACACCAAACAGGAGATGTTGATCCTTGGCTGATGTGAAGGTTGTGTAAAACAAGAGTCCTCCTCACATACACAATGATGGGAAAGCAAAGACAAAACAATTTGGAGACAATAAGCAGCTCGAGTCCCTTGTCTTTTCTTGTTCCATCCACAGCTCCAGTTCTGATCCAAACCCATGCTTTCATCTGCCCATGCTGGTTCACAAGCAACATTTTTACTCCCTAAAGCTCTTACCAGAAATTGCTCCAGTACTGTGGGTTTCTTGTGATAAGGCTGAATGACTGCTGGACAACACAGACATGCTGTAGGGAACTGGTTCGTGTTTAATTTTAGGCTGGCAAACTGTTGAAGATTAGCTTTTTGTTTCTCTGAATCCAACCTCTTTTGTAGTCTTTGCTGTGGGTCCTAGGGGAAAAGACATAATTGTAATGATCTCACTCACAAAGAACAGATAGATCATTGTTACAGTTACCCTGTAATCAACAAAGGCAGCAAGCTGGGTCCAGGGAGGTATTAGTTCAATTGATGTAATTCTGCTGCTGGGACCATTCCTGATCCACACTGGTATAAGACACAGCAGAAAATATCCTCTTCCGCTTGCACTAGTTTTAAGGCTATTTTAAAGCATCATTATTTGCTCTGAACAGCCTCCAGTTTTCATGTATTTTGAGCTAAACTCATCTGGCCTAATTTCCACGTACGTCCTTGGTGCTTTGTGTTTTTTACTGGCTGTGTTTCTGCAGCTGCCCAATTAGTCTTATTCTTCAGAGGTGTCAAACTTTCAGCATTGATGAGACACAGAGACTGAGGTAGAATTTAAGCTGTTTGAATGCACCCCAAATGTTTTCTCTCTGCTTTTCAGATCCTGAAGTACCTTTTCCAAAAGCATCATTGTCTGTTCACTTAGATTTCATGTCTCTCTGAACCTGGGTGTAACTTCATGGGATTTTTTCTCTAGGGGTCTCCCATCTGTGTCCTGCCACAACATAAACTTTGCTGATGTTGTGAGTTTTGGAGGAAAAACCCATCGGGCCAGGTGTAGGAAGGCAGTGTTCAGATGAGTACACTTTGTGAAATACACAGAGCAGTTCTAGCAAACATTCAGCCCTCTCAGTGCATACCTTGGCTTCTGTAATCGCAAAACCTTCTCATAAAAATCTTTTTTTTCAAGTGGTTGATTCCAATTTCTGTTATAGGGAATGGGACTGAAAAGCAGAACTAGACAGAGGATACTGATATGTGGGAAATAATTTGTCAGGGAAGCTCCCTGAGATAAAAAGTGCTTTGTAATACACTTAGCTAAGTATACAAAGCCCTGTTTCTAAGATTAACTTATAAATATTAATTTTATGAAGGTATTTTTGTTTTGAGGATATTGTTTTTGCGGTGGTTGTTTTTTTTAATAGATTGTTTGCACAGCACTTTGGAAATAATGCCAAAAGCTACAGAAGCGCTAGTTGTGCTAATTATAATTATTAAGCTCTATAATGCTAATGAAAAATACTTTGTTACTAGAATCATTTGGCATATATTTCACTGCCTCTGACACTTTTATGTTTCAGTAGCTACACATCAATGTCCAGCAGTATGTGAATCAGAAGATAAGGCATTCATGGCTTTAATCTACTGAAACATTTATTCAGTGATTTTCCAAGCACCAATCTGCTGTGCAAAAAAAAAATTAAAGCCAAAGTAAACATGCAAACAATTCTAAAAATAATACAATAAAATCCATCCACCATGTTCCCAGAGTATGTGATAAGTGTATGTGCTTTATACTCAAATAATTTAAATGATACCATCACTCACAGAGAAGGCTCGTGCTCACTGGGAAATCGCTTCAAGTTCTGAGCTGTGGGGCAGCTATTGTAGGGACAGATGTGTCCCATTTCCCAGCTGGCACGGAGGAGGAGACCATTAGTGTGTGTGATTTCCCACTGAAACACCCCAGTGCCTCTGCTCGTCTGAGCACGTAGTTATATCCGATGCTGACAAGCAAAGAAAATGCTGTGGTTGCCCTCACCCCTTTATTTTTATGGCTTCTCTCCGCAGACGGCCGTGGACGCGGTGCAGCAGACGCGGTGCAGCTCGGCTCCGCTCCGGCTGTTGTCCTTCTGTTTGTGCTGCCATGGGAACCCCTGCGCCTGCTGTCGGGTGGCACCCGGCCCATGCACCGAAGGGATGCCTTGGCCTGGGTTCCCTGCAGCAGGGACAAGTGTCCCTGGCCTGATGGCACAGGGCTGAGCCAGGTGGGTCCTCCCAGGAGGCTTCCCAACACAGGTGCTGCTACGTGCCTCCCGAGCAGGCGGCTCCCTTAAGTACAAACCATCTGTCTGGATGGTAAAGGGAGAAAACTCATCAGGTGTAAAAGGCTCCCCTCCCTTGCTGGGTTTCTTTATTTTGATCCACCTGGCCTGGGGATCAGGCATTTAACCCCATCTCAATGAGCAAAGCAGTGGGTTGAGGAGATGAGAGTTGGAGCCCTGGACTGTGGAAGTGACTGCAATTTTTAGTCATCGTGTGACTTCAAACCATCTTTTTTTCTTTTTTCCCTCTGCTTTGGTCTTTCTGTTCACAAGGTCTGAATAGTCTCAGTTCAGGGGGCTGACATGTGGTATGGGTGAATGAACTGTCATTTACTGGATTCTCCCTAAGTCAATAATGCTATAGAAACGCAAATAATTTGAAAGATGATTTGATACTTTATCAGTTGAAAAAAGTAATATGTTTTAAGAAGGAAAAGATCTTTAAATACCATTTTTTTCTTTTTCGTCTTTCTGAGAAGACCAAATCAATTCCAAATGGACCATGTTCTTCTCTAGACTCTTTAGATTTTCTATTAATATAATTTCAGCTTTCTGAAATAGCGGTTTCCTTCATTTACAGATAGGTTTCCAAACAGCTTTCTCCCTCTGAATAAGTCATGCAATAAATAGCATGATTTTCTGTAAGTGCAAACTCTCATTTGATTGTTATTGTTCTTTTCCGTGATTGCTGATTATCGAGACATTGGATTCAGGCAACAGAAGGAAAATGCTTATAAAGAAAGAAATTTCTCTTTATTCTGCACATGATTACTTTGATTTTAGCAGTGATGCAGAAAAGTGCTATCTTTGGTATATTTTGGGAAATTTTCCAAATGTACTTGGGAGTATGTATTGAAAATGAGACTGTAAAGTAATTTCCATTACCAAAAAAATAATTCAGGAATGAAGTGTACTTAAGACGCACTTTTCTAAAGGCATAATATCAAATGGCCTTTGTTCGGAAATACCAGTTTATTACAGAATTGCAAATTTGCAGTAGTAGTAACAGCAGTAGCCATCACGGAAATAGATAACAGGACTAAGACATTGGAACAGCTACAGCTCTGTCTGGCGTAACCTCTACATCAATGAATGATGCATTTATATAGGCATTGCTCAGTTCTGTGCTATCCTTCCTAAACGCTTATCTCTGTTCCTGTTTGGGGAAATTATTTAAAATCGGAGATGTATTTTGTGAATTCTTGGAAATGCACAAGCTCTTCATAGTTTTGGTTCCTTTTTCATATCCTGCACTTGCCACAAGCCGCTTAGGCTTTTTGTTTCCTTGAGGGCATAGAAGTTTTTAAGGCCAGAAGGACATCTGGGGTCTATTCTTGGCCACCATTAACTTGGTTAATGAATGGAATAAGTATCATGTGCACATCATGGGAAAGCCTGCTTGGTGGCATAGGCTGTACAGCTGACTGATGCTGTAGCTCGTTAGGGATTTCCGGGTTGTGCAATGTAGCTTCAGGGCACTGCATTTTTGGGTCTTATTAAATGTCTGGACAGTGCTTCCCTGGTGCAGATCTGAGGAAGACAGGCTGCATGATAAGAATTGCAGATTGCCTCTTGTGTTTCCAACAGAAGGATGTTCTGGGGGCTTTTAGGGGATGGTTTTGTTAGGAACTGGGATTAGGATTGCAAGATATGGTTATTTCTTTGCTCCTTTCATTTTTTTCTTGAAGGAGTTGCTTGTGAAGGAGTTGCTTGTCTTCTCTACTAGCACAGAGGTGCTGTGAGGGTTAATTAGCGTTGGCAAAACATTTTGAAATGGCTGATTGAGAAACACTGCCAGAGATGAAAGCTAAGTAAGTATCTAGATAAATAAATATTCCTTTGTAGTCTTATCTTTACAGGAAACTCCCTGTGTACCCAGGATACTGCACAGGTCACTGAGCAGCCATCTCCCCATTGCCTGGAGTCTTCTCAAGGGGAACTCATTTATTTAAGTATTCTGCTTCAGTTTCTTCAAAGTGAGACACAATACGTACCACACAAAGGGAAAAGCCGTAGTAACCAGCAAATGGCACAGGAATACCAAATGGTTTGGCAGCTTTTTCATTCTCTGGAGCTCTTGTTCCTCTGTTTCCTGCTGAACTGTGTGGCTGCAGAACCCAGAGCATCCCAAGAGGAAGAAGAGGAAATCAGAACCTATTTCCAGTGTTGCACACAAGTTAGGAGAAGGGATCTACAAGTGAGTGTCCACAGCACAAAGTGTAAGAGTTCCACTGAAGGTGATGAAACCAGCACTCTGCTTCAGTGTGTTCAGTGTGGTCTTACGGCTTCTGGGTGCTTTTCTGCTGGCGGGTCTCTTCGGGAGACTGTTCTTGTGCCTTTTCCCTGCTCAGAGGGGAGCAGCTTCAGGTTGGTTGTGGAGATATGATGGGGAAATTACAGCTGCTCACACCCTTCTTGCAAGGTCCGTACACACCGCTGAGCTCTGTATAGACACTGAGTCAGGGAGGAACACTGACTAGGTGGTTCTCCTCTGTGCTTTATTTACAGTACACATCCCTGCATCGGCACCACAGCTCAATGAAAGGCGACATAAAGAAACAGTACTGGAGACCATATCTTATCCCATCTGATCAAGCATTAGGGCTATAGCATGTCTCTGCTTCTCTGCAGATTTTTTTCCTTCCCAGCACCTGACTGTTGTAACGGCCATCCATGCCGAACTGCTACACATACCAACTGCTGCATGTGCACGGCAAACCCAGGGCCTCTTGACAAAAATGTGGATGTTTCCTTGTCTCCTTAGGTTGTGGGGCACAAGGAAGTGGTGGCCTAACAGAAATAGAGGTACCATGACTTGGGCTGGAGCCTTCCCAAACAGGGACAAGCAGCTAGTGCAGAAAGTAAGCAGAAGACCTCCTGTGCACAGCAAAGCTGTGATACCCAGGTGCCCTGGCTCCATGGGGTCTATCTACTGGCACTGCTGTTTACCCCCAACTGAAGCTCACTTCTAGGAGGGATTTTTATCTCAATGTAAAATTTTCCAGCTGGAAAAACATGCCCGGTAACCTTTGGACGGCCAGAGCCAGCCATGAGGTGGCAGCAACCTTGTATTGCCAAGGCCGGGGATTTGGCTCAGTGACCCATATTTCCCACTCTTACCATATATGTGAGGTCTCTAGACATGAGGCACACCAAGAAAAATCTGGCCCATCCTCTGGCTGCTGAAGAAAGAAGTGACACTTAGAAGTGTCCCCAGACAGGGGGCTCTGCAAGAAGACCTGTGAGCTCAACTCTCATCATCGCAAACAAACTGATGGAGCAAGACTCTCTCAGGTCTTTGAGTCCTGCCACTGATTCTCACACCCAGTGTCTTCCAGGGCTGCCTCATCCAAAATGAGTTTGTGATATTCTTGCAACAAGAATTCTTCTCGATTCAATCTGGTGGTTGAAAGCTGATAAATACTCTAAAGAGACATGTGGAAATGACAGGACAGCCCCTGTCATCCATCCTTTTGCTGAGGGTACTTGTGTAATGACTTGGGCAGAAAGCAGCAAGTGCACGATGATTTGTACTTCACACTCTCCTTTTCCTGCTGAGATTGTGGACTCTTTCCTGCTGAGAAGAGAAAATACTCTGCAGTCTTTTTTGGGACCCTCTCCAGACCTGGGCCAGTTTCTTTTGCAATGCAGACCTTATTCTAGCGTGTGCCATGGTGGCAAGGATCCTCCCTTGCAATGACTGTCCACAGTACTCTTCTTAGACAACTGCATGCAGATAAGCTCTGGGCTTTGCTCTGTCTCCTGAAATAATGCAGCCAACACTGAAGAGTCGGTTGATTCAGGCTCTCTGACTTCTGGCCTGGATTAGTCAGTGTGGGGACACCTGCTGATCTGTCTGCTGATAGTGGCCTAGCAGAGCATGATGCAAATGCAGCTGAAGATGACAGAACCACAGAAAAATACCACCTGGGAGAGACCACTGGAGGTCTCAGGCCCAACCTCTTGCTCCAAGCAAGGCTAACTTCAAAGTCGGATCAGGCTGCTGAAGGCCTTGTGCAGCTGTTTTGAAAACCTCAAAGAATGGACGTTTCAGAAACTCTCCAGGTGACAGGGAGGAGATCTGGGAGGCCGAGGTTGGGCCCCTGAATGGCCTCTCACGGCCTTGTGTTGGTAAGGATGATAAATACATGACATAGTTGTGATTTCAAGGCCAGTTCTGAATACCTGTTTAGACCTAATCCCAAATTGAAAACTAGTTCCAGATTTCCCTCAAAACTGAGTACATTTGGGGCCTAGGAGTTTGTGTTTGGCCCATTGGAAAGAGAGCCACGGAACTGAAGCCAAGGAGACTTTCCTAACCAGGGCTATAACAAGGGCTATAAATTCTTGCTATTTGCAGGGACAAATGACCCAGGAACCTGAGGTTGCAACTTCATGATTTTACATTAAGCTCTTACGGCACAGTTCCAGCTGTTTTCCTGGCCCTTGCTTCATGGCAAAAGTACAGCTGCTGTGACTGTCCAGCTGAAAAATACCCTGCCTGAGGAAAAGATCCTTTTATTTTGATCACTGTGATCAAAGGCTGGGGGAAGGTGGGATTGGCCCTGTCAGTGCCAGTCTCTGCTTAGGGAGATAGAGAAACTGTGGCTTTTTGTTAGTATAACAGGTGGTGCTGCAGGCTCCCTTCCTTCAGTAGGGGCATAAGGATCATACCAAAAAGGATCTGTAAAGTAAAGGGCTGATTTCTAAGAGCTGTAAGAGAGAGCACATGCTTTATGGCTCCAAACAATTTCTGCTCATGTGGAAAGGATTAAAGAGAAAAAACAACCCTGTTATTCACTTTGCTCCTGAGCTGTTTCGGTCCTGTCTTCTTCTCCAGAGAAGCTTTGACAGGAGTTGTTATCTATGGTCCTAAACTGCAGCTCATATCCCCAGGGCAGCTCATGGGATCCGTTTCCCTTGCCAGAGGACTAGGCGTCAGTGGGTACCTGTCATAGCAGTTCCTAAACGTGTGGTGCAAGCCTGGCTGTTTCCTTGCAGGACCTGCCTGCTTGCATCTCTGCTTTAAGGACGGAGTAGTGGGGCAGAGAGAAGCCAAGTGACTCCTCTGATGCCGCACGGTGGGGCTCTGGCAGGTCAAGCCCCAGATCCACAGCTTCTCTTAGCTGTTCAGCTGCAATCACAGACAGCGCAAACATGCCCCTCATGCAACAACAGCCTTGTTACTTGGAAATGCTAGAAAGTTTCCACATCCTGTTCCTATTCCATTGACTGCACCTGCGTGAATGCCCGCTGTTCTCTCCACCAGGGTGTCAGCAGATCCTGTAGCTTGTTTTCCACTGAAATGTCTCCTCTTAGGTAAATATTACATCTGAGGTTGCTTTGCCAGTGGCTTTCCTACCTGGAGTTTGTACAACAGGTCAATGCCCTGCTCAGAGATAACAGGAATACTTGCTGTGAGTGCTGTTTGCTGCTGTGATATGCCATCCTGCTTTTCCCTCACCAGCTTCTCCTTTAAAGGTTTTTGAATGCTGCTGAAGTCATGGAGGTTTCAGCAAAGTGAGGGAAATTTAGGACAAACTCTCTAGTGCTTGGACAGAGCAGAAGGGCTTGTTTATTCCAACAGCCATGGCTTGTAAATTATTCATCTGTGCGTAATTGAAACATGCAGATCCTCAAAGGTCGTGTTACAAAGGGTGAGGTGAAGGATCAGCAAGCTTTGAGCAAAACAGGAAGGTTAACAGGTCCTGGGGAACCCTTCTCCGTCCACCTGCATCTGCTCAACAGGAATTCTTGCTTGCAGAAGAAAACTGAGTCTCGGATAAGTGAAGCAATGCACAAATGTGTGTGTGGTGGGGAGGACATCTGTAAAAGCTCTTCCTGTGCCTGTTTTCCCTCCAGTGGAAACACAGATGGAAGCTGGTTGCAGTGAAACTTAGAGAGAGCCTATGGGCACACACAAATATCAGTGCACAATAGTTTTTAGCCTCTGTGAAGTGTAGAAAAAGTTTCCAAAGACCAAGAGAGATCAGAATAGCCAACTAAGCAGAAAAGAAGCCAGCACGCTTCTTCTCAGCAATTCTGTCTCCAGACAAAACCAGACTTCAACTAATTAAAACGAGCAGATGCTAGCTGGAACATTAATTGGAACAAGTATCATCTTCTGTCTGCTTAAATCTGTGTTCTAGCTCTCTCCTAGTAGGTTTGGAGATATATAGAGAGTTAACTCTTTAGCTGGCTTATTATTTTGTTACACACAGCATGTAGTTAGAAGAGTTTAATGAAATACCTATGAATAGATTTTTGTGTGTATATATATATATATTTAGGCGCAAACAATTCTCCATCTAATACTGCAAAGCCATCAAACCCAGCATTTTCAACCCTTCCTTCTCACAGTGTTAGTAATAAAGCAATCTTCCTCAGCTTTGAGAGGTCTTAGAAGTAGCACTGGGCACAGGGCCAGCTGCTGTTCTTCCCCATCTGCATTGTATTAAAGGACACCTCTTCTCCAACCTGTGCTCATTTGCTGCCCTCAGCCCATGTTCCTTCTCGTTAATCTTGATGTATGCTCCATAGAAAGTGCAAAGTGCTTAGCTGATATCTGATACACTTATAAATAGCCTGTCTGCCCTGCTGTGGTTCTGCAGCTATCCCAACACGAGTAAACACCCAACGTATTGCACTCTTCCTGGAACTGGGATGCTATTGAAGATTTTCCTCTAAAGCATCCAAATTTGCCTCCTCTGGAAGCCGGGTACTTGACTGCAGGCACCGCTGCTCTGTTCCAGATTGGCAGTTCCTCAGTCTTGTCCTAGTCTCTGATTCCTCTCTAAGAGATGAGGGAAAGGCAACATTCGGGTAACGAGGCTCTTTCATTGTTCCCTGCCCTCCCTGCTCCGTGGGTGCAGGTCGGGGCTCCCTCTGCACAGCTCCAAGTCCCAGACCTTCCCCTCTGCTTCACACACAGGTTGCCCCCAGGCTCCTGCTATTCCCTTCATCCTCACGCTCCCTGTTTCCTCCTCCTTCATCGAGGACAGATTCTGTTTCCTTGCTGGACTCACTGAATCTGTCGTAGGTCTGGCAATCCCTGCAGAGATCTGTCCTGCGATGCTTTCCTGAGCACCAGTTCTCCCATCTAAATGCCACGCAGTCCTCTGCCTTCCAGGGAACTAGGAGCAGCAACAACCCTGTGCAAACTCCTCCGTCCTTCCTTGGTGCATCTCTCTTAGTCCCTTTTTCTTTTGGTGACCTCCTTGAGTGATAACTTTCATTTCCCACCCGCATTTGTACTGAATGAGCCTCAAATTCAGCTCCCCGAGAGCCCCCCAAATAGAGCTAAATGTAGGCAGGAGAGGCCGATTGGGATATTAGAGATTATCCCTGACTCATTTTCTTGCAAGTCTGATGCAAGAAGTGAGTCAGATCCCTCCGACAAAGCTTGACCCAACAGCCCCAGCCGGCAGCCGGCCGAGTGGCAGCGTGTGGAGCTTGTGTCGTTTTGCAAATGGAATAAAGGTCACTTAGCACAGCGGCGGCTTCCTGCATCTGCCGTTAGATCAGAGGCATCTCGCCTGAAGAAGCCTTGCAGCTCGCTTACCCCATTGCCGCTCGTGGGTGGGATAAGCTCCCCAGAGCCCTCAGCAAAGGGGATGTGTGCTGCTGAGCGGTGACCCTCTTTCTTTACCAAGGTGGGGCAAAGGTCCCTGCCCTGCAATGCTGAGCTGGTCACGCTCAAAATGCTGCCAGTCCTCGGCCCCTTTGCAGCCAGGGCTCAAAAACCCTCTCCCTCCTCTGGGCATTCTCTCGTAGCAATGCTGCCAATACTAATCCTAATGTAACTCTGCTTTTTGGCTGCTTTCTCTTCCTAGGTGTTGATGCTGTCATTACTGAATGACACCTCCTCCTTTCCCCGCAGCTCGGCTGCAGACAGGCATCTCCTGGGGCCGGTGGCTGAGGTAAGCGGCTCCGTCTGACTCCTTGCGTTGAGTTCTCAGTGCCCATCCTCCTTCTGGAGGTGTCTTGTTGACTACCGAGAGCCACGGGTGAGTGGCTCATGCACTGCTATCTGATTATTGAGGCAAGGAGATAAAGTTAATTGATATGTCTCCTTATATTCACCTCCCACGTAGCAGCAGCATCTCCCCTTATCAGCGCCCACCCAGCTCCTCTGCCATCTAGGTCTCAGCGGTGGTCTGCTGTCTGCCCTGTTTTCCCTCTCAGCTGGTTTCAGGTTCAGACTCTGCCCATTTTCTCCCAAAAGGAGACAAACTCCTAATGTGGATTCTGCAGCTGGCATCCCCTCAGCCCATCCCCACCTCATAGGAACACCTCGCATGGAGCTGCCCTGAGAGTGGTGCGTGCAGCCGGGCTGTCTGGGGCGAGCACCAGTGTTGCTGCCTTTGGGCTGGGGCCTGCACCACTGCAGGTTTCATGATTCTTAGAGTTGTTTTTAGTTGCTGCTATCTCTAAATGTGCACCCCAGAGAAGTAAGGCGGATCCTGACCCAGGACTTTTCCCTGGGGAGAACAGGGGAAGTGGTGCTCGACACCTCTGATGGAGCTTCGTTTGGGTATGGCAGCAGTCTCGCTCTGCTGAATGCAGACTTATGCCAGGTTAAGCCCTCACCCCTGAATGCCTCTTCTGTTCTTGTTCCAACGCAGCTTCTAAATTGGAAACCCTACCACCTGCATATGATATGAACAGGGATTTTGCAACATTGGGAGGGCTGAGTCAGGGCACAGGGACGAGAGCTATTTCTACTGCCGAAGAGGCTCGATTGCATTCAGGTGCCCACTGCAATGGTTTCCCTTCTCACCCCGTCTCCCCAGGGGTTGTGCAATGTTGGCACCGGTCAGCCTGGTGGCGGAGGAGCGGCCGGAGCAGCTCGGTGAGCTCACTGCCTGCCCATCGCTTTTTCCCCTGTCAGCAGTAGCATGTCCAAGGTAAACCATCTCATTTTGGAACTGCTTTGGTTCAGGCTCAGACTGGCAGCCCCTGTCTTGCTGTGAAATTTCTTGATACGGCAGCTCCCATTCAAAGTTTAGTATCGCAGCAGGACACCATCCAGGCATGGAAAGAAGCCTGCAAACCCTCGCCGTGCTGCACCGTCTCCAGTGGCCTGCCCTGCGTGTGCGTTACACGCAGTAACCTTCCCTGAGCCCAGTTACCCCAGGCTGTACCCTGCAGCAAAAGCCATCTGGTGCCTGTCCTTCAGATCCAGCCCCTCTGGCCAGCACCCCCTTGTAAGCTTCCCAAATAAAATTTAATGGAGCTTGTTAAAGCTGTTGAGATTGGTGGCAGCTGTGGGAAAGGGTCTTGTAAATAAGAGTGCTTAGATTTCTCTTATCCTCGTATTTAGTTTCCTGTAGGCTTTTCAGTGCTTTCTGAGCCTGAGTTATGGCTAAACCATTCTCAAGGACTAGTTGAAGTCTCTTGTTTGTTTTCTTGATGCTTTTCCTAGTGTCTTGTAAATCATCTTCTGTCTTTGGCAGTGGTAAAGGGTGAAGCAAGCAGTTCCACCACTGCAATATATCTACATTTTGTTACAGCAGGAGAAACAGAGCCCAGCTCCTGACTGAAGGTCTTTTGAGTTGTTCTAAGTTTTAATGCATAGCATCACTTTGGGATCAGCCCAGTGAACACTCTATCAGTTTGCCTCATTTACCTTCCACTCCCCATGCACTGTTAGACCTGGGACTTCGTGCTATGCTCCTCTGGGTCGTGGCTTGGTCTCTTTTCAGAGGGTAAATCCTGCAGCTCCACCAGTGTGCAGCTGCTCACAGTGGCCCCATGAAGCAGCCCACATGGCTCTTCTGCAGGCATGTGGCCTTGAAGTCCGCCAAAGAAGGCTCCTGGCATGTTTTCTCCTCAAAGTTGGGGATGAGGGAGGAGGAGGCTGCAATAATTGAGCTGAGAAAATTTTTCGTCTCCTGTCTGGGTCTCAGTGGGCTCCAAAGAGGGTTGAGAAGTGCCAAGTTCTCAGGTTGGCCCTGTCCCATGTGGCGGCTGCCTTCCAGTGTGGCTCAGGAGCCTCTGCTCGAGGTGACTTTTCAGCATTTTAATTCCTTTCTGCGCCTCTTCTTCTGGGTTGCTGAAGCTTTTCTGCTGGCTTGTGTTTTTATGAGGATTTGTCTCACCCACTGGGCTCTGATGGCTGGGACACCTTTTGGTCCCTGTTTCCAGAAAAGCATCGCCGCTGCTGGGCCCCTACCCAGGACGCCTGGATGTGTCCATCAGCTGCCCCGGCAGGCTGCCACTGCAGTTCTCTGGTCCCTCTTCGAGCCCATTGCTCCCTCCCCATTGCTCATTTTCTCTTGGCTCAGCATAAACACCAGCCCTCAGCGTTCTCCTTGGAGGTGACAGCCCATGCCTGAGTCCAGCAGTGAACCATTTGCTCCAAGCAGCAAACGGAGCCGCCTGGAGGCCCTCAGGGCTTGCTTTGCTCCTGTCTGTGTCCAGCTCCTTTGGTGCCTTTTGCACCACATGCTCTGATTTCTTTCCCTTTCCCCAAAACATCATCCCCTTTTGGCTCCCCCATGAACCTTCCTTAATTCTCTTATTCCAAAAAAGACCTGAATGTCTCCATGTACTGATCCTGACTGATTGATCCCTGAGATTTTTTTAACCTTTATTTCTCTTGCCCAAGCAATTGCACTGTCCTAACACCAAACAGCAAGTCCAAGGGGGATTCAAACCCTCTCCTTCTGCCTCATGCAAACTTTCTGGCTTGGGAGGGGAAATAGGTCTTTTGTCTATGATTTTTGCTGCTGCATGTGAGCGTACCCTCTTTTAAAATGTTTTTGCTTGAAGACAAATTATTATAGAGTTTTCTGAGCAGACTTGCACCGATTTCATGTACTTCTGCATGCCCGAGGCCTGATCCTGGCAGTGCTGAGCTGATTCACTGCGAGGCAGAGTTATGCCCGGTTCCTCAGCAAAGTCTGTTCTGGTGTTGCACAACGCATCTGTTCTCGGGGGGGCTGTGCGCAATCTCCCGTCCGGACAGACGTCTGAGCCTGATCCTGCTGGAGTGACGTCAAGGGCTGCAATACTGTACCTCGTCCTGGCACTCTGCTGCTGCAGCAGCTGCAGCCGCGCTGGAGGTCGTGCAGCCGCTGCTGCTTTGACCTGCAATTAACAGGTTACCGACGGGCAGCACGGGTGGCCCTGCAGCTCCAGAAACCTCAGGCTGGAAGCAAATGGAAGTTGCTTTTAAAAGGAGGATCCTCGTGTTTTGACCTGTGAGCAGGGCAGCGGCTGGGATAAAACTCCAGCAAATTTGCAGCCTTTCCTGTGCTTGGGGCTCGGGCTGGCACAAGTGAATGCCTTTTGTCATGGAGCTGCAGCAGCCAGCACCACAGAGAGTGCCAGTAAATCACTGGCCTTGGCTTGGTGCTCATCCTCGTGGCACTGATTAAGAGAACAAGAGTACATTATCTAGAAGCAGCTATTGTGAATACTTGCTGCTGAGGTCTGCTGAAGGCAATAGTGACGGGTAAAACAGCAGCCTCAGCTTGCACCCAACCCACCATGGTGGAATATAAGGGTGGCAGATACAACGGCTACACCTGACTGCAGCAGGGAGGTGTCCTGGTGCTGCAGGGAAGGAGGAGATCCTCACATCCTCGGGGCAGCACACACTTCCATCCCTGCACCTCGAGGCACCCTGGCCTCTTGCACTCCCCAGAGGCAGGGCGGGAGAGCTGTGAAATGGCGTTGAGCTGCTCAGCAGGAGTGGATTCGCTGGGACCTCCTGGCGTCATCACAAGCATTGCCTGCGCCTCGCTGGCCCGGGCTGATTCCAACCCCAAACTAGAGAAATGATTCTTCTAAATCTTTCGGCTGGTTGGCTGAGTGCTGGCCCAGGCTGCGGTCCATCTTGACAGCTCTGCACATAGGTCAGAAGGAAGGAAAGGGTGTCTTGCAGTTTCAATTTTTATATGAATGCCCACGCACTTCTTCGATTCTTCTTCAAAGCTCCTGACAGAATAAGAACCGCTCCCAATTTTAGATTTTGGAAGTACTTGGATTTTCCGAGTTTTAAGTCCAGCAGGAGAAGTTCCAGCATGACGTGGGGGCACAAAGTGTCCTTGCCTTCAGGCAGATCAGTGCTGTTCAGCAGTAGTTGTGCACAGGGCATGGCTGCATGGGGCAAAAATAGCAATGGGAAGTGGGAAAGTAACAAAAGGTGACCTGCAATGTTAGCGAGAACATTTGTGATGGCTCATGAAGTGAAGAAACTGGAAGACACATAAACCTGTGTAGATATTTTTTTAAAAAGAATAAATTTTCATGGAGTTTAAGAAAATGGGAGAGTGTTTTTTAACGTGTAGGAAAAGAGGTAAGGAAATTATCCTTAAAAAAAATGTAATTTTGATCTGGAAATAGGGCTGAGACAAGTCTTGAGGGTAAATATTTAATTACTGGATCAATTTTAATAAAGATCTAGAGTTTACAATTGATTTCTTTATCCTCTGCTGCACCAACCAGTGAAATTCCTGGTTAGTACTGGTGTGGGTCCTGTCAGCGAGTAACTTATACTTGTGATTATAATTGACTTTACATGCTAAAAGTGAAAAACTTGACATCCCAGAACCAACATGCTTTCTGTGCTCTCTCATCAGTGAAAATTTTTTATTTCTGGGCGTAAAAGCAAAATTAATTTTCTTGACTGGTCACCCTAGTGAGGTTGCGATACTTTGCAGGGCAGCAACTAGCCTGTGTTTACCTTAGGGGCTATGATATTTAGACAGGAATTCCGTTGCAAAATGGAATTACAATAGTGAACTTTAGCTAAACCTGGCAAGTTAGCATGACCAATACTTGACTGTAATAATGGAGTTGATACTTGTTTATTGACAGGAGCCATAGTGCTATCCAGAGAAGCCCTACTGCATGCACTAGTTCATGGGATGCTGACAATTAAATACAGACTGAAGCACTTCAGTGCCAACAGCTGGTGCTGCTCTGTGTCTCTGCCACAAGTAGATCCCACGTCCACTTCGTCAACTATTGGGTGATGTGCAGTGGTTTAGTGCCTTTTTTTTTTTTTTTACACTGAATTAGCATGTCATTAAGTAGAGGTTATAGAAGAGTGAAATGGTTAAATAAGATGTGTTGTTCTCTCCCATTCAGTGATGGCAGGTTCTTCCTGCAGGAGCTGCCACATTCCCTGTGACATTGGCACAACTCAGGTGTCCTGAAAAAAAGGCTTTGTCATCATCTTTTTGCTATATATTCTGCACTGGACAGTCTAAATGCTTTTTATGAATATCAGTTTGTTCAGCGTCAAGACTGCTATCCTCAGGGAACCATTGGAAAAAACGAAGAGCAAGGAGATGAGGTGAGTTGCTTCTGGCCATATAGACGTTAATTAAATAGGAGCAGAGTTGGGAAAGGACGTGTTTTCCTCCAAAGCAGTGTTTATGGGAAAAAATATATGCCAGTGATCTGAATTCAGCTCTTAGTTATTTCTTGTGACGCTAGTGGAGGTGAATATTTTGCCCAGGAACACCTACGACATAAGAAAATGTGAATTTTTAGATCACAGGATGCATGACTAAAATTTCCCTAAACTTTCTGACAAGTCCAAGGCTGGCGTGAATGAAAACACTTCCTATGATCACGTCTGTATTTTGGGGAAGTATAATCCAGGTCTGCATCTGTGTTTTCTTCATTGCTTACACTGCTACTAAGGATTCAGTGGATGAAGAAATAGAACATTACATCACAGTGGATCATTTTTAAATGAGCAGTCCCTCTGGCTTGTTTATTTGTTTGTTGTTAATTATTCTGTTGAGAATATCTGGCCTGTGGCAAGCAAAGCAGTCAGCTCTCAACAGCAGCGAAATAAATCTCAGTCCAGGGCAAAACAAATTGGGAAGAAGCTCCAGAGAGTGGTGCTATTTGAAATAAGTTGAAGTATTATTTTGAAAGCTTGCATGGAAGAATGGAGTTTTGCCAGCTATTACAATTGGACTTCAGAGTAACTGCTGAGTGGGTAATTATTCCCCCAGGAACACGGGAGTCTGGACAAATGTAAGACAGAACAAGAGGGGAAAAAAGTGTATGGAGAATTAACTTTAGAAAACAAGCTAGAACATTAGTCACAGGAGGAATATAACTCAACATTCATTTAATGTTTATTTCTGTGATGAACAGAAACGTTGTTCTTAACCCCTGTGCTGAAGCAGGAAATAGGAGCCTTCTCTCTTCTTTAGGCAGCTGGAACTGCTTTGTTGAAGTTCATATCTTTGATAAGCGGGTGAAGGGGAGGATAAAGAAATGTGCTGAACATGCTGCAAACCCAGCAAACGGGCCTTGTGCTTGGAACAGGGAAAGAAACCACCTGTGGAGCTTGTTGAGATATTATGTGGTGTCTGTTGTGGTCTTCAGTGACTCCCCCAACATGAAGATGGGGCAATATCCCAGGGTTTAGAAGCTAATGCCCCCCTCCCCATAGGAGTACTTGCTCATGGTCTGTCTTCAAGCCATGGTCCCACTTTCCTTTGTGCTGAGCAGCACCTCAGCAGCAAGGAGGTAATTCAGCTCTACTGCACGTTGGAGGAGCTGAAACACAATGGCAAAAAAAACCTCAAAGCATGTGAGACTTTTTTTGTGGTTATATAGTGCACATGTGGTAACTGTTGAACTGTAGACTTACCTGTAGAGTGTCCACACTGAGCTTTCGTGATTCATTGCTCCCATTCTGATCTTAACAGCAGCAATTCACTGATCAGTCCTCTTTCTAAAGCAGGATCAGTATTGCTTTGGATGTTTGGCATTTTGGAAGATGACTGTAATTCAGGTGACGCTGGAGAAGAATGAAACTTCACAAAAGCACCTTATCTATTCAACACTGAACCTACACAAATGGGCCATACGCACTGAACTGAGTGCCTGGAGTAACATCACAGCCAAAGGGTCCAAACCCCCAGCCTTGGATCTCCCCAGGTTTGTGAACTTTGGCTCTGTCTCAACTCTATAACCTCCAAAGACGTTGACTGAACCTCCCTGCTGGGCTCTCGCCACATCTCTGGCCAAGTGATGGGCTCCCACTTGCCTGTCCAGCACTGGTCCCCCCAGGCACACGCCTGTTGGTGCTGCGGTGTTGCATTTCTGACCTGTCGTTGCTCCGTGACCTGAGCGAAGGTTACCAGTGTTTTTGTGTGGACTCTCTGTTTACTATTTAAGGTGAGCAGGAGGCTCTGGATTCTACTGGTTGGGTCATCCTCTCTGTTTCCCAACTCAGTGTAAACGGACAGACAGGCGAGGTAGCTCTTCCTTGAAAACCTCCAAATTCTGTTGCCAGTTTCTGGCAGACTCGGTGCTAGCAGCACGCGATGGATACAACACAGTCATAGCTGTTCGTTTTTGTAAACGTCTGCAAAAGCACCATCTTCTCTTAACACCTTGAGCCACTTCCCTGGAGTCCTCAGCACCAGGCTCCTGCACAAACACACCCAGCTCTGGCGTATTCCTTCCAGGAGAGGGCAGGGGAATACAGTTTATTGCAGATTCACTCCTGAACAGGAGCCAGGTTTAGTCATGTCCCAGATCTTCCTGTATGTCTTCTAGTCTATTTTGCTTTCCTAAACGCAGTAGAGAGGTAAGTGCTGAATCTTGAAGTGAGTCAGTGGATTTTGTCACATTTACAGACCTGCCTGTTCCTGAGTCATCTTCACGAGGGACAGCTTGGACTGCGCTGCTCACTTTGCTCTTGGACCTCTAGGAACGAGCCTCATCTGTCACATTGGAAGCATCGGCTCCTGCACAGCCTTGGGACCAAGGTTTAAACAGCTGAGGCCCAGCTCTTCTGCTTCTTATCATCACATCAGGGGAGGCAGTGATGGGACAGCATGTCTGTCACTCGCTTAGCAAACCCATATTCCTGCAGGAGATGGCCTGATTCCCTTGGCCGTTCAGAATAGTAATTGGTGCAGCTCTGCTCTTGGGTGTGTTTGACCACAGATTAAAACCCAGGAGGTCTGCATCGAAAGCCAGGTTTGGAACGGGACCTGGTTGAAGATGGTTTGGAAAAATAGCAGCCAGAAAGTCAGCTGATATTTTCTTTTTCAGTATCTTAATGAACAGAAAGTTTGGGAGAAAGTCAGAAACTCTCGCCAGCTCTCCACAGTTTTTAATATTCCAAAGGGCATTAACATATAAAAATCCTAAAATGAGTTTCTTCCATCTTATCCCCGCCTAGACCTATAACTCTGACTTGAAAAGACCACATAATTTCCAAACTAGTTAAGGAAAGAAAAAAATATATGAAAGAATCAATAAACTGTTGGCCCTGCAGCGCAGATGCCCTTGCAAGGCCAAAGAAATGAAGCCCTGAGATTGCTGTTGCCGTTTCCACCTTGTCCTGCAGAACCACAGTCAGGGATAAACATATTCTTTGTGTCAATATTTCTGTAGTACCGAGAGAACTTGCAGTCCTTATCTGCGAGTGTCAAGGACTGCCGAGTTAAAGCGATCGTAACGTTACTGGGGAGTTTGACAGGCTTGGGTGCTCGCCCTGGGCTGTGTTACGGCTCCGGGGCTGAGAGCTGCAGCCTGGCAAGGCTCGGTCGGACACTGCCACCGGCTTTGTGGCAGAGGAACGGGATCTGTCTGCAGGTGGCTGGTTCAGGAAAATCTCCAAATAGAAGTTGAACTCGTAAATTTTTGTTCGCCTGATTGTTTTTGCTTCTCTCATTGGGAAAGAGCGGCCTCGATTTGTAAATCACATGGAAATGTGCAAGTAATCAATTCAGCCTTGCTAACCCTTCTGCTAAGCGGTTGGTTGGCTCTCCAGACTGCTGACAGTTTGCTGCTGCAGCGACGGGGAATAGCAGGGGCTGGGGCAAAAATACCACAGGTGACCTCTAAGGCAGCAAAGCACTTACCCTGTGCAGCACAATCCCTCTTTTTGCCCATCCGTGAAGCTCAAACACTTTCCCTTCCAGTCCCCTCAAAAGCGAGAAGTCATTTGTAACACAAAACTGCAAAACTTACAGAAGATGGGAAAACCTGAGGCAGGAAAAAAATCAGCCTCAGTACAGCCACATGTGGAAAGGCAAAGTGTGGGCAGAGCCAAACAAGCCTTAGGTGCAAACTGCTGAGCACGGAGCAGCCTTTTGCTCCCTCTCCCACCTTTCCCGGTGCTGTGCTACGTGGCGTAGCAGCTTGGGAACAACTTCAGCCTGCAATTTCTTTTTGATTTTACAATGCGGTGCTATTATTATCTCCAGGAAAATTTTAAAAGCCTTGAATGCTGAGCTTTATTTGCCTTTCCTGACTGGATCTTAGCACACAGCCATCAGACAAAGGACAATGGAAAGTGCCTTAACTACGCCTTAGCCCCCGTGTTTGGCGGGGCAGTAGGAATGCCACAGAGGCTGTCTGAGCAGGGGAACCAGTTTGACCGAAGTTCTCTCCTGAAAGGTGGCAAAAAAGGCGATGGAAATTCCCCAGGCAGGATCAAGCCATAGAGGTGACAACTGATTTTTAAAGAACTTGGCGACGAGCTGGACAGGGAAGGAAGTCACTTAGCAATGCACAAAAAGCATGGGGCAGGGGAAAAGGTGCGTGTATTTTACAGCAGGGAGAATGGGTTCAGTTTTGCTGCAGTACCAAATAAAGCCACTGGACAGAAGAAAGCTGACTTGAGACATTGGTGACAACGGCACAAAAGATCATCCCCAAAAAGCCTGCCCCAGCCCAACAGTCATTGCTGGTTCTTGTGAAAAGTTGGCAGCCAAAAGTGATCAGAGGATAAGTCTCGATATGTGTATTTCCTGCTGTTATGCAAAAGCTCATAGTGTCTCCAAAACCTTGAGCAAAGCTGAGATGTGTGCCAACTTGCTTTCACTGTCACGGGGCTCCAAGGAATTGATCAGTAAATCAGTTCGCAGCTTGAGAGGTTCATTCAGTTATCCTGGATGGATGGAGAAGAGGCTGGCATTGCCACTGCAGCTCGTAAATCTCAGGTTTGGGTTTAAGCCCAAAAGCACTTCTGTGGACCCCAGAACCAGGACTGTGATTTGAGGCCTCACAACAGTCTCAGCGTGAGGCGAAAAAAACCTTCTGAGGTAAAATCTCTGCTCAGAAAAGATGCTGTAGAGGATGAGGCTGTGGGCGTCTTTCACCAAGGACGACCCCAGATCCGGGCTCCACGTGACACTGACTTTTGCATGCTTTGTCATTATTCTCTGTTACACGGTAATGGGTTAGCACAGGAATGAAATTGTTTGTGCTGAAATGAAATATCAGAATTCGTGCTTTCATGTATCCTGTTTGTTTGTTTTTAGCATGTCCCTTGTCTGTCTAGAATTTTTGTCTGGTCAGAAAAAAATGGACTTTGGCTATTTGTCCGGGGTGTCCTAATGTCCGATAGCCTGGACAGAGCAGGAATTTCTACAAGATTGCTGGACCTCCAGAAGTCCCAAAGGCACAGCCTCTGCATGTATGTACAAGGACTTTCCTGAAGTTTCCCAGCACAGCTGATCCCACATGCGTGGCTAAGGGCATCTGGACATGTGCAAGAATTTTGGTGCATCCAGAACCTGTCACACAGTGGGTGAGCGAGCTCACATCAGGGGTTCGTCCTGGACGCTCTGGACTCCTTTCCCCTGGCAGTATGTGTTGCCTGCATGCATTTTTAATTTTATTATTTTGTTTTGTTTTATTTTATTTTGTTTTATTTTATTTTATTTTTATTTTATTTTATTTTATTTTATTTTTCCTAGGGAAATTTCCAGGACAAATACAGAGGCCCTAGTTACACTTGGTTATTTATTGCCATTGCATTTGAACTCCCGAGAATTGCTCTTGCCTTGTACTGAATGGGTATGAAGCTCTGTAGGGTTCTGCAGTGTAGCTGAAGTTACTCATCCCGAGCCATCCAAAGTGATGATGAACTGGAGCTGTGTTTATTCATCCCATGGGTGTCCTTGGGCTCAGACTCACAAGCTCGTTACCTGATTTACCAAATTCCCACCTGCCTCTCGAAGCGACTGGTCCATAGCAGGTGGTAAAAAGCCACGGATCCCTCCTCTGTGTGCAGCCGCACAGGGCTAGCACCAGCACAAGCGGCACGTCTGGGTCTGCTGGAGACCCCTGGAGACACCAACCTCTGTATTTGCTTCAGTAAAAGCTGAATGCACCCAGCCCTGCAGGATACTGGTAGGAAAACAGAAAGGTTTGGGCCTAGTGAAGTGGAAGCGGCTTGAAAAGCAGAACTGGGACATGCACCGGTTCATTTCCATGTGAGTAAACATGGGATTTCCCTACCCCTCCTGCGACTGAGAGACAGTTGGAAATTACTGTAACTTAAATCTAAAGAAGTTGTCCAAAATTCAGAGCAAACACTAATGTGTCCCAATGCATTTCTAGGTCATAATGATAAAATTAAGACTATAAATTTGGGTTGTGTTCCTGGCATTAAACATTCTAAGGTAATTCCATATCTGCACAAACCAACAATTCTGATTCCAATAAATCCAATCTTGAGGGTTTGGGATTTTAGCCATATCTAAATCTAATCCTTTGCATTGCATCAAGCTAAACTTCACCTACTCAGGGAACAAAGGGATAGAAAACAGTGAAACAAGACTTGCTAAAAATCTGTTTGGGGTACAAATATTCAAGGCCAGTGTTTTTACCAATGCAATGCTTTTTACATCAGTGAAGTTACACTAATGCAGGATTTGGCCCTGGTGTTTGTGTATAAATATAGTATTAGGAATCTGATGAGCGTGCACTTATGCATTATTCATTGCGATACGAGGAAAGGAAGAGCGAGGTCCCTGCACGAGAGCAGGACACAGCGAGCGTGTGCGCGCTGCTCTGTGCTGCAAGCTGAAAGGCAGCACTGAGCAAGCGGGACGGCTGCAAGGGCACCGAGCATCCGGAGAAAGTGGAAATTGCATCTCTAATTCCTCTGGCTAAACCGAGGGAAGGTGAAAACCTCACTAATCTCTGCTAAAGCAAACTCAGTAGGACAAAACTGGCTGAAATGAGGAAAGCGTTTCCACTTTGTTGAGAATGTGCTGTGACCCCTTTTCTTCACGGTCCTAACCTCCGTGTGTCTGGGGTGGGGAGGACAGGCCACAAACCCATCCCTCCCGTCCCTTGCAGGGCACATCTCCAGCCTCCGTGCCTCCTTGCAGACCATTCCTGTGACCCCTCAGGGTTTTGCCCAGCCCAGCCCGGCCGTTGTAGCCCCTCAGGTCCTTAGGTACTGGGTGCTGCCTGGGCACCCCCAGGTCCTCCTGCATCTGTCGGGGCTTGTCTCGGCTGGAAGTCCTTTTGGAAGAGGCTGTTTGGTGTTTGCCAAAGCGTGAAATGTGCTGCTGGCAATTCTGAAGCAATGAGGACTGAGGAGAGTTTTCCTCTTCAAGGCACTGGGCTGGAGTTGAAAAGAGAATAGGCTGTGGCTTGGTTCTACCAGAGACATTTGGTTCAACCGTCTGTGCTTCAGTTTCACCATGAATTCAGAAAATGACATTAATGCTTCATTTTTCCTACAGGACAGCAATTTGCAGCCCTGAGGCCCACAGTCCTGCAGCATCAGAGTGAAGAGATCAGAAAGGCGCCCAGACCTATGTCACTGGGCTGTGCCCAGCCAGCCCGGCCTGCGCCTTCCCAGGGATCAGAAAAATAAAAAAAATGTGACTTGAAATATCTCTGATGTAGTAGGGAAACCCACTGCTGCGGGAGCTGGCAGCGTGTGCGTCCAAACAGCAGCTTCCTCACTGGGCTTCACCACTGCGGGAGTTAAATGTGGATCCTGATCGCCCCGACATTGCATGAATAGTGCTATATTTGCATATATAAAGCTTTAAAATTGTAAATTTATGTATAATTTGTGTATATATAATTAATGCACGTGTACCTGTATATACATATATATATACACTAGTTTGTTTATACATATATACATACATACATACTAGTGTATTTAACCAGTGTGTGTGTGTATATATATATGTATAACTGGTATATACATGTGTGTATATATAATCAGGGTATATATACATGTATATATATAACGAGTGTATATATCCGCGTATATATGTAACTAGTATATATATGTATATATATAATAAGTATATATATACACATATATATGTATACAGTGTATATATACATCTATATACACTCTCAGACATATGGTCTGATTTTTGGGTGGTCCTGTGTTGGACTTGGTGATCCCTGTTGGTCCCTTCCAACTCAGGATATTCTGATTCTATGATTCTATGATATATGTAACCAGTGTGTATGTATGTATATATATAATGAGTGTATGTATGTGTGCATATATATGTAATGAGTGTATATATGTACATATATAACCAGTGTATATATACCTGTATATATGTAAGCAGTATATGAAAGTGTAAGTGTATGTATATGTGTATATATGTGCAAGTGTATGTATATGTGTATATATGTATATACCTGTATATATGTAAGCAGTATATGTATGTATATGTGTAAGGAGTGTATATATATGTACACATATAACCAGCGTGTATGTGTGTGTATGTATGCAACCAGTGCATATATCCGTGTCCATACATGACCAGCATATACATACGGACGCGGTGCACATACAGGTGCATATCCGTGCACATACACACCCCGCCGAGCCCCTACACGCGAGCCTACAGCCCCCCACGCCCGGCAGCGCGATGGGGGACACCCCCAGCCCCAGCACCCCCCTTTCTAACCCCCCCCGGGCATCCAGCGGCCGCGGGCACGGCGGGGGCCGGGCTCCCATCGGGGCCGGGCTGGGGCCGGCCCCCGGCGCCGCGGGGCCAATGGTGGCGGCGGAGCGGGGCGAGCCTCTCCCCGGCCCCCCCGCCGCCGCCGGCCGCCCGGCCCGCGGGGATAAAGCACTACGCGGCCCGCGCCGCGCTCCGCACCCGCGCTGCCGCCTCCCGGGGGAGCCGCGCCCGCCGCTCCGCACCCCGGGGCTCGGATCTGTCACCGGGGGGGGTGGGCTGGGCTGGGGGCTACTACGCTCCCGGGGGGGGGGGTGTCCCTCGGCCTTGTTTTTTTAATTATTTTTATTTTTGTATCTTTTTTTTGCGTTTTCTACTCTATTTTTGCACCGCGCTCCTTCGCCTTTTCGTCGTTGCTTTCGCATTTTTCTTGGTGATTTTTTTTTGCCCCGGCTCGGCTTGCGGAGGAGTTCAGGTGAGGGTTTGCACCGGGGGGGTGGGATGTGGCAGCGGGGGGGGGCTGCCGCAAGGCTGGGGCTGGGCAGCGCACAAGGGGCGGCGGGGGGGGTGCGCTGCTCCCGGCCATCGGGGCCGGGTGGGATGGGGGGGAGAGCTACCAAAGCCTCCTAAAAAGTAGAAAAAGGATCAATAAAATAGGGGAAAATAATAACAACTTCGCAGCGTTGGAGATCTGGCAGTGCCGGGGTGAGGATTGTGGCCCCCCCCGACCGCTGTCACCGCGCGTTGTTTGGGGAGTTCGGTGCCGGCCCGGGGTGCGCGCCGCTCGTGGAGGCCGAAGTTTGGGTCTAAAGGTGGGGGCACTTTGCAGAAAACAGGGAGAAAACAGGGCTTTGGGAAGGGTTTTACAGCATTCCAGAAGCAGTGGCGCTGAAAAAAAGCGGGGGAGGCCCCTAAATGTAGCCCCCCCACCCCTAGTGTCCGATGAGCAGTGCAGCCACCTTGCAGCAGGGCTGAGAGTAAACGGGTTCCCTGGCTCGTGGCTCCTTTTTTTTTTTTTTTAAATTATTTTTTTATTACCCCCCCATGCATTTCCATTCTGATTTCTTAGAAACGCTGGCCCTGGTTCCCTGGCCAGTTTATGGCTCTGTCCGTGGAGCACGAGTCAGCCTGAACAGATATTAAATCTTCTAGGGAGCAAGGGAAAACAGTAAACAGATTAGTCCTAAACTAGAAAGAGCTGTAGCAACATACATGGGAAATGACTGTCAGCATATCTGAACCCACGTACTGCTGTGTTATCTGTGCTGGGAAATGGGTCCCCATGTTGCAGCAAGTTCCCAGGACTTAACATTTTAAGGTTATTCTGAGACAGAATATGCCTTCTCTCCCTATTTCCCTTTAAGCTGGTGATTAGACGGACAGATTTTAAGCAGAACAACATGTTTCTGGCAGAAGGACTTCGTAACAACCCAGGGAACTCTTAAAAGTTGGAGCCCGTCGCGTTGCCGTGCGCTGTTGAACAGCTGCTCTATTTCACTCCAGAAGCGGCTGTTTTCCAGTGGCTCGGGCGCTCAGCTCCCCGTATAGGTGCTTACATTTCTGACATGTTTTCATCCCTTCCAGGGATGAAAGTGCTTTATGTAAACAGCATCATTAGTTTTCATAGCTCGCGTAGCCCTGGCTTTTTTTTTTTTGTTTTTGTTTTTTAAGCTTCTGGTTTTGGCTTCAGACAAAGTAGGGATGAAAGCCTTTTAGTTGTTAGTCTGGCCTTTAGGATAAAATAGAGCCTGGGCCCGATCCCGCATTCCAGGCATTCCCCAAAATCTTCTTGGCTGCTGTGCAAGTTTTGCGAGCGCGCAGAAAGCAGCTCTGGCCCGCAATGTGCCTGGATCTGTTTGCCTCTGACAGTCCCCTGTCTTCTTGAGACGACTCTGGTTACACCGAGTGACATTGCTCCTTGTCAAAAGCAATGGGGAAATGAGCATGCTGGCTGGGTTCTGCTGAGGTATGCTGCTCGCAGCAGCTGCTAGGGCTCGGTTGTTTTTTTCCCCCCTCTCTTTTCAGTCTTCATTCAAAATAAGGTTTAGTTTTATTCCCTGTGAAATCTACGGATATTTTGATATGTGGCTTCCTAGTTCTTGCAGGCATTTAAAGAAAACTTGAGCTTTTTTTTTTTTTTTCCTTTTTTTCCTTTTGGAAAAGCAAACCTTGCCAGCTTCTCTGAGTGCACGCTCATTCCCCGCGCACGCAGAGCACGCCAGCTTTTCTTAGAAAAAACACGTCGTGGTCCAGATTTCACTCACGGCACCGTTCTTCAGCAGTTCAGGCTGGAGCAATGCGGACGGACGAGGGAGGATCGGAAAGCAGCTGAGGGCAAGAGCTCCTCTCTGCCGCCCGTGTCACAAGGCAGTCACCCCTTCCTCGTGCAGGCGCGAAGCGAGCTGCCGGGGTGAATTCTTACTGGGAGCAACAAAAACTTCTCAGAAACAGGCTGGGTTTTCTGTTTCACATCGCTCAGCTCTGTGACTTCTGCCTCGAGGGAAAGTTCCTCCAGCAGAGGTTTTTTTTTTTACAAAAACAGACGTCATGTGTCTTAAACACGGCTCTCCTGGCTCTTCACTTTTACTATAAGAGATTATTGTAGGCTGAGGTCGCAAAGCAGAGCCACTAACCTCTGTTTGAACTTCCTCGTGTTCAGCACATGTGAGTATTCTGTTATCGGGTCAGAGGCGTAGCTGGCTGACGGGCTGTGCAAACCAGGGAAATGCCATCTTACTTTTGTCTCTTTCTATCAACCTGTCTGCGTCCTCGTGTGCATATAAGGGAGGAAGCTGTGTCTTTAAGAAATGTAGAAATGTGTGGGTTTTTTTTCCTTGTTTCCTGTGAAATATTAATAGGTGCTGCTGGGATGGAGCTCTTTAAGGGTGTTGTGTGAAGCATCTCATGCCGCGTTAGCTGCTAAGCACATAGATGGCTTTTGATTTTTCTCCAGAGAAGGCAAAGACGGGCAAATTCTGGAGCTCAGGCAGCAAGGATGCTCGGCAGTAGCAATAACAAGCTTCCCCTTCCCTGCACAAAACTGGGAGCTATTGACTATTCATGGCAAAACGTCCAAAGCGCAGCGGCAGAGCCTGTGGAAAATGACAGCGTGTAACAAGCTTGACTGGCATTTCCTTCGCGCTGGTCACATGCCTCCTAATTCACACACACACAAAACCTCATAGGCTGATCAAATGACTTCTATCTCTGCGCTCCGCATACCTTCCACAGAAAGAGTTGTTTTATTATGCACATATACAGCTCTGTTTTCAATCAGTCACCTTGAGCGGATGACTGAGAGCCAGTGTTTGCTCCGTCCGGAGGTCTCTGCAGTTGCTCTCTTAAGGGGCACAGTCTCCAGCCCGTAAGCAATTTTTTTTTTCTTTTCCATTGGGGTGGGGGTGAAAAAAGAAGAAAACAGACCCACAGCTGCCCCTCCTGCCTCCCCCTCCCCAGAAACCTTGCTGGGAATTTTGCTCAGCTTAACTGGGAGAGCACGGGACGTGCCCGGCTGCGCTAGCGAGGTCGCGTTTGGCCGCGGTGCCTGCACGGGTGGCAGCGGGGTTAGGGCTCACGGTGGGGTGGCCCCACGGGACACTGCCCCTTTGCCACCTCCACACGGGGGGCACCGGGCACAGGGCTGCCCTCCCCGCTCAGCAACTGGCACGAGGCTGGGGTCAGCTCGATCTCTGCAGCCGGAGAGAGACGGGAGCGCGGAGTGATGGGGTGAAACCAGCCACCAGCTGCCTTGCCAGGCCGTGGCAATTAGCTCAGCGCCGTGCCAGCCTGATTAAGGGCAGCGCAGGTGACGATGACGTTGGCACACTGATTCATTACATCTGGAGGGGAAAATCCGCCTAGTAAATGCTGAAGCACAGTAAATATTCCTGGCTCCTGACAGATTGATCCTTGCATTCCGCTGATTAGCCTATATTTGTGGAACGGAGGAAGTTAAAAATAAGGTTGGTGGAAAGCTACAAGATAAGGAAAGGATTTGCATTTTATGGACACCAGCAGTAAACTTGATTATTTTTTTTTATGGGTGCTAAAAATTTCAACACTTTTTTTTTTTTCCTTCTCCATTCCCTTCTTTGGCTCTCAGTTTCACTGTTAGGTGAAAGCCCGCAATTTATTTCCTCTGGCCAGTAATATTCTGGAAGGGAGCTGTAAATCTAGAGTACACACGGTTGTGAAATGGTTCCTGAAAGAATTCTTTTGCAAATATGTGGTGCAATCCTGCAAGGCGCTTAGGCCCTGACAGTCCTTTGGGGGTGGTAGAGACGTATCGCAGCGTGCAGCAGCATGTGCGCACCGAGGCTGGATGCTTGGGACTTTCCTGCGAGCTACAGGGCTTTGCGAGGGTTAGTTCGTGGAGGTAAATGATCACACCGAGTTCTGACTGCTGCTGTTTTGTTTCCCTGCACCCAGGCTCCCACGTGAACTTTCGCCGTGTGGTATATGCTGTTGGGATACCCGTAAGAGATCGCCCAGGAATGGTGGATCACTTGCTGCCTACCGATGAGTCCTTTTCATCTACGAGGTCTTCTCTGGGATACTTTGGGGACATGACGGCAGGGGTGAGGTCCTACCAAATGCTGCCCTCTCCCCTGTCAGAAGATGACAGCGACTCGTCCAGCTTTTGTTCTTGTTCCAGCCCGGACTCCCAGGTTCTCAGCTCCAGCTATGGGAGCACGTCCAGTGCGGAGAGTCAGGACAGCATCTTAGACTACTTGTTGTCCCAGGCATCTCTGGGGAACACCGCCGCGTCATGGTGGGACAAAAGGAGACTTCAGCCCATAGTCAAAGAGGAGTACTTTAGGTTGCCTGAATTTGCTGTGGATATGGAAGACTCTGGACCATTTCAGCCCACGCTTGAGGAAATTGAGGAGTTTCTGGAAGAGAACATGGAGCTGGAGCTCAAAGACAGACCTAAAAGTGAGACCAAGGACTTGAGAGCTTGCAGCCAAGTTTCTGTTGCCTCGCTACAGCAAAAAGACCATATGTTACCCAGCGCTAGTTTAAAAGAGAGTAAAAACGAACAGTTGAGCAGCTCAACGGAAGGTGGCCAGGCTTCAAATGGAGGAATGCCCCTGGAGAATGGGATACCGGTTATGCTCCAAATTCAACCTGTACAGGTCAAACAGGAGTCCAACACCAGCCCTAGTTCCCAAGGACCAGCACAAGACAACATTAAAATTGCACAGCTCCTAGTCAACATCCAAGGACAGACATTTGCCCTTGTGCCCCAGATAGTTCAGTCATCCAATTTGAACTTGTCCTCTAAATTTGTCCGCATTGCTCCCGTCCCCATCGCCGCCAAGCCAATTGGGCCAGGAGGCATGATCCAGGGTCAGACGGGAATCATCATGGGTCAGAAATTTCAAAAGAACCCTGCAGCAGAACTCATTAAAATGCACAAATGTTCTTTCCCTGGTTGTACCAAGATGTACACGAAAAGCAGCCATTTGAAAGCCCACCTGAGGAGGCATACAGGAGAAAAGCCTTTTGCGTGCACGTGGCCAGGTTGCGGATGGAGGTTAGTATTGGGGTGCAGCAGGGTCCAGTTCCCCTCGCCCTTTTGCTCGTTTCACCTAACTTGCTGAGCACTCTCAGCATTTGCACTCATTTCTGAACAGTTTCTGTTCCCAAAAGTGGCTCGGTTTGTTTGAGGATTTGAACTTTTTTCTTACTATTAGGTAATCCAAAGGCTGAGATAAATTAAATGGCAGAGCATCACCTGCTGCCACCAGCTGTAGGAGTGTCTTTAAAGCCCATTATAACTCGTATTTCATTCCAAGATGGTCAGATTAAGCCTGTTACTGCAGGCAATGCCTTGCTGTCACATTGATCTATCTGGTTGCAACACACCAGCTGCAGCAGATGCTCAGCTGGTACCAGCTGAGGGCTGTAAATGAGCTGGGTGGTTTAGGACAGAGTCACGGTGCGCATGGCTGTGTGGGGCCCCAGCTGCAGGGGGCTAAGCATGATCAGTGAAGGGCTGTGAGATGTGAATGCAGTTAAGAAGAGCATTTTGTGCAGTTTCGTAGAAAACGCACTCCATCCTGTTCCTTCTGGAAATGCTGGCAGTGGCACTCCAGCCTGCTCTGGGTTTTATTCTCTGCATTGATTGAGAAAAATGCGTGGGTGCTGCTCAAAATTGCAAAAAGCTGTCAGATGTAACAGCACACCCAGAAGGCTGAGATGGAATTGAGTGTTGCTTGAATGGAAGATTGCAGGTTTGATTGAGCAAAACGTTTTGTACAGGTGATCTCTACAAAAGTAGAGGTGATTTTTTTTATATACCAGTAGAAAGCATTAAAACTTTTTAAAGAGAAAAAGTCGAATTTTTTTTGACAGAAACTTTGATGGAAGCCTTCATCCCTCTTTCCAATTAGCTGTGCTAATAGTCTGCCTGCTGGCTAGTGTTAATAAAGAGCACCGCAAATTATGATGGGAGCAAAACATAGTCCTAACTCCCTTGTAGTAAATTAAACCACATTTCTTTGAAAGAATATCCTGCAGAACTTCAGTGAGCAACGGCTAATGAGGAAATGGGTGGTGGTCATGGGGAACAGACAAGGTAAAAAGTAACAGGAGAGGGTTGAGTAAAAACGCAACTATGTGAGACGTGCAGCAATTAGAGATGGCTGGATTGGTTTGAGGGAAAAGGTCAGAATAGGGCTGAATCCTCTGTTCCCAAACTGGACCAGTTTGGAGCCTCTTGGAGGGACTGGGGGGATCATTGCAATTGATCTCTTTGGTGATTTTTTTTTTTCTTCCCCATTTCAGTTTGTGGCGTTTCTGCAAACAGGCAGGGATTTTCTTCTCATTTGTGCCGGTGGCACTGCTGATGAGCTGGGCTCAGGGGCTGCTGCTGGAACTGCACTGAAATTAAAGCCCTGTTATTCCCCGGTTGGTCCCGCCAGGCGCAGGCGGTGCGGCTCCTGGCCTGTCACAGGGGCACTGCTCCTGTTTATTCGGCTGTCAGAGTACGTGCGCGCAGGCAGCAGATGTGCCTCCTGCCTGCGAACGTGCCTGTGGGTGTCGTGTTGGCTTTCCTTGTGCTGGGATGTGAGCAAAACCCTCGTTTCCGTGGCAAATGCATGTGGCACGTGAGAGTTTGGGTCCGGTCCATGCCGAGATTTACGCCAATGCTTCCGGTGACTTTTGTGGCTCAGGCTCAGGAGTCTGAAGCGTTGCCTCTGGGTGACCTCTGGCTCTGTCTCCCCGCAGGGCTGCTGCTTTCCGGACTGCAGAACCAGGGGAAGCATTTGGGGAAATGCCTGAAGCAGTGAAGGAGGGATGCTGACTTTGCAGCCGGGTGCCTCCTGCTGCAGCACGGGGTGCATGGTCGGGTAGGCCAGGAGATGTGCTGATCCAGCAGCACGGAGCATCCGCACCTTTCGCTCTCTGCCAGCCACAGCCCCTTAAAGATGAGGAGCCCAAGAGGGAAGAATTGATCCCCTTAGCTACGAGGAGTTTCTCCTGTCCACCAGCAGCTGCTGGGGGAGCTGTGCAGACTCACTTTGGCTGTTTGTATTGTGTTCGCGTGGCACAGGCAGGTAGCCGGCCCCCAGCACCCCCAGATGTCAGCAGGGCATCCACGGAGGTGGGAAGGGAGGGAGGCATCTCCCGGGGAGCCCTCCTCGCTGCTTGCTGGGGCTTCATGTGTCCCACTCCCACACCGAAGGGCAGACCCACCCGAGCGCTGAATTGCTCAGCCCCCTTCCATCAATAAGGCGTGTTTACCTTTTCCAGAAGTGCAGCGAGAGCTGTGGTCTCGCATGACTTACGTCAAATGCATCCGGACTCTCTGTCCTCTCCCAGTTTTGTATCATCTCAAATGAATTTAAGCGCCGAAACGCTGCTGGGCTCTGCTTCCCTCCCTCCTTCCCCCACATTCTTGTGCTTGTGTATTTATTTTTCACCAAAGACACTTAAGATCTGAGCTCGCTGAAGATGGTCATTTCGAAAACAAAACAAAGTGTTGCCTAGCACAAGGCGGCTGAGTGGAGGGGATTAAAGCCCGCCCTGCTCGCTGGGCAGCGCTGCCGCAGGGAAGCTGTGTGCCGTAACCGCACCAGGGCAGGGCTGCGTGGGGGCTTCGCCAGCCCCCAGGACAGTGGCAGAGCCCTGGAGGAGGCTGAATCCTCCTTGCCTGTGCCCTTCCCTGGTGCAGGGAGAGAAATGTTTTCTGCAGGGTGCAGAGGAGGGGGTGAGGAGTGGCCGGTGACCCGTCGCGTTCGATACCCCGCTGGACCGGCCGGCGCGCTGATCCGTGCCTGGCCAGCTTGTGCCTTTGGCAGCCACTGGTTCTCTGCCCCTCAGACATCCCCACCAACACGCAGGGCTGTGGCATGGGCCGGCCCGAGCAGCCGTGCTGCGTCAGGAGCCGGAGAAGCTCTCGCTGTCCCTCCCCTGGGCAGCAGCACCCAAGCTGCCCTTGTTCCCGACACCTGAGGGATTAGGCAGGCGCGTTTAAGGGACCTGCACGTCCTGGGGCTGGGGGCACTGCCCGCAGCTTGCTCTGCAGGTGGCAGAGGTTTGGCTGGGAGGGTTTAGAGGCTTGGGGCAGGTCAGGATGCATGTCCAGAGCCTCCCCTCCACCGCAGAGCAGAAGTACAGCCTGGGGCAGTCCAGTGGCTGGTGGCCATGGTGGGGGCCGTGGAGGACCAGCTGAAGCGCCTGGCCTTTCCTGCCCTGCGAGCCACGTGTCCTCGTGTGGCCAGGAGCTGCGGGACACGTGTCCTGCACACCAGGGAGCTCTGAGGTTTGTCTCCGAGGGAGATGCGCTTACAGGTCTTGTGGCGGTCCCACCAGACAGGGGGATGAAGCAACTCTTCCAGTTGCTGTGGGATTGCCTGGTTCTTGGGTGTTTTCGGTGCCAGAATGTGCTGCAAATATCATTTCACCGTGGAGCCAGGCCGCCAGATCCTCCCAGCTTCCTTGTCCTAACCTTTGCGTTGTTTTTTTGTAAACACACCGATAGCTCGAGGTTTATTTCTGTGGGCTCGTAAGTTGATCTTTCCGTGACTGCTGGGGAACAGTATTGCAACATTCCTGCCTCTTCAGCTAAGGACATCGTTATGAGGCAGAGTGTATTTTTATCGGATGAACTCATCCGAGCTCCCAGGGTAGGAGCGGAGCTGCTCATTCCCAATGTGCACCTCCTTCTCCCCCACTCACCATGCGATTCCCATTGAAATGCACTTGTGGAGCTCTTGTGCGGGATTAGCCGTGTGCTACGGCACTTCTGTTGCAGATGGTGACCTTAACAGCCAAGGACATGGGACAAAGCAACCCAGCCACATCTGGTTTTGCTCCTTCCCTGGGTGATAAGGCAGTATATAGAAGGACAGCTCTTTGCAAAGGAGCTTCCCTCTTGCTGCTCCCTCTTTTCCTGGATGTGGTTGCTATTGCCATCACTGGCAACTGGTCTATTCCTAGTCCTGAGTCCCTCTGAGACAGCCTGCACAGGCAACAACCTGCGCTCTCCAAAACGTTGCCAAATCCCACTTGCCCATAGCTCTGCAAGACCGTCCCTCTAGGGATGCGGCACTGGGACCAGCTCACTGCTAGAGACTTGGGAGAAGCTCCTGGCCCTGCTGCTCCCAGGCCCAGGCTGTGGTTTCAGGAAGCCAAGGCTGGAAGGAGCAGGGGTGTTAGAGCAAGCAAGTCTGCAGGTCCCAGAGGCAAAGAGAAGCTCCTCTTGTAGCCTTTGTGAAGATGTATCCTGGGTTGGTGGCTCCATTAGAGCACTTGCCTGTTGCTCTTGATGGTGAATTTGACTCTTTCACTGTGGAGACACCACAGCAAGGACAAGGCAGAAAAGCAAGAGAACAGGTGAGGGAATCTCCCCTAGAAATGCCCCTGGGGGAGCTGCATCCACACCACACCTTCCCCAGGGCGAGTATTTGCATCCGCTCTGTGCTGGCTGCGGGGCTCTCTCCAGGTAGGAACAGCAGACCGAAGAGCTGTGGGAACCGAAGGAGCTCTTCCCAGTGTTCCCAGTGCCTGTGCCCTGTTCTGCAACTAGTGGCGGGAGATCACTGCTAATTAAAACCTTTATGTGGAAACTTATTTTTCTTGCATGAAGGACTTATTCATAGGAGCCCAGCAGTCCTGTTTTTCCCCTTTCATAAAAATAGCGTATTCACCCGGTTGGTGATGTGATATTTTGCTCCAGAAGGGCACATTTTTCTACATGTTCTTTCCCCCATTTATTCCGCTAGTGCCCATGACTTCATTTATTTATTGTAAATAAACAGCTGATACCATTTCTTGCAAGCTCGCTTTCTGTGCTGCTCTTTGTTACTGTGCTGGCAACAAAACACTTAATTGCCCTTTGTCAGGCAGCAAATTTTTTGTACCCATCTGGACAGGGCTGTTTTAGCATGACAGTGCTAATTAACCCTGTGGCTCCCAGTCATGTCCAAGCTGGAAGCAGAGCCAGCCCTGCTGCCAGACCAAAGGGTTGGCTGATTGGAGTTCAGTAACGCCTACGAGACTAGCAGTGGGATTTGGGGATTTTTCTATTGAGGTGGAAAGTGGGGAATATCTAAAATTAAAATGACTCTGAGAGACAATTTTGGTAATTAAAGTCCCCATCTTGATTTCAATTTGCTCTTGAAGTATCTATGCTAATGGCCATGGGGCCCACCTGGATTTCAGCTGTTACAGCCCTGAGCATCTCTGGTACTGAGATGCTAATTGCTCTTCATTTAGCCTGCAGGAGCATGTGCAAAGGCCAATTTTTCAGCTGGATCTGATAAGCCAGATAGCTTCTGGGTAACTATATCTGGCTGTTATCTGGGGTACATCTCAGATAAATGTGCTATAGTGCTGGTGGGAGCTTGGAGCAGACTTTACCTGCGGGACGTTGGTGGTTACCTCTGCTTGGCTTTGTAGGAAAGAGGCTGGTAACTGACTCTGAAGGGCACTGGCAGAGGGATGAGGAGCAGAGCTGTCTTAGTTGAGCTGCACCCTTATGATTGGGCTTAGGGCAAGGTTTCTACAAATGGTGCCTCCATGCATTGTGCCAAGTCTAGAGTTTACATGGGATGAGGTTGTGAATTGTGTGTTTTCATCACTATTGCTGTCCTCTGGCTGGGACCAGGGTGGCTCTGTTGTGTGTCCTGGCCCTTTCAGTTTGCATATTTGGGCTTTGCTGCAAGCAGAGTCTCCGAGTGGCCTGAGGGGACATTTGGGGGCTGTAAGAGAATTTATTCATTTTGTCTGAAAAGGCTTCTCTTCTCCCGCAGGTTCTCCAGGTCAGATGAGCTGTCTCGGCACAGGCGCTCCCACTCGGGGGTGAAACCCTATCAGTGTCCCGTCTGCGAGAAGAAGTTTGCTCGAAGTGACCACTTGTCCAAACACGTCAAGGTGCATCGGTTCCCGCGAAGCAACCGCTCCGTCCGCTCCGTGAACTGATCGGTCCTGCTTTCCCCTTCCCGCCCAGCCGTCCTACAGCAGCCGATGACAGCACTTTGCTCACTATATTTCTAGTGATAATTTATTTGTCTTCACACAACAGTCAATGCTGTTACTTGATACCACCATGTCTGAGTGTCCCATGTCCTTTAAAGATGATTTGAGAATGAAGTTCTTTTTGGGTCAGGGGAGGGGGGTGTTCTTCCTTTTTTGTCTTTTTTTTTTTTTTAAGGATGTTATTTTCCTTTCCTCCTATCTTTCCCTCCTTTGCTGCTGCTTCTTTTGGAAATTACAGTGTTTTATTTTTAGCTGTTTTCTGCTGCACATGAAAATGTAAGAGTTGCTTGCTGCTAGTTAATTATAGCCCTGGCATTCCTGAGGGCTTTGCTCATGTACAGGCCATTCATTGTGAGTTTTTATTAAGCTGCTCTATTTGTCCAGTTTGGAAACAGCAAATTCCTTTTGAAATGAAAACAACTCCTTTGTTTTTGGGTTGCCTGAGCCAAGGATTTGTAGGGGCTGGCCATAGGAGGAGGAACAGTGGGAGTCGGGGAGAGGGGGAGGCGAGGCATGGCGGGTGCTGCAGCGTGCCCCCACGCCTCTCTCATTTCTCCAGCTCACATTTACCTTTTCCTCAGTTAGGGCTATATATAAATATTTATGTATATATATTCATACATATATATATGTATATATTTAAGCAAAGGTATATCCCAAACAAACCTGAAGCTCAGGCTGGGTAAAATGGCTTGGCGTGGAGGCTTTTTGGTGTGGCTCACCGCGTACCATGTGCATGCTTTTCCTGCCCTGTGCTGCCACTGAGGGTGAAAGGATGCCCACGCATCAAAAGAAATGCTGCTTTCCTTTGACTGTTTGGAAGCATCCACTGTCTTTAGCAGAAGATCTATTGTTTAGAGTGTAAAGCAACAGGAAGCCATTTGTGAGAATGGCTGCGTTCTGCTTCCATCTCCACTCCTGTCCTCTTGTGTGGTCCTTGGGGAGAAACCAGAGCACCAGCCCCCAAGGTGCCCGGTGGTCCTGGTGAGCACTGGGCATCCCGAGCATCCCCTGCCCACACTGGCTGGGGCTGAGCCTCTTTTTCCCTGTCCATTTATCAGGGTGTGCCAGTGGCTGGGGACAAAGGGAGCATCATGGCCTGGTGGGACAGCACCAGGAGATCTTCTGTCCCAGGGTGAGCTTCAGCACTGAACCTTCCCTTACCAACAGCCATGTCAGAGCTCCACACAGCTGGGCTGGGCAAATGGGTGAGAACAGTAGCCAAAAGAAACAAATTTATATGGTAGATGGCTAAGAAGGGAATTTAAGCAAATAATCAGATGGTAGCAGGCAAGCAATTTTGTTTGTGTTTCTTCTTCTTGTTTTGTTTTTCCTTTTGAACTCTGGCGATTGTAAGAAGCTTTAGAAGAAAATAGAATTCAGTAATTAGGAACGATTTTATAATGGATGTTGCATTTCCTTTCCATTCACAGACGGCATCTGTTTGTCTTTTTGTTGGCAAAATGGGAAATAGCTAACTGCCATCCTAGTGCTAGGCAGAGCAGGAGCCCGCGCTGTGTAAGAACAGCAGGTCTAGCTAAAGCGAATGCATTCCTTTTGTCCTCTAGAAATTAATATAAATGAGCTATCATCTATTGACTGGTTTATATCACATCCTATGAATGTATGTAAATAAAACTGTACATAGATGCATATCTATATAAAATATCTTTTAATAACGTATCAAAATTTGTGTAAATTGGAAACAAAAATACCTATAAAGCCAGTGTACATAAGTTACAATTCTGTATATTTTCTTTTGTTCTTCATAAAAATATATTTACTTTGACAATAAAATGAAAATGGAAATTTTATATCCCTTTTTGAAATTATTATTCATCAATTTCCTTTGTAGCCAGCTCTGTAATCAAGAAAGTGGTTGAAATCAAGTTAGTGCTTGAAATTTTGATTCACCTGGATGTAAGTTTTCAGGTGCTGGGGAACAGAGAGGTGATGGAACAGACCTCAAGCCACCTTCAGTTTTTCCTCACCTCAAAGCTCTTGGGAGGTGCGAGATGTTTCACCGGAGCTCTCACGCCTCGCCTGGCAGCCGCTGGGCCCCGAATGCCTTCTGTGGTTTCTGACAGCTGTGGAACAGGTCTGCAACTGACTATTAACCACAGTCAGGCTGTGGTTAATACATTAGAGCAAGCAGGTTTTGAGGAAATTCAAGCTCTAGGGGCTAGCATGAAGGAGGAGGGCTTCAGAGTCTGAGACGGTGACAGTGACTCGCTGTGTGACCCAGGGCAAAGGGCTCACTGCCATGTGCCTCAGTTCCTTGTCTTGTCAAACGGGGATGACAGTTCATCGCGGTGACACTGTGGGACTTGACTGCTGTGCGTGCGATCCGTGGATGGAAGGAGCCCGCAGTAAGACCAGTCATGGGATTAGATTGTGAAAGAATGGCTCAGCATGGCGGAGGTCTTGGTGCCAAGGCGCTTCAGTTGGCTCTGCTGCGAATCCCACATCTGAAGGAGAGATGTGTGGGACCTGCGGTACAAAGCATGCCTCAGGCCTGAGGAGAAGACACCATGTCCTGCAACAACCATTGCTTCCCATGTGCAACAACACAGGCACGAACATGATAGTCTTGTGGTTTGCAAGCTGGGACATCTCTTGCAATATGCTTTCGGGTGCTCGGCCTCCACTGGAAGAAGAAGCCAGCAATGTTATTGGTGTCCGCTTCTGAGTCTCCATGGGAGCAATGGTGCAGCAGGTCCAGATCTTCTCCCAGCAAGAAACACCCTGAGACTAATGGGGATCCCCTGAGACTTGGGGATTAAAGCATCTCCCTGAAGTACAGCCACCAAAACAGGCCAGCTGATGAGCCATGGATCTCCAGACCTTTATTTTTCCCAGAGCACTCCTATGAGCCTGGCAAGAGGACTGAGGGACGTAGCAGAGCAAGCTCTGGTCAGTCCGTGGTGGTGTTACCTCCTGAGATGTAGCCTGAAGACCAGAGTCCTAAGGACAGCTGCTTTAAGAGTTCTAATTGCATAGAAGCTTTAATTAGCAAACCTGCACCAAGAGGATCTCCGATTCCCTTCTGTTCTCACCCTATCGACATTATGCATTAAACAAGTGGCTTTATTTTAACCAGCGTCTCAGTCTCCTCCCCATCTCCTCTGGAGTTCTGATATTGCTGTAACATTGGGTAATTCACCCTGCAAGGTACTTGGGGCAGAAGTTGTTATTTTTTTCTGCAAGAGGCAGTACTTCCAGCTGAAGTGGAGTAATGCAAAATACCCACTCTTGGAGCACAGCAGTACAGAAATTTTAAGATCTAAGCTATGTTTTAGCCTGGAATATTGTCCATGAAACACTTATTCTCTCTTACTTTTTTTTTTTTCCTCTTTTCCTCTTCTAAGTACAGTTTCTGTGTGGTTTGTGTGTGTAGTTTTTTTCTTCTTTTTCTTTATTTTTTTTTCCTGGTTTTAGATGCTTAGCTGTAGGGAAATATAAGTTTATATAAAGTTGCAACATTTTGCTCAGGGTCATAGCTGCTGTGAAAGGAGAGTTAGTTCTGCATGAAAATTAATGGTATTTTCAGAGGTTTGTCACGAAAAAGTAGAAGAGTTTTGGGTGTTTGTTTTACATGGAATTACTGGCCTGCCTAGGCTGGGCTGTAGGTCTTGCTAATTCATGAGAAAAAGGTGGCTTTGCCTTAAGCCTGGTTACTCTAGCCACGCGAAGATAAACATATATTTAAGTTCTTTGATGCTACATCTGTAGATAGGTTTATTATGTCTTTGCTTTGGCAACTCTGCACGGTAAAGCACAGCATGGCATCGTTATGCATATACCTAAGTCTCATTGACTTGAGACATCTCTAATTGGCTTTCTGAGGCATGAATGGACACATGTGCAGTGTTACAGCCTTTGTATAATGACTGCGAGCCAGTCCCTAATGCTTGTGAGTGCTCTGTGTAATTCTGAACGGTTTTACTGCCGATTTCTGGCTGTTTATATTTTAGCTCTTCATCAGAGCTAGTGGTGGAGGAACAGTCATCTGGGAAGGTCATTCTCAAGGTAAGGATTAAGTGTAAGGAATGAGAGTAAAGTGACATTTCTGTAAGGTGACCTGACTTCTGTGACCTGCGGCTAATCAGAGGGCAGTGGAGTGATGTGTCCGAGACCACAGAGCAAAGCAGAGGGAAAGCGGGAACAGAACCAAGAAGTCCCAAATCTCCTTTGCCCCAGACAGTGGCACAGACTGCGTATCAATAGCAAACAGAAGGTAATAGAAGGCAAAGAGTGATAGGACGTGTAAGTGAGACATCAGATAAGCAAAGAAAGGTAAAGACGGGCCATGAGATAAAGTCGAGCTGCGCTGATAGCGTCTGCTTTTGGAAAGGATGCCAAGGAGAGAGAAATGAGAGCTCGCTTGCTGGTACATTGTGCTTGGGACTCGTCCAGGCAAAGCTCCCTAAAAAGGGTCCTGCTCCCCGACCACATTACATGTTTGCAACAGTTCCCTGCTCCCTGCCCTCCCTGGGGGTTGTTTCCACTTAAATCCTTGTGCCAGGAGCCTTCTCCTTGTCTAAATGGCCACTATACATTTAATCCAAACAGCCAGGTGACTCCAGCACAAAGCCAGTGGCAATAAGCCAGTGTTAATTATTACCCTGGGCCCCTTGGGTTATGTAAGCCTGGATGTGCTGTACCATGGGCACTCGGCTTGGACCTGCCCTCCCCGTCTGGGAGAAATACCAAGGACCTGCCAATGCACATAGAAAGCTGTTTGGAGCCAGCTGGGATTTTCCTTCTCCCCTTCTGACAGCACCTATGAAACCCGTTATTCACTCGGCTCAGTGATTGCCATGCTGTGTTTTCTTGTTATTCAGAGACATTGCTCTTAAAGAATGAGTTGTGCTAAGTTCCCACTGACTTCAGTGCAAGCCAAGGACAGTGACTGCCATGGTTTACCCAGGGAAAAAAAATCCCAGCTAAGACAGGAACTGCAGATCCCGGCAGGTCCTTGGCTTCATTCAGTTGTTTCTTCTGGGACATCTGTGCTTTTGTGGCTATCAGCCTCTTATCCCACAGGTTTTAGTTTTATTCTAGCTTGCTGGGGGGAAGGGGGGTTGAGGGTGTGTGGTGTGTGAAAAATAGATATTGTAAAGAATCTTCTGGCCTTAACACCTGGTGTGTGTTTGCATGCAGCAGCAGAGATAGGACTTAGTGACTCTTCTAGTCCAATGTTCCTATATTGTAAGGTTTGTAGCTACTCAGTGCTCAGCATTTCCCAGGGCTAAGCTTTGATCTGCTCTGCCTGCTCCGCAGGTCTTCCTCCAGCTGGAGCTGGAGCACATCCTCCAGCTCTTGCTGCATTCCCTGCCCAAGTACCACTTTTCTAATGGTTTTGTGGTCAGGCTGACTCAAAGCCCATGTTAGTACTTGGTCTCCTACATTGCTACAGCTGGATGAACGAACCTCTTGGCCCTTGGAGACATTGCTGTGGAGAGCTTTCATCAGCTCACCTGTCCTGCCCTATGGAGCGTGTATGCCTTGGCCAGCATGTTGCTGAGCCCCAGCTCTCTGTCTAAGCGTCCTGCAGTGCAGAGCAACATCCAGCAGTGCTCTGGCCAGCAGGAGCAGAGGGCAGTGTTTGCATCTCCACAGAGCCAAGTCGTTAGGTAAAATGGGAGTGAAATGCAGGGGTGACAAGTAACTGTTGGAGAAACCTGCTCTCATCTTGCTTTCACTAGTTGACAGTAACTGCCTCTGCTCATGTTGGAATTGTAACTGTCCTGAAAGGCAGAGAAAATCAAGGTGAATGTGGCCTATAATTTCCTGGAAGGGAGCGGAGAGGGGAATGAAAACAGAAAGTGAAGCATGTTATGGTGTAACAGACCCCATTTGGTCTTTTTCCAGCATGAATAGGTGACAGGCTCATTGCACGCAGGAAGGGCTTTGCGTCTTGTGTAGGAGGAGGGTGGTCTCAGCCAGCAGCCAGCGGCAGTCAGAGTGCAGAGCCCTGGGGCAACTGCAGCTCGGTGGCAGGGATGGCACAGAGGGGAGTCCCTGGGCTGCGCCTTGGGCAGCTGGCAGGCATGGAGAGACAGGGCTGGGATCACTCGCTGTTGGTCCCCTGGGTCCTTCCTGCTATAAGGACACTCCCTTTGCTCTTCTGGACACTGTAGCTGATTCTTGGAGGGGCCTTGAGTGAGTCTTAGCACTTCCATAAGCAGAAATGTTATTTATCCATATGACGCGGATACCGGGAAACTCAATAATTACAAAACTCTCTGAGATCTTTAGTGGAAACATCTATCCAGGAATTGTTTTGCATGTGACTGAGGGTGGAGTCCTGCAACCCACAGAAAGAAAGGTACAAAGAATCACTGTTCTGCATCTAAAAAAGCCTCTGGCACCTGCATCTCCTATTGACTCCAGCGGGCACCAGCTTGAGCCCTGCTAGTTATTCCAATGTTATGGTTGCAAATGCAGAGATGGGGCTGTTGGGCTGAAAGGAGTCCAGGCATTCAGTACGCTCGCCTTCCATAAGTGGAAGAGTGACGTGAATGTTCAGGTTTGGCTGTTGACTGCTGGCTTCTTCTGAGAAGACTATAAGTGGCAGCCAGGTAGTCTCTCACTTTTTGTTTCTCTGGTGTGTGTTGTTTTTCCATGGACAGCATGTCCTGGACCTTAGAGAGCTGGCTGGGGCTTGATTCATTCAGCCCGGCTGTCCCTGGTGGCAGATAATGCATCAGGGAGGGCAAAGGGCTTGGAAATTTTATTATGTCAGAGAGGCTGGAAAAACACCCTGACTGTGCTGAGGGCAGCAGCGCGTCTGCACGCGGGCTGATGGACAGGAACTGGGGTTTGACCATGTGGTGCTGCAGTTCTACGGGGCTGAGGTGGGATGTGAACGTCCTGGGGCAGGGCTGATGCGGGGAGCCCCTTGCTGTCAGTGAGATCTCTGCTTTAGCTGATGGGGGAACAGCCTCTGATGATGGAAAGGCAGATAGATGTCTGTCTCTCCTGGAAGTGGCAAGGGCTGCTGGGGAGGACCAGATTTGGCTGGAAGGGACGAGGAGTGATCTGTCCTCTCCAGAAAAGCCAGTTAGGGATTTACTTGGCTGGTGAGCTCTTCCTCTCGCTCCCTAGGAATTAATGGCACAACTGGAGGGTGTTCATTTACCTGCCACCCGGGACCTTTAGTCTCCTCACAGTGTATTCCAACAACTGATAAACAAACACACATTAGTAACACATTTCTCTTCAAGGGAGAGTGGGTTTTCTTTGGCCACCAAAGCTCACAACAGTCCTTCTCAAGCACTGCCCAGCTGCCTGAGTGCGTGCCCCTTGCCCAGTATTGCTGGCAGTGCCTTGCGGATAGTCCAAGCTTCTGCATGAGATCAGAGGCACCCATGAAAGTTTAATGCGAATCAATCTGTGTCATGCCTCAGGAAATGATTAGCAAATTAGAATCAGTCCTGATGACTTCATGAGAGTTACCTGATCCCTGGTGGCTGGAGGACCATGAATCCAGGGAGAGCTGGAGCTACCTCCTTCGTTTTGCTCTAGCAGTCGCATGCTAATCTCCATGGAACAAATTAGCTGTGCTAAGTTAATAACAATATTTGGCACTTCACTAGCATCTCTCAGCTGAAGAGCAGAACGTGCTTCCCACTGGGGATTTAAGCCTTTCAAGCCCCCTGAAGAGTAGTTGTCACCTTCATTGCACAAAGGCAGAAAATGGATTTAAATGATTTGACTAGTATTTCTTGGGCAGCTTGTAGCAGAGCTGTACAGCAAACCCAAACACAACATTTCCTTCTCACAGGCCCAGACCTTCATCACATGAAACGATTTTGAGACATGTACACTAATGTGTAGATGCGATTAACTGAAGCACACTGGGGAGGAGTGGGGATGCATTTTAGCCCTCTGGATAGGCCTAAGATCTGTACTGTAGAAAACCATGAGGTCAAGCACAAGGGGTGACAAATGTGTTCATTTTGCTTATGTAGCATGAGTGACGTTGGAGCAGGTGTACTGTGGTCTCTGCGGCTGCTGCAGAACCCTGGGGAAAAGGAGGGGACAGCTTGGCTGTATCTGCTCGTGGATTTTTGAGTCTCTGCAATGGCCCTAGGTGGCCTCTGCAGATGGGTTCATATTCTTCTGTGGGGGCCCTCTTGGGTCCCACATTAAGTGGCAAGAAGTTCAGCTTGATTTCCTTTTATTGCTGACTTTGTCACTCCATAAAGCACTTCTACACTGTTTAAAACTTCACCCTTATGGTGTGAAGCTGATTAGCACCCTCAGAGGATTCCTTGTGCTAAAATCCAATGTGTACCTTGCTGGATCTTCCTATTCATCTGCCTGCAACCTTTCCTTCCTTGACTTTGAAACTTTCCGCTTATCAAGAATCTCCTCAAACTCATTTGTTTTAAAGAAAATGACCAGTTGCTGATGTACTGTATGTGAGCTATCTATCTAGCTGTTATCTATTAACACAAACATTTTGGATTGTGTAAGAGTGCTCATTTTGAAAGTTGGTACAGAAGATCTAGTCCAATTTAATCTCTGCTGTTTATTCTAATCTTTTATTCAACTTCTGCAACTAGATAATTTGTGTTGGAATTAATAAACTCTACTCTTTGTTGTGATAAGTGCTAATTATTGTTTTCAAGGCAGTTAATTGGATCAACAAATAACTAGTCACTAGCTAGAGAGATGTGCTGCTGAGAAACAGGTTTTTGCCTGCCTTGTTCATAGTGACTACTTAGGTACGTGTAATCCACCCAGAAACCTCATAAGTAGGGTCTCTGTGACATAGACGCAGTATATTTGTAGAGGCAGGCAGTTTAATCAGATGGGCAGGACAAAGAAAGAACAGTTAGGGCTGCTCAGAAAAAAAAAAAATTCAATTTCACTAGGAAATGCCAAAATTGTTCGCCAGAAGATATGAGGGAGCATAAGAGAAAGCTGGACTGCTAATGTGGTGGCAGGCAGTTACTGGGGATGCTGGCTGTCCTGGTTCAGGTCCCAGAGCTACTGGGTTGGTCCCTCAAATTGGCTACATTGAAATGGTGCTCCTTTCTTGTTTTCTTGCCACTGAGGCTTCCCTTGTGAACTGAACATGTCTTGATTTTACCAGAAAAGCTCTATTGATAAGCTAATGTAAAAGACAAAAGTATGCAAAACTTCATAGCCTGCTGAGGGTTTTACTTAAGTGAGGTGTTGTTTGGGGACTTACTGAGGTCATGCAGCTATGCAGCGAGAGCAAGGAGTGCAATCCAGTGAAAGCACTTCTCTCAACTTTTGTCCTTGAAGAGCCCTTATGAGTCACATCTGTGTCCACACTAATGGAGGAGCCCTGGGACCATGGGTCACAAAGGTTAGTACAGGCAGTGGACGACTCTCCATAACCCCTTTGTCTCTACTCTCTGAGCTTCCTCTCTCCTGCCTGGTCAAGGTCTTCCACCAGTCAAAACTTTCCTGTCAAATAAGCTTCAGATTTTGTCTTTTTTTTTTCTTCTTCTTTTTTTTTTTTTTCTTTTTTCAGATATATATTTTGTCATATGGGAATTTTCAGGAGAACTGTCTGGTTTTGTTCAAACCTCAGCAGCTATCTTTGAATTTGACTTTTCCCTCACTTTTCAGCAACCCCAGAAATATGATTTTTCATGACAAGGCCCTTTTCATATTCCAGGGCAAATGCAACACTGAAGAGATGTGAAGACTCAGCTAAAGTTTTTAGGGCCTTTAATTAGAGGCAGCCACAACACAGTGATAGTTCTGACTAGCGTTGCAATGTGACAGCTACCATCATGAGGGAAAAGAGAAAATATTGCAGAGAAAAGATGTTCAGATCCTCTAGGTCATATTCTCAGTCATTTCTAAACTGTACCCTCCACCTTGCCTTGCTTTCTCTGGTCAGAGATACTGTTTAGGCAATGCAGTGGCTTTAACTCCCATACATTGTTAGACAGACACAGGGACACTGGTGGCCGCCTTGACAGAGGTGGAAACGTGATTTGCAGACCTGACGTCCTGCCTCGTGTTTGATCTACGTGCCTGTGGCTGCCAGGTTGATAAGCAGAACACGGATTTGGAGCCCGTCCCATTCAGGCTCTGAGTGCGGAGACCAAGACAAAAAAATGGTCTCACTCAAGGGAAGTCTCGGCTCTGTCAGCAAAGGCTAAAGTCTTACTGAATTTATCAGAGCCTTGGCTTTACCCTGTTTGTGCTTGAGCACCTCCCTGCTCAGGGTTGATGACTTCAGGCTGGTCCCAGGTGGGATGTGTGATTCCCCGCAGGGCCTGGGGCTAATTAGAGACCTCAGCAGAGGGCACCTCCAGGCCCCTGTAAGGGGAGGAGCTCAGGGGCTGGGTGGGGTGGTAATGGGGTGCTTGTGGCAGGCCAGGGGTAACTATTTGGGTGCAGGCCTCTCCAAGACTACTCAAGGAAAGTCTGCAGGGAGGAGCAGCTGGCCTGTGCAGAGATATTTTGAGGAGCGAGCCTTCAGCAGGTAATGTGCTGGGGAAGGCGTCACTGACATAGTTGAACCCCTTGAGGTTGTTTTTGAGGAAAAGAGGGTCCTTGCAGGAGTGAAAGTGGCTTGAGGGTAAACACTGTTCTCTTGTGTTTGAGCCCACACAGTGATGAACCGTGCTTGGCTGGGAGGAAGCTGAGGTGTTCTGACCAAGGTATCTGAACTCAGGGCCTGGGTTGAGCCTGGCCTAGCCCAGGGGGACGTAAGGTCGACCCCTGGCTCTGTTCAGGTGGCCAGAACTAGGCTGCACCCTGAAGTGTGACTTAGGGGATCGTGTTCCTGTCTGGACGTGTGCTTGTTTCTCTTCTCCTGGCACAGAATTGAGGACTTCCTCCTGCTCCACTGTCATACTGTGAAAACAAATCTCTTCTCAACTCTTTATTTTCCTCCTCTTGGGATAGAGGAGGCTGTACGCTGAGCTTTAAAGGCAAGCATATAGGCTGTTTTTGGGGAAGTGGGGAGGAGCAAATGCAACTTAGCCTCTGAGCTAGAGAGTTTCCTAGTACAGGGCACAGTCCAGATTTTTCCACGTGTGGGCCTGAGCCCAGACATCACCCTGACAACATGCGGGAACATAAATACAAACAAAAATAACTTCCAGATGAGGGATGTATGCAATGTCTTGTTTTACTGGCATTTATGCTTGCTTATTTGGCTGAAGTCAACAATCAACTCTGCTTATTGCAGCAGGCTAGCAGGAGGATGCTAGGAACAGCAAAAATGCCAGTTCAGCTGAGCCCACATCCCTGGGGGACGTGAAGCCCATGACAGTCATCTCAGGGAGGCTCCACACAGTGGGCAGAGGGAGGCAGGGCCCAGGAACAGCCTTATCAGAGTGAAATCTTTTGGGAGACCCTCACCTGTAATAGTTGAGGAATTCTTTGGGCCCCATCTCATGAGCCTTCTCTCATCTGACCACGTTCCTTCAGGTCCTCTCTTTTCAGGTCCATATAGGACTGCACCCTCAGGAAGTGAGAGCAGTCCCCTGAGGACAGGAGGCTTTGCACTTTTTTTTTTTCACTTTGCAAGTGATATTAGTGGGTTTTAAGGTGTATCTCAAACTCCTTTAAAGTAGTATCTCAAACTCCTTTTTAAAGTCAGAAAATAAAAATTTTATGTCTTATGCTCACGCATACGTGTACATATATAACTCTTTTTCTATACATATGGTTGCTTAGAGCAGTATATTTTTGTACTACCAGGACACTTAGACGTGATTCTGTACTGCAGCCCTTAGAAGAGATTCTGGTCTACCTAACCACTGAATTTCCTGTTGTATTATCCCCAGCAGTTCAGGGCAACATCATGGAAAACACCAGTTTAAAGCTGGTGAGAGGGGGAAAAAAAGGCTAACTGGTGCTGGGTGCCCTTGTGTGTACTTATCTTTTATTCTCTGGAAAAATTAGTCTGTGGCTGTAGCCTGGTTTTATTACAATAGTCAGTCCCTGATGTTGCTGCTTTGAGTCTAAGAGGTCTAAAAATAACTGAATAAATCACTCAAATGAGGCAGTAAGCAAATAGATTTGCCCACCTGTTTATTAATAAACACTTGCACCCGAATCTATATTTCTATATTAGAACATGGCTCTGCATCTCCTGTGGGTATAAAAAGAAAAACACCTGGCAAAGAGTGAGGGCAGTAAGGCAAGTACAAAGTTTCCACAGTAAACATATTTGTGTTTGCTGAGCAAGTGTTGCCTTAGGAAGGCAGGAGAGGCAAGCAGTGAGCGCTTGCTTGCAGAGCCTCGGATTACCAAGCACAGGGAGAGCTGACTCCGACAGCTGCAGGTCTGCAGATTGCAGCTAGATTGAAACATGGGCAGTGTTTTTGGGAGAAGGGACTCACAGGCATCCTTCCCAGCCTCTTTCAACGCCGACTGTATGCATGCAAAGTCCAAGTGCACTTCCTCCTTGGAGTTTGGTTTCAGAAAACAGCCAGGGGATGGTGCAGTAGTGAAGCTGAGCTTTGGTGGGTTTGTTTATGTTCTGGGGTTTACCACTTGGAGGGTTCCTCCGCAGGATGGCTCAGCATGTGCTCTAATCCTCACCCTTGTGGAAATATCTCTGCTGCCTTGCAGAGCAGTCCTTTCTCAGCATCAGCGTAGAGGTGACCCACGGTGAACCTTTTCTGGTGGGACCTGTGTTCGTTTACTGGCAGAGCTGTAACATGGGGGGAAAGGACAAAGGAGGCAGGGAGGAAGCTGAAAATGACTGTGCTTGGTGTAGGGTTTATGGGGGGTGTGTGTGTGTGTGTTGGGCTGCCCTGATGGTGAGTGTGGTATGCTTGCTGTAGGATAGAGGTAGCTGAAAAAAAAAACCAAAAACAACTGGATGTGACCATCCTGATGGCTCCTCTTGCTTTCTCTTCACTGCTAGAAGCTGTGGTGCACGGCTGTCCCATTTGTGTTTCTGCCCCCTCACAAGGTCAGCTGGAACATGCTGAATGAGGGACAGAAGGATAGCAAAAAGCAAGCAAGGTAATATCTGACTGGGATGTGTTGAGGTGTGGCAAATTTCAGGACTGTGTCTGGGTGTCTCAAGTCTTTATATGCAGTTTCCTAGCTCTGCAAGTGAGACCCAACAGCTCGAGCAAGGATGATACCTCCTTATAATTAAACAAATTGTTTTGCATTAGACTAAGACAAAATTTCCCATCAACTACCTCCAGCTGTAATGGTGCAAAGGTGATGACAAGCTTTCATCAAAGCATGATCTGAGCACATGACAGACAGCTGCACCTGGAGCTGGCTCCTCTAATGTATTTATAGAGCTTTGGGTTCCCCTCTTCCACCAGCAGTGGCAATAAAGATTGTTTTTGTGAAACTGTTGGTCAGTATTATCATATTTCACAGCTTTATTTTACATGGTGATTTTCCTGACTACAATGTGTCGTGATAGCGACTGCTATCTGCAATTGAGATCTGTCTGCAGTTCCCTCTTGGGAGAGGAGTATCTCCAGGTCAGACATAACTTTTTTTTTTTTGAGCTAAGTTAGGGAGTAGGAAGTAGAGAAGCATTTTTCCTTTTAATTTTCATTAAGAGCTGTGTCCAGTAGGGATAGGTATAGTCAGAGACACATGGGACCTGGTCTAGGCAGATCAGAACTGCAGAAAATTGCTGAAAGCAGTGGTCTACAGAAGTCCTCCTTCAGTATATGACTGCCAAAGATGTGTCGCTTTGATCCTGAAATAGGAGCTGACCAAGTGAGGTATCTCTGCAGCCTTCCTTGGAGTGTCCTTGCTCAGCTGGAGGGCAAGCATAAAGTAGCCTCAGCTAAGGGGCCCCTCCTGGCTGTTCACAGGTTTTCATTGATGAAAAGTTCATGTTGAAAGCTGGGAAAGGAATAACCTGCCAGACATTTGAAAAAGCACTAAGGGAGGCTAGACATGTTGAAGCAATAGGAGGGGATGGGTCACTTAATTTTGCCGCAGCAATCTCTTTCCATTTGGTTCTACTTGCTGGGCCCAAGGCAAAGCGTAACTCATCCCAGAACAGTTGTCCAAAGGACAGACTCTAATGAGGTTAAAAATGATTCACGCTCATTCTCATTACCTCTTAAAATAATGTGTAATGCCATTAGTTTGTGGAAATCTTTGAGAAGAACATCCTTAGACATGTGTTTCAAGTGATTGTCAGACCTAAAAGATCAGAGGAAGCAGCTCCCTGCCTGAGTATGGTGTTACATGATTTCTGGTAGGAAGCAGCTGTCGGAGCCTGTGCCACTGAGGATTTGGACATTATTTGGGATACACATGAAAATTTCAATGGTCTCATGGCTGCACAGCTATTTCTGAAGTACCTCCACAAGGCAACCACTAATACAAAGTGAGCTGCATGTTTTTAAACAAATAAGAGGATTTAGGTTAAACATTAACTTTTGGTCATTTCAGCTCTGATAGCTTTGGCCTTCAGGTTGATCATTTAATAAGCTCCTTCCTGTTGCTACAGCAACTGCAACCCTGGAACACCTTGATGTTCAAGTCAGCAAAAAAATAAAATAAAGCTTGTTCTGAAATTTGTTCAGGCTTCTATTGATAAGTGTCTGTGCTCAGAGTCAATTGTTCAGACAAACAAGGCTCGGAAATGTACCGTGGGGTTTAATGCAATCCTTGCACAACCCCATCCCAATCCATCGGCTCTTGCGCACAGCTGAGAAAAAAAAAACTTGTATTTTTTTTTTGCCCTTCTGACATGCATTAAGCCATTCAGTGATGCTGTTTCAAGAAAGCAAACAGACTCGTTTGTTCTTCTTGGTGAGTTATCGTTGTACGCAATGTAATTCTGGCACAAGAACATGCATGCCCTCCTCAATCTGCTGTGCACCAGTGAGTGAAGTGCGATGCAAACTGACTTTTAGAAGGACAGCTTTCATCTGCATCTCCTCCCAGCATGTGCTTGAATGCAGCACCATGCCAAATCTCAGCTGCCTTGCCTTCTGTCCCTTTCAAATACAACTTATAGCCAGAAGGTCGTTTCTTCTTTGAGCCCTCCCAGATTTAAAGCATTTGAAACTTACCCTAAATGCTGATCTTATTTTACAAACAAGTTCTGGGATAGCTTCTCAGCTGGTGTAAATCAATATTGCCGTGTTAAATACACTGCAGCTGTGCCATTTAATGCCAGATGAGGTTTTGGCTAGTTGGTTTTGCAGCAGTAGAAACTTTTCAGTTCTCTTGCCTTCTATTAATTTTATTCTTAACACTGTGTTTGAGTTCCTCTCTCTAATTTTCAAGGACAACTATTGTTTTGTATTGCTATGTCTGGGCAATTGCATCTCCATCTCTGACATGTGCAGAGGTCCAGAGTTTAGAGGGGGAGCAGCATGCACTTTTCTTTCTAGGAAGAGTGCTCTCCCTGAGAGGTAGCAATATTTTAATGAGATGTGGGGTTAGCTGAGTGCTCATCAAAGCTGATGGCAAAGCTGTCTTTAGAGCACAGCCCTGAGGGCATCTTGTTTGAGCTGTGTTTCACAATTGTTTTTAAATGTAAAGCTTTATGGCTTAATTTACAGTACAGCTGGCAGGAAACTTTTTTTCTTCCTTATCCTAAAGAACACTTGAAGCCTTCTAAAATAGTCCTGCTCCATGGTGAGATGAACTGACAGCTCCCAAACTGGAGGGCAGAAGCAGCTCACTGGAACTAGCTAAAGGTCCGGTCGTTTGGATTCTTCTGGGGAAGCTTAAGCATATTTCAATCGGCAGTCTGAATCCAGGCAGCCTGAATCAGTCTCCTGTGTTGGGGTGGATGGCCTGGCCAACAGTGCTTTGCTGCTTCATGCTTTTACTTCCTGATCTGGTTCTGAAAAGTACACCCTGGACCTGAGATAACATTTTTCCTGAGCTGTCACTATGAAAGCTATTCCCAGGAACTGTTTCAATTTCTGTGAGTCTGCATTTTCTGTCAAAATAACATTTTTGTCAAAAACCTCCAGACTGTTTCTCATCCAAAGCCTGTTGAAGTCAATGAAAAACATTCCTCTTCAAGGGAATTTTAATTACTATTAAGTATATCAGAATAAAAGCATAATCACATTAGGAATTTGCTTTCTTGACAGAGGTCCATATTGATCTTTGTTTTTTTCTGCACTAATGAGAAGTAGGAATGGGGCTATCAGGTAAGGGTCTGGACTTCCACTTGGTCTGAAGAAATGGGGTATGAGACGGGTTCATGCCTGCCAGAAAGCTTGTGTTCCTTTCCCTCCTGGAATAGTCAAGCAAGGATAGCCTGCTGCAAAGGACAGCCTTGGTCACACAGTAATATTGTGGTCAGATGTGTGTTAATATAAACCCATGCTGAATTTAAAAAAAAAAAAAAGCAAAACAAAAACAGTTCGTAAACCAGAAACATGGCCTTTTCTTCCTCCCTCAAAACTTTTGGCTGATAGAGCATCATAGATCTTAAACATGTCTGGAAGATGTTCAAGAGACAACAGTTGCAACATCATCGCTTAAGGAAGAAAAGTACATAATTAAAAACAAACGACAAAAGAGAAATGAAATCACCTCTCCACCTAACTTCTTCCACAGGCATGCATGTGTGTACACACACACACATACACACATTCTCTCTCTCCCTCTCTCTCTCTCTTTCTCTCTCTCAAAATCTTGGTGAGCTATTAGCCTGGATGTTACTCAAGTCTTGGAGTGATCCAGTTCTCTTGGGAAGAAGAAGAAAGAAAAGCTGCCAACTTCATGCATCAAGTGGAACAATAATCCTGAGCTAAGAGAAAAGCTTCCAAGTCTTCAGATGGTGAATTATTTATCTGCTGACATAGAACAATACACACTTTGTAGTTGATGTACGAGATTTCCTATGTGTGTCGCATTAGAAAGCATGGGGGTGTGGAGTTGTATAATTTTACTCTTTTTTTTGATAGGGGAAACACCCGCTCCCTCCACGGCTTTAAAATCTATAATTAGCCACAAGGGAACCCGAATGTCTCCAGCAGCCCTTTCTGAGGTGTTTGGTTATGTTACTAGGACCAAAGGATGCTGTTGGCAAAAGTTGTTGGAGTCAAAGCCCCGGGATTATCTGCCAGCCCCTAGGGCTGGAGCATCCCAAAGGGCCCCAATCAGTGCACTGCAGTTGCTTTTTAATTTCTTCTTTTTTCCTCCTCCTGCATTATTTTTCTTTCTCTGACTTTGAATCTGTCATAAGGATTTTGTCTTCAAGACTGCCTGTAAAATACCTCTCACCAGCGTGCTCTTGGGAGGGTAATGGAAACGTGGTTTGTGATTCAGCAGGGAATGCCACCTTAGAAAGTGAGCCTTCATCCCAGGATGGCCAAGCCTTGGCCCTGAAGGTGAGACCTGGCTGAAGGCAACTGCTGTTGGGATTTCGTTGCCTGAAGCCCCGAGTGGCAAGAACATGGCTCATTTTACCTAGAAAACACCTGAACTATTATGACTTAGTCAAAAACAACAACAACAAAAAAACACCCTATATAAATAGCACCAGTTATCGCAGGGAAAAAGACTTTGTATCCTGTCACAAAGCTTTTGAGTCAGCTTTTAATTGCTTTAATCTTTATTGAAGGTAACGTTCTTCTGTGGACCAGCTGCAGTACAGCCTGTGATCAGCAAACTGGTGCTGTGCTCCCCAGCATCCCTGAAGTAGGCAAGATGCTGTTGCAGCAAGAACTGCTAGAAATAAACCCCGGTACTGCCCTCATGCAAAAAAGCACCCACCCTGCATATTTACTGTGGGTAATGTAAGGCCAGGTTATGGGCCATAAAAATACTTTGGAGTTGTTCAGCAGCGTTAAACACAACCATCTCTTGGTGGAATAAGTGCACATAACTGCTAGGTAGATGTCCTCTGCCTGGCCGGTCACGCTGCCTGCCCTCTGTGCTGGCTTTCTCAATGGAGAGGCCCAGGGCTGAAGAGAGCAGCTGGTCGTGGGGGTCAGGGTCGGGGCACGTTGTGTTGCCATTGCCCGTTTGGGAGATCAATACAGGACTTCGGCCTCCGCCACTTCAGCACCTTTCGTTGGGACTATCCTCACTCGCGTTTAATGTGAAACAGGTTGGGTGTGTCCCAAGATCACAGTCTGGGGAGTATGAGTGTTTTGTCCAGGTTGCTCGCGTGCGTTGATTCCTATTTGGATGCATTGTCTCTGCTCCTGGAAACTGTCTTTTGATGTGTAGCCCTCAAAGTAGGAGAGAAGGGGAAAAAAACAGGCATGGAGGAATGGGAAGAAGATGAGGATGCAATAGCTCCATCTCAGGTCCTGCTGTAAAATAACTTCATGCATTGGTTTTCAGAGAGCTCAGTGACAAGCGCAAGGCATCTTTTAATTGAAATACTGTGGACGGGATGCCAAAAATAAACCATTTTTGTCTGTCCAAAGAAGCTACCCTCAACTTGTGAGGTGTCTTTCAGAAGAGGACAAAGCTGCATGGAAGAGCAAGAAAACATGGTGTGGGGTTGTTTCCCCTCCCTGACCTAATGTGAAGACTGGTTCTCCTCGTGGTGAGGTGTCCAGGCTTTAAACAAGATAGGAGACCGTTTCCAGTTATACTAATCAGGCCAAATGTCAATGAAGCTGATTTAAATCCATTCCCTCAAGCTCAGCTCCCTACCTGGGCTGTTGTTTTGCAAAGGAGTGTTGATTACGATTAGTGCTGATAATCACTTTTCTGATAGAGGTGTTATAAACCGCGGTTTTATCTTGTGGTATCAGTACCAGCAAAGGGAGAAACCACAGCCATGAAACTTTACACCGCTTGCTGCATTCAGTCAACCAGCTTGGTGCAATAAAAGAGCTCACACAAATCTCCTTTCAGAGCCTTTGCTTCTTTGTCTCAGGATCACAAACACCTGCAAAACTCTCTGCAAATATCTAATCGCCACCTGTAACGTGACCAAACGGCGGCACCATTCCCGGCCTTCATCACCTTCACTGTCCTGGGCAGGGATTGCCAAAGTTGCTCTTTGCCTTCGCTTTCTTTGAGCTTACGCAACTCTGCTGTTCAGCGTGTTGCAGAACAGCCTGGTGACTGATGAAATAGCTTGCAGAGATGACAGGACGGAGTGTAGGTCTTCTCACAGCACTCTTGGAGCACAGCCACGTGTTGCTATGGGTTGGGGTCTGTCAGAAAGCTTCAGGCTTTTTGACCCACATGTTCATGCTAAGCACAAGGTGATGATTGTATATTTGGAACAAGGAAGAACTCCTCGGACCTTGCAATTAATTTGGGTTTGTATCCAGAACCGATGTTCTTTCAAACCCTAGTATTTTCTGTCTTAAGACCTCCCTGTTCTACAGGCTTGGGATCCCACCAGCACAAAGGCATTTTGTGGTACGTGTTCAGAGTAGCAAACAATGTGCCAAGTGTACATCAGGAGTGGAGGTAACGTAAGGTCATTTGGCCTGCTGGCACCACCAAAACCCTCTTGACCCATAAAGCTGTGTATGCCTAGGTGCCCTTTATTCAAAGTGGGGGGCATTTGACACGTGCCCATGCCTGTGTTGTGTTGGTGGGGTCAGCTCTGCAGTGGGATGTCAGCAGGAGCTCAGCTGAAACCTGCCTCACCTGGGACCTTTTGTAAGCTCTAAGATAGGGAAATCAGCTCTTTATCTCCTTGGAGAGATGTGTCCTGGATCTAAGAATGTAACTGCCTCAGAAATAGGGGTTTGTAGGAAGGGCTGAGATGCTCTGCTGGCTGTGCTTCAACCTCATTCAGTTAGTGACGTTTCCACACAGGGAAAGTGGGCACAGAAGTAGCTGAACCTGACATTACCTGTTGAGTTGGTCTTACGATCGCTCTGGGTCACTTTTATAAATACTTCATCAGCAGGTGCTTGCTGCAGGCTGCAGCACGTTGGAAGATGATCAGGCAGGAGCTTTGCCTTCAATAAAAGTATGAGAGAGAGAGGGGCTGTCTAGTTTGGCCCGCATGCTGTTTTTAAACCTTTTTGGAGAGAGGCTCTTCTGCATTCATTTAAAATACGGTTAAACTGTTTGCAATGAAACAGTCGGGAGCTTGCAGCAAGATATCTGTACATCTGCCAAAAAGCAGGGATGCAGAGGGAGCGATGCAGCCTGGTGGCACGTCAGTGCTGACCCCCCTGCGCAGGAAGGGGCCACCACGCGGTGCTGCTCCCGGCAGACCTCACACCTCGCCCTGCATCCGTGTGGGTTGTGGTGCCGAGTGGATTTGTTGAGGAGGCCATGGCAATGCCAGATGTTATCAAATCCAGACAACTTCACTTCTCTGAGCCTGGAGGAGACTGCGTGCCTTCCTAGGTTAAGGTCTGGTAGGAATCCCGTTCCCAACCAGCATAAGAGCAAACAGATTTTGTGCCTCCGAGAGGCTGAGCTTTGGAAATTTCAGCCTTTAATTCTCACTGGTGTGCGTGCTGACGGCAAGTCCGTTCCTCCTGAGGAAGGCACTGCCCTGGGACAGCTGACAGGGTTCACTGAACTGGAAACTTGAACCTCTGTAACTCTTTTTGGACCCTGTATCTGCTTAGCAAGTCTTTCATTTTAACCAGTGCGCTCATGTGGCACAGTTTTAATCCTTCACTGCTTTTGAAGAACAGTCGCTTAAAGTGAAATCTCGGCCTCAGAGGAGTCAGTGGAAATTTTGTCGCTGACTTTGGGCACTCCTCTGCCTTTTGTGTCCCCCCCCCTCAGGGTGCTGAGCGAGCAGAGGGGAGGGTGCTCGAGTATTTCAGGTCCCAAACGAAGCCAGGGGGCTGGGAGGAGGAAGTTGGGGCGCCCAGCTGTGCATTGAGCTGCCACTGCCAAGGGCCTCCTGCCAAGTCCTGGCTAAAGTGGGTAATATGTACTTTACATGCCCCATAGACACGGTCTCTCCTTGCTCGGTGTCGAGGCCACGACGTACCAAGCGCTTCTGTGAGAAAGAAAAATACGCAGGTAAATAGTGGCAGCCCTTAGCTCCAAACATGTCTCGGTTGGTTGCTCCTGTTTTCTTGTCCAAGGAGTGGTTCAGCTAAGGGAAAGGTGATTTGAAGCATTACCAGGGCATGGAAAACACCTATTAAAAGTGGAATGCTTTGAAATACTGGAAATGGCTCCCTTGTGCAAGAGTGGCTGTTTGCCTTGGCCACTGACCTGTCCTTAGCAATATTCTCTCCTCACAAAACTGTCCGAGAGCTCCAGAGTGATCCTTGACCTGGAGGGAGTCGGAGCTGGGTAAATGTCCTCCTCCCCACCAACCAAGGGGCTAGCTGGGAGAAATGGTGAACAACAAGAGTGCCTTTGAACCCTCTGAAAATATCTAGAGAGATGGTGAACACTGAAGGGAGGGAGGGAAGGGAATAGGGCGCTTACTTTAAGTAATTCAGGTTTGAGTGTCAGGAGTAAAAGGCTTAAACTGAGCAATGGAAACCGTAGATTTAAATGTCAGGGTATATTTCCTAACAGGGATTTCTGTCAAGCTGTTGGATAATCCCAAAGGAAAATGGTGGAAATATCATACATTAGATATTTCTCAAATTAGGTTTGGATAAAGGCAGCAGAGAATAGATTCTAGCAAAAAGCAGTTGAACTAGCTAATCTAGGAGTATTTTCCCATCTCTAAAGTGTGATTTATGCTATAAACGCTGCCAGACCCTGCAAACTAATCTGTTGTGTTAAAAGTGACTCAAACATGATTGCTTATATTTTTATACCCCTCATGATCTTAAGCTTTTGGTTTGCCAGGAAGAGCTGGAGTATCCAGGACACACTTTACTGTGAATGGGTTTCATGAACTATAATTACCAGGCAATAAATCCATACAAGTGGGAAACCTCTCAGCTCTTGTGCTGGATAATAGGAATGGACAGGAACTGACTTTTCTGGGGGGTTACGTTTTTGTGTGAACTTGGAAGGAATTGAAACACAAATGCTACTTTTGAAGGGCCAGTTAGGGCAGAGGCCACAAAATTGCTCTTTACATTAACAGTAAAAAATGTATTTGCGCAGCTATTTCTTGGATGGAGGCTAGTGCAGCGACAGCTGGTTTTAATTATGCAAACAGATGCAATAGCTGAGCAATTACAACTTGATCACGGGCCCATGAGAAGCGAGGGGATCTTTAGCAGTCCGTGCTTAAACTACTTGTGTTGGGCAGGATCAGACCCCCAGGTGAGAAATCTTGCGGTCAGCCCAGTGGTTTGGGAAGTGGCTGGGAGTAAGACTTCTCCCATGGCAGGCTCCGTTCGTGCTCTGGCACATCGCGGTCTGATTTGGGGGTGAGTATGGGTCCTGGGGAACGCCCAGCTCGACTGTGGTTCATTGGCTCTGCTGGACTTTCTTCCTGCTTCCAATGGCGTAAATGACAGGAAAATATGACTAGGAGCATCCCTGGGCAGTTCCCTGCCACCATTTGGGGGAGTTGGCAGCTGTATCTTGCCAGGGGAGTTTGCTACTGATCATCCCTGCAATTACTATCAGGGTAGTGGATTTATGAGAGACCTCAAAATAAGTTTCATATTACTACAGACACACTGCAAAGAGAGTCTCTTGCCCAAAAGAGTTTAAAATTTAAACTCAAATATGGAGCTATTGATCTGTGAGTGTTTTAGGCACAGATCACCAAGTACCCGAGGACAGCCAGGCTTACCACCCCACTGAAGGCAATGGGACTTCGATTGTCAGTGATGATATGAGTAGGGTTAAGCCTCTACAACTGGTATTTCTTTATTCAATGTCTTTAATTATTATTTTCCTCTCCCCGCACCTTAAAGGGGATGTACAGGCTATCAACAGGTGGGCCACAGCTTCATCTGCGTATGAATGTATATGTCTATATATGTATAGATGTATATGTATGTATAGATACATGTTATATATACTATACAGAATTTAAAAAGAGGTAAGTACAAGCTCCCAGCTGCCCAAGTGCAGCATTCTTAATATCATCAGTCACAGGGCTACACTGGAGCAAAGACCTAGCACTGCTGAGAAGGACAAATATGAACTTATCAGAGAAAAGATGTGCAGTTCCTTGTGCATTCAAGGAATTGTGTGAAAACCCAGCCTTCAATGGTTTATTATAAAAAGCCATGGTTTCTGCAGGTGGTTCCCATCACCCCTTCCCCTCCTCTGCCCCAGGACAGAGCCTGTTCACTGTGTTCAGCTGAATCGAGAGGAAAGTCATCTTCTGAGACAGTCCAGCCGTCAGGCTCTGGGTCTGACCCTGAAAATAGGAGCTCTGACCCAGATGAGGTTGGGCCCTGTTGCCTTCTCAATCTGTTTAATATCACTGACAGCTCTGTAGGAGGATTGTTCCTGGCATGTGCGAGAGTACAGACGAAGCATTGCTCTGCTGATTAAAACATGTGCAAAGCAAGCCGTGTCAGGTGCTGTCCCCCTGCCTCAGGGAAGTCTGCCCAGCCCGGATGGCCAGCTGAGACCCTCTTCAACCCTTTATTAGAGATAAAGGAGGGTGGGAGACTTCAGAAAGTAGGCCTGTCCTGTTGCTTTTAAACACCACTTTGCAAAAGGCTGACTCAAACTGTTCTTCCATGGACTGTAGTGTGGTGGTGACGCCCACCCAAAGCTCTCTGACATGGCGATGTCTGGCTTGGTTTCTCCATGACAGAAAATCATGCTGAAGTGGAGATCCTCAGGTTGGGTTGAGAAATGGTGACCTACCTGTCGGAGAAAAACATTCAATGCCCAGCCTGAGGGTAGGAGCCCGTGCCTTCTGCCATCCGGTTGGTAAAATTACAGCTGGGACCCAAATCAGCCAGGTTCCTTCCTTCCCACAGCTGGACCTGCCCCTGGGGAACATCCTGCCTGCATCTGGCTTGCAAGTGTCTCCCTTTCCTCCTCCTGTCCCCTCTGGTGCAGATCCTCAAATCCCTCCCTATGTGGCAGAGAAGGAGATGGGGGGGGATCTTACAGGGCTCCCCTTTAGAGCCGGCTGACATTGCGTTGTCAGCCCTGTTCCTTCCAGTCCTGTTTCCTTTTCCACATGCAGCTCCACACTTCTATTAGTCTGCTCCTTCTGCTTTTCCCATGAGCAAAACACAGCAGGAATTCAGTCTTGTTTTCCTTGTTGTGCTCCTGTTTAAGATCATTCCCTTATCACAAGTTCTTCCCCTAGAGGTGTCCTCACAAATGATGTCTGAACTACTGTCCTAAGCTAGGAGGAAGTGTCCTTGTCTGTTTGGTAATGACTTCTGGCCATCCCAGAGCAGGTGCAGGAGCTCTCTCAAAGAACCTGAGGATGTGCAGAAGCGAATAAATAGGAGGTGCTGAGCACCGTGTGGAATCAGACTTGGCAGGAAAGGGTATCATGAGAAAAGTCTAGGCTCTGCATTTGGTTACTCCTCTGCCATATGGCCTTGGGCAGACCATTAACCTTCAGTCCTACCTGTCTGATGGGAATAACATGCGGCCCACTTCAAATTAGAGCGGAGACTTCTTAATCCTTCCAGAATTACACCCTTCCTATGCAAAGTCTGAGTTTTATTAAAGATCTTAGACCAACCTTTACCTCACAGTGTTTGATCACTTATATTTTTCCTTGGCTAGATGTCTTTTCGCTGCAATTCCTGCTGTGACTTTCCCAACACTGCCCTTTCTGTCAGTCTATATATTTTTGGTTGGAACTGTAGATCTCTGGACGAGCAGTATCAAGTATTGTTTTGAATATTGAGCAATTAGACAATAGAAAGCTCTTCCACAGAAGCCAGTAAAATAGTCTCTGGTGCACACAGAGTTATCACAGCGCTTTGGTGCCCTGTTCCCTTTTGCTTTATTAACCCTGGCCCTGTGGGCATTGAGCAATGAGCCAAGTGATATCTGTGCTGCACGTACAGTCCTTTCTGCTGGCCATTTCTGCACAGAAAGACTGCAGGTCAGATTTCTGAAGCTGCGTACTTATACTTGCAAATATGTTTGCAACATTAACATAAAATAACTTGCAGATATCCCTGGTGTATGCACGACTATTTAGCCAAGAAATGGGCATGCGCTCGCACTGATGTGAATAGGAGCAATTTTCCTCTGTACAGTGGCTGTAGCTGCAGCAGGGATATTCTACCCCCTCTCTAACACCTTGTATCTGCAGTTATTTTTTTTGGATGGTTCATAAAGTGACTCTGAGGGAGATGATATGCCTCCTTTGTGTGAGATCTAGGGGATTTGTGCCTTTTTTGTGCAAGCAAGCAGGATGTTTTCCAAAGGGGGGACTGAGAGAATGATATGGAAAAGAACTGTCTGACAGGGTACGGCACGCATTCTCCGGTAGAAAAGCTTATTTCAGTATCACACAATGGGCTTTATTTTTACTTCTGCTGGCTTCTTTGGGGCTTTGTTGGCTACATGACAGCAACATGTGAACAATATGTTACTCATCCAAAGCTACCTGGCATGACTACCCAAAAAAAGAATAGAACAGTGAATAAATATGGCTCAGAGGGAAGTGACGACAGCACCCACATTTTCAAATAGGTTAATCTTTGTTTAAGTGGTGTTTTGATGAAGAAGGATTAAACGATTTGCTGGAAATGGCACAGTGTGACTAATGAGAGGATTCACAGTTATGTGATAGGAGAGGAAATATCAGAAGGGATATAAGCCATCAGGCATCCACACACTGGTGGACTGTCAGGAAAACATTTTGTTGATTGGCACACGATACCACTGTTGGCTGTTTTTCTAATTTTCCTCTGAGATGTTTCAGCGCATTAGAACTATCTCCAGAGGATCCAGAGATGAAAACACAGGCTCAGAAGTATCTTGTAGCAGCTCCAGGCTGTGGCTGCATGAACCAGTTGGCCTGAGATGAGTTTGGGCTGATTTCTGGCCTGTCCGTTTCTCCCCAGTCACAGCCCAGCCGCCCACCTTGACACCACAGAGGACTGAAAGCATCTTCCTGGGTGGTTTTCATGGCCAAAGAAGCACACTGACATTTACTGAAGGGTAGGAGCTGCACACAGGTAGATCTTTCTGGGATGGCAAACTCGTGATTTGTTGTTTGTGCTTGGGCAGGAGGGGACAGAAGCAATGTCATAGCACCACTGATTTGGTAGGGGAGCTGATTTTTCAGTTATATAATGAACAGTAATGTTGTGTTGCAATTCTATGCATATTTCCTCAAGAATTTTCCAGTCCTTTATTAGACCTTTTAGTCTGAGTACCAATAGTATTAGTGACATATAATAATAATTAGTTCTACTTTACAGAAAGTAGCACTGAAATAGAACAGTGACTTAGCAGGTGCCTAGCTCAGGGCTGGAATAAAACAAGCCCCCAGCAGCCCTCTAACCAAGAAGATATAGCACCATAGTCCATGAGATGAGTGAGTTTTTGTCTTTCCAATAGTTTCAGTACTTGAGCCACTCCACTATTTGGTCTTGGTGTTTTCTGGATTATAACAAAGGAGAGGACCCAGGAATGGTTCTGTGAATGGCTCTGGACAGAGGCTCCACGTACAAGTAGAAAATATTGTTACAAGAAATTGTTTAGCTAAATACCATCAGGCTGTTGTCTGCATCAACTGGTAAGGTAGGGTAAGTCTGCAGGTAGGCGATTTCCGTACTCTGCAGGGCTGTGCTACACCCACGTCACTGTGCTGTGTTGTTAAAGTCACAGCTGTGTTGGTATTGCAAGACTTTGGGGACACCACAGAGTTTTACAGTCAAAGTCAGTAGAAAGACTGAGATAGCACCTGGCAGCCCAAACCAAGCCCTAGCACCAGTGCTCACACACGAAACAAACCACCTTTTCTTCCTGACAGAGATTTTGATCATTGATTCCTATGGCACTGGATACAAAAAGAAAAATGCCTGTATCAGGAAAAATCCTTTAAGAGAGAGAAGAGGTCTCTATGCTCTGTTCACTTCAGTTGCAGTATTTCAAGACTTATCCAAAACCTAATGGATCAATGGGAATCCTTCCAGTGACTTCAGTGAGGTTTTTATAAGGCTGTAATTCATGGCCTGGTTGCTGCGATTGTGCATGTTCCTCTCGCAGTACCATTGAGGGCTGTGTCTCTGAAAAAGAATTAAGCAAACAGGGCTCCTCATCGACAGCTTGCATATGGCAAGGAGTTTCCTCACTTGAGAAGGATTTGATAGCGAGGTTTGTCTCCAACTGTCTAAAAGTTTTCTGCAATAAGTGAAGGGAGCAAAAGCCATTTTTGACCCCACTTACAGATGGGTTCCAGCTGTATTAGGTTTTAGGCTAATTTTCTGAGAAGAGGTAAATGTTTAACATTAAGGAGGCTAAAAATGCCTTAGGATTAAGGAGCTCTTTGGAGTTAATGTGAGTGTTTAGTAAGGGACTGCAAACTGTGTCTGATTCAGAGGAGAAAGAGCATGCTCTGGTGTAAAGGTTCAGGTTCCCCTGTGGTTATTTTCTTCCCTTTAGACAAGGGTCTCAGCAGCACGGCATACCAATCCACCTGCTACACCTGGTTCTCTGTTTCTTTTTCTCCTTGTGCTTTTTGAAGAATCTGTCCCATCTGTTTTTTAACCATGCTGCTCATTTGCCCCCCAAATCCTCCCTTTGCTCTCCAGCATCCCCCCTGAGCCTCATTTCCCCACCGGCCACAAAGCCAGCTGTGGTCCTTAAAAGTCAGACAGGGTTTTAATAGCCAGTCAGCTAAGAGAGGCTGGTATTGCGTGGCAGCTCATGTACCTGCTTGCACCCACAAACAAGGCCTTGCAATCCCTGCCTCGTGCTAGAAAATAACTGGGTTTGAAACCACAGAGCTGCAGACACAAAGACAGGGCTGTGGTCAGGACAGGGCTGACTCTCTCTAGGCAGCATTTAGTGATGCAGGATATGAAAAAAAATAAAGATCACAGTACGTACTCTGTAAGAGTGTATATATGTGTGTGTGTGTAAACCCAGAGCCATGCACATTCATAAACAAACCACAGAACACATTGCAATGCTTGAACACACTCCAGTGTGCCTATGGACATCTTGTTCTCTCCCTCCTTCTGTCCTTGAGGTATCAGGTTTCCTTGTTTACTCTCTGCCTCATTCAGGATCTGGAATTCCTAAAGAGAAGCAAAACACAATCATGTGACTGAAGACTCATTTCCAGGAAAAGCGGAAGAGGTTCTAGGAAAGGTCAGTGCTCACATTCTCACTTGCTCCCGTCAGAAAGACAGGATGGAGGAGATAAAACTGGTGTGACGTCCCTGATCCTTTGTCTCCATGTGAAGCCCAGGGTCAGCTCTAAAGGAAAATTCAATGCTTAATGCAGAGTTTCTTAGTCCTTATGTTTATTTTTTTTTCCCTTCTTTAATGGTTTATTCACATGGAACATGTCACACAGAAGCAGGCTTGCTGCCTCCTGGGCTGTCAGTTGTTCCAGTGGCTTTCTTATCTTCTGTAGGGTTATTTTTGCATGTGCTGCCACAACTGGTCATGGCTCTGGCTGTGATATCACTAAAAAGACCACATGAGACATCCAGGTGACATTGCTTACAGGGGACTCCACATAAATGTACTAATAGAAAAAAAAAATCAGCAGCCCCAGGTCCCACATACCAACAGCATCAATGAGAACATTGTTAAAGCTCTTCTCATTTTGCGAGTGCAAGTGGTGAACCTTGATTGGGGTTACCTGGATGGGTAGGATCTGGGTGCCTGGCCATGTGCTTTCAAAGGCTCTGTACTATAGCAAGTCTGCAGCACTACATGTCCCAGGACCCTAGCATCTCTCTCCTTGTGATGGGGCCACCTTGGCTTCCTCAGGGAAGCCCTCTGCTTTTTTGGAGGCTGTAGTCATGGTTCCTGGCACACTCACAGTGTTGCTGGTTGTGGATAGGAAGGCACGTGATGGACACGTGCTGCTGAAACTTAAAGCTGACATGCCTTGATCAGCAAAGATGATGATGGATATGGTGGAAGCAAGTGGTAGAAAATGCAATGGAAATTTCTAGTTACCTAGCCAATGGAAGACTGGAGGGCAGGGCTCACAGGGTTGGATATTGGTAAAAGACAGGTAAACAGATCCCTACAGGAGCTGTCAGGTGGCTGGCCCTGACCCACAGGGCCATTTTGGCTATTGCTGCCATGAAGGAGGTAGGGATGCTAGCTGTTCTTGGGAGCTACTGTTGAATCTCTCCTAGTGGCTGCAGCTGCAGCTTCCATCCCTCTGATCCTGATGGCAGCAGCAGGAGAAATCAGTTGAGCTTCCTTAGGTTCTCCATTTCTGCTTAGTGCGTTGGTCGACCTACAAAATTTCCGAAAAAGCCTATGCCATTCCTTCTTAGGGTGTGTGGCTCTACTTTTGGCCATGCTGTTGTAAAGTGCCCAGCTGGGCTAAGAGCCTGTTTTCCTTCATCCACCATTTTCTCCAAGTCCTATATGGCCTAGAAGTCACTTTGTAATGTCAGAGACTGGTCTCTCCTCAACTGATGCCATGGCAGACTACCCTCAACTGGGTTTTGGGGCTGATAAATGAACCCCAGGGTGATGAAAGATAACTCATCTTGTTCTGATAACATTGTGGTTAACAGCAGAAATTCCAATTGTCTAGATTTTTGTGCTGTAGCTGTGTGTCTTGGTGCTTTGTGGTGCTGATTTTTTTATTTTATTTTTTCTGGTCTAGCTCCAACAAGAGCATGTACAAGCATGCTTAAGTTTCAGCAAGAATCTTGCAAAGATTCTCATGTGCTTAAGTCCTGTCTTAGATCCAGGCTCAAACTCTCAGCCCCAGGCAGGCAGGACCAAGCCTGTAACAGTTCTCTATTACTGCACAAAGCTTCTGGAAAATCCATCTGTCTGGAGAGCTGCAGCAGGTCAAGGGTTTAAAACACTCCCCAGACATCCTTCACTTGTGTAACCAGCTCACACATCTATACAGGCAGCCCGCACAAAGTCCCGTCGCGCTGTGTCAGTATTGCAAGGGTCAGTGGTGAAGTTGCAGGGGAGAGAAGTACCAACAAATCTGCAGTTAACACACCGCCGCTCCTTTGCTGTGAAGTGAGAGTGGTAGGTACTCTACGCTCCAGTGACCGTTCCAACACAAATCGGTGTTAGATTATGGAGCAAATCCAAGACTTGGAGAAGCAATACGGAAAATCAGTACCGTCTGCAGTCTTTGTTCATGAGGCACACTAACTAGGTGTTATTCACGCAGGTGCCTGTAAAATCTGGAATGTGCTGCTATGTTCTGAAAAGAAAAATCATAGCCGTAGCATGGTAAATACCTACAGCACCTGATGTGGAAGCTCAGGAATTTCAGTAAATCCTGATTCACTGGCTGAAGTCTAGACTGCAACTTAAAATTCACCATACGGCCTGAGATCAGGGCCTTAGTTCCTCTTGCTGATAGTGGTCAGTGGTGATTATTTGCAGGCAGAGAAGAAATGGGTATGGCTAAAGCCTGTACTTCCAGCTACAGCCAGCAGCAAATTAGGGACCTTCTAAGCCACAAGTTACTTCAGGTTAATGCCAGAGATCACCCATGGGCTGATCCTCTGTTTGAACACACTCATGCCTTTGGCCTACATAATGTCCTGCAGCAATCAGTTTTGTGGCTCCATGAGGCTCAGCGTGAGATATATTTGTGTTTATTTTAAATGTACGTCATAGTATGCTGTTGTATGTTGCACTTTTGAATGTATTCCTTTGCCCATGAAACAACAGCAGGTAATTGTTCCCTGAGTTCAAGTCCCTTTTATCAATCAAGTTGTCTCACCACTGGGCTCTTGGTTACTCACAGAGGTGAGACTGTGAAGAGAAAGTCCTGGACCAGAGAAGCCCTATCCCAGAAGATAACCTGACTGACTGCTATGTCAGAGTTTGCACTGACAAACTCTGTTGGGTGCAGTCTGTTTGCTGACCAGCGGGCTGCCAGGCTGCAATTCCAGCCGGTTTGAATCAACAAGCCTGGCTCTCATTTTCCTGAGATCTCATCAGAGCTGCTATCAGCTTGGATCCAACCTGGTGGATCAATGAAAGTTATGACGCTATATGGATTTGTTTTTCAGTGGCATTGATAAAAGAGTGTTGCAAGATCCTCATCTCAGACTCAGTCTGGCTAACTGAAGGTTGTGAAATTTCCAAAGACGACAAGGGGAAAAAAGAGCAAAAAAGCAAAAAAGCAAAAAAAAAAAAAAAAAAAAAAAATCACTCTCCCCTGTGTTGCAACTCTGAGTGCAATCAATTGCAAACAATAATTCTCTCACTGGACACTCAGCTTCATTTTAGTTGGGTCCATGGAAAGTAATTTCTATATATATCAGCTAGATGTCTGACCTGAGGGTTGAAACAAAGAAATCTGCTTACAGAAATGTTGCAAATGCAAAATTCTGGCACTGCAGTCCAAGTTCTGCCCTTGACTAATGTAGTTTGTCTCAAAATTGTGACCACGTTGAGCAATTGTACAGGGGAAGGGAAGAACTGAACCATTCTGAACAACATCTGTAAGCTAAAAACCAAGAAGTGAGTTCCACTAGGAATGGAAATACTTGATTAATGAGCAAAACTGAAGCGAAGATATTTGCTGTGAAACAGCTCCCAGATCTACACTGCTGCTTCAAAGCATTCCTCCTCATCTTGGACAACCATGGCTTTACCTGCTCTGTGCTGGATGAGAGGATCCAGTTCCCCTTGCTCAGCATTTCAGCTGCTCTCTGAAATGCTCACCTCTTCTGCTAGCCCACTAGCTGTGGGCTGGTGACTGCAACATGAAAGTGCTGCGTTTAATTGGATCTGATTCCCACAGCAAACTAATGAAGCATCTCTGGTATTAATGGGGACACTTCAACAGCTGGCCATGACATAAAGTCAGGAAGAGTCTGCTGAGTTTTCAGTGATGTTGGTTGGATTATGGCAGAGCAGAGAAGCCCAAGGTCTTTGTGAAGGTAATGTACAGGCAGTCCCTATCACAATGAGCCTGATCAGAGTTTAGCAGGACTTTCCCAAAACATTCTTTTAAGCCAATTCAGAGGAACGAGAGAAAGGGGAAGAATCAACACAATTTGCACGTGGGAGTTGAAGAAAACAACATAAAAGCTCTAGGAAATTTTACTCCAGCTTTTGCATTTGGCAGAATGGCTTCATGATGGGATTTCAAGTACTCAGAAATCCCCTGGCATATGGTCCAGAACAAAAAATAATCTAATCGAATCCAATCTCATCTAATCTAATTTCATTTCTCACTATTGTGAAATCACCACAAAAGCATCTGAGACATTTTTACTTCTTTTTAAATGCTGACCTTCTGCAGGATCAAGTCACATGTATTACTGCTATATAGACACTGTTCCTTAGCAGAATTATCATTTAACTGAACAGCACTATGTTGCAAGAGGAAATCCTTGTCAATGACAGCTATGGCCAGGAGAAGCCTTGTGAGTGTTTTTACTAGGATCACCATAAAAACGATAGGAATATGCCACGCTATGACAGTTGTTATGTTTTGCCCACTGTGGAACTGCCAATGTGGGTGACCTTTCAGCAAGAGCAAAATATTGCAGTTTACTGATACCTCCACGGGTCTGATTTCAGTGACCTTCCACATGCATGCAAGGAAGAGTTAAGACAATCCTGCAACTGAATCTGAAGGAGCAGGTGTAAGAGTAGGTCAAAGCTCTTCATATCTTTTAATGCAGTAAATAATGTTGTATATGCAGTGTAACAACCACTTGAGGTGGTGCTTAACACTTCACTCTTCTATTTTTCCTTGACAAGTATCTTGATCGCTGGATTTCTATATTTGTAATTGATGTTACATTGGACTCTGGATATGAAAAGTAATGACAAGAGAAAGTGGCGGTAATTTCTGACTCAACATTTTCATCAATAAAAAACTTTCCTAAAATGACTGACACTGCATTGGCCAGGGCAAAAGTCTGATCCCTTTGTACTTACTATATTGCATTAAATCATAAAATTGTACGGGATCACATATAGCAAGGTGTATGAGCAAAGGCATCAGCATCTGACGTGTTTTTAGTGAACCACCTTGAAGTCCTCCGAAGGGAGGTGCAATCAGAGGGTGAAGTGTTAGTAGTTCCTCTGGCTTTTTATGACTCCTGTTTTGCAAAGCGTGATCATGTGCTGTTGTTTTGAACTTCACCCTGTGTTTGTTCTGTTTCCTAGATCTGCTTTTGTGATGAGCGCTCCCACAGTAATCAACCCTGAGGAAATTCATGTCTGGACTGATGAAGCTCAGTTTTATTCTCAGTTCCTCACTGAAAATATGGAAGGCTTTATTCCACCTGCATTTTTTTTTTCCTAAACCCTTCCTAATTTAAAGGTCAATGAATTAGTTCTGGCTGCTTTGCTGTCAACTGTTCCATGCCCTCTGCACATGATCTAGTACTTTTAGGATCTGAAAACCAAAACCACATGTGAAATTTGCCAGGTGGACTTCCTGTTGCTTGGTGTTTTGTGAACAGGGGCACACAGGGTGTGTGTTTAAATTCTGAGCTGGGTGTACTAAGCCTGGATTTCAGTGAACCAAGATACTGTGCTGACACCATAGATATGGACTGATCCTTGATACTGGGTTTTGTTTTTCAAGTTGGATACAATACCAGGCCTGTGTTGAGCTATATCCATGCAGCGTGAGTACCTCTGTATTCTACCTTCTCATGTTTCCTGTTTTGTGTCCAAAAATGTCTTGGGATTGTCATCTTGCTGAAGGATACCCAAGGGCTTCTACTGAATTCAGCCTGTTTTCTCTTTTCTTTAATGAATGGTCACAGAATCGTATTTTATTCCCAGGAGAATCCTTTAAACTCCTCATGTCAACTGTATACTGTGCCCTGCACAGAGCAAAAACTGTCAGGCAGACAGGAGGAGGACTTAAGGTTGTGAAAATGGCCACTCAACACCAAGGACCTCAAGAAAACTTGGTGTTCCTACAGAAACAGAGCTAACCCGCTTCCACACCAAAGCACTGAAGGCTGGCAGGGGCAGAAGCAGTCCACGTTTGCATGCATGAAGACTCCACATTATGAAAACCTCCCAAAAACAATACAAAAAGAAAAATAAAGTGTTTCAAAATTTGAGCCCAAAGGAAAAGCAAATTGACGTCTAACAAAAGACTGATTTTCTTCTCCCGTAGAGAGGTGTCTGCCACTTACTCGAGCTGGCAAGGCAGTGTCTCAAAGGGCAATTTAACCACATTGCATAAGGCCTTGGCTGGGTGGCTGTAGAAATATAGGGCCTCTTATCTGAATGCTGGCCACAGCTGTTAGAGATCTTGAAGGAATTATCTCTGTGCCTGTCAAACATCTGCTTTGTAAGCAAACAAAGAAGCTGAAACACTAGCAGTGCGCACGACCCACTGCAGCTCATGCAGCAGAGCCAGGAGGCAGCAAATGGGAAACTTTTTCCCTGGCATCAGAAACCTGATGTCCCATGAGTGACTCCGATGGATGGATAGGCCTTCATTCCTCTGTGTTTTATAGACCTGTGCCTTGTCATTGAAAAATAGCCACTGTGGTCCAAGCACTGATCTCAGTGTCTTTGGTAAGCTATAAATCATCTACAGCTCTATGAATACTCTGGCATATAGCCTACAGACCTACATTTATTTTCTCTCTCACCACCCAGGAATTGTTCCATATAAATGTGGGTAGACCCAAAAGGTCTGGTGCTAAAAATCAGGATATGCATTGGATGCCTTGACATTAAATATCTTCTTCCCTTCCTGTCTTCACTCCCTTAGCCATCACTGCATTTTTCCTCCAAAATACATTCACAGTGTTTTGTCTTTGAACCAAGCTAGCTGCTTTCCCGTAGCTGTGATAGTTTCTCCATTACCAACACACCCCCCCCAACACATAGTAAATACCCTTTGAGAGCCTGGCCACAGAGAGTGTGGGATTCTTGTATGCTGTGTAACCAGAATACTCCGTGCTCTTTTGTGTGTTTTTTATATTAACACCAGTCCCATAAAAACCCTCAATAACTGCATTGTTGTGTCTCCTTTTGCACGCATGCATGTGGGTCCAGATCTGGTCCAAGTGCAATGTGAACATTCAGTCTCCTGAATTGTAGGTGTTGTGGGAGAATCTAGTCCAGCTATGAGGACCAGCAACTGTGTGAGGATACTGATTTTGTATTTTGTCCAGTCAAGACTTTCCTCCTTTGTTCTCTATCAAAAAAACACTTGCACTGTAGAGGAGGATGGGGACAGTATGAATGGATGAACAACCAGATGAATGAGTATGAAGGGTTGTCCTTTGTTATCTCTCATCTGTTCTCCTGGTAGAGACCTCTAGGTGTTCCTACAGCGTGTTCCTGAGATGTTTATTCACGTCTTTTTGAAAATATCTTAGTTCAAAGTGACGCAGCTTCACATTTTCTTTATATGTCTAATCAAATGCAAACAATTAAGATTGCCTAACTGAACTCTGTGCCAACAGGTAACTACAGTTCAAAGGGCTTTTTACTTAGTTAACAGGTTGGACAGCATTTTCTCCACACCCTTCAAACAAAGTTATGGTGTAACATCTAACAGGGCTTTCCTGTCAAAATCTCCAGTTCTAGCGTGAGCTCTCAGGCCAACTGCCTGAGGTACTAGGTCATGAGGGACACCTCTGGGCTAAGGAGAAAATCAATGCATGTCATTTAATGTTCATACGGAAAACTGGGAGTGCAACCATTTCATGCTTGATGCAAGACCACAAGGCTATTGCTGGTTCTGCATGTGTCAGCTGGACACTAGCAAAGCAGTATCACCTTGCAATGAAAACAATCCTATCAAGAACTATTGACTAATTTCCAATCCAGTTAAGTTGGTGCAATTTTTATCTCATTAGTCTCAATGACACTGGGCAGAGGAGGTGTTAATATAAAGGAAAATTGTTTTTATGGTTACAGCTTAACACCATAAAGCAGAGAGTGTTTTTTGTTCCAAGCTTTACCATAGATGTGGGTTGCTTAACAAACCTGTGCTGCAGGGCTTTTAATCTACAGCGTGAGCAGTTACATTTACCTGTGAAACTAAAATCATTGCTGCCTTCAAAGCGCTTTTCATGGACAGTGCTGGTGTATAAATACCATTGCAGCGTAGGTGGCTTGGACTTGTCATAGAGAGATCATCTCCAACTGTCTGCTCAGATGCCGTATTTTGAAGATTCACATAGTTAAGTTTGTGCTCATCGTTCATGTGGATAGTTGGATTTACTTTAGTGCAGGCTGGAGGTGGTATTTGGCTAGAACAGTGAGTGTCTCATTGTCTGAATGAAATCTGAATCTTCAAAGAAAGGAAAGCAGCAGGGAATGGACTTGGCCGAGGACTGGCTGTGAGATATGAGGCTCTGCAACTCCCAGGTTCAAATCTAGTAAAGTTAATAGAGATCGCATGGCTTTCCTGCCATCTGGCAGCCAGTTGTGAGTTGCGTGCATTGTATTGGTGAGTTCTACTATCAAGTTTCAGGACAAGTGACTTCATTAGCTTTAAGGACAAGCTGGGAACTGAGAAGGAAGCTGAATAAACCGTATCATCCTATGACATCCTAGGTTTGGTACTTAAGAGTGATGAGTGAGTGGAATGAATCAAGTCTTAGTCTTACAGCTTCCTTTTTTTGAGAAAGGAGGAGAGACCTTAGAACAGATGAGCACCAAGTGTTCTTACTGGGAAATCAAGTAAGCTGAAATCTTCTATCAGCTATGTGGTCCTTTTCAAGACACTGGATGACCGTTGCGGTATATCAGGAAAACTCACAGACCTAAACATACAACTTCTTTGGTTTGGCTCAGAAGACAGGCTAACATTGTGTTTATCCAGCTTCCTTGCCTTTTTTCAAAAGGGTGATTTTTTTTTTAGGCCTTCAAAGTCCCGGAATGCAAGGGAGTTGTAGAGGGGTGATTTGCCAGCATGGCCAGCGCACCTGCAGGAGCTAAAAATGTCCAATACCCCATGGATATGCAGTGGTGTTATAAAGCCTGTATCAATCTTGCAAATTTCAGGGTTTTTACCCCTGAGGAACCTGAACTAAGAGCCCTGACCCAGCTCAGCTCCAGGCTCGTACCCTGTCATGACTTTCACGCCGCCTCAGCTGCCATCACGCCTCAGCTGGTGGCCATTTTGGAGCAGTTTAGGGCTTTTGTATGCTGTGAAACTACAAGCCCTGTGATTTCTGAAGCACGCTGTTAATTTAAAAACAGCTCTCAAGGCATGTTGTGGTCTACTAGGAGGGTAAAGTGTTTTCCAAATTTCTGCCTACCCCACCTCATTTCTCAGGAGAGCTCTCATTTCTCCACAGGCTCTAGAGTCTGCTTGCAAACAAAACAAATGAGGGATCACTGTGCTTCTTTCAAGGGGGTGTAAATTCGTAGGTGAAACATTGGAACGAATGTATTTTCCAGCAATTTCTTAGTTTTCCTTTTTCCTCAGCACAGCTGAAGAAGGAATTCACTGAGGGCCACCTGGAAGCAGTGAGGCTGGAGAGCTCAGCTGACGCAGGTCAGGATCTCTGATGGGCTGAAAGTGCCCTGTGTAACTCAGGGAAGCCATTTTAGTTCATGGGCCTGCTTTTTGGCTGGAGGTGTTTGGGTTTGTGTGTGTGTTTAACACAGTTGTGTTAAAAGGTTTTTTTTTTTTTCTTTTTCCTGTTGTTGCAGGAGTGAGCAGGCTGGCAGTTTTGGAGATGGAAGAAGTGAAGTGCTTGTGTGTTCCCCATCCTCTGAGGGCACCTGAGGAGAGCCCTGTCCCAGCACAGCCTGCAGCACCACTTGGGGAAGCCTCCAGGGTAGCAGGTAAGGCTCTGCGTGCCCCGTGTCACTGCTTATTTGCACAGTGTAAATGCTGTAAAAACTCATCACGGCGTGTGTGGGGAGGAAGTGCTTCACTATCTAGAGACTTGGGTGGACTGTAGGTGCATGGAGCTCCTGGCATGTATTTCTCTGGTGTTTGGATGCTTTCTTTTGCCTACATTTGCATTATCCATCTTTGTTTCTTATTTGTCACTGCTTACCTGGAAGGTTGTAGCATCTCTCTTTGTCACTGCAACATCTCTTTTTAGGTAAGGGGATGTGTTTGTGTTGTTGGCTGTCTGGAACTGAAGTATCAAAAGGTTGGCTAATATAACTGAGGTCACGAGAGAGGCCTAACTGCAATGTGTGTGCATGTCTCTTGCTGCCTGAGCTCAGACCTGGAGCTGCTTTTGTTACTGCATACGGGGTTTATGCCTCTCTTCACACTTTGTTTTGAGTTTGTGGTCACAGAAATGATTTGGCAGATGGTGCTGATGTGGTTCTTGGTTATGAAGTTTCAGTGGAGGGTAGGGTGAGTGTTTCTGGGCATTTTCAGGTGGAACAGGGTGTCCCAGGCCAAGGCTGCAGTTTCTGATGTTGTGGAAAAAAGTCAGTGTTCTTGCATGAAACCAAGCAGTAAATCATGGGCAGTGTGTCAGGCTGAAATAAGAAAACAAGTAACAAACTCCCTTGTCACTCCTATTTCCTTAGTGCTAGCAAATAGGAACTAAATTGTGATTGTGCAACTGGGGAAACTGAGGCAGGGAGTGACTGAGATCACACGTGAAGTCATTGAAAGGCTTGGAGTGTCATCCAAGCATTCTGGGTGTGACTTGTTTGAAATGATGAGTCTTGGTGTCTCAGTTTGAGGTCTGTAATAAAGTCTGGTGAATGTGTGTGTTTTCACCTCCCACAGCCTCCTCTATCTGTATGTTGACTCCTGTCTATGAGGTGTACAGTGCACAACTCTGAACATTGCAGAAGTAAATTGTCCGGTATAACATTTGGTTTTGAGAAATCCTTACCTTGCATGCAAGTTCTTCCTCAAGTAAGAAAGATTAGCTATGGGAAATGGTTCTATCTACATATAAACTGAAGCTACGGGTCTAACGTAGGGGAACATACTCATCTCTTGTCTGCTGTAGTGCACAGGTGAGAATGGGCTTCCACTGTGCATGATTTACCACTGTGCCTGGTTTATACAAAAGGTTTGTACAAAGAACAGCAGGTGTGGCTGCAAACCTGCTAGAATGTATTTTTCTCAGTGTGACTAGCGCATGTTGAAATCAGGGTCTCGTCAAGGAAGTCACAGATGGGTCTTCGAGAGGGACAAAGAGAAGTTAAACCTTAGTGTGTTTGGCATGTTAATGTGGGGGCTGGAAGCTCTAAAGGGAATATCCCAGAGGCATGTGGTGAGCAGTTTTGGTTTGGCACAGATAACGGGAGGCTGCATTCATAAAGGACTAAGTGTACAAGTTTATTAAAACAGTAGTAGGCTGTTGTCTTCCTCCAGGATAAATCTCGTCTTCTTTCGTAACACTTCATAGAGCGTGTTGAGACACAATTGAGAACACTGCAGTTCTGGTTTAGAAGCAGGGAGTGTTCCTGTGAATGGAAAGGCTCTATTTGAATTAATCATGGGTGATTAGGCATCGAATGGCCTCTTCATCTTTTTTAGATCTGAGGTCCCCAGCAATAGCTGATGTGAAAATGGTGTGTTGTGCATGACGGTAAAAGCTGGCATGTGTGGGCATGTGTGTAGCCTTGTTTATAGGCATGTATTCAACTTCTACTTTCCCAGCCTTGCAGTTTCATACTTTGACCAGGTTATGTCTCACTGCTCTCTGCATGATCTTTCTCTTGTCCTCAGAAATATTTTTTTGGGGGGGAATTGCAAGGAAGTACTGAGTTGTCAGGAATGTGTGTGCATGTAGAAGCAATACTGGTAAAATCATAACCCAAAAGGGAAGATTGAAATGCAGACTACTTGCGCTTGGTTTTCTGAGGGGGGGAAAAAAAAAGGCATTAAAATAAAACTGCTACAACAACAACAAAGCAATGCACAGAAAAACACATTATTTCATTTTTCTTACTCTTGTCTGGTTAACTTTTTTTTTTTTTGTTGATGAATAAAAGCAGAAAACACACTGAGCCATTCCTTTTTGGCAGTGTCCCAACACGTTTCAGATGTAGGCCTGCCATTGATCTATTCAGCCCTTTCTCTGGGGAGTTTCATGGTGAGTCTTAATTCCTAAAGGCTGTCTCTCTTTACACCTCTCCATGTGTTTGCTCATTGCAAGGGAGAAAAATCTTGTCAGATGTCTAAAAACTGATTTCAAAGTGGAGTAAAAGATGAGATGTCTTTTTGTTCTGCATTTGTATAGCCTGTGCTCAGCATGGGCTCATGACTGAGACTCTTGATTCATATATCAAAATGGGAAAACTAGTAAAATAAGCTGGTATCTGGTGCAGGCTAAATTCCTAAATCTGGTCAACGGGCAAAAAGCAGGGCTCTCCAAATGCCAAATAGACCATCTGTTGACATGTTATGCCAGGTCTCTAGACCGGCAGTACAACTCAAATTGTGAAACTGTCTAAAATGTTGCATAGATAATAGTCTGGGATATGAAACTTCTAAGTTGTGATGAATCTGCAAAAAATCCTGCAGTGTAAGTTGCACTGTCTGGGAAGGCAGCGGTCGGACAAAATAACGATTCAACTGACTCCCCAAACCAGCCTACCAGTGAAGCTTGACATATTGCAGGGCCAGGCACTGCATTTGATGAGAATGATGCATTTCAAAAGATTGTCTTAGACTAGGACATTGTAGTCAACTGTCGTATTCGTGTTCTTGAAAGGTACCTCTTGGCAAAATATCTTTATTGAGACTGTCTTTAACATAGTGAGTTTTTATTGTAATGATTCATATGAAAGAAGATGGATCCTTGACCCCTGCTGAATACTGGTTTGCATGCTGATGACTCTTTAGAATGAATAGAATGTGGGGGTAATCAAAATTTAGCCCAGTTTGAGGTAGGTTGAAAGGATGAGGTGTTCCTAAATGGATGCCATGCTGTTAATTGCTGAGCAGGTGCCTCCCAGACTGTAAAAAGTCTTTACAAAGCTGCCTCTGGGAGGCAAGATGCTGCTGAGTTGATTCTAGTCTGACAAATGGCTACAACACTTGCTTAAAGAGGCTGCTACAATAATTCAGCTGAGATTAGCTATGCTCTAGGTTTGTTTTTACCATCTGAATGCTTGTCCTTTCCTAGTTCCAATTTGTGTGATTACGGGCTTAATCCTTTTGCTGTGTTGTTGTAATATGTACTATTTTGTACAAATACTTTTTTTTTTTAAGTGCCCCAAGTGGGTGCAGATAGAACTGCAGCACTCTTAAGATGGTTGCTTTTTTCTCCTAAGGTAGAGAATCAAATTAAACTGGTCTTGCAGATCCATCTGCTGTGGTAGCTGCACTTTAACCAACAGACATTTCCCTGCAGGTTCTACTCCAGTAGTGACCTTATTCTGCTGACTTCCCTTTTGCAGAGTGAGATGCTTCCCAGCTGATGCTGCAGTGAGAAGCCATGGTTGTGGGCCCGTTCTACAGATGGGAGTGTCCTTACCCTAGTTTCCATAAATTGTGCGACAGAAACTGGGAGGTTTCTGTACTAAAATTAAGCACAAGCATGCACAGAATTGGAGAGAACAGAAGCAGGATGTATCAGTGTGTGATTTCATTTGTAACTGCGTGTGTTCTTTGAATTTGTATTAGAAATGCATTCATTTTTCTGTATCTGCTTGGGAGACCTTTTTCAAGAAAGAAAAGGAAGAAAGTGTTTTACTCCAGGATTGTGATGGTTGCTTTTGGCAAGAGGTGGGATCAGTTTCTAATTTGACAGGGTCACTCCCTGTTATGTCTTACAGCATCTTGTTCAAGCATCTGTCAGTGTGTTGGGGATTTATGGGCACAGATCTTTAATGGCAACAAAATAAAGCTTGTAGTATCAGCAAAATAATGGTCTTTTGGAGACACCTTGGATGGCTAATTGAGGGGCCTCCCAAGGCCTGCCTGAAGGAAATGTTTAAAGGCAAGGAGGCAGTGTCATTCTGCAGTGTGAGAGGCTTTGAAAAATAAGCATATGCTTGTCTTATGTAGGTGACAAACAGATTTCATGGGTGTAGAGAGACTGTATGCTCAGGGTCCATGCCCCAAAATGTTTTCTGGAGCTCCGAAAAGGACTGAAGGAAGTCTTGGGGAATCTGGGATAAAGCTGTGAGGAAGACGGGCTTTTTAGTAGGGCTCTGTAGATTGGTAATTATGTAGATTTCTCCTGGTAGCACCATGGGACCTTTGTATTTTAGAGCTGTTTTATTATATGGAGTCCTAAATTCTGGTGACTCATACCTCAAAAATAGCAGGAAAAGTTTTCCTTTTTTATATGCATTCTTTTTTTCTTCCAGTTTACTAGTGGCTGAAGTCTGCAATATCATAGCTGCAAGTATGACGGTCATCACCTGCCAGCTGTGGGCAGGGTGTGCTACACATTAGGTCTTCATTGAGTCACTGGTGAGGGCAAATTGTGGATGCACAGGCTGATCCAGCCTGTGCTAAGGTTCAGATTTAAGAACTTTGAAATAATATTTGGATATGCCTGGCTATCTGTGCAGGCAATGAGGAACAGTTATAACTGCCCCTAAATTAGGAGCATGTGGTAGAGATCAGACCATGGCCTGTGAAGATCCATCTTCTCATCCGTGCTTGTTGCCAGTGGACGCCTATTTCAGCAGGAGTATCTCAGTGTAGCTCTGAGACTTTTTCAAAAATGCTGGTTTCCAACAATTCCTGTTCCTGCTCTGAACTTCAACCTCATTCTGTGCTGAGACTGATAACTGTGCTCTCAGTGGTGACTAATGAGTTGAGAGGTGATTATAGGCTTAGGCAATATCCCCAAGCTATGGGAAATCCTTTCTAATACAGTGGCACACTGAAGTGTGACACTTACTTGATAGGATATGGTATAGCTCTTTGCTGTATGACTGGATTTGCTTGCTCGTTTCCAGTCATACTGGACAAATTGTGTCCAGTATGTGGCAGTAATTGTGACAAGGAGATGTACTGAAGGCTCCCTCCCTTCTTGGTTACTTGTGTGTTAATATGTGGCTGTTTCCATGGTTTTCTTGTGTGGCATTTATGGGAGGAACGTGGGACCTAGAGCTAGGAGACTTGTCACGTGTCACCATTCAGCAGGGCTTCAGCAGGGTCACTTGGCTGTGCAAGAAAATGTGCTGACTCTGCTCCCCATCTTCTGGAGCTGTGTGTGTGCATCTGCCTGTACTTGTGCCACAGAAGCAGCCAAAGGCCCTTCCTACTCAGAGCGTCTGTCGTCATGTGTTTTAAATAATCTGAAGCTAAAACGGGAGCATTCACTTTCCCTTCCTCTCCAGGAGCCCAGAATAGGCAGCAGAGTCTGCCTTAAAGACTTGCAAGATGATTGTGCAAGATGTTGGCAGTGAGAGCATGTGGCACGTGTCTCCGCAGCTGGGGAGCTGTTGCAGGAAGGAGGTAGGGGACCCTGTGCAGGACTGCAAAAGATGCCATCATAAAAGCCCAGCCTGTGTTGCCAAAATGCAACTCCTGTGGTGACGGAGGTGAGTTCTTCTAGGAACCATGACCTTTGGATCCGCTTTCCTTACAGTGTGTTATGTCCAACCACGAGTCTACAAACTACGTACAGGAGTCGTTTTCCCAAACAGAACACTTCTGTCTTCCAGTAACACACAAATATGAGGTAAACTAAGTAAGAAACAAACCATGATTAATTTAATGGCAACAACAGTAGGACAGATGGATGGTGATGGGCCACTTCTCTGCAGGCTTCTGGGTGGAAATGTACCCTGAGAAGATGTGCAACTCACATCACTGGAGGCCAGTGAGCTGCCCATGCTCATGCTTGCTCGTGAACTGCTGTGGAACCTCAGCTGCACTTTTGTGAACGTGTTGTCTCCATGATGCCTGTACAGGAGTGATTGTTATTCATATAAACATCTTCCCTCTCAGGCAAACAAAGCCATTTGTGCCCAGACAAGTATTTGCAGCCCTCCGTTCTGGTAAATCATTTTTTAAAAAACATTGCCACTCAACTGTGGAGAGGAAATAATGCCATCTGTGAACAAATAAAGGGCAGCAAACAGTCTGTGGTCTCCTCAGGCTAGAAACTGTTTGTTCAAAAGATTTAGCACTTACTATCAAGTAACAAATATCCTCACGAAAGCACGGACTAGATGATTGGTGTAGGGTGCTTGTTTTGTCTTGTCTTTTTTTGTTGTTGTTGTTCCTAGCCTGCCTTCGCTGTACCCATTTGCTGCATGCGTGCTGTACCTGGCCCTTTACGTGCTGATCTCTAAAGACTGTTGCTCACAGAGTATGATTAAGTGTCTTGGACAAGCAAGAGCAGCGATCTCTTAAGGAAAGGCGAGAGCAGTTAAGAATTGCCCTTGATCTGTTGACTTTGTACCACCAGAGATGAGATTTTCTGATTCCTCCTTGTTATGGCACTGTCAGTAAAACATCAGATACCGATATTAGTTTACTTGGGCCGTGTATAACGCAAGACAACAACAACATCTTGACAAAGTAGTCCAAGAAAGCTGCTCAGAGATCGGGAAGGGGATAGCACAAACTGTGTTGCAGTCTGCACCATTGGAGCTGGCACATTTGTCACCTGATTTTCTGTGTACAGATCTGCAGGTGGAGGAGTACCTCTGAGCATGGTCTGTCTTCCAGTGCACTTGGTCTTCTATACATATATACAAATACCTTATTTATAATCAAATATCTTCTCTCCTATCTTTTTCCCCAAATAAAATGGGGAAGTATCCTGCTATTGTGGCAAAGTCCAGCAAGACCTTCCCCCAAGCTGTCTCTCTCTTTCTCTCCCTGGCTGTTATCTATGCTATTTCTAGTGTGTCTGCAGAGATTTGTTAACTGAATTGGATTGTAATCCATTAGGTGCAACCCTTTGTATCACTAATTGCTACTGAATTCTTTGCTTGGATGTACAGGCCTGTTTCAACTAATGGAAGACTGAGCTGAGATCGATATGGGAACAAATTTTTTATGGAGTTGGGTAGATTGTACTTGAGATTTACTTGAGGAATAAAATGACAGCACGTAACTTGGAGGTTGTTTAACCTGGGATTGGAAGAATTGTGTTGTCTTGAGTGGGAGCCAGGCTTTCTCAGAGGAGCTTGCTAGACTGTAACTGCTTCACCCAAGCAGCTCTGAAAGAATGCTTTTTTGTTGTTGTTTTTTTGATCAGCAAAACTAAGCCAAGGAATACCTGCTCTTCTACAGCTCACTCTTGCTGGGTTGTGCCGAAGTGACAGTCTGTAGGGCCTGAGTGTAAATCTGACTACTACTGAATGAATTAGGCTAAAAAAGCCCTTTGGGGGTGGGTGGGAGGGAGACATCAGGCACAAAGGGCAGGACTGTCCTCAGCAACAAAGGCAGTTTAAGAAAGTGTTTGTGTAACTCAGTGGCACCTGAAGTGGTAATTCTGACACTTCAACTCATCTTGAAAATGCAGGGTGTTTTATTCCTCTCAAAGAGTTGTTATTTAAAAAAAAAAAAAGAAAAAAAAAAGGGCAAATTCCTGTGGTGGAGTCTATGAAATTAATGAAAGCACCTGATGTCAAATGATAGGGGGATGTTTTTCTAGTGGCCATTTGAGTGCCGAACGCCAGAAGCTTCTCTGGCAACTTCAAAATTGGCACTATTTGGGATCATGGGCTGGTAACTTACTTAGTAGCATCTGTCATTGATTATTCTTCACATTCTATGGGCTGTGAAGAACACATTGCATAAAGGACAAGGTCATTTATTGCCTGCGTCAGGAGCTACATAGCAAGCTGCTGCTGGAATTAGAGTTGAGTACTTGTGTACGGTGGTGTAGCATGCTCTATGTATGGCAGACTACCTAACAGTCCTGCTCAGCAATACATGGTAGAGTAGTAAGATGCAAAGCAGTACATGATGAGATCATTCTACATAGCTTTAAAACCTCTTAATCTGTGAGACAAAATGGTTACCTTACATTTAGAGTGACCTGAGTCATCCTGAATAATGTTGACTACACTCATAACCAGAACTGCAGTCTTAACTATAGAGGTTACTGCATCAGGACTTGCCTGTGGATACACTTGTCTGTGTGAGTAATTGCAGTGAAGTTTGTAACTCTTATTAAGAAGGTACAACTTCTGGGAACTGGGTCAGATCAGGCCTTGGTATCTTATTGTAGGGTGCACTGTACAAGAACACTTTGTTCCATTACACGTGTACTTGTACTGATAGCTTTTAGTGCTGTAATAGCTGTGATTAGCGGCCGCTCTTCTCCCATACAAACATCTTTCCCATGTAGATTTTCTGGCAATTCTTCCATTGATCTCCTGTTGGATGTTGGTTTTCCCAGAGCCTGAGAGGTTCTGCCGCTTCTGAGATGGGCAGGTATGGGAAAACATGCTGCAAGAACGGCTTTGTGTCAACACAGTAGGAAAGTACCTCTGTCTATGACACAAAGGTCAAAACTTTAAATCTTTAGAATTAAACTGAGGTATTAATAAGCAACCAGAAGGTGGTAAAAGCTAATAGGAGAAAGTATGGTACAGATGAGGTTAGAAGCAATTAAAGCACTTGTTCATCTGTGTAAAGCTCTGCTCTCAAGTTTTTAATGCTACAATCACCAGCAGCAGAATGAAATTGCATAACTAGTCCTGCCCCTGCTCAGGTATGCAGCCACCTTGATGTCCTTGTGACTGTGGGGTGTCCTGGCTCAGAAACCTCCTTCCCTCGTTCTACTTGATGAAAACTCAGCCCTGCAGAAAGAGATGGCCACAGTGCTTCAGTGCATTGTGGTTTCGTGTTCATCTCAAGCTCTGAAGCAATGTTTGTGCTAGGAGGTGAACCAGGAAGGTTCTTGTTATGTTGTGCTGTGTTATTTAACTTGTGACAACACTTACAGAGTTGTAACCCTGCTGAATTTTGGCTGAGGTGTGTGGCTGCATGCTCCAGCTTCCCGTGATTAGCATAGGCTCCAGCAGTGCTCCTTGCCTTTGATCCTAGCGTTCAGTCAGCGGCAGGTATATTTTTAAGTCTGAGGCCAGATTCTGCTTCTGTGTGAAGCCCTGCAGCTTAGAATAGCTCAGCTGATTATGTGAGTGCCTGAGACCAAAGCGGGTGTGTGTAGCGCGGTGAGCAATGCGGCCGGAGGAGCAACCAGCCCCTCCGAGAGGGCCAGATGTCGCTGTGACCTTGCTCGATTGCTATTGTATATAAAGTGGCTTTTGTCAGGCAAATTAATTCAAACACTGACATGTAACCAACAGCTGAGAAATCACACCCAGTGTTTGCTTAACCTGTTGCTTTGGGGGTCTGTCTGAGTTATGTCACTCTTCTGAAGCAAATACTGTTAAGGTCAAATTGTTTAGCTCCTGGTTCCTGCTTGGTAATTTTGATCTATTTGTGGTTGTCATGAGGCTTGCTTCAGTGCTCCTTTCAATTTCTTTACTTCTAGCCAAAGTGAGATGTATGTGTCAGATGAGGCAGGGAAAGTAAAGATGATAAAAGTGATATGAGAGCACATTAAGGGAGGAAGCAGATGACTTTCTGTTCTTTCTGTTGCGTGTGCAACTTCCCTGGGGTTACCCTGCCTAGTGCAGTTCAGGGGGGAGAGAGATGCTTAACTGTGCCAAAAGGCAGCTCCGTGCGTGAGTCTGCATCGTGGCTGGCTGCTGTTCAGACTGCTGCGGCGTGCAGAGCCTTTGTAGCCACAGATAGGTAGGGCTTGCTCTACTGAATTGGTGTGCAAAGCACTCCAAAATGCAAAATCTCTCTAATTGCTTGAGTAATAGCTTGTGTATTGTGCCCTTCGCCCCTCTTTATTCTTTCTTTGATTCTTGGCTAATTCTAAAATTTAGCAAGTTACCTTTCTAGCTTCTTCTAATTTAGGAAACTAGTGAAGCAAAATGGCAAAATAGCTCACAAGTAGTAGTGCTACCTTACACAAATCCGGTCTTCCTGCCACGTTCATTATTCTCTATTCCCATGTCTTGACTATGTATGTACTTCTATTTCCCCAGAGAGCCTCGATGCCTACTACCTTGCCTGTCTTCTTAGCAGGTAATGAAACAGACACAGCTAGGATACTGCCCTAATCTGATCAGGGAGATTGTGAAATGTTTAATAGCTGTTTATAGACTCTCTGAAAGGTGTTAGCATCCAGACAGAGGAAAAGGATTGCTCAAGGAGCAGCCAAGATCAAGGCTATAACCTGGAGGAATCAGTTAAATTAAGCAATGGAAAATGAAGCATGGATATCAAGAAGTTGTTCCTAGCAGTTAACTCCTTGAGGTTGTCAGAATTTCCCAAGAGGTGAGATGGACTTGATTAAACTAGATGCGTACCTAGGACCAGGTTATGAAGCTGGGATCTAAAAATAAGCTTTTCCAGAGTCTGGAAGTGCGTAAGTATAGGAGACTGGCTTAGATCTTTCTTCCAGACTAGACTCTCAGTGATAGCTGGTTGGATGCTGTATTGAATAGGTGAATTAGAATAATAATGGCTAATAAGAAAAATGTTGAAAGAGCTAAATAGTGAAGATTACACTGGTCTCAAGCGGCACACCACCTTGAGCAGTTCTGGTACTCTCCAGGGGACCAGGTAGTCATGACTGACCTCTTGCACATACCACAGAGCTACCGTTTTGGTGGTAAAGATGATTTTCAGATATATTTTCTACTCTCCTGCTTCCCTACCACCCCAGTACTGCAAAGGTAGCTGTTACAGACCTAGAGCATCCCTTCTGTCTCTGTTCAGTTTTTATACCGTGGCAGATATTTATCCTTAGGCAGGAAGTGATGGGGTTAGCCCCTGCTGAGCTGTCAGATTAACAGGAGGTATTCAGGAGAAATCTGCTTTACGCAGGAGTAGCTGTGAGAGGGAATGGAGGCAGAGAAAGGAAGGATGATTCAGGCCAGGCTCAGCTGCAGATACGGGGCTAAACAAAAGGGGAAAGACAGGAAAGCACAGGGTGGTAAGAAATATTCATGCCCCTTTAAACTTAAGAAGTTAAACTCTTTATTTCTCTCTTGATCTGCCAGTAGTCAGACTATGAGGAAATTGATGCTAAGTAAGAGGTTTAGAAAGATAGGCCTTACTTGCTTTAGTATTGACAGTGTCCATAACCTGTGTAGCAGTTAAAATGCAGTCTAAGCACAACTTTCTCTTCCTCTATCTTTTTTTTTTTATAAAAAAAAAGCAACAGTGAGCCAAACAAAAACTGGTAAAGTTGTGCCCCATGATTGGGAATAGTTTTAGTAACAGCAACCACCCAGAGAACATGTTTTAAAGGGTGAAGTAGAGCGGCTGCAGCACCGTTTGTTGTTGCCACGTGCATGCTCATGCTGGCAGATGGTTCCTTTGGCTCTAGCTCAGAGGGAGGACTTGAAATCTTTGGGCACAGAGTTCGGTAAAGGGGAGTAAAAAATACTGGAGTAGCAGAAACAAAGTGAGGGCCAAAGTGAGGACAGTAGTTTTCTGATATGTGAAGCTGGCCTGAGGATGCAGTTGCAAATGTTGCCCTTGCATAGAAAGAAGTTGTGAAGAAGAGCAGAAAAAAGCCTCCTGTTGATAGTGGTACAACAGCCAGGGGCTGGGTGTTCCTGTGCTGTGCTTGCCTGTTCCTGGGGGCTTCGGGATGCAGGTCCTGCTTGTACCTGACCTGGGTAAACAATGGGACCCACAAAACTGGGGACAGATGGTGTTTTTTTATCCTTTTAAACATACATTAGGTATGTAGTGCACAAACCCTTCCCAGCTGATAAATTCATATTCTTCAAAATAGTCTTCAAAATAGCTCCCTTATTTAGGGTGTGGGGTCCTACTGAGCTGTTTTCTTGTGGATGCCGAGTGCCTGCTATGGCTGTCCTGTTCAGGCTGGCTTGTGTAGCTGAGCAGCTTGGGAAATGGGACTACTTCATGCTGATGCTGATCTGTGTAATGCTTGTGGGTTCCCCTCATCTAGTTCATCTGGATGGACCATGGATGTGGCGGCAGAACTGGGAAAGTGGAGGGGCCAGCTGTGGTGGAGGGAGGGTGCAGTGGCAATGTCTGTGGAACCATGGCTTGAATGTGAATTCTTGTTTTTTAAGATTTTGTTGACCTGAACAAAAAATTGAACCAAATCCAAACAATCCAAACTCTGTTACATGCTTTGAATAAGTTTGACAAAAAAACTGGTGTTCTCTGGGAAGGACTGCTGGCCCTTGGGAGGGGTGTGTGTTTTATTTTCCAGTAATCTGGCTGGAAGTCGCAGAACCCATAAGCAGATGCTTTTTTAATCTTTCTTATTCATAAAAAAAATTCTTCACCAGAACTAAGCTGGACAATTTTACCTGAAGGTGAATTGGAACCATGCTGAAAAGGCAACCATTCGGCTTCTTGTTATGAATTTACTCTGTAATTAATATAAAAGCACCTCCCCAGGCCTAAAGTGACAGCCAGGTTTGATGCAGGAAAGTGTTGAGTCTTGTCATGGCTGCTAGGTTCAACCTCTCAGGTTTCTAAGGTGGGTATTATCAGGCTGTCACCATCTTCCCAGGATATTCAACTTGCTTGTCCCCTCTTTCCAGGAACAACAAGGCCAGCGCTTTTGGCAGACCAGAGCTTTGGAGATGGCTTGTGTGAAATGAGAATCTCATTTCCCCTGTTAATTCCACTAGAGATGGTTGAAACCACCTCCTTCGAGATGCACATCTAGCAATGTGGAACTTGGAGGAAGGCTTGCAGATGGCACAAGAAAGATCCTGATGGTGATTTGGGAATGTTTAATGTAGCCTGTAGGGCTAGAGTGCTCTTTGCTGTTGCGTTGCATCTCAGAATAGTTGCAAAGAAGGAGTTGGCTGAGGTTTCAGTCCAGCTCTGGACAGTATGTTACTCTGCATGCTACTCTGGACAGTAGTCTAGCACAAAAAGAGGTATAGGAACTTAAAAAGCAAATTTTGTGGTGCAAAACCAAACGACTGTTTAGATGTCAGACAGCTGCATTCCTTTCATACTAGGCCCTGAGCAAGAGAAAAGAAGAAAATGACCATATCATTGTTTGGAGTATGGAAGCTGTTCACCTCCTCACCTTTCACCACAGCTGTATCTCTTTAAAGACAGCTTGGGGCTACTTTTAAGGTGATAATGATACTTTTCTGAACCCTCCTTTACTTTTCTCCTCTTCCTTCATGTCTAAGGGGCCTGCTTGCCACTCATGGGTCATTGTGAAAGCAGACTTTAACTTAGAGCTTCCTTCATCCTGAAATGAGTGTACTTGCTCTTGAGGAGGTGGAGTGAGTTATTTTGGCCACTTCAATTTTCATTCAGTTGACTTCCCACTTACTATAGAATGTGGAAAGAAAGATGGTTCTGTCCTGAGAAGTCAGGGAAAACATTTTGAGGATGTTGAAAGCTGCTGGATGCGGTATTGGAGAGTCCAATATTGACATTTCCTTCCTGGTTGTAAAAGTGGAATTTCCAGTAGTCTCTACAGGAATTGTTTATGTAAAGGCTGTATTAAGAGTTTTGAAACAAGCATGCATTTTGGCTATGACCTCATTATTGCTTTTCTTTTTTTTTTTTTTAAGGCAATATCTTGAGGCTATCTTGGGAGGAATTGCAATGATGAGATCAGCAGATAAGGAGTTGAATGAAGGCTTGGAGCTCTCTCCCTCTGTCTAGTCCCAGAGCCCTGGCCTGATTGTTGTTTGTATAATACCATTTTTAATTCCCCTCTATGTTTTCAGTTGATTTGAGTATTCTTTGCTTTCTTGTAAAAGCTGCCATAGAGGATTTTTGTTCTGTGTTAATGATCTGCTCTGTATTGCTTTAAAGGTAGAAGAATAATCCCTGCATGGGGAAGGCTTGCAAAAGCACTTTGAAAGAATGTCGTGGCATAGATGCACACAGACTATTATTATAAGCATAAAGATTTTTAACTGATCTGTGCAGTATAAAGCTGACAGTTTTGTACAACATTTGACTGAGTCATCCACTGAGCAAGCTTAGAGACCGGACTACTCACTGCGAGTATCTAATATCTAATTTCCCTTGTGTATGTACTTTCATCAGGCCTGGAATTCTAGTCTTATCTGGACCTGTTCAGAACTGCAATCCCCCTCCTGCCCCCAGTCTAGTATGATACAGTTTAAAAAAATTTTTTTTTAAATCATTATTACTAGGGTTTTATAACAGTCTCCATGTACAACTTTGATTACTAAACTGAATCTTAAATAATTTTTTTTGAAGTGAAGGAAGAATTTTTATCTCTGCCATCTAAGCCTTAAACAGTGACAGTTTGGAACATAAGATAACTCTAATGCTCTGGTCCCTTTTGCTGAAGTCCTGTAGAGAGAACGGTATTAAGGTAAATATATCTCATGCAAGGGTTCCAAATTATTTTTTTAAATTATCTTTGAGAGAAAATTGAATCTTCAAAACAATGTCTGTAAATGAAAAGAGAACTTCCAATTCTATTTGCTCTGGAAGCAGGGGAAGCCCAAAGCATTATGCCATTCAAGGATGCTCCTGCTATTCCTAGTCAGTAAATTGCACAGTGATGCACTTGCTTGAGTAAGAATAAGTCCATTCTGATAGCTCTAAGTATAGTTTATAGTGAAGATTTAAGTTTGAAGCATCAGAAAAGGGAAGGAAATGCCACGTGACACGTCAGTGTATCCTATTAATCTGTGGATCTTTTTAAATAAAGGAATGTGTATTCTAAAAGTTACAGTTTCTTGGTACTATGATACCTTACCATTTTGAAGGAAATCTAAACTTAACTTTTTAATTTTTTTCCCATAAACCAGGAAAGATGATGTTTCAGTTCCAAAGTACAGTCAAAAGTCTTTTTCCCCCACAAAGTGTTAAATGTTGCATCCTGTGGCTTAGTTTTTGAACCATATGGGATTTAAAGGTATCGTAGGATTATGTTGTTCTCTATGAAAACAGCAAAACTAGACTCACATTCTAAAGTGGAAGCTGGAACTTTTTGGTAATCACAAGACTGAGAACTGATCACAAGCTCCCCAGATGAAATCACAAGATTTGCAGTGCAGCAAGGGGACGCTTTTCCCTTCTTTCAGCAGGATTCAAATATTTTATCTGCGTTCATATGAGATAAAGGACTTCCCCGAATGTAGCATAGCCTTCTATGATTCATAGTCCATGGTGTAAAAATCCCAATTTGTCGTAATCTCTGGAGGGGAAGAAACAAATAACTGAGTGAATCTTCCTTATGGTGGTGGTCCCCTAAAATCAAAGGCAATGCCCAAAACAATGGAGTTGTGCCAGCCATGAGCTCCACATACCAGTCTTCTCCTTTCATGTTTGTCTGCAATGCTTAATATTGACATAGACTTTTCACATCATCCTTGGCACTTATATTAATAAACTGATGTGTAATAAATGCTTTGTATGGCTTATAAACTATAAAGCTCAGGGTCAGGCTTAATAATAATACAACAACCCAAGGACATGTTTAAATATTACTGGTAATAGTGTTCCTGTGAGAAATCCAAATGAGTGTATGACACTGATATTTTGATGGATGCAGTTTAGAAGTGAAAGGTGCTATGACTCCTGATGTACTGAGGTGCAAGTCCCTACAGTCTCTTGATGCCATTCTGCTTCCCCAGTAACGGTGCTGCCTGACTAATCAACAGATGTGGGAAGAAATTGGGCTTAAAGAAGCTCTGAACAGGGACAATTGTATCACTCATCAGGCAGGTCATGTTTAAGCCACTCTTGTTTTCTGTATTGAAAATGTTAAATGTATGTCACATAGTGGGAAGCTAATCTTGTTTCCTTAAACAGTATTTCTCAACAGAAAATAGCACTATATAAAAGAAACTTGCCTTTTGTGTTTTAAATGGGAGTGAGTGGGAAGCTGTGTTGTGGAATTTCATTGTTTTCTTTCTAAATATAATTTCTCATTTTGTTCTAAACATCCCCTCCCCTGAGAAAAGTATTTCTAGAGAAATAAGATCTCTCTCCATTCAGCATTATGATATTACTGCTGCAATGAGTTTTGAAATTTTCCTTTTGAGGGGGGGGAAGATTCTTTTGTTTAAAAAAAAAAATTGCTTTTTTTTTGCTCTGGATCCAGAAGCTGGTTTAGGTCATTTGTAATGGACAACTCTTTCACACAAATCAATTTAAAGACCCTGTTTCTCATTGGAAAACATCTGGGAGAAGAGGAAGAGGCAGCTTGCTTTAATTATGGGATGAGCAAGGTTTTCATGAAATATAAAATTCCTTTATTAAAAATAAAATGAACCAGAAAAATACTAATGGAACCAATTGATTAAAATAGTTTAGAAATGGAATTTTAACATCTAGAAAACTGTTCACAATTATTAGAGATGCAAAAACGTACACATTCTTCCCAGTACACAGTTTTGGACAGATGCCATGTGGTATTAAGAGCAAGCAGATACAGAAATCCATTCCTAGGGGACATCTGAGTCTGTTCAACAGGCACTAGTGCCTGTGTTTATATATGGCTTTCTAAATATTGTGTAAGCTATAATAAAATAAATGGCTGGGAAGAGAACACAATTGTGTGTTTGACTGTAGCTATTGAAAGTAAGGGTATTCTGCGGGGTTTGCCCTCTTAAATATTTTTTTCCTCATTGCCCATGATCAAGTCACTTTCTTGTATATCCATGTTCAGGAATTCTGTGTATCGTACTGTGACCTGCTAGGTATACGGAGACTATCCACTTTGTTATAAAGTTTAACACTTCAGACTTCTCTCAGTTTGTATATTAGCATGTGATTCTTACTGAAATTCCTCCCCAAATAAGTAGATGGTTATTAAACAGTGACAATGGAGTCTGACTTTCTGAACTTTTTTTTCCACCGGTTTCAGTGGTATTAAATGAAAGATTTAAGGCATGTTGAGATGGATGTCTATAAAAAAAAAAATACAGAAAGTGGGGGAGAAGGTACAGTCCATCATGAATACCTGTATATACCAGTTCAATTCCACAAGTTCTGTCTCTCTGGTGAGAAAGCACCATTCAGCATGCCAGCCTACAAGCAGCTGGACATCTTGGCTTGTGGTGTGGCTGTTCTCTAGTTAGAGGGAAACAAATGTGAATTCATTACAAAGCAAGAACCATTAGGAATTTATTTGAATAATAGGAGAAATCAGTCCAGCTGACAAAGTGCTAAAAAGCTTTTGGACAACTTGAAAACTGGAAGCCATAGCAATTGATGAGTCAACTACTGTGGTCACAGTTGACCAAAGAAACGAGGAGCCTTAACAATAACAAGACAGGTTGTTCTCGATACAAGTGGGCATAGTTCCCTCAACTGTGATTTTTGCCTGTTTAGCCTAGTCATTAGTGTGACACAATGGCTCAGTTATTCAGTTCTTGCTTGGTTTTACGGTTTCCAGTTGCTCTCTGCTACTGAGAGTTCCTTGGGTCCTGTTCACGTGGGTGTATGTGTATATAAATTTGACCTACAAAGGCAAATCACTTGCCAATAAATCTACACCTGGATTCAGTCTGGAAGATGCTGACGTACAAGAACTCTCTGGTTCAGACTTTAATGAAGCTGGTGTAGTAGCAAGGATCAAAATGATGACTGTGCTTGTGGTACTTCTGAGATCATAGCATTAGGCTGGCTGCTAACAATCCTGTTAAGTCATTTGCTCCTTGAAGACTGAAGAGAAGGAGTCGCTGCCCTTCGTACACATCCGAATTGAAGACTCTGGTCACATTACAGGAAAAAGAAAGCTGGACCCCTTCCAATTTTTGGAAAAAAAAAAAGGCTTATGAATCAAATGTTTATGTTCAGTCTTGTTTTCAATGGGCAACAGTTTGAACCAGTTCTTTGTTTACTGGAAAATATTTGTGTGCTTTCAGAGGCCACTGAGTCAGAGAGCCATACGGAGCAACTGAAACTACAAGCAAATATTTTCCTCTTTCTTGCAGCTAAGTGCCTAATAAATCCCCATAAACATGAGCTGTGCTAAATGAGACAGCATAAATAGGCTTTATTAAGCCCAGACTTAATTTATTCCAAAGCCACTTTGGCAACATCTGGCAGCGAGGAACAGCCTTAAAGTGAAAAAGTTGCTAGTGCTGATGTTGCAGCCACAGCTGTGTAAATGCACCTCAGTGTGAATGTGAGCTGTGCTAATGGTCTCAGGTGGGACAACGGGGCTTGCTTCAGGGGTAGGAGATCCAGGAGCTGGACTGAGCAGCAGATCACGTCTTTGAGCCAGAGGAAAAGTTAGAGGTTGCTGCTGCAGGTTATCCGTCTCCTTCTGCAGCTGCTGGGACTAAGGAGTGGTAGAGGGCTTGGTGCTTCTGCCACTTGTTTCCTCCACACATCAAAACTGGCAGTCTGCCTGTGCTCCCTGCTGCTCTGGCATAGATGGGGTTCCCTTCTTTGTCAGATCTGGATGCCTTCTGTTTCCATTTGAGCAGCTTAGCAAGTCCAGACTGGGAGCTGATGATGGGAAAGGAGGAACGTGAAGATGCGTAGGAGGAGCGGAGTAGTTGGCAGCTTCTGCAGGGACAGAGGTATGGAGAGGAGAGATGAATCTCCTGCAGCATAGGTCCCGTATGCATAAGAAGCTTGAAGCCTTGAGGTAATGGGGAAAAACTGAAGGAATAAAGCAAGAGAGAGACTGACTATAAATCTGATTCTTATGAAGGTTTCCCAGAATGCTTCCTCAGCTGACATTCCCTTAGGCTCCAATCACCCCCTCCAGAATTCGTTACACCACGTGAGAAAATGAAATAGATGACCTCTCTCGTTCTTGGAGAGGCAAACTGAATGATGCTGTTGCTGCTGAGAAACTGTATGTTGGCTCTGAGAACTGGACTCTGACTTTAGACATTCTTGATTCAGACAGCAGCAGCTATCTCGTATAGATCTGCCTTAGCACTTGACAGGACGGTCAGAATCCGATCATGACACCGTACCAGGATGGGTGATGCTAAGGAATGGGGATTGTCATCTTTCCTCCTTCCACCATTGCTTTTTGCACTCCGTCTGGTACACTCATAGAGCGTGGCCCCTTTCCCTTGCTTCATTGGGATCCAAAGCTGTGCCCAGGTTTTTTTTATAGCCCATGTTTGTGAATCCAGACAAAGACTGATTAGTGGAGTGTGAGGGGAGGGAACTTGGCAAGTCTTTCACTTTTGCTCTTGAAAGAAGATCAGAGTAAGACAGATAACTACTTCATTTCATTCAGGGCTTTGACACTCAGTAGTCTGGGGCCTAGCACAATATTTACTGGATAACAATAAAAGATGTTAGGAAGTTCTCATATATTGTGCCCAAAACCTTCTCATCTTTCTGTATGCTTTCCATTTGTCCATCTTGACTAAATTGTCTTCACCCAGACACTGAAGCATATGTCCAAGTTGATAAAAACGATCGTCATTGCTGAGGTCTTTGCTGAAGCTTTCTGCGTGGAAGAAAAGTTCCCTCTTCTTTCTCAGAAAGGTGTTTCCTACAGCTCAGAGTCAAGGCACACTGAAAATGCATGCATTTCTGCACACATTTCCAAGCAAAATATTATTAAATCCGTGGAACTTCTTTACGTCAGTTGGCATTTTTGTCACAATTACAGAATGTACTTTTAGACTGGCTGAGATGTGCACACAAGAATAAATAAAAAAACAACAAAACCAAAAACGTGCTCTTTAGTATGCAGACATGTAGGGAAAGAGTGTGGTAATGAATTTGGCTCTGTTTGTTGAGCTGGGGCCAAATTCTGATCTCAGTTACGCTGGCCTCAGCTGAGTTGCTCCAGATTTTCACCAGTCTGACTGAAGCCAAATTCTGTTATTTTGTCCTTCAGCATCTGACTGTTGGTATTAATAGTTTGGGGATGGAGGAGAGAAGTGCAAAAGTTTGCTCGAGTCCTGTCCTAAACACATACTCTGAGGGTACTTTAGAAGTGAACCGTGCATGTTTTCAGTCACTGGTTACCTGGTGTGGCAGGTGAGGTGTTCCAAGGTTTTTTTACATACTCTGTTATCTGCATAGATATCACCTTTTGTGCAGAGAAGCACAAAAAGCTGGCTCCAACATAAGTGTATCCATATCAGCTGAGTCCCATGCAAGCTGTTAAAGCTTTTCCCGAGCAGTCGGTTAGTTGCCTTATTATAGAGCACAGACGAGCACATCGCTGGGCAGTGTATGCTTGGGTATATTTAATAGCTTTAATCTCCCTAGACGTGTGCAGCTCCTAGTTCTTTTGAATTGTTGTCTTCCAAGTACAATATTTATCTGAAAAAATATCAAATGCAGTGAATGAGTCTAGCTCTTATTATGACTTTTTAAGGTACAGAATCTTTGATATCCGAGATGTAGGTTTATATATATGCATTATATATTGTTTATGAGAGCAGTGGCTGAGCTGTTAGTCCAGAGTGGGTATTACCTCTGTTATTTTGCATGGGTACTGTACTTACACAAGGTAGCAGGAGAAAAATCACTGAAATCCGTAGGTGTACCTCTAGGTAAAGCATGATAGAATTTTTCTCGGAGATGGGAACTCAATCATCTGTACAGTTATATTATAGGTATTGTCCCTGGCATGCTGTTGGCCATCTAACGCTCTTCCAAATGATTCTTTGGTCTCTTAGCTCTCCTTGGCATCAGTCTGCAGAGGTGTGACCGGTCTGTTGAAACGAGTAAGTTAACGGTAGGGCTGGGGGAGGCTCCCGTGCCGGTAGTTCTCATTGCTAAAGAGCAGGCCCCTACGTGGGAAGAAAATCAGACCTTGTACTTTTAATATCCTCCATCTCTGCTTATGCTAGTAAATTAATCAAGAACACCTCTGGTCCAGTCAGTGATATTTCAGTGTAAAACCAGTGTAGCATTAATAATCATAATTCCTGTGAGATGTGTTGTGTCCTTAAATTCCTTATTCAAAATTAAAGTTACTCAGCAAAAAGAGACTGGGAGGGAGGAAGCATTGCACATACTGTACACATATTCTAAAACCATTTACATTTTCTATACACCTTAATTTTCGGGAGGAGGAGGAGATGAGAATTGGACAAAGTTGAAGACTGAAGTATGGACTAGAGGTTGGGGAAGTTAATTAGAGGATTCGGCTGAGGGGAAGGGGAGGGGATGCAAATGAAATAGGTTGAAGAGGGCATTAACGCAACAGAAGAGTTGTCCATTTATATAGAAATAGGAGGAAAGAGGCTTAAATACTTGAGCTTGCCAAATCTAGCGCTTCATGGTGGGCAAAGGGCAAGATTGAACTTCCAAAACCGTGGAAGAAAAAGGATGTTACATGCAGCGGTGTAAGTGTAGGAAGGATGACTCCAACTCTGAAATTGGGCTGAGTTCCAAATGCCAAGGATGGTGGCAATGTGGTCAGCTTTGGCAGAACTGGACAGTGGATTGGGCTCAAGGAAATGGCTAGGAGTTCAGTCTACTCCTCTGATTCCACCTTGTGTGGAAAAAGTTGACAGTGGAACTGGGAAGGGAAACAAATGCAGGGCACAGTGGAGGAGAGTGACTTTTTGAATAATGTTTTGGTTTGAAACAAAGCGTGTGGCAGTGTTTCTAGGAGTTCTCTTCACTCTAGGTTTATGTGAAGATTGCCAGAAGATGAAGACGTAAATCAGTGTCATGGATTGTCATGGGTACTCTTGCTACTTTCAGCGTGTTTTTTAAATTATGGGCAACACAAAGATGTGCTGACCAGCCCTTTTGTCAAACATCCATCTGTAGAATGTGTGTATCCTGACATTAGGAAGGTTATCTTCAGTACTTCCATTTGGTGTTACGTATACGTTACTGTAACTGTTCTTGTGAAATGGAGCATATGCTTTACTGGAAATATTTGAGAGCATTACAAAGCAAAGAAATGTATCGTGAGAGTAATCGTGCTGTGGGCATGTGGTACAACTCTGTGCACCCCAGCAGGTTTGTCTAAATCCATAGCAACTTAGGTAACCTGGGCCGTAGTTTGCCCTTGAGCGTGTGAAGAATTGGAACATAATGTCTGAGAAATTGTTTAAGGGATTGGTTATTCATAATACATCTAAAGAAAGAAGTACAGCACTGTATGTCACTGAAACCTTTCTCTCCTTCACTTTCACACCACAAATGTAAAACTAGGCGCAGTCTTCTAGTATTTGTCCTCGTAAAAAGTTTTTAAACATAGGAATTAAAGGGATAATGTCAACAGGCAATAGTGTGCAAAAAGCAAACTGCAAAGAGGCATAATGTTACTTGTTAAATGAATGTATTTACTTAAAAGGCTCGTCATTACATAACAAATGCCTGATGATAAATCTGATATATACAGAACTGAACCTTTGCTCAAAGGGAGCAGTACTAACTGAAGTCTGTTGGTGTAAAAGTGGTGTAAGAGAAATATCCCCAGTCTCTTTCCACTTATATTGCGCTACTACTAACTTGTGTCCCCCCCCCCCCGAGTCTTCATTTTCCTTATTGTAGTCTATTCACTTCCATATGGTGTTTTTTTCTACTTGGCAAGCACTGCTGTTGGCTTTGATAGAGTCATCAGCTGTAAGAAAAGTTAGAGATGATACATCTGCAGGGCTTTTCATCTTCCCAAGCAGTCTGAGGACTGAACGGAGGGGACTTAAGGGCTGAAAGTCGGAGTTCCCGTCGCCTGAGCAAAATCGCTGTCATGGCACTGAGATGTGGGCACCAGGCAGCGCGCTCACCCTGCCCTATCAGCGGGTCATACAGGCTAAAGTAATGCTATCCAAAAGAATACCGCTACAATCCCGGTGGCTTGCTCAGCTTAAGACTTCTGTTCAGTGGTTCAGGGCAGGTGACTGAGGCACAGACCTGGCTCCCTGTTTTGAGAGAAGCTGGGAGATGTGATTCAATGTGAGGGATTCTGATTTCTGATGGGGAGCTGCATCACCTCTGGATCCAGTTTGGCAAACTTGCATCTCATCCAGGCCCCTTCCTTATGCCTGTGGTGGTCAGCCACATCACCAGGGCCTTTGGCGCAGTGGGGAGACACATAGGGGCTGTCGGGTGTAGCAGACCCAGTGCTACGGGACCCCACGTTCAGCGCTGTCCCTGATACTTGGCCAGAACTGGCACGTTTGCTTCCCTCCCTGCAGGGCTGTGGGTTGCTGGGTCCTGACCTGGTCTTCTAGAGGCAGGTGAGACTTGGCTGCAGTGAGGGTGCCCACTACAGATCCTAGTAGGGATAACAGCAAAATTGCAAGCATTTGATAGGCATCAGTGTAGATACCTGTGTACCTAGGGCTGTATTTGTAGAATGAGCTCAATTCCAGCATATTCTCATTGATTGTAGGGTATCAGGGTAAAGATACAGTTTGTGTTCCTTTCACGTTAGCTGCCCCTTTGTCACTCTTGTGTTGCTTCAGGTGTGCTCAGGCTCCATCTGTGGTGTCAGAAGACAGCTACATTGCTCGTCTGGTTTCTGTAGACCCATTATTTACTTTGGCTGCTTGTATAATCTACAGGACTGGTAACAAGTTCTGATTGCAGTTGCCCTGGAATAGACCTGGCATGGTTCTGGTGGAGCAGTTGTTGTCCTGCCTCAGCCATTCAAGTCAAGAAAGGTCCCTTCATCTGTAAGCAAGTATCAAACCAAAGGCAGAAGAACGTGGGGAACTGTTTTTTTTTAGAGGGAGGTCAGCCAGTGGAGTGGAAAATTCACGTGCAAAGATGGGATTTCTTATAACAAAGCTAGGGTATGGTGTTTAATTTATAAAGATCTCCAGATTAAGCTCAGACTAGAGCAGCATCTCCTTGTCTACGCTAATAAAACTTGCACAGTTTTCCAAAGGAATCTTGTAATCCACATCCTGAACGCAAGCTTGCATTGCTTTAGATGCAAACGTCAACTGCTGCAGTATTTCACTGGTGTAAATGAAACCAGAATTAAATCAGGTGCTTGGGAACGCTGCCTGCAAAAGGTAAAGAGTTTGAGCATCTTTCAGCCTTCCCTTCCCCTTCCCCTTCCCCTTCCCCTTCCCCTTCCCCTTCCCCTTCCCCTTCCCCTTCCCCTTCCCCTTCCCCTTCCCCTTCCCCTTCCCCTTCCCCTTCCCCTTCCCCTTCCCCTTCCCCTTCCCCTTCCCCTTCCCCTTCCCCTTCCCCTTCCCCTTCCCCTTCCCCTTCCCCTTCCCCTTCCCCTTCCCCCTACGTTAAACAGCTGATTGTGTTCACATTCCAGGTTCTTAGATCAAGAGACTCTTTACTTTGGGATTGTGGATACACATGAAAGTGCATGAAAATCATGTTGATCTTCCCTATCCAAAATAAACAGTGGTGTATTTTTCCATGATGCTCACCCTGCCTTGTTCCTGAATGTATATACTTCCATAGCAGGTCATCAGGCTCCAGGTAGGGAGCTGGCAAGTCCCCAAAGTGCAAAGACAGAGTGTCCTCTGTCCTTTAATGCTGCCTTCACCAGCATAGCAGAGTTGTAGTAATTTCATTCTTGTTTTGAGAACACTGTTTATGCCATTTGTCTTGGAAATAAAGTACTAGCTTCAGAAGGGGAGGGTTTTGTCCCCATCTTATCTATAGCTGGTATCATGTAGCCTAGCAGGATTTCTGTTGTATCATGCTGGGCTGTAGCACCTGAAACAGGGCTTGAAGTTCTGGTTCTGTTACCCCACTTGCAGAGCTCTGTCTGCTCCATGACTTTTGAACTTTATCTCTGACTGCTGCTCCTTCTTCTCCCTTTTACTGGTCTTGCTTATTTAAATTAAAAACACCTTAGGGCATGGATGGCCTCTTGCTCTGGAAGAAATCCTACTACATAAATAATAAAACTGTATTTCATTTGATGCTGGAGCCTGGATTTTACCCTGCATGTCTATACAGTGCTTAACGAAATGAGACCTTGATCTCTGCTGGAGCCTGAAGGTGCTACTGAAATCATAACAACAAAGGAGATGAAATAAAAGCACGGGAAAGCAATTTCCTTTTGTATTTATTTTGTGCTGGGTGCCCATCTGTTTCTGCTGTGTTCTAGATCTCTTACCCTTCTGCACAGTATTTCCTCTTGAGCTCTTTCCAAGGCGCTGATTTTAGCTTTTACCGTGCCAACCTAAACGTGGAGATGAGTGAACTCATTACTGGGTTACACCTCTCTAACTGAGTCTGCTTCTGCAAGCCATTATCCACAGGGTACCAGCTCAGGCTGATGGCAGTAAGAGTGTTAGCCTGTGACATCCAGTGCCTGGAGGAACTGGAACTGATTCTGCCACATAACGTGATCGTTCCCATCAGATACTAGGTGCTATACCAAGGGCATGCTATCGAGGCTTTCATTGGGTTGGGAAGATGAATAGTGAAGCTTTTTCTTTCTGCTGCTCTTCTTTTCATGCGTTTCCAAAACCATTCTGTTTTTGTGAGAGAGATTCCTTACATTAAGGGTTTAATTTTCAAGAGTACCTCATTGCATCCTCAGTCTGAGCTGAGTCTTGGGGTTTAAGTATAGTTCCTATAAAAAACAGTCTTTGAGTTTGTTTAATATAACTCTAATGCTAAGAAAGAATTGGCAGTCTTGGGCAGTTCCACATAACTGACAGATCACGATGACATCAGTGGTGATGTATTTTGCAGCCTCTGCAGTTGAATCAGAAGTTTCCTTTCTTAGGTTCTTTCTGGAAGCAGTGCATTAGGTGGTTTTGCAGCAATGTACGTACTGGAAGAGGCAGGTTCTCTAGGTGCTGGCATTGGGGGACATCTCTAACTGGGTAGCCTTATAAATAAATGGTGCTTTCTTTGGCATCCCTTGCAATGGAAAGTGCGGTGCACAGGGTGTTCCTGCTCTGCCTGAGCCACGTTCCTTCAAACGTCCTCTCGCTGCAGTAGCTGATGCAAGGCACTTCTGCCAAGTGTGCCTGTTCTCCAGAGCATCTCACACACTCATTTTCTTTGGCTTTAGCTGGAAGTTGCCCTTGAGCTACCATCGTGCTGACTTGTACAGACAAACAGTCATGGCGCTAGTATCCAAAAGGAAATAGAAAAAAGCACTCTAGGAGAGCATGAAAGGGCAGAACCAGCCTAGCTGTTGGGATTCTGGCTGTTCCACTCCTCTTGTTTGTTAATTGGTGCCCAGATTAGTAACAGGAGCTTTGGGGCTGTGACTTCAATCTCTGACGTGGCTTTTTTAATGTTCTTCTGACTGCTCCAGCAGGCTTTCCTAGTGATTCCCTTTCATTCATTGGGGTTTTCACTAGAAATACCTGTTTGCAGCATTGGGGTGTCTTGCAAATGTTGCTTTCAGCATATGCCTTTTTTACAAGTAAATATTTATAGTTAGAGGTGAAACGTATCCCTGTTAAGACTATCTAATTTTTTCATGTCTGCACCAAGTTAGTCAATTGACACTTTGAAGATTTAATTCAGTTGCTGGTTGGCTGGGATGCTAATTTAACATCAAACAGGTTTTTATGAAACCATTCCAACCATTCCCAGTGTTAAAACGATCGTGTTTGATAGAATACTGACAACAGGTGTCCTGTTTTTGCCAGCAGTGATGTTAGACTGGCTGCCAACACGTAGTGTTTGCCAGCATACCACAAGTCTTATGCTGGGCTATTTTAAAACTGTATTCTGTAGAAGAGCTGGGAAGCTTTAACGTACCTACTAAAGTGTAATGGAAATGACACATGACTAGAATATGCAAAGCTGTAAAGCATGGTTGATATAGCCTGTGTTGTATGTAACACGCTACTGATTTGTAGGGCGAAAGCCTAATATGCCCACCCTTTTAGAACAAGTTGGTCAAGGTAGGTACTCCACCCAGAGCTATGCTTTACCAGATGCTTCAGAGCAAGGTGTAAAATCCTGTTAAATAATTACAGGTATCATTACCTAGAGAATTTTTCCTCTGAATTCCTGGTGGTTAAAGTTTGGCTTGTGTCCTGGAGCCTGAGGGTGGTTCTCTCATACCCTACTTAGTGTAACTGGAGATACTTTCTCATCTGTGGAACTGTTGAATCCTTCTCTCAGTCCTCTGATGTGCTTCATTATATCTCGTACTACTTGTTTTACTTTTGTCTTGTACTTTGTACTGGGAGTGCAGGAAGGTGGCATCTCGCTGGTTGGAGGGAAGGGGATATATTTTGTCAAGGCAAAAGAGGTGTCTGCCATTTCTTCTTACCCATGTTCTTGATTTGTCTTGTCCTTCTATAATGACAGAAGGAAAGTAGGAGTGACCACGTGGAAATTTGCCCTAGTATAAGAATTAGCCAAAAGCTGCCACCATGAGCGTTTGCATTGTAGAGCTGATTTTAAAAGCCGTATTTAGATACTTAATGGGTTTCAGAGGATCACCTTTTCGAAGGAGAAGGGATTAATTGTATGGATGCCTGCAGGAAAAGCACTGAAAAAGCTGGGGAGCAGACACATCATTGTGCCATGCATTCTGTTTTCTGTAATCTTTTTAGCAATGACTTACTTCCATAGAAAAGAAGAAACTTGAAAACACTGCAGATTTCCTTGTTGGCCTAGAGGGTAGGCCAGAATGAGGGTATAAAAGGAATTATCAACCAGAACAGGTGTATTTCACAACTTCAGTGTATAATTGCTTTAATGTGTTTCTACAGCAGGTCTTATCAGCTGTGACTGGAGATTTTCACATGCTGTATAGAGCAACGCTTATCAAACTGTCACCTTGCCTGTTCTCCCCGACTCCCTGTGTCCTACAGCGCATACCACAGTGAGTACAAATAAAGCAATGCCTCCTTGTTGGTGGAAGAGGCAAAGAGCTATGAAGACTGCAATCCAGTTCGTTCTATAGTTCAGTGAGACAAAATGTAACTTATTAATGAGCCTTCTTTGTCAGAATCACAGATTTTTCTGGAAGGTTTGAAGTCTTATACTTCTGGTTTGGAACTTGCATCGGTAGAGCAAAGGAGAATCTCAGTGTTTTATCCAGAGAACTTGAAAAATGCAGCGTTTGTGTTCTTAAGCAGTTTTTATAGGTCAGATTTTCATTAATGCCATTAAGATGTCTAATCTCGTTTCAGCTGAGCATTCCTGTTGCAAAGTGTAATAATGCCAGAGGATTAGCCAAGCTGGGGTTAGCATTGCAGCCTACAGGCATTAACTTCTTCAGTGCCAATGGCATCAACAGCAATAGGAGCTGTGTCAGCGTGTGCCTTTGCTGGTGTGAGCTCATCTAATTCCACAGTGTGTGCAGAGCTCTCCGCTGGTTCGTAAACACCGCTGTGCTGCTTCACAGAGAACATGAATGCTAAACCTGGGAAGATACATCTTTCTATTTATTTCTGACCCCTAGCTAGGTGACTTATGGTGTAGATAGCTTTAGGCTATTCCTAGAACGACTTCTCAGCATGTGAGTTTTGTGTGTGTTTGTAGCAAATAGATGTTGTGCTATAAATTAGCTTCAGAAACGACAAAGTAAATTGTTCATTCATCCCTACGCAGCCACACTGCTTGTCCACTTAGGAGTCTTTAAAAAAAAACTGGGTGCATGCTTTAAGTTTTCAAGTAGCTCAAATAGTAATTGCGCTGTGGGTTACTGTTAGAATTAGAATGACAGAGGCTAATTAAAAAGAATGCTATTGCCTTTTAGGAAGAAAAACAAGTTTAATTGGTAACATCCCAGACATGTTCTGCCAGAGTCTTCCTCTCATCTTTTCCTAACTGGTTTTGATTAATGTAATTTTAACAATAATTTCTCTGTGTAACTTGGCTTCTAAGATTCTTTCTGCCAAATTGCATTATTGTTCCCCACTTGATGGAACTGTTTACGAGTGTGTCATCTTCAGAATACTGTTGCGGGAAAGCACTGTACTGTTGCTACTACTTAATGTTCTTTCTTACTAGCTAGCTGATAATAAAAATTAAGAAAAACAAGGTAAGGAGCAAGAGCCATCTCTTCTGTGCATCTAGAAGTGTTTATCCAGTACTGGAAGCAATTAGTTACACAGTACGTACCCAGAATAACTGTATGCACTCTACGATTTCTTCAGTATAAACCGTTAGTTCAAAGCAAAACCTTGCAATCAAGTAGCAAGCTGGATAAAGGCATGTGTTGGTATTACACCAGGAGTTTACTTCCATTTTTCCACTCCCATTCATTGGCTGCTTTGTTCTGATCCTGTAGCCCACCCTGATCTGTTCCAGGAGCTAAGTTCCTCTGGTTCATCCTTCCCTTGGTCCCTTATTTCCTGGGAACTATCTTGAGATATGGATACGTAGCACCTAGAAAACAGTTGATCTGTTTTATTTGTTTGTTTTCTAAAAGGTTTATTTGCAGTGCAGATTATCAGCTACCATCATATTTTCATTTCTATACGGTTTATAGGGAGATAAGAAAATGGAGTGGTGGTGTTTGGGGGTACTGTGTTTTGACTTGTAGAGTGAGAAGGGTCTCACCCATGCTCTAGAACCTGCAGATCTTACACTATATCCTATAGGCTCTGTTTTGTTCCCACTCAGCTTCAGGAGTGTGTCATGAATGGACTATGGCTAAACCACTCTTTTTTTTTTTTTGGTCTTAATTCACCAGAACATCATCTTCAGCTGAGTCTAACTTGCTGTTGGGAAATGAATGAATGAATGACCTTGGTTCAGTGAAGTCGTGTGATATAGATGCTGTCTCTATATGTAAGGTGGGAAAACCCCGAATGTTGTGTAAACCTTCAGCAGCTTGTCATAGATGTCTGTGCTCATTGTATGCAACATGATGGGGTTTTGAGGGGAGGGGAAACAGCTGTCTCTTTCTTCTGGCTTCCAAAACTCCCACCAAAGTTTAGGTGGGACGTGGGCCCCTGCTAAGCTGGACATCAGGTCTTGCAGTGCTTGGGGCCAGCCCATCAAATGCATTGGCCAGCACCCATGCACAGAGGGTATGACTTCTTGGCACCTCAGCTGGACACAACTCAAGTGTGCAAGGCCCCACTCTGTGTCTCTTGTCCATGGTGGTGGCCTTTAGCCATGTAGCTCCTGCTATGTGACGTCCTGAAAACAACGTGATGTAAAAGCCTCTGGTTGGCCTGTGCCCTGCAGTAGTCATTGCAAGAGAAACTGAGAAAGGTGACAGTGGTGTTCTGCTTACTGACTGAAAGCACGGAAATGTTTGCTGGTTAGACGCAGTGCTTTGCAGGAGGTGTCTGTCAGACATCACAGGGCGCAGGTGAGCTCGTGTGCTGTGTGCTGAGGGAGCTCAAAGAGGTCTTCAGGCAGTGGGGTGCTTCCTGGAGCTGCCACAAAAGCCGGAGGATCTCAGCTGCTGTGTTGTCCTTCAGTGAGACTGCGCTGTGCTTTTCCTTCACAGCTGGCGACTCTTTGAGAAGGGCCCAGGTAGGGCCAAAGATTACCGTTATGCCTGGCTTTTTAGTTATGGGGTCAAATCAGAAGTTGTTCTTGGGGCTTTCTCACCCTTGAGTATCCAGCAGGAGCTGGGCTTCAAGCCTCTGAATATCGGTTCTGAAACCTCTTGGATGAAGCGTGTGTATCTCTGTGCATCTCGAGGGAGCCAACTTCTTGTTCTGAAGCCCGCCTCGGCAGAGGGAAGGTCTGCGTTTCCAGTAATGAACCAGCATAGCTCCAAATGAGTCCCTTGTGTAACTGACAGATAGGTGCAGAGCAGAGCTTGATTCAGCCTCTGAAAAGAAATAACAAAACTTTTAAAAAAAAAAAATCTTGAAGGCCCAACCATTTCAAACCCCAAATAAAATACTGATTAACAGTAAGCCTGCTCATATATATAACTCCGTATGACAGCTGGAGCAGAACTTCTTTTCCTAGTAGAGTCATTTTTTGCCTCAGCCTAATTCCCTTACCATTGGAGATTAACCTTCTGAGGACAGTGCGTGCGTTTCAGTATTACCTCTGTTGGCAGCCTTTGAGGTAATGTTAGCACTTTCCTAATCCGAGTTCAGAACTGAACCAAGCCCATAGATCCAAACTCTTCTGAACTTGGGGAGGGAGGGGAGGGCAGGAAGGAATCACAAGCAAATACAGAGTTTTCTGGCTCTTGGTTAGCACTAAAGATTACTGGGAACAAAATTATGCCTTCACTTACGGAAATATTATTTATATTCAGTTTTGGGCCCGCTTTGATATTGCATAACTCCCCAGGTTTCAGTGGGGCTCCACCAGCTGGGAATTTGGCATGTTTTACCTTATAGTGTGTTGTTTTTAATTTTCTTCCTTATGGTTCAGAGCAGTTTGAGCAGGGCATGAGAAGATTTGAGGCACGTGGGCTCTGTTCCTGGCAGCATGGTGGGAGCGTGCACATCTGGACACTACTCAGAGCTTGCATCTTCCCTGTCCGTACAATATCCCTGTATAGCTCATGTCAGGATGTGGAGGGAGTGGGGTGGTTGTAGTGGTAAGAATTATTGCCGTGTTACTACCATGAGGTAGTTGCCTCGCTCTCTTGAGATCATTGTATGGGTGCACAAGTAGAAAGGGGTGTGTATGTGTGTGTTGCTGAATGTGCATGGGAATGGTGGAGTCCATTGCCTGGTAAAGGTTTCTGGGGAGAAAGTAATGATTTTTTTGCAAATGATTTTGTGCCCATGTCTCCAGCTTTTTAATCATTCTCGTTCTCCTACCATCCAGTATCACGTAGGGCCTTCTCTAAGAGACCTTCTTCCATGTATTTCAGCACTTCTCAGGACAATAGAGGTCAGGCTCTAAGAAAGACCTACAATGCAAACTTTCCCGGCTCACTGGGGATGTTTTTAGCTTCTCCTCCCCATGTCTCTAAAAACAGCCAAAAACAACACTGAGTCACTCCAAGCTTGCTCTTCCCCAAAGCATAAGCATGTTCCCCACCCACACCCAGAGATGTATTGCTGCAAGGAGCTGCAAGAAGGGGTGCGGGCTGGATGCTGAGCCCATTCCTGGTGGCCCTTGTGTATGGTTTTTGTAGCTGCACGTTGCGTGGTCCTCTCCAGCTGAGGCACAACATCTGCACAGGTGCTCCCTTATGCACTGCAGAGGCCATGGATGGAAAAGGAAAGGGTTGTAAAGACTTGATTTTTAAGATGATTTGGCTCATTTTTGCCTGGACTGAGGAGTGCTCATGAGCAGCCCTGCTGGCTGGGCGTTGTGAGCAGCTGTGGTACATTGAGGGCCACGTTACAGCCTGGGGAGGATGTTTTTAGAGTGCTCTGCTGAGCAGAACTGGGCTGTTTGTGAATTAGTTGCCTTCATGGAAGTATAGGTTTAGAAGAAAACTGAAAGAAACCTTCATGTCACTGAAAGCACAAGGCTGTTAGTCACAGATTTCTGAATGTTTACAGGCTCCGTTCCCCTCACTCATGGTATTTATGAAGTGGCTCATAGGGACACAGTGGAAAAGTCTCATTCCCAGTTCATGTACATGGCATGGGACAACAAATGGGCTTGAAATGGTCCAGGGAGAAGGAGCAGGGTGGGATGTGCCCCAGCTGCCCTGCAGACAGCTTGGCTGAGGCCCCCTACCAGGGGATGCCTGCTGCTGAGGACACCTGTGTTTGCACCTATTCCTGCATGTCAGGGCATACCCCAGCTGCCCCCAGCCCCCTTAAAGTCCTGTAGTTCCTACCAAGTGGAGTCTCTGGGTGTCTCAGTTTGATTCAGTATTCAGTGGCACGTGATTTATGAGCTGTGCTCTCTGATTTATGATCTGTATGGCTGGCAAAGAAAGCAGGATCAGGCACTTGGCTGTTGTACAAACAGAGATGACACATAATATCCAAAGTAGAAGAACACAGGAAAGATAAAATTACACAGATTGTTGAAATACTGTCCTCAGCTGTGTTGCTCATGTTGGATGAGTAAAGCAAGAATAAGGGTTGTTGGGGTTTGTGAGAGTTGTTTTAACTCAGTTTTTTTTTCCTGTTTGTGCTTTGTTCAGTCCAGCCAGCAATGCTGGACTGTGTAGTGTAATTTGCAATTCTGGATTTGGGTATTAACATAGAACTGTCCTTTGGGTTTCTACCAACCGATGGAATTGCTTTATATTTTCCTTTCCCAAGCTCCAAATAAAACTTGCTTTTCTGACACACCAAAAAGCTTGTGCTTCTGACTTACTGGATGTTTTATTAGTTTCTTAACATTTTCCTGAATGTGTATTTGAAGAATTGCCTTTTTCATTCAGTACTTGTTAAACCTCAGCAGCGGAGATTCAGCCATGGTCTACGTGAGAGGAGCTACACCGGGGAGGAAAACTACAGAGTCAGGGTGTGTGCAGCCCTGTCCTGTGACAGCAGTACAAATTCAAAGTGATTTCACTGAAGCTTGTGTTGTAATTGAGAGTAGAACTCAACCTCTTTAATTTCAAAGTGAATAGCAAGCGGTTATAATCAATATCCTCCTGGACAGAGTTCAATCACATTTGATCAGCTGCTGAGCAGTGTGGCAATCACTGTTCTTTGTTTAATCTTTTCATTGAATAACAAGTTCCTCTTCGGTATTTCAAAATTTGAGATTTCTGCTGAAGCAAACCACTTCTTTTTCCACTGCAATTAAACTCTGCTTTTAACGTGAAGTGCTTTCCTTTAAATGCCAGTGCGCGCATCTGTGCGTGACAGAATTAACTTGGTCTGTTTTCTGAGATAACAGGATGAGGGATGCAGAGAGCTGATAGTGACCCAGCTCTAGTGTGTTAACACCAGACCGAACTGTGATCACCAGGAGCTCTAAACCAACAGACTTTCTTCTGTGGAAGATGGACTTGCATGTTTTAGCCTGGCAGAAGGAGAGTCAGCTTTTGAGCATCTTGTAATGCTGAAGGTAGGGAGATACAAGCGCACAACACCAGTATAGAAAGACTTTCACAATAGTAGGTTGAGGAATTCATGAGTTAAAGAAGCCTGTGGGACTACCACTAGCTTAACTTTATGCTGGGGAATGCGATCCCCATCCCCAGTGTGATTCCTTAGAGAAGATGAGGAATCATGTGTGTTTAATAGGGCAGAAGGCAAAGTGAAGGCCAGACTCTGGCAAGGTTCAGAAGTCGCAGGAGCTGGTGGCTGCCACCTTGCAGAGAGGTGTTGGCTGATGGTAATGTATTGTGTCCAAGAAAGGCTGAAATTCCCAGCTCTCAGATGCTGCCTGCCAGCATGCCTGTGTTGTCTATCAGCATCCCCACCCTCTAATTTTGGGAGGAAGACTGAAGTTTTTTGTGGCGCCCACGAAAGGTCACTGACCTGAGGTTTTGGTCTCTGCTGTGTCATCAGCTGGCATTTTGGCTGGTAACATTCATTCTCGGCTAGTGTAGTGTAAGTGGATCAAATACTTTAAGACATCAGCGTAAAATTTTCCATTTGACTGCCTTTTCAGGAGATGAGTAGATATTGAACTAGATGAAATGAAGAGTGGGAAAATCTCCACTTCTCTTAAGACTGCTTTTTTTCCTTGCTGACAAAACACTGACTCCCCTCTACCCTGCTCACTATTTCGCATTTGGTAGATGAGACCTGAACTTTCCCCCCAGGGGAAAAAAAAAGGGGGGAAAAAAACATGAAAACAAGCGGCAAAAAACAAACGATAGAAAAAAACACAAACCCACACAGGAGAGAGAGGGAAAAAAACACCAAAACCAAAATCTTGGAGCAACTGTTTTAAACCATGTGATTTCTGGAATATGAAAGAATTAGTTCTTCAGGACCTAGCACTTCTGTCCCACAGACTTCCCCCCCTCCCCAGCTGTATTGACAGCAGCATATAATGTAGCTAAGGTCTGTGGCGACAATATTTTAGTCTTGTGCAATTATCTTGCCAGAGGCAAAGGATATTCTGGGAAATCAGCCAGGAGAAACTTACAATAAGCAGTGCAAGTGGTATAAAAGTAAGAATAGGGTGGGATGCTTGGATGTGGAAACAGTTGGCCTGGGATTATGTTCAAATGCGTGGCAGCCTTGGAAAAGGAAGCTTGAGTTGAAGGTATTTATAAATGCCAGGTCTTGTGCAGACCCATCCTATTAATATTAAGAAGCTTGAGGGGAGGTAAAAGATAAACATGTTACTCCTGGGCCATGAAGACAGTTGGATCAACACTTGGGTACATACATCATCAATTTCCAAGTAAAAAGGATCTGGCTTTCTTCGATACTGTTCACATGACAGAGTAGCAAGCCAAGGCACTATAAAGCAAATGAGCAGGGAACACACGTACCAAAGCAGCCAGGATGTTCAATTTACTTATTAGTGTTCCTTTATTTCTGCTTTCTGTGCTGGAATGGAATGGAAGGCACAGAACCTTTGGCTCTGGCCAAGTCTTATCTTCATTGAACTTAAACTCTATTTTTTTCTAAGCACATGCAGAGAAGATCCATTTCCAATGTGGTTGAGCTGATCTCTGCAAGCATGTAAGTGCATCGAGCCGGAAGTGAATGCGGCAACAATTTAGGAGATAAATAGGCTTAATTGTTTTAAATGTGTGTAAGTCTGGGTGTTGGAGGGAGCATGCATCTCTGCTAAGCAGGATGCCAGAGGATATATTTACTCACATAGAAAACAAGGCACTCAAAGTTGTTCTGCAAGTCCTCTGATGGAAAAAGCAGCTGAGGGAGAATGTCCAAGGAACAGAAGAAGAAAACAAACTCATGGAATCTGTACATTCCAGTCATAACATCCCCAAAAGGAAGGAAAAAGCTTGCCATTAAAAAAAATAAAAATAAAAAAATGGTGAAATAAGGCCATATGTTTCTCCATAACCACCAAATGCCTCAACTTAGTTCCTTCTTATGCCAAGTATGTTGAAGTAATCACACTGTGCTGTTTAAAAGCAAGCTTTCTCATTTAAGAGCTGTATGATGCTGAGGCCTCGTGTCTGCCTGGTGTGGCTGTTTAATTCAGTGCTCATTGGATGAGTAGAGGAGAAGCTGCGTGGAGCTGAAGATGGGGCTGGGACCGTTCTGCACCAGAGAGAGTAATCCTCAGATGAGGCAAGGCATTCGTCTACAGGTTGAGTTTGTATACTTAGCACTCCACCCAGTGTGGCCTCTTGGCTCTGCATCCAACTAAATTCCTCTCAAGCGTCAATGTCAAGCTCACCTTCCCACACAGTGCAAAACCTGTACCCACCCTCATGGCTTCCCCCTCCATCGCAGCATGCCCTGAGCAAGCACCCATCTGCTGGTCACAGCTCTACTGTCCCCAAAGCCAAAAGCCCCAAAGGGATGTTGGTGCTCACTGCTGTGTAAGCCAGTATCTGGGGTGTTGCTGGGAATATGCTGGATCCGGCCTTGCCTTTGTCTTCCTAACTGCAGGGTGATCTCTGTCTGTTGTCTCTGCTGTTGTTCATGTTCTTTATTTAATTCCTGCTACTGGTTCCAGATCCTAAATGGACAGCATGTGCTGGATGGTCAGGAATTGCAGCCCACCCCACAACTTGTGTGTCGAGCAGCAGTACTGCTGAAAGGAATTTGTTTCTTGAGGTGTACGAGGCTAGCGAAGTGAGCACCCAGACTTGGCAGGGATTTGGGAGCTGAAGTAAGCCCGATGTTACTTTCTTTCTCCTTTTTAGTTCCTTTGCAAGAATGGTAGGTTGTATAAAAAGTATAACTCTGTTCCACAGGGTATAATGGTAGAAATGGATGAAGTTGTTTGGGAATTCATTGCTCCTGGGGAGTTCTTGAAGGTAGCGTGTCTGCCTAACCCACTGACTACTCTAAGGCATTTCTGAGTGACAGTTGGAGTCTCTTAGCATGGGTAAAAAAAGCCAGCAGGAAAGTGCATAAATAGCCTTGAACTCCACTATGCAAACGCAACAGGTGCAGTGGAAGAATAAACCTGGTATCTTTCCAGCACCTAGTTAATGGTAAGCTGGCTCATGCTTCATCTAGATAAAGCTGACGCAGTCTGTTGGACTTGGAAGAGGCAAGTAGAAGATCAGGGGACGATGATATCTGTGCTCCAGACGAAGGGAGCGTGCTGATCATTTAGGTCTGGATTTCAATTGCTTTCAGGAGGCCTCAACAGCTGGATATCAGCAACAGCTGGATATCAGCATCTGGCCCATGTTTTTGTGTCTGCTGGGGTTCTCCTCTTGCTCTGTTGTTGTCTTCATTAATGCTTTGAATGGTAAATGATGCAAAGCACATGAGCAGCAGAACCTCAGAAGCTGTTCTGACTTCAAAGCTTTCCAGTATTTCCAGTCTTAACTTAAAAACACTTCAGGATCTTTTCTCTCATTTCTGCACGTTTAATATAAGCAGAAGTATCTATGCTGAGAAACCTTGTATACAACCTCTTATATAGTGTTTTTCACCTAGGTTTCTGAAGCAATATGGTTTAAGCACTTGTCTTTGTGTGTCAGGCTTCCTCTTCCTGCCAGAACCTTTTGGTTGATTTCAGCTACATTCAGCAGAGAGGTGGTGTTTGTTGGCTTCTTACTTGCTTCAGAAAAGCAGGGAAGGAGGAAAGTCTGTAGCACCTCTGAAAAGGTGTCAGAAGTTGCATAAGAAGATATTATAAGAGATATTAGAGAAGTGTCATAAACGATTGAAGTGACACCGAGTGATCGACCATCAGGATTCAGTGCTATAGAAAGCTGTGCATGACTTGTTCCAGAGGTTATGGAAGCATTTTTGCCAGACTCTTGAAAACATTGGTTTTCTTGGGTAGTCCATGCTTAGGTTTGGTTGCCTTCTGTAAAGTTTACCTTTTTTCACAGACACTTTTGTAAGGGTGAGTTTTGGGGAATATAGAGGGAACACGACTTAAGCTGATTAGTTAGAGATTTTGTGTTCCATGAGAGCTGTTTTACTGTGATTTGGAGGGATTTCTTTATAACATGAATCTCAAGGTATTTTTGTTTTGCCTCTTTTTAACCTCCAATTGCTAGTTCATAGATCCTTGGAGAGGTACCTAACAATCTGGAAAATACACCAGAACGAAATAAACTGAAAAGTGGAAAGGTTGCATGTTTCCTTAATGTATGATGGAATAATGTTTCAGTTGCAATACAGATGATTTATTTATCGCAGAGTAATTCTGTACTGATAATAAAAGCACGTTTCCACTTGGAACAACCCGTAGCTGTTTGCAGATCAAAACTGTTCATTCATGGAGTTCCGCATACAGTCCCTTGTCACTGTGTCTCATGGGTGAGCATCACCAGGCGCCAAATGCAATCAACACAAATTCTGCTCTTGATCACGCTGGTATCAGCCTCATCCAGAGGAGAACTTGGCTTTTAAACCTTATGTCACATTTTAAGAAAAATAATATTGACTCACACTATTTCAAAATTATTGTTTATAGCCAGCAAAATTTAAATCAAAACAGTCAGACACGTTTTCCTTTATGCTCATTGCTAAATAAGCCATGGAAAAGGTTTCTGTTTGCAGAACTGTTTTTTTTTTCCCCAAGATTGCTACATTTTACGCGTTCTAGTTCATCCCAAGATCATGGCATTGTTCTCTTCAAAGTGTCCTAGGCCATTAATCTCTCCCTATTGTTTCCATGTGCCCTCAGGATAGGTCAGCTGGAAATTGCATTGCTGGAGAATATTCTACTCTTGACAACACAAAAAAGAAAAAAAAAAAAAAGGAGAAGGGGAGCCTCCAAATAATGTTGGTTCTTCATTCAGAGCATACAACTAAGTAAACCTACAAAGGTTGTGTTACTAAATCCTTTATCTTCGCAAGGCCAGGAGAGCATACTAGGCATCAGGCACCATGTTCAACAACAGCTCCTATTCTGCTGTTCAAGAAGTGAGTCTTTCCACATCATGTTTCTATTCTGCTTTATTTTTCTCCTTTGTCTTTAACTATCCACCAGGACCCACTGTATTGGATATGACAGTTCAAAATGTGTGTTTAAGGCTCGGTGCCACACGGCGAGCGCTGTGTCCACAAAGGAGCTGTTATGGCAATCGAAGCGTGTGAGCCGCTGCAGTGTTGCAGATCCATCAGTCTTTCCATTGTAACTCCTTCCCGCTCCTGGAGGATTTATAGGCGCGTTTTTGAGAGGGCTCCAGTAACTAAAAGAAAGATGTGTTTGTCTCCGCAGAAGTGCCGTATATGTGGCTATTTGTGTGTGTGTGTGGAAATGAAGCCCCATCAAACTTGTATGATGTAGTGGGTCTACTGGTAGATTTCCAAAATCTAGTCTTGAAGCACACAAACATATATATATATATATATATATATATTTTACATCTCTGTTTACTGTTTCTGACTAATATAGGGGACAAATTCAAGGAAGGACAATTTTCTTAAGTCACAATTCCTCATCTACAGCATGTATGCCCTATAGGAGAGTAAGGCTCCATTTGGCTACTTTATGAATAAGTATGCAATAATGTCTTTCATGGTTCAGTTCTCTCTCTTTGCGTAAGATCTCTGCTTCATTCAAGGCACACGTTGGTTGTACCCTGGGGCAGAGGGGCAGGAGTATGTTTTGAGCTGGCCCAGGGGTGCAGATGATACAAGAAGACGCCCTTAGAAGGCAGCTGAAGACGACCCAGCTGCACTGGAGTCTACGCCAGCCTTTGCCCCAAAAGGTCTCACTAGATTTCTTGTGGATGGTCATTAATGATGTGTTCTTTACTTTGTGGGTTGATCAGTTCAAGTTGGTGGCGTTAGTCTGGTGGTTACAGCCCCAAACTAAGTCCAGAGGAGCTGTAATTTTTATGCAGACAGCAATTTGGACGCTCCATCCGACAGATCTTTGGCTGGAAGCAGAGTGAGCTGTGCCCACATCCTGAACTGGCTTGGTGACGTGTTGCTGTGTGACAGCAGGACTGAGCCGGTGCTAATAAGCCCCGTCCTCTCTGCTGGGGCCGTGGCTTCTTAGAGTCAGGGGGCGAAGGGGCTCAATGCAAAGGGTGTCAGCTGAGGACAAGTGCTCAAAGTCTGCTGTTACCTGATGTAGTAAGAAAGGAAGAAAGGGCACAGGCTCACTTCTGGGTTGCACGAGTGGCTTCCTGTGGAAGGAAGCTCTTGGTGGGGGAAAGTTCCGGAATGTGGAGTTCCCCAAAGGTGCTGGGTTCCAGCCGTTCTCTGCACACTGGGCTCCTGAGGAAGGGGTGTGTAGGACCGTGTGACAGCAAACCAACTTCTTTTGTACGTGCACAAAGTGACCAAATCAGATTCACACAAACAACTTTGCCACCTCAGCGTAAAGTTGCTTTGTTAATGCTGTCTAGGTGAGTGGGTTCTGTGTGCTTTTTATTACCAAATATAGCAGAAAGCTTGCGTTTTCTGTAGTCAGTGCAGCAGGTGTGTAACTGAAGGCACTGCCTGCAGGGACTGGTCAAATGCCTACTCCCAGCACTGTTCAGTGGCAGCTGGAAAGGAAAAAGGAAGTCTTCTGAGGTGTGGCAGACAAATGTGACATTTCGAATTAGGAAGCCCAAAGAGCTGAGCCTGGGAGTGCTGGAGATGAGGGAGATTTCCCTTTCATTCTGTGTCAGAGGCCTGTCATTTGGGAGACTGAAGCCAGAGGTTAGGATGTGGAGCTGAGTTTGTGTAATTAAACTTTGTTTTAAAAAAAATAAATATATATATATATAGAGAGAGATTTTGGGCCTTCATAGGTACTGATCTCCAGGAAACACCATAGTTACCTGATGACTGGGAGCTGGCACAATCTGAAGAACTCCAAATTTCACTCAAACCGGAGAACTGTTGTACTATGAGGGGCATAGCAGAACACTGAGGCAGTCATGCCACATCTGCTTTACCCTTCTACGAACACTTTGCATTGCAAAGCTTGATTTATGTTCTATGCAGAAATCCTCATTTGAATCCTAATCTAGCATCTATCCATGCAGCACTTGCTTGTTTGTAGATCTTTCTAGGAAGGATCAGTCTCATTTGGCCTCCAACAATCTGTCTTTGTTTGCAAAGTACTCCAGTCATCTGGATTTCAGCTGTTGCTCTTTTTTTTTTCTTCGAATTATTGGAGACATAGCTATCTCCAGAAAAGCAGAACTCATTGGCTGTACAGAGAGCCCATTGTGCTGTCCAATCAAAGAGAAACCGCCACCATGTGAAATAAAATGTGGCCTGGGGCAAGCCTGAATCTGGCGTATGCTGGTGCTTGCAAACTTGCTCTTGAACTTGAGGCGATGCAGCCCATCCGTCAGTTAATGGTGACTTAGGGTCAGCTTCCTAACACGTTTTGAAGTAAGATAATAGGTATTTGAAGGATGGGGTGATAACATTTGTGACAAGGTACAGGCATTCCTTTATTGACTTTATTTTTGGGTGGGGGAAGTCCCTCTGTGTGCTGATAGAGTTCTAAAGAAATTAGTTAAAAAGGTAAAGCAATACGTCTGATAAGGAACATCAGTTGCTTGTCTGCAGTAACTGGGTTAAATAACTGGGAGAAAGAAGCTTCTGAGCTTTAGTCCTGGTAAAACTGGTTTGCCTAAATTGAAAAGCGAGAAATGAAGGGCAGCACTAAGCTGTTCTCTAACAGCGGAGCTGACAGACTGATACATCTGCTGACAAAACCACCAGCAAAACCGTGCACACACACAGCCCTCATAGTGGAGGTGGTGTTCATGCATGCAAAGGCAAAATTGTAAGAGATGAAAGAATACAACCTGTTATTTATTTTTTTTTAATGTTCACTATTTCACTCATTGAGTGAAACGTTCTGTACCGTTGGAAGAAAGGATGAATGCCTCTTACGAAGGTGAAGTCAGGTTTTGAGACAACTTACTCTTCCTGAGTGTCAAAGGGTCAAAGACCTTATGGTTAGCACATCTGTGGGCCCATAGGCAGATGTTTTCAAGAATAGTCAACCCAGCAGCCCCAAGGGCTCTTTCTGGTAGTGAGATGCAGAAAGTTTGGTGTGTTGGTCACTTGGAGGCGGGGGGGGGTTAAAATAGGTCTGAGGCCCTGTTTGATTTTCCTTCAAAATAACTTCTGAAAAACAAGTGTTGTAACTGAAGGAAAGTTTAAAAAAAAAAAAAAAAAGAGTAAGACTTGAGTTTAGTCTTGGTTCATGGAAAAAAAATCTCTTCTGTGCAGTGGTAAAATTTGGTGGATATGGAAGGTGCAAAATAGAGCTGAATAGGATCTCATAGTAGTTTCATCATGGAGCTCTGGGTTGCATATCTTCTGGCGTGCTGCTCTTTTCATGTGGAATAGGCTCATTTTTTTGGGGCCCCCTCAATTAGTGGCATTCAGAACTATGTCTGCAAAAATGCTACAGCCAACAGAATATATCTGTTCAGGCTCTTTTCCTGGAATGTCCCTAAAAAAAAGCTAATTCCCTGGAGGGAAATGCTTTAGTGTCCTTTTGCTCGGAAGTCATCAGATTTCAGTCCGTTCTGAAACCCCATAATTGTAATAAAATGATTCTTTCCAAAAGATACTTGGGTTGTTTTCCACTCCGCTCAATGAGATCCATATTCCATGGAACTAACTGGAAGTGAACAGTTTGAAGATAAATGAATGTCATGTCATGAATGTGTTTTTACTTTGTCACGGGGAGACACTGGCCAATTCAATTCTGAAACAAGAGGTTTTTTTGCCACACACAAAAAAAAATATGTTTTTTCTATGAAAATTAGCATTTTTTACCCCTGCTTTGGTTATTCCTACAGCAGCCTGAGGAATGAAAGGAAGCTATGGGTAGAACTTCAGTGTTATTTCCAGCAGAAACTTTTGAGAGTCCAAATTTCCCTCAGTTTTTCACAATTTAGCAACAGTTTGGATTCATTTAATAAGATGCTGGAGAAGCAGCTGGGCTTTAATGGCTTGCAAAGAAGTGAGAATAGTTCCTCAAATGAGATGGCAGTGTGGGTTTGTACGTGTGTGAACGCCTGGCTTCTAATCTGTGTGTCTGGAACTGGGATGGGGGATTCAGGGCTATTAGTTATAATACTCCATGTTAGTGTACTTAGGGGTCACTTCACAAGATGCTGTCCCTGTCATCTGAAAGAGAAAATGAAGAGCAGAGGTAGAACCTCTCTGGAGCCAGACAAATATCACTGTAAAATCTGGTTTGAGTCATAGGCTTCCTGTGGGCACTGAGAGGCAGCGAGCCTGGATGGAGAGTGTTGAAAGAGAGGGCTTTGTGTGAGAGTGCTGATACGTGGGAAACATTAGATTAAAGGGGAATGAGAAAACAAAACTGAGAAATCTGCCGACTGAACAAGGAAGAGAGAGTCCCCAGGGCAAGCTGTGGGCTTGCTCTGTGTTTGTCTTGAGCTGCGATGGGCGTCCGTGTAACTTGCTGAGACAAGTTGCCAGACTGGGGGGGAAATACAACTGCACTGGGAGCTGGACGGAGACTGGAAAACTGCATCTGATGACAAAGAGAGATGTGCTAATCGGTGGGAAGGGGCTCGGGGGTGAGCTGTGGCCCCTAAGGCTCCTCTTGCTCATACCTGGCTTGACAGTTTAGTTTTTGCTCCGAGTGCTGCTCACGGCATTGAGAAGAAGAATGGAGAGGATGAGGAGACCTTGACCTGCCTTTCTGAACTCCAGGCGATGTTCAAGAACTTTCTGGATTCAGGGTCTGGAACCAATATTTAAGTTTAGCTCCAAGTGACCTACCCACCATACCTTTTTCCTGCACCCACAGTGGATTGCTGAGATGTGATTAATGCAAACACCTGTGTGGTAGCCAGAGTTTCTGAGGCCTCAATACGGAGGTGCAAGGATATAAACTGAAGTAAATTTAAAACAGTAAGATTAAATTCCCTGTTCTTCTTTCCTATATAGTAGAACTTTTTGTTTATTTGGCTTTCCCATTCCCCTTTGTCCTCACAGATCCAGACTTGGTAAGGCACCCTCAGGGTGAGGACAACTCCCTATCCTGGGTTCAGTTCAGCCCACAATAAAAGTCCCAAAAGAGGTGGCTTTTTGTTCTGTTTCTTCTAACCTGACTCAGTCACGAATACTCGGAGTGACCACTTAATCAGGGGCTCCTTTGCGGTTTCAAAGGCTTCTCTTCCAGATTTAGCCTGTTTCCAAATAGTTTCCTACTCTTCTGTTCCTGGTACCGGATCATCTGCCAGCTTTGTCAGCCAGGATGAAATGTGGACAGTGGACTGAAGGTATTTTCATCCAAAACTTTCAAATAATTACAAAGTAATAAGTAGACAATTTTCTTCATCCTTGGAGAGTTAAGTTTTTACAGTTGTTGGCCAGGCTTTTTCATGCAACAAATTCAGAAAAGAAAAACAAGTTTTCTCATAATGAGGAAGGAGAGTATCTCTCTAGTTTTTGATGGATAACCGGTCTTGAATAAGAACTGTCTGACAGGCGTTCAGTAACAGCAGTTGTGTACAAGCAACACAATGTTCACTTTGTAACTCTACAAATCAGGACCCCGAAGAAACTCCCAACAGCTGCCCAGATTTCATTCGGCAGAAAAATTAGAAGATGAGGAAGTAATTTAATGGTAAATCCCTTTCTTAGCAGCTTGAGGGTTCCCTTTTGAATTGGATCCTGGAAATAGATATTCTGGCCCTGGTAATGCTTAAAGATAGACTAAAATATAAGGAAATAAAAAGACAGGATTGAATTGAACTTAAATCTTAGATGCAAGCTCCCTGAATTTCAGGATTGCTTGGATTTGGACCTAAACTGTCTTGAATCCATTGCTGATGAGGAGCAAAAAAAATGGTCTTAACAACCAGCCAGTTACTCATAATAGAGAACAGCCCCTGTTTGTTAAACATCTGAGTTCCCAGTGCACTGAGAAGCCATTGTTACTTTACCTGAATTTATTCAATTTATTCGAATATAGTTTACATTACTGTGCACTGACTATTACCAGTGACTATTACCGGTGGTTCCCTATATACCTTAATAATTGCTTTTTTTTAATATATAACGTTTATTGACTCATGGTCTGAAAGTGTTAAACCCATGAAGGATGTGGAGAAGGCTCTGCTGGGATCTACCAGAGAGGTGTTTGCTGCTCTGGCTGGCAAAGCTATGATATCTGCATGCTTCAAGGGTAAAAGTTACTGATTTCAGAAATGTCTGTTCACTTTCTCATCCTTAGTTTTCTTGCCTTGCCCTGAAGATCTACTCCAGTAAAATGGAACATCTTAGGGCTTACAAGTGTGAGGAGGTCAGAAAGGCATGTGTAAGACACTGCAGAGAAATAGGCTGGGAAGGAGAGGTAAGAATTTCCTTGCCATTCTGTGGGGAGTTGGACTTCAGAAGGAGGTGGTTAGAGGAGGTTTGGGCCCAGAAGTGCACTCAAAGTTAGAATCATTGTGTGAGTGATGTCCTGGAAACACAGAATTTTGAAGCTTGGGACCTCAAGGCTGTAATACTTCAAAAACTGTGTACCACTGGGCCAGTCATCTGCTTGCATCTGGAACTCAATTGACAGGGGTAGTGTTTGCTTTCCAGGTATGAGGCTCAGGGTATAGATCAGTGTTGGGCCAAAGAGGAGGACGAGGATATACACCCAAAATATAGCAGCTGCATCTCTTCTATTCTTAAATATATCCTAATTTTAAGAAGAAAAATGGCTGTGCTGAGGATGTGTTGATGGGGCTTACACCAGTGGGACATGCAGTTTATGTGAAAAGTGAGTCTGTTAGATGTAATGGATGATCTAGGGGGTGAAACAAATTGAAGGGGATGAATTCTGGCAACAAAAAAGTTTGCATCGGAATTTTTTGCTTTCCTTGTGTTTTCGAACTTGTTCTCCATTTCTATTCGCAAGACTGTTTAAATATGACATAAGAAAATTTCCACTTGTCACAGCTAATACCCATGTGTGGAATGGGCACTGAGGGCTGGGCCCAGACCTACTGGTAGATAATTAGGCACTCATAAGAAAGTGACTTTTTACCAACATTGGCAACTTCATTTTTATAATTGCCAGTTCAAGCTGCTGACACAGCAGAGCCTGGGAAACAATAAAACCACGTCTCCTCTTAGCAGGAAGGAGTGGTCCTGTTTTTATAGTGTATCTTAAATGGCCACTTTCAATTTCCTATGTGACTTAGGGGTGAGACCATAATATGAATAATTGAGAGTTTGGGGGAAAAAAAAACAAGCCAGGAGGAGGAGGTGTCAGAGGTAAACAGGTGATGCATGAAAAGACTTAAATCCTGAAATTAAGCACAGGTACATTTAAATGAGAAATTTGGAAAAGCATGTTGATTCTGTGATCAATGAAAAAATAGAGTTGTTTGCTAAGGAGATCACTGAGGGTTCATCAGAGAAGTGTTCAAGTAGAAAAGATTAAACACTTAAAATTTGCTTGAGGTAGCAAGATAATGAAGGGCATTAGGAGGAAGACCATTTCTCTGTTCACCTGTGTCCTCCTGGTCTGCCCTATAGGTGAAGAGATATGTATTGCAAGTGCAACATATATGAAATACATAAAAGGGAATACAATGCAAAGCATCTACAAGCTACCTGGAGAATTACCTGCCACCTCAGCCCATTTAGGGCTCATTCAAAGAAAGGACTAGAATTCATTTGTAGCTGTTGTCAATGCTTATGGAAGAGGATGCACGTACTACTCAGTGGGAGTGTGTGCTACTAGTGTCGGTATCCATGTCCATACAGAAGTTGACATGTTCTTGATGTTCATGATCTAATCTTGAGGAGGCATCTACCATCTCCAAGGGCTCAAAGGCTTGCCCTTCTTTAAATGTGCTAACTAAAAAAATAAGCCCGTTTAGGTCTATCCTGGACTTACTTCAAATTTTGGGCCAGATTCTCTGCTAATGTAAATTGGCAGTATTCAACAACATCAGGAGGATTTACAGCAGCTGCAGATTTGACAGATCTCCCCAGTGACTGCCTTGGGGTTGAATTCTGAGGCTGACAGATTGAGTGGTGACTCTTGTGCTCTTGGGCCCTTCTGTGAAGAGGTATTTTAAATTCTCCAATTCGTCATCTTCCCTAGATGAAAAAGTAAAGGCTGACTTTCAGCCAGGAAGTTGAATCTATGGCGCTTGTAAATCAAAGGAAGAAAAAGAAAATGGAGGTGGAGAGAACAATCAAAACAGAGACCTGGTTAATGCAGAGAAAGCACACAAATTTTCAGTCTTCACTGTTCTAAAATGTGTTTGCACATTGAACTTTTTTCGCCAGTGTGCTCAAGAACACACAGCTGTTCACATCAACAAGATGTTAAAATCTGAAGGGCTGCTCCTGACAGGTACCGTATGCAGATGTAGATGTATAGTGGAAAGCAGAGAAGAATCAGGCCTTTTCAGTTAAAATATTTTTTTGCCCCAGATCATAGGAGTTGCCAGCGAGGGACTTGGTGCCAAATTCAGTAAGCCTCGCTAAGAATGTGATGACTGTACTCTTCAACCACTTACACTCCTGTAAATCAGCAACATCTGATTAAAGGACAATGAAGTTACTTCAGTATTAGCTCAGCTGAAATAAAAGGGTTAGAATATTATTTCAGTTTTCATGGGTATCATTTCTGCAAAGAAAATTCTGAAATAGATGATGCAAAAGAGGAAGACGCTGTTATGGGTAAGGAAAGATGGTTGCAATTTCTTTATTAATAACATCTTTTCTATTGTGAATGTGTTTTTAATTAATTAGCCTCAGTTAATCTTCAAGTACATTTTTATTATTAGAATGCATTTCAAAATTGTCCTGAATGCAATTTTGTTTGTATGTTTGGTTTGAGTCAGCAGTTTACAGTTTGTACAGAAGTAACATTTGCAATACCAAGTCCTAGAGGAATTTTTCAAGACAACAAGGTTATTTCATATGAGCAGTTAAAAAAATCAAAAAAATTACAAACATCTGTATTTTCTCAAGGGAGACATAGATTATTGCTTACAATGGTGTGGGCTGGAATGTGCCTCTTTCAGCTGGATGAATCCATGTGCCCTTGCCAAGAAAGTTTTACATTTCCCTTTTTCCTCGGCTGCTGTATCCAGCCTTGGCACTCTATGTACTTATTATATTTATTTCTTGGAGTTGCTGGTTCCAGCTTTGGCATTTACTGCATTTCTGTATTTGTCTCCCTATCCCTGTCTGACATCATTCAAGTGAGATCAGGGTGGGAAAAGAAACCACAATTTGGAGCGTGTAGTCAGGTATAATAATAGGAATAAGAGCTTATATAGTGAGAAAAATGATAGACAGTTGGCCAGTTCTGAGCCAGATTGTTCTCCAGGAGTTTTGCCATTGTTTTCAATGAGATCAGAGTTGGGCATTTGGCTGCGGTGAGAACTGGACCTGGGCCATGTGTTTTTTCATCCAGACCATCCCAAAACTCAGGAGTGTTTAAATCTGGCTTCCCCTTGGTGAGACCGTGCAGTGCTTGGATGTACATGTGTGTGAGTTGATTATGAATGTGCCATGTAGGCAGAGCCCTGGGGTTATGTTCCCAAGCAGAACTTGCAAGAGGGATTGAGATTGTCTTTGTGCCATCTCCTTGCGTCCTCTTTTTTTAAGACATGCCTGTCCCATGTAATGGCCAGAGTCAGTCTGGCTCACTGTGGTGTCTTTGCAAAGCTGTAAATGCCCAACTGTTATGCTTAAAAAAAAAAAAAAGTTGGTGCTTTATATATTTTCAGGAAGACAATTCTCTATTTGTGCTGATTTCTTGAAGCCTTCTGATGCATAGCTTGAGTTCAAAGAAAAGAGTCGAGACACACAAGGCTATCCTGTTAGTCACTGCAGATTCAGAACAGTGTTCTTTAATGCAATAGTTATGCTTGGTCTTGGCCCTCTATAATCTCAATTTGATTTATTTAAACCACTGTGAAAAAATCTGGGAGGTTGGCAAGCTGAATTTCTTAATTCCCTGATTCATTTTCTTTATTTCTTTAATAAAGAAAATGAAAAGAAAACAAGCCTGAGAATTGATGTATGGCGTATACCACAGCCTCTTTGGATGGGTAACACGAATCTGTCACACGTGCTTCAGTTATAAATCACTCTACGCCATAGGGACATTAAGACTCTTAGTACAAATGTACGTGTTGGGAAATTGTTCTGCAAATGCTACATGTACGTGTTCAGTAGCTAATTTGCAATTCTGAAAAACTTGGCTTGTTTACATCTTCTCTAAAGTAACCCAGGGTGCCTGGTCCATGTTAGGAAATGGGCTGCTTTGCCAAATGAAGTTTGGGGGTGGTGGAAGAAAAAGAAAAAATGGAAAAAAGTAGTTAGTTAGGTAGTATTGTAGCACAAAATGTCCCAATCTGGTAACCTTTTTTTAATTTAATTTAATTTTGAATTTATTTTTAGCACTAATCATTTCAGAGAGATGTTTTTGTCTTTGAGGGTGGAGTGGGGAGTTCTTTACGTGGATGGAGAGGCCATGTCCTGGCACTGCTTCAGTCCTCGGTTCAGGCCATTGGGAGAACGTCATCTGTGGGGCGTGCAGGGTAGCATCCTCTGCTCAGTCTCTAGAGGCAGACTGTTACAGGCCCAGCTCAAAGAAACTGGACTTCCAAATTGATTTATAGTGGCTAGTGATTTAAGCTCTAAAGATCTTGTTTTGATCCCTGCTATGTTTGTCAAAGTGAGTGTTTTACCAGTCTTCCCACCTAAGATTTATGTAGCAATGTCTGTCTCCGCACAGTTTGAATCTGCCTCCGGTCTGAAGCCCTGAATACTAAGCTTCATTTTTATGTGATTTTTTTTTCCACAAAATTAGAATTGTCAGATTTTCTTTGGGGGGGGGAGAAGGAGGGGGAGAAAATTTGTGAAGGTTTTCTTGCCCTGAGGGGCAAGAAACTAGTAGCCTGTGACTTACCGTGCCTGTGGACTAGCCAAAAGCCTGATTTCTTATTTTTGAAGGAACTGATAGAGCTAAAGGCCATCTCTCAGGGCAGGCTTTCTGAGATATGAATTAATATTTGATTATCTGTTTTTAGTGTGGACATGGTTGAATATGCCATCTGGAAAGAAGAAGAGCATATATAATTATAAGGCGATATGCCTAGAAAAGGAATCCAAATTTGAGGATGCAGTGAATGAATCAGTGGTTAATTCAAGTGCTTCTGAAGTATTTGGATGATATGATAGACTATTTTAAAAATGCTTTTGTCAAGTCATTGCTCTCTAGTTGTTTACCTGGAAACACAATACCAGCCAATAATAACAGTATGTTGCTTATACGGTACCTTTATGCTCAGCTAATGTGTCTGTAGGTTGATGTGTTCAACAAAACCCAAATCGCAGTGAATTCAGAGGGCGTAAATAAATCTGTTGAGTTTAACCTCATGTGTGATTGCAGATGGGAAGGAAGCCAAGTTGCCATGTGAGTCCCGAAGATGTTTCATGGTTTTTAAATGCAACTCAAGCCATCTTTTCTGGTTTGTGGCTAAGCGAGGACTTCGTTGGTGGACCAGAGGTTTTAGATGTTGATGAGTTCAGCCAGCAAACAGTGCTTTACATGAGAAGGGCCCTCTTGTGTGGTCGCAGATTTTCAAAAGTGGATCAGAGTTTTACTTGGCATAGCTTGAAGTTCGGGCCTGGCACGTCGGTAGGCTACACCAGTATGTAGTGGTTGCACTCCATAGCTGCACAGTGCGCAACAGGTTCTTGGAGGACAGGGTGCCGAGGCTGTTCTCCCCACCGTACTGCTTGCTTTGGCCCAGGGACTCTGGACATTATGTACAGTATGATAAATTGCCTATTTGTGAAAGCTGCAGTTTCTTACAGAATTGAATAGCTTTCGAAGGAGGTGATAGGAAGACTTCTTACATTAAGCCTGGATGTTGTTGCCAGTCACAACACAGTAGGAGGGAGAAAAACTCTGAGGAAGAATTTTCCACAGGGAAAATGGGAGATATTAAGGGAAAAAAAATCTTTTGGAAACACATTAGATTTCAGTGAGGCTTAAGCGCTTCATCCAGTGATTTTTAAGCAATTTAGACACCAAAGACTTTGGAATAATCTTTAGCATGCTTTAACCTTGTGTGGTACACGTAGGTTGTAGAGTCTGCATAAGAAAATATTGTGTAGAGTTGAATTAATTCCCCTTTTAGATGTGTAGTCATGAAGATTTAGTCTGATAATGGAAGCTTAATAGTATCCAAGCATGAATAATGTGCAATTATACTTCTGCTGGATTATTTGTATCAAGGGACGATTTTAAGATTACAGTTCAGTACCTATCATTATAAACAGTGAGCATGAGCTGTTGTTGTAATAATAAAATGATGATAGAGATTGTGGTTTCAGCAGAAAAGTGCTGAATTGTTGCAGGCAGTGTGGTTTCTGAAAGACAGGCATGTCATAGGAGGCTGGTGTCCCTTGTGTGAGCAAGCACGCTTTCTCTCAATCTACTCAAATGCCTACATGTTAAAGAAAAAGAAAAGGCAGTTTGATTCCTGCCTGTGACTGTAAGGAAACCAAATAAAGATGACATTGAAATTATGTTTTTTCAGAATACCTATAATGCCCCCATGGGGGCCTATGCAAGGAGTCTGCCTTTAAACCAATGTAAAATGTTGAAGATGAGGGAGAATGGTGCTGATTTTGAGTAAAGGAGGAAGGGAACTAGCACGGGGGTCGTTGGATCGAGCTTTCTGCATGTCCTTGCCCACAGAGGCTGACCCCAGCTCTCTCCATATAGTCCCTGTTTGTGCCTAGCCTAGCACCCGCAGTGACTTCAAATTGTTGATCATGCTGTTCACACCCAGTAAAACCCAGCTAAGCTCCGCTCCACGCCCCCTAGTGCTGCAGGATCTGGCCTCTCATCCTTCGTGCTCCCCACACCACCTCGCCCTGCTTACGCAAGCAGGCCAGCGAGCCAAGAGAAACCTCTGAACTCGCTGGCTGTGACAGCAGGCGGTGGCAGCCAGGTTTCTGCTGTCATCTCTCGGAGGCATCGGGCAGGCGGCAGAAGGCGCCAGGGTTCGGGCTCCCAGGGCCTGCCCTCTCCCCAAAGCCTCCTGTCGGGGGAGGCCGTGTTGGCACTGTAGGACCTGCCGCTTGGGACCATGGTGTTGGGGATCAGGGTATATGAAAGGGGAGCACAGAGGGTTTTGGATGCGTGTGTAATGCCCGTTCACCAGCTCGGGACTGGTCTGTCTCTCTTCTGAGCTGGTTTATATCCCCAGGTTTTCTGTCATGCTCCAAGTCGCAATTAACAAGTGCTTGTTTATACAGTGCTTGCTCTAGGCCCTTATTTGCCTAGCAAAGCGTAATGCGCAACATCTAAACAAAGAGAGCAATGTGGGCTAATTAATTCCTGATTTGGGGAATCAAAAGATAAATTTCTAAGTAAACTAAGCTTTCCTAAAACTGCATAACTCTTCCCACCTACTTTCTCTCCTCGTGCACTCCTCCCTGTGTACAATAAATAAAGCAGCCACCCGTGAAACATGCAGCTCAATTGGAAACATAATGTGCTCAGCTGGGGTTTGGAGGAGCACCAAGGAATGATCTTCAGACCATACTGAGAAGTTTTCTGGACACTATGGGAGCACTGCAGTGCCCCAGGCCACCGTGACCAGCATCCGCTGGGAGACGGTGCCTTGCTTGTCCTGTTGGCCAAGTGGGGCCATTTGGGGTAGGGTTGCCTTCAGAGGTGAACTGGAGCCCTAAGACTCAGGTGTGCTGATCTCTGGTCTTCTGGGTGGAGAGGCTCCTTCAGTGGACAGTGCCAAGTATATAAATTGCTGTCTTCTGACTTTCCTTTCAGAGGGGTGAATGGATAGCTGTTGCCCTTAGCTGCCTTGGTGAGTACCTTCCCTCCGTCAGGGTCAGTTAAATAAAGCGTGCTACGCTGTAGTAGGAACCCAGGACAGGGGGGTATGGTTGTTTCTGGCATGCACTATGTGTAGGATGTCTATAGCTGCCTGTGTCCATGCTCTGTAAGGAGATACCTGTAACACTAACCTCTGCTTGCAGCAACAGCCGACTCTGAGGCTTTTTGGGGAAGGATTTTGTCTGCCTGATGTTAGCCAGGGAATAGAGAGGTGGCTGGTAGCACCACGCAAGACATCTTTGGTGTGGAGTTGGGTGCACACCCCATCCCTCTGATGTACCCCCCAGTTCCCTTTAACTCTGTGCTTGAATATGGATTTGCATCCCCAAAGTATTTCTCCAGCTCTGAGAGGCTTACTGGGTGATCGTTGCTGGTGACTGTGAGCTGACTGGGGAGAGCTGTGCCTCCTGAGCCCTTTCCATTTGGTTTCTGTTGGGGTAAATCCTGAGGGCCTTTCTTCCAGTTTCAGTCAGACCTGTAATTGAATTTCTCTTTCCAAGACATTCTAATATCAATGTCACTGGAGGGTGTTCATTAGCTGAACACAAGATACTTACTGGGGCTGGTCCAGGGATGGCTGGGAGGTTTTATATGGGGGCTTAGAGAAGATAGTTGGGTTTTTAAAACTTGGGTTCAGTGGGAATATCACCTGTCAGCATCTGGCACGATAAATTGCTGGGTCAGTTTGTTGACAAATGTTAATGAAAACTAGGAGTGGGACCAGAAATGCCCCTGATCTACACCACTCAAAGCTGTATTTTTGTTTTCTTTTAGCATCAAGGGATACACAGGCACAGCTAAAAAGCCATTCTGGAAAAAAATTTTGAAGTTTAAACACTTTGTTCCTACTCGTGGGAGCTGAAAATTCAAGCTCACTGTAAACAACCTTGGAAAACATTTTACATTTCCGGAGTTTTGAGTCCAAACGTTTCCATGAAGCAGTGACACAGTTCGAGGGTAACAACACACTTTGTTTCTTTTCTTTAACATAATTTTTTTCTGAGAGTTGTACAAGTGTGTGTTTTTTTTTTTTTAATACTACTCTTGCTTTCTGGGACAAACATCTCCCTTCTCAGAGTAGATTTTGGTCAGAGGTGGGGAAAGGGAAATGTGTACTTCCTTAAATAAATATCTATATGTGTTTTTAGTATTTTGGGTATTTTATTTTTCAAGCAGAAAGTTGACTTTTTTTTTTTTTTTTTTTTTACAACCATTGGTTAGTACTATGGAAAATGCACAGAGCTGTTTTGGCTGGATGGAGCAAAGCAGCGGGTTAAATTTTAGCACATTTAGCAGCACAGAGATCTCTCTTCTGTGAAAGACAGGATTGTATTATGTAACAGCCCGGCTGCCAAATACTTCTGCTGGCAGCAGTCAGCCTTCTATGCACCATTGACATCAAAACCTAATGAGGTTTGATCCAGAGGAGGGATTTGAAAGGACGTCTTGTTTTTCTTCAATCTTCACAAACTGAACTTGTTTAAAAAGGGGGAGAAAAAAAAAGATACAGAGTCTTATTTGATAAATGAGGAAAAACAGTGGTTTTTTCTCTGAAGTTTTCGCTGTTTATTGGTTTAACAGCTATTGCTCAGAACAAGTCATTTCTATTTACGGTGTTTATCATATCAGCTAACCTTGTGTGTTGGATCGAGGGGGCTGGAGGTCAGGTCTCCATGTTTTCCCTCCACGGGGGCTTTCTGACAGCTTACCTTAGTATCTCCTGTGCCTAATATTTATACAGCGTCACATTCAGTAAACACAGGACCAAGCAAGCGCCCCACTTTGTATACCATGCACAGTAAGTAAAATGCTTCAGAGAGTAAGTGGCGACAAGAAACACAGGGCTGTAACAAGGTGGTGTACAGGGACACCCAGCTCCATGAAGGCTGCTACAGTGCTAGAAGCAACATAACACGATACTGTGCTATATTATTGTATAATAAAGCAGATCTTGCTAATGCACCAAAAACTGTAAGGAATATTCTGCTGGATAATAGCAAAGATTTATCTAGCCTGGCGTCCTGTTTGACAGCAACTGGCAAGGAAGGCTGAAAGAAAGAGATCAGGGAGCAGGGCATGTGTTGAGTGGTCTGTCCCCTGGAGCAATGCTGACCTGCAGGTTAGCCATCTCCTGAGATGGAGATTTCATAGATTGTGACTCTCTGAACATGTTTAATCCCATTTAAGCTCTTATCATGTGGTCATAAGCCTTCAGTTTGTTGCGTGGAAAACCTTTTCCTCTGGCTTGTTTCAAACCCATGTGGAAAACCTTTTCCTCTGGTTTGTTTCAAATATGCTCTCTGCTTACTTGGACCTAGGTTACTTTCTCCACATCATCTTATATAGTGACAGAGGAACACGCCAGCTCGTGTGAATGTGGCACAGCGCTGGATCAGACGTCTCCCTGTCACATGTGTAGCTCAGGCATAGCTGGTATTGGCATAATACAGCAAGATTTTAGCCTGCCTGGTCATCGTTATGTTTTAGGGGGGTTATCATGACAGAACTGTGGTTAAGAATTTGAAGCAAGAATGAGGTGAGTTTACAGACATTTGTTAGGAGCAGCTTCCCATGATGTGTAGTGTACTTTGTGCATCTGTAAAAAGAGAATGCGAAGCTTCTCATATGAAATAAATAGCAGAGTTGCCAACACTAGCAAAAATGAAGGCAGATATGAATGTATGCTTAGCATATTGAATGTTTTACACAAATACAGTGCTTGCCTCAGAAATATATGAAAGATCATATCAACTTTGCCTTGCCCAGGAAATTCACTATCCTTTTGTTCACTTACCAGCAGGGAAAGTATTGTAACCAGCAGTTTAATATCCCAAAAATCCCTGAGCAAGTCAGTGGCAGAGCTGGGAGTACAGTTCAGGAACAATGTCTTTCACTTACATATTTAGTCTCCTGTCCGCATTTCTCTGGAGAAGTATTTCTGGTCACGGTGGTAGAGGTGTTAAATGAAGTTGGGCAGTTACTCTTGTATTTCTGCTTTCATCTTGAAAGTTTCAGGACTCTTGCCTGTTCAACAAGTCTTGTCAAAGCTGTTCAAGAAAAAAACTGCAGAGCCCAGGATTATCAGTACTTTTTTGTATTCAGAGCTTCAGCTGCTGCCAAAGGTCTCTGGTGATGGTAGCATGTGTAAGGAACAGAAATGCGCTGATTAAGTCCAATAAACTTGAGCGTCTGTGCGTGTTACCAAGAGTATGGGAGGGGAATGTGAATGATGAACGGCATTGCTGCGTGATGGGACTGCACTTTGCATGCAGGTCTCAGCATCCGCTTCTCTCCCCTAGAACAGCTCCCAGTGTGCCAGGGTCCTGAGCAGCTACAGAAAGCTGACTGCTTGTGAGGTAATCTGTTAGAGGAATGAGATTTGTTTTTCCTCTCTTCTTTTCTCCCCCTACATTTTCCTTCCAAAGTCCCAGTGTGTTTCATGTCAGTATTGTGCCAATTAAAACATTTCTGTTTTTAAAAATGGTATATGGTAAAAGTAGTCTGGTGTCACAAGATTGGAGATCTCTTCCCTAGGAACGAGTCACTAAACCAAAAGCTTTTTGGTGTAGTGCTATAATGTACGTAGACACTGGGCCATGCACTTGGAAAGATCCAAATAAGACCCTCAAGCCCTGACCCGAGTTAGATTTCTTGAAGTGCACAGATCTGAGTGGCTTTCAGAGAGCTGCAAGAAGAAAAGGTAAAGCAGTGAAACAGTCTTCAGAAAGCAGCTCAGAAAAGGGACTGCCCATAGAGCAGTGAGTGATGGGGCCAAGAAACTGCTGAGTCCCTTGGAAAAGGCAGTGTGTGCAATCACGTCCATTTTGTTATCATATCAGTATCTATTTTGTTACCTTGATTAAGTTAGGGATAAACAGAGGGTTAGAAGATTCTGCTTGTATATCCTGGAAATTGTGGGTGTAATGAATATATCCTGATTTTAACAGCCACAGCATTTGTAGGAATGGGTTGCTTTAACAACAGATATTGGAAAACCAAGCGCACAAGATCAAATCTTTGTTTTCTTTGTCCCTTGAGCAAGCTGGCTGGGGACACATTTTTTATAACCCTCCTCATTTACAGATTGCATTCACGACAGAAAATCTTGGGCTAGGAAAGCATTTGTGCCCGGTTTGAAGTTTGCTTGGTTTTATGTGTGGGTTTGTACCGTCTCAAGGAATCCACACTTGAATTTTGAGTTCCACAAATAAACATCATACTGCTTCCCTAAGTACAACATCAGTAGGACAGCAGAACAGTGCACAGTCCTTTATGCCAATAATCTTACAAGCTTCCTGAGTAGAAGACAGCTAACCTGAGTTAATTGCCAGTACACCAAGGTATTGGAGCAGGAGAACTGCTCTGGCACAGGCGTTGCAGTGATTTTCTTACTTGCATTAGCGGAGGGTCTACAACAAGCATGTGAATTTTAACTACTGCAGCAGCAAATTCTGTCAAAAAGAAAGAAAATCAGGTAGCTCTTCAAGCTTTTAAAGAGTACTTGTTTACTGACAGAATCAGTGCAAGACCATGTGCTCACTGACAACAAAGAATAGAACATTGTCCCACAGCACATCAAGGCCAAAACTCACCTGTGTGAGAGAGAAGATTTTAGTGTGCTGGGAGCTGTAGTCCTCCAAAGGTGCTCAGTCTATAGAAAAAAGCACATATGAGGTATCCAGATACTAATTCTCATCAATGTCAAAACTAAGAACTCTCTAGAAAGGAAAGAGTTAACTTGGTTTTCGATGGAAAACTGCTCGTCTTGTCCAGTTGTTGGCACTTGTCAGTGGACCCAGTCCATCAGCGGGACATGGTGCTGGTGTGGGGCTGGCATTTGTGATGGGACAGTGCACGTGGCCCTAGTTTTCTGTAACACTTTTTTTGGAATGAATTGAATCATTTTGCAATTCAGCACGGACTTCTCAGTGAAAGTAGAAGTTGCTTAAAGGATGGACTTAGTAAAAACAGTGTTGTCTAAGAGCCTGTTTTAGTACCCCAATTTGGTGTGACTCTCATTGTTTGTGGAAGAGTTGCATTCATGTCAAAATATAGCGATGAGAGGATGAATCATGTTCTGGAATCTTTAATGCAGAAAAGAAAAACATGTAATTTAAGTTGGAGTGATTTATAGTATGAACCCATTCCATCAGGGGCACATCTGAAGAAGTATGAAGGGTGTCCTCATATTTACAATACATGAGCCAAAACCAGAGAGCGTGGTGTCCAAGTTGTTTTTCACAAACCAGGCATGACACCCTCTTCTTGACATCGCCTGACAACTAGACATTGTTAGTGGGTTATGTTAATGTATATTAAGGCAGGAAAATTGTTGGCATTTGCTTGATAATTAATTCAGAAATGATGACATTTGTAAAGCCTTTACAATGCAGTTTATAAGAGGTTATTTCAATACATGTATTGCAGCAGAGCACAAGAGGGGATATTTGCATAATGCCTTGGATGTGCTCAGACTTTCCTCAAATCTCTGTATTGATGTGGCTACCACAGGCTTGGGAAAATGACAGAAAAGTGCCAGACTTGGCAAAGCCCAGAATACAGGTTTGGCTCCCAGTATGTGCAAGCTAGCTCTAGACAGTGCCCGATTTTGAAGCCAGGTGGTGTGCCCCAGTATTTCATCCTGTCCTTGTTCTGGGACCATGGTGAGTCCCAGAAGCCAAGGCAAACACAAAGCTAGCTTTTGCTGGGTTATGTTTGGCTGACATTTCCTGAAGGGAAGAGCTCAGGAAAATAAAAATTTAATATTTATTGGGCATCATAATAAAAATAGGAGTAATAGCAGCTCATTAAACAGAGCAGTTGCATTTCCCTCTTTTACTTCTGAGAGGCCAGTGGGAGAAACAAGCAAAGCAGTCTGTAGCGGGGAGAAGGGATTAATTCTCCCTTTATCTAGCAGAAAGGAACATTTTCTGCAAAACTACTTTGGGAAGAAACTATTTATTCTGTATTTGAAAGGCTGATTAGGTAGCCCAGATCAGGTATAGCCTAGATCACGTATAGCCAACCACTATCTTGCAGGAAACAAACAAACTTTCCATTAGTTCTGCTCTTTGGTGGTTTAAAATGGCCGTGGATGCAGCGTTGGAAATAGCTGGGAACATCTGGAAGGGACTGCATGTTCCACTAGCAAGACCATCTACCTAGACCTGGGGTACAGTGTACCAACCTGTCAGCTGGAATTTTCTACCTGTTCTCTCAGTTGTGCCCTGTTTGCTTTTTTTGTGAGTTCGATGCTGTCAATGTTTAGACTTACCTCTCTGAGCTCTTTGGGTGGAAAAAAAAAAAAAAGATGATGGGGTTTGGATAATTAACCACTATTTTGCGGTATTTACTGCGACGTTGTCTCCTGTAGTGTTTGGCACAGAAAAAGGATTGGGAGCTAAATCCAGTAAAAGATGCGAATACCTATGTGTTGTGTAATTTTCCTTGTAGCTATTTAAATTCAGTATTAACAACCCCAAAGGGGCAAAAACTAAGTAATTATCATTTCCTATGAGCTAATGTAAGGAATTCTGAACCGAGCATGGTGGTTTTCATAAATCTCACTCTTGTACGTGCACTCATCTAATGCAATATATAAGGACCCGTAAAGTCCCTAAAGGTGGGTAGCACACAGCTGGCCTTTGGGGCTGTGGGAAAAGAGTAGCAGGCAAATGAAGGCAGATACTACATCTGCAGGCTCCTCAGGTCCACCTTGCCTGTTGGATGACCCTGAAGATGGTAAAATAGGAAAGGGGACTTCTTCCACATCAGCAAAGGAGAAAAGAGATGTGTGGGAATGTGCTGGATACCTGTAATGGTCACCTTGCTTTTTCTGTCTTCATCTCTAGGGTGGAAAACTTGGGGGTGATAAAATGTGGACGCAACCCCATTTTTCCTAAATAATTTGCAGGAGTTTAGAGAAGGCCAAGAGGTCTTTTTACCAGAACTGGATTATTGTAGCCACAGCTTTTGGTACTAAGGCCATGAGGAGCCAGAGCTGCAGAACAGATCAGTGGGTAGATAGCCTGTCCCTAAAGCCTTGGGACTTCATCCAAACAATGCAACCTCAATAGCATTGTCCTTCACTATCAACAAAGCACTCTGCACCTGGTTCATGTGTTACTGATACCACAGGGCTTCCTACCTTACTGTACTTTGTGCCTGACACATATGGAGAAAGGAGCAGATGTGTACCATTGTCATAGACTCATAGAGTAACTATGGGTGGAGGAGACCTCTGGAGGTTTCTGGTCCAACTTCCTTCTCAAAGTAGTGTTAACTTCCAAGTCCACATAAACAGGTCTAGCCAGGGAAGCATGAGAATTTAGTCCATCATATTTGATGGTATATTTGGGTACTTACTACAAATAATGTGTTCTAGCTTATTGTCTATACCTAGCATTTTATCCCAAAGTGATCTTCCATTTTGAGGTTCTGCTCGAAAAACAAAAGGTAATATCTTAATATTTAGCAAATGTAAGAATAGGCAGGATAGTAGAACTGCTTTCTGGCACTGTGTATTCCAAGAAGAATCACAAATTGATTAGGGAAGCTTTTTTAAAAAAATGATTCTGGGGATCTGCCTTTAGCCATGTTATGCATTTATTCTTGGAAAGGTTGCCGTGTTATGATGTTTTAGGTTAGACACACCAAAGTTAAAAGTTATACTTCCCTCAGCTTTATCTTCTGATCTTGAAATGAAATCTCAATGTATTTGTAGACTGGGGAAAAAGAAAGACCCAAACCCAGCAGCAACAAATTGTTCCCTTCATGATACAAGGATATACTTTTATTGGTTTATGGATTTGTTTCCCCCTTGTCACTTGGCTGCATTGCAGAGTCATAATCATTACCTTTTAACACCAGAATGAAGCAGATTTGCTCCGTATGTCTCATACTGTATGTTGCTCCATTATCTGCTCTAGCTGTGCCCATAGCCCTGTGACTCCCATGTCAATGCTGCAAGAGCCAGTAAATCGCAAGCTCTTGGCAATAGCAGCAACTATTCCCCCTGCAAATATTGCATTATATTCCCTGGCAAAAGAGAACATCTAATGGAGTACAGATGATGTGAATTAATCTCTGAATAAGCATTTAATTTGTTGGCCAAGATGTGATTGCCCTTTTTTTGTAGCATTCTCATAATGAACATAAAAAGATTACAAGATTTGTGAATGTAGTCAGTCCTGTGGAAGCTCTGGCAGCTGTCTCTGCTTTGACTTCATTTTTTTCCCCCTAGTAATTAAAAACACTTCTACATGTTCAGAACCCAACCATCATTATGGGCACTTCCAGAACAAGATGTGAGATTCAGAGCTCCGCAACCTCACTTAGCCCCTTCCAGCCAGAAAAGCTGAAGAAAGGTGAGATGAGACTTTGTTTGAAAAATGTATTTCTTGCACAGGTTATTAGAACTGAATATGTTGGTTTGTCTACAAGCACATGAGTTAAAACTATTGCTGTTGCTGAGATGCAGGACACTGAGATGGATCCCTCCTCTTGGGTAAACCTTGCTTTCATTAGGCTCAGCAAAGAGCACGCAGCAGTGGCCTACAATAAATCTCAACCCCAACCATTTCCAAAGCACTGTATAACATGGAGGAGAATAGATTTTGGTAATTACATAAAACTTTGGTTAAAACTACATAGAATACATGTGAATATTCACAAACTCGTTAGCAGAAGATGAGAGGAAGACCTTGTGACTTTCCGGACAACGGGAGGGTCTTGCACCAGGAGTGCGTTTACATTATGACAGAGGAACTGGAAACGGGGAGGGATGAGAGAGAGGAGTAGAAAATCCAGAAGGTTCTTTTGAACTGATCCTGGAAACAGTGGGGTGTAGATAAGATATTGCAGGCAAGCTTGTCTTGGATCAGAGAAATCAGGGGGCTGGGGGACCTGGATCCCAGCAGCACTGCACTAGACTCCATCCTACAGCTTGTGGGGTCTCCGGTTCCTGATGCAGCTGAAGCTACGTGCCTGCTCTGACCAGGATGGGGCTAGCCCTCATCTCCACCTTCTGCATGGGGCAAGAAGCTGGGGAATTGCACTGGAGAGGTCGGTGCCATGGGCAGCTGGGGAGGATCCATGAATAGGGGACTTCACCATCCTCTATGGCAAGAAGCAGTCGTGGCCTGAAGGAATGGAGATGCGGTCAAGGACTTAGTGTTTAAAAAAGGAGGTGGTGACAGGAAGATTTGCAAGCAACAGATGTGGAGAAGAAGGAGAGTTCAGGGTCAAGGAGGATGGTGCTGCTGGTTCAGGGGCAAAAAGGAGGCAGCTGGAGACGGGGTGGTGGGTGCTGGGCCATGTTCGAAAGTGGGCTTCTCAAATGGCTGTCACTCTTTTTGGCAGTTAGTGCATGTGGCAGGTTGGCACAGCTCAGAGCCATGTTTCCAGCCCCTGGGGCTCTTGATTGCAGGGGAAGATTTTCTTCTCCAGCGTATTTCTGCAGGGCTGGTGTTAGGAGGTGGGAAAATGTCATCTTGGGCTAAAGCCAAGGAGTGGAGGAAAGATAGCTGGGGTTTTATTTCTGGTCCCAACACAGGTGTAAGGTTTGCAGGAGTCATTTAACCTCCCATTTTCCTTAATATAGAAGAGAATAATAACCTCTTTTTATCTTGTAAGGATATTTTAAGGCTTAATTCCCTAGTGAAGCACATCTGAAGTAAAAATTGCTGGTGAGAGGTAGAAAACTGACAGCAATGCTCACACATCTGGGACTTTGTTAAAAGTATTTGACTGTTAACCCTTACCCCATAGGACATCCACATTTTGGCATCCGTTCTCCTGTTTTACAATGTTTGTGCAAGTGTTGTTTGCTGTTTTCCCGGTTAAACTCATGTGACGAGGTCAGATGGCTTCTTGTCTGATACAGAGATGTCAGATCGACTTTGACAGCAAACTGCAGTGGGGCCCAACCACCAACATCAGGTGCCGTGTTGTAATTTTCCCTATTCTGTAGCAGAGTGCTCAGGCGTGATACAGCCAGGTCTAGATTCAGTGCAGTTCAGCTGACGGGTAACTGGGAACGCTAGGAAAAAGAAGAGCAATTTCTTTACAGCAATTTGGGTAAAAATGTACCCATTCCTCCTGTGGCTCTCATATGTCACAAAAATTCCCAGAGCATATGCCGCATGATTTTCAAGGATGATGAACACTCACATTTCCTTGTGTCCAATGGAATCATGACATTAATTTATTTACCGACTGGCTGACTTCTAGCAAGAAACCCCAAGAAGGGGAAGTGCAACGTGACTGTGAGTTTCGCAAATTGACATGATGCAGGAAAATCTTAAACATCTTGAAAATCTTTTTTGTTAAAATTGCATTTTTCACGTTCATTAGGGTTCTCTTTGTTCTGCAGTGTGGGAGGGAGGAAAAAAACAAGGTCTTTCTTTTTTAATGTGCACTTTGCTTTGTGTACCTTAGGACGTTCACCATGTGGAGGAGCCATATAGATTGGCTAACCTGTCCCATGTGTGATAAAAGCGTCAAGTACCAGGTACGATGGGGATACTTTTGTACTGATGGGCCGCTCTGCTCAGGAATAGTCAGTGTTCTCCTGGGCAGATAACCTCTATAGACAAGAGAAGAGAAGCAAACTCAGCCAGGAGGAAGCATTTTTTTTTTGTTATTTTATTCCTGTTATATGACTGGGAGAGAAAGGTGCGAAAATGATGCAGTTTTCTTGGGTTTGTTGGGTGTTTGTGACAGAGCTGCACTATAACCTAGTCTGCTGGCACCTGGCATTTAACTTAGCCATTGAACTGCACTCGTTCTCCCCTGAGCCTCAGAGGTGACTGATCATTTTAAATTACTCCTCAAACTGATTGATTGAATTCCATCTATATGGATCTATTTTACTGTTAGGAGAGCTGCTGCGTGTTTCACTGGGATTCCCCCCATCTTCCCACCCCTGCCCCTGGGGTTTGGTGTGTGCAGTTTTGTATCCCGTAAGTTTTCCTTGAAAATTCAGATTCATTCACTTCCATGAATGCACGATTCACAGTGGAGCTGACACATTTCATTAAGCTCAGCACATTGCGTAGAGGCTTGGCAAAGGGTCCCTGGGCTTTATTCAACCCAGACACACCGTGTGACCAGCTGTCACAGGCTGTGTTGTAAAATTAGAAGAAAACCATAAAACAGAGTTGAGGGAAAGGAAAAAATTGTCCCTCTCTGGGGACAGCACTTTGAGTTGTGACAAAAGATTCTCAGAGCTCATCAGACGCACACAAAAGCTTTGTGCAGAACTCAGCTGGTTTCATTTTGCATGCTTGAACGTTATACCGTGGGTAGGTGCCACCGTACAAAGGATTCACCTTGTTCCTGCTGCAGCACAAAGTTGTGCTTTTAACCGGCTGTCCAGGGCACATAGCTGCTGGTGGAACAGTGTATCCTTTTAACCAGGCTGCAGGATTAAAAACAACCTGTAAAAACATTGCGTCTGCTCGGTTACATTAGGGAACAGTGTTAAGAGTGGAGAGTTGTGCAGCTCTTTTTGTAAAGGAGCTAAAATCTATATTCACTAGATCTTGCTGAATCTGGGGTAGGTGGCCACACATACTGATTGTCCTCATTTTGCAGAGCTCTTTTTCCCCATGCTGTGAGGTAGCAGCACGTTGTGGCATTCTTCACCATACAGATGCATCTGAGCATGGGTTTTGGGGGGCTGTTATGTGGCCCCAACCCTAAGCACTGCAAAGCTATGGCCTCTCCTGTTGACTCCGCATAGACAATGTAGCAGGGTGGTTATCAGAGTGCTTTTCATGCATAGGATGATGGATCAGGAGAGGGGGACCTGGAATGCATGTGTTTGAGGCCTCCTTTTGGGGAAACATCCAGCAGGAATCAGCTGGTGCATGAGGTTTGTGGTATCTGATTAAATATTTAGACTTGTACGTGTTTGAATGTTAGGACTCTGTTGCATTTAAGGGATCCTTTGGAGATACTGAAGGCTTTTCTGTGTTTCCTTTTGATGTCAGATGTCTGAAACAGGACTCCCCCAGGTAGTGGATATGAGGAAACTATGTCCTGAGTGAATTGTCCACAGTCAAACAGCAAGTGAGTAACAGAGCCGGGACAGAACTCCCATTTCTTGACTTTCAGTGTTGCAGCCTAACTACCAGGTGTCGTTTTTATTGTCACTATTTTAGATAATTGGATGATGTATAAATAGGTCATAGCTTTGGTAGAGAAATAATTGCAGACCTCAAGGCACTGATAGATGACTACTGTAGATGCTAACAAAATTAGTTAATCAACGGTGGTAAAATTATATCATCATCCAGTAAGTGAAGCATGAAACACTGCGACTGGAATCTGTTCCGCGCCTGCTGTTTACCTTGACTCATGCCAATTTATAAAATGGGTTAAGCTATTTCCATTCTAGCATCATGTTCTCCATGTGGGAGAAAGCTTGCCTAATGAAATGCTTCCAAGTGAAAAATTATGTTCCAAAGCTCATTAATCTCTTTCCTCTGTGATAAGGAGATGCAGTTATATGTCCGTGATGAATCCTGACCCCTCTGGTGCAGAGGTGGTAGCAGAACTGTGTGCAATGTGGAAATGAAATACATGTTAGGTTCACATTTGTTTATATTTAAGGGCCGCACATAACCCTGGATAGAAGAACAGCTTCTTGAAGGCGTCAACTGGCAACTGCAGTGACTGTTCCGTGTGATGCTATCAGTTCCATTCATCCCTTGTAATTGGGTCAGTTTGTTGAAAAGCAGACGATGAAGCTGCTGAGGTGTGTCAGTACAGTAAAGGAAGGTTTCGGTCCAGGCCTGTTCTCAGTTGGACTTGGTGGTGTCAGGTCCCCGTTCCATACGCTGACACAGCTCGAGTACTGGAGAAAGCCCCTGTGTGCTTCATGATCTCTCTGGCTGTGCTCTGGGGTGGATTTGGGCCTGGAAAAGACCGGGCAACCTGGTTTCAGTAGGTGTACTGAAGTAGTAGGTATACTCTTTTTAAGCATAGTACAGATCCTTTGAGTCTGAGTTACAGCAGAAAATATCAGGCTAATCCAGCATGATACACTGCACAGGAACAGATGTGGCTTTTTGCAATACACAGACAGAGATCCTACTAGCAGCATTATTCTCTTCATAAATGGGTTGAAAAGGAACTCAGACATAGGGGAGCAGTAGGATGGTACCCAGATCCACAGACAGCGTTGTGAATGGGTGTGTGGGGTGACAACGCGAGGAAAACTGAATTATGATCTTAGGGTTCTCGGTGCCTTATCCATAAGGAGGTGGTAGCATTCAGCATCTCAAAAGATTTAACCCAGGAAGGGATATCTGGCATTTTCCCTTATTTTTGTTGTGCTCCTATATGTTTTTTATGACAATAAACATCAGGTACAGCCATTCTATAAGCCATATAGCATGCTCGCACAGAGAAATGCTTTTCCCTGAGGAGCTATGGGATTTCACAGCACTTTTTTTTTTTTCCCCCTTTTTTCCAGCTGGGGATCTGAGGAACAAGGCTGTTTGTCAGGCAGCGTTTTTGTCTGAAGTGGGATGTGACTGGCCTTCCCAATGAAGGGCTTTCAAATGGGCTGCCTGGGGGATCGTACAACAAACTTGCCCTCTCTGCAGTAGTAAAAGAGCGGCTCTGATGTAGCTGGCCTAGCAAAGCAGGTTTACAGAAGCAAAGGCCTCTCGAGGGAGCAAAGCCAGCTGGAGTGTCCTCTTGACTGAGCAAATCGTAAAGGGGGTCCTTATTCTGCTGGGAAGAAGTTGTGGGATTGGCTTTACTCTCAGCCTTTGGCAAGAGGGACGTGTCCGCAGCAGGGAGAGGGTTTTGTCCTGAAAGTCTGCATGGTATGGCTACACTCCTTCCTCAGCACAGGGCTTTCTTGGCTCTGGTTGGGGGGGGCTAGGGAAGGCACAATTGAATTGAGAGCGATCCTACAATCACTTCACTAGCAACAGGAGCTCGAACAGGCCCCAGATCTGCGGAGGAAGGATGTACATTCATGCTGCTTTTATTCTTTTGTCTGCCAGCGTCAGCTGAAAAGTCCTTAGGCTTTGCATCTTACTGTCTGTTTGATGCTCTTTGTTTTTCCAGACAGGGGTTTGTATTGATTCAGAAATAATCAAGTGGTTCTTGTCATCCTCAGTCCTGCTATTAGGCATTTTAAGTGTGTGTATGCGGACAGAACTGCCTGCCTGATGTGTGCAGTGACTGTCACGTGTAGGTTCAGGCGTTTTGTTTGCAACTTCTGAAGCCTCTTCCCAAAATAGTTAGTAGATGCATTTTTACCTTTTGATAGATCCATTTTTCCCTTTTTTTGTAAGGTATTATTTGTAAAAAGAAGGAAAACGACTGATGCTGTTCCCTTGGGGGTTTTTATATCCAGAATGACCCCTCACCAAATGTAATACTACCAGACTGGGCAGCAAGGTTTGATCCTCAGAAATGTGATGGCTTAGGCCTTTTTAATTCAAATTCATGTCTCTGGTAATTCATTTAGCAAGAAAAGCTCATATGGAAGCAACATCTTTAAGTATATGCAGTTCTTAAAACCTGGTTTTGAGGTTTTGAAGGGTAGTTTAGCTTTGGCAATTGACCGTTGGTGTGACTATTACTGTGTTTTCCATGGTAAGGGCTGTTACTTTTCTTCAGTCCACAAAAAAAAAAACAAACCACCACCACCACCAAAAACTGTAATTCTGTTGAGCAGGGATACCACAGAGTCAGTCTGGTACATGTGAACCAATTGATTTCTAACAGACTTCAGAAATGGACTGCTTTCTGAAATAAGAATTATCACTAGCATTAAAATTAGTGAAGATGAATTTCTGCTCTCAGTAAGGTTTGAACATAGAGAATGACAGATAGCATTTCATTTACCAATTGACATCTTGGTAATAATCCCCCTGAATAAAAATCATGGACATAAAAGCATTTGCACAGATGTGTTGTACAAATAACGTACCTCTAGATGTGGAAATACCCCTGGAGCCCTCTAAGGCAAGAACCCAAATCAAGGTAGGACAAACGCGTGGAAAGCGTAGCGTGAGCTACATCCGTGGTTTAGCTGTGGGGTAACTTACCATCTCTGTACCTCAGTCTTCCCATCTGCAGTCTGTGAACAGTAACACCACGCTTCTCAAAACTGTTGGGAAAATTCACGGATGAGAGTTTATAAAATAATTTGAGGTCCTCTGGTAGCGAAGTGACATATTTAAATTAGAGTCAGAACTGCACCAGATACTGTGTTCATGCATGGACCATGGCTTGATTCAGATGCTGTAGGTAAATCTAAATCCGTGCCATGGTCACTACATCTGCAGAGAATGGCTGTTTTCCTTTTAATCTGCTGTTCTTCAATGGGTCTCCAGCCTTTTCTAGCCTGTCTTCGTGAAATGAATTTTCCCCATTCAAAAGCAGCAGCGTTTTATTTTTGTTTTAGCTGTGCTTGGGAATGCAGAGCAATTCAATCAAGAGGAAAATACACCATGAAAAGCTCTGAAAGCCCTGAGGTCAAGGATCTGAAGTTACCCACAATATTAATGACAAACCAGTGGCTGCGCCATGGCAACGGACAGAAGAATATGTGGCGTGGAAACCGTAAGTAGTGTGGGGCTTTGAAAGAGCACAACCGGGAGAAAAATGGAAATTACATGATGTTCTCTCTGTTCTGTGCTAGGACAGCCATGTACAGTCTAATCCCTAATGTTGGCAAGTCCAAGATTTTCAAAAGGGCCCTGTAAGAGATGGAGAAAGGAGTTGGTTTTGCAATTAGGCTGCTGAAAAGTTTTTTAAAAGGAGAAAGGTTTGGGCAGGAGAAAGTTAAATAAAAATGCTTTATAAAAAAAAAAAAGAAAAAAAAAAAGGAAGGATGTTGGTGTTATGGGATCTCCACGCTTGGATTCTCCTCTGGGATCCCCTGCTTGGTCCAAGTGAGTCACTATGAAAAATCAAGTTGGTGTTTGACTTGATCAGAAACACGAACCTCAGCTCCTTTGTCAGAGCTGGGAATAGCAGCAGTAAGTTGGGCTGATTCAGAGGATGTTTGGGTTTCTTGTGAGGTGAAAGAATTGTTTGCAAAACCACTTCTAGATAGAGTAGCCTGCTACTATTTACTTTTGCTAGAAGGCTGTGCTTCTGTGACCATCTCTGCTGGCTTGTGGTACAGGGGACAATAAATGGAAGATGGGGAGGGCTTGACCCATCCTGCTCTTGCACAGCACTGCTAGGGGAGAGGTATCGAGGCAGGGAGAGTGGCAGCTTTCTGCTGCAGGGCCCAGAGAAAACTACGGTTCTTATGGTCAGAAGTGTGAGAACTGTATCAGAAAAAGCTGAATAACCTCCATAACAGTGGTCCTGCTGTAGTCATGGCCCTACTGTCACCTTCATTCTGCTAGCAGGTGAGGCACTGATGAGATAACTCTCTTAAACATGGGACACTTTTACCTTGCATAAACCTCCTTTTGCTGGCTGAGCAGTGTGGCACCTATGGTTAGTCTGCACCAATTTGTACTGCTCTGGTTCAGGCTTCCACAAACGTTTTTCTTTTGGCACCAATGACCGCAGCAAGTAGCTGACAGTGATGGAACTGGGCTGTACAAGCCACTGGTGATCCACATACCGTGACTTGGCTACCCCAATCTAGAGCAATTGTATTTTTGTTGTCATATTGCACAGTGTGCCTGATCTCAGGTGGCACACATCAGCATTATGGCTTGAAGTCAGTGCCAGCACTTGCAACTTTGCATGTTGTTGTTCTTCACAAATGCCCTTTTTGCTCTTCTCTTTAGCTGCGTGAGCACTGCAGCCATATAGCCTTGCACAGAGCTTTGTATATGTGCAGGCTTTTTTTCCTTTTTTAAGCCATCCCCTACTTTTCAGAACGCTGGTGTTATAGTTAGTGACTCAAAACCGGGTCATGCTAAACTGGATTGCTGAGCAGCCCGTGGTTCTGTGCTGCTGTAAGAGCTGTTGCTGTAGTATTTGTTCTGTACCCTGGCTATCAGATGACCTAATTCTCTTTGTGAGAACAGGCAGCGCACTTGAGCAGGGAGAGATCTGAGGACAGCCCCGTGCAGGAATCTGCCCATTGAATCTGGTGGGTTAAAGGAACTGGCTGGCAACAAGTGAATGAGAACACGGAAAAGAAGCATATAAGGCCTGGGGGGAGGAGGAGAATGGTAGGAAAGCAGCTTGACCTGGAAATGGGAAAAAGCAACAGAGGAGGGTGGCATGACTTTGTAGAAGTTCATTAAACATCAGTAGCAGAGTGGGCAGGGGAAGGAAAACCACTGAAATCAGAGAACATTAAAAAAAGAAAAAAAGTTCCCTAGATAAAGGATAAAGGCAAGAACTGGGGAAGCAGTGAACTTTGCCGTTGCTGTAAATGCTGCAGAGGATTGCTTAGCACCTAAAATATGCCCATAAGACCCTTTTGTGATGGTAGGAAAGGCAGTAGCTCAGGAGGTATTGAATTCAGAACAGGAGCGCTGTGCAGCTTCTGGGCACTCTGGTGGGCAGTCTCCTTTGAAGCACCCTTTGATTACTTGGGAAAAGCTGGGATTAAATGACAGAAGGGAACAGAAAGTTCAGCTGGGACATGTGGCTGAGAAATGTGACTGTGTTTTCCTCTGCCAGTTGACATTTGTTGGGTACCTTTTAACTTCTTGTTTTAGCGTATTGTTCAGTGGCTACTCAGCTGACTTTGCGTATTTTACTTCTGAACATGGAAGAGTTGCATCTTTGCATCTCTAATGCTTGTGGCTTTGCAGCTCCAGCGATACAGCAAACAGAAACAAGATGAAGCTGGCTCGTCATTAGCACTATTATTTCCTGACGACATGCTGCTTTCCAAAATAATCTTATCTGTAGCAACTCAGTTAACTTTTAACCACCTCCTTCACGTGGATCCTCTTCTCCTTGTAACTGGTATAAATGTCTAACGTGGTTATGAATAGATAAAAATGGTGATGAAGAGTGAGTGCGAGAGCGATGAAGAAATGCACATGCTTGGATTAAGAGTGATCCAGAGTTCAGTTTCTGTGGCACTATTTTGTTGACTGGTGTCAGCAGGGCAGGGGTGTGCTCCAGGTTCCTTCCCATTTTCTACACCTGGCCAGGACTGGCAGCCCCAGACAGTGCCATGGTGGATCTGCAGGAATCTGGCATCTGCCTTAGAATGAAGGAGCAGGACAAGACCAATGACCACGTTTGGGGCAGAAGAGAAGTGTTGTCTCTGCTGTATACTGATGGAGGAACCTGTGTTAGTTTTTAGTTGCTGTTGCTCCCCAAAATTGGGAGAACTTGCTTCCAGCAGAATTTGCTACGATGCAGGGAGGCTGGGGACAGAGAGAGATGGAGAGGAGGAGCAGGGTCAGTCCATGCACGACTGTGATTGCCACGTTATTGAACATGTCTAGCGTGATGGATGTCCTTATCCGTTGGACATTTTGCTAATTCTCTCTCCAAGGGTTATAATTTTGCTGGTCAGACTAGGTATTGAAAACTCTGAGCAACTCTCCCCTACACAAATGGCCCAGATGTTGCACTTGGTCTGTGGAGCTACAGAGCTGCCTTTCTGGCTGCTTTCTTCACTGTCCTCACTAATCCCTTGCTATTTCATAAGGTAGTTGTGTGGCTCTGGACCAGAGCTGCCTCTTGAGTATAACTTCTCATGCACTTTCTGTGCCCCATAACCAGCAGTGGGGCCTGTGGGGCTCTGGGGACTTCAGATCTATCTGGAAGTAAACCAGGAGGGGGCTGAATTTGCTGTCACTGCATGCACAGCCCAGTGCCAACACGTGTTAGAGCAGCGAGACCCCAGTGGAGCTGCTATCCTTGCCTGTGTGGCGTATTCCCAGGCTTGCAGAATTCATGGTGTGTCTTGTGGGCTTTGGCTGCCCGAGACTTTCAGTATGCAAAAGAAGGTTGGCCACTGCTCCTCCAGCTGTTCGTGAAGTGATACGTGTCAGTGGTAACCCTGCGTGTAATATCAGAAACAGCAGCCGCAGATGGAAAATCACCAAAGTGCAAGTCGTACTGACATGTTCAACGCCTGACATCAGATTCCTCGGAAAAGATCCTGAGGAATCTGGGAACCGTGGCACATGATGGATTATTTCTGGTTTGGCCTGTCTCCCCTGTGCAGCTTTATTTCTGTCAGTCTCTGCTTCTGACAGCTGGAGGGTTGTGGAAATGCAGCTCATCTCTTGCTGCCTTTACTATTCCTGCACTGCTAATAGGTTGGCGTAAGTCTGAGTGTGACACATGCGAATGTTTATCATATGTCCTAAGGTGACAAAGTCCTGGAGTACAGTCTGCTCTGTTCTTTCCAGCAAGGATGCAAAAAATAATCATGCATGGTTGCTGGGAGCAGAAGATATGCTAGTACTCCAGCCATTACATTCCGTCAGAGTTTGTGGGCAATTATGCACCCAGAAAAACAGCTTAGCATGGCTTGGAGAGAAGAGGCAGATTTAAAGCCCGTTGCTGTCTTCTGATCCCTGGCAATAAAACATGCAAAGACTACATCCAGCTCTTGCTAGCTTATCGGGGGGCATGCTCCTAGCTGTTCTGTCACAGTTTTTCCACTGACCCTCTTGTTGCAGAATCAGCTGTTGATGGTCTGCCCGGGCAGTGCTGGGCAGGACTTGCGAATTGCAGAGCATGGGGTCCCCTGGATGCCAAGCCCTCTGCATGGCTCTCAGCACTGTGCAGGTGTGGGGTGGGATGCAGGGAGCAATGCTGTTCCGTGTAATCACGAGCTTTGGGCCCAGCCTGTCAAACTCTGAGTGCTCCCGGGTCCATGGTGCTGCCCGTGGCACTCAGGACGTTCAGTAAGCGCTGCACAGATCTGGCAGGATGCTTTTAGCCAGGCTGAGGTGGTCCTGCTTTGGTGTGGGAGGGATGACCTAGGCAGCTTCTTTTCTTTCAGCCTGTTTCCAAAGGGCTTGAAGAACCTACAGACTGCACAATGCTACAGCTTCCACCAAGTTCTTTATAGTTGAGTTTCTCCCCCTGAGGATATCTACCAGTAGGAAAGAAAGAACCTGTCCAAACCTCAACCTGAAGCACAAATACAAACAAAGCTAAGCCCGAGCAAAGCTGCTGGATAATTCCACATCCCATTCCACTGGCATGGGTCAAAAACCAAGGCTGACACCAGGCTGGTAATGGCATTTCAACTCCAGATGCAGGTTTTCTTCTATAGTCTTGCATTTATATGACCGCAGTGTGCTGGTGGATGGACTCAGGCAGGCTGTGCAGCACTGTGTCACTGAGTAGTTAGCGCTGGTGTTGATATTAACTGCTCTGTCCTCTTTAATAACATTATTAGGCAGACTAAAATGAGAGTTAATTTATTTCAGGGCCTAGGCTCAGCTAAGGACTGAACCCCAGCTTTGAGCTCCTGCTGTGCAGCGTGGTGGTTTTCTAGCACAGATCCTGGGGAAATAGCGGTGCTGGTGGGAAGTGTGACTTTTCCTTGTGGATTGTTTGAATCCCATCACAGAGGTAGCAGGAGCAGCGACAGCTTTGGTGGCCTCCTGCCTTGGAAAAGCAGGGGAGCTCACTGTTGGGACTGTTGTTTCCTGGGCACTGGGGCCAAATTTGTTCTGTTAGTGAATCTGCTCTCATAACATGAGTCCTTCTAGGTATGCAAAGGGGACAAAATGACCCATTAGCTCTTGCAACAGTTCCAAAAAAAGAGCAAAAGTCCTGTACTGCTTGTTCACAGCCTTCCTGGCGTTTGCACAGGGGAAGTCTAATGCCATTCCCCTGCCATATTGTTTCCCATGAGTATCTGCCAAAGAATGCCTGATGCAAAAAATAAACCATGGCAAGTGCCGTCTGTTTCCATTACTGTATGGGGAATCAGTGGCTTATGTAACGTGCAGCGTGAAACCATTGCAGAGATCAAATATAAATATTGCTCTATTGTGGAATGTACTGGGAGCATAGTTCACATTTTTGTGGCTGATGAAAAATCAAAGCTCATTATCACTCCTGAGGTTTACCCTCTCTGTGCGTTTGTGTGTGTGTCTTTCTATTTCTGTATATTAAAGGCTCTGGGTCAAATCCTGATATTCTGAGTCTATTTTTACTCGGTTGCTACTCAGGCAAAACTTCCATTGACACTAACTGGAAAGCTGCCTAAGTAAAGGGCTCTGAGGGAATTCAGAAACTGGCTGTAACTCAGCTTCATTTTTTTTTACTTCTGAAATTCCCTTTCTTGAGGCTTGTCTTTGTATCTTTAAGCTTGCGTTAGCAAATCGTCGGCCGGTGCAAGCTGGCCTTGCAGTACTATAGCCAAACATTGTTTTTTTTTATGTCACTTGGATCTTTTCTGCTCGCCATTTGGGATAAGTGTCCTGGGGGTCTGTCCTCTGTAGGACTTTCCCCATGGAAGGGGATGGGGATATGTGGGTGAAGCCAGCCAGATGGCAGCAGAGCTGTGCTGACTTGCACTGGCTATGGATCTGGCATGCAGAATATTTATCTTTTTTTTTTTCTTTCTTTTTCTCCCTCATCATTGGAAACATTTGGAGCGTGCTGGCAGGAATTCAAACAAGTTGCCTCCAATCTCAAAGCCCTCCCTGCTGCTTTCCTCCTATCCTGCAGCTTCCGAGCTTGTTCTTCCTGAACCGGTGCCACTCCGTAGCATGAAGGCAGCAGGTTGGGATCTGGCATGGAAGGCCCCGTGTGAAAGACACCTGAGGAGTAACTGGCTCGGGGAGTGAAATATATCCAGCGGATGAAAGGAAGGGGTCCTCTGGCAGCACATTGAAAGTGGATGTCAGGTGGAACCTCTGAATGGGGGGCAGACAGAAAGGAAGAATCATTTCTTTTTATCCTTAACTTGATTTTTGGTTTTTAGCCCTGCTAAAATCCTGCACTTGCTTCCTGGGAATGACTTGATGAGGAAGAGCACAGGCGAGGCCGTCCTAGACAGATGGTGCTGCAAAAAAAGGGTGGCAGTGAGGAGTCGTGGAAGGAAATGGAGGAGTGGGTGTGAAACGAGGACAGGGAGAGAGGGAGGATGTGTGACGCAGGCACAAGCAGGTCTGGGAGGAATGATGTAAAGCGGCCCCTGAAGCGAGCAGGGGAGCTTGTGGTACGGGAAAGTCGTGTCCACAAGAAGCAGCTTGTAAAAGATCCCAGGCGCTTTCTGGGTTCTGCAGTCGCACTGATGAGAGGTGCCAAGCTGCAGCTCCTTACCCGACACAGTGAAAGGCTTTGTTCTCTGCTTTCTGTCCACATCCTGAGCTCCGCTTTCCTGGTGCTACCAGTCAAACCAGGTTGGGAACTTGGGACCAACACCCACAATTGCTTTCTTACCATCCTCTGACCCACCTTGGGTTTTTACTAATTGTACCATCTGCTAGCTATTCCTGGAGACAGTGGGTGAAGCTGTGTTCTGGGCCACAATGCTGGTCCTGGAAAATAAGCTGTGTTTTGATGAAAGCTATGTTTTGTTATTAGAAAAGTGGTGGTGGAAGAGTTACCAAGGGCTTATTTGCTGCCTCTGCAAAGGAGGGATTCCCAAATTGCACTGTGGCACTTGGTGGAAGCCATAGTCTTATATGCTGGTAAATGTCAAACCTCTGAATCTCTCAAGAAAAGGGATATATCCCTGTTATGCTCCCAGACCCATTAATTGTGGCAGCAGAGAAATGATATCTTGCCACTATGACCTTCAGGAGAAGGTGGTGAATAGGTTAGGAGGAAAACAGGTCGGCTGCTCTCAGTGACTGCATGGGGATAGCAGAAGGAGGACCGCTACACTGACTTAATGTTCTGCGGACTTAATACACTTCCAGTTTTACATGGTGCTCATTATCTGGCCAGACAGTTCATCCTAACAATTTGTTTGTGTCGACCACTGTTTATTTAAATGCTAATGGAGTATGAGCTTAAAATATACACTCTCTTTAAACCTCAATTTACCTTGACAACGCGAGTGGAACATGAAATTTATCTTTTGTTAGTCAACCTTAGGGAGAGACTTCAGGTTTCTTACCCTCTGATACAACAGAATATCCTAACGGTTGGCCCAGGCAGCTGGTTCAGTTGCAAAAGATAAATTTGGCTTCAAATGCACTCCTGAACTTCTGGGGAGAACATGTTGCCTTTCTTGGGATATCTGCATACGCAGTAAAATGTAGAAATCCCTTGTGCTACAAGCCGTTTCTCAAGGTTGCTGATCAAGTGTTTAGCAAGCCAAGAGGGCTGAGTAATTTGGATAATTTAAATAAGGAGCCCCTCATGCTTCTCAGCTTCATTCATTACTATACTTAATATGTAATTACAGTTAGGTGAAATACCATTAGCCATTAATTCCCTGTTACTGATGAAAACGGAATTGAGTTACCACTTGTAAGAGGCTTATTTCATGCTTTTTAGTGCCTCATCCTACAGCAGAGCATCTCTGAAATAACTGTGGAGTAAGCAAAGCATGACTTTCCTAGAGCTGGGCTGGAGCTGTGAGCCAACCTGAACAATCAAGATTTAGGACTTTTGTTCAGGATTTTTGACATTACCTGCAGCTGAGCAGCTTTAGGGGCTTTTGCTGGTGGATGTTTCTTTCTGCTCCCTGGCTCAGGGAGGGAGAGGCGGGCACTCCACGCAGTGGAGAGCTGAGGTGTTTCGTGTGGGACGATGTGCACATCGCAAAGTCTCTGTGAAGAAGAATCCTTGCCAAGAATCCTTGGCTTCCTCCCTTATCTTTCCAGGGTGTATCTATGCAGATGGGAACAGGCAGAACCAAGTCCTGCTTCCCTGTTTCCGAGCTGGCCAGACACAAGCTGGTTCTGGTCCAGGTGCCGTGGAAGTGCATTAGCAGAGTGCGGAGCCAGATCTAATACTCCCTGCCCTGTGGCACAGGTGGGTGAGGAGCGAGAGCAGCTCTCTGCTCATAGACACAGACACACCTAACCCCTTTATGAGGCACAGAACAGCCAGAGAAGGGATGTCCAGGAGCGTGGGCAGCCCAGGAGCCTGCCCAGAACCACCTCCGCTCTGTGTTTTTACTGCAGGGTTGCAGGTTTGGTGTGTGAAAGCACCAGCAAATAAGTTGTTGTACAGAGTGAGAACTTTTGTTTCCCTTTAAGCTGTGGATAATTATGACCTACCTTAAGGTAGTGTTGTAAAGCTTCATTTCTTAATATTTGCTGGTTGGGATCTCAAAAGGCAGGTGTTAGACAAGAATGAGGTATGACTTGAGCTTCAAATCCTAACTTTCTTGCCTCTGAGGATCTCTAAGGGAAGGCATGCTTTGTACTGTGGGGCAATGACCAGTTTCATTACCCACAAGGACTGGCTTTGCCTTCTTAAATTACCCTGTTAAAAGGGTAAAAAGTCATGTTGGACTGCATGGGAGAATTTTATTAATTGGTGCTAGAGCAAGAGACTCAATGTGTATGTATACACACAAGATGTACTTTACATTCAGGGTAAGGAGCCCCATAGAGCTCTTCCTTCAGTTTCCAGCAATTCTGTGTGTGCCTGGGAACTCTTGTTCCTTGTAATTTCTCAACAGAAACCATGACTCTGTCCACAGAGTTAATTGTGATATATATGACGTCTTATTAAAAAGCACAGCTGCAGGCCTAAATGTATACAGCAGGCTTCCTCCAAGTCTATCACTTAGATCAACCCAACATTGCTGCAAGGTCACAGCTCTTCAGGAAGCCACATTAACTACAAACTGGCACTTATGCTGAATAAATTCACTTCATTCAATATTGTAAAAAAAAAAAAAAAGTCACCAGTTATCTTCTCCTGATGAGGTGTACCTGATAACAGGCTTGTGACTGCCTCTTCATTACTTCATGATCATCTTTCCATTCTGCAAGAGCATATGGGCCCCTTTGTTTTGAAAAGAGAGACTAGATCATGGGACTAAATAAAATGAATCATAGATCGTTAAGTGTTAAAGCCAGAAGGGACCATTATGACCAAATCCTCTGACCTGCATAACACAGGCCAGAGAATCATATCCAAAAATTCCTGGAGCAAATCCTCCATTTGTATGGGAGCTATGAGGATATTTGTTATAAGAATCTTAATTTAAATACCACAAATGATGGAGAAGTCTTTCTGATAATAGTAATTGCCTTGAAGCCATGATAACTCTCTGTCCCCAGCCAAAGTATGCAGGGCTCAACTATAATATGACCATTTTACGCTACAAACAGTTTTGGGAGGAGGAGGTCAAAGCAGAAAATAAACACAGAGTTTCAAAGAGATGGCTGTGAACTGACTGTAGCTCAAGAAATCAGTGAAAACTGCCCATTGAAAGGAGGGAAAGAAGATGGATTAAGCCAGAGTTTACTGAGGATGTTTTAAGTCTTCTAAACCAGGCTCTGATATAGGTGGAATAGCTTCCTCTTGATCTTGAGGATTCTGCATTCTTGATCTTGATTCTGCATTTCTCTCTCCACCTAGTTTGATGCTCTGGACAAGAAGCTTCAGACTTGAAACAACCAGAGTGTAAGGTCCTGCAGTGTCTCTGTTCATATCCTGCTTGCTTTGCAAAGTGCTCATTCCTCCCACAGACTGCTTGGAAGCCTGTTTTTTCTGATAGCTCATTTACTGGAGTGTAACCTGACCTTTAAAAGGTTCATGTTCAATTACTCCTGTGCCACTTTCTGGTCACAAAGCAAAGATCTCCAACAGCTGAGGAGGCAGTGCAGCTGATGAGGATGTTTCCAGCCAAACCCCTTAGCAGAAGGGAAAAGAAACACTGGAGTTTCTCAGAAAGCCACAGGCAAATTAGTGATCTCTTAAGGAGTATCCATTTGTACCTCTCCACCAACTTGCCTCTAGGTCATAACACCCTTTATAAGAAGTTTTATAGTGTTTCCACTATTGTGGTTTGGGGATCTACCAATAATGGAGTCTTTAGGGCAAAATAAATATGATTATACCTGTCAACCCCACTGACTATCTTCGTATGCAGCTTGCAAGGTTATCACATAAATAATTGACGCCATGGTTCATATCGTGCCATTGATTAGCTAGCTGCTGACTGAAACATCCACCCAGTGCTTTGAAGATGAAGTGCTGAATATTTATTGTCATCATCATACTTCTGGCTTTCAGTTCCATGGAGAAGGGCCAGCACTGAAGCTCCAGCTCCAACCACCCTAAACATGGGTGTTGTTTGGAAGCTGATCTACAATTGGGTTCCAAGTTTAGCAAATTTTTATCATGGAGTGAATAAAACCCCAGGTGTGACCATCCTGGGGGCAAATCCCTGGCCTCACTGGAATCAGTTGGACTATTGCCAGAGGCTGGAGTTAGAGCCAGGAGTGCATGCTTGAGGTTCGAGATAGGATCGTATTTACAACTCGATCCTAACTCCTTACTTAAAGTTGGGCAGGAGGTGAGAGTGTTGCGAAGTTTGTACCCTTTCCTAAGGATTTTTGAGTAGAAACAGCTAAATAAAAATGTTTTCTTCAGACTCTCTTAGCCTGGGGTTTGTTCCCAGGCAATGGGGAAAACTTGATGATCTGCCCCATCTCCTCCCCCTGTGCCATATATGTCCCCTGTATGGGATGTTGCCACTGCAAGTGGTTTAGCATGTTAGCCCAGCATATCTAGAAACTTGGGATGAATTTTATTCTCTGAAAGATGTTTATCTCTGTAGACAGACATACACCTCTGAGAGCAGCCTTTCTGTGTTTTGGGAAAGTGTGAGATCAGATGAGGGTGGGAGCCCTTTAGCGGGGCTGCGTGAAGACCTCAGACAGAGCCAGTCTCAGTTCTCTCTGGCTGCAGCCAGCCTTATCCGGCAGAATTGTCCTCCTCGAGGACAAGTTAGGCTTTCTGTCTGAGGAGTCTTGAACTAAGGCAATATGTTTCTTCATGTTGATACGCAGAGGTTGCAGGCAGAAAGAAAAGGGCTGCTTCTTGCCTCCGCCACTGTTTCGCTTGCACCTGCGCTGCGGCCAAACATAGCGTGTCCCCTGTCAGCCACGCAGACCTGCCAAAAACACACGCAGCTGCTGCCTGCTAGGGAAGGCCGAGAGCCGGAGCTGGGAGCCAGCCCTGCACCAGCTGCAGAGCAGCTGCTGCCCAGAGGCACTTTGTGCTCGAGCTGCTGCGCGCCGCGTCCCGTTGCGGTGCCACGATGCTCGCTGGGGCTGCAGCTCTGGCTTTTGACATCCAGCTTGCCTTCTGCTGCGCTGAAACTCATTAATCCCTTTCCAGCTCTGTACGCTGCTCCCCGTGTTCGTAGCTTCTGATGAATTCAGAGCTTGAGGATTAGTTTCTGTGGCCATAGAAGAAGCAATGAGAAGATGCAATGCACTGAAAAAGGAGTGTTTTAAGAAAGTGGCTGTACTTCTGGGGAGGCTGGGCTGCCAGTACTTACAGGTAGACGGAGAGCTTGCTCCTGCCTGGGCTGGGGCAGGGTGTTGGGCAGATTCTGGCAACCAAAACAGCTAGGGGACAAGGAAGAGTAAGTGATCTACGTTTTACTATGGCAAACTCTTCTAAGCAGTGTCAGTATATCTCATTGCGTGATTTACTTTCCCTTGCTCTGAAGGGGGCTTTGGATTTAACATTGTGAGTGTGGGGAAACGAATGCTTACCCCTCGGATTTCAGTGTCTCCATGCACAATATCCATCGGTGTATGCAGTAGACCCAGTGAGCCAGAGGCACTTACTGTGCAAAGTTTAAGGATTAAGGTTTTAACTTGGCCTGGACAGATCTCCCCTGAGCAGCTCGTTGCTGTGGGGGTGACAGCACTGGAACAGGCTGCCCAGAGAGGCTGTAGAGTCTCCTACTCCAGATACATTAAAACCCGCCTGGATGCCATCCTGTGCATCGTGCTGTAGGTGACCCTGCTTGGCAAGGGGTGGGACCAGATGATCTCCAGAGGTCCCTTCCCACCTCAGCCGTTCTGTGATTCTGCCAGCCCTCCCAGTGTTGCTCTGAAATGGAAACCTCCCTGCACAGCTGCGGTGCGGAGATGAGTGGTTGTGCCAAAATAGTTGTTAACCAGATGGGAAGAAACCCAGCTTCATCCACAGGCACAGGCTTTGCTGAACCCCAAAGGCATACGGCTGTTGTGGTCGCTGCACTCTGTGGTAAAAACCTAAAAAAAATTGTATGAGCAGAGACGTCTGCAGTCAGAAAGGGGCAGTGATGTTAGGCTTTGTTTACTGCTGAAGATTTTTTGCTAAGAGACACTTAGAGTAGGATTTGCGTTGTCTGTTTACTGTCCTTTAAAATCCAGTTGAAGGTAGCAGTAGTCAGTGGAGAAAGATAAGCTCTTCAGCTGGATCCCATCTGAGGAGACGTGTTTAAGATGCATGGAACGAATTGTCCCCTGAAGGTGCCTGACTCTTACCTGCCTAATGTTTAATGGGTTGCATCCAGCCTGTTTCCATTTTGACATATTCAGACAGAGGCTTTAGACATTAGTCAAAGTTACGCTGGTTTAATAGTGCTCACCACTCACGTTTTCCCTTTTATCTGTGAAAGGCAAAGATTTACGTAGCTGAGCTGATGTGAGCTGATGCTCAGAAAACCAGAGGAGCTCAGCTGAGTGCCTGAGAATGAGAATTGCAGCTAACTGCAATTTATAAAGCGCCTGAGGATGTATCTACAAGCATTGGTAGTTTGTTACTTTCAGACAGTAACTAGTCAGTATTTCTCACAGTTAGTAAATTGTTGAGGGGGTGGGAACTCTGAAAGCCATTTCATCCATCCTCTGTTGTAGCTACATGCGTGTAGGTGTTTGCGCTTTTACAGATCTCCACTATTGGAGACATGCTGCCTAAAGCTTCGTTGTTCTGTAGTTTGAAAGCTCTTCTTAAGCTGAAGCCCAGTTTCCCATGTCTTTTTGGGTGCTTGTTAGTGTTTCAGCATAGACAATTAGAGTATTAAAGAGCAACAAAATAAACCAAAAATTTCCCAAAAACATTGCAGGGGGTGAGAGAGGAGAAGGGAGGCTTGTAGTACATTTGAGCACATAGCTAAATTTTGGCAGCAGCAAGTTAACGGCTGTCTCTGATATTAAAGAGGTGCTTTGGAGGCTGCTCTGTCTGGGGAAGTAAGGTTGAAGCATTTAGGTTTTTTAGGCTGGTCTGCTTGAACAAACCGCGAAAGACTTTTTAAGGGCTCACCCAGTTCAAGTTAATGAAATGTATTCAATCAGAATGATTTGAAAGGAGAATATAAGGGAGAATAGGGAGAACTCCAGCAAGATCTTTTTTACACCTGCAAAAGACTTTTTTTGTTTAGCCTTGTGACCTGGTATTTGTTCAGTTAGTGATAGTCCCCTGGTATTATAGAAAGGAAGTTGTTTTAATCCTCATTCGTGGCCAGAATTTTCTGTGAGGGTGCAAATTCCTCAAAAGCTCATTAAATTATTACCTTCATCCTCGACTGCACGCTGCAAAAACATTTCCCCCAGTCTTAATGTCACTGTCTGTTCAGGCTTATTATTACAGAGCAGATCACAAGACATAATGCACTGCTAGTGCTGCTGCTGCGGGCTCCAAGCAGACCATCACAAATATGGAAAGTGCAGGGCCCATGTACCTATTATGGTTCTCATTACTCCGAACCACTTCGCTGCCAGCTCCGAGTTTCCAGGCGGTGCAGGGCAGGCCAGGGTCTGTTCCTGAGGTCCCTCTCTTGTGGATGCATTAAAAGCCCAGGTGCTCAGCGGGTTGGCTCTCATTATTAGCCCAGACCTCTAAACAGAGAAGCCTGTTTGCCCGTCATTTCAAGGACTCTGTTTTCTGCTTAGCACACAGATACATAAATAGATCTTGCCTTAAGATATCAGAGCTGGTTTGGGTCCTATTTGTGGCAGAAGCGAGCTGCTAATGGAATAAAAATCCATAAGTGCAATGTCTCATGTGTCTGCAGCTTTTTTCACCCAAGTGTTTCAGAAAGCTTTACCCCAGACCATGCTCAGATGTTAATTGTAATTATCTCCATAGTATAAATGAGATGGAGACACAAGAGACTAAATTGCTGCTCAAACTAGCAGTGCGTGGCATAAAGCTAGATGTAAGCTTTGCCTTGCCTTCTCCAAGCTTCCTTTCTGAAAGGCAAGACCGTGCTGCCTCTGAAGTGTGCAGACCTGCCAATATCCTTCTGGGTCATATCAAAGGTTTTGGTAAACAGATGAAATATCTATTTAGCATGCGTCATGTGCTACGACTTCTTATTCTTTCTGAATCCACGGGGCTTTGAATCTAATATAAATCACTCACTATTAATAGAGGGAAGCAATAGCTCTGCTTATGGCCAGAGGCAAAGAGAGGGTTGGATAATACTGAGTGTACGGATTCCTGAAAAGCCAAGGCGTGTGATGGCTACTCTCAGCATGCTGGTATGAGACTCACAGGCAGCACATGGGCTGTATACCCATGGGCAGGCTCTGGACCAGCTCTTGCAAAAACAACACATGCACTTCTTGCATTCAGGAACTGAGTGTTTCCATGCACAAAATGAGAGGTGGCATGCAAGCAATAACGGGCTGTCTTTTCCCCTTCTCCAGCCTGCCAGTGAAAAATCAGGATTTCCTAGTATGATACTTGTCTCTGTTGTAATGTCTTATATATATTTATGTATGTATATGTAATATATATGTATATGTATGCATGTATACATATACACACACTTGCATGCAGTCAGATTTTTAAACTACTTTGCTGTGGTTGCTATGTCAGGACAAGATCTCCCTGCATGGTGGTGAATACAAATGCTTGAAGTTAGAGTTTGAGCCTGGAAAGATGCTCCTCGTTAAGAGGGAGAAAGGTCTGGACAAGAAGAGATCAGGGTGTAATGGAAGGTGATACTATCTAGTGGTTACAGCATTAAGGACAGCTGGTTTTCTGCTTGGAGTCTTCTGCTGGTATCTCTGTAGCTTTGCATAAGCTAGCTAAAGTGTCTCGTGTCTCAGTTTCCTTCAACATACCACAAGGGAAATGCAACCCGAGTTGTAAAGGGAGAGCTGTCTTTTTTTTTTTTTTTTTTTTTTAAGCCAAGGATCCCCGAAGTCTTTCACAAATAGAAAGTCAGGTTCAAAACAAACTCAGCTGGTCTGGGTTGAAGGAAATGCACAGAAATAGTGCCCCCTGCTCCGGGAATGTACCCGTGTCTGGGACTGAATGTTACCGCAGTGCTTTCTCACAGCCTGGCACAGCAGTTCAGAACAGGGTAGGGAGATCAGGCACTGCATACCTTTGAAGGAGGAGTCAAAATGCAGATTTGAAGAATGTAATTTACCCAGGCTGGAGCTAGGGGATAACAGTGTACTGCTCTTTATTCCTTCAGTCTGCACCCATGTTTGACAGCCTTCCTATTGTCGTGTTTTGTCCTTCATGCCCTGGTGGCAGAAGACTGATTCCAGAGATGCTGCCTTGTGCTTGCAGGGCTGCTCTACAAGCAGCTGTAGGTGAAGTGTATGCTGCATCCAGCTGTCCATGCACGTGGGCACCACAGCTACTGGGTCGCCTGGCTGGATGTGTCTAGTGGCTTTCCAGCCATGGGAAGCACTCAGGCAAATGTGCTTTGAAGAGTGCATCCCCCAGCACAGCTGATGCAGCATTTCTAACCTTGCTGTTTGGATGGGAACGTGCCCTTTAGTTTGGCTTCAAAAGGCAGAAGTGATCTTTCTAAAGTAGCACAGGATAGGGGTTCCTGTGGTATCTAGGGCACAGTTTCAAAGTTACATCCAAAACAAACTTTTATTTTTCAAAATTCAAATAGACTCAAAAAACCCTTGCAAGTTCTTGCCTTTCTTTCCAGAACTATATGGTTCTTAGCCTGGTTCTTTTGAAAGGTTGAAAATAAATCAGCTCCCCTCTAAAGAGTAAATAATCCTGCTATCTGACACTAGCTCTCTGTTGGATTAGACCTAGAAGGAAGGTAAGTGTAGTAGCACATACTCAAAAAGAACCCACCAAGTCCCAAAGCCCAACACTGCCAGGGTTAATCTGCCGGGAGCACTTTCTATTAAATATAGAAACCAGTTTTCCATCTCACAAGTTGGATATAAATAAATAATATATATATATTTGAGGAGAGCCTGGCATGGCCCCAAGTGAACCTGATCAGCCTGTATTGCAGAGCTGTCACAGAGAGCTGTAAGCCTCCTTACCACATTGTGAAAAAGCTGACAAGCTGCGGCTCAGTCACGGAGCAGGGACGCAGGTTTTTCCCCTTGCTTCTCTTCCTGTGGGTGATGTGCCAAGCTCTGAGCAGGGCTGCAGGGGCTAAGGATGAGCTCTGCTGGGACTGTTGTGTTTGTCCTCTTCTGCCTGTGGAGGAAAATAGCACTGATGGGGGAAAAAAAACAAAACAGCAGGAAGTTGGTGCTTGGTGTGTGGGAGAAAAGTCAGGACTGAAATAGAACTGAAAGTGCTGGAAAAAGTTGTTACTTGCAGTTTTCGCAGTGAGGAGAGTTTGTCAGATTGGGGCTTGCACAAATAAATGGTACTGCGAGCAAGAATTTAGAGGTGTGTAGGCCTTTGCCTGGGTAAGCGAGGGAAGGAGCACTTGGTAATTAATGCGGACAAACAAAAACTCAGGGTTTGAAGCATTCCATAGTTTGAAGGAGATTGAGTTTGGATCCAAACCTGCTTTTTTGGGTCTAATACCAGCAGAATTGGGACATTTATATAACTTTTTTTTTTTTCTCCAGAATTCTACTTAACAAATAATCTGCTTGAGGAAGCCCGTAAACTAGATGGAAGGCATTACAGTATTGATCTATTATTTATATTCTACTAATACGTCTTCCCTGCTACCCAGCCCACAAATGGTTTCTGCCCGTAAGTAGTAAGTTACAACAATTCTGCACTCAGCAATAGCAACACATTGCTCCCCAGGTGACCAGGGGCTGGCTGAGCAAAGAACGTAGTATTTGGGGGTGTTAGCAGAGATGTACTGGTGTGTGGCTTTGGTCGTGTTCAGACATGGAGTGGAGAGGAGAAAGGCCACATGCGTGCAGGTGGAAACTGAACAGCGGCTTTTGGCTCTAGTAGTAGGGACATAGGCAAATGGCAAAATCCTCCTCGTTCTGTTTCCCTCATTGCTGCCTTCTTGCAGGGCACTAGCAAGGAGACATCTCCTTGCACAGGGGGTATGCTGGGGACAAGTGGCTCTCTCACTAGCTGCAGCAGGGGTCCTGTGGTTAGGGAGGCTGTAGCCACATTCCTCTCCAAGAAGGCTTCTGCTTGAGTTTGTGCTCTGATCCATCCCTGCCTGAGAAGTACAAGCATGCTATTAAGTCAATCTCAAAATCCATGGGATTGAGTTGAGCTTGGTGCCTCCCATGGCTTGCAAAAGGCCTAAATGCTATTTTATGGGAGTTTTGTATTGGGGTGTCTGGGGGTTAAAATGCATTTGTGCAATAACTGTGCAGTTTGCACACACATTTGGTAAGTCTTGAGACAGGGTACACAAAACTGCATCTGCTTTGTTAGACAATGACCTTGAAAAGGTGCCCCTGAAAGCCTATGGCTATAACTGTCCTTTTAAAATGCTGCTTTTTGGTAACAAACGTGTCTGTGCTCAGTCTTCGTAATCCCATTCAAGCCCTGTGTTTTCTGTTAAGTCTTGGGCCAAGCCTGAGGCCATTTCTCATGGTGATCTCTGGAACACCTGTCAGGCAGGAGCTGGACTGAGACCAGCAATTCATTCCAGATGCAGCCAAGCAATCCTTAGCTTCTAATGACTCCTAGCCATTAATGCTCTGAATACAACTATAATTGGTAACTTTGCAGTGGAGGGGTTTCTTCATTCCTTGACTAATTTCCTCTGCCATTCAGACCTGCCAAATCACTTTGTTTGCATACCCTGTTTTGCCAAACAATATTGTTTGGAGTCCCCAGACCCTTTCTCCACCAAGATGCAGCTTTTCAGACAGGAATGTTAGCTGCTGTTTGCAGCAGCAAATAGCTAAGAAGTCAAATGCAAAGATTCAGAACACAGATCAACAAAATCCAAGAATGAAATGGCTGCTTAAAATATTCTAGCAAACCAGAAAGATGTTTCAGAATGATCATTTCTGAGTCACTTAATAAAATCACTTCAGCACAGCTGTGCCCTAAGGAATAACCATCTAGATTTAATTCCTCTTAAGTAAGAGCCATTTATCTGTGGGGAAAGGATGCTGGATGAGAGCTTTGTTCCTTTTCCTTGGGAGCAATGACGTGTCTCCAAATATATTTAGCAGTGCCAAACATTCTCTGCAGGACTATGTTTTTGAAAGGTGGTTTATTTTAACAGTAACAAAAAATAAAATAAAAAAATACAGTAAAAGGATCACTACCTTACTTTAAGAAATCACTCCCAGGCAGAACTGAACGGTAGAGATGATGCTCCCATTACCTACTTTTGGAGCTGCTCCATCCCAAAAGAAAGATTTCCTACTGTCATCTCCCTCATACTCAAAGCACCTAAGAAATCAGAGATGAGATTTACCACTCACAGGGCTGTGTCCTGCATCAAGACAGTTTGGGTGTCACACATTCTCGAATAGTTCTGCAAATTATCTCGAAGTGGTCACTACAAACCAAGAACCACAGAAAGACTGAGTAGTGCCAGCTTTTGCCCAGTGTCCTGATGTGCACTACAGGGAATTGATATGAGTGCTCCGCATAAATACAGCCATCTTGTTTCTTGGCGTAGATGCAGTTATGTTAAACTAAGCATGCTGAGATGGCTACGAGTAGTCATTCATCACGATATCCTACTAATTTTCAGGGGTCAGGAACAATGTTCCTTTTTAATAGTTAAAATTGCATTAAGTGAACAGAGCATATTTGGTTAGCACCATTAATGTTTGGGAGGTGATGTAGCCTGAGTAGCTGCCCCTTGGTAGATAGGAAAACTCTGTTTTTTCTTTTTCTTTCTTGTCTTACTCAGTAGCCTTAACTGTCAGTGGTGGTAAGAAATGGACCCTGCGGGAGCAGCAAATAACTGGGAAGTTCCAGGAGAACGGGAAGAAAGCTGCGCTGTGTGCCAGCATTTAAGAGAGCTGATGAAGTATCATTAGTCAAAATAATGGAAGAGCTTACAGGTGACTCATGAATGAAAATAATAGGGCAACCAGTAGCAGTGAAGGTTTATTTAAGAACCACAAATCCCTTTAAATTAGCCTAGTATCCAGTAGGGTTGACAGCTTACAGGCAGTAATCTATTGACTGGCTGACAGTGGCACTGTGATACACTGGTCTCCTGTCAAACATGCAACCACAGCACATTTCAGTTATGAAACCTCACAGAACAATGTGCCGGTCTCTAGAGGTCCAGAAGGGCTACAGTGGTCACTGGATTGATGGAGTCTTCTGCTGGCACAGAAAGGTTCGGTTTTATCCACATTCAGTGCTATTGCCCAATATTGAGCCCCATTCAGTAGTACGCTGTTTGGAAACTTTTGGGAGCTTATCTGCCTGCCTAAAGGTGGGGGACTTGAGGAGAACCACAAGAAGAGAAAGGGTAATTTGGAAAAGAACTTAATAATAAAGATGTGAGCACATCCAGGGGCTAAAAGCTGAAGCCAGACAACTTCAGCCTCATAAAGCAATGTACACTGGATGAGTTCTTAACCCTTGTGGCTGATTCTCCTCCACCACTGGCTGTTTTTATGTAGGTCTGGTACTTTTGTAACAGAAATGCTGCAGTTCTAAAGTTGTACCATGCCTGCTGAGTCACGCAGGATAAGGCCAGTCCCTTCTGGCCTTCCAAGGAATCAGCCAAAGATGGACTGAAACCAGTGGGTTCTAGCCTGGGATCTGAGCCTTATGCTCAGGCTGGTGAGATTTGGGTTAAAAGTACTATACAACACATGTGTTACAGTGTACTTTTTCTTTTGATTTTCCCTCAGGAAGCTATCTGTGGAAAAACCACAAAAGATTTTGCTTCTTCCCAGGCATATGCAGTTGCCCACGTCTTAGAGAAGAGATGATACATGAAACATTTCCTCTGGTCAAGCATTCCCTCCTGAGGCACAAGGTATGTCTTTCCTGAAGCGTCATGCAGAGCTATACCAGCTAATTCAGCCACGGGAAACAGTCTAGCAGCACAAGGCTTGGGAAAGGACAGATTCCATGATGCATGCGTCTGTTTCCCATGCTGGATTGCTCATGTTGACTGAGAAAGCCTAGCAATGTAAACATGCCTGGAGGTAGAAAACATACCCTTGGTCTCCTCTGACATTCTGCACTGGGAGCGTTCCCATCTTGTGTTATCAGCTTCCATGGAAAGGGGCTGTTTGTGAGAATAACAGCCACGTGTGCTGAGGGACCTGGGTGTGCGTTCTTGGAATGAGGCAGCTGGATCCCATCCCTGACTCTCACTGGCATTTTCTGTTGTGTGGAGGCATTGGCACCACGAAATGTCAGGTCTCAAAATGGAAATGGCCTGACATTGTTTAGGACCTATTCCAGGAAATGCCTCTTGGATAGAAGCACTCTCTTGCTGCCCCTTCTCCGTGACCGCGTGAGGAGAAGTATCTAAAATAGGTCATTGTTATGCACGGAGAGGGCCCTGTTCCCTACGCTCCCTTGGTTTCCAAGTAAACGAGCTTTGGAGGTAAGTTAGCAAAAGAGGCTGATTCATTAGCAGCAAGGGAAATCTGCGCATTGGAGGGGTGCCCAGCTGCCCAAAGGGATTTACGTAGTGACATGCTTCTCAAATCTTAACAGAACGAGCTGAGTGATACACATGCAGGCTTGAACTATATCACAATCACATGCTCGCTAGGCTCATTTCTTATCTCATGGATTTCTCTGGAGAGTATCAGTTGCTCCAGTCCCTCACAGGGTTTTAAAATTGTAAGGGAAGGAGTCACAGTGAGGTATCTTCTAATGTGAGAAAATTCTCTAGGTTTTCTTTTCCAAATTAGGTCACCTTGTAAGGCAATTCTGGATGGAGTTTGTCCCTGCAGTTATAGAGGCTGTAAATAACGTGTGTTACAACATGTTTGATGGGATTTCATTGCGCCATCATTAGTCTATCTGAATATCATATCCTAAATTAATAACAAATTAATTTTATCTGCTGAAAGACCCCAACTGTCACACTCCTGTCCGGAATGAGATCATTTTGGGCAGTTATTTACTCGCAGAGGGAACAGAGCCAATGCATTCTTCTGGCTTTGTTACTGAGGGTAGGCTCGTGCTCCGAGATGCACAAGATCCCTTTGTCGAATTGTCTAGAGCACGGGAGGAGAATTCAGTCTTTTTGGAGCATCTTCCGCCTCTTCGTTATGTGTCAAGTGGAGGTGCCATTTAGTACCAGTGATGAGACAGACACTCATCCACAAGATTAGAAACAGAAACCTGCAAACTGCTCTCGCAGAGGAGGCTGAGCAGCTGTCGGATTGTGAAGATCTCTGGCCCCTCCTGACCTGGGCCAGATTTGAACCATTGACCTAGAAGTGAAAAGCTTGAAATCTCTGCACAAGCTGTACGGTAAGTAGGACTTGCAGAGCTGCACGCTCTCATTCCACGTTCAGTTGCTGCCATCTAATGGCAGACTGGGAGTAGAAGGGCATCGTGCATTATAAATATCTTGTCCTTGGTTATCTAGTATGTGGGAGAACACGTGCAAATAGCTCTCCTCAGCTCCTGAGAGTGCCACATGGTGGCTTAGGCTGGCTTTATTCTTCTGCAGAGTAGTTCAACAGGGGCCTGTAGCACTGCAGGTCAAGTTAAGAGGTGTCCCAGGGCACAAAAAGAAGATCTTTGTGCTACATTCACTCTCCTACACTGGGTGATTTCTGTATATGAAACCTGAATGAAGTCTGTAGGGTTGTTCTGAAAGGTTGTAAACTGGCTTAACAACTGTCCAAGAACAGCAGTAGCTGCACGGCGGGTGCTTATGGCAAGGGAAGGTGAGGAGAGAAAGCAGGTAGGAGATGGCTCTCTTAATTTCTCTGAGTATTACTGCTGCTCAAAACATCTGTGCTTTAAATAGTTTAAAAAAAAAAAAAAGATAGGAGATAGAGACTGAAAGTAAATTAACTTAGCTACCTGTAAATTACTGTGTGTGAAGGCTAGCATACCATAAAACTGACATCAAAACATACATAAAGGAAAAAAAAGCAAAGGAGGAGAGATGTCTCCTTCTCCCACCCACCCAACTCGAGGAAGTTCCTGCTGTGTTTTACATCTCTCAATCCCCAGATTTATAAGGCACTAAGCATATGTCGTGTATTGGTTTTGTACTGCCTGTTTCTATCTGCACACCAACCTCCAAATGATACTTTTAACCCATAATAGCTAACAGTGTTTCACAGTGCAGAAAGGTTAGGCTGAGCATTTCTTCATGCATCTCAGCTGTTGGATGTCCAGAAGCATGTCCTATGATGGGACTGCAGCCCAGTGTGCCATGGAGCAGTCACCAGCAGCTTTAATGCAGTGGTGACAAGGGACATTGCACAGCCTGGCCGTCACACTAAGTCTGTCGCTGGGGCTAACTGCATTGAAGTCATAAATCAAGCTTTATGGTTGAGAAATGTCTTCAGTAGTCCCTAGTCATCAAAGAAATGCCATTTTATAACAGGAAACTGGGTAAAAAACAAATGTCATGTCTGGACAAAAGAGTGGAAAGAGCTGTAAAATTCCCCTCTGCTTGGCTGAAGGAATAGTTGTTGGAAATAAAGTCCAGGAGCAAAGCAACATGGAAGACAGGAAGGAAACTTATCTTCTTATTGCAGAAAAGTCTTTGTAAGCACTATGGAGAAATCAGAACAAGTGCAATGAGTCCCCTAACGCCTTTGACACTGCTGATATCACTTGTACCTCTGTGAGAGCAGAGAGAAGTAGCACACGTGAATTGCAGCTGAGTGAAGAAGAAAATCATTTTAGCGTGAAGCTGCTCAGCTTCATGCCACCGAGCACTTCCCAGGCTGCAGTGAGCAGCTGAACTGTTCCTATCTGGGAGCTCAGGGGCTCCTAGGTCACAGGAGCTCTGTTTGCAGTCAAGGTCCAGCAGCCATTCCCTTGCGTCAAAGCCAGGGTGTATCTAAACACTGCCGCTGCGCTTCCAAGAAATGCAGTTCTGTGCTGCTGCTGAAAGACAGCCTTCTCAAATACGTACCCAGTGGTGATGCACTGGAGATTTGAGGTTGGTACACGAGGACACGGTGCATGTGCCAAACAGTTACATCCCTTTTTGTATATAGGATGAGGTGTGGCAGGGTGCTGGGAGTCCCTGTGCTAGCTGGTGGTTGGATCCAGGTGGGAGATCCCGCAGCTGGAGCCGTTACCAAAATGACCTTGTCAATCAGTTTCCCCAGGGGGATTTCTGCTTGCTCTGTAGATATTTTTCTTTGAAGCTCAGGGGTAAAGTGATAGCAGAATACATTTTTAACAGGTCTAAAAACGTCTTGGCAAGGTCGCAGGTTTTTGATAGATGTCCCTTCCCTTCTTATTTCCCATAGGAAAATGCTGTCTTCTGGCCATTCTCAGGGAAGCACTGGTTGCAAAGTGATGACATAAAATTACACCAAGTGAGCTGAAATTTAAGCCTTGCTGTTACAGCAGTGACATTCAACAGTTAATGCGCACCCTCAACACGCAGCAGCTGCAGCGTTTCGTTACTGTCACTTACAAAAACCTTCAGCTCCCTTCAGTGTACCCTGCTTTGAGCCCAGAGCTTGCAGGCCCAAAGGCACCATTTTGTCAGTAGGAGCCCTTTAGCGTAGCGTGACACCTGAGAGACTTCAGCAGGATATAACATTGCTCTGGTACTGAGGTATGATTTAATATCCTTGATTGTTCTGGAAATTTGAGCTGCATGATTCAGGAGCCGTGCACGAGTACGGTTACTTCAGTGCGTAATGGGATTTATGTGCTCAGACGTGATGGATGCTGCAATCACATTTCTAACGTTGGTTCAGTAGGGGAGGGGGATGAAATCAAGTCTCTAGGAGTCTCGCTGTTGATTGCAGTGGAGGCGTTTGCACAAGAAGCTTGAAGTGAGAGATGTTGTAATGCCAAACTGGGGGGGGGGGGGCAGGAAAAAACTGAAAATAGAGGAAAAGTCTTTCCTCAACTCCCAATTGCAGCCTCAGGTTTCTTTCTCCTGTGTTCAGGCGTTTTCACCCTTGCTGATAAGATCAGCCGGGGGTTCAGGCAGCCTGCAGGCTCGGGGGGCAGCAGCTCCACCTGGGGAGCGCTTCCCTGCGGGGCTCACGTCCCGAGGGGGCTCCGGGAGCCCTCCGACCCCCTTCCCCTCAAGCCCTGTCCCCTTCTGCCTTCCGTGGGCCAGGCAGGGCCGTCTGACAGGCACCAACAACACGGCCCGGGGGTTGCAGCAGCGCGGCCCCCCCCCCCGCCTCACGCACGGCGCCGGGGCAGGCCCGGCGGCTGCCACTCAGGGCGCCGCGCCGCCTCCGAGCCGCCGGGGGCCGGACTCGAACCCGCGGCCGCCGCGCAGGGCGGGCTCGGCCCAGCCGTGGCGGGCGCCTCCCGCGGCCCTCTGAGGGCAGAGCCCCGGGCAGGGCGAGGAGCCGGTAAGCGACGGGAAGGAGACGGGGACGCGCACACACACACAGGGGTTTCCTCCTCCTGTAGAGCGTGGTTTTAGGGTTGTCCATCCTTCCTTCTTCCCTCCTCCGCCGCCCAGCTGCGGCTGGGGCCTCCCAGCGGTTTCCTTCCGCTGCCCAGATGTTGGGTGAGGAAGGGGATGGGTCGGGGCCGGGGTTTGGGCAGCGGGGTTTGGTCCTGCGAATGGTGAACAGCAGGCAGGCAGCGTTAACCTCGGTGGGTGCTGGCGGGAGGCGATGGGGAACGATCCAGGGAGGCAGGATGAGGAATGGTGATGTGAAGAAGCGAGACCAGAGGAGAGGAGAGGAAAAAGGCGACTGGTAACAATTTTGCATGTTTATTTTTTCTCAGAGGATGCTGCTGGGGTCATGGCAGGTTCTCTGTAGGTAGGTGAGTCACATACTGCATGCATGTGTGTCAAAGGAGGTGCCAGAGGAAGTGAAAGTGTTCAGATCGGACGGAAGATTAAAGAATTACCCTCTTATTGGGGAGCGATTGGCAGCTGGCTCTGTTACGCTAGGTGTGAGTTACACCTTTTGCTGGACTGCAGGATGCCAGGGTGTGAACTGCTCCTAGTCAGATCCTAAAAAGGGTTGGGTTTTGCTGGGCTCCTCAGTTCTCATGACCCCCTTATGAGAACTGGTGGGTCCAGCATGCAGGCTGCCTGCAGCACCCGCCGCATCCTTTCAGGCATCCCCAGAGTAGGAGTCAGGATGCACGACGAGCACTCCAGTGTGAACGCAGGCCTGGGAAGAGAGATGCAGTAATGGAAGGAGAGATTGGTTTGACACAATGAAAAACTGAAGGTAAACTAAGCACCAGCATCTGGGTCTAGCAGGGCATCTAGGGTTTTGGGGATAGGTGGTGGTTTGCCTTCAGGTTAATGGAGTGGAGTTGCCAGGGTCGTCAGTCCCTGACCCACCCAGCACATCCTTTCGTCATCTCACTGATTCTGACTTTGTTTTTCAGAAAAACTCCTTGATTCAAGAAAGCCACCATGAAAGGTGAGGAGGCTCGGCAGAGGAGAAAAGAGGGCAGAACTAGAAATGGAGAGCGATCCAGGCACAAAGCAAAGAGCAAGGGTAAACACAGAGAGAGCAGACTTGGCAGCCAGGAGGCAGAGGATGTCTCTCTGCCCGCACAGCAGAAGCTGTTGGCTGAGGAGAAGGCTTCCATGGCAAAGTCACGGGAAGAGTCAGCCATCGCGATTTGCCTGCAGGTGCTCCTGCCGTACCTCCTAGCTGGGTTTGGCATGGTCTTGGCAGGCATGGTTTTGGATTATGTTCAGGTAAGGGAAAGGAATCGATCTGATGTACCTGGTATGGGATAGGTGGGAAACTTTTCTTCAGAAGCAGGGGATTTCCTCCGGGGTTAGCAAGTAAAGGAAAACATGCAGCAGTTTCACATACTAACATGTCCTTCCAAGGCAGGTATTGTATAGCTGCTTTTGTGAAGCTCTCAGTAGACAGCATATGGTGTTTTTTCTGGCCCTTTTTCTGTTTTGGATGTAATAGACACCATGGTGCTGGAGAGTTTGCAAAGGAGCTGAGCCATCTAAGTAGGAAGGTGCAGTCCTGTGCAGTGGTCTTAACTTGGTCCCAAGAGGAGGATGGCTGAGTTGCAGCCCCAAGGGCTGTGGTGGCACAGTGCTTTTCTGCAGTAGGTACAGCTGTATTGCTCCTGGCTCTGGATGTGGCTCTGAATAGTCCTGCATCCCCTGCAAGGAGCCAACCCAGCGCTGTTAACACTTTATATATCCAGCCCAGCTCAGGCTGCGCCCCACATCCTTCTCTAAGGCCTTGTAGCAAATAACATAAATCCTTGAGTCTTCAGTCTTCCAGTCTGACCTCTGTTTTTGTGACAGTCAGGACCAGACCTTGCCTCCCATGGCATAGCAATACAGAGCTTTAAAGCAGCAATGAACGCCTACTTCCAGACAGTTTAAAGCTATAGTTAATTTACAGATTATAAGTTGCTATGCCTTTGTACTCTAAGTGACTCTTATTGCTGTGTGCCTTTTAGTTAACCTGTGTTATTTAACTAGCTAGCTGTTGGGTCAGACTGCCCTGAGTTATCAGATACAGTGACACTGAAACTGCTGTGCTTGTATTGATATAACTTTCACAAATCTGGAGGTGTGTACTTTTGCTATTAGCCCCAGGCTGATCTCCCTAAGCTAGAAGAGCTACAGAGGCTTCAGTGTAGGAACAGAGTATCCTTAATTGACCTTAGCATGTGCTCAATACCCAGCAGAATGTCTGCTCCAGAAAATACCACTTCAAATCCAGAACCCCTTGGCAGACTACTTTTGTCTCATTAGACATTGTTCTGAGAGTCTTAAGCAGCCACTTGACTTGCACAAGTTTGTGGTTTTCATTTTTATTTTCCAGAGTGCTCAGACCTGCTTGTTCCTATGGGTCTCTGAAATTAAATGCATGTTACTTCCCATAGTGAGGTATTAAAGTGAGAAATATATTGCAGATAGACTTACGATCTTGGAAGACTGTTTTTCTTTCAGTGTTTTTCCTTTAAGAGTGTTGGGGTTTTTTTTCTTTCTTTTTTTTTTTTTCTAGGAAGTATTGGGCCACTAATTTAAACAGAATGTGAAACAAACCTCTTACTCTTCTGAAACCCCAAAAGTCTGGTTTCTGCTTTATGCAAATAAAGAGCTCACAAAGAACATTCACGTTAGCGCTTAGAGCCTGGGGAATGAAGCCATGCAACATCACATAAGAAAAATAGGCCTTTGGCAATTAGCAAAATGACTTTTCATGGGTAAGTGTGGACCACCTGAATGTGTCTCATTATGAAATCACTGCTGCTGGGAACTGCCCTTCCCTTAGCCAGGCAGTCCTGCCCTCAGACCTGCTGCTGTTTCCGTGGGGCAACAGGAGATTCTGCAAGGCTTTGGGCCCCAGGCACTTGCAACTTGCTTGCTTTCAGCTCACCACTTACTCTCAGTCCCCTTCCCTTTCCTTTCCTAAAGTGGGGAACAGAGGAGCAAGGTAGGAAACAGGAATAATACACAGCCTGATCTGATGGAGAGCTAGCAGAGTCAGGAGTGCCGGTGCTTCAACAACCAGGACGTAGGGTCCCCAAAAGGCATTGCCCTTTGAGGGCTCTGAGATGTTAGACTAGCACTGTCTGCTGCTACTGGTTCTGTGTTGTAAGAGTGCTCATTGTATCCTTGTCCCTTCTTTGCAGGGATGATAAGGTATGTTTGAAACTGCATTCCTTGGCACTTGCTATCTTTCTGTCCATTTTTTGAACTGCAGCAGTAGATGGAAGCCCTAGATCAGGATGAGGGCTCCAACAAAGAGGCTGTTTCTGCTTTGGCTGCTTCAGGGCAATCTTACCTGTTGGCTAATTTATGAGAGTAGGGGTATTGGTGTATTTGTGTGCAGAGAAGGGCAGCAGAGCACTCACCAGGTTTTGCCACGAAGAATGCTACAGCCATGAGGTGCATTTTTTTCCCCAACTAGTTATAATCTGTTTCCGGCTGCTTGGCAACGCTCTTCTTCTTCTCAGATGTGGTATGTCTCTTTGCCAACAAATACGATATATCTCTTTGCTAGGAAAATGTGGCACATCTCTTTGCTGGCAATAATGGCATGAGACTTTATCAGAGACTCCTTAAATGCATAACAAAATGACCCAGTGTACACGCACAGGTGCCCTGAACCAATTACCTTTCTGTACACTGATTCATCGGTCGAAGGCTTTTTATGGTGCTTGCTTAGAAACAGAGAGAGCTGAAGCATGATAAACTTGTAACCCCTGCCAGGTTGAAGCTTTAGAACAGGATGTGTTGCTGCTGTGTTTTTAATGTCATTTGAGTCATTCGAGCTCATTGATATTTCCTTTACATTAATGTTGCTGCCTGTCAGCAGGCCTGTTGATGGATGTGGTCATATAAGGTATGCATGTTATCAGACCTTAAAAAGCGTGTAGCTGCTGCCCAGAGCTTGTCCTTTGTTCTTTTTTGCTTGAAGCCTCTGAGTTTCTAACCAGAACTGCGCCTTCATGCCATCGCTGCCCAGTTCCTGGCTGGTATAAAAAGGTCAGATGATGTGTGGTTATTACAGGATTTTTATTAACCTCCCTCTTCCAGCTATTGTGGACTTTTTTCCAGTTAGATTAGCTGAAATATACTCCCTTTTTAGCTTTCAGCTAACCGGACTATTGTTAGGTGAAAGAGGTGGACAAGTACACACCAAGCTATCTGGGAGTGGAGGAGGCTCTAGGGGCTGTCCCAAAATACTAACCTAGGAAGGACGGAGTTTCCCATTTTGTAGCTAGGGCTCTTGTTTTCCACCCTGCTGTGCTTGCAGAGAGGTGTGTTGTGCCGCCTCAGCACACTAGGCTTGGTACTTTGCTGTGTGTGATACCAGACGAAAAGAAATGCACCATCCAAATGGCTGAGAATGTCCTTAGTTCTCCGTTTATCTACAAGGCAGAAGTATGCCTTGTTCCGTCCAGCCTTGCTAACGCACTTAGCTGCAGGCTGGGAACCAAGTCACGGGGGCAGAGTCCACAAGCCATTAATCTTTACATCTCTTTGCAGAGAGTGTCAGGGAGGTTGATTAGTACAACAAGTATTAGTAAGTCAGTGCAGTTCAAACATTGAATTTGAACTGGATTGAGAAACTTGGATCTTTCATGCCTACCACTGAACACTTTCTTTCACTCATTTCTTTCAGTAGGGCATAGCTGGATTTGAACGTGTTGTTGAATAGTGAAAAAGCCCAGCTGCCAACCTGCTAAGCCAATCCTATACTCTTTCATCCTAAATTGAGTTTTTAAAGCCTTTTCACCCTCTGTTCTAGTTAGTTTTGCCCAAATTAATTATTGGAAAGGAGCCCCAGCAGAATACCCAGACTTCCCTCTCCTCATGCTTGACTTTGAGCTGAATAGTTCACTGCAGTCTTTACTGAGCAGGATATAAATTCTTTGTATGTGGCTGTGATGCAGCTCTGGTTCTTGGGCTTGTGTCAGCTGTTTGACCAGGGAGACTTCGGGATGAGACCCCCTCTCTAAGTGACGGTTTCTTCCTGGGAGTATGCAGAAGCAGGGTGTTTTGCTCTAGGACAGGAAGGGAGACCAGTTCACAACATGCCCTGGAAATATTCGTCCTTTCTCTCCTTTGCCTGTGGAGTAGCGAGATTACGGAGCTACCTTAAATAAGCTCTGGCTATGACTCTTATCTTGGCCTTTGCAAACTAGCAGAAAGTTGAAGTGATGACAGCAGATAAGGGTGTTCGCTTTTGAAGCTTATTGGCTGGTTCTCTAGATTTTTTTTTCCCCCCTGAAAGCCAGTCATTCAGAGGTATAGCTGGCACAGAGCGATCGTTACATCCCGTTGAGACCATGGAGGGGACGAGAGGGGCCAGGGTCTAGAAGGGCAGATCTTCCCTCACCAGCTGGCTTAACTGTCACTTGCCCGGGGATGGAAGCTGCATAATATAGTCAGCCGGCAGAAACGTCGACTCATGTTTTCCTTGACCTTTCTTCACCTTGGAGGAGAGCAAAACGGATCCTGGCTGTTAACTCCCCACCTCCTCGGCCTTGGGACAGCGAGAAAAGTTCAGCGTTGCTTATGGTGGGAGTGAGGGAAGTGGGGCTGGCTCGCAGCAAGCTTATATATTAAACCATCGCATCAAAGGCAAGCCGCAGTCTGACAAGAAATGTAACCTGAGGAGAAAGGACACTAGTGCGTTTGAGCACGCTGAAGGATTCTTGCATGACCTGTCACTCTTTCAGTGCTGTAGCCTGAGCAGGTCTTACTGGTTTTTACCGAGCTGGTGGGAGCTGAATGGGGTGTGGGCTCGTTTCTATTCGTCCACGGACATCTCTACAATCTTCTTTTATCTTTTATAATTCCCCCCTGGATATAACTCGGAGAAATAGTGTCCGTCGGGTTTGCTGCCACCTGGGCTCAACCCAGCTGAACCAATTTTGGAGGATACCCTTGCTGCAACCCTCTGGACGCGCTCCTAGGAGGAGAAGAAGATAAAACGATTTGGCATCATTGTTGTAGTTTAAGGAAAAGCTTATTTCTTTTGACTTCGGAGTGAGCTACCAGGAGGATCTGTGTGATGACCTGATCCCCCTCCACTTGCGCTGCTGAGCATGGGGTAACGGTGTTCGACCATGGTGGTCACCCAGTTAGAACTGGAGCTGTGCTTTCATGGCCAGAAGCTGCGTGGTTTCACCTGCAAGTTGACTAGGTCAGCCAGTGGATTTCTCCCAGAGACCTCGTTCTCCATTGCTTCCCAGATTTTCGTGCCCTTCCTTCTGGCTGGCTTGGGCATGGTAGCTGCTGGCCTCTTGATGGATGTTGTTCAAGTAGGTACATGTGGTTAGGCAGCTTCAGTAGTGAGGGGGTGGGCTGCTTCACTGACCTCGAGTATTTGTGGTTTGCTGTGTTTAATGCGTGTGGTCCTGGTAGCCGGTCAGCCAAATGGCTGTGGGCTTTTCCTGTGCTAGAGAGATGCTGTGTGTCTTCTTAAGATCGGTGCATGGGCTCCTTGCGAAGTGGGACAGCAGCTTTCAGAGGGGCTGCCTGATGCCGCTCTTGATGCTTTAGACTGGGTGCTCACTGTACTGCATCCAGCTAAACACTTTGGTGATGACTGCTATGAAGCAGCTGGGGTCAGGCTGCAGCGTATTCCCCTGTTGCATGATATTCTTTCTTCAAAAATGTCTGATAAAGAGATCTAGGTCAGGGTTGTTACTAACTACCCGTTTCACTTGGAGGCGAGTTTATATGTTTTCAGTTCTTTGCAAACAACCTAATGTAATCTTTGGTCTAGAAGGTATTTAGATACTGTGATGAGACGCGTGCCAGCATGAAAAGATAAGCATTGCCTACAAACTTAGTGCTTCTTGGCCAGATTCTGAGGTGGGTGTAAATTTGGAGTAACTTCCATCTACTTCCAAGCAGTTGTGCTGGATTTACACCTTTGTGCCCACAGCCAGAATCTATCCCGTCTGTCTTTCCGTTGTACCAGTGGCACAAATAGAAATGCAAAATTTGATCTAGTTTGGGCATCTAATGCCAGTGGATTTACAAATCAAAAGGCTGGCAGAGTTTCCCAAGGATATATCCTGCAGTCTGAGCTCACTGGAGTACATTAGATTCTCTGGCATTCGTACCACAGCAGGATCTAAATATGGACACTTGAGTGTTTGGAAGGACAATACCTTGCTGTTTTTTTCTTGCACTGGAAAAAACAAAGAAGGCAGCGAAGTTGAATAAAGGGGAATATGAGGAATATCAAAGAAGGGTTAACTGGAGTGCACAGCTGTTGCTATGCTGTGTTTGTTGTCTCCACCTTGTTGTGCAGCGCTCAGGCACAGACCTGTCTTGCAGCATTACAGAAGTTCTCAAACTACCCAAGATGTTATGTTAATATTTAGCAGTTATCTTTGGCCAGATACCTCCGAGAAGTATAAAGACATCGTACGTACCCGTTCCGTACCCTTGGCAGGTGAATAGGTCTTTGTTTAAAACAAATCCAATGCACTTGCTGAGAAGCGGGCTCTGTTAAAGAATGTGACTATAGCAAAACTGATGGAAAACACAGTCCTTGTGTACCTACATTGCACATGTCCTTTAAAATACCAGAGCACGATCTACTTTGCTCACTTTGCAGTATTTGCTCACTAGACTCTTAGAAATGGGGTCATGCATGAAGCATAATAATAGGAAGTATATTTTTTGGTGAAGGTGTTTCCAACTATACTAAAATAGAAGCCATCAGCTCCCAGAGGAGGGAGCTAGTGCATTGAGAATCCCAGCCAGCATCGGAGGGATGTTATTGAGGTAAGCTGGCATGATGTCAACAACCCTCTTTTTAAAAACAAAACTGGTAGTCGGAAAAATCCAGGGATTTTAGCCTTTAAGGATTCAGATTGTTTTTCTGTGCCTTTTTGTCTGTGAGCTGCTTATTTTCAGCTTTTTTTCCTGCAGCATGAGAACTAGAAACTCGGTGTCCTGTCCAACTAAAATCTGAGACTTGGTTTGCTTGCATGAGGCTATGTATCATGAGACTCACGGTGGCAATCGTGAGGGCTCACACTGCAGAGACTACATTTTTTTCTAGTCCAGGAGTCTGTGATTTGCCCATTTTTCAGGGGATGATCTGACCGAGGAATGCTTTGCACGATGTGTAGTTGCTACAAAACATTCTTAGAAAACTCCAGGTCTACCTTTGACAGGGAGATGTGTGGACAAGCTCCAAGATGGTATCTAAAGCATACATGTGAGTTTAATGGTGCTGCTCTGTTTTGTTACGTAGAAATACAGTGGCTCTGCTGGGAGTCCAACTGTTTCTATAATTTGCAGAGCTGATATTGTTATAAACTGTAGAGCCAAGTGGACAGTGCTTATTTGTGTCCATCAAACTTTACAGGACTTCAGCAATTTCTGATCCATCAAATCAAGAGAGATCTGTGTCCAGCCCAGTTGACATCAAACTCAAACTTGGGTCTCTCACACTGTAAAAGGATGCCCAAAGCAATAGCCATTTGCCTTTTTCTCTTCTTAGGAGCACAGATGATGGATGCAGCCTCTGTGAAGGACCAAGATCACTGCAAGGGTCTTTTCTTGCTGAACGATCCCACTTCAGCCTCCACTCCAGTGAGCCCTGGCCGGCTGGTCGGTCTGGATTCCAGGCTGGCTGGCATTGCTGGGGAGGCACAAACCCTGTGGGACCCCGTCAGTGTCTGGTCCACTGTTTTACAGTAAGGTGAAGAATCAGGTTGAAGCTGGATGATCAGATTTCAAACCAGAGAGTTCAGAAGGAGAGCTTCCCTTTCATTCTCCCCTTCCACACCACTGCAACGTGACACAGTCCAAACAGAAGTCACAGACATAAGATATTTCTATCCTTTGTTGATAGAAGCCCATGGGATGATTAACATTGAAAGGGATTTTGAATTGGCTTGGGTTTTACAGTCCAGGATCTTTTGATCTTTCTGTTGACTTGTTCGGGGCAATGGAAAACCTGTGAGGTTTCTTAGCTGCTGCTGTGGGAGGATGGAGGGGTAACAGAGGACGTGGCTGGGATTATGAGGACAGCACAGTGTGGGATGGTGGGGTTAGCCTGGAGCTGGAGAGTCAGTCTCAGTACATCACAGCCTCTTTTCCCCTCTGGGATCCCATGAGCAGATCCAACTGCCATGGGGATCATAGGATCAGGTGGGTCAGCTGCAGTGGATCATAGGGTGTCCAAATTCTTCAGTGCCGTGCTTTGCGAGTTATGGCTCTAACTCCATTATGGGTGCGTGAAGTGGGAAAAAGTTACTTTCTCCCTCGGTTTCCTTGTGTGGATTTGATCTAGGCCAGTTTTCCCCTCAGAGGACAGAGATGCCTGCTTGGCTCCATCCAGCTGTCCTTGTTCTGGCAGCTCCTTGCCTGAACAGCCCTAACCCGCCACACCCACCTGCTCCTTCTCCTGGCAGTCCTGCGTAGCAGTGGCACGGGGACCGTCCATTTATTCTGCATTTCTGCAATCTCTAACACAATGGAATCCTGACTGCTGTGGTATAAATTAGTGTGAATCTGTCCTCAGGCTCTTGGTGAGTCACTAATGAGACTCAAATGGAAGCAATTAAATCAGCTTTGTTTTTATTAGTACAGCTGTGTGATTTTTTTATTAGTTGTTCAAAGCTTTTCAGTGGAATTATATATAAGCCAGCGTCCCAAAAAAATCATACCTCACATGCTAAACCTTCCGTTGTGATGGCTTGAGACCTGTAAAATCCATCATTAACACAAGGATTGAAGCATACATTGATACAACAAAGTCCTATCTGCCAAAGGTGACCTACATGTAAAATATAGACAGTTGAGTTTGTCTCTTTCTTCATAGTTATGTCTTTTTATGTGCAAAATGTGCAAGGTCTTACATATGAATGCCTGCACATTTGTGTATTTTAAATGGTTGAGCTTTTTTACATTGCGGCTAAGAGCTATTTTTTCTCCTCTTTCTTTTGAAGGTGTCAAAGATGGGTTTGGATCTTTTTTTATTCTTAATTAAAGAGGTAGGAGAGAGGGCAATTTGAGTCTTTAAGAGATGTCCGCCCCTTTTCTCAGGTATTTAAGTTCCATGTTAACAAATCCAAACAAAATTGCAGTGTACCAAATAAGGTGACTCTTCTCGTGTTGTCTGTTATTTAGTCACAGTAGATAACTTTTAACATTTTGAAATGTGCCAGGTTCCAGATCAGCAGTGCCAGGAAATAAGCCTCCTCATATTGATAATAACGTTTTGCCTATTATCTGCACTCCTGAGGGGTGTCTTGCACCACGTGTTCGGGGCTGGCTCACCCCCTCTATCATTCATATTGACTCAGAAGGAAGCTGTTAAGTCTTCCCAGCAGACAGCCACACCACCGACTTCCCACAGCTTCTCAGGGCACAGCCAGAGCAAAACACCGAGCCGTTACACCCTGTGTATGTTTCCCAACAGGCTGGATGGTGAATGTGTTGACATCTCTTGAGTCTGTCTCACCTCCCGGATATTCAGGTTTACAAAATCCCAAGGGATGTGGAGAAGGTAGGCAGAGGTCTGTTCATATTTGTCCTCTTGCACAAGAATTCAGGACCGTCATGTGAAACTCACCAGTGACAAGTTCAGAATTAATGAAAGTTCACGTGATGTGTAGCTAAGCTGTGGAAATTTTTGCCCCAGGATGGCACATGGGCTGGAGGGGGTAGATTGCACGAGTACATGAAAGAGAAATCCTTCCAGCAGCGCTAAGTGCACAGGAGCCCCTCCAGCTTAGGACCCTGTGGCAGATAATTGTAGGCTGGAAAATATACTGGAGAATTATCCTGTATGCTTGTCGTGTTTATAGGTGCTTATTTTATACATCTGAATTTGACCAGTGATAGAGGTAAGAATAAATTAGATGGATCTTCAGTCACTGCAGCTGCTATTTTTTCTTGTATTCTGCTCTTAGATGTTAGGTTGGCTGATTTTACTTCACAGTGAGCTGCTCTGTTCTGCAGTTTCATTCTGATGTGAGCCTCTCTGGCTACAGCGTGACTTTGCAACATCCTTGTACGCACAGGGGGTAAATGAATTATATTGAAAGGCACCGCGTGGTAGATACACTAGAGAAGATGTGTGTTAATCAACAGAGTTTAAGGTTTCAGATCATCTCCAGCGTTGCAGCTGATTCAAGAACTTTGTATAGTTCAGCTTCAGAGGAGCAATGATAATGAAGATTCTGGCCCAGCAGTTCAGGCTTATGGGATATCTTAATTCAAAATCCTTTTTCCAGCTGTGCTGGGAGTGTGCTTGGTAACAGGAAGATTTAGGAACTGCCTGCAGAGAAGACATACAAAAAAGTCTTTCAGTCCCACCACCAGTCTTAGATGCTTAGTTTGAGATTTGGTAAAGAAAGACAGACGTGACTTTTTGTTGTTAGATCATTTCCAGATCTTTGTGTTTGTTCTCATGAGTCTGGATAGCAACGGGAGTTCCTGTGTCTAGTGTCAGTATAGAGGACGGAGGGCGTGCTGCATTTCATTTGGCTTGTGAACGTTAATAATTTCTGATGGTGTTGGCTAATGCTAAAAGGTACATTTTAAGTTGTGACTTTCCAAAACCTGCTGCTGCCTTCAGGAAGGTTTCTACACTGTTAGGATAGTGCTTTGTTGTACATGAGATCAGAAAGTATCCTGCAAGCTAAAAATTGCTTACTTCACTCGCAAAGTGCAACCAGCCTCGGGCAGGATCTGCACACATGTGCCTAGAAAATACCTGTTTTTCTATATACCTGTTTTTCTATAATACCTGGGGCCGAGTTGGGAACCTGCTCCGCTCTGAAGCAACAGCATTGCAGTGGTCAGCATCACAAATTGAGTTATTTTGTTTTCTCCCTTCTAGCACTGGGCCGTGTTTCAGACGATTACAGAAGTTTTTATCCTGGTTCCTGCCTTGGTTGGCCTGAAGGGTAATCTCGAGATGACGCTGGCATCCAGGCTCTCTACTGCTGTGAGTGTTAACAAGGCGGTGGTAGTGGGAGGGAAGGAGTTAGCAGGAGGCATCAAGAGATTCTGCTTTTATGTAACCACTCTGTGTATGAGACAAGCCAGTTTCTGCTAAGTAGAAATTAGCGGTGTGTGAGTGTTAAAATAATGTGTTTGCCCTCATTTTATAAATGGAACAGAGAATTTCTGTCTGCTCTTTGAATGTGAATTAATCCCTGTGAGGCCAGTTGCTCCTATCTAGGGCCTGGTGACACATGAAGGAGACAGAGCTGGGGATCCAGAGCTGTCAGCTTTGGGACTGGATTGCTTTTCTGCGGCTATTGACCCTTGAGAGAACCAGGGCTTCCCAGCAATTCCATCTTGGGGGGAGTAGCCTGAGGCTTCTTGGGACCTGCATTAGCTTTTGTTTCTCTGGATGTGATCTCTCAGCAAGGTTTCCTATCTCCCTAAACAGTTCTGTTTGCTTTCAGCTGTTTGGGAGAAATTAGAGCTTAACAGAGCAATTTAGGGGGCCAGAAAGAGGAAAAACAGTTTAATTTGTCCAACATGTGGTCTGTGTGAGATTTGGTGGATGTGCTCACTCGGTTTTAAGGTGGGTTCCCTACAATGCCTCTGCACTTCCTTGTGAGCTTCTGATGCCCCTGGGGTGCTGGTTGGGAGCACATTAGAGATGTCTCAGGAGGGGAGTGCAGGGAAGGCTGGGAGATGCTGACTTGTCCTTGTTTCTCTGGCTTTTAGCAGCCCCTTTCCCACAGGGGCCAGATGAAATTGCCTTCGGCAGCCACCTTTGCCACGGGGACAGGTTTTCAGGGTGTCTCTTTTGATTCCTAGGCTAACACTGGACAGATGGATGATGCTCAGAAGCAATGGAAAATGGCCACCTGTAATTTAGCCCTTATCCAGGTGAGTCACTCCAGCTGGGAGAGGTAAAAAGTCCTTTTCTCTTGTTATTCTGTAGTCTGACGGCATCTGTTCCCAGCAGTTCTGGATCCAGAGCTATTGATTCGGGGCAGATATTCTCAACAGAGCCAAGCAAAGCCTTGACCTCCAATAAAGCTCTGTGTAGGTCTGGAGCTTGTAGTTCATCAGCAAAACAGATCTAGACATACGTTGCCTTTGTGGACAAACTGAAATAATGAAAGAAACTCCTTTTGCAGGGGGAGCTGCAGCACAGTCCCTGTTTCACAACAGCCCCCAGCTAAAGCCTGTCATTTACAGGCAGAGTTTGGGAATCAGCCTGGGGCAGGAGGGGAGAGATGGGAGAAACAAGCTCTTTCTGCTTGTTAAAATCCAGCAACTAGCCTAGAAGGTTGCACATGGCAAGGCTAAAGGGCTTGCAACATGTGTCTGTGTGCTTTCCCTTATCTCCTTCCACAGCTTTCAGCTTGGTAGGAGTGCTGTGTTGATGGGAAGCCCATTTTTGTGTTGACCGGGGCTATTCCTTCACTGATGGACTCAGTGTCCTTTGCTAAAGTGTTATCTGCCCTTTGCAGGCCTCCAGAGTTTTTCTCCAAACTTTGTCAGGATTTTTTTTTTTTTAGTGTAGCAGAGCCTGACAGGGATGCTGCTTAAATACACAAGCAATCAGCATCTCTGCAAGGGTTTGCTTTTTGCCCTCCTAGCTGTGCAGAAATGCTGCAGTCACGTGGAGCCAGGACTGCCTGGGAGCAGATGTGGCTGATTGCTCACCAGCTGTCTTTTGGCCCCTAGGTCCAGGCCACCGTGGTGGGACTTCTGGCTGCCGTTGCTGCTGTGATCCTGGGAGCCATCTCCAAGGGCTCTGTGGAGCTGAGCCAGGCTGCTGTGCTGTGTGCCAGCAGCGTGACCACAGCCTTCATAGCTGCACTTTCTCTTGGTGAGTTGTTTTAGTTCCTCCTCAGATTAAATGCGCAGTACTCAGGTGCAGAAAAAACCTGTCCCTTCTGCCAGGGAGGCCCAGCTGAAATCCTTTTCGTTTGGCATGGGGATGAGGGGTGGAGGGAGCATTAGTCCCATGTCCACTGCTTCCCTCCTTCTGCTCCCTGTCCTTGCTTCTCTTCTCCCAGGATCTGCTGTTTGCTGGGCTCTTGGCATCAACAGCAGCAATCAGAATGTCCCGTGTTACCTGACTTCCACAAAAAATGCCACGTATCATGGGTGGATGTATATGCACACACACACTTTCTCCATTCAGCTTGGGTGACGTATTAGCCATCCACACTGTCCCTTTCGTAGGGGAGGATTAGCTGATGCCTTGCACAAAGCAGGGTATTGAGAGTCTGTTTGCTAGCAGACAACTCCAGGCCGTGCTCAAGATGGACACCAGAGGATTGGGGCTGTCTCTGTGCCTTACCCGCTCTGAGCCCTGGCTCTTCCTGTTTGCAGGGCAAACACGATGGGGTGGACGGGCAGGAGCTGCTCTGTGACAACTGAGGAGGAACATTTTGTAGGTCTGCCATGTGAGGGCAGCATGATACCCTGAATAGAGGGAGCTGGCAGAGTTGGGTATAACAAGTTTTCTAAGTGAAAGGAGCAAGTCGGAGCAAGTGCATATCCTGAAGCTGGAGTCAAAGGGTGATCGTAGATGCCTTTGATGAAGAACATTACATGAGGCAGTTGTTAAAAGAGAAAAACAGCAGCCCAGCTTTCATTAAACTCTTCCCTTCAATCTCTCTGCTCAGTGTGATACAGAGAGGCTTTGCTGCTGCGCCATTGCAGGCTTTCAGCTAGCAGTAGTTTCTTCCCTGGGCATGGCCACAGCCGGCCTGTGTGTGGGTGTGCACGATGGGAAACTGGTATTTTTATGGCCAGGGAGGGAGGCAGCGGGAGCTGTTCTGTGGGGAGGGGAGTGTGGGTGTCTGGGAGGGCTTTGGTGGAGAATGCTACAATGTGAGGATGTGCTTTTGTATAAGGCACGTTGTATTGAGGAAAGTGGCATTTTTTAGGGGAGAGCTTATGCTCCTGTGCATGCTCAACTTCTGTGGGCCTGTGCAAACAGACACAGAGGTTGTGAGCAGGAGCAAATCCTTTCCCAGGCTTCCTTTGGCTGTCACGTACAGGACGATTTTGAAGAGATGTCATATGTCCTGTCCCAAGGCTGCCCTGGCCAGTCACACAGCAGCGAAGGTTGGCCAGATGGAGTTTATGCCAGGGGACCCTTCCACAGACCTGTGAGAGGTCTGGTGGCTGAGGATTCTCACGTGTTCATCAGGGCTTGGGATCTGTGCTAATTAACCTACTTGGGCAAGACAAACTTCTCTCCTTTCTGACACTCTTGAAAAGCTGCTGAATTTTCCAGGTGCAGCTCAGAGCGTGGGGGTAGGCGGGTGGTGTGAGCCACTTCCATAAAAACCCCATGGCTCTGGAGCTGCTCCCTGCACCATCCCTCACCATGTGCAAATTAAAGCAGCCCAAAGACTCTGGGCTGCGAGGGGTCTGTCTGATGGCTGAGCTGAAAAGCTAATTCAGGCTTTTGCTTGCTGTGAGTAAGCTTGCTGCTCCTTGGTGGTTCAAACTCTCAGAAATTATGGTCTAATATGGAAAATATCTTTGTGCTGCAGAATCCAGAGTAGGAGATGGCACCAGGAGGCTGCCGCATGCCTGCTGTGTGCTTATCTATGAGTGTGCTTCGTGCCTGGTTCTGCTTCAAGGCAGCAAAGATTAGGCTGCTCAGGAGGGGAGCTTCTACATTTGGGCTGCCTGCTGGTATCTCCTTTGATCCCTGGAATCTGCTTGTGTGCCTCTGGGCCTTTGGTGAAGTTCATAAGGGCAGAGGCATGCCCTTCAGACTGGTGAAAGCAAGAGGACAAATTCCTGGGGATGTCCAGTATTCAGCGGTGTGATTCCGCTATGGGTGATCTGCTGCTTGCTTTCCCCAGACCCTGCGTCCCTCTGGGAACCAAAATAGCAGCTCCAGGGTGAAACGCAGCAAGATGCTTCCTCTGATGCCTGCTCTGTGTCTTCTCTAGGTCTGGTGATGATTGGCGTGATCATTGGAGCAAGGAAAGTTGGGATCAATCCAGACAACATCGCCACACCCATAGCAGCAAGCCTTGGAGACTTGATAACCCTTTCCCTGCTGGCAGGAATCAGCAGTACCCTCTTCAAATACATAGGTAAGGTGTTTAGCAGGAATTTGCAGCTCAGCAAGAGATGAATCCTTGTTAAATTATTGCAGGGCACTTGCACATTTCTGGGATGCTTCAGAGTGGAGGCTGTTCATGAGGTGGGAAAATGACTGCAAATGCTTTTTCCAGGCAGTCTTTTAGCAGCAAACTGGAAGGCAGAACCTAAGAAACACAACTAGTATGTCTAAAAGAAATGACCAACGTGTATCACATAGCTTTAGATAAGAAGGTTGATGTATGTGACACTGTTCCTGCATCTGTCATTAGTGCAGCATAACTACTTTCTGTGCATGGTTCATAGCAGGCCCCTCCTCACAAAGCTATTTCAGGGTTTTGGCATTTGTAAAGTATTCTCATGTCTTCTCATGTGGAGAGTCGTGGATGAACAAGATGATACTGTATTCTTGGAGTTAGGGAGATAGTGCTGCATTGTTTAATGCTCACGGGGCTCTGAGTAGGCGTTGTGGCTATGAGGTTAGCTGTGCTGCTGGTTGGCAAAGACTTGGGCACCTGTTGACATTGAAAAGCACAAAACATGTTGCAACTTGGTGGTATATGTTTGACTGTTGCTTGTAAAGTGCTCATCTATTTACCATTAGCGTAACCTAGAATAGGAACAGGAAAATAAAGAGATCCAGAAAGCTCAATACCATTTGAAACCTAAACTGTTGCTTCAGACTGTGAGCAGCAGTGAGAGCAGCTGTTCCCAGTTTGCATAACTCATTCCATGTGCCAGAAAGTGAGGGAGCACACATTGCAGGGAGAGGCCCATCAATTGCTTCCATGCAGTTCTCCTTGGGCTTCAGAGGTGCATTTTTTTATTAGGCTTTTTCCATGACGCCATGACACCTGCCTCTGTACAGTTCATTTGCCTTTCAGTTGCTGTGCCTCTGATAACATCTCCCAGGGAACACATGGCAGAACAACATGATAGCCTCTGTGGTTGTGACTAGAGAAGCATCTGTGATGCTTTCAGAGTAGTTTAAATAGTTTCAGCCTCCTGATATGGATAATACTCACCGCACAGACACCTGATTATTGAGAGCAGAAAGTGAGTCAGGTAAAAGGAAGGCACCATTGATGGCGGTTAAATAAATCCATTTCTCTCCCCAGTGTTGTAGTAAGGGATAGAAGATGATGTGACTTTTGGATCCTACCAAAATGTATCCTTCAAAAATACCAGTGGGTCTGTAAGTTTGGGGTACCATGTGCCTTCTGGTACAGTACCTTCTCTTTACAGAGAATACACCCTTTCGCCAGTGAAGATTTCTGATTTTTTAAAATCAACCTTTGACCTCCCCAGTCCGTAATGAAGATATGAACTGTATCAATGGGTTGCAGCTTGCTTAGGGGCTGTTCATGGTGTTGCAGAGTTGGTATGCAGAGACCTAGGTCCGTTCATTCCAGCAGGAGTCTTTCTGTAGGCTTCGTAAGCTTTGATAGACACCAGTGCTGTGTGTATGCATCGTTCAAGAAGGAACTAATCGCCCAAAACAACGAGGGTGGGGGTAGGAAATCCAGTACAGCAGCTAAGTCTGTCATACAACCCGTCTGTCCTAAAGGTGGGTAAGTGCCCTGACAAAACAGCGACTATTTACACCCCAGAAGTGGTTGCATTTCAGTGCTGAATAAAGCCACATGTAAAGAATGCATCCCTTTGTGTAAGAGCCCTTGATTCTGGGAAGATATCATCAAATCAATGCTATCTCATCCAGGTAGCCTGAGGCCCTGACAGTGTCATTTTGAAAAATGTGCACTTCGAGCCTGCAGTCTCCCAGATTACCTGCAAAGCCTGTGTTACAAACCACTGGCAATGGCCCCAGCACAGAGACCAGATGGAGAGCTTTGTCGAAGAAGTGTTTTTATATCAGAAGGGTTGGCATCATCCCCATCGCTTGAAGGTGTTTCTCATGGTTCTGAGTCATGTTTGTTTTCTTTTAGTTTTGCACATACACTTATTTTTTAAAACCTTTGCTTCTAAAGGTCACTTCAAGGTTATGCCCCTACTGAACGGAAAAAGCACCTAATGGAAACACGTTAGCTAGCATGAAGGAAACCCTGGATCGTAACTGGCTAATACATGCAAGAGAGCATTTGTCCCTGTAGAGCAGGCCAGCTGCTCACTGAGCCTGCTAGCTTATCACAAAAAGTACCTATCACGTCTTGTTTTAGATGAAGGCATGAGGTGTCTGTCGTAAATCTGATGCAGCTTGCACATAGGAGAGTTCCCCCTCTTGCCCTGCTGTTTTATTTGTACCCTGAAGCTGGAAAGTTTGTAACTTTTGTCTTGCTTAGTTGGAGACAAAGTTGGAGACTTGCACATCTTCAAATATTACTTGCTTTGAGTCCTGCTGATTTTCAAATAGCATCCTCTAGCAGTGAGTTTCAGAGGTTAATTATGAATTTCTGTGGTGGAGTGAGGTGGTCATGTGGGGAATATCTTGGTTCATACGATTTTTCTGTTAACGTATCTCAGTCTGAGCCAGATCCCTGCTGCCTTTCTTCCAGACTTTATGCAATATAATTTTGGCAGCCCAGGAAGCCAGGGGCATTTAATTCAAGATTTCTTTTCCTTGCCAGATATGAAATACCTTTCTCCTCTGATCTGTGCTGTCTTCATTGTCATGATCCCACTCTGGGTTGCTATCGCCAAGCAAAGTCCTTCCCTTGCTGAAGTTCTGAAGTCTGGATGGCAGCCGGTCATTGTTGCAATGAGCATCAGCAGGTAAACCAAGGAACAACCCCCTCTAGCCCACACGTTTGCGTGTTACAAGGAGACCCTGTGCTTATTTAGAAAGCCACAGAAAGGGAATCTGGAAGGGAAAGCGGAAGGGTATCTCAACAGGCTATGAAAAGCAGATAGGGAGCTCACAAATGACTGGAAAAAGCAAGTCATTGTTTTAAGTCCCACTCATACATTCACGTACCACATGGGTGCGAGCCAGGAAACCAAAAAGGGAGATGATAACCGTCGCAAATAGTCAGACTTCAGCCTCATTTTTATCCAGCTGTAAACGACTCTAGTGAATGTAGGGCCAGGTAGTTCGTTCCCCTCTGTGCTCCATCATTCAGACCCAGCTGAGACAGAGTTTTGAAAACTGCTAAAACCAGTATAGAGGTTTAGCAAAACTTTTGGCAAGGATGGTAAAGCTTCCCTGACTAGTATTCGTTTTGCTCACAGGGGGTCCTTGCTGATCTTCTTATGCTATTAACAAAAAATGCAAGGCTGTCAGTGAAAACAGATGTAAAAGGAGTAAACGTCTGCTATAGGGAACAGTCCAGCACTTGCAATGGGGAAGAAGCAATAATCTATCTCAGTGTGCTGTTTTCACAGCATAGGAGTTGTCCTGGGGAAGAGATTGATTCACCCTCTTTGCCTGTCCTTTTTTTTTTTTTTTACAGCATTGGTGGACTCATCTTGGACAAAACTGTAACTGACCCGAAGTTTGAAGGCATGGCTGTTTTCACACCTGTGATTAATGGTAGGTTGGCCAGGGAGGTTATGTGCATGCTTTTATTTATTCCTCCTCTGTCTTCTCAAGGGTTATGCTGTCCACTGTTGTCCCTATGCAGGAGTCTCTTTTCAAGTCCCTGCTGCCATCACCAGTGGAAGTGCAGCCACTGGTCCCCATTACATCTCTACTTACTGGTATTTTGAAGCATCTCTGGTGCAAAATAGCAGGCAGGGCTGAAACATACTTACAGAGTTGTTGGAAAGGTTAACAATATCTGATGATTATCTGTGATAGCTATGCTGACACCTTCACTTTCATAACATCAGACCTACTAAGGATGTCACAATAAATCCATTTTCTGTCTCTCTTCACTCACTAATTTGAGCTGTGCAATCATCCCCTAAACAGATTGATGATAAAGACTAATATATTATGTACACATATATATGTATACAAGATTATGTGTATAGATTATATATATACACATAAAAACATCTTTTGTGTGTATATTTATATTTGTAAGAAGCCTCACAATACTCTGTTATACACACACGAATGTATCAATATAAACTGCTGGGGATCACTGAGAATCTACTGGGTCGTTTTTCTGCTCTTCTAATGTTCCTTGCAGACCAGGCCCATTCCAAGGGAAACCCATGTTCCTAGGGAAGGCTTGGCCTCATGCCACTGTCAAAGCATGGTGTCATCTTGAAATGTCAGAGGGTGTCATCCAGCTGTCACCTTGCTGGATCTGCATAAAGACAGCCGCCTTGGTGACAAACTCTTTCCAGCATGGTTAGCCAAAGTTCCCGATTAGGAAAGTCCATATGTCAACAGCCGTTTAGGTGAACAATGGCTGACCCAGACATCAGTCTCTGGGGGTGGGTGACTGTTTGGCAGAGCTCTGTGACTTTGTGCAGGTAACTACGTTGCATGTGCACGAGAATCGTGCAACAAGTTAGCAGTATGTGTTTCAGAAAGCTTCCGTGTTGGATGTGCTGCTCTGTCAGGGTGTTTTCGTTTTGGTTCCACTCTGGCAAATCTCACATTTAATGATGGATTATTTCCTTCTTTAAGGCAGGGAAAACATGAGAAGCCTGTGCAATCCAGCTCAATGTTACCTTTTCTGTGTCATTTCTACCCTGCACACACTCAGGATGGTGGAAGTTTGCTCCACAGATCATCAGCCCTCTATTTTCTGCTGGAAAATATAGCAGCTTTTTCATATTTGCTAGAATTAATCAGTCTGGAAGGAATTAATATCCTTTTAATTGCCTAACATATTTGGGCTCTGATTCATTCTCGTAGGGTTCCTTCTTTAACAAGTGTGTCAGATGCCTTCAGACAGACACATAATCACTCTCCATGATGTTTGTTGTCTTGTTCTCTGACTGAGTAAATCCAAGCAGTGGCCAAGAGCAGCAGCTGCCATTGCCTGCACTGCTTTCCCCAGGTATTGCTCACAGACTGCACCAAACCAGGTGCAATTACATCACCTTCAGAGGCACGTGGCATTTACTGCTGATGCTGGGAAGCCAGGGAGAACGTTTCCAAAAAAGCAATGAGAAGGAGACCATCACTGGAGCCATCCTGATTTTTTAAGAGTTGTTCCTGCCAGGTGAATAGCACAGCTTCACCATGACATGTGGGATCAGATTTTCTCACCGCTGCTCCTAGAGAGCTTGTAAGTGAATGCAGATTGACCTGTCTTGGGCTAGGTTTGAGGCTGGTATTTCCTGCTGCAGCGAAGGTGGTGTACTGGTTTACCATCTTTTGTCCTCATAGGTGTTGGAGGGAATCTGGTCGCCATCCAGGCCAGCCGTATTTCCACATTCCTGCATTTCTGGAGCATGCCTGGAGTTTTGCCGTACAAGATGAGGCAGAATTGGCCCAACCCATGCACCACATTCTTCTCATCAGGTAGACCTTGAACTCTAGGTGTCCATGTCTCAAGGCCCGTCATCACAGATAGCTCCTTTATCAAGCCTGGTTGGCGCGAAGGACTAGGTGGGTTTCAAAGGCAGAACTCCCTTTCTCCCTGGTGGGGAAGATCCTCAGACAGGCGAGCAACATCTTTGCAGTAGGCAGTTTGAAAAAAAGCTTGTGTGTCTTTGCTCACTAACATGTAAAGAAACTGGTTTTCAGGGAACGCTAAAGAAAGTAACTGAAAAGGAATCTGAGATTTTATCTGATAGAAGGTGATTTTAACCGTGGCCAGCCTAGAGCCATCGCCTGTGGACAGTGGGCTGAATAGTGTTACCTTACTGAAAATTGGTAACTCCTCCACCTTCAGCAGTGGATAAACCTAAACATCATTAAAACTCAGTTTGGGTCTGTTGTCTTTTTAGACTGCAGGCTCACTCGATTTTCCCTGCTAGAATGCGAGTTACTGCTGGAGCAGACTAAAAGCTGGGAAAGTGGGTTGCAGCAAGACAGAGCAGAAGCAGTGGGAGGCAGAGAGCTGCTGAGAAGGAGTGTTTAGAAGATGTAGAGTGAGAGGATCAGCATGGAGCACGTCTTTGGCACAGTTTTCAGTGCCAGACAAAGCTGCTGGGCTCATACTGCAGATGCTCCAGATTGCTGCATGATCTAGAAAAGGCATTAGCAATGTGTTTGGTGGGAGGGGACAGACCCAACTCTACGTACCAGCATTAAAATACACAACCATCTTCTGTTCTTTCCCCACTGTCTGCAGTCGCTGTGATCACTGTCTTTGTCTGTCCTCTGCAGAGGTGAATTCCAAGTCAGCCCGAGTCCTGTTCCTCCTGGTTATCCCAGGGCACCTCGTGTTCCTCTACACCATCCACCTGCTGCAAGGAGGCCACACATCTCTGTCCTTCACCTTTGTGATGTTTTATCTGACCGCTGCTTTGCTGCAGGTAAACCCCAGCTTTTCTTCCAAAAGGAACTTCTTGGATACCACAAAACCAAAACAGTCTCCAAGCTAGACAGGAGTCATGCTAAAGCTCCCAGCAGTGGCCCCCATTTCTGTTCATTTCAGGCGTCCTTCCTACCAAGCAAGCTCGATTTTCTACTCACCCAGTAATATTTCACCCTAATTGCCACCGTGCAGTTTCCCACAGAAGCACAACTGCCACTAAGGACGAGGGAGGGATTAGAATGAGATGAGGAACAAATTACTGTCATCCACAGAGCTGCAGTAGGCAGACACACGTAGCATAGGTACCTCTCACTGTAGGTGGCACCTTTTTTTTTTTTTTTTTTTTTTTTTTTTTTTTACCATATTTGCTCCTTGAGTTTCTAAGCCACAATTATTCCTACTGGTCATCCTAGTAAGGAGCAAGTGAAAGACTATGAACCCCAGCCAGCAAGTTTCCCCACTCATTTTGGAAACCAATTTCATATATCATGATCCCTCTGGATGGGGCCGTATGAGTCAAGAGCGAAGGGAAAACCCAGGCCTGGGAAGCTTGTCGCTGAAAGTAAAGGTTTGGGGTCAGCAACGGGCAGTTCAATCAATTTGTTCTGCCTGTTCCCTTTCAGTGTTTTCACTGCCCTGTAAACTTTGTCGTCTCACTCAGAAATGCATGCATCTGTCACAGACTCACAGAGGCTCTGACTTCACTTGCCCTTTTAAATCAGTAATTCATTAGGTTGTAGGGCGAGGCAGCTGGCTTCTCACTTTGCCTTACAAGCAGCCTTGTGTCCACGGGTGAATTCCTTGCGTGTGTAAACAATCAGTTTTTCTTGACCTTTGCACAACCCGAAGCCCAGCACCACAGCCATAGTTGTAAAGGAAAATATTTATTCTTCTCTTTATGCATCGAGGTAACTCCTCAACCAGAGCCAAGCATGAAAATACACTGAATAAATGAGTGTAAAGAGCAGAATCCCAGCAACGCCACTGACCCCAAAAGACTCCCATGGAGCCCAGCGAAGGAGAATGTGCTCAGCCTGCTTCTTTCTTCTCCTCCATTACAATTTACAAAGAAAACCAGAAAGAATGAGAGGGGGAAGTTCGGTTCAGCTGGAGGAAGCCCAAAGAGAAAGATTAGGGGCCTAGAAAACATGACCTTAGAGGAACAATTGAATGGACTGGGGTTAGCTAGACTAAAGAAGAGAGGCTTGAGAAAAATCTGGTAATAGCCTTTAAACTACCGAGTTTCTGTGGGGAGGGACAGAATAACGTTTTCTCTGTGGTCACTAGGAATGAAACAAGAAATCCTGGGTTTCAAATGGAAAAAGACAGATTTATGTTAGACCTTGGAGAAAAGAAGAACAGTCAAAAAAAAAAAAAGCCGTGGGGCTGATTGCTTACAGTGTGGCATCTCCATCTTTGGGGGTGGTTTAGCATACATTTAAACACTGTCAGGAAAGATGGGGACATATTTCACCCTGCATTGAGGCAGAGGGATGGACTGTATAAAACTCTCAAGTTTCTATCCAGCTTTAATTTCTGTGATTCTGCTGTTTAATTTGCTTCCTCCACCTCCCTCTCCCTGCACCCAGCTTGCATTTTGCACCTTTGGAAATGCTGCCTCTCTCTTTGGTTCCTGTTGTGCTGTGGTCCCCTATGGAGGGACTGCAGATGCGGAGTGCAAATTCTCCCTCCTTAATTCAGTTAACCACACGGTCTTTAATCTTTAAGAGAAGTATTTTCTCCTCCATCTGTTTATCAGAGGCAGGAGCAAAATAGGAATTAAAAGATTCAACAAAGATTTTAAAATTGTTGAGATGAAAAAAATAATTTTTTTTTTTTTAACGTGTCAGTGCTGCTTGGGATAACTTTGATGTAAAAACTGCCTCAAACTCTAGTTGCCCACTGAGACTTTTGGGAAAAACAAAGTAGACGAGATTTGAATTTCTGATGGAAAGAAGAAGGATGAGGAGAAAAAAATCTGGTTGCAAACTTACGCATTGGGGCTGCCTGCATATCCGCAGCAACCCTGTTTCTGCTGAAGTGAATGGGAGCTGAGGGAGGGTGTGTGTTGCCTTCTTGCTGCATCACAGCAGGGCCTGTCTTGCCTCTCCAGGTGGGAATCCTGCTCTACGTGGCCGACCTAATTGTGCGCCTGATGTGGAGGAAGGCGCTGGATCCAGATAATTTCTCTATCCCCTACCTCACTGCCCTGGGGGATCTCCTGGGCACTGGATTCCTCGCCGCCTGTTTCCGCCTGGCTTGGCTCGTCCACGGCGCAGACATGACCCTGGGGAACTGAGATGACATGCGCTGCTCCACATCACTCGTTCGACACGGTGCTTTCCTCCGTGACAGTGGGGTGCTTGGCGATGAGCGCTGGGTCACCCGGCTGGGTTGGGCCTCCCCTGCTGCCCCCGCCGCCCTGCCTCTCCTCCCCGTCGTGCCTTACAGCTGGGCTCGCCCACCCGGAGGAATTAGCACCCACAGACTTGCGCCGTCGCATCTGAGTAAGCCGGGTTTAGGCAGTGCCTGCTGCTCACACCCGCACCCGGCCAACGTGGCACTAAGGAGCTTTTGGGCTATATTGTATTGAACGAACGTTTCGGTCGGCTTCAGTCCCTAGAACCAACACAGCCTGCAAGGCGGCTCCAAAGCCTGCTGAGATCGCTGCGTCTGATCCTGCAGGTGTCACAACATCTCTGTCCAGCTCTGACTTGCCATCCAGGAAAATATTGTATTCGCCCCCTTTCCCTGGAGGAGGAGAGCATCCGGGTCTTTAAACTCATCTCCTCTCTGTCGCTCAGATGCTCAGGGTCTGACGCAGTGAGTGTCTCGCTGGCTTGCGCCCAGCAGGAGGTTATCTAGGGATACCACCTACCTAAGCCAGCAGCGTTGCTGTTGTCTGACCAACGAGCTGGATTGAGTGCATTTTGGGGGTAGGAGGGCTGGTTTTGTTTTTACGGTTTATGAAATGTCCAGTAGTTACAACGTTTATAGAAACACACACAAATAAAGTGGTTAAAAAAATGGAATGCTGTGGATTTGAGGATGTTTTTTCTTGCCATGGGTCTGCCTGCTAGGAGACAGTCGCCTTGTTTGAGGACCCACCAGCTCTTCAACATCTGGATTTGAGCTGCGTTGGGTGCCTGCTGGCCTGGGGCATTTTCTTTGCTCCTGGTGCTGCTGTGGGGCTGGGGTTCTGCACAGGGTTGACGGTGGCTGAGGGTCCCTAATGGCAAAAGCTGTTCATTGCTGGGAGATCGGGTGTGGGGAGAAGCACTCTCTGGACAAAACCAAGCTGTTGTTCCCCTCCTTTCCCAGCCTCTCTTCCTTTTTTAGATTTGAAGGGTAAGTAACCCCACACCAACTGAGCTGGGGAGCATGTGTGCACCAGCTTCGTGGTGGGGACGTGACAGCATTTGGGGCACCCTCTCCACCACCTTGGGCCTCGCTGTTTTATCTCTTGCTGCAGCCCAGGCACTGTCAGCCCTGAGCACCTGCGATAACTGCAGCAGCAGCGGTGGCTGTGGGGGCTTGCACGGAAAACAAAGCAAGCGTCTGATTGCCAGTCCCAGTTTGAGGGAGCTGCACTAAAAGATACATACATATTTTAATAACTTGAGCTGAGCGTTTTATTTTGTGCACTTTTATTAGTGCCAATTTGGCACTGGCTTGAGCAGTCCTGGCAAATAACTCCTCCTGCCCCAGCACCAGCTTTTCTCTTCCCCACCTTGTTGCATGTCCCTGCTGCCTCAGAGAGGTGCTTTCCTGCACAGTCACCTCCCAGTCACCTCCTCCAGCACCAATTCCCAGAGCCCAACACACGGCTGCTCCTCTGCCACACGGCTCCAACAAAGCCGTGGCACGGGTGCGTCCCTTCTTCGGGGGATTTCTGGGCAGAGCTCGGCTTGTTGTGGTTGTAACTGTTGACAGAGGACACGAATGGGAACACGTAATGGAGGCCATCTGTGTCCTACTTGTGCTGCCCAGCCGGGACGGGTTGACCTGCACTGCACCTTGTCCGGGCCAGGCTTGGGCCCCCTGTCACAGGAGGTGCTGGGGTGCGAGTGATGTCTGGGTGTCACGAGGGTCCCCGAGAGACTCGCTGTCCTCGGGGGACCACTCGGTGGGCAGCCAAGCATCAGCCTCCTGCCTGTGCACTTAGTGCGGGGAGCGCTTAAGACTGAAAATTGCTTCCAGGCTCAAGAGAAATGATATAACCAAAGGAAATGGTTTCAATAAAGGGATTTTTTTTTTTTTTAATTCAGGGGCAGCGAAAGGCTAGCTCTTTGGCTATTCAGCCTGTTTACTCTTTTTCCTTCCTCCTTTTCTTTCTTTCCCTGTGCAAATGAGAAAGGGCTCTTACTAACAAAGGCTATACGTAACCCAGCTGCTAGTTGCTCCCCAGTAAACTAAATTTCAGGTTCATGCCCATGTTTTGGAAGGGTGCTGGGGTTGGGAGGAGCTGGGTGCCTGTCCTGGTGCTGGGGTGGCCTTGGGGAGATCCTGGCGGTGCTGGGGAGGAAGGTTGGGTGTCCTTTGCCAGACAGGGTCTGTCACCTGCCGTAGGGTCTCGAGAAGAGCAGGGGTTTGCTTTCAGGGGCAGTCAAAGGATTTATCTGCCTCTCCCCAGCTTCCATACGCTGCCTCCATCCTAGTACAGTATTTTTCCAGAAAAACTACTTTGTTTGAGACACTGCATCCTCACCAGGGACAAGTGAAGTGCCAGCCAGCAAACAAGCAAGCCTGAAAAGCCTCCTTCAAGCGAGACACCACTTCCAAGACATACTTGAAAACATTTTTTTCCCCTTCAATGGAGGTCTATTTAATCCTCCAGCTGGTAAACAACCCAATCTGCGGTGCACAGCGAGCTCGGGAAGGAAAGCTCCCCATCACTGAAGCTCGGTTGTGTTGCGCTGGATGCAGAAATGCGATGATTTCAGATGGGTCACCAGGGACAGGGCTGGCAGCTCCGCAGCACGAAGCATCCCAGCATGGGCAGCGCGCCCGCCGCATGCTGAAGGCCGGAGCAAGCTGTGAAGGGAGCGGTGTGCAGAGGACGGGGCTGGCTCTGTTAGCTGCTGAGCCACATTTGCCTGAAAGCTCAACATTGTGGGAAGGGAAGGGGCTCCTCTTGTATGGGGAGGGAGTCTCGTGTGTGCGTATGTGTGTAGGTATCACATATACACACACACACGTAAACACATAAATCAATGCCTATTAAATACTACAATCAGATACAAATATAATTGCTCTATTAAACATTATAGTATAATCACATATGCTAATTATTTTTGTAACAGATTTTATATACATACTTATTACATGTGTATTAACATATAACTATTAAAAGTATTTGCAATAACTATTATACATTATAATATAATCATTATTTACACTGCATATGTATGCATGTCCACACACACACATAAAAGTGATGCTGTTCTTATTTTCTCTTGCATCCCTGGGGCTCTGAGAGCTCCACAGCAGCTCCCAAGCATTACTTCGAACCCTAGGGCCAAGCTGGCTCCCTCGGGGCTGCTTGTCCCCAAGCCCTGCAGCCTGTTTAAGGCCAGGGCTGGCAGGGTGGGTGATCCTACTGAGCTCCTCGCTAAGCACTGCTGGGGAGTACTCGCCCCATCTATGAGAGGGGTACTCTGTGACCCAGGGGTCTGAACACTGCTTCGTATGGCAACAGATGTGGTGTGTTGGTTTTTTTTTTCTAAAAAAAATATTATTTTTAATAGGCACTTGATGGGGAGGTGGAGGGGAAGGGAGGGTTTAAATTGAGTTTGCAAGGTTATTCCTTGCCCGAGGCCAAGCCGTGTGCAATTATTGCATATCACTTGGATTTTTCCGTTTGTCTTCGAGCTCCCGTTGCTGAGCCGGGGTGACCTTGGCAGCACCGGCTGCTGCTGTCCCCCGGCCTCCTGCTTCTCCGGCCCAAACCCTCTGGGGCCACCAGGCTGGGTGAGGAGCTGCTCCTGGCTCCCTGCCTGCCAGCAGCCGAGCTTCTTCGTAACGATGTAGGTGGCTAATTGCAGCCATGCTCGCTCGGGCACCTCTGCCCCTTTTGGCAGGGTCATCGCTGCTGGGAGGGCCCCGCGGTGTCACCTGGCTGCTGTAACACCTGGTGGTGTGTGGTCACACAGGTCGGCCACTGCGAACCCCTGTGTCACGGAGACCCTTCCATTTGGGACCCCAGTGGGGCTCCTGGCCTTCATCACCCGACCATCGCCTTCCTCCTGGATACTCTCCCTGCTCGCAGCAGCGGGGTCCCCGCAGGGCGGGGGGCGTGATGCTCAGCCCCCGTGCAGCCCCGTGCGTTTTGAGGTGCCACCACGTTCCCATCCTGAGGCAGAGGAGCAAACAGAAATCCAACTCCATTTTCGAGGTGGCCTCGATTCCCTTGATGCTTTCTCCTCCGGCAAGAGGAAGGGATGCGGTGGAACAGCTGGAAAACAAAACAAAACAAAACCGAAAAACCAGTCCGGCAGGCCTGCAGTTGTGCCCCGCTGTCGCACGGTGTCCCCCGAGCTCCACGCCGGCCCCGGGCTGCAGGCCGCAGGGTGGCCATGTTCGGGGGGCAGGCCGCGCTTCCGAAGGGTGCCTCTGGGCAGGGGGAAGGCCGAGGATCTGACCTGAATGTATTGGGTGGTGGTGGTTTTTTTTTTTTTCTCTAGAAAAAGCCCGAAGGTGGGTGTGCCCAAATGTGTGACCCAAATGATGGCGCGTTGCTGGCCGCCTCTGCCACCACCTTCAGGACACCACCATCGCACAAAGCTGTGTCAGACCCTCGTTGTCACACCAGAGAGCCCAAAGGGGCTCCCAAACAGCCAGTCTGAACACCTGTGGGCAGCAAGAGACAGTCTGTGTGTCTGTCCTTGCTGCTGCCTGTCTGTCCCTGCCGCTGTGTGCCCACCCTTGCCGCTCACCGTGCCATCAGCTTTTAAGAGCTACCTGCAAGGAACGGTATTTCGGAAAAGAAATCCATCTAAAAATCCATCCCTTTATGACTCTGCATCTGACTCCAAGTTATGATTCATGACCAAAAGCAAAGAAGAGAGCTTGTGGTGACTTGAACAATGGTTTTTTTTTTTTTTTCCCAAGCACAGGCAAGTGCTAACCGGGGAACGTGAGACTCCTGAGAAAACAGGAGGAAGTCACTCCGAGCCTGAATGCTGCAGACGAAATTTGTTGCATCATATCAGCTGTTTCTGTGCTTTGACTTTCAGCCAGCCAGAGAGATACTAAGGTAGCACGAGAAAGGCCGTTTCTCCGAGAGCTCCAACCCGCGTTGGGAGAATCGGTCAGGCTGCCAGGATCACCAGCAATTTTATTTACTTTTCTTTTTCAGTGCTTTGCTAAACCCACTGTCCAAACAGCGTAACCAAGGAGGGAATGTCAGCAGAAAGGGACAGATCAGAGGCGAAGAGCAAAAAAGGTTAAGACGTAGCAGCCGAAAGTTGTTAGATGAAAACATTATTTTTTAAAACAGTCTGAGCACACTGGGGTTTTATAAAACCTCCCATTGTATTGCACTAATAAGTCAAGTGCTCGCAGCTGAGCCAGCAGACACACTCTACAGCAAATTCTATTACCGGCGTGTTTATTTACAAAGGCAGCCACTGAGCCAAAGCTAAACAGAAAAGAGGAAAGACTGAAATATGGTTTTAAAGAAATACAGCTCTTTGGACTGCTTGAATTTAAAGCCTTAGGACGGTGTCTGTCATTTTCTTTTGTGTCCTCCCCATTTCTTCTTCAAAAAAATGAATTGTCCAAAGCCAGCCAACCAGAGGGGAATTTTCCTCTAGGTGTCTCTGTCCCCATTCTTAATTCTCTATTTTTTCTGATGCACACGCGCACACTCTCACAACTAAGCAGGCACACATAGACACGCTTCTTCTCCAGCCCTCCCAGTGCGGTATCACCTTTACCTCACCATTGCTCTCCCCTGCCCCAGCACAGCGCTCCTCGAGGCCCTTCCCAACCCCGGTCTGCCCCAGTGCTGCTCCGAAGGATGATTTTCCTCCATCCCTGGTGCAACGCAGCCACCCCTGGCACCAGGCTCTGGCTGCGGGAGCCCATGCCAGCTGCAAACGTGCTCCTCTCTCTCTGTTCACAGTATTTTTCACATTCCAGCCAAGAGCACGTGAAGAGGAAGAACAAAAAAGCCCTCCAGGCTTTGTCAGAGAGAAACACTGCTGCACTCCTTGGAGGTGGGGGACAGTGTGGGAAGCTGGTGTGGAGGGAGAAGAACAAGGCAAAAAAAAAAGAAGGTGGGAGCAATTAGAAACAAATGGAAAAACTTACATTAAATTATTGCTTTATTTCTGGTCCTATGCAAGTCTCTGACACACGCCATCCTGTCCCCCAAGACCATGCCCAGTGAGGAGGAGAAAGACCCAAAGGGATCCTGCCCAAAAAAAGAGCCTTCCCAAAACTGGACATACAGAGGAGTTAAAAGTCCCCAGACAAGGCACGCCCTCAAAGCCAGCAGCCTCCTGTCCCCCGCAACATCTCCTGTTGGAGATGAAAGGGAAGGAAAGCTCCAGCCCCAGTGTTTTGTGAGGCCTCCTCCTTCCAGACCCTGCCTGAATGAGGCATCAGGATGTGGAGCAGACCGTAACGGAGAGGGCACGGCAAGAAGTGAACCACGAGATGAGCTCAGGGTGGGAGGAGAAGATTTGTGGTAAAACGAGAGTTACCCAGCTCTCTCCCACCTCTCCCCCCCAGCCCCTGCCTCATCGGATGCGGAGGTAAGAGGGGATGGAGTAATTGAAGAGCAAGTAGTCCATTTTGTATAAATTAAAGAGCCTCCTCTGGTAGAAGGGGCTAATGTCCTGGAAGAACTGGGCTGTCATGTCGTCCGTTGTCCTGGTGGTCTTGGACGAGGATGGGAACTTGACGCTCGTGTCGGCCCCCACCAGCTGGAGGATGTAATTGGCATCTTCAACCAAGGTCTCGTACTTGCCCACCACGTCGTAGTGGACAATGCAGGGGTGGCAGAGCGAGTGCACCCGCTCCCAGTGCTCGTTGAAGGGCTCCTCCCGCTGCGTCCGTGGATCCAGCAGGTAGTAGACGAACTCCTCGAAGCGCACGTCGTCCCCGCGCTCCAGCGCCCTGTCGCTGGGCTCCTGCCGGTGCCGCCGGATGATCTTGGTCCCGTAGCGCTTGTGGAAGGCCGTGTTGTAGCTGCGGGTGAACTTGTTGCGGTACGCCGAGACCAGGCGCTCGAAGGGCTCCCGCACGAAGATGAACTTGAGGTAGCTGCGCAGGCGGTGGTTGATCTCGGGGATGCTGTATTCGGAGAGGGTGCGCAGGTTGGACGAGACGTGGGCCTCGTTGGCGGGGATTTCCAAAGGGTCCCGGTACTTGCCTTGCCCCGTCAGGACCATCATCACCCGCTTCCAGTTAGTGCAGGCCACTTTGGGCACGTAGCAGTAGAGCAGCCCGTGCGTGTCATCCACCACCAAGTGCCGCAAGTCATCCGGCCGCAGGAGACGCCGCTTGCGGGTGTAACGGCTGCAGACGTTGCTCAACAGCTCGCGTCTCTGCTGGTGAACTGCCTGCAGCGATGACTGCTCCAACTGGGGAGGAAAAAAAGCAATGGTCACCAGCTCACCCAAAATGACAGGAATCTACGTAGAACGTCAGGCCCACAACTGCTCCCATCACTTCCCCTTCCCTGTTTTTTTGGAGGGGACTTCCAAGGGATTTCCATGGGCTTTTGGGGGACATTACTGACTTTGAACTCAACTTGCTTTGGTGTATTTAATGCTTGGACGTGCTGGGGGCAAAAGAGAGAACAACATGTAATGAGAAGCAAGATGAGGAGACAAATCAAGGGGTGAGAAAAGATCAGGAGTGCAGAAAGGGGCATGAAGCGAGTCATGTTACAGCCTCTCCCCACACTGGCTAATGAAGCTCTCTTACACCAGTCTGGGGACGTTCATGGGCCCCAGCTGAAATCCCCTTGCACTCTGGAGGCGTGTCCTTTCCTGTCCAGGTTTTCGTCAGAAACTCCAAAAATGTCAATAAAACATCTGGGGAAGGAAGCCATTTCCAGGAACTCAGAAGAGGAAGTCGTCTCCTCCTGCCTGCTCCCTCTGCCTTTTACAAGCCGAGGCTGGGAGATTTCATGCTCAGCCCCAAGGCCAGCTCTGGGAGCCTCCCAAAAGCCTCGTCTTGGCCACAGCCGCTAACGGTCTCACCATCCGTTTCTAACCCAGGGTGGCTCTGACCCCCTGGAGCAGTTGCTTTAATGCCATGCAATGACCCTGTGTTGCAAGACAATGGTGGCTTCCACTCTGGGTCACGCAGGCGTCACACAGCCCCATGGCACTGTCCCTGCAGCCGCTGCGTCCCACTTGTGGCCACCACAAGATGAAGGGCAAAAGGCAGGCCACCTCCTTGGTGTCCCCATCCTCGCTGCTGACAGCTGTCATTGCTTTTGGGAGGCCCCAGAGCGTGGGCGAGGCAGCACTGCGTAGCCAGGGCTTTGTAAAGCTCCTGCCAGGAGCTGGGACGCTGAAGGAAACTGCCTGCACCATGCGTGATCCAGCAGAGCCCTCACCTTCAGGGTGGCACTAACACCTGGGCGAAAAGCTCCTCCTGCAAAGGACGAGCCAACGGACTCTACCTGCCTCTGAGAGATGATTTTGGCATTGTTGGCAACTTGGATATGAGGAACACTGGATCTAGGAAGGCAATGATCATAGCTGAAGAGGTGTTTTCATGGTACAACTTGCTACAGAGCCAAACTTTTTGGAAGAAAATTCTCTTGCTGGGTTTTGTTTGGAGGCTGCCCTCCACCTTTTAAAAATGGAAATGCTTTTTGCAAGTGCTAAAAAAAAAACCCAGACATTTAAAATGATGGTTTTTTTTTTTTTCAGGTGTTTTTCCCTGCACTTGCATAATTCAAAACTATAGGGATGGATAGACAGACAGACAGACAGACAGACAGACACTGTCTGCAGGCATGGCAACAAATAAATGTGACTACTTTTCAGCAGCCGCCCACTGGAATAAGTGCATGTCTTTCAGTTAATTCAGAGCAAAATTGCTCCCTTCTTTCCCTTCCTTTTAAAAGCCAGAGAAATTAAGCATCACTTTTAAGGAAATAACACCAGGACATTCCAGCAGGATTAGGGTATGCAGGCATCATGGCCAAAGAAGTCCGCATTTGCCATTTTCCCCAGAGCAAATGTAATTCGGCTGCTTATAGACGTGTAAGCACCACCCCAGGCTGGAACACAAAGCGTTGAGCATAAAAAGGGATCTGGCTCCGCTGCAGCTGAGCCCTGCATGGGCAGGGACCCACCAAGCCCCCGCATCTCGGCAGGTGCAGCTGGTGATGGAAAGGCCTGAAATGTCCCAGGAGTATAAACCTGTCATGACCACAGCCAGCTTTATATACATATATATATGTATATGCATATACATCTGTGTCTGTGCATGTATCGATATGCATATATATATATCTTCCAACACAGAATCATAGACTATTATATATATCCATATATAATTATCCTATATTATATTATAATATATTATAATTATATTATATATAAGGGATGTATTATATTACATTAATTATATTAATTATATTGTATTATATATAAGGAACATATTACATTACATTACATTATGTTATATTAATTATCATACTATATTATCTACAAGGGATCCACAAAGATCATCACAGAAGGAGCTATGAATGATGAGCTCAGGAAGTCCAGCAATGATGCTCTTACCCTGCCATAATGGCCCAGAGTTTCCTCTGACACCCCCAGATGGCAAAACCTCACAGGTTTCCCACCCAAGGCTCAGCCCACCAGCACTGAATCCATTTATCCCAATTCCAGCAAGGGCCGTAAGCAGGTTTTGAGCACCAATTACCTCCCCAAAGTGGCATGGTCTTTTCTTTTGGACACAGGTAGAGGTTTGGGTGCGGGCCCTCGGGCGGCTGGCAATGGCGCAGTGCCCGTGCACTGGAGGGCTGGGAGAAGGGGTCAAAACCTGCCGTCCCCTCCTTCTTCACCCCCATTTCCCTCTCCCTGACCCCTCACCTGGTCACTCTCGTACAGGGCCTGGAGCGGGCTGCGACCGGCCTTCCCCTGCCAGGCCGTCCTCATGGCCCCGTCTTCTGCAGCTGGAAAAGGAGCGAGAAAAATCAGAGGGGTCGGGGGCTGCTTCCTTCAACCCCTCTTTTGATGCCCAACCTGGTGGTGGGGGCCGTATCGGGATGCGGCGATGTAACCCACACAGAGATGAACCCATTTGGCTCTGGGGAAAGATGCTCAGCTACAGGGGAAGGTGATGAAGATGAGCCAATGAGCCTTTTTTTTTTCTCCATCACTGATACTGTTTTTCCATTGTCACTTCTAACTTTTAGCCAACCTGAATGGAGCAAATCCAATCTGTTTAATTCAGAACCCGTTCTCAAATGCTAACAAGATGTTAAGTGGACTGCAGAGTCTTCACAGGCTGGATTTTAGTCAAAAGAAAGGGCTGATTTACATGAAATTAAAAACCACAGCCACCAGCACAAAATTTATGTGGTATGGGACTTTTCACTAATAATAATGATTGTCCCTCCCCCTTATTTTTCAACAGAGTACACAGTTAGGGTGCAAAAGGTCCAGAGAACCTTTAAACAAATGAAAGGCCATACATAAAGATAGCAGCTTGTTATGATTTCAAGAGCAACTGGGAAAAGCTGACCCCATGTGCACGCGGGAAGTGCCGCAGCATGCCGGCTGCACTGGCCGGGGCACGCCGGGCTGGGAGTCTGCATTTCCAGGCTCAGTCACACAGTAATTAACAGGCAACTCGGTGACAAGTTTCACCCAGTTTTAAGGTGTTATTTGCTATTTTTGATTTTTGCCCCCATCCAACCAGTGACTTCCCCTTGAGCAGCTGAAGATGCAGATGGCCACCTAAGCATCCTCGCTGCCGCCCCGCAGAGCGGCTGCTCTGATGCCGGAGGGCTATCTATGACAGCAGGTATCTTCTTCGTGTGCTTATATTTTGTCCAAATGAGAACCGCCCCAAAGTCACCTAGGTATAAGCTCAACATTACTCTTTCTTTGGGCTGTAACGGGGGAAATGCCTGGCCGGCCTCACAAGATTTCATCACCGGCACATGGTCGCTTGCGTGTGCATGGGATGCGCCACTTCCCGTGGCACTGTACGGTGACTCAACGAGGTGCCGCTTCTTCCTCAGCGCCCTGCACCAGTTACCCCACAGGAGGGGGAAAGGGCATCTCTGCTAACGAGAGATAAGCACAAGACCCAATGTTCGCAGCACTGGGCTGGGACATTTGTCCCAGCAGGTCCCAGTTCACATTTTCCAGCTCAGCTATCTGCAAGCAGAAGGGAGCGAGATCAACCCTGAAAGCTGTGCTCGCCGCGCCTCCAGGCTGCCAGCAAAGGGCACTGAACTCCAGTCCCTTTCCCTGCTGGGGCCGACAAACTCCTGTTAGTTACTGGTGTGACTCCGCTGAGGGCTGCCTGCAAGCGTCCCACACCGCAGGCACTGGGCCTGCGTTTAGCAAAAGCAACCTGGGGGCGGTGGTTTTTGAGGTTCACACGTGCATCACCCAGAGGCTTTTTCACAGGAGACATAAAATAAGCCCAGGATGGTTCAGGCTGACCTAAAGCTGCTGGAAACACGTTATATGGGGTTACAGAAAAAAAAAAGGAAAAAAAAAAAAAGCAGGCTTGCTGCTCCCATGCCGCTGGAGGAGCCCGGCAGTGCTGAGCACACATGGCATCTCAACAGCTTCTGCTCTCCCTGCCCAGGGCTGTTGCCAACCCCTTCGGAGCAGCGGGCGGCCCGCCGGCAGCTGGCACACGGCTCAGCCGCAGGGCGTCTCCTCGCTCAGATCCGTCTGTGCTGCACGCGGCGTCCCAAGGAGAAAGGCAAACTGTGCACGGCTCGGCACGGCACCGTGTTGCCCTCCTCGTCCTTGCTGCTCAGCCCCAGCTGGAACACAAAGCCCTCTTCCCCTGCTGCTCTGTCCCAACCAGCTCATCGTGCAATCCCATCCCGTAGTGCCTCCCCATCCTGTCCCCTACCTGCTGTCCCCATCCTGTCTGTCACCACCCAGCCCGACAGGCAATGGCTCGCCTTAGAGCTCCAGGGATCCGCAGCTGGCTGGGCTGCACGGCTAGAGAGGAAACCTAGCGTGTAAGTGGGAGCTTGGGGAAAGGCTCGGCTCGGTCTGTGCCTGTTTCTTCTATCAGGTTTGGGATGCAGCCTGGGCTGCGAGGAGGAGGGATGAAGGGGACAGATACAAATGGCCCGTACGTGTCCTTTTTCTTCCATTCATTTATGCTGAGATGGAGTCAGCCACCCCATGCCCTGCACTGCTGGCTTACCCATCTTTGGGATGCTCCTGGGACTCCAAGCAGTTTGGGAAGGCCAAGGAGTACTGAAATATATGGCAGTGTTGAGGTGGGAGGATCATCAGAGCAAATTAATAGTTCGTGCTGCATTTTGGCACCACGGCCCTGAGTACAGCAGGATCTTCCATCACGGGGGAGCTGCCAAGATCTTTGCACGCTGGCTTGCCTCCTGACTTTATAGCTTGTTATGAGGTTCCCAGATTCCCCCACATGCGATGGCAATCCTCAGAAATTTAGCATCACCATAATTGCATCCGTAAGCAGGGATCAGGGATGTCAGTTAGCCAAGGTATATCCAGTTTCTAAAGGGGAGAAAATGTCACTCCCTGGCGACACCAGGATCACCGCTTGGGTAACAAATATGAAGACAGTGTATGTCCCTCATCCAAATCAAAATGTTTCTCACTGAGACAGGCAGAAGGGACTACCACATTCGCCCTTTGCATGCTCAAGGCATGGGAGTAGCAGTGATGTAGAGCAAGGGAGGGAAAGCCCCGTGCTAAAGCAGTTACATTGACCCGAAATCACTGAATGAGAAGAGCCTGAAAAGCTGCTCAGGCACATTTTGGAGCCTCCTGTACTACAAATGCTTTCAGTCTTTCATTCGGAGCTTGGAAAGACAACACGCTCCCTCCCTCCTTCCCTCTGCAGCCCAGAGTTTTGTGCTAGCCCATCGAAACCAAAGCGATTCTCTTGCAGCGGTGTGACATCAACACCGCAGCGGGATCTAGGCTTCAAATGACTTGCCAGCTCTCTTTGGAAAAGCGAATGGATTTTAAAGCTGTGACTATTTAGGTGTACAAGCTGATTATGAAGACAGTCACTCATGTGTGAGGTGAGGGAAAGACTGGCTCATGCCCATCCCAGGCTTCTGGAAGCACTAGCGAAGGAATTTGCTGCTTTGGCTGCAGAGACTTTTAATTACGGAAGGAGGTTCTCGGCGACCACAAACAGCAAATCCAGGGCCTGGATTTAAGATTTTGGCGAGGAGACAGGATTCAGGCAGCGACAAGCCTGCTCCTCTGACATCAGCATTACCAAAGCTCTAGGAAAGGGCCTGAAGGAAGGAAAACGGTTGAAAATGTGGGCACAAAGCTGGAGAGGGGAATAAAATGCAAGATGGCAGTTACTGAGTGCAGCTTACACCCATGCAAGCCGAGCTGTCAATAAAATAAGCAGTTTCTGTAGATTGAGCATATGTGGTAGATAGTCACCCAGATACAAGTAAAGCATGAGATATGACCTGCCACAGGAAATAAGTACTTCTTCTAGAGAAGTTTAAAAGGGGAACTGTAAGGGACATGAGCAGCTGGAAAACAAGCGGTGCTTAAAGGGAAATATTCAGCAGAAGGTGGATATCCAGCAAAACATCTCTAAGATTGACTTTGGGATCGATACTTCAGGAATGAGCCTGACATAAAAACAGAACGATACCGATGATGGACAAAGCACGGAGAATGGCTGCCATGGCAGGGAAAGACTGAAAGACCAAACAGGGAAATTGAAGCTTTGTCCTGGACCAGGGGAGCAAGAAATACAACAGAATTTAATTTCACCATGCTGGAATTTAGCAGTTTCTGCTACTTGGCTGCTGGAAGTGGCAGGAGGTCCCAGATGCATTAGTTCAGGGCTATCAATTGCCAGTGTGACAGTGATAAAAAAAGCAAATGAATTCCTGAAACGTATCAAGTGAGGTATTTGCCACAGGAGGAAAAAAAAATAGAAGGAGCATGAATACCATTATCCACAGCATCGTCGACCTTCACTTGCAGCACTGACAGCTCTGCTCCCCTGGGACCAAGGCAGCTGCGGAGCTGCGGAGAAGGGCAGCGAGGTGACCGGGCTGTCCCCTGGCAGCCAGCAGGGGCTGGGATGCGATGCTGCCCTGGGAGAGCACCAATGGAGAGGGACAGGAGGTGTTTCAGGTGCGGGACACCTTGATGCCCACCTGCTCAGGAGCCAAACGGCACGAATAGGAGGTTTGGAAACCCCGGGGTGGTGGGATTCTGCATGGGAGGAATCGCAGCTCCTTTTGGGGTGGAGGATGAGCTTTTAGGGATTTTGCAGGCTGGGCCCTGGAGCCACAAGGAGCCAAAAGCTCCATTCGTCGTCTCCAATCCAAGATGTTGGAGAAGAGTGAAATCTGCAGATGTGGTGATCTCTGGCCCGGAGGAGTGAGGAGTGAGCACACGTGCCTGCACGTGAGCACGCACCCAAGAGGCCCCAAAGAGTTAAACCTGGCCCTGCCACTATCGCCCCGCTCTGTCGCACAGCCCCAGCTTCGCTTCCTGTTGTGTCTATGCAAAACCTAAAAAAAGAGAAAAAATAATTGTGCTGCCTGGCCACCCGAAATGATCAGTCTGGGTGTTAATTACAGCCTGCAGCTCCCCGCGGGGAAGCGGGAAAGGCGTGTGTTTGTGCTGCACGGAGCTCTTGGGGCAGCCTTTTTTATACCACGGGGAAACAACACCCAGAGCTCCACAGCTTGAAGGGATCAGCTTAAAACCACTTGCTTCAAGTCATGCTGCCAGTCATTGGAAGAGCCAAAAATTAGGAGCTGGGTCTCCCTGTGTGGAGCTTTGCTGTTTCTGACCCCTCGCTGGCACGTGACACGATGGGGCAGAGCAGGACCCCACTGCAACCCTACCGTCTGATTTAAGACAGGACATCGAGACTGCATTATTCAAAGCCAAATCCTAGCTGCGTCCACTGACTGCTGAATCTGTCCAATTTTCGATTTTAACGTCCAAGAGGAAAAAAGAAAAAAAAAGTGAGAGAGGATGAAAATAGAGCTTGGCATCAGCAGTGGTAGATCCAGCAGTCTGAGCCCTGTTTTCCCTCCCAGTTTGATACCAAAGCCTGGGACACACAGCCTGTCTGAAGATGGACCAGGGCACAGAGGCCAAGAAATCACACGTGGAAGCAGCAGCCGAGCCCCTGGACAGCGGCCCATGGTCTGTGCAAAGAGCCCTGGCTGGAAGGATCAGAGCTATTGGAGCCAACAGGGCTGCAAAGAAGCAAAGCTTAGTTCTAGGAAGCTCTGGCCTTTATATTTGGGCTTGTACTGATGGAGAACACATTTTCTCTATTTTCCCCTAAGCACAAAGGCTGACTGTTGTTTTGTGCTTTTACTTATTTATTTTTTTCTTTTCTCAAAACGATGGTGATCTTAAACACCAAAATCCCAAATAAAGCTCCAGACCCACTGACCTGATGAAGGTTATAACCACTGATGGAGACGATGACCAACCAAGTGACCCTCTGCCTTCGTGCGTGCTGCATTCAGCTGTGAAGTGCGGCCGTTCTGGTGCTCACATCCTTCTGCACCTTCAGAGCTAAGGGAGCACCTCTGGGAATTAAAACCCAAACCATTCCAATTTTTATTCTTACAGGGAGGTTTTGGATTGGGAACACCGATTTTTGGCTTCAGCAAAGAGGCTGAATCCAATCTGCTCAGCTGTCTGTGACCACTCAGTTTTACTGCAGCTAAAAAGCTAGGGATGTAGACAACGGAGGCTGAATTAAATAAAACACTAGAGAAGGAAGGAAAAGAAATCTAACAGAGTCACATGTCTGACTTGTTTAAACGCACCCTTCAACAGTGTGAATTCAGACACAACCACCTCTGCTAGTGTCACAGCTGGGCTTCATCCATGCCTTCGCCCCCAGGACCAGCTCATCAGCTTGCTGAGCCTCCCCAAAAACCTTAAGTCTGCTTGAGCATCTTCTCTGTTGAGGCTGAGGAGCCCACACGCCCCCGCCCCCCCATCACACTGCTGTCACATAGATGATACCTCCAGCAGGCTACATGGGCCCCTGTCTCTCATCATCTTGCTGCATCACTGGAAAAATGTGCATTCCCATGGCTCCCCAGGGAAAGGGGAACATCCCAAATACTCTGGATTTGGGGCACAAGACTTGAGGACACCGGACAGGAAACCTGGGGTGGATGGCGAATGCCAGAGACCTGGCTGAGGATGCGCAGGAGCATGGCAGATGTGGGCCATCATTTGTTCCCATCAGCACGGGACGAGCAAGCGACCCTCCTGCGCTGGCAGTCGCGTGGATGTGTGCCACCGGTGCCCCCCTGATGCACCCCATGCAGCGTGGCCATGGGCAGGTCCCATATAGCCCGGTGTATAACTCGCCCTGCCCTCTGTGCTGTGGGACAGCCTCGGGGAAGGCTGCCTGGCTCCGCATGGCTCTGCCAGGGCAGAGGCCTAGCAGCAGCCGCCTGGCAGAGGCGTCTGTCTGGGCTCGCTCCTTAGGGAACGGGAATAATCATCCTTCTCCATCAGGCCTCTCCTGCCAGCTCCCCTCCCGTTTCCTGCAGCAGGGTGACAGCCGGCACGCCCAGCAGAGCAGGGCCTTCCCCTCGCTTGCTGCAGAGCATTTCCAGACATTACAGCAAAGCCAAGGGGCAGGATGCCACCGGGCTGAATATTTAGGACGGCTGGTGCAGCCTCTGAAAGCCTGGCGTAGGCTGCCCAGGCCCCACAGCTGCCTGCACCAGGTCCCAGATAACACCTATCCCTGTTGGGATGCTCAGTGGGAGAATTAGGAACAGGACCTCCAAGGGGAGCCCAACACCTGTAGTTGGTTGTACCCCTGCATAGGTCCTGGAGCAAGTCCCTCCCCAACAGCCAGCATATCAGAAGGGCTGGATTGAAGTCACCTTTGTGGTCCTGCCTCCTTCAGCAGGTCAACAGTCAGGCGCATCCCTGCGCCCCACAAAGCCACCATGTGGTTTGATGGCATCCCTCCGCGCCCCCAGCTGAGCCACAGCCCCCTGGTGCTGAGCACGGAGCCTCCGCTGAGCTGAGGTTCAACGGTCAGTCTGAAACCACCGACTGCTGCCCTGAGTTTGTACAAGGCGCTTCCCCACAGCACCCATATGACACGGTGGGCTTGAAAACATCGACCTGCTTGCTGTGTGGCTGAGCAACAGCTTATTGCAAATTCGGGATCAGCTGGTGCAAAATACCCTCATTTCAAGGTCCTGCTGAATAAACCTAGTATGGGATTGTGTGCAGAGCCACGCCAGTAAGGGCAGCCCAGCCTCCTAGGACCACTCACCATGGAAGGAGAAGTTTGGAAGATGCCCCAAGTGGAGGTTCATGTGGTCCTGATTTAAAGCTGTTTCATTCATCAAAAATGAAACCAACCGAGTGACTTGGCTGGATCAGACAGAACCGAATCCCAGCAGCGTGGGGATGCTTGAGAGCTTAGCTCAGGCTTTTTTACCACTGCTACGCATTTTCTACCATCCCCCCCCCAGCCCTTTTGAAAGAGCCAAACCAAATATTTAACCCCCCCCTTCTCCCCTCGCCTCCCAGCACTTAGAAACTGCAAGAGGGCTGAACAGAGATTTGTTGCAAGGAGGTTACCCGCACAGCCAAGGGAAAAACCACCAATAAAAGCAGATTGGAGGAAAACAGCTCGGAGGCAAACCTGAGCGGGACAAGACAGGACGTGCACGTGAGGAGGTTTACACAGACAACAGCCTGCGTCCAACAGGCACGATGAGGTGCGGCAGGGAAAGACAAATCTCCTCTCCCATCAGCTCCAGCGAATAAACCTCCCCATGTTCCCATGAGGGTAAAGGTTTTGCAGCACCAGATGCACCTAAAAATGATGTTTTGGCCATAAAATATCATTCCAGGGAAAGATGAGGGAAGGGTGCAGGGGTCCACTTGCAATGGTCCTCCGTCTTCCTCCTCCCCAGCAGCCAGCTAAAACACGCACCACCCCTGTGGAGCTGATGGAGAGGTCCCAATAAACCCTACAACTTCCCCTTTTTCCCCAAATGACACCTTCAGCTTTTTGCAAAGCTACCTAAGGTCAACTCCAAGCAGCCACAGGAGGCTTTTGAAGGGCAATGGCACGCCCTGTCCCCAGCAGCCATCTTCAGCCCACGTCTCTGCTGACGCCCCAGCATCTGAAAGTGCCCCAGCACCTTCCAGACAGGCTCCTTACAAGAGTTACCATGGGCAGTGACTCCTGAAGTGATGCTTGCCACTCCTGAGGCCACCTCGGGAGCTGCCCAGATGAACCAACCTCCTAGAAAAGAGGGAAAGGCGCTTTTTGCACTGTTACTAGGTGTGCATGATGTCCAAGATGTTTTCCTTTGGGAAGGAGACGGAAGGAAGTGTTGAGAGTTCAGCCTGCTCTAGTCTGCAGGATTTAACCACTGCAGCCGGGACCTGGCATCTCCCTGGCACTAATGACAGCCTCCCTCCAGCCAAGAAACACACTGTGAAGTGTTTTACATGGGATAATTTGACAGACAGCGCCGACTTTAACAGGAAAAATCAGTCACTCTCCTAGGGACATGCCCGGCTGGCTGGAGGGCAAGAGAGAGGCACGAGGGGGTGTGATACCCCCAGGCAATGTTAACTCAGGACACGGAGGGAGGTCCTAAGTGATTCCCTATGAAAAGAGATGGATGGGAGAAGCCACGCACAGCGGTGAACACACGTCCTGCTCTTCTTCCAGCCAGCCAGGGACCGGCTGAGCCTGCCAGCAGCTGCGTGCGGTGACCATCTGGGGGTGGATTGCATGGCCTCAGGGAGCTGAAGCAGGTCCAAAAGCCCAAGCACACCTGCCTCCACCTATGCCCGTGATCCGTGATGTCTGCATGCACATTAATGCCACCAGGACTAAATGCCACCAGACCTCAGGGGACATGGACTTTCACAGGGAAATGCCTCAGCCCGGCCTCCGCAGTGCTGTGGCAACCTTTGTAGGGGTGGCAATGCCACATTGCCGAGGAAGGACGGCATGTGCCTCCTGAACAGCCCTGCAGCTGGCCTGACCCCCTCCCAGTGGCAGCCTGCTGGTGGCTGTCCCCTTGTCACCTTCGGCCACCCTTCAGTGGTTGATCTTCTGGCTCAGACGTGGCTCGTGATGGGAGGCGATGGGACGTGACACCAGGCATCCCTGGTCGGGACTGGTCGCCTGGTGTACGTGTGATGGTTCGTTCATTAGGGTGACAAGAGCTTGCCCAGTGTCCCCTCTCCCGTGCCCCGGTGACTGTGGTCTCCAGCTGGAGAACAATCAGAGAAGGAACGAAAAGTAAGCAGGGAGTCTGAATTAGGGCGCTGCTTTTCAACGGGTTCAACGGGACTAACACAATCCTAACAAGAGGGACCAGAGCCCAACGCTCAGCACTATTTGGATTTCCTCTGCAGTTAGCGCTGGGGCTGAGACACAACAGCATCAACGGGTGTGCAGCCAACGCTGTCCTCCGTCTGGGAGCCGTGGCTGCTCAGGCAGCCGCCACAAAAGCAGCGGGGAGATCTGAGGGGGTGTCAGCAGATGCCGGTGTTTTTAAAGCTGCTGCAAAAAAGAACATAAAATTCCTGATACGAGGTTGGGTTTGAAACTTGCTGTGCAGGAAGACTTCTACTGCACATCATATATGCTGGGCAGGAGAATAATTATGCTCTGTTTGTGTGTTTTCCCTTTTTTTCCCCTAACAGAAGGCCCAGCCTTTAACAACCAACTGCCTGGAGGTGACTCCCGAAAAGGCTTCAGCCAGTTGCCTCCTGTTTGGGCAGCACTGGCCGTACCCAGGGCCACTGGTTCCAGCAGTGAATGTCATTCAGGGACCTGGCTGCTGGAGATGCTTTATAAACACCTGAGCATCACTGTCGACGCTCAGGATCCCAGGAGGTTTAGTTAGCATTGCCACTAGGAAGACAACTTTACAGCTGCATACAGAAGCTCCTTGTTTTCTATAAAGCCTCATGAAAGTGCTTTCCTCTCTTGACTCCTGCTCTGTTGTGCAGATTACTTTGCTTTTATGTTTCTGAAGGTAATTTGCCTTCATTTCTCGCTGAAGGTACCACTTGGATCGTCACAGCATCACCAGCTGCACCCAGGCACTGGGGCTGGCACAGCTGGCGCTTGGCTGCGCGGCTCTCTCCTCTTTGGAGACAGCGATGTCTCAAGCTCTGTTTTTCGAGGAAGGCTTTCTTATTCCGACTTAGTCAACTTGAGTCAAGGATCAGCCAGGGAAATGCTAATCAAGCGATGGAAAAGGGCGACAGCTATAGGATTAGCTCACAATAAATCACGCCGAGAAGGAAAGAAGGAATCCAGCTGCTACAAGCAACCTGCCAAATGCCACACTGTCGTCAGCAGGGCTCAGAGCAGGACCAGAGCCAGCAGCGGCTGGTCTGGACGCTCTGTCCCGTTCAGCAGTTCCTCCTGAACCACGTGTCCCCTCGGTGGCAGCAGGAGGCTCGGGTCACCTGGTTCCAGGCTGAGGCAGATGTCAGCTAGGTTCAGGAGGAGGATCCCGGGCACTGGAGGCAGGGGGATGTATTTCACTGGGGCGATGTGCCTAGCTCTCCACTGTCACAAGGAATGCAATTGACATCCTGATAGGAAACACAAAATGAACAGCATCCAGGAGGAATACGGCCTACGTGCACAAATAAAATATCTGTACATAAGCACCACACAAGCCTCTGTTTTCAAATGGTTAATTCCTCCTACAAGCCAAGCTAGAAGCTTTCCAAGAGCAATTTCTCTTCCCCATTATGCCTGTTGCTCTCCTGGCCCCGGCTGGCTGCTTGCACGTATGATGCAAGCCCGAACTGCCAGCTTTTCCATTCCTCGTCAATAAAGCCTCTTTCCAGGCCGCTGCTCGGCAGGAATTGCAGCAGAAGAGCTTGAGCTGGCAGTGCCAAGGCAGAGATCCCTGCTGGGACATGCAGGGGCTGGCTGGCAGCTGGCAGGGGTCTGGGTGCAGGGTGCCCCGGGCCAGGCTGGACGTGCTTAAAACCTGCCCGCAGGTAGGTCTGGTTTGGGCAAACATGGCTTATGCCCTCTGCACACAGGCTTCCTACAAGTAAACAAGAAAAAGGAAGCCTCTCTAACGTCGCATGGCTCAGCAACTTGCCTGCTGCATGCGTTTCAAGATGTCTTGTCAGCTCTGCGCATCTGGAATTGATGAAGAGCTCAACAAGCACTTGGAAAAAAATGCGCACTCAGCAAATGCTTCCCATTGCACCACCTTGTGCACGGCCACTCCCGTCCCGGCTCTGCTCTGCGTGCTTGGCAGAAGCAGCTGAGGATCTGTGCCCTGTGAGCACTGTCCTGACAGTGCGACGCTGACCTGTGAAAATCACTGCCACGAGGTATGGAGCAAGATGCACAGGCTTCACAACATGTATAAGAGGTGCATGAGCTTGCAGAGCAGGACAGGAGCTAATTATGGGCTGCTGCAGGATAGGGAGAAGTGTCTCTAGTGTGTAACTTCTCACCCTGTGATGAAAAGCTCCTTGTGCCCATTTCTGCTGCATTTAGTAGTGGGCATTGCCCGAGGCCACCGGAGAACCAGCCTATTTAATAGGGGATGCAAACATTTCCAGTGTCACTGCAGCACTGAGACACAACAGATCCATCATCACTGGCAGCAACTTGTCCGGGGGGCCGGTGGATCTATTTCCCTGTTGCCAGCCAGGCCCTGAGAGTGGCTGTTAGCAGCAGGTGCTCTGGAGACATCTCTTTCCTTTATGCAGGGTGTGAGCAAGGTCTAATGGAGACCTCAGGAGGAAGAGAACTGGTAGTCTTGCACCTCCACCCATCCACCAGCAGTTCATGGGCAATCGAAGCACAACTCCTCTGGAGTCCGGCCAGTCTTGTTTCAGCCTCATGGTGCCTGCGTCTGCCGGCCCTATTAAGCTAAAGGGAAATCAATCTCTTCAGTGCTGCCAGGAGCAAAGTTGGAAATGACCCAGCTGTGAATACGCCACCACTGCACCCTTGCCAGAAGGAACGGGCCGGCTCTGCAGATGTTTGCAGGACTGAACTTGCCACCTTCCCATGCCACGGAGAAACGTGACCATGTGAATCCACCCCCATGGCCAGGGGAGGGGGAGAAAACAGGACAGAAAACAGGAATTCCCAAGGAGCTTCTGACCTCCAATTAGTTTGTGCTAATTTCCCAGCTCCCTGCCTTGAAGGAAGCCCTCCGGAGCCCCAGAGATACCCACGCCCAGCGGATCCAAACAAACAGCACCTTTGAACCTCGTGTCAACACTGCCCTCCTTGCTGCAAGGTCACTACCCCATGGCAGCAAAGCAACATCTGGCTGGATCAGGTTTCATGTCGGTGACAAATCCCCACAAAAAGCCCCGTGCTCCCACAGACACTGCTCCACGGATGGCTCCAGCCCACCGCCGCTGCTCCCCCCCGCAGAAGGGCTAGAATTGCCAGGAGATGGAGGCCTGTTAGACAGTGGCACTTCCCAGGAGAAGAATAAGCTGTTGTGACACGAGGACTTGTGGCCGAGGTGTCCCTTTGTGCACAGAGATGGGATGGGGCCTGTGGGGCACGCCATGCCCTGTGTGCTGCCATGCAGGGCCCAGACTTCAGCCAGAACATGGCTGCCGTGCGCTCGCACCACAGGGAGAGCTGCCAAGTCGTTTATCTGCCACTTCAGCCACCACAGAGACAGTGCCGCCTTCAAAAGAGACTTTCCAGGGAGAAAGCAGCTTCCAATCCAGCTGAATAATGCTCCAAGGGACGCTTTGAAAATTAAGTCCCGTTCTGAAGAACCTGGCTCTCATCGGCATCAGGCGCTTCTTCAGCACGGCTGCGCTCAGCCGCGGTTTGTGTACGTGGTCATGTACGTAACACAGCCGTCCCAGTATGACACCCGCCAGGGCGGTGTGGTTTGCAGCATCTCCTAGCTGCAGAAACGGCTTCATGACGGGACACCTGCCCCCAGGGCTCGGTGCCGGCCAAGCAGTGCTGCAGGGAACCTGAAGGCATTTCTCCTTCGTTGCCCCAGGCCATTGGGGATGGTAACTGATAAGGTAGAGGGAAGGTAGAGGAAAGAGGGAGGCAAATAGAGTCTGAAGGAGCCAGGCTGGGCTCTCCACAGTGCTGGGAATGGTTGTAGAGCTGTAGCTGTAGTAAGCTCTTGCCACTGCATGGAAAAGGACCGGAGCCTGCAACTGGGACAGCACAAGGAGGCAGACACTGAGCCCACAAGCTTTGCACCCTCTAAACCAAGTTCTCAGCCATTTTAAATGCTGAATGGTGATTTTCACTTCAGCGCAGAACTGCTGAAGGATGTGGGTTGTGTGGCCATGCTTTCCTGTACGGGGAGACGGTGCTGAGCCACCTCCGCTGCGGATGTAGCTGCTGAACGAGGGTGTCAGACCTGCAGCAGCAGCAACTGGCTGGGAGAGAAACTGCTTTGTTCTCCCAGGAAATACCGACTCCCATCGATCCCCGCCCAAAAATGTACAACAGTTTTATCTAATCAGAGCTCATCCAAGTATGAGGAGCTCCGGGGCTCAATGGGAAAAGCAGAAGCAGCCAGGCCAGCCAGCCCCTTCCTCTGCCCCGCTGCTGCAGCTCCCCTCGGGCTGGCTCCAGGCTGGGCACCTCCCTGCCCTGCAGCCCAAGGAAGGCTGGCCCCAGGACAGCTTGGAGAAATCTGCTCAGGGCCATCCCAGCAAGCTCGAGGGACATGGGTTTGTGCGATTCGAGCAGAGTTTGAATTCCTTCCCCGAGGCAAGGACGATCTTGTCTAGCTAGAAACAAAATTCAGGCTTGTGCAGATTTTTGTCTGCGAGTCTTCATAAGTTCAGAGCTGGAAAGTGCTACGAGGCAGGGAGCTTCAGGAAGCGTGTTCACCCAGCTGCCCCTGTAAGAGCTGCTGCAGAAGGCCAGGTGAAGACAAAACCTGCCTGGGAGAGCTGCGGCCCTTGTACTAACCTGTCCCCAGCAAACCAGCAGAAAGACATCCCCAAATCCACGTCCTGCCAAGCTTCATGGGTCAGCTTCAAGCCAGATCTCCGATAGGGTGGCCGGGATCCAAACCCCGGGCCTGCGCTCGCCCAGCCTTTCCCCAACTTTTCATAGAAAAAGGCCAGTTTTTAGGCAGCCGCCCAGGGCGAGTCACAGCAATGCCTGGGGCTGGCGCTGAGACGTATTTGCCGACTGCAGGGGAGCGTGTGCACGAGGCAGGGCAATGTGTTTGCCTTTTGCAATCGCTGTCCTGTCTGCGGGGCTCAGGCCATCGGTCGGACAAAAAAGCACACTCCAGGGCAACACTGGGCTCTGCCAGTCAGCCCGGTGAGAGAAGCAGGGATTCTGGGGCTGTTACATGGCGGGGTGACCAGGTTCATCTGGCTACGAGGTCTCCTTGGCTTGGGGACCAGGCGCTGGTGGCTGCTGAAACCAACTGCGCTGCCTCCATAGATGTCCCAGCGTCACTGCAGCCCCCGTTTGCCGGCTGGCTGGCTCTCCAAGCCTCTGGACAGCACAGGGCTCACTGTGCACTTGGCACCAGGGAAGGTCAGGTATTGCTTCTGCGTGGATCCGAAATGCACAAATCCACTTCTCACAGCATGTCCTTTGGCTCCCCTCTCCTTCCCTGTTCTCATACAGGCTGCGTGCTCTCTCAGAGCATCACGCTCTCCTTCCAACACAATAAACATAGCATTAGCTTTGCTCCCTGGCTCATTAAAACTATGAGAGAAACAAAACCAAACCATATGCCCGAGTGCTACCTCCTACGCTGGGAGATCTCCGTGAAGAACATGCAGGAAGAGGAGTTTATCCAAGCAGTGGCCACCCAGCTCCTGAGGATGCAGAGCCACTCTTTATTCCACCTTTGCCCATGCTGGGCTTTGGTTGAGCCTGAGATTTTGGCTTCGCAGGGTGGGGCAAAGGCAATTGGGAAAAGGAGAACGGGGCTGCAGAAGGGATGTTTGGGAGTTGATCCCTGTTTATCAGAGCTCTACAAGTGCATAGTTTGCTGGAATTGCAAGGAGTGCAAACCTGCAGCAGAGAGAAAACTGGGCTGGTCAGAGCAAACCTTGACAGCCAGCAATGAAACAAGGATCCCAGCATCTGGAGACGAGTGTCTGGAAAAGGGGACATGCACTGGGCAGCACCATGCGTGGGGTGCATGCGAAGTCAGGACCTAGACATGGCAATGTTCACCCCGGGCCTTTTAGGCCACCAGAGCTGCTGTATGAGATGCCCCCTCCCTCCCAGACCTCTAACTGCCTTTTAACAGGGGAAGTCTGGGGCATTCACCCAGCTGTGTCTCAAAGCCTGGATGTGTAACGTTCCCTGCTTGGCCCCACAGAGGTATTTGGGGAGTTAAGCTCTTCTTTGGGTACTCAGCTCCGAGGGGGAGTAATGGGAGTTAAGCACCTAATGCCTTTGTAGTTTCTTGGCTTCTAGCAAGCCCTGGGAAAGCCAGCTGTGTTTGCACTGGGATTAAGATGGAAGGCTTGTCATGCTCTCCATTCAGACACTGTCGGGGAAGCGGCTAAAGAAAGAAAACCCAGCGAGCAGCAAGCCCCAGTACCCAGGGAGAGCTGCTCCCTGCAGGACTGGGGCTGCCCAGCCACTGGTGTCAGCAGCAATCCCTTCCCAGCATCAGTTCTGGGCACCACACGAGTGCTCATCTCCCACCTCGGACCTGACTGAGGATCACCAGAAGGTCCCACCTGCACCAACACGGAACGAGGTCCTCCTGCTCCCAGAAGCTGCTTCTGCACAGACCTATTTGCAGGATCAATGGGAGCGGGAACGAAGCACAAGGTGCAGGTGCAGGGTGCTCCTGGAGAGTGGCAGTGGGGCCAGGATGCCAACGGGATGCGGGGCCAGCGAGGACTGCAGAGCCATCAAGGCATGAACCTCTCCTGCAGGCACAGAGTTAACTCCCGGCACGCCAAGCGCCCTCCTTCCCCTTCCCAAACCTCTCGCACGTATCAGAGATTCTCAGGAAACTGTACAGAGCCAAGACGGACGAGAAAAAACATTCCTCATGGAAGGGCTGGTGCTCGGGAGCAGATGGGCTTCATTACTGCTCTGCTTCCAGCACTGGACTGGGCTGATTTTTCCACCATCAGGGGTCATGGCTACAGCACTCCCCATCTTCAATCGTGGCAGACCCGGGGACCTTCCAGCCCGCGTTGCCCAACGCTGCTGCTGACAAACGCCCTGCACTTTGAGCGCTGCGTCCATGCACCGGCTGCCTCACAGGAACCTGAGCCCGGCAAAACTGCCCCACGACGAAAGCAAACGAAACAGAAACACAGCAGAAAAACCAACGCGATCTCAGAGGGCTTCTTAGATTTCACACCCCTGCCCACGCTTGCAGTGGTGGCCGGCGCGCAGGCAGCGCAGCCCTGCTTATTGGGCGGGCGCCCACCCCTGACTTTGGCCATGCCTGAATTTCAGCCTCAAAATACTTTTAAACAATGGGGAGGAACTGAGGTCTAAAATAGGCTCTTTCCTGTTCTAAAAAAAAAATCCCTGGTTTGAAAAGCTCTGCTGATTCCTAAGTGTTTAAGTGGCTCCGTTCTGGCTAGGTGCATTTGTAGGCTCCGGCACCAGCGCTCTGCAGGACCCCAGGCAAATCGCCTGTAATCTGTGCCCTGAAGGGACAAATCTGTAGGCGGAAGGACAGGGCTGACTGACAGCTCGCACGAGCAACCACTCATCTTGGATGCATGGCTCGGAAAACGTGAAAGGCCAGATCTGCAAGGATCAGAAGGCCCAGATCTCGGAGGCAGAACTCAGTGGCTGTTAAAACCAGACACCTTCTGGCCCAGAAAAGCCATTCGGTGGTCACTTCAGGAAAGCCAGGCCTGGCTGACATGACCAAAGCCCCACAAAGCCAGCTCCCAGTGCAGGCGATGCCTGGGCTGGTAGCTGTCTGCCAGGCAGAGCTGAAAGGCCTCAAGTCTCCCCAGTTCCCAGTGCTCCCAGCTTCGGCATTATTTCACGTACCACTGTTAACGCTGCCGTTTGGTGCAGAGCCATCCCACGTGCACGTGCCCCTAGGAGTTCCTCTTGCCACGTGCTTCATTGTTTGGTTTGGCAGGAGCAACCTGCGATGCTCAGTTGGGTGCCTCAGTGGATGCAGGAGTGGACCAGATGGAGAGAGGGGCCTTGGTGCTTCCCTGCTCCCGCACCTTTCTGGTTCCTCATCGAAAGGTTGGAGTGATATCACGGCATTGGTGCTACTACGATTGTGGTGTCTCGTTACGCAGGAGTCATCTCAGAAGCTGAGTAAGGCTAACCCGCAAAGCCCCGTGAAGTCCCACAACTCATGCTGACAGCAGGACGAGAAAGAACAAGGAGTGCAGAAGCCAGCGTTAAGCAAGTGCTGCTAAAAAGAAGAAACAACAGCTGGATGCTGCAGTCGGACAGAACCAGAGAAGAAATAAAGCCACACTGAGGAGATTTTTTCCTTCTTTCTTGCTGGAGAAGGTGATTCAGCACTGGAACGAGCTAGGAACAACAGGAAGCGGGGAGCTCCCCATCCTGCAGGCTGCTGCTGGGCGAGGTCTGCCTGCGATGTCCCCCATCACCTCCAGCACGCACAAGCCACTGTACCTGACAGACCAAGCACCAGGTAAGAACAGAACAGCTGGAGCTCTTACGCATGGATCTCCTGGGGGCAGACTGAATGATCTCAGCCTCCCTCTTTGCCTCAGTGCAGTTCCCTCAGACCAGCAGCGACCAAAGCTTTGGTGCAGACAAGGATCAGCAGCCTCCTGCAGTTACCACGGTCTAGACGTTCTACAACTGGAGTTAGATGAAAGGATGGTCAGAGATCCATCCCCACTACTTGTTACCACCTCCTCTATGCAGAAAACATATGGCATGCATGGCCACCGCTAACGATACACCATCCCTGGAGGAGACAGCAGAGGAAAATCAACTCAGAAGAGGGACGGCAATAGTGCCAGGTGGGATCTCCTGGATGGCTGCGGGCTGACACCAGCACAACCAAGTCCCTCTGAGGGACCACACCGTGCCCAGCACCACGCTGAGACCGCACGAGGTTTGCCCAGGAATGGACCAGACCTGCCCACACCACCAGTCCAGGAGGAGCCTGGAGATGCCAGAAGACGACTGCTGCGGTTGAACCCCGTAACTACCCATTGTGGCGGTGCTTGTGAACTCCACCTGACAGCGTGCTCGGCACCAGCTTAATATTTCCCTGCAGTGCAGATATCCTGCCCTTGGCCACGTCTGTGAGCCTGGAGTGCAGCAGCCGAAGGCCAACAGGACAGACGGGTCACCACCGACCCCAAAGCCAACGGGGGACAGACCGTGGGCTGCCTCCAGGAGGTCCAGCGGGGGACTCTGCTGCTGACTCCAGTACAAACAGCCCAGCACCAAAATAACTGGCTCAGCGGCTATTTAGGAGCAGAGTTATTTCAGCACACGCTGGTGTGTGGGTGTTCCTGGTGCAGAACAAGACAGCCTTATTCCAGCACAGCCGCTGATTCAGTGCAAACCGCTCTGTGCGCACAACTGCGCGGATGGAATTAGAAGTGGGAAGTGCAAATGGAGTTAATTCCTGCTCCCCGAAATGAGTCCTTAGTCTCACCTCCCGGACTTAAAGGCTTCTGTTTATACCATCTTTGCTCCCATGTTGTACGCCTTGTCCTGGTCGCAGGATGGTTTCAACTCTCCGTGCTGTTAGCAAGGATTAATTCAGCACGTTACTTGAAATGGAGCATGGGCAGCGCAGGAAAGGCAACCTGCTGAATCCTGCAAAAGGTGGAGAAAAGGATTGGCCGCTCCAGAGGGGAGCTCGAAGCACTGCTGCCTTTCCTAGCATTTTTCTTCATTATTATATAGAAACCAAATGACACCAGGCAACCAAGAACTCCAAATAACCTCAAGGCAACCATCACTTTAAAGATGACTTTTTTGCCTGCAAATTGTTTACTTATTATTGTAACTAGCAAGTTCTAAAATTCAAGTAATTGGCTCAGTTTGCTTTCCCTTGGGCTAAAAGAAAAAGAAGCAATTTTTAGCTTATGTCTTTTCAGTATTTGGTAACGACCTTTCCTCTGCTAGTGTGAATTTTTCACAGAACTGAAGAGGGAAAATACTGTAATCTGAAAAATAACAAGGGAAAGAAATGGCATAAAAGTGTAGGCTGGGCTCCGGGAAACAGTTACGTGGCAAGAAAATAACCAGATTTTAGAGAACATGAATATCGCTTTAATTCACCTCTTTTGTGAACCTTATGGGACCAGTGTGCAAAGGGTGTTCACCATCACAAACAGCCTCCAACGAGTCAAGCACCACTAGTTTGCACCAGTTTGGGATGCCTGCGCCAGTCCCATCACCACCAGCAGGACCCTTAAAAAAATGCCCCTTGTCCTATAGCAAGGAAATCGTTTTGCAGCCTAGTGAGGGCATTCCCCAAAGCCTCAGCTGACCAGCCTGCGGCCAGCGCCTCTAAAGGGAGCGCTCCAGAGAGGAAATCCCCCAAACCTGTCGGGAGATGCCATCGCCCTTGCTGTCACCTGGTTTGCTCTGACCCGGTGGGAACCCCGTACGAAACTGCGTGGGGACCACGCAAGGCGTTCAAGTTGAGGAAGCACAGCAAGTTCTGCTGACTCAGACCCGCAGAAGTCTCCTTTTGAACGCCAGGCTCCCAGAAGAGCCACGTTACCCGGTCAAACACTGTCAAATAGAAAGTGCCTCCAGCGTCCAACACAGTCCCCTCTGTTCGGAGCAGTGGAGGCTGGAGCCGGTTCGGTGCTGCACTGCTCGCTGAATATTCCTGGCATTAAAATAAGACGGCACAGATTGCTTCTTTAAAAAAAAAGTTACTGAGGAATAAAATACTGAGCGTGGTCCTCTGGGATTACTGACTTCATTTGATAAACTTCACAAGCTATCCTAGGAACAACAAATGCTCGCCGAAACCTAACTCCTCTTCAATCTTACTCAGCAAACAAGTTAAGCTTTTTTTTTTTTTATGTTTAGGATAAAAACACATTAAAGTGATGGAGCAGCCCCTTTAAAAGGAAAATCGCATTTCATGTAGTCCACGCCGATAACATTCCACTAACATTTCAGTCAAATCAGTCTTCCCAATTTCCAGAACTAACTTTAAAGGCCCCATTGATGGATTGCTGCTGTAATCAAGAAAACATTAGTGCATTGTTACAACGACAGGAATTACCCAATAACGCCTCTTAGGAAAGAGGAGCTGATTTCCCCAGAAGAGCAGGGAAATAACGAACCCTCCCAGCACAAAGCAGTTCATATTTTACTTCTGCCCTTACCGCATCGTTCCCCGGCACGGGAGACAGTTCAACGGGAGGAGCCCGGATCCCCGGCTGCGGGGTGCGTATGGGGGGGGGGATACGGGGGTATATATGGGGGTCCCCCCCCCCCCATTGAAAGCCACCGACCCCCGCAGCGAACCCACCTGGCTTGAGGCTGCTCTGCAAGTAGAAGGCGCCCAGCACCAGCGAGCCGAGGCAGGCGGCCAGCGCCAGCCGCCGGGGCGCCCGGCTCCTCCGCATCCCTCCGCGGCGGCTCGGCGGAGCCGCTCAGCCCCCGGGCCCCCGGTGAGCCCCCGGCGAGCCCCGCACCGCCGCCCGCTCGCCCCGTCCCGTCCCGTCCCGCTGCTCCGCCCCGCTCCGCGGCCGCGGCCGGGGCCGCCTCGCCCCGCCGCCAGCGGCAGGAAGTGCGAGCGGGGCCGCCCCGCCGGGGGAAGGGGGAGCTGCGCCCCCCGGCACGGAGCCCCGGGGCTGCCGAGGTCCTCTCGGGGGTGGGGAAGGAGTCACTGACGTGCTGGCGAGGCTGGGGGGAGAGAGGGGGGCTGGTGGCTGCTGGCAGCGGGTTCAGTAAGCATCGAAAAGTTTTGGGGACTTGAAACATGCTTCTTTTTTTGTGCGGTTAAAATCTCTCTTTTTTTTTTTTTTGTGCACTTGAAATACATCCTTTTTTTTGTGTGTGTGTATGTGTGTGGACTTAAATATACCTTTTTTGTGGACTTAAAATATACCTTTTTTGTGTGGGCTTAAAATATACCTTTTTTTTGTGGACTCAAAATATATATTTTTTTGTACATTTAAAAAATATCTCTTTTTCTGCATTTAAAATAAACTTTTTGTGGATGTAAAATCTCTCTTTTTTTTTTTTTTTGGACTTAAAATATACCTCTTTTATTTATTTATTTATTTATTTTCATTGGGTAATCCCTCCTCCCACAGACTTTAACTGAAAGCAGTAAGGCTTGTAAGTAATGTTAATGCAAGCAATAAAGCTATATAGGAGGGAACATCCTTTCTCCTGATCTGTGATTTTTTAAGGCAGGAGTGCAAAGCTCCCGGTTTGCCTAGGAGGATGTGGAATTGAACTCAAGCTCTGAGATCCTGAATTATAAGTTGTGGCTAGTTCTGCCTGCACTGGAGATGCCCCGTTTCTCCCTCCCTGGGCCCCAGCAGTGACAGGAGAACAGCTGAGGCGTGCAGCAGTTTTCAGCACTGAGCCTGGCTCTCTCTGCTTTGCCAGGTTAATTGGAAGAACCAAGAAATGGGTATTTGCTGGAGACTGGCAGCGGCTCCTTCCCTGCCAGCCTGTGGACCCCCTACCGAAGGGTCAGCCTGCTCCCCACTCACACTGTGCCTCACACCCTGGGCTCAGACCGTGGCTAGAGCTATTTACCACTGTAACAGCAATACTGATGGTCCATAATAATGGCCAAAAGCTACTAATCACGCCATGTGGATGAAAATTATTTGTTAATGCATCTGACTAGCGGGCGAAAAGGCGGTGCTTTTTGCCTGCAGAAAGATGCTGTGCCTTTGGTGCAGTGCATGCTCCATTCCCCCCCTGCTCATTAGCAGCGCTCGTTACTGTCTTCTCAGCAGGTTTTCTCCAAATGCCTTGCTGTTTCCCATGCTCTTGGTGCCACTGAGTGAGATTAACCCCAAGCTCTGGTCTGATAACCATGCTGAATAGAAAGTTAACAGCAGCTAGTGTGAGCTGGAAACCCAGGAATTTGTTGAACTCCTCCCCAGGTCCTGGTTTTCAGACTACTGTGAAAAGGAGCCCTTCTTGGGCATATTTTGCTTTTGCACTCAAATTCTGGAGCCTGAATGCCACGAAAATAGTTTACTCTGGCCTCACGCTGGTGAGACCTCCATCTGCTGGTGGCCAGGCTCTGGTGCACACTGCCCTTGCTGCCAGGGCCCCCACATCCGACCAGGCCTGCAAGGGTTTGGGCAGATGCCCGAGGAATTACACTGTGATGGTCTTCTTACCTTATCTGCACCATCCTTTTCATAACTGGGACCCACTACATTTTGCCACAAAAGATGAGCAGGGGTCCCGGTTCTGTTACATTTGTGTGTTAACCAGGAAAGGCCAGTTCTGCTCATATCGCCATGCTGGGACACTTTCTCAAGCAGTTCACTGATTTTCCACCGTCTCCTATAGTCCTTTTCATCAGCAGAATGTGGGTTTTCAAATATTATTTCATCAAAACACCAGTGTTTAAGTCCACTTGGCACCAGTTTACAACAGCTGTCATTTGAAGCAGCAGAGAATCACGCTGGGGTGGACCTTTCACCATTAAGAGTAACTGTAGTAACTTTGAAGGCTCAATACATACGAGAAATAGGGTGGATGAAAGGTAGAATTTACATTAAATACCTCTGCGAAAGTAACAGGAGAGTTAAATGTAGATATAATAAAATGAGAGGCTTGGTGAATCTTTAAAATCTATGGTCAGATTTGGCCAGTTGTTCATACAAAGTAATTCTGATGCCTTGAGGAATCTTCTTGGTCTTAGGGGGACAGGGCAGGGAGTAAGCAATCAATCCCAAAGACACTGTACACCCTGGGGAATCCCCCTGATTTGGGGGGTGTGACAGCGTACAGTCCCTAGAGCTAAGCAGGTTCATACAGCTTGTCAGAAGAAAGAAGAGAAAAAGAAGTAAGGATTAGGATAGCGCAAATAGCATCTGGTCCTGAGTAATTACGATTGTAACCTTGCTAATTCCATAGCTTGCTGACCTTTCTGTTCCTGAACAAAACGCTAATCACTTCCCAGAGATCCTTTGGCAACTGTCTCATGGGAAGTCTCCCTGGAGACAAGGAAACTGAAAGCTGGTCCCGCTTCTCATCGTGAAACGCTGGCCTCTGTCAAAAGAGACGTCAAGAAATCACTCATTTAACTTTCTAGCTACCACGATTTAAAAAACAAAAATAAAAGCAGCAGCTGTTTTCTTTTAAAAGCACCAGTGGTGATGGGAGCAGGCCAAATTACAGGCTCTGAGGACTACTCCGCCTGCAGCGCTTGCATCTACTGGCAGTGTCGTTGGTATGACGGAAAATCCCATCAACCATTTTATTCAGCAGTGGCAACTAGAGACCACGCTTGCCTTTCATACCAGGCATTTATATTTCATTAGTTTATATACTGTGACCAGCTGGGAGCTTGTTCTCTGCTGATGTCTGATTTAGAGGCTTGCACGCAGGAGGAATGGGATTTACAGGTACACGGTGGAAAACCAATTGCCCTTGATCTTGGCACAGCGCTGGGAACTGCAGCTACTTCCGACAGCAAGAGCAACAAACCTGTCAGGCCTCCCACCAGCAGCACGAGGCTCCTGCTGTCGGCCTCTGCCCCGTGCTCTGCTGCTTCTTGCACTTCTCCAGCAGAAAGCCTCAGCCTCTCACCTGGCTGCCCACAGCACTCCTGCAACTGGGCAGCTCTGTCTGCTGTCCCTGTGACATGAAGAGACAGGGATGCTGAGATCTTGCTCCTGGCTGAGGTGGGGGCCAGCTGAGGGCTTTTCTGCTCAGGGGAAGGCTGTGAAGCCCTGCAGCAAGCTGCCACTGTGGTCCTGCCCATCGAGTGTCGGTGCACAGTGCTCGAGTCAATGCACAGCTTCTCTTGCACTGGATGGAAACATGCTTCATGGGGAGGAGATGGAGGGAAACAGGTTTTTTGTTGTGCCACGTGGGTCACAGTGCGGCATGGTGATATTTAAGTCACTGTCGGATTAAAAGCACAGTCCTACCACTGAGTTTGGGATTAAAAACAAATTATGGTTGATATTCTCAAAAAACAACAACAACGAAACAACACAAAAAACACAGGTCCTTCTCACAAAGCCCAGGTCAGCTGCAGCTACACTTCTGTAACTTATGCCAGGACTGGGACATTCCTCTCAGTGTGACAACCATGCAGGTTGGGGCACCCACGGGCTCAAACACAGCGGGCGGTCGTGCCCTGAGCCTGCCCCTCCTGCACATTTACATCATGGTCCTCATAGTTGCCCAAGGCCCCACGGCTGGATCAGCCTTCGCATTTTGGACACCCACATGGGTTTCTCTGATGGTGTGTTCATATTGAGTGAAGGGGAAAGTGTTAATTTCTAACCACACATCACAGTGCTTGAGAAAACAGCAGATAGCAGTGAACAAACCGATGGATAACCACGGGGAGTGAGCTCTGTTCCCAGCCCCGTGCTTTCTGTGCTTGCCGTGCAGCACCAGGTGCCCCATGTCCCTGCTGAGGTTTGGAAGCTGGAAGATGCAGTTCATACCACTGTTCAAATCCACCTGGCACTGCTGAGCAGGAGCAAACCATCAAATTTCATCAAGTGTCCCCAAAAGCTGGTTTAGACACGTTGAAGAGGGACTGGCACGTGTGAGCAGGATCGCCTCATCAGCTGCCAGAAAACAAGTTCTTCTGTCAGCACGGTGCCTCCCCAGTAGAAATGTCTGGGCTCAGACTGGTAAATAAAGATGCCACGTGCACACCAGCGTGTTTTGACTTGATAGTCTGGTGACATTAGCGCTGGAGAGCATCCATGTACACAACAGCCAGGCAGCCTGCCGCTGGGAGCTGCTGTTAGCTTCTAGGAAAGCAGAGCATGCACACAAATCTCTTTGTTTCGAGTATCACAGCATCACAAACAAGATACCCCCGGTACTGAAGCCAAGGAACAGCTTTTGTTACACTGACAAACATCTAAACCCAGTAAAAGCCGCACGAACACACCACTGAGCTCCCTGAGCTCCCTCTCACTGCACTCACCAGTGTAGCATCCTGATACCTTCCAGTTGTGCACCGAGAGAAGTGACTGAGAGCTGGCCAAACTTTGTTTCAACTTTGTTTCTGCATCTGTAGCTGGGGACACGCCAGGTGGGAAGTCTGCACGAGTGGGTGACACCGAACCTCACAGAAATTTGTTGTGACCTTGTTAGGGTGTTCAGGAGCCCAGTTCTTGGCAGCCCTCCATCTGTTAAGTCTTTGGCTGCCATAAGCATTTTCCCAGAAACTCCTCATCTTTATCCCAACTGAGGGGCCAAGTCCAGGAAGTCTATATAACATAAATTTGATAAAAGGAAATTTGTTAACAGCATGTTTTATACCTTCACAATGGTTATAAAGCATTATGCTAAGCTGGGCTTTATTCCCTTGGAAGTGTATGACTCAACAGCAGAGACAAGCCCAGCATCTCAGGAAGATAGTGGAGACCAAAGACTGCTGAGAAATTTCTATGAAAAGTCACATTTTTTTTTGACTTTGATGACTTTATCTATTTAAATCGACTTGATCATGAGCAGAACTCCAGGCCCAAATGATCTGGTCTTATGATCTGCAATTGCCAGCCAGCAATTATAAGATATTATATATATATATATATATATGATATATTATAATTACAAGATATAATGAGAAAGAGAGAGGGATGGCTGCTGGTTTAAGAATCTTGTCCAGAAAGCCCCCTTTCTTAGCACAGCAGCAATGAGCACATGATGCTGATCTGGGGTGTTCCATTCCCCAGCTCCCCAGAGCTGAGTAAAGGCACTTCTGTCCCTGGGGGCACAGCGAGTGGACGTGCCCTGAGAGAGGTGCTCTTGGCCACACGCAGCAGCTCCGCAGCCTGGCAGGGCACAGTGTGCTGGAGAGTATGCTCTTCCCTGCACTCACGTTGCTGCTGTGCACACACCCATCTGAAGTGGCTCCAAACAAAAAGGGGAAAAAAAAAAAAAAAAGCAACACATGCAGTCCAAAGTCAGTCTGACCCTGTAAATAACAACATAAATTGCCATCAGTGGTCAGGGCAGTGCTATAAAAGTCTCCTCAACCACGGAATGAGCATGCTGAAAAAGTTCCCTTTCTCCTTAAAACCTTGTGTTATAGGCAGGGATGAAAGCCCTGCATGTCTTTGTCCTTCTCACATCAGGGAAGCTTGGGTAGGTCTTTCCATGGGGCTGCAGACAGCACCTGCAGCTCTCTGGGATGGAAGAGGAGGACTTATTTTGTGCCTGAGAACTCCTGTGGACCGAGCCATCCTTCCAGTTGTCAGTGCTGTACACGGTGGTGTGCAGTATAACAGTGTTCAGTTACAGCGTGCTGCCTGCCTCCTTCCAGGGCTTACCTTCTCCCCTTCTCACCCCGTAGCCCTGTCAGCACAACCAGGCCACCTAGAAATACTGACTTTGCTGAGACTCCCTGCAACAGAGCAGACTGGCCTCAGAGGAAAAGGAGAAGGAAAGAAGGCAACAGAACGGAGCAGTGTTTCCAGTGACACCCGTGTGAATTAGGTACTGCCCTCACTGACCACAATTAGATGAGTCTTTAGGCTCCTAAATCCCGTAAGTACCACTGAAACATTCCCTCATGACTAAAAACAGAGTTTCTTGTTTACTAAAGGAGAAAAGATTAAAATAATCATCACAGTCCAAATAGTATTCGACAGGCCGTACCCTGCATACACGGCCACAAACTCAAGCCCATAATTGTTCCTGCAATTTTAAGCACAGAGGACTAATTGCATACACCTAGGCATGACAGGGCTGGTCAAATCCAATCTAAGCAGCTTCAATTTCTTGGAAACCTGGCTGAAAAATCATATAAATATTCTTTGTCCAGCAATCCTTCATGACTCTGTTTTCACTATTCTAAGAAGCCTGCGATACTATTTTTATTTAGACTAAAAATAATAAAGGCTACTTTCCAATCCTCTGGATGCCCTAATTGAATTATTTCTGCATTAATAAACTCTAGCGCTGCTAAAATCAGACAGCCACCTACCCATAATGTCTAGGAGGCACAGTGTCTGCCTCCTCCAGAAACTCCATCCAGAGGTGTCTTTTGCAAGAAGTTTAGCCCTGGAAAGTTCCCAAATCAGGTTAGTTGTAATTATGGAGAGGAGAAAGCGCATTCCAAGTCTCTGAGCCATCGCAGAGAAAGCGCAGCTGCCTGGTTCCTCTCTTTTATAAAGAAATCTTTCAGACAAGGACTTTGGTCCAGTGTTTGCACAGTCTGTTGTAGATAGGAGGGGACAGGGCACTGGATTTGAGCTGGGGCTTGTATTGCTACCACAACTAATGCAGAAGAAACAGCCCAGCTACCCTCCCAGACCACAGCCCAGACAACTCATATCAAAGGATTGCAAGCAAAGCCTTAGCCTCTTCTTGCAAATACTGACTGTGGAGTGAGGACTCATGAGTTTCTGCATTGTGTTCCTAGAAACATCATCCAGCGAGTCCCAGGCTTAGTTCCCAAATGCTTTTAGGTGCAGCCTGCTGAGCACACACTGTCCAACCTACTCTGGGCAACCCCTGCGGCCGTACCGGTACCACCTACAAGATCACCTCTCATTTAAGCACAGGTGCTCTGGCTGCCTGAGTTACTGATGCTCTGCCTTGTTCAGGCCGTGGCCTGACTTCCTCTTGGAGCACTTTGCTCGTAATGTTAGCACTGCTGCAAATGTTAAATAGTCTGGCTGCTACTGAGTCTACGTATTATGGCAGCTAATTCTGTACTTGTTAAGCAGTCGCTCTATTTCCAGCTGGTTGCAGTGGGCTCTGCACTTTTCAGTGCAGCTAAAATAATCCACAGAAACACCCATAAGCCTGACCTTCTCCGAGGTTTGCTGTCACGAAGAGAGGGAGAGAGAGAGAAAAAGCTAATTCTTTTCTACAGATGTTCTCAGCATTACTATGATTTCAGTAAAACCAGAGAGCGTTCAAGTGCCTCGCTTAGCTAAGGAAGTGAGCACAGTCAAATGCACTCCCCAGACCTTCCTTCCAACTAACAGTGCAACCAGTGTCATTGAAGAAAAAATTAGAGAGAGAAAAAAAAAAGCAAATACTGGGGATTTTTTTTCCTGTGATTTCTGTGGTTAAAGCTACAGCTAAAAGCAGCTGTAGCAGGTTACAGCAGAAACTGAATACGCTACTGTGTAGAGGCTTGATTCAGTGAACTGGGCAGTCTGAAAGGGAAATTGATTTGCAAACTTCAGAAATGGATTTAAACAAAACGAGATCCTCTCTTTCAATGGAGACATGCTCTTTTCTCAGAAAACACCAGGACACAGTACAGGACACCTCAGGCATGTGGTTCAATGTTTAAAACCCGAACCAATGAGAGCTGCACTGAAGCTCGCTCTGTTTTACTTCCATTTGGCATCCTGGAGCTAATGGAGTGGAGGAGCTCCAGCAAAGTGCTTCAGCCAGCCTCTCCGTGGCTTATGCCCTGAAATGCCCCTGCCCAACAAATCAGTACTGCAGTCCTCTGTTCTTTCAGAAGCTTCTCCCAACTATGAGACGTGAGAGTAAATCCTCCCCCATCCTTCCAGTTTTGCAAGACTAGGAATACCTAATAGCTAATAAGGAAATGAAAGGCTGCTGCTCAAATTGCAGGAGTGGCAGAGAAGGACATGCTCTGAATGAAGTGTAAATCCACATGGTACTGCAACACAGCTCTCATCCAAGCTTGTGTGGGGCATGGGGGCTGAGACCCCCGCTTCAAAGCTCCTCTTTGCACCATGAAGCTGGTTAGGTCCAGGGGCTGCTGCTGTGCCGCAGAGCTGAATGGGGATCAAATCCCTCTGGGCTGGAAGGACCATGCTGGTGTTGCTTTTTAAGGATGCCCACCACCCATGTGCTGCCCTGCAAAGTGGCTGTAACTGAACAGCAAAATAATCAAAGAGAGGGAACCATGATTATACATTTTCTAGAAATACGGCTGGCCCAGAATATAAACTCTTGCTCCATGCAAAGAAAAGATAAGGAATTGTGGAAAAAAATGTAATAAAGCTGTGTTATTCTGCCAGTTAATCCTCATCCACGCTGCAGTGCAGCATATATGGTTTTACTGTCCTCTCCTATTCTGCTCTCTTAGCTTTATTTCCCCTGGTAGTTGGTCTGTGGCCAACAAAACTATTCTTGTGGAGCCTGAGGGAGGCTCATGGTGCTAAAGCAGCCGGCCATGCAGTCAAGGCTAATGCTGGCTTTCCAGGACCTCCTCTCAAGATTTCCAAAGCTTGACAAAGTGGGCACAACTCCATGGATCTCGTGAGCCACTGTTTGACTACCCAGGAATTTATAGTTATGCAGTTGCTACAGCTTTAGCTAAAGGAGATATACTTTGCTAGTTAACATTTTCCAATGAAAGCTTAATTGGAGCATGCAGTAGCCAAGAAAAGAAAATCATTCTCAGCTGAAGTCTCTGAAATGTATTCTGCAGTCCGTCAGGACAAGTGCACATTTGAGACAAGCCTAACCCTAAATCCCACCCTTCGTGACCACGGCTAGGAAGGGCAATGAATGACACAAAGCAAAATCTCCTCGTTCTGAGCATAGTATCCCCAGTACTTGTCATGGGTTCAAAGAAGTCAACTCCGTGTTGACATCTGAGAAAATAATCAAGGAAAAGGAATCAATCAATAGCTACATGAAACCACTTCACGTGCTTTGTTAATGTGTTAAATAATAGCCGAATAAAGTAAGAATATGTAACAGCTGAGTGAAATATTAGACCATAGAGAAACACAGGGCAGTGCTAAAAGCATCAGTTTTTCCTGTGAAGAGAAGTGGTGGTATTTCTATACAGACTTGGCCAGCAAATCTTTCCATCCACTCCAGCTTTTCAAACAATTAATCTCATGGAAACCAGAGAGGGAAATCCTGCTGGGGAACCAAATGCTTTAAAAACAGTACTTTGGTGAAAGGTCCAATGGCAGTGAAAGCAAATGCACCTGACTTTCTGGGCTGCACTCAGAGAAACCTCCCTCTAGTTTCAGTGACAAATGGGAATATCTCTGCTCTCCAGTATCTAGCCTTTCTTGCCATCTTTAAATCACATTAAGTGCAAAATGAGGGGGGGAGGATCTTTCCTTTACTTAGTCTCAGAGATCTGTTTTTCTTCTTGTCAAAAAAACCCTTCCACCTGCCTGCCCTCAGGAATATTGGCTGCAAAATCCGTCAGCAGCCTTTTACCTGAAGAAACCCGCTTAGCACAAGCATTTCCAGCAGAACAGGGTCTGAACCTCCGGAATCAGAAGATGCAATTTCTAACAGTACAGGACCTGGTGCCAGATCAGCATCTGCATGATCTTACAACACGAGATGCTCTCTTACAGTGTCACCCAGTTCAGGGACAAGGACAGATTTGCAAGGGGTCAGCCCTGCCACACAGAGAGAAAAGGAAAAGGAGACCTCACATGGGTTTGGTAAAGAAGGGCAGAGAAGAGACAGCAGTGAGCTGCCTGAATTGGATGATGGGACAGGAGTAGGGAAAGCAAGTTAGCCAAGAGACAGACTGTAACAGAAGGCAAGGAAATGGACTGCGCTTTCACCAGTTGTTTCATACAGGTGCTCGTATGCACAGCCCTGCCTGACACCAGAAGGCACATCCCAGACACGACAAGTTTCGATCCAACACATGTTGGTGGCAGAATTTCTATTACAAAAAGGAGAAGAACCTCCACCACAGGCCAGTAAGTAGTCAGAACAACATTCGATAACACATTTCCTTCATCTTGGTCATCGAACAGCTGAAACACTTTGGCTGAAATTTAAAGCAAATTAATCAGCATGAAGCAGAAGGCTCTGGTTGGGAAGTTTCAAACCAAATAGCAGCAATTTGGCAAAACTGTAAGCAGCTGAAATGAGTTATTGTTGCTGGAAGTGCTGATCTATTTTAACAATAGGTGGTGTACCTGCATCACTTACTGTTTGCACAAAATCTAGCATTGCAACGACAAAGGTAGAAAACAAGGCTGGTAATCACTAGCACCTAAAGTAGCATAAGGAAGTCAGGGAAAGCAGCTTTTCCTTGGAGTCAAGAGGTGCTAATATCACCCTCTCTTGCAGTGGAAACACTGGTTGCTGAATTTAAATTTTCACAGATCAAAAGAAAAAAAGCCCTCAAGGTCATTTCTAATCCATGCAGTTAACCGAGCCCATGAATACCGAGATCCTCTCAAACAGACAGCATCTCATTTCCTAATGTTTTTCAAAAAGCCTAATAAATGAATTGAATAAAGATGAAGCAAGCAACATTTTCATTACCCATTCCAACACAGAAGCCAGGACTGGAAACATCGGGGCGACACCACTGGTTGAGTAGACAGGTGCTGTGGCATCTCTGCATTACAAACCTAAGGATGAAGGTATGGGTACGTTATAGAAAATGTAAGCAGAGCTGTGTAGGGGCCTGAAGTGGGACAATGAGCTGATGGAAAGGAGCAGCACGCAGAAGGAGCGCACAGTGGGTGCACCAGCCTACAAGCTGGATTGACAGTTGTATAAAAAAAGATTAGTATAATGACAGCATCCCAGGTTTTGAATTTAAATTCTTCAGCCAGGTTCTAGAGGACTATTATAGCTATTACCTAACCACGACAGGTGAATTGTCAAAGCAATTTCAAACACAAAGAACCCTTAGGACCTGCTGAGATGAATGCTCTTGCAGGGCCATGCCCTTTGGGATGAGACTTGTATTCACTGACATCAAGAAAAAGTGCAACAGTATGTGTCCTCCCCAAATTCCTCAGCAAAACAGCGGCAGAACCCAAAGGCCACATTCACTGACAAGCTCTGTTCCCAGTTACCATGTTGCACAAGTCCTTTGTAAAACCAATAGGGAAGCAGATGTGAATTCAGAGCTCTGCTCACACGTTCAGCAGGACTTCCCACAGGCAGGAGGAAAGTCCAGTGGCCCACTGAAGTCAGCAGCTTTCTCCCCACACTTCTGCTCTGGATAGGGGGTACTTGATTCTTCCTGGCAAGCTCCAAAAGGGTTTTAGTGATTTGACTGTAAAATGCCTTGATTCAGAGGGACTGTGCTGCCAGACAAGTTAATGCCATGGGGAGCACAGCACATTCACGGCTCTTTATGGCAAAAAGAACACAGCCAAATGTACAATGAATCTTGAAAGCCTTGTAGGAGCCCCATAAATGTTTCCAAATGCTGATGAGGTGAGAACATGGAGCTCTGTGCCCTACCAGTAGCGGCGGGTTCCTTCCCACTTAACTACCTCTTTAACCAATTACACATTTGCTCGCATTTTAAGTCCTCTGTTGCTCATCTGGCTGTTGCAACATGGCCTTCTAATCCACACTATCCTCTTCCAAACACAGAAGCCCTGACCCCACAACAACTGAGCAGGGACAAAGCAGAAAGTAAACAACCATTACTAGAGAGGCATGAGAGGCTGTTCTCCTGGGGGCATGATCCTTGCATCGAGGTGAAGTGACTTGCACATGATTGCAAAATGCGTCAGTGGCAGAGCAAAATAGAGGATTGAGGTAACCTGTTTCCCAGCAGCTTACTCTAAAAACACACATCTGTGCTCCTACTAATTCCCATCTAGATAATTTCTCTGTAGGACATCCAGGCTTACTTACCAAACCGACCTCCTCCTACCTCCCGAGAAGGTTAGAGGTGGAGAGAGCCATGTGCTTCAGTGCTGAAGGTCAGTCTCTGATGACAAACTTTTGGGAGCTGTGGTGTTGGCTTCTGTGGACACCTCCACAGCCTGCACCCTGTGAGGGCACCGCTGGTCCCATGTTGCAGGAAGACAAATGGGTTTAGAAGGCTTCTCCCCAAAGCACCCAGTGCGGTGACAGAGGATCCCCCCAAGGTGAAACCCATGGGGAAATTTCTGTGCTGTGGGCTCACGCACTGCCATCAGAATCAGGAACAGCCTGGTCTTAACTTGTACTGAACACCCACCCCATGTGAGTACCGTGGACCCAGAGGGTTTTTCTGACTGTTTGACTGACCTGCAAGAGAGCCTGGAGAGGGGTAAGCAGTCCTCCCGCAACACAAGGCATGGAAGGGAAGATGTGTGACTGCCTGGAAGCAGCCAGCAGGCAGCAGTTGCAGTCTCCAGGAGGTTTTCAGAAGACAGCAGGTTTTGCTCTAAAGGAAAAGGAGAGAAAAAGCTGCAGGACTCTGTGACATCCAGAGAAGTCAGGCATCTGGCTGAACCTATACAGGTACACGGGCATGTGATGGAAACACGGATCTGCATGGCTCTGAGGGACTGGAAAACATTCAGCCTTCTACTAAACTCTTTTTATGCACAGATTTATTTTATACGTTGAGGGTCTCTTACTGTTCAGGAGTACACAGAAGAGTTAATTTAATCTACTATGAAGTGCCACAGTGTGGTGTGAAGTGTTTCATACACAGACAGGATTAAAAGGTTTCACTGAATTGAAAAGCTGAGTTAATTTTGATTGCATTCAAAAGGGTCAGAAAACAGAAGAATGGGAGGAAAATCTTCTTCCGTAGGGTGAAAGGAGATGGAAGCCAATGACGGTTAACTTACACTCTCTTATGCTTTCTGGGTGTTAATGTTAAATCAGCTAGACTCCTGCCAAGTTATCTCCTCTAAGATACCTTTAAGAACTAACTTATTTTTTTCCATTCACTTCAAGTTCCTGGACTTACACATCTCAGTGTAAGTTCACTTGAGATTAACTTCCAGAGTAAAGGGGAAAGCTGTTATTTTGCTTCAACTTGCCCAATAAATATCATATTTTCCATACAGCAAAACATGAGTATACGTATGGAGCCCAGGTTTTTATCATTTTAGCAGGTTCTCCCTGGCACACACACAGTTTGAACCAAACCACCTCCCCCAGAGGTTTCGTTCTCCATTGTAGCACACAGGCATTCTGGAGTAGAAACTAAATGTTGCAGACGAATTGGCTGAATTTCTACAAAATCTGATGTTCTTTCTGGGGAGCACACCAAGCTTTCTCCCCATGCTGGGAATGCTCTAACCCCAAACCCGTACTTTTCCCAAGGATGCCCACCGCAGCAGGAGGCTGCTCCGGCTCAAGCTGTTCTATCAGGGCGCTCACACCCAAACGTGTTCGCGGTGCTGCTGACTGACACAGGGAACAATGCCGTTTCTAGTACAAAACAGCCTCTATCTGCAGAGAGCTGTTGCTGCTCTTTAAAGAGCAGCCAAGAGCAGAGCGTGCTCTCGCATCCCTCCGAGCGCCTGCATGCATCTGGAGGCGCTGACGGCACGCCGAGCTGCCCAGTCTGCTCAGAGCCACCAAGGGCCATGTGCTCCCGAAACCATCCCCTGCATGTGTCCTTCAGGTTGTCTAATTCCACCCTTGGCCCTCGTGGGCATCGTAGCCCCACCCCGGCAAAAGGCAGTGCAGACAAACCTTCTCCTCATGTCGTTTAGGGGAAGGCACATACATCAAAGCCCTAATAAAGAGGAGCACACTTCCCTCTTTGTGCGTGGGGAGCATCAACTGGAAAGGAGCCAAGCAATTACCGAGCCCTAGAACTAAAAAAAGCATCGAACTCATTACCCAGAAGACTTACAAACCGAGCCTGAAAGAGATTATAAAACCCCATCCAAACAGGCACAAACAGCAAAGCACCCACCCCGCGGGAGGGAGAGCGTTCACACCCCCGCAGTGCTGGGCAGCGCTCTTGTAAGCGCCGGGGCTCTAACGAATTCCTCTAACACCCCTCAAAACACGTGCCAGGCGGTCAGTCCCACCCCACCAGGAGACGCCTGGCTGAAATCACAGCAGTAAATCAGCACAGGACGGCTCCCTGGAGGTCATGGCTCTGCTGATGAAAAACCCGCTGACGGCCCGCCACGTCGCGCGGATGGGCTTTGCTCATGTGCGGCGCCTGCAGTTGGCTTGTGACCTGGCTGAACATTTGCATAGCCTAAATATTCCAGGCATTTATTTCACAATGCTCTTTTAAATCTTAGGAAGCGTGTGCTTTGGCTGTTTCATTGTCTCCTCCCTGCTGCGGTTACAGGGAAATGGATGACTGATGATTCTGTGATTCGGTGTGCAGATCCTCTGCTCCGGCTCGAGCAGCACTTACCAACGGGTCACAGCTTTCCCAAGTGTAACTGCTATTCAAGCTGACCCTACACATCGCACTGGCATTTTCCTTTTTGGCTCTTTTCCCCCTTCTCTGGACTTGTGACAAGGAGGTCACTGACAGAGTGGGCTACGACAAGCCTAGAGCTGCGATTGACCATGTAAGATCACAAGATCTGTTTGTTACAACCCCTATAAGTAGGGGAAAGACATGGCTTTGAAGTAGAGAAGTTTTTTTTTTTTCCTTTGTTTTCTTTTTTTTTCTTGAGAACATCAAATCTCCCGGATCAGACAGGCCTTGCCCAAGGCGTCGTTCCTAGAAAAAAAAAGGATTGTTTTAGCTTTAACCTCAAACTGCACCCTGAGCCGTGTCGGGCCACGGGTGCAGATGGATGTCAACTCCTCCGGCTGAATTTTCAACTGGCCAGATGCAAGCCAGCTACAGGCCAGATGCTGCAGGGCTGCACGGGTCAGAGTAAAATCCCCTCCCCAACCTGCAGGGAAGGGTGCCCACATGTGGACAGGGCACATCTGCCTGGTACAAACCACCTGCTAACACTCCTGCCTGGCCAGCTTGGAAAGCTCTACACATCTCTATTTTTTTATTATTATTTTTTTTAGTAATATATTTAAATACAGTTCTCTTGTAATTTGTACTTGCAACCACTTGGCTACCAAGTGAGTTGTGACTTCTAGTAAATTACTTGCAACATCATCCATCTATAGGAAACACCAAAAATTAAAAGCAGCAAAATTTGCAGGGGCGCTTGGCGCATCTGGCTGCCTGATGCCAACTGCAGAGGCGGCGGCTCACTCTTTGCCCTCTTGCCCTGATGCTAGGGATCTAACAAGGCAGCTGAGAAGCTCTGGATGCTATATGAAGCATGGTTTAATTAAAATAAAATATCCCAAGCACATTGCATGTATTGATTTATAACTCTCACCAGCGGTTGTTTTCATAAAGTAATTGCAGATGCTTGCTCTTGTGCTTGCAAAAAGAGTGGTCAGACCTTAGTCTGTCTCGCTGAACAGTCTCTGCATCAAAGATCTCCTGAGAGGTTTGGGCACTTTAAAAGGATCAGCAGTTATCTGTGGCTCTGGCTTTGCATTTACTTTCCTTGCATATTCGTGCCAGCAATGTTTTAGCATTCTTATAACGGGAGGAAGCAGAATCTGACAGTGGGGGATACAGCTGAAGTGAAGCAGATGTCTTTTAAATTCGGAGCACATAGAGCATAGAAGCACTGACTGATCGAACACAAACCAGAAGTGAAACCAGAAAAGCCAAGAACTACAGAAAAAACAAAGTGCAAAACAAACTTATTTTAAAACTCTTCCCTTCTTTGAATACCTCATTGCATTGCCAAGTAGCACAGGTAAGGAATTTTCACTAAATTCAGTCTTACGTTGACCCTGTCCCTTGCGTTATTACTTTTTGGCACAGCACATAGGACACCTCCGGGCCAAAACACAAATGATGTAGAAAGTACAACTTCTCCTTCCCTTTGGGAATGCAAGTTTTCTGATAGTTATATAAACACATTCGGATTTTTTTTTTGGATATTCATCACATTAGCAATTATACTATTAATGGTGAGTCAGAGAACATTTTGCTGACATTTTAAAACACACAACTTAAGGTCAGAACCTCCTAAACTTCACAAAGCAAGCAGACCTGATGTGAAACAGCCTCATTCGCTCTGATAGGACTGCTCTAATGAGCAAGGATTTGCAGCATGTGATCTTAGGTTGGTAACCGTATAGAGCTGCTTCCTTTTAATTGCAACACTGGGCACATCCAGGCAAGAGCAAAATATACGGATAAAAGAACAGCTCTGGAGAAACAGCAGATAATTATAAAATGAAAAAGGGTGGAGGTTTTTTTTTTTTTCTTTTTCTTGGTTAATCTAGGAAACCTATTCAACCGAGGCAGCAACCAGTGATCGTTAGAAAAGTGCTGTGACACGCAAGCAGCCAAAAAAGCTCCGGTCCAGGCTTTTACAATAATCACAGACCCGAAGACAAACTTCCAACTTCTCTTGGAACAGCTCTCCCCTAAAAGCAGACCTGGAACGTAACCCCCACACCAGAGGCTATCTTTGGTGCAGAAGCCCTTCTGGATAAATCAATGCAGGGAGTTTCTTGGCAGAGGAGAGGAGTTACTTATAACTCTGCTTTGGCTGTCGCACAGCACAGACAGAGGCAGGCAGGGAGGCTGGTCGAACTCGGCTGCTTCACTGTGCTGCAGCTCGCAGCACATTTTGCTGAAATTTCGATCTGTGTAGAGCAGACAACTGCCCCTTCTCCCACGCTTAACTCACATCTGGATTTGAGATAAAGCTGAAAAAAAAAAGGAATACAATTCAACTTAAAACACAGCCTTTGTTTAGCATATGTGCCCAGTTGTTCAAATCACACAAAATAGTCGCTTTTACCTGATTTTGACAGAATGCCAAAATATCAGCCCCTGTGTTCTCAGGAAGCCCGTGGGCTCTTGTGCGCCTTGGCCTGGCTGGTGGCTGCGTGGCAGAACCACACAGGTTTTGCACAGCTTTGCTTTTTGCCTGGGTACATTTCTATGAAAACCGTTTCCCTGCCATAACCACAAAGGATGAGGTAAAGAGGAAAAAACTCAAAGGCCGTCACAGTGAAACCGTTCTCGAATAAGGCAACATAAGCCTCACATAGAGGAGATTAAGCTTAATCTCTGAAAAGGGCCAGCAGAAAAGGCTGGTGGACTTCAAAATGAGCTGCAACAGCTGTGTTTTGGTTGGCCAACAACTGCTCTCCCTTTGGCTGCTGCTGGCTCTGCTCTTGTGAACAAGACAGATTATTAAAATACAGCGTTTGGGCTCCTTTGTAGCACACTGCTGGGGCTGAAGGTGGTACCAAAGCTAAGCAGGGAGGTAACGAGATGCTCCTGCCACAGCAGAGCCAGCGCTCATCGGGCAGTGCTGCCCGCAGGTCGAAGCGAGAGATACCATTTATTGGCTTCAAGACTGCCTTTATTTTTGTTTCAGGAACACCTTTTGATCTGAAAATGCATGCCCTTCTGTCTGTCTGCTTTAACCGCTGGGTTTAATTGGCCTTTTTTTTTTTTAGAGCATAATAGATAAATCAGCAAGACGCGGTGGAAGTCAGAATAAATTGAGCTCAAAAGCTTTTCATAACTTACTAGTCGCCACAGAAGGAGACGAACTGCCCATTTTCCATGGTAATAAGCTATGCCACCAACCTGAAGAGAAGCTTAAAATAATTAACAGTACCAAAAAAAGAAAGGGTGTGTATAGGAGTATCTGTGGAGCCACTCCACCCAGTATGATAGGAAAAAAATGAACTGGGTGGACCTGCATTCCAGTGGCAGCTCCAAACGACTGTGCTTTGTATTTCTGTGCCCGGAGATATACATTTCTTGCATGCGATCACAGGCAATGAGAAAAAATAAGAGGCAGCTTGAAAAGCAAAGCAAGACAAAACAAAGCACTCAAGGAAAAAAAAACACAAAAATAATTTGTTCGACAAGACAAAGAACAACTCACTGTGTGTGCTCAGGAGCGCTGGTTTTCATCTTTGCAGTAATTGTATCGTTTATTAGGCGATGTTTCCTGCGATGGTATTTAGAGTTATTGTGCAAGGATGTCATAACATCCCTGTTTATTAGATAACTTTGGGGATGTTGCTGTGGGAGACTATAAGAGAAAATAACAAGAGAGAAATTGTCTGAGAAAGATCAGGTGCTCTGCTTGAATACGAAGAGCACAATGCACAAAACAAGACAGGGGAAATAACCAAGTAGCAACCTTTTTTTTCCTGCAGGTGTAAGATGCCTGGTACTCAGCTCTAACCTTATGACTAGGACATCTCTCAGACCGATGAGAATCAGGGAAAACTGGGTGCAAAACCCTTGGGTCCTGCTGCAAAGGAGGGAGCTGAAAGGAGAGATGTGGGTACAGAACAGCTGGGAAATAAGGAAAATTAGGAACCTTGAGGGGACAGAAAGATTTGTGCCACACACACAAAAAAATATACTATGCTGTTAAGCTTTTCTTCTTCAGAGGAACTGCTCTAAACGATTTTCCTTCCCACTGAAGGGTTTTGGAGTAAGGCTCCTCAGGACTGCTGCCGATGGCAGCCTGGGAACCACCAAGCGCTGTGCGTGCTGCTCCAGTGCGGGACTGGAGGTTAAGGTGAGACAAAACCCAAAATACAGAGGGTTAAGGTCAGACAACACCCAAAATACAGAGGTATCATCGTCCATGCCCTGATTAGTCTGTCCTGGTGGACTGGCCTCTGGCATAGCTTCAGGCAATGTGTTGTACCTTATTAGAGCTTTGTTAGTCCAGGTCTGGTCACTGTCACTTCTTCACTGGTTTGTTTCCTCAGAAAAGTCCTAGAAGGAAAGTCAGTGCCACTCACTCGGCCTTCATGATAAGAAATCGAAGAAACTTAAAAGAAAGAAAATGGAAGATTCATTTTTGCTCAGAAAAAAAATAATAATAAAAACTTGATATCAGTAGTACAGAAAGAAATATTCTAAGTCTTCAATTTTGATTTCTGGAGTTAAATCAACTTGATTTCCTTTTGCTCAATAGGATGTTCCTTTGGTATTTAATATCTTTCCTCTGTTTTAGAATGTCAGTCTTGTTGTCGTCACTGAAAGAAATGTTAAGAGTCCTCAGAGACTGCACTCATGAATAAATGTTAAATTCATTCATTTCCTAAAAATCCATCATCTTGGCTGCACGATGCTACCCAAGGCAACGATGCTGTGAGTGGGCTGTGGGGCCCGCTCCCGGACTCTGCATGGCCCTGGAGCATCGCTGCTGCTGTCGGCTTTGCCAGCAGATCTCAGGGCAGCGGGGTCAGCCACGAACCTCTCAGCAGCACTGCGATGTGCCTGGTGTGCCTTGAGGAGGAAGGGCCAAATCAAAGCCATGCTCAACAACGCATAAAGAATGTGGGTAACAACTGAACTGCAGGCTCACCTCATACCAAGCCTTTTTTTTTTTTAATGGTTCAGACCTTTGCATCTCTTGCTCTGCTGTGCTCTGTGTTTGTTGTCACCATCGTATGCACAAGGCTGTCACTGCCTGGGTCAAGCAGAGCAAGGCTGGTCAGAAGAGAACAGACTCGATGGAGGATGCGCCTGCAGGTCAGGCAGTGCACTTGGGATGCTCGGGAGGATAAAGGCTGCACACAGCTATGGCTTTACTGTGCAATTATTCTTGATAGCTGTGCCTGGTTTATGGATCTGGGAAGCTTTTTTCTTATTTAAAAAGTAAGCTTTATGGATCAGCAATAAAATGGTAAGGCGTGTCTTCACTCTGAGGTTTTTATTTACAGTAGTGATGAAGGAGAGAAAGAAAAACTTGGGTTTTAGCTCTTCAGAGTTTGGAGAGACTGCAGTTAGAAAAATCACCTTTTGACTTGTAAAAGGAGCACATTTGATCTGGGAATTGCTCAGACAGGAAAAATCAATATGGACTGGTATAATTTGTTATTTACACAAAGTCATTTTACTCTTGACTGCTAAAGGCCTTACACCTTTTATTAATAGACATTTTTCAAATAGATTGCACTGAAGACTCTAAAACCGCACACAGCTCTTCTCTCCCTCTTGGCTGATGGTTGAAGTTTGGGGTTTAAGGAAGAGGTAAAGCAGCCAAGTGAATGAGGGGGACACCCGCAAGGCTGAGATCTGACCTGGGCACTGGTGACATTAACTCTGGAAACCAGTTTCTACACAGAGGCTTCAGCTGGGAACCTGCTTTCCAACAGAGCCTCTCTGGATCCCCAGCCGGGTGAAATCCTCCTCACCAGTGCAGCTCCGAGTGCAGGATCAAACCAGTGGGTGAATCATGGATGTCTGTCCCTACAAGCTTCATGTCAGATGAGGAAAGAGTAGGGGATATCTCATCTCTGTGAGCTGCAAGGCAAAGCTAGTTGGGAAAATTTTGTGCTCAACAGGAGAGGTCTGAGACCAGCTGTCCAGCTCCTCTGTCCAGGTGGGTTTTTCCACAGCAGCATCACACCCTGTCCCACATAGCCCCACTCAGCAGAGCAAAAGAGAACACCATCTGGCTGCGTCCTGCAGCAGCATTTTAAAGCTGAAGGCAACCAGCGTAACCATCCAGCTTTGTTCATGTGGAGAGAAGAAATTGCTCTTCGCTTTTTGCATGCTGGGTTTGTTCTGCACTGCAAATGAAAGCAGTTGTCTAAACTGACTCTGTCTTAATGCAGAACCAGATTATTTCCTTTTCTTCCATCTCCATCTGCTGCCTGCTTAGAGCTGCCCAGGTTTACCATATCCAATGCCTGTGATTAATGCTTTCTGCAGGAGTATTTTTTTCTATCCTATTGCCACAGTGTCTTCAATATTCAACCAAAGGGACAAGGGTGGCATCCCAGTGTTGCAGCCATATGCTCCAGAGCCCTTTCACCGCAGTACAGAACTGCACCTCTCTGAAAGTGCAGGTGTCATTTGGGCTGAGGTGCTGTGCTTTCAGGATGGAGAACTGCACATGCGGATCTGAAGCCTCTTGGAGCAACACTGTCGTAATAAAAATGAGCCTGGTTGCAAAAGTTTCCATTATGGTAAAGCAGATGAGTTCTTATCTCCTTTTGTCAAAATTAAACACTTTTGCTTGGCCCAAAAAAGATAATTCCTCCATTTGAAATGCAGATCTGATATTTTGCTATTCAATTAAATTTCTCTGCCTTCTCAGATAGACTGCAATTGTTACTCAATTTCCTAACTGTGGCACTCTGAGGAGGGAGGGATATGCTCACCATTCTCCTCCCCGAGGCTGTATTTTGCATCTGCAAGAATCAACCTAGAAAAATATCTTACAGTGCCGCTCTCTTGTATTTGCTGTGCCACCTTCCCCGTGCATACAGTCCCTTCATTAAAATGAGCATATTACACTCCATCCATTCCCTGTCGCTTCCATGACCTCGGGAGGTCAGAAAGCCCACCTGGACATCATTCCTGTTTGAGAATGACTCCAGCGAGCAGAACATGGGAACATACACATACATGCTCATCCCTTAAAAAACAAACAAAACCAAACAAAAACCACAGCAAAACAGGATGTTTCATTTTACGTCAATCAGCCCTGAGAGCATCTTTTTAAGAGACCTTACCTTGGTGGATTGGTGAGAGTCTCTGACAGTAAAGGTCTTTCTGATTCACTTCCTTCACTTCAGATGCTCTTTGTTCCTTCTGTTTGCACTTCATCACACCCACACATGCTCCTATCACACATCCCCTCCTGGCCATCCTTCTAAGTCTATCATCTGGTTGCACTTCGGCAGCATTCAGGCTCCTTGCTCCAGCCACCCCTAGGAAGAGGGGATCTCCATCCCTCTCCGGGGAGCAGGAAACGAGCTGCTTCCCCTCAGCACGTCTGTGCCAGGGCACATTTCCTTGGGGAAACTTCCCACAGCTGGGAGGTGATTCTCTGTGTAGCAGCCCAGGTAGCACCACCTGACCTTATTGTGCAGTTTTTAAGCAGTGTTGAGCAACTAAGTGCATCAGGAATGCCAAAGCGTGAAGTAGTGCAGAGTTACAGGGGAGACATCTCAAACTGAGATACAGAAGGGACAAGGGATTAGTTACAAAATCAAGATGGAAAGGAGTGATTTGGAAGCTTTACCCCTTCCCATAACTACAGATTCAGTGAAGCATTTTTTCTGCACTGCAGTCATAGCCAGCAGCATATACAGAATAAGGATTGAAATATTTTGAAGTGCTGTCACAGTGTGAATGATTTTCTTTAGAGCATAAAATCAGACTGCAAAGTTATTTTCTGTCTGTGGCGACACAAGAAGAATGTGAATGTGATCAGATCTGGCCCTGGGCATAGAGGAGAGCAGAACTGGCCTTAGCCAGATTCTCTCTTTTTTTTTTTTTCTTCAGAGTCCTACTAAGAAATACAAAATCCAAAAGAAATTCTGAATCTGACTGGATGTCTCATAAGAGGAACAGGATTTCAGCATAGCTGAAACAGCATGACTTTGATTATTTGAAAACGCATGATTTAATCATTTCATTATGCATACCTTTTCACAGCAGGCGCCACAGCCTAAAACAGACAGAGACAAGCATTAGATGAAACAACATACTTTCTAGCTAAAGAGATTGGAATCAAAGAATTTAATCTTGCAAGGCACTGATATCCTTGCTGCCTTTAGACTTGGCTGCAAACAGTAGGTGAGCAGCACAGCGCAAATGGAGCCTTAGCGGAGCGCTCTGCTCAGAAGTGACATCCTGCAGCATGGCTTTGGTTTCTGCCTTCCACAGGGCACACCTGCCCACGTCTCACCTCCCTGCACACACACATCATGCTCAGAGTGCTGTCAGCATCCTGACACCCACCCTTAGCCCAGGTTGCCCTGACCACCCCTAAGTCCCTGCCACGCGTCCATCCTGCATCTGTCCAGGCTGAGGTCACCGCGAGAGGCACCCGGGTCTCAGATCTGTCTGTGGAGCACCCAAGCAGCTCTCTGCGCCACACAGTGCCCTCAGAACAGCGTCCTTGTCATGACTCAGAGGGCTGCTCAGTAACAACGCACAACACCGCGGGCTGGTTAGCAGCAGGCGGTCCCATGGTTAGCGTGCGGGTACACGATTTTTCCCCACACAGAACACTTGGTCTGCCCCCTTCTACAACGCCAGATGCTTTTCCTCTACTAGGAAATGGAAACAACCAGGGCCACAAACAAAGCTGACCAGCGGTTCGGCAGCACCCTGACATGGACGTGCTCGTGATGCTGCATTGTTCAGCGGGGGCAGCGTCCAGAAGAACGTGCTCTGATTGCAGAACAGAGCCTGTGTTCACATCCCAGCCCTGCCATCCTCCACTTGTTTTGCCAGAGCTAAACCAAATGGCCTCCAATTTCCAACAGAAATAAAAGAATGTATATGAAAATCCCGCGTGAAAGAGCGCCCAGACATGAGCTTATGAAATATTTTCACAGTGCTGGAAATGAACAGTTTGATCCGTGACTTTCAAGATGAAGAAGGCCAGCCAGATTGTCCCTCTGGAGAGGGCACCTGGAGTATCCCCACCAAACAGCCCATGCTAATGGGCTTCAGCCAAGCTTGCGGAAACCCCCTCTGAGAAAGAACAACAGCTGCAATTTCAGTGTCTATACCCCGACCCTCTGCAGGTATGAGAACCAGAGCAATGGGAATAGCGATGCCACCCTCTCCCCACTAGAAAGGCGGCTGAGAACACCAACCAGTTTCCTACAGACCTAAGTTGGATTCACCCAGTGACCCAAGGAGGCAAAGCTCAGTCCCAGACCCTAGTACTTGGGCTCATGGCCAATTAAAAGGTGTTCGAAGGGCAGCAGAGTGCCAGAGAGTGCTTTGATCTCACAGATCCCAGCCAGATGTGTAATAGCCGCTCAGGTGTTTGTGCAGGTATCAGTAACAGTCCATGCACATCAGACAGACAGCTTTCTTCCTGGGTTTGCTAACAGAAACAGCGGTTGCTCGCAAATCACAGAGAACAGAAATAATCCCTACCTTTTTAAACATCAAAAATTGTAAAGCTTCACAGCTGCACTGTTCTGAAATTGAATTGAATGACTTGACTTGCCAAAACCTGAGATCAGAGTTCCAGGTCTTTCATGCCACAGCTGAAAGTATCAATAGCGCTCAAAGAGGAGCACAGAGCTGCCTTTCAAACACCGATTGTGGCTTTAGAGGCAACTATTGGGTCTTATCCTTCTAGCACAGTAGCCTCGATTCAAAGTGGGTGTGGGAGTAAAGCAAACTGTTTTTCAGCGTGAACATTTTGTTATTTAAAGGACTGTTTTTTCTTTCTGAAGCTATATCTAAAGCCAGTTAAGGAATCTGTATTTCAATTAGTGTTTGAATTTAAAATATAAAGCATTTGAGTTTTTTTAAGTAGGAGAGCAGTGGTGTATTTTCTCTGCAAGCAATGCAGCAATGATTCAAAAGCAATATTCTTGCAAGCACAGACTTGCTCATACAGAAAAGCTTTGGGGATGAAGCATTAAATTCCCAGAAATTGCTTTCCCCATTGATTGAGAGGGTCCCAGGCCTGCTGACTTCTGATGCTGTAGGACCACGTTTGCTCAACCAGAACATCTCTCTGCTTAGACACAAATCTCTTGCCTTCACACGTTGCCCCAGTACGTGAAATGTCTCAGCAGCTCAATGTCAATTATTTATTTATCCCCCTAATGCCCTTTTGAGTTCTGGCACTGTTACTTGCCTAACTTTTGCAGAAGAGAATACCAAAGCATAGTAAATCTAAATAACCTGTTAGCTTCTATTTTACTTGTTGGTCATTGTTTTATTCATTACTGGTAAAAAAAAATTTCATTAACAGTGGAATAACTGATTCCAGCATTACAGCATTAAGATCAGAGGTGATTTTTTTTTGCAAGCAAGAGGATGTTAGCTTGTTACTCACCACGCTCTCTCTTCAGTCAAGCTGAGCAGGAGAGTTCAGTTATGCTCAGAGAGGCATTTCCAGTCTCTCACAGAACAAGGAGACAACCTGTGGGACTCTAACGGGAAAGGAAAGACTAGATTTGTACATATATATGCACATATATATAATATACATATAAACATACACACATATATACATATATCATATATTTAGGTAGATAGATGGCTATATTTATGTCGATAGATGTAAATATGTAGAAACAATAACTGCTGTAAAATGAACTGTTTTCAAAGCACATCATTCTGGTCCTGAAAACCCTGGAATCTTTTTTCAAATGACAAATACATCCTCTTCCTGCCTATCCTGGACCTCAGCTGCAAAACGCAGAACCACTTTGTGTCATGGCAGAGAAAAGAAAAAGGAAAACGAAGCCAAGACAATGAAAAAAATTAAATCCCCTCTGCTAATGTTGCCAGCACTTTCTGAATGAACTCTGTTGTGTCTGTGTCTGATGTTCACCTAAAAACCAGCGTAGATAGTCCAAAAACTCAAGGTCTATTCAAAATGGTCTGATTATGTTGGCACCAAACCAGAAACAACCCAAACCCCTGAGCTGTGTGCCCCTTCTGTCCAAACCTTCATTTCAATTTTCCTGATATCTGGTCATTGTATTCAGAATGCCCCAAGCAAGATGCTGCACCCGAGTTTCCTGCACTTTTGCAGTGTTTCGAAAGCAGGATCCAAATTTAGCATCTTGAGCCCACTTAGACAGTGAATGACTTAAAGAAGAGGAAAAAAAAAAAAAAGAAAAAAAAAGAGCAAACCTGCTGCTTATTTTACATTCTCAAGCTTCTTTGAATCTGTACAAATGCTAGGAACCAGCCAGACAACAGATGCATCAGGAAATTAGCTTGTCTCTTCCAAGAGCACACATTAAAATGAAGAAAGAGATGAAGATCAGGAGACCTGATGCCCTTCGGGGACTGTTGCTGGAAGCTTTGCCTTCAGGTGATAAAGGGGGAGGTGGTTAATCCAGGGCAGACACGGGCAGATAGCATTGCTGTACTTGTACCATTCTGTACAACATTAGTCCAGACAGGAGTCTATTAACAGTGTCTGATGGAAGCAATTGTATTATTTATTAAACTGACAAGATCAATTGGCTGCTTTGTACCAGTATAAAGAGAACTATTGTACTTTCATGTCCTTTTAAACACAGAGAATAAAGCGCTCCCCAGGGTGCTTTCATGGGCTGCCTTCGATTAAGAGTTCTTAGAACATTTGATATTGTCAGAGATCAGCTTGCCAGATCCCCAACTGGATTTGCAGCCCTTACAAAAGAAGGGAAGATGGTAGCAATTATAATTAAAAGTGAGCTGAGAAGGAAGGACCTTACCTGACTTAGAGGAGTGCTTTTACTCACTCTTCCCACAGACTAGGCTCTCAGACCTGAGGGAGACTGACCTGCTTTTATAGCACCAGCAGCAATGTCAGGAGTAGCGTCATGGCACCGGTAGCTGAAAATGGGATGTTAATTCTCTTCTTCACCTGGAAAACGTGGGGGGAGAGGAAGACGGCATGAGTAATTTTTAATAGGGCCTAATTCTGACAGGCCCTATTATTGCGTAAATTACCAGCAGGTTTTAAGATGAGCTGTGCAATGTGTCTCTATGTTCTCAGGTGTGGGAGATGAGGGCAGGGGGAAGGCTTTTTCATGACGCCTCTGACTGATAAAGCACTTGGCTATTGTAGCACTCTCGTTATTACCTTTCATCCCAGGAGCTGAGAGCAGCTCAGATGCAGCATGGAACGTATGCCAGACACAAATATTTAGGAACCGGTGCCACTGTGTAGTTAAAGGCCTTTGACTCTACAGTTTCTTTCTCAAGGGAAAAGCCCAAGTCCATTGCTATTTAGGACACGATGCTAACGAGGTGTGTTAACACAAAACTTTACCTGCAGGGTGTTTTGGGCAGTACATCCAGAGGATGCAATTTTATAAACTACACAATAAACAGTTTCAGTTAATTCAGAGTGGATAAATATGCTAACGTTGTGGCATACTTAATAAATCAGTAGCAATGCTCTCTCAGAGCAGATATTTATGGGCAGTTGTGGAATTTTCCAAAAATCTGAATGCCCCTTTTACTACGTGCTCCTAAACAGAGGTGTGCACTGACTGCACTGAAGCCAGGCGCCAGCTTGGAGGGGGGAACAAATTTTTCATGGGTACCAAAGCAGGATTGTTGTTATTGTGTCATGATAAGCCACATTTGTCTGTTTGTCACCCTAGAACTGAAACCTCAAATATTCATATTCAAATGCAGTTGTTTCCTTTTCAGTTGGGTTTTGCCTGGTCCTTGCTATTAATACAGAATATACATACATTTCATGCTGAAATCTGTGCAACCCAGTGTTCCCAGTTAATTGCTGCCCAAAACAGTTTCAGGACCAGAGGCAGATGACAGCTACATGACATTGGCTTCTGTTCAGTTCCCTGCTCTTCTTTATTCCCCAATTTCTTGCCTATGCCACTTGGGTGTGCAAGCCTTTGCTAGCTCCAGGCCAGCCAGCTTCAGTTTTGAGAGAGATCTTAAAAAAATATTCAAATTTTCTCGTATTTTACTTCTGAAACGTTAATCTGCAATCTGCTGCTGCTTTATCTCTGTTGAACCTAATAAATCCCAAAATTAGAGCTCAGCATCAGGCCGTGCAACTCTTAGCATACCGACATAAACCAGCAAAGTCTGTGCCCCACCTTCCGGCTGCCGAACAGCACTGCACGGAAATCATCCGTCAAAGGCTTGGTCGTCAGAAAAATTAGTACCTTTAGGTATGCAGTGCCAATTGTTACGACTTGTCAAAATACTGCTCTTTCTTGGCTGGTGAAATAAAAGGTGGCTAAAAACGTATTAAGAACAGCATCCTATGCACCCACAGTGGAGATCTGCAATGCAGAACGATGGGTATTGTTCCCAAATTCAAATCTGTGGGCCTGTTACATTTTTTACAAGCTGATTTCCCAGATGCCACAACATCACACCATGAAGTCAGTGCTCAAAAGCACAGGAGGAGAAAAAGCTCAAATTTTCCTGCTGCAAAACCAGAATTCCCCTCCTAGGTTTGGGTACTTGATCCCGTCAGGAAGCTACATTGCTAAAGTGCTCTATAACTGCATTACTATTGCTAGATCATTCATTGTGACAAGAAGACAACAGGGAAGATATTGAACAGTGGAAAGAGATGGCAAGGAATTACCTGTAGAAATGAAAGGAAGGAAGAGCAAGGTAAATATTTGTGGCAAGGAAAGAGGACAAAGAACACAGGCAAGCACTCAGACTTGGCCATCACCAGTCAGTGCCCATGTTCCCAGGCCTACAATTCCCCTAGATTTGGGGACAGTCAGTGCAGACAGGCACTGCAGTGCAGTCAACTACATAAGTTCTCGTTCACCTTTAAAGTATCTATCAAGAGATGATTTATTAGTTTTCTTACAAATTGCATTCAGAAAAAGAATCCGTAAGCCTACCATTTTACGTGTAAAATTGACAGGAAGAGCTGACCTGGCCTGCAGGAGTAGCCAAATGTGCTCACAAGATGCTCCTGATGTCTTTAGCCATCCTGTGATCCTAGCCTGCACAGAGAAATAAGCATATTTCAGAGAAACAGCTGTGTGAGGGTACAGCTTAGTTTACCCTGCTGTGGGTCGTTAGAGTCTCAACACAGTGACAAATGTGTCGCTCCCTGTAAGTTATAGTTACATCTTATAGGTAGATAACTCTGGAAAATACCCATCCAAGAATACAGTGGTCCATGGGGATCACAGGAACCTTTTGCTTATCACAAGCTTTTCTCAGGAGTCCCTCCTTTTCTGTTGTACTGTTCTGTTGCTGTTCTGTCGGTACAGACAATTTCAGGAAATCTGTAGGACTTGCTTTTGAGATATCAAAAAAAAATATCACATACAAACACTATTCTTTTTAAGAGGCAAAACATCAAAGCTTTCAATGTCCTTTCCGATGTGGCTATATTCCAAGAGACACATCCTAGTAAAGCAGTTTAAGGTGAGTTTTTTTTTTTATTCTATCATCACTCATGAGTTTTCGTTCACAACATCATTCTTTCATTGCCCAGCTGTAGTCTAAGAGCAGCAGGGTTTTTTTTCCACCTCTTACACAAGAGCAATGGTGGCAAACTGAGAATACTTTCATGGAAAAACACCTCCATTTACAACAGAAAGTGCCTGCGTCACTAAGGGAACTCTTACTTGTTTGGGCATTTATGTCTTTCTGGGACCAGTATTTCCTGGTATAGGAAACTTCCTGGATATAATCTTCTAAGCTGTAATTAACAGAAGACAAGTTAAAGCAGATATTGTGTAATGATCTGACAGTGAGTGTAGCAACGTTCTGCTTAACAGCTCAGGATATAGCTCTAAAGTATATGTTTTATAGGATCATATTTAAATTACTAATTATTATAAATGAGAGCAAACAGAATCTCAGGGGTATACTTACCCCTCAGGGGTCCTCAAAAATCCAAATCTGTGCTGGGTGTTTATGTCTGCTTGTTGCAAACTCAAACACAAATGCATAGGAAAATATACCAAAGTCAAATATTTTTTTGCAATCTTGATTTGCCTTCCATGACTCAGTGATTCTTGTTTGATTCCATTTTTCCCCACAGGATTTTTTCTTGCTTGTGGCACTAAATATGCTTTACAATATTCAGATGTTTGTCTCCATTTTTCAACAGGCCATCATTGTGCTTGACTATTTCCAATTTACCTCTGAATACAGAGAGCTTAACTTTCTTACTGTCCCTTCTGCCATGCTTACTCTACAATTTTTAGGACTCTTGTAGGAACTTATTAAAAGTACAAACCCCTGGGAATGCCCTGCCAACTCAGGACCTTACAGTGATGGAGAATACCTGTTTTTCTGCACTGAACACCTACCATAGAATACTTTTTTGTTCTTTTTCCAGTGCTGCCAGGACAGGATCAATGAGAACTTATCACATGGCCAGTCTCTTGTGCTTAATTGTGTGCATATCGATGTGCACGGTCAGAAGAACTGAGCAAGCCTGACTTCAGCTCTTGGGTATTGGATTTAGAAAACATTTTGAATAGGCCTCTGATTTTCCTACTGTCAGCAAGGATCTCTAGTGTGTTCATGTTTCACAGGAGCAAGGCACAGAGAATGTGGACAATGTTCATGCTTAGTCTTCAGTCAAGTACTTTAATCTATCAGCAGGAAAATGCTTTCCCTTCCAGCAGGCCTCAGAAATCTCTCAAATAGCAACTGAGCCATATAGTACCTCATGCAAGTTTACATGTAAAAGCTGGGAGATGGGCAGGCAGATGACAGCTCTGGGTGAAGCCAAAACAGCTGCAGGCACATGAAGGGAATTCAAGCCCCCAAAGAATTAACCATTAAAGTTAAATTGGATTTTGCCTCTGAATTCACAGACCAATGTAAATATATCATCACTAATAATGCGGACAGTAGACTCAAATTAGAATATCATCATTAAATAGTTGGGTTTTGTATGTTTGTTTGTTTTTGTTTTGAAATCTGTGCCTTACCCAAATAGAACTTTCTGCCTGCCAAAAGGGCTAGAAAAAAACACGTTTTGCTCTTTCTCCACTTATAACTTTTTTTATTCCTTTTTCTTGGGGTCTTATGAGGTCTCTCTTTCAGGGGATTTATTTTCAGTGTCAGGACCCAAAAAGTAAAAGCAGATAAAGAAGGGCCATGAGCAGAAAGAAAAGCATGCCTTACCCTTGTTTCCTAAACCAACAGCCCGTGCCATGCCAAAGCCAGAAAGCATTGACTATAAACAAAAAGCACCTTCTCAGATTCCCATAGTGAGTCTGGCTTTCAGTATCCCCTGACAGTGTGATGCTTCCTGCCAAAAGAGCCCTTGTGTAAGGAAAGCAGAAGCAGCAAGCTAAACTAAGCTGCAGAAAATGCTTTCTAGGCAATGATAGCATTACCCGATTTATTCATAGCTCTGCTGAAGTGCTGCCTATAAAACCCACTGCAGTGATTTATTCTGCTCTCATTTCAGCATTGTCAAGAACCCTGCCTTCCTGCTACAAATCTGCCTCCCTTTGCTCACAGAATAACCCAAACAAATACAGAAACCTTTACACTAATAAATTCTACATCGCATTTAGGTATATAGGTTAAACCTGATGTATATCTAAGCTACCTTCTGCAGCAGCAAATGCCAAAGCTGAGATAGTTCTGCCAGTAGATGTCACCAGGAGCAGAGAAAAGCACCGTGGCAGGTCCCAGCTGTCCCACCTGTGTGCCAAAAGGCACTGCGATGATCTGAAGGGAGGTTTGGGAAGGAACTTGAGTAGGAGGTTGCCAGCGCAAACATGATTCATCAGCATTTCTGCTTTCTGACCTGGTGGGTGCAGTGTTGGAGGAAGACACGCATGACGCACCGCTGCACTTTGTACAGCAATGCAAAATGGTTTCATGCAAACCTGTTCCTCAGGCCGAGCCTCCATACGTACGTTTACTAAGGAAGAGCACAGGGAGATTCCAAGTTAGAAGTTCCCAAATCCCTGTCACCTGCAACCTTTGACCCCAAGGATTATTCAAATTGTCTGTCACAATCATTCCTTTGGATAAGGAAGAGGTAATCCCTGAACTGATTCTCCTCACCCCTGCTGTAAGCAGAATCTAGGAACATGAAGAGGGCTTCTGATGGAGTGCTAATCAGGCTGTGTAGTGTCAGGATGGGATGTCAGGATGTTTAAAAAATGAACATTCCTATAAGAAGGATGTTTATTTAAAAAAAAAAAAGAATCTGAATACCCTTGAAAAGCAACCCTCCCCCATTTCCTTCTTTCCTTCCATCTCTGCACAAAAATGTCTCCCTCTTATCCAGCTTAGTTCTCCTGAGGGCAGGAGGGGAAGGGGGTGTAATTTTGCTGGGTTCTTTTGGTTCTCCTTAAAGGAGGTGATCCTTCATCAATATTCTCTTCCAGATGACCACATTCATTCTGGGACTTTTCCCAGATTTGGGTGTTTTGGCAGGAGAGAACACTAAGGCCTCTGCCACACATATTTCTAGAGCTGGTCTTGGCCAGAAAGTGTCAATGGGATTGCTTGGCATGGCCATGGCACTCAGAACAGTCAATAAGTCTCAAAACACATCCAAACAAATTACTGTAAGTACCACAGTGTTCTCGGACTGATTAGTGACTTGGGCACTGAGGTCTAATAAATGAAGTGAGACTAAAATAGTTTCCATGTTACTGAAAGGGGAATTCTAGATCTAAAGACAGATCAAAGTTCTCTTGTGCAATGGGGAGAGAACACAATTATTTTTCCTTAGGTTGATTTCTAAAAAGGCAGAGGATGCACAGCCAGTACTGACTTCAGTTAGAGCTCTGGTTTCAGAGCATGTCTCCATGTGAAAAAAGAACTTGGTTGTAGCAAACATATATAAATGGCACAAGCTACTTGGGTACCAGCAAAGACAGTAGGGCACTCCAGGGTACTCCAGCTAAACCTCACTCTCAGTATTTAGAGCCTGAGAATAGTCTGTGATTTCCTGTACTTTAGTACGTGGGCCTAACACCCACCTAGAGCAAAGCACAGTAAAACAACAAACATAAACCAACCAGGTAACAACTAACCTTTTTTTTTTTTTTTCCTGCTTCTTCTCATTCCTGTATCCATCTACAATAAATCAGGTAACCCACCATCTTCAGCAAAACCTCTGAGATGCTGAGAGAACAACAGATGCCCATCTTTTTGGGTATCTTCCTTAAGCTTTTGATTTCTGTAGGAGCTATGAAGTTCTCGTTTTCCCCATGGTTGCAAAAAGGGAAATTTCCTAGGGACAACCTAAGTGGTTCAAAATATCTTCATGTGCAATGCTATTTTCATATGGCAAAGAAACTACCATTCAACATAACCTAACTTCGTCTTCTTCCATTTGGAAAGTTACTAATCCTCCCATAAAATCCTTGGTGAAGCTAAATCCTTTATAGAGTTCTTTAAAAAGAGTAATGGCAAAATATCAGAGAACAGCAATAAGGGATTTGGGAGAAAGCGTTTCCCCTGTAGATGCACACACCACTTAGCGAGAACTACTTTTAGGCTGCACTTACGAGACTCCAGACCACATATCATCACCTGTATGATTCACATACCAAAAAAGTAAAAATTAAAAAAAATATTTTTTCATCAGTGGGTGAAATTCAAATATGATGTGTTTAGATGAGATGCAAACGTTACACAAGAGAGAACAGCAGCTGTACTAAACAGTCTAAGGAATATAAGGTTGTGTTATGCTTTTTTTATATCAGAATAGGCAAAAAAATCATACTGAAAATGCAAAGGTAACACTCAAAGTTTACAAGCCAACTACTCTCTGGGAAACATACATATTTCATCTTGTGTGTTGCTTTCATCCAAAGCATCCTTCTGAAAAAGTATGCTGAATCTTTTATTTTGCTAGATCTTACTTATTACTTTCTGGTACTATAAAAATGTGTATAAGAATTTTCTCCCATAATCCTTAGGGAAAAAAAAAAGAAAAAAAGATGAGAAGCTGAATAAAAGATCTGTGACAAGTGAAACCTCATAAGTGTAGTTGATCAAAAGACATTTTTTCCATGAAAGTTTCTCTTCATCAGAATTTAAGTTTCAATGGAAAACTTCAAATATGGATTTAGAAAAAAACAAAAACAAACTACAAAAGAAAAAAAAGCAAGGCCTATGGCAAATACAAAAATAAGCAAAGAATTTTCACAAAGAAAGCACCATTTACTTTTCCCATTTAGTTTTCTGAGTTAAATATGTGGAATGTACATGGAGCAGAGTAACAGCAAGCTAGCCGGAAGGAAAAGAGAGAATAAATAAACCAGTGCTAGTGTGTCTAGTATTTATAAGGAAATTCTCTTCAGAAACACAGCCTGCATCACTGATAAAATTCCTATTCAAAAGCCAGCTAGCTTGCACAGCCTAATTGATATATGCCATTTTTTTTTGTGTAATATGAAAGGTTCATTTTTCTTCAATGGGCAGCAATCTCTGCTTTGGAAGCAACACTATTTAGTAAAGCAGGATGTGAAATCTGCCAGATTTTGACCAGAATAATAGCTGTCCTTGCAAAACTTGCACCCTGGCTCTAGATTTCACACAAGATTCCTTTCTTCTTTCTTTCCACTGCAGACATCAGCAGCAAAGTATTGCTCTTCAGTACATTTAGCACATGGTGGCAGGCTTAGCTGCGGGGATCAATTCTTCTTTGCTCTGAACTGATTCTCCTGTTTCTGAATGCAGCAGCTCATTCAGAATTCAATTCCTTGTATTTCACAGCAGCACAAGTTCACCCACACTTTTTACAGCTTCAAAAAGCAATTAGGCAAACTGAGGACAGAAAAATCCATCTGAGGTCCCAGTTCAAGCTCAAGCAGCAGCAACACTACAGTGCACAGGTTGCTAGGAAGTTGTACTAATGGACTGCCTGGTTTGCTTTCCCTGTTCTTTTAATTTCCTCTGATCTGGACACTGTAAGAGGCTATATGGACCTCTGGTCTGCCTCATCATGGCTTTCAGACATTACATTGCTATCCAGAGTAACCTTCCATATGGGAATTGATGTAAGACACCCCAGCAATAAGAGCTTTTTCTCCATTTAAGATGGGTTTTCACAGAAGAATGAATGCAGTAAAGATATCAAAAGAGTAATGTTTTACGAACATATTAAAAAGGTACATTATTAAGGCTAAAACCTCCCTCACCTTCATGTGAATATGCTTGCAGAGTTCCAAATCCACATCGCAGACTAAGATCTCCTTCCCCATTCCTGCTTTAGTTTTCCTCCAAATTCTGGTTATATTTTCCCTTTTCAGCAGCTCATTCACTGCAAAAGCAAGCAGAGGTTGGTTGGTCCTAGGTTCCCCACACTGAAGATCCCAGTGCTGTTATATATGAATAGCATCAGGGGATATGAACTGCTTCAGGGGGTAGTGTGAAGGAAAAACAAAGATACCTTTGAAATAAAAGACAAACCCAAAACATTTAAGTAAATATTAGAATTAGAGGGATTTTTTTTCAAACTCATATTTGGATCTAAATGTCCAGACTTGCCTCTTTGCCTTTTGCACAGAATAATCTCCAAGTATGTATTTATTTATTATTAATGCATATTTAGGTTGGGCAGTTATTCCACGTCACAAGTCCTCTATATTATTGTGAAAAGCAGTTCTTATAGGCCAGTATTGAGAGATCTAAAAAGCAAGCTCATTGAGATTCAGGTTGTCCCATTTTTCTACAATGAATACATCTTGTTTGAATGCTGCTCACAGACGGTGTGGAGCAGTATATTTTGCAGACGATGGAAACAGACAAAAACCAGCTGAGGAAAAGGGAAGATCCAACTGCTTCCAGTGGGAAGGTTTCTACACACTCATCCTCCAGCTGTTGCCAATATTCAAGGAATATCTGTACACGCTAGTGTGAAGCTTAGGGCCTTACTGCACAGATAAGATATAGAGATCATTTTTAAAAGCTTCTAAGATACCTTCAAGAGCAGTCGGGAAACAAGCACAGGGGCGTTATCAAGAAGGCTCTCAGCCAGCAAATTCTCCTAAATAGCCCAGAGCTTTATTGAACAGCTTGCACTGGAAGATCAAGGAATCAGGACGATCTATGAAGCAATCTTAATGCTGATTTAGTAATTGCCCGCGAATACAACTCATCCTCGACTAGATGAGACCCGGGGGACTGAAGTCCCGTCAGCTCCCCAAAACAGGTCATGAATGGAGTTTTAAGTGATGCCGACACTGCGCGTGGATTCCTCTCCAGGGAATAATTTTTTGCCACATTGCCACAGGAAGAATCCATCACCTGGTAATTTTATTCCATTTGCAAAGCAGTGAGCAACTTCTGCAAACAGCAGCTAAATTAACCTTAGAAAAGCAAAGCCAGTCTCAGTTCAGTATGAGGCAGCATTTTACCATGGGGACTTAAACACCGTGGCTCCACGTACACAGAGAGCTGAGCCTTCTGACAAACTCAGATATGCGGCATCCTGAGCCAATATAGTCAACAGTTTGCCTAAAACTCAGGTTTCACGGGCTGAGCTCTGGCCCTTTGGGAATACTAAACTTAGGCTGAAATCTTACCATTTCCAACATAACGCGTGGATGCTCAAAGACTCGTTCCTGTTCAAGAATGTCTCCCAGACCTGCTGTAGTCACATGAAAGCATGCCCCCAAATCCACAAGTACATGGATGGACTATTCTACCAGGCACTGAACTTGTCCTATAAATGCCCCAGTCTCCCCAGTCGCTTCCAGGGATTTTTCTGAACTCTGACACTTCTTTTGGTCTGCTCCCCTCTGGCTTTCTATCTATGGCCAAGCACTCTTTCTTCATCTACATATTCAAAGCACAAAGCTAAAATTGCACAAACGAATCACTTCTAAAACTCCTCGTTGTGGATGTGTGAAGCATGCCTCCACTGAGAAACAGCAGACCGTGGTTCATTTCAGCAGCATGGGCAGACAAATCCGCTTAGTGTGTCCAGAGAAACTGGGGGCTGCCCTCCACAAAGAGCCCGGAGCACTTGCTGGAGGCGCAACGTGTCCCCTGGTGCCTACGCTGTGCTGGTGGTATATCTGCAGCCTCATTGCAATAGGCAGGCAAGGGAGAAGACGACAGAACGTGCTCCACGTAAATTTAGCCAGCACGTCCTCATCTCTAATTACTTTAAGTGGTTGACAGGATATAATTGACGTGGCGACTTACTCTGTCTCCTGATACTGACATTTTTAGAGCTGTGCTTGCTGACTAGGAGAGAAAAAATGTTAGGAGTCCAAAATGACCTGCTATTTGCACGGGCTGGACGGATGCTCCATGTAGCAATAGGCTTGAAGACCAGAGGACAACCTAACACCTCCATGGCATGCCCGTAGGGGCACAGCCAGGCATAAATTGCCTAACACTGTATGCCAAAGTATCAAATATGCAGCAATTTAAAGTGGAAAATAGAACTTCCCTCAGTTCTGTGTGTGGACTTAAGATGTATTTTTGTAAAGTATAAAATGAGTGTTTAAAAAGTAGATCTTAAGCCCTTTAAATCAATATCCACACCTTCTTATCCACCCAACTACACAGCTGTGAGGCTGCCAGCACACTGCAGCCAGGCCAGGGGGCAAGGAGCATGCATCGACCGTACAGAACAGGCATGCCCATGCCCTAACCGTATTCCCAAATGCTCCAAAACCTTTGGTCTGGCATTATTTCTCTAAAATTTCTCAATATACTCCAGATTGGATCAAGATTAAACATATCAGCATGTTGGAATGAATTCTGGAGGTAGAGAGGAAGGGAAGCAAGGAATGTTTAAGGAGTTGCCTTCCATCCCTCTTCCCAGATAAAGCTGGAACGCTGAGCAGCCCAACCCACTTAATTGTATCTAACCCATGATACACACTCCCTTCACACATTTCTCAGGGAAACAAAAACAAACAGAAAACCGAGCATTCCAAATCAGTAAGAGAAACTCAGAATTTTGCTAAACAGGAAGCACCACATCATTATTATGATTTCAACTCAACTATTCATAAGAATCCAGTGAGCCAATTTTAGAAGCAGAAGAACCAACCAAAGGACCTCAGAAGAGATCAAAAATCTGATGATGAACCTTGAACATAACATAACTTCGAGCATGAAAAATTAACCAATATAACTGATTATATTCAAAGTACATGTGGGTGGAATTTAAGTGGGTTGTTAGCAACTTCAGTGCAGAAATCAGATTAAGCATGGGAGAAGCTCCAATGCGTGATTATCATGTGATAATTACTCAACATTTTGACAGAGCCCAAGGCTCCACTCAGCCCAGCCCTTGACAATGAGAAGGCAGCCTAAGCCCGTGAGTATGAAACTACCACTTCTGTTCATCCTCGAGCAGTTCCTTTAGGGGAAGTCCATGAGCTTCCGCTGAAACCCCAGGGGACCAGAAGCAAGGTCCAGACCCCTGGAGAAGACAACAGTAAATCAGCTGCAGTGCAAATCTGTTTCGATAACCTTTTGGAACCGGGTCACCACCAATCATTCGCATATAGGGAGTTCTTAGAGAAACCTGTCTGGTCCTGGCATCCATTTGATCTGCTCTTCATGCTGTTACCACAGCAACTGGTGCTTGAATGAAAATCTGTTAGCAAGCTGGATCTACAGACTGCCCCATCACATCACAAGGTAGCAAAAGTGGAAGCTTGAGGCAGGCCTGGGAGGCATTTATCTGCATGTTTACTACACGGGTTTTCAGCTTTGTTTTCCATTTGTTCTTTTTCTTTTGACAGAATAAGCATCAGCACACCAATTTTTCTCTATCAAAAAGTACTCTGTAGGTCAATCACAGAAATGAAGTCTTTTTGTTTGGCCTGCTGTGCAGTCTAAATAGCTCAAAATTTTTGGTATTTGCATTAGGTTTCCATATCTCATGGAAATTGAACATTTATATTCTGTAAACACTACTGCTGAGAGATGTAATGGTAGCCACATACCTTCGCAGAAATAAAAATGCTTTTACAAAATTATAAAAAATCTAATTACATGTTCCCCAAGGGATTCAGATTTGTCTTGTCGAATTTGACCCAAATTTATTTTTTTAGGGAATGCAGACATGGTATTCCAGTTCCTTGCAGGATATTTTCATATCTGGAAATGCAGATTCTGAGACGCACTTCATTTTGAGGGAGGGAGGGAAAGTGTGTGTTTACATTAGAGAATATTACATGAACTGACGTAACCTGTGCTATTCTCCCAGTTGACTTACTGAACTGCTCTGGAATATGCTTTATTTCTGTCTCTGTGACCGGGCAGAAACATTAGAACTAAATTTGAACTCTCAGTCTTTGCCCTGAGGAGCAGAACAAATGAAGAATAGCTTTGGCCCAGTACTCAAGCCGTACCGAGATGCAACACCTAAGCATCATGCTTAACCCAAAGAGGGAAAGGTGAATTAGTGACTGTGGACAGGTGAGGGGGCGAGGGGATGCTGGGGTCAGCACTAGTCCACACTACCCACATCTTTAGCTTTTGAAATCAATGCTGAATTTTTCCAGTAGGAAAGGGGAAAGGTAACACAGCTATGCCTTTGATATTTTCCCCCATTACTCAAAATCTAGAAGTGGGACTACCATTGTTTAAAATCTTCTGTGTCACAGGTATTATTTCTTTCAAAGACAGATGTTGGGGGAGAGAGTGAGAGTCCAACAGAGAAAGAAAAAAAAGAGAAAGAGATTAAAGCATACCATTGTGAGAGGTGAGAATACATAAAATAACTAAGCCTGAAATCACAGAATAGTTGGGGTTGGAAGGGACCTCTGGACATAACCTTGTCCAACTCTCTGCTCCAGAAGAGCCACCTATAACTGCTTGCCCAGGACCATGTCCAGGTGGCTTTTGGAGACTTCCAAGGAGGCAGATCCCACAGCCTCTCTGGGCAGCCTGTGCCAGTGCTCACAGTTTAAAAAAAAAAAAAAGTTTCCCAATAGGAGGTTTAGTCAGAACCTCTCGTGTTTCAGCTTATGCCCATTGTCTCTTTTGACCTGTCAAAAACACTGCTAATTCATTGTGCAATTAAGCAATTTCCTCATGCTCTCAATTCCTCTGGGTGACAATTTTCATTGCTCTGATTGCTTCATCACGACAAATACAGAACAGCTACTTCTAGCTTCTATTGTAATAAAGCCATATTTGGTAGAAAAAAGCTTATATCTGATTTGAAATACATAGGAAATGGGACCTGTATTTAAAGATAAAGATGAAGGACTGGAGAAGCATGTTTCAGTAAAACTACACTACTGCATAATTTGCCCACTAATTTCTTGCAATCAAAAGAACTAGAAAAAAAATTTCATTCACACACAAAAATCTTCCCAAATATTATTTTTACCACATGAATACATAAAAAACAAACAAAAAAACCAAACCCACAACCTATTAATTTCTTATGAATCAAATTTCTTCCCATTGGCTATTTGAAATTAGACACAAAAGCTGCATTAAGTAGATTTATGTCTTGGGAAAAGTCTTCAGAGGGACTTGTTTTGTTTTAAGGTTTCTGGTTCTTGATGTTAGGCTGGTGACCTCTCTCACCCAGTTTTTTCTGCTCCATCGCTGGCTGATCAGAGGTGAAAAGAGGAAGCTATTTAGAGCAATCGCCATAATTTACTCAATCAATAGCAGAACAGCTACCCATAAACATCTCTTGCACAAAGTTCCCTGTGAACACATTGGCATGCTTAGTAGCTAAACTTTGCCTTCCTCAAACACTCTTATGAAAAAACAACTAATCATTAGCACCAAATATAGTAGAAAACACATTTTTAAAGGCCAAGAAAGCTAAACTGACCTGGAAATTTTTATTACAGGAAGTGTTTGAGAATTGTTTTGTCCTTCTGAGAACACCGAGGTCAGAGGCCCAAGATATAAGTTCTGTCCAAAGACAAGTCTGAGCCTTGCCTTCAGAATTTGATCTGAATTTTGAAAATACTAATCAGCAAAACCTAACGTGGATCATCTCTGTGAAATGGATATATTGCAACTAGAAGAAACAACCCAGTAGGAAGATATGAGGCATGCACTATGCAAAGAAGCCCAAATTCTGAGAGAAAATTAGAGACTTTTCATGATCCTTGTTGAAACAATCCCATAAAGGCAACTAAGCTTTTCACTGATCTCAGTCAGGTAAAAGCTATTGAAGCAACTAAGGAAGGAATTAAGTAATTAAGGAAGAAAACTCCAAACCTTAATTTGATACTTTACTTCTAGTGATTCATTTAATAATATATGTATATATATTGAATATCTGATTTGGAAAAGCAACATGCCTGTCATACCATGACTGTCTCTCTTCCTCAGCAGTAAATCACTACCTTGGTGAGGGCAGAGGACAATTATTCCCTTGTCTGCTAACAAGTACCATGTTTGTTCTCACCTTTCTCCAGTGACTTCACTTCATTTTTCCTTAGCTAGGTTAACAACAACATTCACAGCTCCTGTCTCCAGGCCAAGCAATTGTTTTAAGGGCTCCAAAGTCGTTTGACTGCTGATGTTGACAGGAAGGCGAACATTTCTGAGCTGATCAGGGCTTTATTTTAAGACGTCTTGGTCCCTCTTACTTCCTCCCATCATACTGCCTAGAAAGACTGCCAATGGCTATGCTTACAAGACTCCCCGTTTCAAGCTCATACTAGCATTTCACAGGAAGGCTCCCAGGAAGTTTTGAGTTTGTCCCATATTAGAGAGACCCAATCTTTCACATTGCAACCAATTCTAACAGAGGCAGGATCACAGTCTCAACTTCTCCCTGCACACTCCTGCTAAGATCATAGTGCCTTCCGTTCTCTCAAAGTCAGCCGTTGAGATAAACCATATGAATAAAAAACCCAGTCCTGCCTGCAGTGTACTGCGTGCTTGTATTCCAGATGAGTTCCTGTTACAATCCTGGTGGATGCCATTGTCTTACTCCAGATATTGATCTGGTGCAGCAAGAATAAGGCACGTAAACTTCTGGTCTGTATTAATGTGTACTGTAACTCTTGGCACCATATCAGCTGACATTGCTCTACACCATGTTTTAAATCAATTACCTGAAGTAATAATTGTTTGTTATCAGTATGGGGAATTTCGTAAACGAGACATACTTGATAAATCAATGCACAGATAAATCCAGACATCATAAAGTAATTTACATGAATTTACTAAAATGAGACTACTGGAATTATAATCTTTCAAATACATCAAACTAATATTACCATTTTTTGCAGCTTGCTATGTTAAATACATCTCTGTCCATTTTGATCTTTAGACCTTTGCTTCTGGTGAAATGATTAGGTATTATAATGAAACTAAGCTGTAAAAGCCAGATTTATCTTTCTTCCAGTTTTATCTTAATAGAGCCAGTGAAATCAAAATATGAATTATGCTGCTATATCAGCTGAACAGTTTACGTGATGTACCTCTGCTCCTGCATATTTGAAATTTATTTATTTTTCAACAATAGGCTTCACTCCCCCACTCACTTGTAAACAAGAGCTCCTGGAGCAGCACTGAGCCCAGTTCTGCTTTCTCACCAGCTACATCTGTTTTCTTTTCTGTGAATTCATTGCTGGTTTACATCATCGTAAACTGGGTCAGAAACAACCCTAGCAACTGCTCATTCGAGCTAGTGAAACATATGAAGAGTGGCTGCAATGACAGAGCAGTAATAATGCGTCTCACCTTTAGTCAATTAAATTTAGGCCACGCAGAACTGTAAGTGGAAAATTTTGGCAGAGTGACTGGCAAATCATGGCAGATCTAACAAAGCTAAAGTCATTTAAATTCATCTTCCCTGTGAACTTTAGTCCAAGGCTGTAAAAAACCCAACTGAATACCACAAAAACTCGAGCGAGGATCGCTGATACAGACACTTCCCGTTACCTCACGATGACTTGCAGAAAATCTGTCTTATCAATGTAAGGCATTCATCCTTTGTGTTGCAATCACAGCTCACCTCACGGGAAAACAACCAACATAGTAATGTGCATTTGCTAAACTTGTGTACCAAAGACAGATATTAGAGGAGCCCAAACATGTTTTCATAAGCTACAGAAGAGGACAACTATTTCCACCGGAGGGGATAGGAGAATTTGGAATGTGCTTTTGGATATAGGAGTGCCCTTTGAGAACTATGGAATATATCTTCAAATGAAAACCATAAATTAAGCATAATTACTATTTCTGGCAGCTTGCATAAGAAAAATAGAGCATTTATCCTGTCACCTTGGCTCACAATCTCAGCGCAGTCTCAAGATTTCTGACTCGTGCTTTTGGCATGGCTGCACTGCTGCTATTATACACTTCCTTTTGATTTTCTCCACCACTATTTCTAAAAAGTACCTAATTTTCCTTCAACATTTTGTGGCTAAAATGTTTGCCTGTCCTTTGGCTGTTACTGTTTTTGACTACTTCCCCAGCAACCCCAGAGCAGCCACCCTGCAAAAAGCAGTCACCTCCCCTCCCTGCCCAAACACCAGCTCAACCACAATCACAGCCACATTTTTCTCGCCTCCTCCCATCTTCAGCAGCAAATCCAGATTTTATGTCTCTGCCCTATGAAAGACACGAGGTATCTTTCCTTACATTTGTCCATATGCTCTGCCCCAAAATTCCTGCCATTTTGTCTACTCCCATCTCTCTGCAACCCCACCCCGCCTTGCCTTTTATTCAGCCAGGCCTACAAGCCAGATCCTTTCTGTAAAGGCCAGAAATGAGTGCTGTGCAAAATCCATCTCGCTGATTACATATCCAACATAGATTTATCTGTTAATACAGAACGTTCCAGAGGGCAGGGGCTTTGCTTTTGTGCATTGCTCGGGATTTTGTCATTTAAAATGCTGCCGCTATCAGCAACGTTACAATGACAGTGCCAACACTACTTTGCTGTGATTAGGAGGGACACAGGACAGCAGGGAACTGGGTTTAAATTCTTATTGAGAAAGAAAACAAAAATGAAATAATTAGTCAAGTCTCTACTTACAGAGACCGACCAGGCTTCTAGAAACCCAAGTTCCAGTACAGATATATGTACAAAGGACATGGCATGTAAAGGATGGTTGAGTTTGGCAAATGACCTGAGAGACGTAAATGTGCCTGCATTGAAGCATGATAGTATTTTTTATTTTGGTTTCTTGAAAACATTTTTGAATATTACAGCTGAAAGGCAGCGACATATATTACTCAACATATATATGTAATATATATTACATATATTATTTTCTGCTTAGAAAAGTAAGTACAAAAATAAATACTAAGCAAGATATTAAAAGCTGACAACAATCCTTTTCCGAAACAGTTTGCTGCAGTATTTCTACTATGAAATCAGTCTGGCAGAGAGCACAAAAATAAATATAGAATGTAATTAATTAGTGAATACATTTCTGGGAGCAGGTTTTCACAAAATGGCATCTAAGGGAGAACAGACTCACCCTGACCCAGCCAAGTCTATGAACCAGCTCATCCCAGCAGACACTCAGTGGTGAACAGCATGGAGGAGAAAGGACATTGGAGCTGTACAAAGCAAAAGGAACTCCTGTGGTGGCCTTGCTCAGTGGGAGAGTTTACTCAGTTTTAACATATGAAATAAAAAATAAAACACAAAACCTGTATGCAGAAGACACCTGAAACTTTTTTTTTTTCAGAGCAATAATTTTTTTTTTTTCCTCAGAAGGCAGGCAAGCTATTCTGCAAATAGAAATAGGCTCAGTTTACTCAGATTGGAGAAAAACAGATTAATTTGACATTCCTGGTTTTAACACTACATTAGATGAAACAGCAAAACAGCCCAATGAACCACCACCACCGACAAAACCCACAAAACGACTTACACTGACTTTTTTTTTTCCATAGTGTCTGATAGAACTTCAGATGCATTAATTGGCATTTACCTCTTGGGGTTCCTACAAGCAGGTTCCATTCAGTATTTCTGGGGGAGCAGGATGTAGAAGATGCTCTGTAAACTTTCACCAGGCACAGGCTCCTCAGTAGGCTTCAGCAAATGACCCTTAAATCCATCATTTAGAAGCTATGTATAAATACCTGTTTTTCAGATCGCCAGCAAATTCTGTTGATAAAGCAATTTCCTCTGTGTATTGTTCTAGATTTTGACAGCATAATATAGCAATTTACAGAAGCTTTGGTTGTCATCTCTGCTTTGTATAAGCCTGCTATATTTGTTTTGCTGTTTGTTTCCAAGTATATCCTGTAAGGAGAAGAACAGTTAGAGAGGAAAACCCAGCAGGAATAATGATGCATAAGAAAGTGTGAGGGTGTTTTCTACCTCTTTAACAATGTATTGAGAGAAGAGACCAAGATCTAGTTCTTTAAAATAGGATAATTTTACCAGAACTTAGACAGCAAAATATAAACATTTTAAACATTAAGTTTGTCTTTGTTATAAAGTTACATACTTCATCAGTTTATCTCCCACAGTCAAGATGTCTGTTGTTATAGTATCACTGAATTGTTAAGTAAATAAATTCTAATATGGACACATTTCTGATGAGCAAACATGGAATGCAATCAGTTTCTTTACCTGCAGAAGCTCCACTTGAGTAGCGTAACTTTCAGATAATTTGTTAATTACCTCTTCAATACAAGCTGAAGCCATCTTTCCTTATGTAAAGATTAGTTATGTACTTAACTAAAAAAATAAGCTCCTACTAACATTTTTATCTGCCATTCTGGTATTTTACAGCAGGTCTCAATCTCAGTGATCACCTTCAGTTCATATTTTATGAGCAAGCACATAAGGAGTGTTATTATCTTCACGAGGACTGCAACTCACCAACACTGCAAAACATTTTGTAAAATAAATACTGAAGATAATACTAAATATTATTCAAATCAGACATTGTCCATCATTGGAGCCTAATTCAGCAAAGAAGATGAGATATACGAACAATTCTTAGAATTGAAAAGCATGTTCCAAGGAGACTTATTTGTAGTTTATTTCATATAAGTTGTATCTAGACGGATAGAAAAAAATGCATTAATGTACAAGGAATTACCACTGTCAATATTGGTGAAGAAATAATGAAAAGATGATTGGCATAAATCATTCAGAAAGCTTAATACACAATCCTCAAGAATATATTAAGTTGACTGGCATTCCAGAGCTGAGACATACTAAGGTCAGACTTACGCTGGAACACTATTTCTTTCCATATTGTATTGTAAATAAAAAGTGGAATTCTCATCCCATGGGAAATTCCAACATTTTGACATTTTTCAGCGCAAATAAAAAACATACCGAGTTGGAATCATTGAAACTCTTATATGCAATGGTATAGGAATATAAAAATAATGTAAATATCATAAAAGTTAAAATGAAAAGAATAAAATGCCAATATGAAAGATTTCAATATAGCCAGAAAGAAAGAGGGTAAAATTATTCATTTTGATATTTTCCCATCAAATTTAATCTAAATCAATGTATTCACTTAAGATGATTCATTTTTGATAAAACTGCATCGTCTGAATATAAAATCATATATTTTTTTTCAGCTGGCTCTCATTATTAAAGATTGATCAGACTGTAAATGTGCCGGGAAAAAAAAATCCTTAAGAATTCAACTTTTATAAACTGATTATATTGAAAGCAATTTTGATTAAAGTTTTAAAACCAACAAGAACAAAAAGCAAATAATCACAGTAATTGTCAATCACGTTCAAAGAACGGGGCTGTAGAGCAGTTGCACAAAAGACAGCCAAGTGAATTGCTAACACGACTGCCTCTATTTCAGCCAAAGTCCTGTCTCCCTCCTCTGCAGGGCCCGTGGTTCTACACCCTCAGAACTTTGGTCGCTTCCCTGTTGTAGTCCTGCACTGAGGATTTAGAGCCTCTCTTCCACCCATTTGTCAGCACCCAATTTATTGTCTTGTCAAGGAAAATGTATGTTGGGGTGTCCAGCTGTTTTCTCACTGACTTTCTGCCTCCCTCTCTTTCAAATTTAGCTCCTGCGCCTTCCTTTATGGCCTTATATATCAGCTTGCTTCTCCCTTTCCATTCTCATTGTGATCCCTCTGTTCACTTTGCTTTTTAATCCTCTCTCACCTTCTTCTCTAGCTTTTCTGCTTTCTTACGAATATGCTACAGAATTTGTGTTGTCATAGACCAGAAACATTTTCTTCTCTCCCCAGGAAAAATCTCCTTACTCACTGACCGTTCTCTCAACCTACATTAAGTTTAAACACTTCAAGGCTCTTTGGGGAGAAAAAATAAAAAACAAACAAACAAACAAACATACATTTTATGTAAACAGTAAGACTTCAGTAGTATTTAGAAAATAAAGAATAATGAGCAGAAAACTTTTCCTGCAGGGAAGGCAATTTAATTCTATACCGAGCTAATTAAGGGAACTCATGAAGATAAGGGATGCCTTCTGTTCAGATGCTGCTATATTTCTTCTACAGCACATACTACTGATGTACATATACTGTACATCCATTCACCAGGTGCAGAGGGAGATAAAACCTTCAATTTTTCAATGTCCTTAGCTGATTTATTATAATGGTACTATCACTAATTTTTCCAATCTAGGAAAAATTACAGTAAAATTCTTATGCTACAACAGGTTATCCAGGATTTGTTAATAAAGCAATAAGAAGGACAAATGAAAGAAATCAGTGTAATGTACTTGCTTGTTAACAAACCTTTGATGCTATTGAGCATGAAGAAAGTCTGGCTTGGAAAACCAGTTAGCCTATTCACACATATTGAACTGTTCCCCATCTTATGCATCACTAAACTTCTTGCAGATGCTCAAGTGACTTACACCAAGCCCTGCAGAGAGCAAAAATATGAACAATGTCCTGCATTTCCAATTTTGCAAGCAAAGAGAAGCACTTTACAATCTGGCCCTTGGATGCCATGGCTCTAAGAATGGTTCTGTATACTTTCTTTTCTAGAGTTAGTAAATTTAACCTACCACAGGCTTATCCAGGAGTTATTTCTTCCTATATAGATGGTATTTCTCTAATCAAATATGCCTGATTCAGAAGTTCTCTCTCAAGGAAGTTTTCTCCTCTCCTTAAGTCTATCTAATTACTCCTAGGTGGCCCTGCCTTGTTCCACCCTAAATAATTCCTGTTGGTATTTATATACTATAATTGTGGACATTTATCACTGGCAGTTCTCTAGGCAGTTTTGTGACTTGCATAGCAGAATGTAACTGGTGTTTAGCATTTGCTTTACTTTGTACATTTCCAAAGCACTAAACAACCATTCATTACCTGCATTTGGCAGCTGCCCAAAAAAACTTTAGCTTTTCAAGCTCTTGTGAGGATGGGAATGCTGTTAAAGTAGCATTCTCAGAGGGCTGGATGTACATTAACTCGTGCTGCAATTAAAGTGTTTTTGAATATTTTCAGGCAGCTGAGAGTCCCTGAAAGATGGTGGTGGAATTCCTCCCCCCTGATGGGGGGAACCTTGCAGTGTTACGTGTCTCTGTGCCCTTTGAGGACAAGCTGGAAGGAACCAGACAGTTATGATCAGCGTGACACTGAATCCAAATGACGAAGGTGGGCTTGGAGGGTAGAGGTATCAGCTTTGGTTCTGTCACAGAACTACCTGGCTCCAATTAGAGCGAGCTCCAATCTACCTAGAAAACGTTAAGCAAGAAAATTGATTGCTTACCACTACCTCAGGCAAACGCCCCAGTTGCTTTTTCCTGCAGCCAGATTTACTTTCTTCCAAAACAACTATGAACCCAGAAACACTTGCAGCATGGCCACTGGTCATCTAGTAAGTGGGAAACATACAGAAAAACCTTCAGAAGAATTCTTCAGGTAACCAGTTTTAGAGGATGAGGTTGTCTGACAGCTTAAGATTTCCCATTTTGCAGAATTCGTGTAAATGCATTTTTTTTGTTTGTTTCTGACTGAAACATCTCAGGGAAAAGTGGTTCTTCCCCTCTTATGTTAGTCATTAGAGAAGGCCACAGTTTCTAAACAGCTCTGGAGAAACAAGATAAAGCATAGATGGAAGGAGTTCAGTGACCTATCATTATTTTAGGTATTTTTTCCCATCAGTGCACCACCTAGTCCACCCTAGCTGGACGTAACCCAAGAGATTCAAGAGAGGACTAGCAGCAGGAAAATCCCCAGCTGAGAAGGCCAGGCAGAGTTATTTGTGTATCAGGGGTAGGCATGGACTCGGGAGACAAAATGCAAGCCCTGGCACACTCAGTGCTTAAAAACCAAACCAAACCAGTAAACAAAACCAATGCAACACACAAGAAGGCACAGAAGGAAAACAGAGGGCTGGGTAAATGCCTGAAACACTATTTGGCTTGATGTGTTTTTCTGGTTTCACGCTGCTCTCTTCTCATGTCTTGAATGAAGTGTTGTTACATATTATTACCAATAATGAGAATACACAACAACATTGCCACAGCACACCAGAGAGGAAAAAAATATAGAAGAAAATCTTCTCACTAGAACAAATGAGTTTAATAATCTGGCCATGATTAAGTTTATCCTTAATTACAGATGATTTTTAGCCATCAAAGCGTAAGTATTTTTCTCCTAGGACAAGCAGCAGGGGCAATGAAGCTTTCATTTAAAGGAGTGGAAGTTGTTAACAAAAAGGATCTGTGAAACAGGGAGGATTTTCACCCATTCATGCTCTTTTATATTTGTTTGTTTCTTGAAAAAGGAAAGCTGATGAGGTCAATGCCTGGAAACAATGAAAGGCCAAGATGCCCAACTTGAGGAAAACTCAGATTCAAGCACCCAGTCTGAATAAGAAAGGGCATAAATGTGAACCTGTGCTTCACAGAGCCTAGATGAAATCTTGACCAAAGGGCCAGTGTGTTTCTGAGCACAAAATAATAACAATAAAAATAGAGAAAATCATCCTGGACTTCAGAATCTTTTCTGATACAAATTCCAACATAGCCAGTATGCTCCTAGAAAACATTTAAGTTTTGAGAAGTCTGCATCTCTCGCTGACTGCTAATTTGGTTGAAAAATATTCACTTCACTCTAGTTAAAATCTTAGTTCCACCTCAGTGTTTTAATTTTATGCTCTGCCACAAACTTCAGTACAACTTTTGGGCAGTCACTTCATTTCCTGCATATCCATTTTCTTGCTATGATGCTGCAATTTTCTCTCTCCATAAACTTTTCAGGGAAATGGAGTGTCTGTAATTGTGACTATAACTCATATCTTCATCCGCACGTCTCAGATTGCTACTACAACAAAAATCACGAGTGCTCAGCACAAGAAAGAACATATTTGCTAATGCTTGGAGAAATCAGCACTGTTCAGTCTGAGTTCTTGGTTTGAATACTATGAAAACAGTTTCTGATATGCAGTGATCCCACAGGTTGCACAACGCGACTCCCAATAGCTTTAGGATCCCAGCAGAGTCACACCCATCCATCCAGAGCCGAGGATAAGTCAGCAAAGTAATAACCTTCCCAGCACCTCTCTCATCATGAAGATAACTTACACGAACTTCAGCCGTGCACGCAGCCAAGCACGTGAGAACACCACGCACAGCATGAATATCTGTTCATCCCCTGAATCATAAACTGCTGGTCTTCAATAGCTACACAGTGCTGCAAAACTACTGCATTATTCATTCAAAGCTATGGTGTAACTTGCTTTATTGATTCTGGATTTAATGCTGGCTCCAGCAGAGGGATGGGTCAGATAACAATTACTTAGGGCCCCACGGAGACCCCACAAAGCTAAGTTAAATAACGCAATGAGTCATTCAATGCACCTGCCCCTTAATCTCTGCCTGGGGCCACCACTAGTCTCACACTGGCTCTGGCAACAAAGTAGAGATTATTACACCTCTGGGTGTATGAGTGTGTGCTATATGAGAGCATGTGTACAAGAAAGAAGAATGATCCTGGTTTTTTCCTATTGCTACACAGGTAGTTCCTTCATCATTCTCTGTGAGAAAATACTTAAATCAATGGTGTCTCTGAAGATGAAATTCATCGGCAGAGGCTTGTGCAGTACATTTTAAAATAAACAACTACTAAAAAGAAATGTCAGAAAAATGAAAAAGATCTGCCCTGTACTTGCACTCCACTTCTACATAGTCTTTTTAGTGAAAACAGATGATTTAATAACCTTTCCTTATAAACAGCAGTACAGCTCTTGCTGAACTTGGTTTGTACTTTGTAATTTCTCACGTCCCATCACTACAGTCCTTAAGCAGCTTTCAGAGGCAGAGCCAACTCTGTTGCCCTCTAATACACCTTTACATACCTTCAAAGACTGATGGTGTTGCAGCATTGTTACTGAGGACAGAATGTAAACTGGAGAGAGATCTGCCTCGATAAAAGTACAGCACAGAATTTGTTCAGCAGAATTTTCAATAGGGCCCGATGCACTACCAGCTGTACTGGCCAGACTTAACAAGCCATGCCAAACTACTGGACTGACTTTGTAATGAATAAAACCAGCAGTTAAAATAGTTACTGACAACTAAAACCAGATCTCACTAACTGTGCATCAAAACAGAACCACACTTTAACAACACTTTATACTTAATTTACCTAGGAAGGCAGAACAAAACTTCTAAAATGCTACTCCAAGCCACCTTTCACTTTATGCCACTTTACTCCTAAGGGAAAGTTACCAGTATTCACCCTAGATTTTTTTCTGTTTGAGAAACTTTTATTTCTTTCCTCCTCAGCATTCCCTAGGTTCACATTAGATTGTCATTTCTCAGCCACAGAAGGGTAGCAGCTTACAAAGATTCACTGAGGACACTTAGGCCATGAGAACTCTGTGACTTACCCCATCCTGCCTATCTGACATTAAAATGTTAGTCGAGAACTCCATACTCAGCAAGGATCTGGGACAGCCACCTAAGCAGGCTTCATTACTATAGCTGAATTGAGGAAAAACAACAACAACAACAAAAAAAAAAACACTTTTTTTTTTCAGGTTCTCAAACACAAATGAAAAGACTAACATTACAGAGCAAGCCAGGACAAGAAGAACGGAGACAGACTTCTCAATTCCTAATGTCTAGCATAAAACCCAGCCTATTCCTTATTCTGGTCAGATAATTTTGTGAATAATCTACAAACTGAAGTAATTCTACCCGGGAAGATTTAATGAAATCCAAAGGGTACACCGCTGATGAACGCAGCATTTGAGAGAGCAGGCCTTCCTGCCCTGGTTTGCTTTGGCAACAGCCTTAGGAAAGAGATGGAGTTTTTTTTAATTCTGATGGTTAATTAAAAGAAGTTCATACATTTGTTGACTGCATTGGGTTCCTTAGGAATGAAAGCCGCAGTAGGAAGCATCAGATCCTCCATAACACATCAGCCTCTTCACCCGCTCCATTGTGCTCCTGAGTGTGCCTCACCAAAGGGTCAGAGCAACAGCTTCTTGAAGTGAAAACAGGACTTTGAGAGGCAGTGCTCTAGCTCCTGGTTTTCAGGTTTGATACCTTACGCAGAAGGTAGGCATCACGTATGGATTCAGGCACAAGCGACAGAGAAGGCCACCTTGCCATCCTCAGTCTTCCTGCGTGCTTCCAAATGTTTGCACGCCAAGGCACCCAGTCACCAGAGGCAAGCATCAACGAGAGCTAATTCAGACTGATCCTTGGCACTACAGATGAATGACACCTGTTAACTGGTGTACTGACACAGCTATCAGGAATGGGAACATAAAGCTACAACAGCACAGCTTCCTTTATAGGCAAGCCTCTGCTTCCACAGATAAGCTTCTTCTATAGCACAAGGCTCATGACAAAGGGATGCTAAAGCACTCAGCTGATGCGAGACTCAGCGCTTCCTTCACACCAAACAGGCTTGGGTAAGAAGTACAAGAACTTTCAGAGAAAGAGACTGGTAGCTGAAATTTTGCACCTCATAGAGCACACATGTACAAGTAAGGCTTTTCTGGACAGAACTAGATCAGCAATGCAGTATTTCTTTTTGTTGTTGTTGAAGAGAAATGAAAATTTAATATGACAAAAAGAGACAGCAGAAACAGCAGTCCGTACTGGGTGATTGCTGTAACAATTTGGTCTACCTTTTATACCTTAAATGTAGTCCTTTTATGTTTTTCCTCTCAGAGGTACAAGTGAGGTAGTGGAAATTGTCTGCATCACTTGGCGATTCCCTAGAGACACATTAGAAAAGCCTTTGGCAATTGACTCCACTGCAAAGCAAATGAAAGTATCATAGAGTCTCCATATTATACAGGAACCACGATTTAGCAAGATTGGAATTATTTTGTTAAACAGAAAATCTGTCTGGCAATTCTACCTGTTTTAAAATTCAGTCATTATATGAAACAGCATTTTCTTTATTAATTAGAAGAGACAACATTTTAAGGGGTCTGAGGAGAAATAAGTATTGCTTTTTCATTTTTTCAGTTAACCTCATAGCTGTCCTATTTTCTCTCATCACTTGATTGTGAGAGATATAATAAGCCTGAATTAAAATGAATATAAAACTAAGTGTTTGCTCAAGTATTTGCACCAGATAAGACTACAGGTTGCCTGTGACTACAGCTTATGCAAACACATCTCTCCGATTAGCATGATTCCCACACATTTTTACTTTTCTTTGCCATTTGATGCATCTTGACATAACCGTAAACAAACTCTTTACACTACAGAGGGGCTGATCTACTAGTGAGGCTTCTAAACCCCACAGCAATCTATGTAAATAAACAATTACACAATCAATTCTCATTGCACGCACAAATCAACTACCAGCTCCTTAGCAGATGGGAAACTTAGGAAACAAAACATATGCTTCTGCTGAAAGTGCAACGCTACTTATATGAGCTTTTTAAGTGCTGGATTTAAACTTGACGCATATTCAGAATGCAGCTAAAATCCCATTAAAATGGAAATGAGTCATCTGACTCTTATTCTTTTATCAAAACTTTCTTTCCAGTTTCTCTCATCTTCAGAGTAGTTACAATTCAGTATTTGCAGCTTCTTATTTAGTCCAGCAGAATAAGCAGTATTAGCGAGGTGAAAGCTTATACCAACACATAAAAGCCTGGGTACTCTTTTTTTATTAGTGTTGGGAAGGGGAACATAAGGCTATGACAGCACAGCTTCCTTTATAGCCAAGTCACTGCTTTTACAGACTAGCTTCTTCCCTAACATGAGGTTCATAACAAAGGGATGTTAAAGCACTTGATCGAGGTAAGACTCTCAGCACTTCATTCGTCATAAGCAGGTTTGGGTAACAAGTACAAGGGCTTACAGAAAAGCAAGCAGCAGCAGCACAGCGCCAGCAACTCTGACTTTCCTGTTCAGGCACTAATTCACCCCCTTCAGCTTTACATTTATACATTCCTGTTCCAGGTAGGATAAAGTGGCTCTTGCATGTCTGGTCCGTGCCTTGCAGTAATTGCCAAAGAGCTGGGAAATTCCAAACCTTTCTCCTGTTCTGCCATACACTTCTTATGTTTTCAAAATTCTCACTTCTTTCTCCTGAGAAGCTTTTTCTAACCACTTTTTCCTATTAAATACATAAATAAAATCAGTGGCAGAAGCATGGTTTTTCAAGCACTGGAACAGGAAGGTTATGAATTTTCTCATCAACAGATGTCAAGACTAGACTGGCCAGATATCAGACATGATCATTTTCAGGATAGTTGTGTCTACCTTCAATGAAGTTGCACTAAATGAACTCCAGAAGACACTTTTTGTTTTGTTTTCTGTGGCTTTTCTAGTGCATTTTTTTAATTATTTTTAATTTTTTCCCCTGTAGAAGCAAGAGGACTGATCCTGACACTGTAACCAGAAACCATTCTCTGAATTCTCTAAGGCACCAATAATAGATACATCTGATTACCTACCTACACACCCACAACATCACAACATCTGGTTTCAGCTAGAATTTTTTTTTTTTCTATCAAGAAATTCAGAAAAAAAGACAGCTGAACAGGACATATCAGGAACTAAAGGCAGAAGCTAGAACAAGCAGTGCTTTGAACAAGGTGTAGTCTGAAAGGGCAAAAGCAACACCTGTACCTTGCTGGGTAGGCTCTGATGTCCCACAGAAATGGAAAGGAATTGTTCCACTGAGGTAATTGTAGAGAAGGTTGATGGTGGGCTGGAGCAAGGACGCAGAGATCTATCACGTCTTGCCTGGCTGTAGAGGAAATGCTTTAACCTTACCTATGAATACAGGAAAAAAATAGCAAGGGAAAATTATGATGTAAAGTTGAATTATGATATAAAGTTGAAGTTTCATTAAAGGAAAAGGACTATTTAAGTCTGTCATAGCAAGCTTCCATTCAACTAGTCCTCTTCTGAAGAATGGGCCCCCATTATTTTCAATGGAAGTCACCCAGCTTCACTGCACGTTACAAGCATGCTCCAACTGCCACACTTACATGGGTAGCAGCATATACATCGCACAGGAAGTACTGGAAAGTATTCAGAACTTTCACACATTGGTAGAAATGTTGTGGATGACAGAAGACCAAATCCAAGGGGCTGATGGCATGCTTCCTACAAGTAACAAGAGACAGCTTTGTTGGTTGAGACCTTTCCCAGGCATTGCATTTCTTTGACAAGTCTACTACTCACCCCAAACTTCACAGCTTTACCAAACCGCACCTATGTTAGCCTCTTTTCTGGAACAGGATGTTTCAGTATTTTGCAATTCTCATTAAATCCACAAGCCTAGGAGCCTGTCAGCTCCTAGCACTACTACTCTGCTGGATTTTCTGCCTTCATTATGCAGACTGGATCGCTGACAAACCCAGAATGGATAAAAACTGTTCAAACACTTGGAAGCAAATTCTCACAGCAAATTCTCCTTTAGCAAGTGCATCCAAAGTATTCTTTCATTGCAAAGGGACAGAGCACAGACCCAGCAAAGAAAATAATGAGTAAGAATCAAAGGTAGCTAACATCAGTTACAATAGACTGCAGATTCAATTGCACATGACGTTTTTTTCCAAAGGAAACCAGTTTTTCCTATAAAGAGGTTCTTGTGTCATTTTTAAATTCTAATGATTTGCTGAGAACTCGAGATCAAGGAAAAAAATCAATTATTTGCTACAGATGGCCACTGGAATCAGATGCAACTGTGGTATGGACAGGATGGTTACAATGACATGGCATTTTCCCCATCTCGTTAGTTAGAGATTATATTGCATTAGATGATATTAAGAGGGTGGAGAGAACTAGAGCCCTCCTAAGACAGTGATGTATTGTAGAGCTGGATGAGCTAATTTTAGACCATTCAAGCTGAGAAACTGGCAGCAATTTCTTTCAGAGAGCTCAGTTAAGACTAATTTACCTTGAATCATGTACAGAACTCATCCTGCAGATCACAAAAATGTAAAACTATCATGCACTTAGAGGATAAAAAAAAATACTGTACTAGTTTCTGCAGGTTACATAAAAATGCTTTTAGAAACTGTAATGCCAAGAGGACATGACTTGCATTTTCAGACTTATGAATGTTCTTCCAAAGTAATTAAAAATGACATGTCCTATTAAATCACTTATAACAGACTATAAGAAAGCATATGATGCAGAGGTTTCTTGAAAAAGCCAATTATGCAGTACAGCTCTGTACAAGGTCAAAGCTTCAAAGCAATTTTCAGATTTCATGAGTTACATATGCTTCAGAAAGGGAGTTTTTTTTTCCCTTTAAAAAAAACTGCAAAGGAGATGCACTGCAAATAAGATACAAGCTTCTGTGCTTCATTTTATCGTTCTTGTTCTCAGTTAAAAGCCCATTGTGTATCTTAGCTCTGGAATAAACATTCACAAATGATTGAGAAGATCTTTTAATAGGGTAGATTCCTCTTTATACTCAACTTTTGCATACGTAAAGCAGAGGTAATGATTGAATGATGGATAGCATGCAATTTTGGTATTGCACGTCTATTCTTACCAATGAACTCTACTGCTAGAATTCAGATACAAGACAAACCTCAAGTCTCTGCCATGTAGCTGCTTTAGTACTCTTACAAGACCACAGATTCCAACATCATGTATCATACAAAACAAGGTTTGTTATCTCTGTTTAGCACAATATTGTTTTGCTCTGCATACACTTAGTGAAAATGAACCCTAGAATTAGTCCTTCTTATGCAAACACACAAAATTATTTCCCCCATTTGAAACTGTAGCAGTTTGAGAAAAGTATTAAACTTGAAAAGTTTAACAAGCCCCAAAGTTAACCTTCACACAATAAGCAGAGATGATGGAGCATGGTAAGATTCTTCTCGAAAGGGACCTCCACCCTTTCACCTTGGTGATAGTCTGATATCAAACACTTAGTGGGGGCAGAGCAAGAAAAGCAGAAATAGCACCAAGATGTTCACCACCTTGTGAACAGGGAATTATCAAGTAGGGGTATCTCCCAACTTCAGCACCCAATCTGACTGTGAGAGTTGAAATGAGGTCCTTGTGTTAGCACTTTTATATTGCTACTGAGCAGGGAATACCCGGTACCTCAACCACTTCTCCTTTAAAGCTGAAATTCACAAGTACATTACATAAAACATTGTCCTTAAGGAATTACCTCCAGTTCCTTCAACCAAATATTTCATCTCCTCACCGACACCTGCAAAACATCTGCATTGTGTCCATTGACGTAATCTCACTACCCCCTTCAAAGATGAACAAAAATGAAGTATTTGGGTGGAAAAGGAGTTGTGTGACAGCCTTGATATATCCATGACACATGCAACAAAGAGCTCATAAAGAGCTCATTTTATTCCAGGGTATTATTATTTTGAATGAAAATAACATCAAATCATACATTACGATTAATTTACATGGAAGATAAAGAATACTTCCATCTCCCATTATTTTGCTGAGAGCACCAATAGAGAACAGACACATCAATAGGAGAAAGAAAGAACTTATTGCTGTAATGACAAAAAAAATTAGAAGGTGAAGTTGGCTTTTAGCCAGAGGGCTTTTTAAAACTGTAAAGAAGTTTTAAATAAATGCTATGGTCTTGGGCATTTTATTTTTTAACAATGAAAAATCTTGCTTTCTCCTGGTAACAATTGCAACACAATCAGAGATTCTTGACATTTTTTTAGCACTTAATGTTGGTTTTAACAGTAACAACCAAATGTTCCTGCTTATTAGAAGAAAGTCTGGACTGCCCAAAGTGCAAGTTTACCAGGAACAGTCCCCCTCAGACATCTGAGAGGCATAAGTTTATGGGAGAGATTGTTGGGAGATAACAGGCAATTAAAAACATTGACACCTTATTATAAGTAGGTGAGATAATAATTGAAAGATAGAAACACATCTGAGTTAGGGCACGCCAAGTTCAACTGTGGAACAGCCAAGTATCTTCATTGCCTAAGCTTAGTAACCTGCTGTTGTCCCAGAAAATGAATCCTGGTGGTCCTTTCATCAAAACACTTCTGCAAGGTCAAATGTTAATATGTAAGGGTGAAGAATCTGACTTGCTTAGTAGCCAGAATTGAAGGAGATATTCTATCATCATCCATATTCATAAGTAGTTAATAACATACATCCTTTTGGTTTGAAGTATTTATAGACTTACAGGAGCTTTGCTTCTGAAAAAATCAAAGGAAAGACAAAATGACTGAGGAGCACCAACTCCAACACCTGCCCCTCTGCCCAGACCATCTTCAAATGCTGAAAGTTAATATCAAAGCTACAAGGTTAAAAAGGAGTAGTTAACAACTCAGTAAAAACTTTTGGATTATGGTGATTTTAAAAAAATCTTATTTGTTTATATTTTCTAAGATGCTTGACAAGGTTTTGATAGAGACGTCAGTTGACTGTTGTATTCCTACTGCGTTACAATTAGCATGTACATTACAGTGGAATATGTAAAAGAGCATTTTAAAAGTCTTCTCGATCCCCTTTCATAATAGCAACGGAGCTTGCTTCTATCTCTGTCAGTGATTTATACCATCTTCCCAAATTCCAACAAATGACTCAGAGTACACTGCTACATGCTGAAATGACAACATGAAGAATAGCTGTGGTGCATAAAAGTGTCTGAGAATTATTACTTGGCCTTTGAAACCAAATACCCTAATCATCAAGAGTCCAATCCATGAGTCTCAGAAAGCCATAAAACTATTTTAAACACTCATTCTATGCTTCAAAGTGTAACATCTCAGGAATTTCCAAGGCAAGTCCATGAATTCCCTGAATATTTGTTAACATTCACTTCCCAAAGACATAAAACTTGGTCATATTTTAATATATTTTAAACCTGGACATTTTTATGTATAAAAAAAGACAGCTTTGGATTGAGTACTGTCTGTTTAATATGTTGAGACTGCCAGTGTAACATTGGATAGATAAGGACTATTCTGGCACATTTAGCTGACTTGAAATCAGAATTTGTTTATGGCTTTTAGGACAGTCAGACAAAATTTCATCATGCTTTTCATTCACTTTTGCTGCCTTCTTTGTCCCCAGACTGTGGATGAGAAAAGCAGACCCTTCATCTCGTGTTACCCTCATTTCTTCAACATGATGAACTAAATACGTTCCACTGAAGTTTGAAAAACTATGTTGTGAGAAACCTTAGATGAGTCACCTGACAAAGCACTTACACCCCTCTTTACCAGAGAAGTAAGTTTTACCCTTCTGTTCAGTTTGCTGGCTTCTGCTTTTGCAGAGATGCACATAAGTAAAGCCTTTATCATAAGACCAGAAACAGAACAGACAAAAACATTTATCCACTTGCAATGGAAAAATATACAAAGTTATGTTCTCCATAAGGAGTCTTAATTCTGCACTCCATCAGGATTTTTAAGGATATTTCATTATTTTCAGAAGTGTTTTCACATGGTCCTCCTTTCCGTATCAGTTTGGGACTGTGACATATGTTAATTCAGACTTATTACTATCGTAATAGCCACTGAAAAATACCCTTGTAAATTTGCTTATGCATTTTGGCTTTGTACATGAGATTCATTTCAGTGCATGCAAACGTATGGTTTGACAATGCATAGTTTGGAAACTGGGAAGATAGTAAACACCTGCTTTCCTTTGAGTGAGACTAAAAATAGCACCTGGTGTTATGATCTTGCAATCAAGTTAGACTAATTTATGAAATCCAGTCCCTCCACCCCTCCATGCCCTATGGCTCGAATGAGACCCACCAGACAAGAGCAGGGCATTCCTTCAGAACGTGTTCTGCAGTACACTCTCTACATGGATCGCTGAATCTCTGAGAAGAAACAGCTTGGGAAGAAAGATGATTTTTAAGGGCTGTTTGATCTCACCAAAAACAAAACAACAACTGAGGATGAAGTAAGGCTCTGTGCAATAATCTGTGCTTAGCCCACTGGCATCCTGATTTTAGTGTAACACAAATTAGTGATAAAGAACATTAGACTATCATTTAGTTTTGTTCCCCCGGCAGGTAAGAACTCCTCAAATTAAAGGTTATAATCTTTCATGTTGTAATATTTAATGAATACATTTAGAGTATCATTATTCTAATAAAGGATGACTTCAGAAACCACAAGAATGAAAAAACAATTTACTCTAAGAATTATCTTGACATTTTAATATTTCACTTTGAAAATCATTAAGTTTTTAACTATATGTTACTATTTTTAGGGCTAGCCAGAAAAAAAAATGGTTTAGGTCTTCAGAGTATTAACCATCTACTTACAGCACAGAAGCAATTAAAAAGCAGCAAGACGAACACTCCATAGCTTAGCTCACCAAGTCACCTCCTTCAGAGGGAGCAGTGATGTGCAAATCCATGATGCCGCCTTCAGTAATACCGTGAAAAGGGCAACAGTGTTGATCACAGTCAGAGGTGAAGATGGCCTCTCTCTACTGCAGGTGTATTGCTCATTTCTTGACACAAAGGGCTTTAGAGGATAACCAGATTTCAATCAATTCTTCTCCTTTTTTCCCCTCCCTACTTCTATTTCCTTGAGCCATTACATATCAGAAACAAAACAAACAAAGAACCAAAAACACACCCTAAAAATGATCCCAAGTAAAGCAATGTAACACATTTATAAGGCAATGCACAAGTGTGAGCAACTAATCCAGTTTACTTATGTTGGGTTTAGAGATGACAATGCTTTTTATCTCATTCTGTTACAAACAAAAATCATTAAAAACACATTATTGGTAAAAAAATGCAGAAATCCATTGTTTTTGGAGAGCGGGAAAAAAAACACGAATACATAGGGAAAGTATGATCAAGCTATACTCAGGAACTCACTTTCTCTTTAGAACTTTTAAATGTTGAGATGTATTAATTTCTCAATGTCTGACAAATAAAGCTGTCGTTCTTACTTTACTGGAAGAAAGTAATGCAAAGCTCAAAAATCTTGCACAATTTTTATGAGCAATCTATGCTTGCTATCACATGCCACTAGAATTAATTGCAAAGATAGTTCAATCACTGATTACAAGTACCAGCTCTTGAAATACTGAAGCAATGTGCAGAGGCTGTGATATTAAATGCAACTGTTCTGCCCTACTAATACTATTTAGTGGACAGTAGCAGGACAACAGGCAAAGTGCCAAGACAAAATCTAAAGTCAAAAGCATTAACTGCTTATTTGCACTTTGTATTAAAAAGAGCAATTTAAGACAGAAGTGCTAACTCAAGTGTATTCTGAGTATGCTCCCTCTACTTTACTGCAACACCAATAAAGTAGAACTATCTGGATTAAGTTTTTACATAATTTAATGTCTTATTTCTTTAGTTCCTCCCTCAGCTCTCCCTTTACTTAGGCCTTCAGATTTGCTCCTCAGGGTCATAGTGTTTTCTGTATTGAAAGTGCACAAGAATTCAGGCCCATCTAAGCGGTGTTGTAAGTGAAAGAAGGTCTTCAACAGAGGCTTAACCAAAATGTCTTAAAATAGTCCTCAGCACAGGTTCCCTTTCCATTTTGCATAAGTGCCTTACTGAATTTTTCTTTTAAACTGGCTATGCTCAATGGTCTGTTTTCAGGAACTACAGCAAAAGCAGCTAAAGACTTGAACAGGAAGTGCACAGCTAAATCCCAAATGACAACTGTTTATAAAGAGTATGAGTCCTTCTATATTTGCATAACTAATCCTCTCTACCTTCTGTTCTATATATTCTAAAGACTTCACTGTATTCCCTCCCAAATTGGATTTTTTTTAATTGATTTATGTATTGCTATTAACCTCCTTGCTATTACCTCCTGTTGTCTGTCTGCTTTGCCTACTAAACTTCCTAACCACAATCCAAAGGCTAATCGGTGAACAAAACTTGCTGTAGTTCAGCTTTGAAAAGATTTAATTGTTTATTTCATGGTTAAGATTTGCATAAAATCATAGAATATAAGAAGACAAATGCCAGTCAATAGCAGAGCAAGTTTTATGACCAGGATTATTATACTAGAAAAAGTGAAAAAGATAATACCATTCTTTATTAGTCTCCAAGCACTTGTTTATGTAGTCAATTGTCTTCTTAAATCTATCCCATTTTCATTTTGGGTAGAGGTATGTGCTAGCTGCATGAAAGAGTATCAGTATCCCCCTCTTGCTAATCTCTCCTCTTTCATACTGAGATCAGTAGAAAGAATTAGATGACTTTGGAGCCCATCATTTATTACCTCTAATCAGATCATCTTTGAGCCTTTGAAACTCTGAACTGGGCTTTCCGCTCTTAAAAGTAGTCAAAAACTATTTAGCATCCAAAACTTCACCACAACATGAACGCTATCCATACCTTCTTGAAAATTCTACTTCCTCTCTTGAACCAAGTCAACACACTGCGTAAACACATACCCTTATTTAAGTACAGTCTCCCCGAGAAGTTCATTGTTGCTTCTATAAAACAGAATTAAGCAGTCAAACCCCAACATTTAACATTAATCTAATGCACTAGCAAAATTCCAAACACACATCAGCAGAAGATTTTTAGTTCTTAAGCTTATCTGCAAATATTTATCTATGACATTATGCTTTCAGTTCCTCTGTTAATAACAGATCCCACAAACAGCCCAGAGTCATTAGGTCTTTCAAGTCACCTGTCAGAAGTACTAAAATAGGGTTGAGTAGAAATGATAATTATTAGGCTTGGGTCCCAGAACAACCAGAGAGATCAGAGAAATAACATTTTCCCTTTTCTGATGGAAATGAATCACAGCAGCTGTAACATTGTCACAGAGAACAAGGTCAGAACACATAACCAAACTTCAGCTTGCATGTAGAGAACAAATTATTCCATTACAGGTTTAGCCAGTAAAGTGATTATTAAATTTAAGTGCTATATTTAAGAGATAATCATAATGAAATAGGTTCATGCACCATTATGTAACATTTGTTTCCTATAGGCCTCAAACACACTGGATGATATCATGCTACATGCTAAGTTTATAACAGCCCAGAAAGTGGGAATATATATATTACGGCCTTAAGTTACAAACCTTTTTTTCGTAAGTTTGTTCTCTCCTTGCTAGTTCTTTCAGTAACATCACTAGCAACTGATCTGAGTTTTGTCTTCAAAAGCAATTAACCAGTAAATGTGAAACTGATGAGAACGGACCTTTTTCTCTAGCTGGTATCTCTTTTTCCCTTTTTGCTTACTTACTAGTTTGCCACAGGTTTACCTCCTTTGTGAAAAAGTTTTGGAGATAATACATCAGTCTAAGACACCTTCAAAAGCTGTGTGCCCTGTACTTCAGTAATAAGCAAGAGACACCTGAAATATAGACTGAAGTTGCCCATATCTGAGACAACTGAAAATTTGTCTTCCTCAAGGCAGGCAACGTCAGACTTGCTTACTGTTGCAGAAAACCTATCAAAAGTTGAATGTAGAAAGGCATTCTGCACCCATTCCCTGTCTTGAGTGATACCCTCTCCCAGTCCCATATTTTGGATCTAGTTATACATCTTCCTCTATACAAATCCCAACATGTGAATATCCACATAAATTCACCAGAAACTCAATCTAGGTATTAGGGTACACAACTCCTTCAAAGGACTGTCTTGAACAATAGGTATATGTATGCTTATGCACGTGTTTTAAATTCTCCTAGTTTATAAGAATTTGAATAATACAAAAAGAGAAGTCTTTGAATTCTGTTTCTTGCAGAGCCCCCTAACAAGACCTAATGCAACTGCTGGTGATCAGCCAGACCTGCAAACAGATCCTGTCAATGACGCTGCTCTTAACACATCCCATTTTATAACTTTAAAATGCTGTGCAAACACCAATCAATCCTCTCCGTGCTCTTGCAATATATGCTTATCCTCAGAGAGGTTAAGTAACCAACAGTCACACCAGAGATGCAAGACAAGGAAGTTCTAACCTTTACTGTCACTGCCCCAATAAGCAAACACAGAAGACGCGAACACTAAAGATGTGCGTTTCCTGTTGATTGAGGTCAGGATCAGTAAGGTTAACTTAATTTCTGGAGGAGACTGAACTAAATTACATGTAACACCTCAACAGCAGAATCTTAGGCTTCCTAATTCAGCGACTCAAATCATTTACTAAATAAGCTTGAAGGGAAGGGCCTGGTTCAGTGATGCTTCATCCAACGTGGGAGGCAGTTGGCTTCCTTCCCAAGAAGGCTTCTCCACCTCCCTAGCCTAGCTGAGGCCTTGAATGTTATGGAGACACCAATCTGGCAATCAAGAAGCACCTTTAATCCCCTTCAAGAGGAACCATCTTTTTAAAACTCAACCCTCACCTGAGAGGAGGGAAGGGATTGTCAAACATCAAAAAAAATAACATTTAGGAGCAACAGAAATACAATCAGGAGATGACAGTTGTAACCAAAAACATATAAAGTGAGAGAGGAATGCGAAGAGAATCAAGGCTGTATTGGAGGTGCTTGCTCCAAGGAAGGTATGGACACTTGTTTTGGGAATAGAGACAAGAAAGATCTCAGATCTCATATCTCACAGGGTAGATAATCTGTCAGGACAGAGGTGGAAAAAAAACAGTTACTCAGATTGACGGAAGTTCTGCCTGAAGAAGAATAGAACAGTGCACAGCAAAATCTTTGTTTCCCAGTCCACTTACTTGCCGGTCTCACTACCTACACCCAGAAGAGATGGGATGGACAGAGCAGATGCACTTCTTGGCAACAAAGCTGACTGACGTATCCCCAGCACAGGGTTTTACCGCATGTGGTAGAGGCTCTACCATGACTTTTCTTCCTGCTTAAGGTGAGGGAGAAGAAGGGAGATAGAGAAACCAGTGAAAAAATCCCTAACAAAAAGCATTCTTCCCCCCCCCCCCCCCACCCCCCCCCCACCCTAATTTCTTCCTCTCCTGCCCAACTTTTGCAAGTATGGTCTCCCTCCCTTCCAATACACAATGCTGGACCGTGACTTCCACTCAATTCAACCATTCCATCCACAATGGTTCAGACCCCATCAGTGCTCTAAATTGCCCTCCACCCACAAACTATGCAAGCCCAAGCCAGAGCATGTCAGAAGGAAGATTACACAAGGAAGTCCGTGCCAGGTTTCCAGGAGTCATTTTTACAAGGCAAGGTGGTGAACCATGCCAGCATCTACCCACAACTCTCAGCCTCAGTTAAAAGCAAAACAGCAACAACACTAAGTACTAAAAGGGAGTTTCTTGCCCAGAAACTCTTGGGCTCACAAAAGCTGAGTTCTTAGTCAATTTAGGTATAATTTGCACTGACCTACAGTTAGCAGGCACACAACTCAGATCAGCAGAAACAAACAGGTCAAATTAAACCCAGCTGGGAACTGTTAGGCCAATACAGTAGGGAAAGGAGACAATTTTGTTGAAGACTGAATTCCTTGCAATTCAAGGTGCAGTGATTGCAAATCCTTATTGGACATTGCGAGCAGGAACCCCCTATACGTTTTCCTATTCAGAAAAAAAAGTCATTCTTTTCTTCCCTATCTAGATACATCTGCTACAGGCACAAGCACAGCTTGTTCTGGTAATCTGATCTTTTCTCCCCTTGCAGAGCATCACCATGCATGCACAAACACGATTTTGTCATATTAATTGGTCCAAAAGAAAGCACAAATAGGCAACAGACCAGTCACATCAGCTCTGCAAAAATAAACAGTATTTTCCATCTTGCCTCCCAGTTAATAAGCAATCAGTGGTGCCTCCCAAACATCTTGTCATTATAACACTTCCAAGCACAGGATTGGTCCTGTTTTTGCTATGCGAAGAGATTATCTTAAAGGATGGTTGCTATTTTTAGAGGCAGCACTGGAAAATGAGCAAGTCATCTCCGAATTGTGAGCTCATACACCTTAATGGAGGTGAAGATATCTAATCCCACACTCGATATTCATTGTGTACTGTCAATTAAAAAAAGGTCATTTAAGGAGTTCCTAAACTGCCTCTCCATTTACTTGGATTACAACCTTGAGAATAGATTATGTAGTACTGCAAACCTACAAAAAAAAAAAAAGGATAGCTTGCCTCATTAGATCCATTGGTTATTTTTAATTAAAACACTTGACCTTTCCTTCCTCTGCCATTCCCAACTCCTAAGGCACATTCAGGAATTTATCCCTTGCCAATATTCAATGGAGACTTACAAGATTTAAACACGAGAACTTCAGTTTGTGGCTAAAAATATTTTTTTATGTTTTCATTTTTTGAATATTTGAGATGTGTTTAATAAAGGCAAAGCCCTCAAATCTTTGTCAAAAGCCACTCCAAGGGGAATACTGGAACTCTGAAGCCTTAAATAGTAGAGTTAAATGGAAAAAATCTTTAATGTCTTATTCTGGCACTTCAAGGATTATTACACACTTTTGTATCTGTCAACTTGCCCCCACAATTCTTGTGCAGACCAGCTAGCTGCTCCTGTGTTACTTAAGACCAATTATAGTGCTTAAAATACAATTAAAATTCATGCTACATGGAAATCCATCTACTAATTTGATGATTAAGTGTTTTCCATGTTTTCAATAACTATAATCGTAACCACTTCTGGACCTGGAAAGGATAAATGTAACCAATAAGTTAAAGCACACAGTTTTGCTGTTTATTCACTGTTTCAAGAGCTACAGTCCAGACACAAAACACCGTAATTATCAGTGACCCAGACAAACCATTACTTCAGCTAAGAGCAGATTCAGTAAGCAACTGAATATTTTCAACTGCAACCTATAAAAGGCTATCGGTATTTTAAGTATACAGAACAGCCCTTTAGAATTTGGTGAACATTTATGGCAACAGAAATGTAAATAGACCATTTGTCCTTTGGTGTCACTGTCTGAATGTCTGTACTACTCAAACATACAAGTGATTTGGAGCAAATGAGTTTCAGAACAAGGTATCTGTTAGCTTGAGGGAAGATTGCTTTAAAGCATTCTAAACCCAGTTAGAACTGCACTAGTTAAGTTTCGTTAAGTTTCACACTAGTTAAGTTTCCATCAAAGGAAGTTTGACAACAGAATACAAACATAAGTAGACATTCATTTAAATGCTACTTATGTAGCTTAAAAAAATCAGAGGCTCTTCATGTAGTTTTCAGCGTCTACTGTTTTCACTAAAGCAAACAAATGCACACACAGAAAGTTCTAGTGCTTACTACCTGCAGTTACTCAGGACCATTTAATCAGCTTGCGTAGTGATGTCTGATTCTCGTAATTCTTTTGGGATAACAACCCAACCTCATTGCACTAGAATGTACATCATTCCCCTGAAGTTTCTTGTCAGAGGGCAGACCAGCAGGAACTACAGAAATTGCAACATAATGAAAGAGGCTAGAGCTGTCTCAAAGCCTTCTCAGACCCACATCAGGAAATCCTCCCCACATTTGGCCACTATACAGGGCCTACAATTCTTTTATGTTTTTAAATAATGCATTCCCAAGGTACAACAAGCCTGAATGGTGTTGGGCAAAATGAACTTTGAGAGTGAAATACAACATAGCCCCAATTCTTGGGAAAACTGACAACTTGAGCATTTAGGGTCACCTAACAGCTAGATTCCAGGAGCAGAATACTTGAGAAAGATACTTTAGAAACAACTGAAGCAGGAAGCGCAGGAAGCCATTCTACTTAACTTAGTCGCAGACAAAAAAACCTGGGAAAACAACCTCTACATACAGGGGTATTTAGTTCAGTTAGGTTTTTACTTCTGAGATTGTTTTTCCTCCTCTAATATCTGCTGTCAAGCTTAATGCTTTGGCTTTTAACTATATCTTGTCATCATGGCACCTTCTACTTTACATGCCAGCCTAGTGAAACACAAACACATTCATTTAAAATACTGCTTTTGCTATTAACTAGTTTTTGTATATTTTAACTGCAGAGTTTTAAACTTAAAGACTAACTGTACAGAGCACTCAATGCATGTAAAGTATCATTTAGAAAGAGCTGACAGCCTGGACAAGTTTGACAAGGAACATCCACAATTAGCACATTGTTACTGATACGCAAGCAGTAATTATTGATTAATTAACTTGAACCTGTAAAACAAATCTGAGTATGAAATAAAACTCAATTAGTGCTTGCTTCCCAAATTTACTATTAAGTTGCTGCTCATTGGCTTAACATTTGTTTCCTTCTGCACTTCCTCTATAAAATCGCTACACAAGTTAAACTTGGCCATTACCTGACAGTTGCTCATGATATAAAGCCATCTGACTGCCTTCTGGCTTACTAAGTTCCAATTCTGCTATTTATACAGTGCCAAGTCCAAAACATGTTACTTGTTCCAAGCAGTCCTTCCTAATCTCTACTCACTTTTTAAAACAGCTCAGATGAACCTCTGGATCATCCACTTCAGCTTACAGACTTCTACATTGTCACTTCTACACAATTGTATCTTCTTTACTTCAAACTACAATATCAGACCTATTAAGAAAGGCAAACTTTCAGGCATGGAAGACTTCGGCAATGCTGCTCTTAAAGCTACTTCTGCAGAAGATAACAAGCAGGTGGCTCTAGCTAGTATTGCTGTGAGACTGGAACAACCAATTCCCCAAAGCTCTGAGGCACAGCCACAGCAGAAGTACAGTAAGCACCCCTACTGCCAAATGAAAGTACTTAGGATTTTGCTGTGGGTGCCTAGCAGTAATCCAAAAGCAAAATACCAGGAAGACTTGGTGCTAAAAGCCTAGCTAGAGTCTAGTGAGCACCTTTCAGCTATGTCGCAGTCAAACACTAACATACGTAAGTAAGACTTTGTGGATTACAAAGAAGTGGTATTAAATTGCCTTCTCAGTCTCAGAGAAACCTGCATGCTGAAGTAGAAGCGTTAGATTTCTGGAGCATGCCCCAAATTCAGTAAGACAACTTGCTTCTCCATTGAGAGATTACAGCATGCAAAGGTCTATGGAGGCTTTAGTATTGCATGTGAAACAGTACGATTTCTTAAGTATGTAATAATGTAAATCATGGTCAGACACAACAGTGCTGTATGTGTTGTTTATTGAACTTCAAATTCCATGGTATATCATAGATTAAATAGTTAAAAACTGTTTATTTACTATCATACAGTGTTCAAAAAGTCTTTCAAAACATATTTTTGGACAAAACTAAGAGCCATATTCAAAACACAATTCCCCCAGAGCAGCATGCCATTGGTGGAAGAAAGCTTCAGAGTACTGACTGTACACAACACACGACAACAAAAGCAAGACAACACACCAAGTCATTGTTCTCTGCTGCAACACAGTCCAAAGAGACATTCTCTGCAATTACTGCCATTGGTAGGCACCTACATTAGTGGGACAGATTGCTCTGAAATTCTTCCTTCCAGGCTTCAGTACTCCATATAAGAGTACAAACTTACAGTTTCTGGATTCTGTGATGTTTTACATTAGAGCTGAAATCAAATGAGACTATAAGCTCTAAATATAGTCATAAACCGCAAGACCAAATTGACGAGGTCTTGCATTTATGCTCTTCAACCCTGACACACTGACACACAAAATTCATACCATTCTATTTTTCATCTTAAAGACACTGTCACCTGAGGTCAAACAACTATGAATGTGAACAGCAGCAATGTCCTAGATTACTTTGAAGTTTTAGACTTGAAGTGAGATACAAGTACTTTAATCGCACTGCTCATCACTTGCATACAATTTGTGCCATCTTGCCGTAACTGGATATACAATTAAGTAAAGCAAACTGCATCAAAAGAGATAAGTCAGTCAACTGTAAACTGTTGGCAAGAATCATTCAGTTACATACTTGTCTTCTACCTCAGGCATTTATACAAGATACTGGAGCCTTGAAGTGTCAGCTTTAATTTGTGCAACTTAAGAATTTCCTTCAGGAGGAGTTCAGTCATCTGACTGGACGAAGAGATCTCCCAACCTTGCGTGGCAGCCATCAGTCATAGCTCACCTCACAATAAGGTTCCGAGCCATAACATCATAAAAGCACATTAGTGCCGATTCCAAGCAACGTCAGGATTCACTGTTCAAGATTTCCCTGCTGTATTACTGTTTCCATTTGCAACGCTATTCACTGAGGAAGTCTCACAAAAGCACCACTCCCCACTGCACTACACGCAGTGGTACTGATGCAAACGTTTATTTTGCCCCAAAGCAGTTGGATGTATTAGGGCTTCCACAGAACCAAGCGCGCACAACATGAAAACACATAAGACAGCAGGTTTAACCTCAGCAGCCCCGTTGAGTGATGTCTTGTCCTGAAGATTTTGTAATATCCATCGTAGTGAACACCTGTAAGACACCAAAACAACAGCTTGCTTACTGTTGCTCTGTATCATCCATGTGGCTATCGTTCTCTTCTTGTGAAGTAACAATACTAGATTTCCATGAAATATTATGGTGGAAAACAAGTTGCAGTGCACAGTTAACGTACATTTCCTATCATGTGCCAATATCTGGTAGCCAGAAGTTAAGCAAGTATTAAATTAATCTCAGTATAGAATGTACTTCAGTACTATTTTCTTACATTTTTTTAAAAGCAGGTTTTAAAATCAAGCTCTTCCTTCCCCCTCACCCTCTTACCTCCGCACAAGTTGGATGGATACCAATTGTTTCATCTAGTAATTCTTTGGTGAGACCACATTTTATTGCAGCAGCAAAACCCTGGGTAACTTCACCAGCATTAGGTCCAAGAACGTGAAATCCTATCACACGGTTCTTTAAGGGTGCAGAAAACAAGAATGAGTAAAGTAGGTAAAGTTTAACAAAAGCTCTAGTACATAACTCCCACTACACTTAAAGTTATATGCCATGCAAGCAGGTCAATAGCACAACAAAAATGAAGCCACTCCAAAGAAAGTAGTTCTATGGCTTATTTTAGTCCATTATATCAGAACAGAACAAGTGAATGAGTTTAAAAATCATCATACATGAGTTTAAAATCATCATACAGCACTAACACTCAAAGATGTCTAAAACTAAAGACAAGCAGCTGACTAAATTACTACCTATTATTCTGTAGGTAAGCAATATGTTCAGATTGAATTTGTTTTTCTACATTGAAATTAGGTGAGATGGAGGAGCTGTATATGTTGTCTGTCAAAAAATCTGATGCTGAACAGCTTTACTGGTTGTTCCCTTCCTCCCCCAGACAGTTTACAGAAAGAAAAAAGTTAAAACGCCCTAGGCTGGCATTTTGAGCAAGCTGTCTGTGTAGCAAAACCTACAGTGATGGCAGTAGCCTGTAAGAATGAGATAAAAATGGGTGTGATCTGTTTTAATTTGCCTGATGAATTGATTTATCAAGAGGGATACAAACAATGGTTTAAAACATTTTCCCTAGGCATCCAAATGCCTTCAGAGAAGCCCTAGCCCAGGTTTGAACATAATTTGCAAGACAGGATACAAATTCCTTATAACACAGAGAACTGAAGATGCTATTTACTTGGCATTTCCCCCATCACTTAAGCATGCTAGAAAAAGCTTTGCATAGAAATCTAGAGAAAATCTTCCCCTCCGCTGTGATCTTTTCACTTGGTGTTCTTGCAGTCAGTCTCCACCAACAGCAGAATTTTGTGCCTTTCTGCAGTCTTTGAGAAAGGCATTGGTAGGCCAATAAGGAAGAGTAAGTTTACTTCCTTTTAGTTCAACAGCCAAGCTATTTCATCATATCATCCCTTGTCTCCAAAGTAATTTTACACTCTAAATTCTTACTTTGTACATCTGTTCTCCCAGTTTTTGAGACAGATAACAAACAGCATTGGCACTTGTTTTTGCAACAAAACTCACTGATCTCTAGAAATAAAAGTTTCTCGTCACTGAGGTTCCAGGATCAACAACATTTTCCAAGTTCCTGTTAAACATACAAACCTCTGCACATTGCAAAAAGCCTAAAGCAAAAAAATACAATGGTCCAGAAGCCTAAGGCAAGACTGTAGATATGTAATAGTTCAACAGCCCTTGGAAAAAACCCTGGAGAAGCTTGAATAGAGACTCAGGATGAGACTTATAAACCTATAAAGCTATCACTTGCTCAAACAATTGTTATACAAAATCACACAATCAGCTCTTTCCAATTGATTGAACGTCTTAAACTAATACTTATGTTAACAGAACAGATACATCTGGCCTAAGGTAGGCCAGATATTAGTCTTCTGGCTTGTCTAAATAAAAATATTCATGAATACACTCGACACATACATTCTGGCTTGCTACTTACATTGTTGTGTTTAGCGCAGATAATCTTTGCGTAACAAGTATTGTTATCTCGGCCTGGTACTGTCCATTCAAGTGGCCAGAATAAACTGTGATAAACCTGGGAGGATAACAAGAAAGAAGCATAAGTTTGATGAATTAATTCAGTCAGACAATTCTAGTTTTTTTAATCTGTATTTACAAATGGGTGGTTTGACATTTAACTCACTGGACTGTTGTAGCATATTAAACAGTGCTTTCCTCTCAGCATCTGCCATCCCCATACCAGCAGTCCATATTCCAAAAGTTAGTAGAGGAACACTTAAAACATGTGTCCCAATTAAAGCTGTAGCTGTTTTAATTAAGTGTTTAAAGACAGCATCTTATGACTATTTTCAGTGAGAGAAGCTCTTTAGTAGTACAAATTTAATTTCTAGTTACTATATATTTAATCCTATTCTGCAAAGCAATTAAAGCAGAAGCTAAATAATGCCAAGTATATTTGAAAGACAAAGGAGTTAAACACAAAGCATGCAAACAACTCTTGAAATTGTCTTCAGAGAAGTGCAGAAGCTGGAAATTACCATAAAACAAATAAGTTATGGCTGATACTTCTACAGTCCAAAGTAAAGGTCAGGAAAAAATTAATTCCCAATTCAGGTACAGTGAACACGTGGAAAACAGACAATCCCAAGAGTTTGGTATACTTCAGCCATAAGAATATTTACTTTGCTACAACAAAAGAGCTACCCACAGTTTTGAAACCTAATTTTGGCCTCCTGAATTCAAATGATTCTCAGAAGCACAGAAATAGGTATGTAGAATTCTAACTTTATCAAGTCAAGTCCTATATTTCTGGCAATCCATTAAATTGTTAGTTAAGTTGAGTGCTCTCACCTCCAAGTTTTGCTTTCCATATTCTTCTATGGCTTTCTCTTCAGCTAGCCCACAGCTGCCATACTCTAAAGGAGTAAACACTGTTGTTGGTACATTGATATAGTCACACTGAAAAAAAAACAAAGTTTATATTTAGACTGTGCAAGTTCTACATGGTACATCATAGGAAGAATCGTTATTAACCCAGTCTTATGTTTGCAAAACACTTGCAGTGCCCACAGTCATACAAACAACTTGTGTTACTGCAATTCTGAGAAAAAAACATAGAAGTAAATTAAAATTGTGTTCTTACAGCTTTACCTTTGTGGAACTACCACCATAGAGCCTGCGGGCTAGGAGTTTCCCTGCTTGAATTGCAACTGGAGTAAGTTCAAGCTTTCCCTCCAAGATATCCCCAATAGCATAAACATAAGGCACATTGGTTTGTTCTTCATCATTGACAGGTATTTTCCCATTCCTTTAAAAACAAAAGGAAAACAAAACAGATCGGTATCATGACCTTGCTCAGGGCTCAGCAAAAAAACAAACAGGATATGTTCTGCTACAAAGGTGTTATTTTAGCCACTCAGCATATTTTATTAAGTATGCTTATGCCATTTTACTTCAGTTGCAAGCTCTTCAAGGCATCAGTTATATTTGCTTCTGACACAAGGCTGAAGTCAGCATTCAATGGGCCATTTTTGTCTCCAGCAACAACACAAGTCTGATGACAATGAAGTTAGGCATCTTTGGACTTCTGATCTTTTATTTGAACATTATACAGATTACAATTTACTTTTTCCCCTATGGGGAAAAAAGCTGCATCATCACTCACATGTATAAATAAGTTGGTTTAATAAGTTGCTAGCTGCTGCAAGCTGATTCTAATTCTATTGCCTGATCTGCATAATCCTGCCTTTTTCTTTGCACCAGCTTTGCACTGACACTTGGGAGAAAAAAATTAAAAAATCTGTAGTGAGTAGTTTGCTCCTTTTTTAGATGCCCAGATTGACTTGCATGATTTCCAGGACTATATCAGACTTACAAGCCTATTAGGCAAAAAAAACGTTACAGATGTACTGAGATTCCTGTTGAACCACAGTTCAAGCTCACTTATGGGGAACAGCCTTCAAGAAATAATGAAATGTACACTAAAACCAGAGGAACGCATTAAAAGTTAATATGTATAAAATCTTTAAATTAAGTAAATAAACGTATTCCTTGAGCAGTGGCCAACAAGTAGGTATTAGAATAATTCTTTTATTGAATAAATATTTAAGAAATTAAGTCCCTGAGCAATTGTACTCAAATCCAGGAGAGATATTAAAGGTTCACCTAATTGCCTTGTTTAAAAGTGTGGGTTAAAAAAAGCAGCAGTAGCATTAGACATTGTTAAAAAAGTTTAAAAAAACAAAATCAGTGGCTTAAGGGAGTTGAGAAATACTCACTTCTCATTGATTTTGACACCAATCGTCTCTAAACCAATATTTCTGGTACACGCATCACGACCGATAGCTATCAAAACCTAAAAAATAAAATTACATCCAGTAATGTTACACAAGGAATTGTAATGCTGATTACGTTTTACTTTTCTCTTTCTGAAAAAGCTTTAAAGCATACATGATTGAAGTGACTTCTCAAAAAAAAAAACTTTGGAAAGAGGAGCTACCCACTGCTCAGTCTCCTCCAAGCACAACTTATTTCAGAGATGCAACAAACAGCAAAATGTTAGTAGCAGAACAAAACAGAAATAATACTGTTCAACAGAACCAAATTCCAAGCATGAGAAGTTTCACCTCTTCTGCTGACAGGGCACAACTGAAGATGAATATTTAATTTTCATTTTTTTTTCCTGCTAGCAAGTTACATAAACAATTTTCCAAGCAAGACTTTAATTTTCTCCTGAACAGCTTTTAAGGTATTTTAATACATATCCATAGTACTGCAATATTCAGTTATTTTAAATACAGAAATGCTTACAGTGTTATATTCTCCCACAAAAGTTTCTGGTCCCTCAGTAAACTGTGCTGTCACTTTTAGTCTTCCAGGCATGCCATCCTCCAACTTTTCGACCTGTATAAACATTTGTAAGCTTAGAATGATGTCAAACAGCAAAACTCTTGCATTAGCACTTCAAACTTTGACCTACTGTTATTCAGCAGTAAAAAAAAAAGGTTAGTCTCATAAAACATTTATTCCTGTACAATACCAAAACCTTCCCAGAAAGCACATGCATCCTAGCTGTGCTGTTTACAGTAATTTAATGTGGAGAGAAGAAAGCTTAGGAAGCACTTACCTGAGTAGGTATACACTTTCTGATGAACGTTACACCATGCGTTTCCATGTGGGCACCTATTTTTTCTGCCATTTCTTGGTCAAAGCCCCGAAGAAGTATGGAACGCACCATTACTGTGACATCTAGACCTAGACCAGCAAGAAATCCTGCACACTCCAGTGCCACATAGGAAGCACCCACAATTAGCGTTTTGCCAGGGCAATAAGGCAGGGAGAAGAGGTCATCGCTAAAAACAAGAAAAAAGCATAGGTTACAAGGCTCTTTGAAAGCAGGCTTGTCTTTGCAAACACCAGAGCAGACAAAATTCAGTCTATTATGCCTTTTCATCTCACCTTGTAATACAGTATTCTTTATCTCCAGGGATACCCAGATATCTAGGCCTTTCTCCTGTAGCCAGGACAAAAGTCTCTGCTGTGTGATAGGTTACTTGTCCTTTTCTATTAGTTGCCTGTTACATAGACAGAGTTAAAAGTCTTTATCACAGGAACAGGAATTACAACAAATTAAAAACTAAATAATCCTCACCTAAACATTGTGGATATGCTTAAAAATTAACTGCTAGCTTCAAATAAAGCCTAATACATTTAGAGAACCCATGTAGATCACTGAAGAATAACAGGTTTAAATTACAGACTGTTAGGCTATTCTTTATCCTTTTAGGTTAGAGTACCTAAAATAATTTACTATTTGAATCCTGCTATATGGACAGGATTCAATCTAAACAAGTAGTTGCTAACTTGAAAGTAAAATCACAAAAAACCACCAAATTAAGGGTGCTCCTACCCCTTGCTTCCAAGGAAAGGCCAACACCACGCAAATTACAGAATACCTTCAATTACTTCTTAAACTAATGTAGAAATTAAAAAAATCAGATTTACATGCTTTAAGAGGGCCTAATACCCTATTTTAAATGAATTAAAAACTAAATTTAGCTATTTTCTTGATCTCTAGAGGCCCTGGGAATTTCATCTTGCCAATGCATCTATACCAAAATCCAACCTTCATTCACGCACTTTAGTTATTTGCCAAAACAGATAAAGTTAAACTCCCTCCCACCTCCCCCCATCAAATGATCATGTGATTCACGTTGGAAAGGATCTCAGGTCATTTAGTACAACCTAGATCTTAAAGTCGCTGTTCTAATTCATTTATAATACTAAGGACACTATTAAGCAGATGACCTGTATATGTGGACAGAAATAGTTGGTAGACTAGGTAAGTAAAGCATATTATCTCCTCACCACTAGTCTCTTGGTTTGAAAGACATTTAATTCAGCTTTCATAAGCTCATACCAAAACAGAAAATTGCAGCCACTGAACCAAGCAGTTGTCTTCAAAATGCAATTCTTCTAAGTTAACCTTGCTACACTGCTATCACTCACAGCAAGATTACCAGCACATGCTTTGTCTTGCAAAACTGACAGTTTAATTCTTATGCTGATACAGCATAAGGTTCTATCAGCAGTGTTATGCAAGTGCTTAATCTAAATTTGATTTCTACAGTTTGTGTGCTTCAGTAGGAAGAGTTTCCAAGTGGCATATTGTTACAGTTGAAGGTTTTGTGTTGTATGTTAATTATGTTTGTGGCTCAGTTTGCTGACCTTTATCATGACATTAGCAACTAAGACCATCTCATGCAAGACTTAAGTTTACTGGAATCCATGTTACTCTTACGTAACAGTTACTAGGTTTGCAAATACTGTGACACGTAATAAAGCACAATACTAATTTTAACCAACTTATTTCAGAAGTGACTTCTTTTAACTTAGGCTGACTTAAGTTGGCAGTGTTAGCATGAAGCCTTTTCCTTGATGGATTTTAAAAGGCAGCTTTAGAATACGAGTTCTCTCCCAGGTGAATAAAATGTTTTAACACAGCACATACCTTAATTTTGTGTGGTTCAACGAATTCTCCGTACGAATTTAGGTATGTCACAGATTTCTCCCTTAAGGACAATCGATAACCCCAGTTTAAAGAACCAATGTAGTTTTGAATTGCTTCTACCATGATCTCCCAGTTGTGTTTAACTGAAACAAGCCATTAATTTCATATTTTAGAAAACAAAGCACAACAAACCCTTGAAGAAAGACTTGTCTTACTTATTGTACATCATGCTAAGCAGCCATCATTGTCATCAGTAATTAGGATACTTATTAAAGCCATGTGTTACTACAGTACACTTACCTGACTTATTACCTGAAATAAGCCCATTCTAAAAGTTAATCCATTTATTTCAGATTCCATGTATGACTCAAGAAGGAGAAATGCTTCTGATTCACTTATGAAAACTACAGAACTCTGCCTCTATTTACTAAGTCTGAAGTACAAGAACCATCTCAACTATCTCAGCCATCTGTACACTACCTTGCCTGTCCTCTGTTCTTACTAACCTTGTTCTTCATATTGCCAGCCATATTTCCTTGAATCTTGGAGTGCCTGCCCTAGAAGTGCTGCTTGATGCATTAGCTTCTTTGGAATACAACCTACATTTACACAGGTGCCACCAAGACCTAAGACGGAAAGAAACATGTTATTGTATTGCCCACATGAACAGAACATGCTTCTGCTATTATGTGCTTTACATAGCCACCCATAGATCAGTTGTTGATGCTTGCTGTAACATGAAATTTCTGCTGTTAGACATTTTAAAATACAATGAACTTTATTTGACTCATCAGGCCAAGCACCATGTGATGTCAAACAGAGGATAATTACTTACAGAGTGCTTCATATTTTACTTGGATCAGCAAGTAAGCACGGCAAAAAGCCCAGAGTTCCTAAAATTTAGTATCATCTATTCTGCGGAATCTAAAATATGTATTTGACTGAAGTTTTAGCTATAAGAGCACATTCATAGCTTGACTCAAAGTTTGACCAGTGAAATACCTTACTCATTCTCAATTGCCAATAACATTAATTAGGTCAGACAGTAGCTGCCTAATTATGAAAAGGTGAGGCATGGACAGCTTTAGTCACATTTTTTTAGTGATAGCCTAGATCAGGTGTCCTTGAAGTAGAACTAGATGAACTAAAGTGCATGATAAAACACAAGAAAATGAACACATGCACACACAGTATTCAGCTACAGTATTAAAGTGAACAGAATTAGAATGAATTCTCAGTTCTTTTTCAAAAGTAACAATATGCAAAACAGAAATAACTGTCCAGAAAAGCATAATCTTTGTTATGTGTTCTAGAATTACAGTAATTCTGCCCTAATTTCTAAGGATAGAAATCCATAACATCTAACAGAATAATAAGCATGACTGGCACTCAAACACCATCAAATACAAGTTAACAGAAACTTACCCCAGGAGGTTCCAAGAGGCGTTGGAACAACATAATCTAAGACCATTACTTTCTTTCCCAAGGTAGCAGCTTCCTGTAAAAAAAGTCAGCATCAATGAACTTCTCCTCAGCAAAGAAAAGTTTGCCTGCTCTTTTACAGTCATGATATACTCAGCAATAATAGCAGGCTCATTTGCTAGTCTCATTATTACATGCCTCTTCTACCTCCTCCACTAAGCAGAAATACATAACTTTGTCTGACCTCACAGTTGACCCTTCTTGGAGCAGGAGCTGTGTCTGGACGTCCATCTAATGTCCATTCCAATCTGAATAATCTTATACACAAGGAATAACCAGACACTTGACTGAATCTACTCGCTGTTTCATATTTTAAGGGCTTGGATCAAATCTTTAGGTGCCCCAAATCTGTTTAAGAACTCCTGCACAGTTGCTGAGATCCTGGATCAAACAAGGTTTAGAATAACCCAGTTATTTTGTATTCGATAAATACTCAAACTCTCCCACTCTAAACAGGTTGGCGATTATCACTAAGGTTACAATTCACGTCTCAGAAGGAACTTTGAGGAAAGATCTGCAGCATTCTGAAAATAACTAATGAAGGAGACTGTCCAAATGGAGCAGTTGTGGGGCAGAGTAGAGGGTGGTTCATATTTAACAGCTTATTTATTAGTGTTATCTCAGAAAACAGAACAAAGCCTTTCAAAAGCCCTCTTTAGTCTGAGGACATTGAAGCCCATACCTCAATTACCCGTGACTGCCAGTTGTGATATATAGGCAGTTCTGGTGAAAGAAAAGAACTCACACCTTCTCCCACAAACTAGAATAAAGTATGAAGCTGTATCACCTTCTCTGCCATTTTTATATTGATCTAGTTATAGTTGCATGCTTAACTGTATTGTAGAGCAATCAGCAGTGTTGCCAAGAGTAACCTCACCAGGGCCAAACCATAAACTGATGGTTAGGATACCTAGCTGAGAGGTAGGAATTGTGGGTTCAAATCCCTCATGTAGAAGAGAAAACTGAATCCGCATCTCAGGTCCTGAGGCATTCTGAACAACAGCTAATTGTGTAAGAGGTACACAATCTATTATCATTTCTGCAAAAGCAGCCAGAAGGAGAAATAAAGAGTGAGCCAGTTTCTTGAGATAACAGCTGAAAGCTTTCCATTTTACACTGTTGGTAGTCCTGGATCCTAAACAGAAATACTTAAAGAATAGCCTGTACGTTTCTAGATTACTGTTTGGATGTGTTCAAGTGCCTGTACACTACACATGAAGAGGAGATACTTAAAAAGGTTTTGGTTCCACCCTCAGCCAGGAACCTAAAACCTATTATTAGATGACCTGACCAGGCATTGGCTTGAAACTACTCCATACAGGCTGTGATCTTTTGAGTAAGCACACTACTAGACCACTACTGCTTCATTAGCAAGTTGAACACTAATCATGAAAATATAGATTCTTTTAATTCTACTGTGATTAATATGAAGACTAATTTTTCAAGAAGTTTCATATAGAACCTGTTCTTCGTGTCATACCTTGGAACAAGCAAGTCCACCTGAGCCACCACCAACAATAATGAGGTCATAATCATAGGTTTCTGCATCTTTGACATCCCCAAGAAGTTTCTGCAGTGTTCCATTCTGATAAGCCTGTAGAAACATGTTTGAATTGATTTTAAGTAAAGACTGAATTACATTGCCTTTTCTGATGTAGATCATTCAATCTGACATTTCCCTTCAGTATCTTAACAGAAGATATAGCTGTTCCTGAATTTCAGGATCTGTATGGCCAGAGACTCCAAGCAACCTGATCTAGTTGAGGCTGCACTGAAAGTGGGGGGGTTCCTAAAGTAGTTCTGTGATTGTGAAGATCATGGTCCTGGAAAAGATTCAAACGTGTTTCACATTTTATTTGCATAACAGCCTTTATGTCATAGAAAAGGCACTAAGAATCAAACAGCAAATTAAAAAAGTTACTGATTGTCTATTTTCTCAGTCATACAGCTTAGATTGAGTGCTACACAAACTTTCTAAGAACAGTCTAGAAGTTCCAGAGCCTGTCTTACTGACAAATTCAAGAAAAAAAATGCTTGCATACTTGTAACAAATATAGCAGCTAATTCACTAACAAACTAGGCAGTAAAAACACAAGAGAAATGGCTTGACCTAACATCCCCACCACGCTCATTACTCTTGTTTACTTCCAGTTGATTTTAAAAGTTACCTTGTAAGTTGCGTCACAGCCACCTACATGCTTTCCATTCACAAATACGTTAGGCACTGTCCTCTGATTAGTTAGCTCTGCTAATACTTGCTGAATACTGGGTCCATCAGCTAAAAATAAATGCAACAGGTACATTACACAACTATTTTAAAATCTTTTTACTCCAAGACCATACCTATTTAGCATCAGTCATCATAGCAATTGCATGGAAAAGGTATTCTTGATGGGAAGTAATTCCAGAAAAAAATACTGAGATGAAAAAATACTATGTGCATCTTAGATGATAACTAGTTCATAGTATCTCAGCTTTAAAAGTAAAAAGTAAGTACGAAGAGATACTTTGGATTACTAATTATGTATATTTCCCCCCCCCAAACACAGTTTAAGCACAAACACTTAAAAAAAGCATTAGAAACTAAGTTTTGTCTCTGTATATAGAGAAAAAAAATCAGCAGGTGATGACACGCAATCAACAGTTTACCAGTGGTGTGGTGAAGAGCTTAATGAGAATTAGAATAGCTAGAAACTATTTGTTCTTAAAACTACACTCATTATGTATACATAATGTAAGGAACACAGTACTATATTTGTAGTGAAACTAAAGCAACTTGAGCTTTAGAAAAAAAATCAAACTGGCAACAGTCAAGATACTGTAATTCACCATTCTTTCGCATGACTCAGCAATGTTCCCTATAAAGGTCACTCTTATAACATGTCAAACATTAACAGTTCATCTAAAGCCACAAAAGAAACCAAAAAGGTAGAAAAATACTACAGTCTTTTTCCTGAAAGACAAGACTCCTGATGGAAAAATCAGATCTCACATCCTCTGTGTAATCAGTTGACAATTTGCAGAGAGAGTCAAAGCCTTCAGTTATATTAAACACACATCCTCCGTTAAAATCCACATTGAAGGCTAACCGGTCTTTTATCTCTGTACACATTAAAACTGATTTGCTTTATATTACTTCCAGTTAGTACAAGAGAGCTTAGAGTCATGCACAGTCACTGATTTTTAGCTCCATGAAGCAACACCTGGTAGGTTTCCTTTCTGCTACTTACCAGTTACATCCAGTTCTAAAGCATAGTACTCTACACCCATGGTGCTGAAGAGCTCTTTCACCTGCAACAGAAAGGGACACAGTGTTTTGGTACACAGGCAGACTGCCAAGGCAAAGCTTTCACAAGATCTGATGCACAGTTCAGGGTAAAACCTAATCGTTAGATCTAAGAACTTAAGTCTCAATTATATGACCATGTAAGGACTTTTAAGTCTCATTTATAGTTCTTTGAGAGCCTGTAGATATCTTTGATAGTTTGGCACTACTGCTACATTTTGCACGGTCCTTATTTAAAGCCAGGCTATTAAACAGCATTCAGATTAAGTATCCCACATCTGAGTAATCTTCTATTACAAGTTTTACTGACCTTAAGAGACAGTTTCTTTATACAACTGGCTTAGCTGCAGATCTCTCCATCCCCTGACAGACAACAAAAGCCATGACAGTAACTGCTATATGGAGTATCATCAAAGGAGAGAGAATGCAGCAGCCAGATTCCTTGATAGTACTAAGGAAAGGCAGAAGAGCAGGGAACAGGATAACTTGCAAAACAAAACACTGATGAGCACATGCAAAACAAAACAATAAAAACATTGCATTATAAAAAAGCCACAACAAGAATGACTCCCCAGGTGTACTCAGCACTGGGACAGCTCATGTCTACCTGCCCTGCCCACATTCAGTTTTGTTCACTGCACCTCAGGAAAGATTTAGAACAAGTGGAGAACAATTATTCTGACTAAGAAGTCAATGAGCTGAGTTCAACTTAAAGAAAAGATGTGGAAGAAGAGCTGTTTCAGTAAATAATTGACTGACATAAGGAAGAAGAAAAGTGGTGGTGGATGCAATAACTAATGGGCTTGAACTGCATCAAGAGATTGAGATGAGACCTCAGGAAATGGTTTTCCTAATAGCAAGATGCTGAAACATATAGCCTACATAGAAGACAATCTTCATCAGTGAGTGGCTTCAAAGTACATGTCAAAAGTATTTGACCTACTGCTTCTCCTACACTGAGGCTGGGGACAAGACTTGTTTTTTTTTTTTTTCCAGCTCTGATTTTTGGTTTGCTGTTTAACAACACCTGCCTCAGCCTTCTGGAATAACGCAGGAGTAGTTCTAACTTGTTGGCCTTTGTTTTACTAAGTCATTCACATCTTACTTGTGAAATATTGACAGCATTAGTATCAGAATGTAAGAGTTACATTTTTAACCTTTTACATTGCTATTCTTCCCCACAAGACAGGAGAACGGTCTAACAATGCTTGGTCATTAAAAGTCTGCTTGTCTCTTACATTGCCATGAAAAATCTCAGACAGACCATCACTAGAACACGTTCCAGAAACATGTTTCATGTACCCAAGAGCCAGTATGGAAACAAACAAGCTAAAACCTCTATGTACAAGCCTAGCCTTAAAAAGAAAGTCATCCTAAATGACAACTCAGTTGAGATTTTTCTTCCTCCCCAACAACTTCTGGGTGTTCTAGTAATACTAGTTCAGAATGGACAGGGTGCTACTATTACCAGATTCAAATCAGGTGGCCTTTTTGAAATAATATTTTTACAGTAACATCCATTTGCAAATCAGCAGCATTGAAATTATGAACTGTTCTTACAGGGGGACATACCTCATAGCACAGGCAATATTACAGCTGGCAGTATTTATTCCTTCAAAATATACTTTGACAGACTTACCTGTGCAAACAGATATCATAAGGCATTGGGTAAAATATCTGCTTCTAATCGTAACCATCATGATGTAGGAACAGCGCTAACAAGAAGCACTAAATTTGTGCGCCCCTTGCCAACATCACATCTGAACAATAAAACACACTAAGCTGCTGATAATTCAGAAAAAAATTTTTTACAACCAGCTTTCTGATGAAACCCTGATTTAATGCTGGCAATTCATATAAATTGAGTCATATCTAACAAGCTTACAAAATGTTAAGCACATGATAAAGAAGTGTTTTTAATGCTGCTGCGATCCATAGTGCTACTATGACGAAGGCGAGGTATTTCACTGCTTCCTGTCTTCTACTGGAGTTCCAGCTTTCTTCAAACAAAGCTTTTGCATTATGTATTAACAACATGACATGTTTCTTACCACAGCATATAGCAATTGTAGCACACTACAATAAGCCCTGCATGTATGACTGATGACATTAGTTTTACAGCTGCAAATTAAATGAAGTTGGAATGGCCCCTTGGAAGTCATTTGATTCAACTGCCTGCACAAACAGGGCCAAATGTGAAGTTCGATCATGTTGGCCAAAGCACTGTCCAACCCAGTTCTGAGTATCTACAAGGACAGAGATACCACAACCTCTCTGGGCTGTTCCAATGTTTGATCATCTTCATAGTTAAGAATTTCCATTTTATCTCATTGGAATATCCCTCATTTCATAACATACACGTTGTCCCTTACTTGGCTTTTCGCTCTACAGCTCTGAGAAGAGTGTGGCTGTCTTCCCTATAATCACCTGCTCGGTGGTAGCTGAAGACAGCAACAAAATCCCTCCTCAGCCTTCTCAAGGCAGAATAAGCCAACCTCTTCTTCACACATCCTTTGCTCCAGCCCTCTAACCATCTACATGGCCCCAAAAGCTTTTGTGCTAAACTCATCATTGCCCTAAGGCTTGCTTACTGGAGTGACTGTAGCTGTGGACTGAACCAAAGGGAAACAGCAGTGGAACTGCTCCAGCTCTGCAACTGCTTTATGAAGCCCAAGCTGAATGCCATAGAAGATCTAAAAAGCAAAGCTCAAACGGATTGCTGCTATGAAGTGGTACGCTAAGAATGTGAAGTCACCTAATTAGCTACTTGGCTGCTATTTTAGTTTGCAGCAAGACAGCAGGGTGTAACATGCAAAATTTCATTAGCAGCTTTTTAAAAAAAATGAAGAAATGCTCTACAGCTTGAACATTGACATATCAGCCAGAAGAGTGGAGGACAGGACAGAACACTTTTGGAACAAGAAAGGATTATAATCAAGAAAAAGACAGATATAAAACAATGCCTTTAGATGACATTTATTCTCCACTGAAGATATGGCGTAAAGAAAAAAATTAGACAAATACCAGCACCCTAATCAGAAGTAGCTATTATACTTTAAACTTGTATGAACAGAATATGCATGTGTTAGTGGCGATGAAACAGAGAAAAACGACAACTATATGAAGGGTTGAGATCTTCAATGCAGGCAAGATAGACTAGCAGATTTCAGATTGGAAATGAAAATGATTAGGAAGAATAGAAAGACACACTAATCGTGAGTAACCTAGAGAAAGTAAACAGGAAGTTATTTCTGAGAACTACTAAGAATTCAACAAATGGCAAAACCTGAAGTTACTAAAAAAAATTATGAAATGAAAAGTAAGCCTCCATGCAATACATAAACTAGAGAGCTTACTCGCCCCTGACATTTTAATAGCCACAATTAAAAGGAGATCAAAAGAGCTATTACACCAGCTAATGAAAGAACTGTCCACTGAAAACGTTTAACTCAATAAAATTAATACAAACTCAGGTCAACAAATTCCTGAGCCACACTGCTGGAAACTACAGTGGCACACTGGGAAGTTTTCTTTATTCCTCAGTCCTAAAAAGGTCATTTCTCCAACAAGTGTCAGAGCCAGGATATCAGGTTGCATGGTCCCTCAATCCAGTCATTTACTTCCCTTCTGACCAATGCACTGGCCATCTTTCCCTACTGAGCCTTTACAGTTTTCACAAAGAGAGAAACTAGGAAGATTTCTAGATATTACTAAACATTAGACAGATTTTCCAAAACTTAGTGTTAGGCAAATTTCTTCAGAAAACTCTTCTTCCTGGAGATGCTTTCTGTCATTAGGATAGCTAAGTAAGTGTGAAGCTTCATACAGCAAAGTTAAGTAACACGATATGTCGCGTGTCTGCTGTTTCACCTATCAGCTAGCACTCTTTAATAGCTACAGATGAATTTACCTGACATTCCTGCAGATACAGACAATTATCAGTAATAGTATAACATGTAACAAGAATAACTGGCAGTTTCTATACAGCTAGAGCTGTTGCTCCTAAAATTATTTCAACACATCACAGCGTTCAGACTCTGCAATTTTTCATGCTAAAAATGTTTTCTTTATACATTTCTAGCTTAAGTTAATCTTTTCATGGTGGCAAAAAAATAAAGAACAGTCAAATTTAGTTGTGACAAGGAAGTCAGTCTAACACCACCCCTTTGCCACTACTGCTGGCTAAAGCAATTGAACTATAAATTGCAGTTGCAGAAGGAACTGCACAATTGCCTAGTCACGCTGCTAAACAGAACAAACAGAATCAACTACTTAATTTATTTGGAGAAATTACTTGCAGTACTCCTAAGATTGTGCTTTCCTTCAGATTTTTTTTTTTCCAGCACAGCTACAGCCATTTGAAACAAAGAATTCTTCCCACACACCCAATGATGCCCTTTTAGAACACAAATACATGGAGCACCAGTGCTCGAGTACATCAGTTTTTCAATTAATCCTACCAAAAGCACATTGCTAACAACCATCTACGGTGAAAGAAGACACACGCTGCACAGCATTGATATCCCTCTGTCTTTAAGAACTCAAAACTATGTGATTATAGGCTAAGTACCCAATCTGTAACTTCTCTTTCAAATTATATCCACTTCATTAATTCTGCAGACTAAATCAGCTAGTAAGAACTGCATTATCCATTGTTCTCTCATTCCTTTCATTATTTTCTAAGTCTTCATAGGGAGGGAGTGTTAAAACCCATACTGTTGGAGATATTTCTTTGTTTTACCACTTGATGTCTTTCCTGAGGCCTCTCTCTCAAGCTTTCTTCTAATCGTCTCTCTGTAATATTTCTACTGGCTTTCTTCATTGTATTACCTTTCCCTCCTGTTCCCAAAAGGAAAGTAAACCAAGGAAACCTGCCTACAAGAGAATTCAGTTCTTCTCTCCGTCACCTCCTACTCCCTCCCAATTTATCACCTCTTCCTCAAAGATTCATAGTAGGTCTTTTAACTCTCCCTCCTAGAAAGGGCTATGAGAGAGGGCCCCCATACTCCATACTTGTTCTTCTCTGTTCCATGACAATAAAGATGACATTCCTCAGGTCTGAATGTTTCCTTGAAGCAAGTAATCCTGCCTAGTGAAGAAAGTCTGAACAAAGAAGAGAACATTAATCTGGAATTTAATTACTGGACTACAATCAAGTCTGTTTTTACCTTAAGCTCCTTGTGTTAGTCTAGTCCCACCACAATGCCAAAAAAAGATGAATGAACAGGTTGCAAGCTTTAAAAAGTGACCATGCCTCAAAAACCACTGGACCAAGTGCCATGCTTGTCAACAGTTGGCCAATCACGATCACTACAAGCACACAGAATACAGACAGGAATGACTTTAACTGTTCCTCAAAGGACAGCACTGAAGCCATCAACAAATGATTCTCCTCAAGAGAAGACAGCATTGATTGGTTTGTCCTGTCCTCTTATACACAGAAGTTTCCTTTCTTAAAGCATCAATTAAGTTGCAAGCGAGACAGAATATATTCACTCAGGTTTCCTATAGCAGGGCCCCAACACCTCCTCCCTCACAAGAGGGGCTGTAACTAAGCCTAGCTAAGCACAGGAGTGCAGCTTCTGAGAACCCTCCCGAGTTGTCAGCTCCACTGAAGCATATCAGAACTCAATCCCACAGCACCACTTCTGTTTTTTCCACCATGGCCACATAAAACATGGTGTTATTAGGTTTAAATAACATTCCATAGCACGCTGTTTGTAAACATCCAGGAACCACACTGCCTAGGAACACCCAGATCGGTGAGGGCTATGACTACAGCCTGCTGGTATCACTGAATTCTAATGAAGATCCTGCATTTCTTTAATGACTCTTGCTCACCAGTTACAGCTAACCTGTGTGATTCACACATAACAGGGCTAGGGAAGATCTCTGTTCCCTAGAATCACCACAACTCATCAGTAGTAACTTCTTTTGGCTAGAATTTGCTTCATGGCTAGAATTTTGAACTTCTGATTGAAGTTGCCTATAGTCAACCTCCTCCCTTAGATTTCAAAACCAGAAAGTTTAACTTTCTGTTATCTGAGGGTGCAGGTTCAGCCAAGTTGAACGCAAACGAGGCACTCACACTTTTGGCAGGAAAGCAGCCCTGCCAGCGCCCTGACCTTGAAGCGGCTGGTCCCACAGCGGAGGAAGGCACAGGCTGTGTCGCACATCCCACGCACTCCGCTGCCCTTCGCTCACGTGGCAAAAGAAAAAACATCCAGAACCCCAGCTCAGACCTCACCTCACCTCAACCCCCACAAAACGTGCTCCCACCGGGCGTTAAGGTGGGCACAGCACCCCAACACCACAGCGCAAGCCCGGAGGGAGCCCTGACACGAAGCAGCATCCCCACGGCGACCGCGCTCAGCCCTCAAAAACCCGGGCCTGGGCCGCCGGGCCTGAAGGAGAGGCTGAGAGGCTCGGGGGCCGCCGCCTCACCTGGTTGCAGTAGGGGCAGTAGCTCTTGCTGAATACCATCACGCGGTGGGAGGCGATGAGGGTCCGCACGCGCAGCTTTAAGCCGTCCCAGTCCGGGAGCTGGGTCTGGCCCGGCGGTGGCGGCATGGCCGGGCTGTGCTGAGCCGTACCGTGCCGTACTGAGCCGTGCCGGGCTGTGCCGGGCTGTGCTGAGGCGCTGAGTTAAGGCGGTGAGGCGCTGAGGCGAGGCGCGGGCAGGGCAGGGCAGCGGCGCTGAAATGAAGCCGCCCGCGCGCGCCCCTCCCAGCCAGCAGCCGCCCCGCGCGCGTGCCCAACACCCGCTCCGGCCCCCTCCCCTCACAGCCCTGCCCCTTCCGGAGCAGGGAAGGCGACGGGCCGGGCCGACCCACCCGCCTCCACGGGGGGGGGTAAAAAGATAATGAGGGCGTCCAGCGACGCAAGCCGTCCTGATGCAATCTAGAATTTTTTGTATCTAGAGAAGGAAGCGTTGCTGTTTATGTAGAGGTGGTGTAGAGAGAGATAAACGTGCATTTTGAAGCCTTGCCCCCCTGCCGAGAGCTGTGGAATGACCCAAGAGGAGGGTGTCGAGAGGGCGCATGCGCAGAGGGGCTGTGGCCGGTGAGGGGCGGGGCTGTGCCCGCTGAGCCCTCCCTCGGCGGGGAGGGGGGGGGCAGCCGGCATTTTGGGACGCCTCAGGGCTGCTTCAGGGCGCCTTGGGCATCACAGGGTCGTCGCGGCCTGAGGTGGAGGGGATCGCCTCGTGTCCCCGAGTGGAATACATAATTTTGTTTATTAATAAATAAAATGGATTCTGGCTTGAGGACAGGTCGGCTGAGGCAGCCAGAAGAAAATCCCTCAAGTAATGCTGGGTTAAAGGAAAGGGATGCTGAAGCATTATCATGTGTCCTGCTTATCATTACATGCATCACTGATTAGGTTGATTATTCTCTTCCCGAGAAGCAGTAATTCTCAGGACTGTAGGATGGAGGGGACGCGGTGCTGACCTGAGCGGCACAAAGAGCCTGACTCAGGGCATAGAGCAGGAGGCACCCTGTCAGGTTATTCCCTTGCTCTGGTGGATTTTTGGCTGGGGAACGCTAGGCAGCGTGTCAAGGTTTCAAGAACCTGCTTATCTTCCTGCAGAGCATTCCCTTGTTCAGCAATTGCAGCAATAGCTTTCCGTGAACAGTCATAAGAGGTTACCCTGGTTTAACATCGGAGAACTTCCCTGATGTTACTAGAACAAACCCTGCAAGCTTCTGAGTGACAGGAATCGTTTTCAGCTGGTGGGGAGATGAAAGCACAGAGACAAAAGTGATTTACTCAGTTCAGTGGGGAGTTTCTAACAAAGCCGGCAATAAAGTCCAGTGCTCCCTCCCACGCCTGCCACAGAGCAGCCTTACTGCTATTTAGTAATGCTAAAAATAATCACATATAAAAGTTGTACTGCCACCAGTGATGAAAATGGGCCTGGTGGAAGGCAACTGAGTCAACTTAATTCCTTTTTGATCGCATATATCAGTGGTGTTCGCTGCCCAGTGAGCTTGAAAAATTGTATGTTACATGTATTTTAATGTTGACAATGAAAGAGTTCTAGACTAAGTGTTTCCACGCTCCCCACAGAGAAAAATAAATCCAAGTTTTGCAACCTCTTATTTCAGTACCAGCATGTAGGAAAGTGGATACAGTACTGCAGCTGCTGAATTTTGACATAACATGCAGGGTCCAGAACTATCCGCTGTCCTTGGTTCATAGTCCAACCAAAGCTTCTTTTTTTCCTTGTTTTGGCTAATTGTTCTCCCTCCTCAGACTCTTTCTGGTAGATGAGAAAGATCGCTACGCTTTGTATTCTTCTAGTAATTATTATCACAAGCTCAAGATTTTGTGTCACCATCTGAAGGCTAGTGTGTTTTTGTCCTGAACTTGGGATCCACCAGCTTTAGAAAGGTCACAGAACAGAAAAAAAAATAAAAATAAAAATATTCAAAATACTTTTTTTGTTGTTGTTGTTGACTCTCAACAGTGGTGGATATGTGTCAGTTTCTGTGAGGAATGAATGTCCAAAGCAAATAATGTCACTTGAGTTTTTCCTTTCTGTGCTCTTTCTGCTGTTGGTTATTGTTATCAATGTTGACTTAGATCAGGAATGGGTAAGAGGGACAATGTCACCTTGGAACACAACTGGGTGGTGTGCCATGGTAAGACATTGAGGTAAAACACACACAGGAGAGAGTCTAGAGTAGCGTAGAGTAGAGTAGAGTAGAGTGGAACGGAATGGAATGGAACGGAATGGAACGGAACGGAACGGAATGGAATGGAATGGAATAGAATAGAATAGAATAGAATAGAATAGAATAGAATAGAATAGAATAGAATAGAATAGAATAGAATAGAATAGAATAGAATAGAATAGAATAGAATAGAAATATAATTTCCACAGCTCTTCCACAGCACTAGAGGGCTCTTGGCATCTTGGCATCTGATCCCATATTTAAAAGTGTAAAACCTACACACCATCCTTGAAAACATGCAGTAAGACAATCTCTGCCATAAAAAAAGTCTCCAAACGACAAATTGATGAAGACAGCAGGCGTTGGAAGCATTTCTAAACAAAACTGTTTGAAAGAAGAGATTTGGAGGAAGGAAAAAATGGCTGGTAGAAAAGAACCAGGGAACTATTTTAAACATAACAACGTGAAAGGCTTTAGCCATCCTTTTGTCTAAAACCAAAATCATGTGTCACCTGGGCCTGCTCCCATTCCTTGGGGACATTCACATAGCTGTGAGCCTTTATGCTGCTAAAGGGAGTCAATTTAACAGTGAAGAATAGACAGAGAGCTCCCTCGAAGCCACATCCCTTTGTTCTCTGATTCAGTCCTCATGTCACAGCACAGGAAAGGAAAGAGCGTGGCCTATCTCCAGCCTTATATTCCACTGGGGATCTCTCTGTGAGGAGTTATTCCCCAAGGTTCCTTCCTTTTTAATGCATCCAGAATGCTGTAACAGAGCTAAGGAAGAACAGAAAATGTGTCTTAAAAATGAATAAGGTGACAAAAGCCCTGAACTGTGGCCCATTTTTTTCTCAGGTTATGCCAGTGCCTTCCCTGACCTGCTGGAAGCTTACCCTTTGCACCAGGAGAAGAATAAGGGGGCCACATTTTAGGACCACGTTTCCTCTTTTGCAGAAGGAGCTCCTGTCTGCCCAGAGCTTCAAGCATTACCATAGAAATCATTCGTAAGCCAGGAGACAGATGAAGCCTTTAGCCATGAGCATGGTTCCACCCTTTGTCAACATTAACAATAGAGAGACTGAGCCATGCTGGAGGCTGCTGAAAACCTGATTTGATAGCCAGTCATTTGGGTGACATGCAGATTGCCTGCAGCTCTGAATTTATGAATTAGCGTTTGTGGCAAATGATGTCAGAAGCCTGCCGGCACATTCACAGATTTTGGCACAATTAAGTACATTACCGTCGGCATTGTTGGAGTCCTGGTGGCACACAAAATACAGACCGTGTAATAACCCTGTGCTTCAGGCCTGAGACTGGGAAGGCCTTTCAGATCATAAGAGACTTCAGCCAGGGAGGGAGGGGAAATGGCTGTTCTTCCTTCACTGTAGAAAGAGGAAATAAGCTCTTTAGCTGAGAAGAAACTCTCTCCAGGAAGGGCTGGGCATAGCAGTAACTTCTGTTAGCAGCAGTAGTGCTAAAATACAGTGAACACGCACACAGCAGAGGGCAATCACATCTTCATTGTTGTAAAGATCCAACATCCCACCCCGAAATGCTTGTCTGGGCAGTGGTGAAGCATTGAAATGAGGCCTGGAAGTTAACTGCTATTGAGAAGTCGATGGGGGAAGCTCAAGACCCACCAGGAATTATTTTTTTCTTCAAGATCTTGAATAAATAGTGAGAAACCTTTGTGCTCCTTTTTAGGGGGCATCAGAAACAAGGCAGTTAAAATGGAATAATTGAAGTGGAACAGTTGGGACCTGCAGTTGCTAATGATGTGCACATGTGTTTTTTTCCATGCAAAACTCATGCTTGTGAAGTCATAATAGACAGAGTGGGTTCCTTAAGTTCACTCTCCTGGTTTTGCAAACCATCTGCCAGTTTGTGCTTGCAAATGAGAGTTGGCCGTGGATTTGCCTTTCTGCAGATGTGATGTTGGTGGTCCTGCATTTCAAAATTCGGCTCTGCTGAATCTAATCTTACCCATCACGCTCTCAGTCTAAAGTGTCTGATGAGTGTCCCTTGAACAATGATTAATTGTTCATTAATAATAGTAATAATCAACATCATTATTATAAAGTACTAAGGTGAGCATGAGGCTGTCTGAATGCATCGTAATAAGGTTGCCAGCACTTTGACTCAGGGAATATCTCCTCCCAGAGGTGTAGGCACAAGGCTGGTTTATGATGTTATACATATTTTACAATAAACAGTAGTGTAGAGAGCGCCAGGTCTTCTTCCTCAGGTGGCTGCAGCAAGAGGGAAAGCAATGAGGCTGTCAGGCTCCAAGGATTCATGCAGACCAGGGTCTCCCTTTGCCCTGATGAAGCTTTAATGATGTCAGAGAGACATGGTCCGGATATAAACCTGCAGAATAATGGCCTCCAGCATTCAATTGTGCTAAATGCTACAAGCCAGAAGCTTTTCTAGAGCTGACGGAAGGCGTTGGTGCTCAGCTACTTCACAGAATGAGCCTGCTATTTGCCTGCTTTAATGAACAGCATGGTGTCCATCTCCTGAGCACCGGAGTCACCTTTCCGTGCTACGTTTCTTACAAGGGCTTCTTAAAAGAGAAAGGAAAAGAAAAGGAGTGTAGAGAGAAAGGATAGAAAAGTCTTTAATCTTTTAGAAATATGGAAAGTTGGCTGTATTTCTAAGCAAAACCAGTTCCCTTAGGTAGTCATATGTTACACATTTCCCAGGAGAGTATTTTAATGAAGGTTTTTTTTTTTTTTTTTCCTAGTCAGCTAATTCTAGTCAGCTTTAGCAAGGCAGCTCTTTTGCACTTGCAATGCAGGGATCCTGGCCTGGGGTCTACACCCCGCTGCATTCCTCACTTCCAGTGAAATTTCTAGTGTCTTGATCTGCCCACTGTGACCGTGCCATTCTGCACTTGAGAGAGATGGTCAGAAGCACCAGAGGTTAATATTTCAGAATAGGGAATATTCAAATGTTTCCTACCATTTTTTCAGCAAGGCCAATTTATTTTATCCTGCAGCTGCATAGGAACGCTCAGCAGGGAGGTCAGATAATAAATTCAAAAGCACAGATTTCTTCACTGCCTTTTGTCGTAGATTTATTATCAAGTGTGTCTCTTTAAGTCTATTTACATGGGTTTTCCTTTAGGTAATTAAATACCGTGCTGTAGAGAGCAGGGATTCTCCCAGTTTTTCACCCTCGGGGTAGCTGCATCAGAGAGAGATCTTTCTGTGTGTCCAGATTCCCACCCAGTTTGTAGTCACCCTCTTGTTTTTTTTTTTTCTTTCAGGCTGTGGACAAGAGGGCTGGACATCTTCGAATACTTGGTGTGAAGAGCTCTGCCCTTTGTGCCCTTTGGCTCACACATCTGGTGCTCTCTGCTGATCAGAATGGTGTTGTTGGTTGCATATGTCAAAAACAAATCAAAACTAACAAACAAAAAAACACAACCAAGTCATCCTTTTAGGACTTTCAGGGCTTCACTGGAATGAGATAATTCTTAATAGTGGCTAATGCTGATGAGGATACTGTTGGCTGAATTTCGATCCATTCAAGGTTTCACATTTGCTAAGGGTGGTTCCATCAGTAAAAACAGACCCGCCCAAGAGGCTCTTAATATTTCCTGCTCCTGGGTGGTGATCTCAAGGAGCAATCTTTCTTGTGGTTATTTGATGCTTCCAGGCCTGGCTGGGGCCCAGGAGGGTGCAGGAAGCACAAGAGAAGGTATTGTGGAAGGGGAAAGGCATAACAGAACGTACATTTGCTAAAAGTTTAGAGACTGGATAAGCTCAAATTTCAGGGAAGGATCAAATAAACCCGTGTTTGTGCTGGGATAGTTTTCATGGCCCTGCTAGATAACAGCATAATCAAGACACAAACCCAGACTATTGTCAAATCCCAGGATTTTAAGACACCTCTCTCAATTTTTGTTTTTGCTTAAAACAGTGGCGAGGAGAGAAACTCAACCTTCCTTTTTAGCTTTTGTTGCAAACAACGGCTTGGAAATACGGATTTGGCAATCTCAAAGATCAGGCTGACCATGCAAAGAATTCTTAATGGCATGCTAGCGGCTTAGCACAGAAACCAGAACAAAACATTCCCAAACACTGATGTTTGGCCAGGTCTAAACATAGCTTTTTGCTGTATCTGAAATGTTTTTGTGCTTCAGCCACAGCACCAGCAGGGTGCTACTTTAAAATCCTAATTCCTGTGCACTCATTGGACTGCCTGCGCTCAGAGGTCCCTTACATTGCTGAGACAATATTCAGAGTTTATCTAGCTAATTTTAAATTATTGACTTTATGATTGGTGGATCTGTGGAGGAAAGCCTTAGTGCTGTTCAGTGAAGGTCTAAAATCCAAATCAAAGCACATGCGTTTATTGATTTTAATTAACTGAATCCGAAGTGATAGTAGCTCAACGTAAGAATTGCTGAAGTGCTGCTGTTGGCCTTGGAGTTTCCCAAGGCTGCTGGTGTTTGTCCTTCTCCTCTGCTGTAATCCACAAATCCCTGTCCCCTTGAATGTCAACACCTAGCACGGCAGTCAGATTGAAGAGTAGGACAACAGAAATTACTTCTTCCAAGGTCCTTGTTGTACGCTGTGGTGGAGCTGCTTGCAGCCAGCTCCAGGTGATGTTAGATGGCATCAGGGCTGTGTGGATGATGTGGTCTTTGCTCTTGCCAGTCTTGCATATCCTTGGCTCTGTTTATGTAGTTCTCATAAGCATTTTGTCACAGGAGGCTGTGGTGGATGGGCTGAGGGCAGTGGGAGGGACAACACGAGGAGGTACAATAGTAACTAGTTATTTAACTTCAATAATTGCTTTTGAAGCTCTGCTTGGAGTGGAGGGACAGCCGGGCAAGGGCGTGGAACTGCTCACACTTGATTTTTCAATTGCTTTTGCTCTCCCTCATATGGAATCCATTTTGTTATTTTGACTTCTCTCCGGCTAGAGTGTTTTATGTAGTACCTTGGATGTTACTGAGTCATTGATAAGTGCTAACAAACCATCTGCTTATCTCAATTTGAGCCAGAGGATAGGCTGCAAAGCATGGCAGGTTTTTTTTTTTTTTCCCCCCTTTAATAAGTCGGAGAAAAATGCAGCAGAGGGCAGTGTGTTGTTAGGTTTCAGGGGAACATTTACTGAATTACACCGGGTGGCTGGGAGTAGCCTCCGTCCGAATGCCTGTACAACTAAATAACACATATTAAAAGCTCTTCCTCTGAACGTGAGTGTTTTAGGCTTTAGCAAGTGTCTTTTTTGTATTATAAGGACTTGACTGTTTTAATTTTTAGAGCATGGGGGAAGTGCTAGCGTCGGGATCTTTTTCTATTATGCACAGGATCTGAAAGAGCCTCATTAAAGGAGCAGCGTAGAACACAGATGACATCGAGTAGGCAGGCTACCTATAATAATGTCATGTTTTGTCATTTATAATAGATAGTTCTTCCAAACCTTTGGGATTCCCACAGCACTCAGCAAATTAAATATTTGAGCGTTGTTAAAGGGAAGCTTGTTCAAGGAGTCTGGGCAGCTGTGAACTGGGACATGGATGCCATTGCAGAAGGAGGTGGAGCGCTGAAATTTCCTTTGAGGAAAGTCCCCAGTCACACAAAGCATGCCTTGGGACATTTCTTAACCCTGTCTCCAATAAATATGGCTTTGTTTAAGGCATGATTAGAGGGGGCTGGGTACAGTAAATAACATGCAGTGTTTTCACAGCACTGAGCTCTGCAGCATGGCTCATCACACAGCAAGCTGCGTGCAAACCCTTTTACCTTCAGCTGATGTCAGGAAGGTGGGTCTGATGCATCTGGAAACAGAGTCCATGGCTTTAGGAAGCCCTGTTTGTTCAGACTGGAGGCTGACAGTGCCAAGCCATCTCCCCATGCCCGACTTTGCTTTTAAGATAATGTTGAGATGTTAAGACAATCAATTCTAGATGCTTCAGGCCAGCGGTGAAGGTTTCCCTGGTGGATAGAAACTCTGCAGGGTTAAATGCTGTGCTTCTCTGAGCTTCTGGAGCTAGGTTTGGGTGTCACAGACTATACCCACACACAGGGAAGCATGAACACACAAGGAAGTTCAGGAGGTTGATTAGATTGTTCTTGTCCTTGAAGTTAATCATGTGCTTAGATACATCATGGAATAAGCTTTATTATATTTAATTTGTAAATCTGGGTTACTGGAGGAGAAAAAGATATCCAAGGAGGAAGAGAGACTGCTTTGGGATGTCCTGCCAACATGGCAGGATGTGCCACAAGTGAGGAGCAGGTAAAGCCCTGGAGAATATGGCTTAATCTCATGCAAGCATGGGATTGAGTCGATCCTGTTTTGGGTCAAAGGCAGGATGTCCCGATTCAGTGTAAGTTCATGACCTTTCCCATGGGTTATCAAGAGAAATGAGATGTGGAGAAGCAGCCATAAAAATGAACATCATTCAAATCCCCCCAAATTAGAGGAGGAATAAAAGGAACAAGTGGGAAGAAAGTCTTCCCCTCTCCCCCTCACATAAATGATGTTCTTATCCGCATAATGGTGACAGGAGGTGGTCAGATGGCATTATTTAGCTGAATGGCCTGCGTCTCCATGTGTGCTCAGATAAAGTTCAAAATGACCTTTAAAAAAATCCATTTTTAAAGATTCTTTTTGCTTCAGAAAGGTCCGACTTTAGTAGCTTAAATTTAATTTTGTTCTTGAGGGAACTGGCTGCGGGGGAGTGAAGGCAGTGCTGGAGATGCTCACAGTAAACTAATAGCAGGTAAAATGTCATTTAAAAAAAGTGAGTGGAAAGCGTGTGTCATTGCAAAGAGGAAATTAATGAATTCTCTTCCCCTAATTCCTTTTCTCGGGTTTAATTTCTGATGTCTTTTCTTCTGACTGCCACGCCATTGCTTCTGCTTATGTTAACACCAACTTATTAGCTGGCTCATTGGCTAGGCTGAACCCAAGGTCACCAGAACAGGGATGTCGTAGCGGTCAGCTGCACACACTTACAAGCACAGCCATGGGAACGCGAGCTTCTTGGCTCCGGCTCTGGAAACACGCAGCTCAAAGGACATTCCCACTGCTCCTCGGTAAGCACAGACTCTGCTGTTTTCCTGCAAGTCTCCAGCAAGAGAAACATAAATTGACTGCAAGCACTCACAGTTGTACCCCACAAGGAACAACAATGACATCTAAACATTGGCAGGCACGTTATACGAGGCCAGGGACTTCATCGCTTCGTTACAAGCGGTAGTTGCTCTCCTCAGTTCCCACCCTAAGGAAATTGGCCTTCGGGTTAGTGGTGACGCAAGGCCAAGGAGAGATTGCAGGCAACCCATGTTGGGGCTGCCTGGGTGAGGTGTTCTGGTGCTGGCCCATTGCACAGGGGTGGAGATGCCTGCCTGACCCCAAAGTAGTCCTTGCTTTCACAGAAATTTGATTTTGAGCTTATTTTAGTGTTGCTGTTGTGTCGAACACAGATAACAGTCATACCAGTTTGACTTGGTAAGAAGTACAAAATGCACCATTGTGGCAGCTGGTAAGCAACCAAAGGAGTGGGCAAATGCCTGTTGCAACCAGCAGAAGAAAAGGGCCACCTAAGCCACTGGTGTGAGTAGCTGCTCTGATTGGCAAATAAACCCTGTGGTTATCATTACTGTCCATAGCAAAATATCTTCCCTTCATCTCATGCTTCTTCTTGCTGTCTGAATGCTCTTGACTTGATTCTGGAGACAGCTCAACACCTTCCTTCTCTTAATTTGGGATCTATCATAAGATGGAGCTATAGGATGGTGTCACTCCATCCTTCTTTCCCCACAACACATGGACCTCCTGCTCTGAGCATTTCTAATGTCAATCAAAGGCTCGTTGCTGAACCCCATGGGACACTTGCATTTTCTTGCACTCAAAGTACCCAGCTGCCTGGTGAAATGAAGCTGAAATTAGCTGTGCTGGCAGCTTTGGTTTGGCTTCTCCTCTGGTTAAGCTGCTGACAAGCTAATTCACACCACTTCATTTTCCCGGGGGATCCCAGCCCTCTCCTGGGCTTGTTGAGAAAAATAAAAGAGGTAGGAGTGGGGATGGATAGCCAAGACTACCCATGTGTGAGGACAAAAACAGACAGGCCAATACATCAGGATCATGCAGGATTGACTGGGTCTGCCACTGCCCGGGGATGAGGGCATAAACAGCTTACTGGGGACTGTTGACCAGGTGGATGAGGTTTTGTACATATCTCCCTCTCTGCAAGGATCTCACTGCAGGATGATGCCTGCTGGCGAGGCTGTACTGACCAGTTAGCTGCCTGGCCCCCTTCTCTCAGCCCTGGTGTGTCTGAGGGATAATGTCTAACAGGAGATCCAATTGGAAGCTCGACTGACTAACGAGAAACAGCAACTGAAGGCTGAAGTTGGTGTGTCTGCTTTGGGTAAAATAGAAAAATCTATCAGTAAATCCATCTAAAGACTGCTATTGGAAATTAGTGTATCTGGCTCCCTTATTGCTAAGGAATAACCCGTATTCTGCTAGGCCTCTGATGGATGGTGTCAGCACCCTCTGCCCTTTTGGCAATGCAATGACTCATTCACAGGAGTCCTGAAACTCAGCTTTCTTTCTCTGCCTGCCACCAAATACAGTAGATCTTCCTCTAATAGCATTTTTTGTTGGGCCTAATTCTCTGCTGAGATGTTATTATGGCAAACAAGGAATCAGATATAATCCCATCAGCCTTTCTTTGCAGGAAGAACTTGGACCTCCACACTGCTGCCTTCCTGGGAACATCTGCAAGCTCGACTTTTTTGTGTGCTATGTAGCTGAGAGTCTGGGCTGCCTGAATGACCCCAGGCAGATAGTCAAAGACAGCTTTTAAGGCTGGATAACGTATTTCACAACTGTATAATCCTGCAGTAGCCTAGGGGTTTAGAGTTGGTTTGTACTGTTTTTGATGTAGGGCTTATTTTAGGTTTTATAAAGAGATGTTGCTTTCTTAACTAAGACTGCAGTAGCTTACGAGCTGTTCTGCAGAGGGCCTGTTTGCTTTAGGCTCTCTGCATACAAACCCATACTGTTCTGGGGGCTGTGTTAAGGCCTGCACATGGGTGGAGATGTGCTGGCCTACAAACAGAGAAGCACCTCTGCACATACAAGCAGCTATGATACTGTCACTGTCATATGAAGATAGATCCATACCTTCTAATGTCAAATCTATGTATGTGTACAAACACATGCTCATATGTGCAGAGGGAACTCAGATACATACAAAGAGGCATGCACCTATTCGGATATGTGTAGACACAAAGGCACCAATACGCTTGAATTAAGAGGCATCTTTTCACTGTATTTGTTCATGTAATGCCTGTACACATATCACTGCCTGCATCCTGGCTCATTTGGGCCCCTCTCAGGTGATAGATTCAAGTTAGCCTCAGAATACCTGAGCTAGCAAGGAAATTTAAGAAAAAAAACACATAAGGTTCTAACATAAGAGACTGGTAGGAGTCCATTTTGAGCCATTTTCCTCTCCCTTCTCTCCCAAGCCCTTTTAGTTGAGCGATAAAAGGTGCTTCTCCTGTTTTTCTCCTCCAACACCTTTCCTTATAAACTTTAATAAGTAATCAGGTGTGATCAATGCCAGCTACTACTTTCCTGTTCCTCTGTTTCCTGTTCTTGTGCAGAGCGATTCTGTAAAAATGACCTCCTGGGGATCCTGCATTGATTCCTTCTGAGCTGATGTGAAACTTCAGCCATTTTCCTTCTTGCATTGTCCCTGGTACAGCCTGGAAGCAGAACAGGCTACTGCTGGTGCATGGGCTGGGTCTGAAGTGGGGACATAGATGGAGCAGGGCAGACCTGGCTCAGGGTCAGGAAGGCAACAGAGAAGGAGAGTCAAAGGGACACTTAAATGTTCTCTCTCTCTCTCTCTCTTTTTTTTTTTTTTTTTTGTTTTGCATTTATTTGCAAGCCATGAGTAAAAAGTCACCATATGTTTTCCTGCCATCAGAGCTCACAAGGGAAATGGTGTGACATAAGCCCAGGAATGTCACCAGGGGAAAATGAGAGACAGAGCACAGGGATGGATGTACAAGGTCATATCAGATATCCCCCTCACCTGGAGGAAGGTCAGATGGACAGAGTAGCCCTTTTCTGCTATGTTTCCCCAACAGACGATGAGCTACACTTCAAGGCACAGCCCTGGTATGTGTGCTAATGGGGAAATTTGCAGACAAGCTGGGTTTGCTGCCCCAGTGTGAAGCTGGAACAAAGCAAGGAGATCTATGGGCAGAGGCACGAGGCAATACTATGGAGACCAGAGCAGGAGCTGAGCCTCTGATCCTCCCTGTGCTGCAAACACGGCACGAAAAGAGTATGCAGCAGAATATGCTGATCATTCCAACAGGAAGCTCTGGAGGAATCAGCCCAGCTGCACCATCCCTGATTTTTTTCCTCATTTAGAGAAATGAGACTTGGGGACTGTAGAGCCACAGTTGTGGTGCTGGTGTTGACCCTCTCTTCTTTCTAGCTGAGATAGATGGAAGAAAGAAGGGTTTGGATATGGTGAAAAAGCACCAAGCTGACAACAGTGACAACCCTGTCAGGTCAAAAGGGCTTTGAGTTAAAGCCCTGGTATCAGAGCCCTGCAGAATACACAGCATCACAAGATATGTAAGGGTAACAGAAGGTTAAAGCTCCAAGGATCAGAATGCCAGTGTTTTCAACACATCTGTATTTTGGGTTCGGATTGACTTCTATGGCACCCTGTGACACAGGAGTCACCCTGCAGCCTGTCTGTAGCTGTAACCACCAGAGGCTGCTCGTGGTTGCTCCCTCTCTCCTTTGGCGCACAGCCTGCCCATCACTGCAGCACAACAGGGACAGGAAAACCCTCCAACCCCAGTGTTCAGCCTCCCTGCACCTGGGAGGATAAAATCTGCTTCCCCCCTCAAGCAATTACAAGCGATAGCTATTTTGCTATTCAAGGATTGTGATTCCAACACTCGAGGGGTTAATGCACCAGGGAGGCAGCTGATGCTTTCGTGCCACTGTGCTGTATCAAACAGCTCAGTTTCCAGGAAGATGAATATCCGTAACCAAGTAGCACAGCAGAGCCCAAAGCCTGTTCAAAAGAATTCTTTTTGATGATCTGGTTTTATTACTTTCAATGAACTGGAGTCTCCAAGGTACCAGTGAATAAGGGATGCTGTAAAGCGGCATCTTGTATACACGTTTCAAGCTGCGTCTGCTGGTGCTAAAAAGGATGAAAGAGAAACTGCTTAGCAATGACCCTAGGGCCTAAACCCAGCTCAAGCGTTCCATGGGGCATTTGCTGAGACAAAAAGAAGATCTTAACCATTTGCACTGGGACATGACAACCAGGATGCAGCTTACATCATTCGCTTCCCACTGGGAAAACTAATCCATTTCCAGGACAGAGCATGTGGTATGTGTTATATGTTTCATAAAAGCTCTTTGCCAATTGGTGGGAAAAAAAGAAGTCAAATCAGGAACAGGTAGGTGTGAATTATAGGGCTCAGTGCTATCTGGAGAATCTAGGTGATTTAATAATATGGTATGTGAGACACCACACTGGCCAGAAACCCTCCACAGAAATGCAGCACGTAAATTTATGTTTCTTGTTTTGTCTCTACATAATACATGAATTTGAGAGTAACACACAGTTTGGACCATGAGCACATGGACCCACCTTGGCCTGGTTCAACATTACCCCAGTGGACATGCGAAGGGAAGAAAAAAAGAAAGAAACCTGTCCAAAATCCGCAGAAGGAGCAGCTCTTTAGGCACCAGACCACCTTGCTACTTCTGTAACAGCACTAAGGAGAGATTTTACAGCTGCAGACTGGAGCTCAACTTCTAAACGGACAGGGACAGAAACCCGGACAGCTTGGAAGTCCTCTTATCGTTAAAGGACATCAGCTAGTGGCCTTTCCTCCTGAGCTCTGCGTACACCATTACAACAATATTAGCCTGTGCGTTGCCTCTCAGTGCTTTCGCTTTGGAATTCAAATCATGTGTGTGTTTTATAAAAGGCTCTCTAGTGTGAGCCTCAGAAGTACATATGCACTCTCCAACTGTGTGGGTTTTCTCTTTCCTGCCTGGTGCACAAATTACTCATTGTAACATGATAAATGAATGGGGCTGTGTAACCCTCTTTATAGTTTACAGTTTTTATAGTGCTTTGCCACCATATGTTATAAATTCATGAAGCAGTTGTAGCGTGTAACAGGTTTTTCTGTTTGTTTATTTAGTTATTTGCTAATTCTTACAGCTGTATATACATATATGGATATGTGTGTAAATACGTATAGATATTTGCCTGGTGGACTGAAGCCTGGAGGAAAAGATCAGCTGAATCTGGAGAGCACTTGGGCAGAAAACAAGAAGGGTAAAAATATTCCCTTGATGTCTGGTGAGAAGTGAGGAAATTGAACAGAAAGTTACTTCACAGGGTGAATTCACATTTCATGGTCTGCAACATTTTGGGGCAATTTCTGCTAAAATCAACCATATTGTACAGTCAAGGAAATACAGAATATAAAATTGCATTGTGAAAAGCCTGGGGAATCTTCATGTGATCCCATAACTTGCAGACTTGGGCAAGAGAAGCTGTGAGCCTAGGAAGGAGGAAAAACGTGGCTTTAGTAAGCTTCTGGGATTTCTGATAAGCGTGGTCGCAGATTGTCGCTGCACCTCCTGAGGAATGGAAGTTGTAGGGAAGCAGCTAAAAGCAGTGGTTGATGGGGAGAAGGCTTGGATTCACAGGTGAAGATGTGAAGACATCTGCTTCATCCTACGGTGCAGCAAGCTGCCCTTCGGTGCTCATTTAGTTCACCTAACTTCTCTGGGGCAACTGCAGGAGGAGCAAACCTAGCTGGCCCTTTTGGGGGGGTGGGGGTGTTGGGAAGGGTTTATTTGTGAAGTGGGGTTTCTTCTTGCCTTTATTCTGTTCCTCCTTCTTCTCTCTTGTGACTTCTCCACAAGTACTGTTTGGTTAAGCCTATCTGCTTGGTTCATCAGTTGTGAATAGGGAATTATATTCGCCGAGTACCCAGACAGGTTGATTTAATTTCCCCATGTTTCCTAGTGGGAAATCAATCTGGTGTTTTAGTGGAAGTCCCTAGACATCAAGCCTACTTGCAATCAAGACCTGACAAAAGGAATACATATAACTCCCTATATATCTATATTTGTGTAAGCATGCTGCTTTTTTCATATATACAAATACAGCTATATGCATAGGTGGTATCTATGTGTGACCACGTGTATTTATGCCTGTGCATGGCCACTTTCATTATCTTAGCAATTTCACTGGCATTCCCATGTGTTTCACTGTTTAACAGAATTGGACAGGACGTGTTTACGCTTTATTTAAGAAACACTGTAAAAACAAGAGGATCTTAATCATCACTAACCATGGTAGCTGCAAATTAAATATCTGAGCTCTTGGAAGCTCGTTCATCATAAATATGCTACGTGTCTCTCTAAGAGGGAGACCTAAGGAAACCTTGCTAGTTCTACCTGAGGGGAATCATACGGAGGACATATGTAGTATAAGTCAGCTGTAATAACCTATATAATGATGGCATTGGTCCTTTTAATAAGCATAGTTCCTCGGTTTTCTATGTCTTATTTTACCTATAGCATATATCTCTCCCATTTTGAGAACAGCTCTAAGACAGGACGCACTTTTTGAAGCCATAAGTGAAACTGAGGAAGAAGGGAGGGAATGAGGGAGCACATACAGGAAGAGGTCAAATAGGATGGAGGGCAGAGGCTGTCATGAAATCACAGCAATAATTTGCAATATCCTTTCTCTGGCCTCACTAGATCAACCACAGGACCCTTTTGTCTGGTAGCAATTACAGTACAGCTGATGATTCAGAGAAAGAAGACTAGCTTAATTAGTAGTTTCATTAGGCCAATTCTCTAATAGCTCAGACTGAAGGAAAATTCTTTCCTTGCTCTCCTAGAAGGGTAAATTATGATAAGTGTTTTCCCATCAGACTGTTTTTTTATTTACCTACTGATGTTATGTCTGCGTGTAGATTCTGGAGGAAAGCTAAATCTAAACTCTGGATACAATACTGCTGAATTTTGGCACATGGAAGATTTACACCCTGACTTGGAGTGCAAATTTGGCTTCACCATTGCCCTGACAGGCTGAAGAGATCTCTCCATAGGTCTTACGAGAATCATACTTTATCTGAAGAGTATGATTTCCAGCTCTTGATTCACATCAGACACGCCAGGTACTCAGCCCTCCTGGAAGTCAGACCACTTCATTAGGCTCCTAAGCAGGGCTTTAGAGGGCTTTCTTCAGCCTTCTGCTTCTGAAATGAAGAAATGCAGATTTTCCGATTTGCATGCACATGGATTTCATTGGAAAAAAAAAAAAAGTTCACAGTAGCAAACATGCAAGCTGTGTATATTAGATTCACCAAGACAATGCAGGCTATTAGCACCTTGCTCACTGCAGATACTCCTGCCAGTGTGCTTACTGGTTTGCAGTTATACTCAACTTACAGCTCAGCTTCATCTCTAGAGAAGCTGAGGTTTAAATGCTGTGCTGCAGCACGAAGGTAGGAAATGGGCAGCAGCAGCTGGGATTTTTTAAAAAGACAACATGCAAGGCTGCTTTAGCCATCTGGAGAAGCAACCTTTCTTCGTATCACGCAAATACTTTTCAAGGTTTGGAGGTTGTTTTTTTTTGTCTTTTTTTTCTTTTTTGTTTGTTTGTTTGTTTGTTTTTTAAGTAGTTAGGGAGTGTGTAGAAAAACACTGCAGATCATAAAGTTAACACAGCGGCTCATCAGCTTGTGCTTCACACAGAATAAAAGGAAAGGAAACATTTGCTCTGTAAAGGGTCACCATCTCCCAGATACGTTTTTACATTGGCGCTATCCAACAGCAGCGACACAGCACCCAGTCTGTGCTAGGGGAAGCTGGCATTGAGGTCCTGGGTGAATGTGTGTGTGTGTGTGCATGTGAGTGATGGAAGAGGGGAGAGAGGAAGGGACTTGCTTTTAGAGAAGCTTAGAGAAAAAGGAGGGAAAAAAATAAATCAACTGTCTCATTCTTTTCTCTATATATTGATTGAGAAAGATTAAACAATTTATTGAATCATTGCCAATCCAACGAAGCATATACCAGCACAGCCCGAAATGATCCTTGGTATAACAACAGAGATTCCTCAGCTCTGATAGGAACTAAGGGAGCCAGGGCTATCTGAAAAGTGCTCTCAAAGGCAAGATCTGAGTCATGCCATCATGTGGGGAATGGTGCTGGGCCCACCTTCCCCTTCCTCACTAGGAAATGAGAGCTTGCAGTGCTGCAGGGTTTCACAACTGCCTTCTTTTTGGGACATAATCTGGTGGTGGGACCCAGGGGAGACTCAATTGTTCTGTGTTTGGTGAGATAAGCGTTTGGTTATAATGATGTCGGTGTGTTCTGTGGTGTTGCAGAGGCTGGTCTGGAACCAGACACACTGGTGGGTGTGTTGGGTCTCTGAGCAGCGCTAAGGAATTTCGCTGGGCAGAGTCTTTACACAGGTATGTCTAGTCTTGTTGACACCCAGGTTTCATGGGACTATCCCATCACCCTGCGTGGTACTGTCTCCATGTATTGACTGAACGAAGGCAGGACTTAGTCCTCACTCACCTACTTCAAAAACATTCACATCCCCTGACTTTAGGCAGCCCTCCTAAAAAAAAATCACCTGACAAGGTTCTTCCTCCTTACTTTTTTCTTTGTTTTGCTTCAGCTAGATCAGGATTTTAAGGTAAAGTCGTGGAGCAAGAACAAAATAGAAATTGACATGACTTGTGGTATTTACAGATGTTAGATCTAGATGTGCCAATTGTAATTAATCTAGCCTACGGTCCTGTTTGAGCCAGGGAATTTCACTCAGTAATTCCTGAAGAATTCCTTTGATTGCTTTGATGTTATTTGACTTCCCCTTTGGCGAGTCATGGTCTCCTGCAAGACTCAATCTCACAATTACCTGAACTCCCGCTGTTAAGTGCGGAATAGTCCTAGCTCCCATGGAGCCTGCTGAAATCAGCTCAGGGCAAGATCGAGCCACGAGTCCATTCTCCCTGCTCCCCTCCTCCTCTCCTGCACATCCAGTTTTGTTGCTTGCTGCACTGCCAAGTATTACCCTTACCAGTCACTGGGTATTGAATTCATACTGTTGTCTGCCCCCTCTGAAGCCACCCAGGTGAGCCTGTGTTCAAATGGCACATCCTGTGTTGTAAAATGTCCTCCGGCAAGGGCTCTGAAAGCCATCATCGGATGAAATGAAGCTGACGTTGGCAGTACATGCAAATTCAGCCAGAGACCCGCATCCCGAACTGCCATGTAAATCCACACCCTGACATCTGCAGGCACATGCCCTTGTTTCAGGATCTTAAGTACATCACAGAAGGTGGCTGCCAGGCATTGACTTCGGGATCTGATTTACAAGGAAAATTTGTACCGCAGTGGCATAACCTTTTCATTGCCTTTGCTCTGAGCAAAAAAGTAGATTGTTTTAGACAACTTAAGACATGTTCCCAGGACTGCAAGTGATAAACTGAGACACAACTGGCTATCAGCAGAACCACAGTGCTCTTAAACCCTCCCCAGTGGCAAAAGAAAATGGTGTTGTGTCAGCTTTCAGGTCTGCGTAGTCAGCAGAAAGAGCCAGGTTGGGCTAGAAGAGTGATATGGGACTTAGGAAATCTGGGTTTCCCATCAAGGCTGCTTAAGTGATTCAGTGTATGGCTATGGGCACTTGCAGCTCAATGATCAAACTGCTACAAAACACGCGTGCTTTGGGTCTGGTGGGGCATGGCTGAGCCCAGACATTGTGCTCTTCCCATCTGGTGACAGGAACATGGTCAGGGGCTGGCCACATCCATCCCTGTGTCCAGATATCCATATGAAGGATTCTCAAGGTTCCTGCCTCCCTGTTCATGTCAGGGTGGAGTAGTTCCTATCATAATAAAGATTACGAAGGCAAACACAAGCTCATGCTGTACCAGGCAGCATCAGTGGCAGGGGACTCAGACCTTCTTCCTACCCCTGGAGAGATCTGTGCTATTTACTTCATCCCGAATCTTTGTCTGTAATATCTGCAGCTTCTTGTTTCAAATGATTAGTGATCTGATGACTGGCATTAACAGTGATTAACAGGAACTCTGCAGAGGAAGAAGCTCTGACTGTGTATATACACTATCTGAACTGGGCCTGTCAGTAAGCAGACTCAGGAGAGATTTATTTTGTATCACTCCCAGCCCTAGAAGAATGATGCTAAACTCTATCCCTGCTTTATGAGGCCTCTTATGGCACCCCACTGCTAGATTCAACAAACCATTTTGCATATATTTACTGTCTTCCTAGCCCATAAAAGCTGGCTTTCCTTTATTAACTACAGTTTACTGCCACTCTCAGCAGAAGCAAATAATAAGGGAAATGAAACTGTACTCATTTTGAAGACCCCGGTATACTTCCAGATGTTGGTCACGTCGGCAGTGCCATATCAAACTGTAATTGCAAGTACTGTGATTACAAAATGGTTAACAAATAAGTGTTGTCTGGGTATTATCACTTCTACCACCCTGCATTACCATTGCAGTGCATGAATCCTTCGGAGGCTCCTACTGTTTCTGTACGCCTGACTCCCGTAAAGCCTCAGTGACAAGAGATGCTGAGCACCCACCACTGGTCCTTCCCTCCCTGGAGGAACTGGGAATACTTGGAGGAGGCAATGGGAGAGGCTCCTAGGAGTCTGGCTATAGTAGAGGAGGAGTGAGCATCAGAGCAGCCTTGTCGTGCCATGACCATCTCTGTGGCTACTGACCTTACTCTGTTCAGCTTGGACTGAAGCAGGCTGGGCTGTAACGCACTTTCCTTGAGTTAAAGTGCTCACAATAAAGAATTTTTATTCTTTTCCTCTCCATAGATCCCAGAAATAGTTCAAGTCATGAGAATATGCCCAGCATCACAGGTAACTGACTGTACAAAGAAAGCCAAGAAGACGGTTTGCTAAATGTTCTGGTGGCCACCAGGTCTGAATTGCACCCAGGGGTCCCCCACCCCACCATGCTCCTGAAGGCGGTCCTGGGGTGGTGTTGCAGGACTTGTCTTGGTGCCAGTAACTCTAATGTTTGAAAGAAGTTTGGCACCTCCGAGGACAAAGTCAAAGCAGATCTTTGCACTGCATCTGCTGTACCATGTGTGTGGTCACTCTGGCGATGAGTTCTGACAGCATAAGCTTATTAAAGTTCATTTCTGATAAATAATATAGGTATGGTATGGGGGAAAAATCACGTTCAGTTAGCAGTGACAAGGTAACCTTTATCAGGGCACAGTCCTATTAATTGCTGCAAAATTCCTACTGTAGAGAGGTTCATTGAGCTCACAGTTGTGACTCTGCCTCCACTTGCTTTTGTTGCAGTATAACTCTGACATTGTAATTAATTTGCTTTCCTTTCCCTCCTCTGAGGCCATTTTCTCTGTCAGTCCACAAAACATCTAGCAGCAATGTTTCAAGAGCAGCCTTTAGGCTACACAAACCCATCTAGCTCTAGACTCCAAAATTTGGGCCTGTTTCCTCTCCTTCTGTGTTCTTGGCCTCAGGAAGCAAAATGGTTTTTATGATTTAGTGTCTGATTTCTGTGCTGAGGATAGAATGAAGCAATCACTACCATTTGTTTTTGTGGTAGCCTCATTTGTACAAATGCATCCTGGGTGATTCATAGGCAATTGCACTTGGTAGGTACCAGGATGTATGCACTGAACGGTTTTTGAGTAATGTATTCACTAGAAATTAAGCTGAAACTTAGCAGCTCATTTTCCAGATGCCATCAATGCAACTGTCAGGCAGGAACAACTTCCAGTGCCTACTTGCCTGAGCCAGAATTGAGCTGGAACTTTGCAAGTAAAAAAGCTTTGGCTTAGGTTTTCTCCCACCGCTACTGATTTTTTGGCCTTCAGCTTTACCGAAAGTGCTGAGAATCTCCTCTCTCTAAATTGTGTCACTTTAACTTGTCTCAGGTTGGGCACCCATAAGTAGGGACACTGAAGAACGCCAGCAGCAGCAGGTCGAGAAAAAAATAGTTTTGCTTCCAGCTACCAAATCCTGAAGCTTCTGTGCTTCCTGCTCTTACCTGTATGGTGAAACTTCTTGGCCCTAAGGGAAAGCCTGCCATCCTAAGACCCATACAGGCATACAGTGAGAAAAACAGTCAATGCCTTGAATAGCATACACCCCAGAGAAACCTGTACAGTCTCAGAGTTAGAGGTGAGGGCACGGAGAGATGAAAGGTAAGGTCTACTGAACCAGCCATCTGCATTTAGGAGCCCATTTCCAGTGTCCAAATTGCAGAGTAAGTCCCACTAAAAGTCAATGGCATTCAAGAGGTCTTAAAGTTTGGTGAATTTGCTCCTTGAGGACACATGGAGCAGAGGTGGGAGCTGTGTGCAGCACTCACAAGTCCTTGGCCATTGCCAAGACCTAAACCACACGGTCATCCTGCTCCGCAGCTCTCCCATCTGCACAAACTCGTAATGAAGAGGACTTGGTGAATGTGCTCTGGCAACATAGCTTTTTTTTTTTTTTTTCACTCCTGCTGTGTAGAGGCTAATATTAATTACTTTGTATTCTGGAAAGCAATAAATAAATAAATAGATGGAGATCCGGAGGAAAAAAAAAAAAAAAAGATCCGTAAATTAGAAACTGATGATTTACGAGACGCCACCAGAGGAAAATTCTCCCTCTCTTTTATGCTTGGCTATTTCAGCCCTGGCTTCTCAGGCTGACAGAATGAATCCTAATATGCAGATGAGGCTGTGATAATGATTTTGTGCTGCCTGAATTACAGAAGCGTATTTTCGATGCAGGCGTATTTGAAACATCTTAGCAGGGCTCTGAGTTCCCTGCATAATTTGATGAGCAATAAGTAAGACACAGGTATGCCATGCAAGCAGCAAAATGTTAAAAGGTTATGGAACTGTATTACATCCAGTCATGTGAGAGAACAAATTAACAGTGCTGTTCTTCCAAAGAGACACGGGCTCCGGAGGGAAGATCAAGTTGATCTCACTGGGAGAGTTTAAAAAAAAAAGACTTGCTTCTTTTATGGACTCGTCAGCTCTTGCCAGTGGGCTGCAGGGACTCAGCTGTTCTTTTAGCTGAATTTGAGTTTACTTTTGAATTTTTTATTTATTTATTTAAATACATGGTAAAATATATCTATGCGTGCCGTGGCATTTCCTGTGCTTGTTTGAGACATCAGTAAAAGAGTCTTAGCACCAAAATCAGTCACTTTGGAATATTTTCCCATTAGTTTGCTCTGTCAGTAAAGTGGGAAACATGACTCCCCAGCATACAATTCCTTCTGATATTCAATCAAAACATCTGAGCTAACATTCATTACTGACACTCAAATTACAGGGCATCTTCTGAATAGCTCACCAGTCCTTTTTTCTTTTTCTTCCCTTCTCTCCTCTACCTCTTTTCCTTTCTCCTCCCCGTCCCCTTTTCTTCCTTTAATGCAATGTGTGATTGTTCCTTGTCAGGCTGGAGCACGTTCCCGTCCTGCTAAGTGTCAGCACGCCGCTATCAGCTTGCAGCAAATTGTGCTTTCCCTGAGCGGTGGCTGATGGAATGAATGGCAGCCCGGAGATAGTCCTGTCCTTCACAATGCAGAAAGGGCGAGAGTTCCCACAACTGCTTTTCCCTGTGAGCGCATTATGGTAGCAGGTCAAGGGAGCAGGGGAGTTGGAGGGGAGAGAGAAGAGAATTAAAAATAATAGTCTGGAATTCTTGGTAGTGTCCTGATTGTAATCAGAAAGAAGCAAACAGTAAGGCCATATAAAAGCCTTCACTCAGAAAAAAAATTCTCTCTCTTTTTGGAGTATTTGTGGCAGCTGAACCTAGCGTGGTTTTTGCAAGGCTGAGGTTCAAGACTTTAAGTGGTGGATGAAGCTACAGCTGCATCTCCTCCTGCAATCATGGGCAGCAAGGTGATGTTCAGTGGCAGCTCTTGCACCCGTATGAGCTTGTCATTGAATTTCTCCCCACTCATATCCTACAGGTGTTCTGTGCAGAGAGCTTCTCCTCTAAGATTTGTCTTAGCTCCTGACGGTTTAGGAATTCAAAGGCACCAGCACTGCACCAGCTCCTTCTCCATGAGGAATCTGGGGATAAATATGGTTAAACATCTTGGTTTTTTTGCTGTTGTGGTTTGAATGTCACATTTCCCAGGTAATGTGTCCTAAACTGTCCTTCGTCCTCATCTGCTGCTGAGATCCATGCTACGGCAGCTGTGGCCACCTGCATTTTCACGATGTTGTTCAGGCCTAGGACTTTGCCCTGCTCGTTCCCATCCAAATGCATCAGCTCCCATATTTCTCTCACGTCAGTCAATAGTGCTGTGGGCTGACACACAACCAGGCAGCCCTCGTTCTCTGTAGCAGGATGCTGTTGTGTCTATCCCCCCTCGTTACACCATTGGCAACTGAAGGTAAAAAGGAATCCAAAACTAAGTAAAAATTGGACTTAGACCAGGATGTCTTGCAAACTACATCCCTCAAATTAACGCATATTAAATGTGGGCAGTAGATTGCATTACACACTGTGTTACGTGGAGCTGCTGATGAAATCTGCACGTGGGCCCTGTTTTTCCTTCCAGATGTTCCTCTTGGCTGCTGCGCTGAGAGAGGGAGGGAGGAATTGTTCTGGATGAGGCTCCTATCACCTGTCCCACCGAATGGGAAAAGCCCATGAGACTTCTTTTCAGGAAGTGCTGGAGCAATGCCTGCATCATCCTTACTGTTCCCAGGTCGGGACGTGGTAGAGCTGCATGTTGTTGTGCCGTTACGTACAATTAATATGTCTCTTTTTTTTTTTTTGTGTCCAGTGGCCACTGCTGGTGCTGCAGCCTGGGCTTGGGCTCTGCCCTCTGGCCTCGGCGTGGTGCAGAGGTGGCGGGGGCACAGCTACAGCACTGCAGAGCATCACCCGACAGCATCTCCGGGACGTCGCTCTGGGGAGCGCCTGGCCACTATTAAACCCTGCCAAAGACTCTGTAAGGCTTTCCTGAAGTGCTGTAAGGCAATAAGCACTTTTTTGCCCTCCTGCCACCTTGAGCAGTAACAGCAGCTGTTACCAAGCCAACAGTAAAGCAAACGAAGCCCTCGCACTGGGGCTGGGAGATGCTGCTAATGATATTCGCTTGCCACGGCTCGGAAGCGCTGGCAGAGCTATCACGGAGCAGTTAGGCATCCCGACCACAGAAACGCTGGATGTTTGTGCGGGGGTGAGTGTCCCCTGGCTATTCGCAAATTCTCTGCCTTTTTGAACCGGAGGCTTTATGAGGAGAACCTGGAGGTGATAATAAAATAAGAAACTGGAGACACTTTCCAGGGGCCCCATCTAGCTCCGTCTCTGTTGCCATGCGTGGGAGTTGCACGGGGCTCTGAGCAAACAGACGGTTCCTCCTTACTGCCTGGGTTGGCGGCATATGGCTTTCTAAACGTGTTTAGTTTAGGGGTTTGCATTTGCATCCAGCTCCCAACTTCCAGCAGGTCCCCGTAGCTGCACTTCACCTCCTTGCCAGCACGATGGTCCAAGCGCAGTTCTTGTCTCCTTTGACTGTGTGTTCCTGTAGTACAAGCCACAGCACTAAGCAGGGCCCAGGGAAATGTGGTGGAATCTCAATGCTGTGCTGGCAGGGAAATGTGGTGGAATCTCGGCCCTGCTGGGTCGAGGCTTGCTGCAGGGAATTGACCCTTGTTCTGCTGCTCCTGCTGAGAGCCAAGTGCTGCCGAGGCACAGGGCGTAACTGGCCAGAAAAGGAGGTTGTTGTAGGCCACCAAACCTCTCAATGCAAATAAATGGCAATAAAACAGAGCCAAGAATATGCATGTTCAGTGTTGGTCATGTCCATGGCCTTACTCTTCCCTCACTTGACTGTTTTTATCTTTCTAGGCTATCAGATATTTGGAGCACAGAAGAAATCTCTGTACCAGAGCTACTGCGTTGGGATCTCTATAGAATAATGTTAATTCTTTTGATTTCATTCTTATCCCAAGCAGTGATCTTCTACCCCCAAGCATGAAAGTAGCTTTTGTAATGCTACCTTAGTGAACGCAGCTGCAGAAAATTTCTCTGCCTACTAACGGGCTCTTTCGTCTAGGGTAGAAAGGCATAGCAGGATCCAATGGCTAGGAGCTGAAGCCAGATAAATTCAGATGAGGAATAAAGAGAAAAGATTCACATTTTAAACATTGAAGTTGATTAAGCATTAGTTCAAAGAAAGTGGTGGATTCTTCATATCCACCTGGCCCTAGAACAAGCCTGGAAGCACTTTCCAGAAGATCTGCTTTAGCAGACACAGGTTGTTATGCTCAGCACGGGGTTATTGGGCGAAATGTAATGGCCTGAGATAAACAGGAGGTCAGCCGAGCTGTGCTGATGGCCTTTTCTGGCCCTCAGCTCTACGAACAGCATGCATATGAAAATATGTGCTCTAAAGCAAGCTACTTAAAATGCATACCTAACACTAAGCATGGAAGTATTCTGGCTCTCTTTGCTGGGACCTGCCTGCTAAATCTAGACTCCTGTCCTGCAGGTTTGATCCGATCCAGCTTGAAGTCAGTGAGGATCTTCTCCCTGGCCACTTCAGATTGAGCTCTCAGACAGGAATAGTTTAGTTCAGCTCCCCAAAATGCGTTTCATGCTAAAACCACTCTGCTCTTGTATGAGCACCGTCTGCTGAAGGATCTTAAAGCATTTTGCAAACATTAATTCGCTGCTTAATTAAACTTAAAACACGATGATCTTGAGCAGATGAGCTTTGTGTCTTTCTTCAAGCACCATTTATAAAAGGAATAGGTTGCACTTGTCATGCTGATAACAGTGCCTAACTTTCCCGCTTACATTGTGTTTCTAAACCCAGTTTAAGTTGTTTTCCTTCAATACGAACAGTTTTTGGAACAGTTTTTGAAAGAAAAATGCAATCCAAGCACACTTATTTATTTTGTTGGTGGTGCTGGAAATTAGAGTACAAACGCTTTATCTGCATTACAAACACTATTACAAAGTGCTAGAGTGCTTTAATCTATCTTCTAGACTTTTTTTTGTTATTATTATTCATGCTTGAAGTGCTTCATCTTAATGCTCACAGTAGTTACCATAGGCACACACAGCAGCACCAACCCCACTAGAGGCTTTTCTGTGTTTTGTTTTCTTTTTCCTGATGCTCTTATTACTTGGATGACATTAAAGTATAAACAAGCCAACAGATGTGCCCACAACCTGGTAGCTCTCTTGGTGAAAGGAAATAATTGCAGGAAGAGGGGTTTTGTGTGTGTTATTATTGGGACAGTGTCCTAAGTGCTACTAGATGGTGATATTATCAGAAAGTAGATTGGAAAGTGTTGCCTAAAATCACATGGGAGACAGCATATAGCTGCAGGGAAAGGCCTGATGGTGCTGGATTTATGTTTGGGTTGGCTTGATGAATCTTCCAGCCCCTATTCTGAAGCACAGATATGCCTGCCTCCCTCTGGCTGTTAACAGCTAAAGGACGATGGATCTGAAGCTGCAGCACAGAGGAATTACTGGGACTTCAGCTCCCTCCAAATGAACCATCTGCTTAGCAGCCAAGGCAAGTTTAATACAGCAGACCTCTGACTTCCACTATTCAGTCCTTCCCACACATAGAGGGGAAGCTGATAGATGTGGGATAACTGCATTTATGGACAGTGGTTCTCTATGAAGACAAAGGTCCCGAGAGGGATGTCCTACCTCCTTTGCTCATTATTCCCTAAAACTCAGCAAGGGACCAGCCTGAGACCTGGAGCACAGGGACAGAGCTGCTGGAGGAGTGACCACCCCGGCCAGATGGCACACACAATGGAGCAGAGCTCTTCGTATATTGCATTTCAGGGCCAAAATATCACCTGCTGTAAAGCAGCAGTTGCTGCAAATAAGTCACTTTAGAACAGGTGAAGGTCTGGCCCACAGCAACCAGTTTTATTCCTTGATTGCTCAGAAGGGACTCAATCATTTTCTGGATCATTTGGAAGCTGGGTGAATGGAGACTCACAAGTGCTCCTTATCAAAACTCCCCAAGCCATCTTCTTTTATCTGATTTCCCTTTCCTCCCCCTTTTATAAGAAAAATCTCATCAATCGAACTATTACACTGAAACGTTAGCATTTTAAGTGCATTTGCTATGTATGGACAGAGTCAGCACACACATCCAGCACATAAAAATTTGATAATTCCACATTTCGAAAAGAGATATCAAAGGGCATAATTTAATATGTTCTCATTGAAAAAATCATGAACTGCACATTCCCTAGTACTGTATATTCAACAATCTTAATTACTGAAGCTATTTACATTCAGAAGATAATTTTCACAACTTGAAGGGTTAGAAAGAGGTGGTGGGTTGTTCTATTTTCTTTTGTGTTTTGATTTTCAGTGAAGGCCAAGTCTTCTGATTCCCTGGAAAATGAGAACCTGATCCACCATCCTCCAGGACCACCACTGAACTTCAGATTGGACCCTGAAAGTGGTGTTTGCCTTGATCATCTCTCAAACTGGAGAATGACTGAATTAAGATGTTGCACTGGAAAATGTCTGGCAGAACCAAATTTCTTGGGCGGTGGGGTTTGTGTGTGGTTGCTGGATCTCACAAGCTGGTGGTTCGCCTGTTCATGTTTTCACACGTGTGTGATGAGGAATGAAGTTGTGGCAGTTTGGGGAATTCCCCATACAGCTCAGATGGGTCTGCAGACATCAATCCAGTAGAAGCAGAAGGATGAGTGCTTGTTTGGGACAGCAGGCCTTTGCGTTTATATATATGTTAGTACAGATCAGAGCAGAGGGATATGACATTATTTCATAACCTGTATTTTGAGCTGACCTGCTCCATTACTGAGATGATGTGCTGTGGAAATGGACAGGAACATGGTAATGTGTTCATATTATAGTTTGGTGGACAATCACTTCCTAACAGGAGGGCACGTAGGTCTAAGGGAATGTGCTGAAATACATGCAAATGAATGTAGATATATGCAAATATGCAATCTACATTTTCCCCACCTTCTTTTGCAGAGGATATTAGTAGGTATGCAAAGATCTAAAATTATCCAATCGAGAGCAATGCTGAGAGAGTGATAGGAGGTGCAGGTACCCCAAAGTTTGAGTGAATGTACACTAAAATCTCTCCTCCCATCCATCTCTAATAAAGAGATTAATCACTTTCTCCCTCCTATTGCAGGAAAACCTAAAATCATAAACACTTAATTGGGCAGGGGGCAGTGAAACCAGTGGCTTGATGCTGAAATGGAAGGAGTTGGCAAACCTAATGGCAGAGCTCCTTTCACTTGCTTTTTTCCCTTGTAATTTGGAAATTGTGACAGAAGGATGATTTTCAAGATAACTCATCTCTGGATTGCTGAAACAGACACACAGAATTTGACATTTTGAACAAAACAATACTTCATCCAGACAAGTAATACAGCAACTATGTGATCACAGTGTGGGGTTTCTCTTCCTCCTATATGAGATATTTTTCCTCCCTGCTCTGAACAGCAAAACAAAATGTTCTGCACCCTCAGAATTAAGCAGTGGTGGATTGGGCAATGCCTTCTGTGTAGGGAATAAAATATCATCACCTCTTGACATCACAGAAAAGCAAAACAAAAACAAATAAACAACAACATGCGAAGCCAAGTATGTAGTTATCCATGGTGAGAAACATTTGTAGATTTGGTGTTTGGGTCTAAGATGAGGTAGACCTCCATCCAAACCTAGAACGCAGGCAGGTCTGGCTGTTGGTGAGCCTCAAAACACTTTGGATTAACGATCTTGGATCAGTATCACACTGGTTTCACTGCATGTAACAGGCTAAAATAAGACAGAATGACGGAACAGCTCCTACATCTGGATCAAAAGATAACTGGTTCTCCACTGCCCTTTGCATCGGCTCAGAGAAGTCGAAGGTGCGTCTCCAGTCGTTGCCCGAACCATCCAACCCTCCACAGCTGTCTGAACACAGCCGGCAATCCCACAAGCAAAGATATCCTTGAATATAAATATTTTCTTTCCTGCATTAGTTAGGCTGGAGCTACTGAAAGCTCCTGAAATCAGACCCACTTAGTGACCAGCTGTGCAGTGCCGTAAAAAAAAATGGGGCAAGAGCAGGGCAAAAGGAATTAGTGACGTGGGTCAGAGAGACTTGGGGTACACCTCTAAATCCTCAGGGCTGGCTGAAGCTCAGGGAATGCTCAGAGAGCCCTTTGACCCCAAGCGCGGCTCCTCTTCCTCCCCCAGCAGGAGCAGCGCCACTTCGCAGCGCAGGAGGGGAGAGGATCCCTCTGGAGGGGCTGCCTGCAGCCCTCCCACCAGCTTTATAGCTCTTTAGGTCCGGGAAGAGCCCGGGGAGAGGTGGCCACAGGGTGTCACTCGCACCCCATCACTGAGCCTCGACGCTGCTCCCCGAGCCCCGCCAGCACAGCCCGGGGCAGGGCGAGGGCAGGGGTGGGCACCGTGCTCGTATTTACGCTCCCAACCAAGAAAATCCAAGCCTCGGTGCCACCGGGCAGGAATCGCCACCCTTTTTTGGCAGCACTTTAATAGGATGCTGACAAATTTTTCGACCTGTTTGTTCCTTCTCTGTCCGCTGCGGTCAAAGAAAGTCCGCCGGGAAATGAATTCCCACGGTGTGTGCAGCAGCAGGTCTGCAGGGGGGTGCGTGCGGGAGCAGAAGGGAGAGGAGGATCAAGTAAAGAGAGATTTGCAATAACCTGCACTATTAACATCTGCGCATTTCAAACCACCTTTCAGGCTTTGTTTCCAAACGCCTTTTAATGGGAAGGGGTCAGTACCAACAAGACTTGTTTTTTGTTTGGTTTAGTTTCTTCTTGTTTCCTTCTCTCAGTCCCACATGATTTTTCATTTGGACTAATATCTCTGAACATTTGGTTTTAAGAACAATTCTTATTAAGGTCTATCTAGCAGTCTAGCTGTCACAGGCATTTTCTGTATATACAAGCACATTGTCAAGTGTCTGAGATTTTCTAGCTTGAGAGCCTTACATTTGGAGCTGGCACCTTCTGGCACATGAGCCAGGTGGCCTCAGGCAAGCTGATTCAGCACACAGCTTCTGCCCCTGCCTGCAGGACTTGGCCAGCTGCAGGATTTGTGCCTTGCTGAGACAACCACGATTTCAAATGGGTGTTGCTTCTTGACCTGGGAAAGAGGGAACGGGCAAGAAGTGGAGGCACTGAGCTTTTCCTTTCTCACTGTTTTTTCTGCATGAGTTACATCTTGCCTGCCTCAGGCATAATCCCTCCTGCTGGGTCCATAATTTGCCTATTTGTGTCAATTTACAGGTTAAAAAGAAGGGTCCAAGTCCTGCTGCTACTGGGTCTCCAGACAGCTTGGGTGGAACTTTCCACTTGGATGTTCACAGCATTTGGGGATGTGGGTAAAGAACATGCTTCCTTCTTGGCTTGCTGTCCTCCAGGGTTCATTGTAAGAGCACTTGGTCTCGTTATCTCATTCTCCCTTTGCTCCTGGGAGCTCTTTAAGTGTGAAGAGATGGTAGCTTGCCTTCTTTTCATCTAGAAAAGATCAGCATGGTCCACTGAAAAGAAAAAATGAGGAGAGGAGCCTTATCCCTCCTTCCTAATACCTTAACTGGCTCATCAGCAAATCTGTAGTGTTTCTTATTTTCCTCCCTTAGTGTTATGCAAACCTCCTTTAAAAAAAAGACCTGCTATTTAATAGTAATAACTTTGCATCAATGCATTTTGCTGGAATCTTTGAACTAATCTTCTAGGTTTCTCTTCACATTTCATGAAAATTTACCAGAAACGTAGTCCCTGCAAAACACTGAGGAAATGGCACAAATGTCCTTACTACACTGCCCTCCCTCCCTGCTGATGTAACACTGAGTTATTGGTTACATCAGCATCTAGAGAACCAAATGAGGAAAGCCATCAAATGCATATTCTTCTTGCATAAATGTGTTTCCTACCATGTTTCCTTGAGCTACTCTATAATTTGTATGCTTTTGCTGGGGGCAGAGGTGCCATTTAGTTTTGCATGTGTGTATCTGACAAAAGCAACAGCACAGGAAACTTTTCTTTCTCAAGGGCAAAGGGCCCTGTCCTGGTGAGCCCCTTTCCTTTGCTTCTCTAGGTCCTCCTGACCCATCGGAGTGGGAGATCAGATCTGTTAAGAGCATATGGAGTCATTCCACATCACTAAGTTAGCCTGGAAATGGGAGCTGGCAGTGACTGTTATGTATTACCACTCAACAGAGGGTTGGCTGCCTGTCAAATTTGTCTGTAAAGTCTCCCTGCACAGGCATGTGTGTCCCCATCACAAAATTCAGCTTCCCAAATGACATCAACTGTGCCTTCTCCACAGGAGCTGAATTAGCCCTAGAGACTCCCTCATCCGTCAAAAGCTGTAGACAAGTCATGCTAGGAAACCAACAGCACGAGGGAATTGTGCTTTCTGAGTCCCGCTTGTTTCATGGTTAGGTCAAGACCTCCAATCACCAGGGTCATCAATCTAATTAGAGAGCATACTTAATGAAACCCTGTGAATGTTCATTATTGGACAGAGCACTGCAAGGTGTGCAACAGGAGTACAACAGCATAGACAGGCTAGCAGATGAGGCCAACATGTTCAAATATCCTTACTGTGGGCACAGTTTCTGTGGTTGCCCCTGCAGTTTTCCAGCCATCATCAGTATTTCAGAGGCAACCAGTATTTGGGAGTCTAATTGTGCCTGCAATTAGCGCAGAAGATAGATGTGGGCTGCTAGAAGGAGACTCTTTTCAGAGAGTGTGAGATTAACAGAGGGGAAGGCACTGAAACTCCAGATCGTTTCTAAAGTATTTGGCGCTCTCATTTCTCAGCTGACTTCGGCTCCAGTCCTTTCTAAGGAGCCAGCTTCTTCTTTAGCACAGATGTCTTTCAGGACATCCTGCTCTTCCCTTTCATTGAAAGCTGAGTGACTCCAGCTTCCAGTTGTAGAGACCATCAATCCTGCAGTTCTGGTCTTCTAGCCCAACCATCCTGGCTTGCCTTGAAGCATCCTACATTGCTCCAGTTTCCCAAGAGGGCACCTGCTTTCCAAAGCCTGCATCTCCCCTTGGTATTTCTAAGCATGGTGCTGTCCCTTACTAAGCAAACAGCAAGAAAGCAAAATAGAAACAAGGGAAAATATGACACCCTCTGCTAATAAATGCAAAACGATGGAAAACAATTTTGCCAACTAGGCAACTCAAATTAGACTTCTATCTCAGAGGAATATGGTCGATTTGTAGCTCTTATTACAGTGTAATGCTATTTCCCTAAAAGTTTGTGTGCGCATTTTAATGAATTCATAAAACCCGGACTGTAAAAGCCCCATGGGGGAAACCTGGCAGCTCTTTAATTCAGCATTAAAGCTCAACTGATGTCAATTGAATTGATTTCTGTGCATAGAAATTGCATTCGTTGAATGAAAACTTTAGCCCTTGCCATTCCCCCTTTTAAAGCTCACTGTAATACAATTGGCTCCTTGAGTCAGGTTCAATTACATGTTGAAAGTTTATAATCTGGTGTGCTGAATGGAGGCTGTGAAATCAAGAGAGAAAACCTAGCTAACCTGATTAAACCTTATACCACAGCCGTCCTGGGGCCAGTGAATCCTTATTGTAGCACAGGGGAAGAGCTCCTCTCCAAGTACGCAACGCGTCCTGATTGCAGCCCAAGATTTTACTCTGGTAACAACCACAGTGACCTCAGTGTCTCTAATGGGAGTTCAGAGCTCTGACCTAATTTTAAAGTTTCCCCTTTTTAGCCTGGGGAGAGCTTCAAATCAAAATAGGAACTGTGAAGGGAAGGGAAAGATCCAGGGGGTTTGCCTGGTTTGGATTCTCTTTTTGTGCTAGGCACATGTGTGTTAGGGTATGATCCCACAAAGGACAACTTCCAGTCATGTTTCATGTGGGCTTGCAATCCTTGACTTTTGTTATTAGCCTGCGGAAACTCCAGTAATTTCCCAGTTTTTGACCCAAATGGAGTCAAAGCCAGGAAATTTTTACTTGTTGGGAAGTTATAGTTGTTTCCACAAACTCCACCTCAGCCTGCAGGAGATGCTGCTAACTTCTGCAGATATTTCAGCAGATGCAATCTGCAACAGGTCCCATATTTTGGATTTTATTTTCAGAATTACTCCCAGCTCTCCCATGAACATAGTGGAAATCTGATGAAAGTGGCCTTCCTTCACATTGTTCTGTCGAGGGTCAGATTAACATGAGCCATTCTCTCTTTTTCCAGTGTTTCTAATACTTCTAATGCTCTTTCACTACTCCCAGAACCAAAAGCGTATGACAAAATATTGCATGATCTTCCCCCTATAAAAAAAGTCAAGCAGACTTTTTCTGTGTTTCAACTTTCAGTAGAGAATTGTTTTATGCAAACCTGAGACAATGTCACTGTCACTCAGCACAGAGCTGCCCTCCAAAACCTCCTTCGGTTTGTTTTGGTCATATGCAAAGAATTATTCCTCGTAATAGCAGTGAGCATCAGGCTGGTGCATTACAGCCAGCAGCCGCAAGGTTTATTACAGCCACAGATCCTCACACACCCATCTGAGACAAGTGTTATAATCCTGCTTTATAGATGGAGAGAGTGAGCAGTAGAGATTTTCAGCAACATAGGAGGAGTTGACCAATTTTCTGACCACCAGCCCTGTGCTGTGGCCTCAGCTCTGTTCCTCCCTAAGGCGGGTGAGACATGCCTGAGCCCCCGAGTCCAAAGTTTTGGATGAAACAGCTTTCCTTAATTTGATGCCTCAACCTGTAGTTTAAACCTGTGTCCCCACTGGAAGTCCCTTAGCCAGTGTGGGGCTGCCTGTGGTCACTGTAATAACACCAGCCCAGAGAAACCTTAATCCTTTAGTGAAGGATAACTGCAGGTCTCTGCTTTTATTTCATCTGCTGATCTAAGGGAAAAAGCTCATCCCCTTCACAGCTGTTGCAGGTAGGTCAAGGACAAGGCATTTCACTGTGTCTGGGTTAGAAAGAGCTTCTGGAGAGGTGTTTGCTCTCTGTGGTGCACAAGCAAGGCCCTTGGGGTCTGTGCCAAATGATCAGGCAGTCAGATTACAGGCTCCCAACACCCACCACTGGGACCCTCCATCAGTACTGGGCTGGGATCTTTCCCCACCATCCATGAGATCACCTTCTATTCCCAGTCCAATAAATCTTTTTCAAATCCCACCCTGGAAAAAATACCCCCAAGCCTGTCTTCAGTGATGCCATAAGAACTAAGGTAACTGCAGAGTCACATCCACTTTTCTTTGAGCATTTCAGTGTATGCTATGCCTTTCACAGTGGGACAAAGGCTGCCAGACACATGGAAGGTATTTAAGAAATGGTCACAGATTATAATCAGTATAAATGATACAAAAGTGGAAAAAAAAGGCAACCAAAAAAACAGACTCCAAGGGCTTTGAAAAGCAACCAATAGTTTTGGGTACAGCATCACAGAAGGACTAACATCCTGGAGGGCCAAGCAACATCTCTGGAAACACAACAGACCAATACAACAGCAAACTTTTCTTGAAGGTCAGTTTCTATTTTCCTTTGCATATTTTCAGCTTCTTCAGTCTAGTGCCATGTCCCACAGACTCACCAAGCAGCCATTAGCAAGATTCACTTTCCCAGTATTAGCTTTAGCATGCATGCTTTCTTACTGCCATGATTTACAGAGCCTGGTAGACCTTTGCAGGCCTGAATAAGTAAGGGAGTAGAAGATGACGACTATCAAGTGTGCAGAGGGTTAACTGCTTCACAGCCACATAATCAGTGTCCCTAAATACCTCCAACCATCTTCTCCCAAAAGACACAGCTGCTCTGATAAGTTTTGGGTAGAGAAAAGCAGCAAAAGAAAAAAAAGGCTAATGTTCCACTTCAAAGTGAATCCCCATTTCCCTACCCAAATAGCAGGGAGAAAATGTCCTCAGTGTAGCTCATGTGCTTATCACTTTACAGCCACAACATACTCCACTTTGTTGGGCTTGCCAAGCAACATGGCTGAGCTGTAAATTGTTAAGAAGAAAGGAACAGCAGAAGGACTCCTCCCTCCTCCTCTTTTTTTTTTTGCTGTATCATCAACTTTAGGCACCCAGCAAAAATAGCCGTGAAATATGGAAATGTCTTGTTCATAGCACAGTGATTTTTAAAGGCTTCTGCTGTGCAAATGCAGCTGAGATAGGCTTCTATAGTCTCGTCATCTTCCACTGTAACAGCGCTTCCTCGCTATTTCACTGAATAAGCAGATACAACGGGAAACTATTCACTAAACTAAAACAACATCAAAAGCCCATTAAAGTTCTGATTTAAACTCTCCAAAAAGGATGGAAATTCACAGCAAAATAACAGGCAGCCAGGATCTGTCTGCAGCTAGCCATCACCCTTAACACTATCTAACTCTGCTGGCATATTGGATGCCTGGTGCTCAGCTGCGAGTTTCTGGATGTTAGTGGGTTTCAACCAAACTCTTAATGGCCTTTTCAGTGCTGCTCCTTCTTAAACAACTTGAAGCTTTCCTCTTCTCTCTCTTTTCTTTTCACATCTGTTTTGCAGTGCACAGGCAGAGCAGGAGACTAAGAGCATCCCATCACAAGAATAAAAGAATGGTTTGCAGGGTCAGATGGGGCTCTCTGCAGGCAGCATCAGCTATGCCCTCTGTCTTGCTTTTCCCTGCATGGGCCAGAGGTGAGACCCTACTCTGCAACCCATTTACTGCCTGCTCCGCTACATTACCCTGGCTCTGGTGGGTGCTATTGCCAAGCACTTGTAATCTCCCCACCTCGCCCTGACCTTACCTTGCTGAAACTCTCCTGTAGAAGTCCAAAGTATCTTCTGAAGCCTTCAGAGTGAATGAAAGACTAAAGGCACTATGCTTATCTGCAGGCAAATTAATACCAGGGAAGTAAGGTGTGGCTATCAATTAATTAAACCTCATTAAGTCCTGAGTTGATGTGACCATTTGTAACTCAAGTGGAAGTCACCTGTGATGGTGAATAGGATGAAGACCCTCTCAATGTTTAACAAGAAGATCTGTGTAAATGGGTTGTGCAGGTTCATCAGATTACTTCATGTTCACATCATGATTATCTTCAAGGAACTTCCTTGCTGGTGCAATCCTGCAGCTGTTTCTCCATATCCTTACAGCTTTGCTGCTGCTCCGCCCATGGAACAAGCACCCCTGATGCACTGAGCCAGTGTGTTGAGCTAAACCAGCATAAAAATTACATTTATTTATTTATTTATATCTTTTTTTCTGGTGATTTGCTTTCCTCAATCAGTTCACTAGGTGTCTGCCCAAGGATAAGCAGGAGCAGGTGGGAAGGGCCGGCCTAGGGCAGGGTCAGCTGCCTTGGAGCAGCACCCTGTTGTGCCCAGGTGGTCCATTAGGCTGGCAGCAGGTTAGGGTTTTAAGTTAGCTTCTTGAAAAGCTGTTCCTGAGCTCCTGACTGTTTCTTGTGGGCCTCTAGATGCTTTATAGATTCTATCAGTGCATTTAACCAACTCAAACTAAAAAATCAAGAAACTATATTACCAAAGCTAACCTGTTATTGATCACTGTAAACTACCAAATGCAGCTGTCAAGTCAAAATCAAATCAGTAAGGAAATTTCAGTATGAGACTGGAGCTGCATTGCTATATTAAGCAAATTATCAACTACAAAGCAGAAATAACTTGTCCTTAGAAAAATCCCAAAAGAATCTGAGAAACTGGTTGTATATACAGTATAGAAATGGGGAATTTGACTTCATGCCTAGCTGTGTCTGCTGCTATTCCCTTGCTCTGCTAGAACTGAAAAAAAGGCAGGCTTTGAATCCAAGCAACTTGGAATCTGAAACAAGGGCACGTAACGAAGACCAAATAAGCTTTATTTCCACCTGGTATCCAAAAGCAGAAAGAACCTGTAGTTTTGATTCCAGTAGGGGCACGGAAAAACTTGCATGACTTCAAGATCTCCCAGTTGGAATAAGAAACCAAAAGTCTCGGATGTAGTTAGCTGTGTCTCCATTCCTCTTGTGCATCTTCTGTACTACAGTTTGACATCTCTAAATATCCTTGCTGTCTGCAGAGACAGCAGGCTATTTTGTGCTTCATTCACTGTATGCTGTCAAAAAAAGAGAAATCCCTGCCCTGTGGGCTCTGTCCTAGAGGATTTTATTTTGCTGCTCTCAGTCTAAAGCAAAGCCCGTATCCGTCTCCACTCTGCAGATTTCCTGCAGGGTCCAGCGCCTTCTCTTTTGCCTGTCACTGCTCGCCCTGCTGGCAGGGGATCCTGGCTGCCTGCATCCCCATCCCTCTGAGTACAGCCACAAAAAGAGAAGAGCCTCGTACACACTACATCCATCATCATTCCTCCCAGCAGAAAATTTTCAGAAGAGACATTAGTGTCATCACAGTCTCTGTCCTGCTGACCTGCCTCTGTAAAGCATAGTAAGGCTGGGATGGGACGGAGAAGGGGAAAGCTGTGCTCTGAGGACAGCTCGCCCCTTTTTCAATGGGTTTCCTGTGTGAAATCCAGTGCTGCATGCAGCGTGCATTAGTATTGTAAATCCTTATAAATGTCTGATAAAAGAATCAGCCTGTCAAATAAATGAAAGTCTCCATATGCTAGATACAGAAATGCAATCTGAAATCCTTTTAAAGAGAACCTGATAAATAGTGGGAATGCAGGGCATCAGCAGAGATAGAGCTCAGATCCCCCTGCTGCCTTTAATGTGATCTCCAGGAGAATCCTAATAAGAAAGATCATTGGGCTTGAAGGCCACCGAGGTGTCCTTTCTCCAAGTGAGAGGGCAGCGGTAACACAGGTTTGCTGGCTGGCTCCGCGGTGGCATTAGAAGACCCCACAGTACAACTGCAGAATGGATTCTGCTAGCTATAATCAGTTTACCAGTGACCTTTATGCTCCAGAGACACCTTTGTAATGTGTCTCTGGCCTCAACACTTGCGTGCGATGTTTGATATGGCCTTAGTAAGGTGTGTAAACAAATGGAGAGCCTGGGACAGGTCTGGAGCTGCACATTTTCCAACTGGTGCCACATCTCCCATGCAATGTTTTGCATACCCTATAATAGAGGATAAAATGGGCTGCTTGCTATTAAGATGTTTGGCAGCTGGCATCACAAAAGATGAGGCGTAATTCACAGCTTGGTCCATGTCCAACTCCTCTGAACTCTGCTGGATCGGCCACTTGCTGTGATGAACATCCCCACGTCCTTTCCAGGAGATCTCCGGTCTGAGGGACGCAGTCACAGCCCTGGTTTGATTCTGCCTGGCGAACATTTGGGGCAGTTGTGCTGCTGGAACAGGACAGAAATCAGATGAAAGCAGAAGGAGGGCCCAAATTAAAACTACACTTGGGCCGTGAATGGAAATGAAGCAAGAACTGGGGTGTTGTGGCTTGGATGAGATGCAAAGGACGTGAGAAGAAACTTTCATGATGAGAAACTTTCATTATCATCTTGTAGCAGTTGATTTCTTAAAATCTCTCTGCAGCACTTGAATAAAGACTCTGCAGCACTTGAAGGTAGCCTGCTCCAGTGCTCAAATATCTGCAGCTTTATCTAAATCAGTGTCTAGCGGACACAACTGCATCCAACTGGGCATCTTCAGATCATGCCTTTCATCTCCTTCCCAATGCCTTGTGTCTCTGCGATGTGATATTTTCTCTTTAGCAGAAGAGTTCCTCAGGACAGGCAGCTTAATGTGACATCTGGGGCCATGTTGCAGAACCTTCAAGTCCTCACAGGCTCTGAGGAGGACAAAAATGCCATTTTCCGGTGGATTTTGAAGCTGGGCCAGGTGCTCAGTCAGAGCAAATCCCAGAGATGTCAGAGTTCTCTGCAGAGGAAATTAAAAAAAATGTAATGTCCTTTCAGGTAATTCAAAACAGTTCACTTTTAACAAACAGAGATGTCATGCCTCAATTTGACTTGATTTTGTGTTGTATTTATAGCACATAATATAATGAAAAAAATAAATTGAAAGTCATTTCAAAATGAAAACCAAAAATGTTTCACTTCCGAAATGTTGAAACAGGGCATTTCAACCATTTCAAAATGATGCTTTCAATCTCTCCTTTTTTTTCCTTCCTGAGCCGAGAAATGCATTCAAAACATTGAAGAACTTTTTCAGTTTCTACAAATTGACATTTTCCAATGAAATTCACATATCTGTAAAGTTTTTTTTTTTTTTTTTTTTTCTTTAAATCCAAGGATCTTAAACATTAATTTGTTGTTAGGCCTCAGAGCACTTCTGAGTGGTAGTTAAGTGTTATGATCCTCATTTTGCAGAAAGGGAATCTGACTCATAAAGAAACATAAAATGCAATTGAGTTCCCACTTACTTCAGTGGAAGAATTGATGTGCCCAAGGTCAGAGAGAAAGTCAATAGCAGAGCTGGGGAAAAGAAAGAGGAGTTTTGAAACCAGCACCTTTCCTGCAACCACCAGACTGCCTTCCCTTTGTAGAGCGATCCAAACCCAAAGACAGCAATGACCACTCTAAAACCCCATTCTCAAGCTGGAAGACAAAATGGAAATGGCTCCAAACCTGGGAATAAACTTACATCTTCCTTCAAAAAGACATTTGGAGCCATGACTCAGACTCATTCCGTCCCTCGCAGCCATCCAGCTGCTTGGGTCAGATCCCATTTGTTTTCTGTGTAGTAGGAAACTCCTATCAACTTCCACAGGAGGTGGACCAAGCCCTTTGAACTCTTGTGGTTTAACTTGTGGTTATTAGTTTCTGCAGCACACCAGCCTTTCTTCTCTGCTCATGCCTCAGGAATAAAGAATAGAACAAAGCTGTCAGAAGGTAGTCACATTTTATTGCAATGCTGAATAACTCGTTTCTGGATTAACTTTGAAATTTATAGAGCTAAAATATAGAATGTACCTGGCATTGGAAAACAATATATTAGCGTGTGCAGCTGCTGCACACAGGGTTTTAAGATATCGTCTTGTCAGTCCCTACATGCTACTGTGCCTTTCGGGCATAGCAGTAAATATCTTCCAATGCTGGATTTGTTCACGTTGTGGATGGTGACACAAATCCACGCAACCTGCCTGTGCCCTCACCTCTCCCTCCATGCTGGAACCCACCCCACAAACCACCTAGCACTTGTTTCTCTGCCAGATGTCAACTGTGCTAGCTGCTTTCCCTATCCAAAGGAGGGCTTGTGGATAGTAATACCATGTCCTGCAGGGGCAACACAGGGAGGTGAGCATCAAGAGAGAAAGAGAGAGGATAACAGTTTTTCCTGCCCCCTCCTCTATGTGATCCTGTGCATTTCTGTGACTTTCACAGCCCTGCACCATTTCCTTTCCACCCAGTGCTTTGCAGACGGCGCTCAGGTGGCAGCTCAGCCCTCCTGCATTTACCTTTGCTCCAGCGCTTAGATTGGTCACGGGTTGCTGCAGCAAAGACACGTTTTATGTTCTCCCTCTCCCCACCCCCATCATTTGGATTCATATAATCAAGTGACTTGCAGCTGAAATTGCTCATAGAAAAATAATTTTAAATTGGTTCATTAATGCTCATTTACGCAGAATTCTTAAATATGATAAGAACATGAGAGCAAAAGAGAATGGATCTGAATGAGAGTAGGAGGATGTTGAAAGCAACTTTCCTGTAATTGTGAAGTCTTGTGTCTAAATATGTTTAGACAATGTGAAAAGTCAATTTAAGAAGCTAGGATACATACAACCACAGCAAGGGAGGAGATTTCTTAGAGAATGCAGATGTCCTGCAGCTTAAGCTTTTTTGTTTCCTGGGGCGGTACAGGGTTCTGATTTGGTACAAAACCCAAGTAACACCGTGACAGGCACGAGCAGCAGTCTGCAAATGGAGAAATGGGCTCAGAACAGAGCACTTCATAAATAGGTTCATGATACACACTCCTGTCACTGTCTGGCAATAGGAGAGGACAAAATAACGTGGGGTCAGCTCTCCAGGCAATGGAGCTGTGCTGAACTCCACCAGCTGAGGATCTGTGTATCACAGCAAGTCAGGGGGTTGGTGCTAATGTACATCACCAAGGGGTTTGGCCCTGGACTTACGTCAGGTGTTGGCCATTGCAGCAGCTGAGAGATGAGCTGCCATAGCAAGAGCCCATCCAGCCAAGCTGCTCTCTCCTTCCATGTCAGAATTAACCAGTGATCCAACAAGTGCTGAATACTTTCCCTGGTAGCAGCCGTGTAGTCCCTGGGAGGATTTAAACTCCTGAAATGCATCCAATTGTACAGCATCTTAACAAAGAGGTCCTCTGGCAATTACTTCCTGAGTTAGCCACTGATCAACTTACACCGTGAAGCATGAGGATTGATGGCTCTTGTAATTTTATTTAATAAAGATCAATTTAAATAGTCTGCCTTAAAAACAAAAGGAAGGTTAATGAAGGTAGAGTCTTAAATTATATAGATCACAGCTCTGATTTTCATGCTAACAGAAAACAGATCAATGGCAACTGTGCAGTATAATTGGAAATGTAAGAAAACTGAAAACAGCCATACTGTGGAAAAGTAATAAATACTGCTGGCAGACTGGAATGGGGGCTATCAGAGGAGGATAATACTGAATAGAGAAAGATGAACAAAAGTCTTGCCAGAGAAGAGGCAGGAGAGGTCAGGCTGCAATTCAATCAATAGGAAGCACGGGCTCTTCTGTATTACTTTGCCAAGTCATATCAGGAGTTGTGGTGCACCAGAGTCCACATCGGACCTGATTCACCATCCAGAGTGGTGCGCCTCTGAAAATAAGCACACACATATCTTCTCCAAGTACCACTCCAAGTTGGGCTGGGCGTAATTGTGCTCCCAGGACCGAAAGCCAGCCAGCAGCAGCAAGGGCTGGGAGGAGAGGCAGAGCAGTGCACACCGGGGAGCTACACCAGCATTAAGGGGGCAAATGTACAACTGGTAGAAGTCGGAGGGGTTCAGAGCTCACCAGGCTGCCGCTGTGCTTTGGCATGCAGTTACCACCACGCCGCCTGATCCCAGGTAAATATATTCCTGTATGCAGCTAATGAGGGGACTCATTAGCAGTCTGCGCAGCCATTGATCAGACTCGCACACTTAGGTTGGGAACTGTGTGTGCGTTTGGGTCTGTGCAAGGCTTCTTCTTCTTGAGGGACGTGGCCATAATAGTTTAAGCCATCCCACCCTCAAAAATAGAGGAATGTTGCTGGTTAATTGCTAGTGAAAGGAGCCTTCTTTCTGTCTCAGAAACTGGGCATTGCTGATTTTTCTGGCTTGTAGAGAGCTGTTTCCGAACTGAACTGTAACATTTGTTACAGTTGGTCTTCAGAGAGCTTGGAGAAATCCTTTAAAGTCTTGTCAAAGCCATCTATGATACAGAGATGGTTGTTCCATCTTTGTGTTAACAGACACCTAAATAAATGCATTCATGAAATGAAAAATTATTATCTTTATCAAGGGGATCACTGGAGTGCCACGTACTATGGTGTTTCTTACTTTTTGGGACTAAGCGATAAATCAGCATGGGCAAACTTCAAAAGGCTGATTGCTTAGAAGAGCTTAGCATGTGGTATGGCTATCTCCCAGACCTCAAGGCAAGAAATAGCATGGGATCAAACTCTCTTATTAGTATTTCAGCATACACAGCCAAAACCTGACGGCGTGAAAATAAAGCAGACTCTAATGCTCAATCACGGATTTTCTGATCACAGTAATCATTCATAGTTTAAGTTTAGACATAATATTTGAGTTAGTTCTCATTTTAGCTAGAGTAAATGCTCAACAACTCCTCTTTTTCACACATACAACAACAGTCTTGCTCCTTAACCCTTATTAGGGAATTCCAGAGTTAGGGTCCCACTGCAAATGGATACGTATGCAAGGGACTTGTTTTTTCTCAGCCTCTTTCTTGACTGTTTCTGAATTGTACAGCATGAAAAACACGTGGTTCTCATCACTATGCAGTCCCCAAGTATCTGTTGCATGTTAACCATCTGTAACATCCCATTTTACCCTGCATGAGAGGTAGCCAAAACTTGAAATACAATTAAATGTGTGGTAGTTACATCAGTTTACCACAGCTGCAGAAATACTGCTTCATCTTTTTACTGGTTATGGAAGTTGATAAAGAATGCAGATGTTTCTAAAGTACTGAGACAAGCTCAAAATGCAGCTGCCTTTGGATCCTGACTCTGCCATTTCTTGCTGTTCAAGGGCTGTCCAGACTTTAGTTTTGGGATGTAAACTTCATCAGAAGATCCTGCTTTTTTGAAAAACAAAAAACAAAACAAACAAACAAAAAATAGATCCACACCTCAGATGATGGAGATTTGGGCTTTCTCCTCCTTACTTGCTCTAATCAAATCCTTTAAAGTGTTTTTCTTCCCCTGGTTTTAGTTTTAAAAGCCACAGTCCCCTGAACTGTATACAAGCAACCTAGAAATGTCTCCTGAGCCTTTATAGTCAGGAGAAAGAAGTGAGCATGTGTCTGCTATAGTCAACAACTAGAATTGCACTGAGTGCTGGTGAAAACTATAGAAAATGAGGGAAATGCCTTCTGCTTGCTTCAGCCACTAAGAAAGGGTTCTGCATTGTATCACGTTCCCTTGCCAGAACAGTCCTGTTATTATCTGCTGGCTATTTTCACAACTGCTAGGCAGTTGGGTGAGTTTTTCAGGAAACAAAATTTAAGTGTGTAGCCACAAGAGGACTTTGCCTTGCTGAAATTGATTCATCTGAAAGTTAGCTGTCTGCACCAAATCTTGATGCCAACGCACTTTTAGTCAGTAGCGAACACCTCAGAGTGCTGTTCCTCTCTAAAAGGGTACCCAAGAAGGATGATATTCATATCCTTAAATGAAAAAAATTAAATGCACATCGACAGGCACACATAGATATTCCTATAGATATGAGGTATTCTACCACTTTTCTTGGCAGAATGGTACGGTCTAAAAGATTTATTTGAGCTTTGCTGGCTAGACTTCTCCCATACCTGAATAAATCAATGGGAATAAGTGCATTGAAGTGAAAGGAGTTATTCCAGTGCTAAGCACTGCAAAAGTGGTACAAGCCAGCTCTCTCTAATACATCTCTGTCTTCTATCCAAAAGTTTTATATTCTTATACAGGTAAATCCTAATGCTTTTAATCCTTTCTGACTTCCAGAGCTGCACACTTCAGCAGTCCTGCCTGGGGAAGCGGTGACCACGGGATTCAGGATTTGAGCTGCCAGGCAGAAGTCCCACTCCTCAGCCTCTACGTGCCTCTTTATTTTTGTGTGCTGCTGCCACTTGTGCCCTCTCACAGCATCCAAAAAATTTCCTATTATTTCTCCTCGGCATTTATTCTTTTCCAATACTGGCAGATGGTCATACACCACTCTCTACCCCTCTGTTTTCTCCTCCTATACGTCTCTGCTAGTTGGCACAACTTCTCCATCATGTCTTGGAAACTTTCAGTGTTTAACTTTTGCAGCATGTCACCTGGTTTTGTCCCTTCCGAGCCATAAAAGGAAATGACTGCATGGAGGGGCAGAGCTACGTTTATCTTTCCAGAGTTTATCATGGTTTGGTGGATGCAGTGAAAAAACTCTCTGTGTGGAGGAGGGCTGTCTTTCAACACATCCATTTGCCAGGAAAAGGAATATGGCAGTTGGGCTTCTGAAAAGAAAAAAAAAGAAAAAAAAAAAAAGAAAAAAAGATTAAAAAAAAAGGAAAAAAAAAAAAGAAAAAAGAGGAGGAGGAAGAGACACTAATTAGCTGTGCAAGTCAGCTCTGAAAGAATAAATAAAGAAATAAAGAAGTTAACACTCATGTACACTTTAAATCCTGAAGCTGCTTCCCTGCTCTTTCATGTATGTATCTAATAATGCACAAGTCCTGTGCTCATAGGTTTCTGATTTGTGCTGACATGGAGATGACCCCAGCTCACTGTTTGCCATCTCTCAAGGGCATTTTTTCCCCTCCTGCTTCCTCTTGCCCTCTGTTCAGGCCTGGGGCTGTTCCTCACTTGCTCTGTTCTCCTGCTAACCCTGAGCCTGGTGGGGATCAGCCAGCTGGCCTCGTGGAAGAAGCAGGGGAACATCTCTCCTCTAGCTATGCACTGGCCCAGGAAACCCCACAAAAACAAACCTGGAGCATGCTAAAGCCCAATGGAATGGAGAAATACAAAGCTTTCAAATCAGGACATTTGGGTCCCTCTAATCTGCATCCTCTCACGCTTGCAAATATTGGATTGCCTAACAAATTTGCAGGACCAGTCCCTCCTGAAATACACTTCTCCATTGCATTTCCCTCTGTTAATAATCAGCTGGCCTGGGAGATCGTTCAGTGTTTGCAATGCAGTGATAAGTGCATATTCTGGACAAACAGAGCTTGTTAAGGAAGACTTTTAAGGTCTTCTTGCTGGCCTTGTTGCTAGGAAACTGGAAAAGCTACAGTAAAGCTGCTTGAGTGTGGTGAAGTCTATTGCTGGCAATCAGTGTCACTTGCCCTAGGTGATAGCCCGCAGCCTTTAAAAATACTGAAACATGCCCTGATGCCATCACGCTCGTCCTGGAGACGTCATGAGGGCCTGCAGTTAATTAAGCGGCCTGTGTTTGTGTGTTTGGAGCTCAGGAGCTCAACGCAAATACCACCTGCATTTAAAAGGCACTGGGGAAATGCTTAGGATGGCATAGGTTGTATGAATTGCTGGCCTGGCTCATTAAAAGTCAAAGCTGATCAAGGTGTGGGTTTGCAGCAGGGTGGTAGGAAACCCTTGGGAGTTTCTGCAATACACAGCCCCCTGTGGCTGAGTTTGGTTCCCAGCTGGAGCCTGAGAAGAAATTCTGAGCAGGGCGGCAGCTCTCCTTACTCGGGGTGGCCATGCTCACCCTTTTAGCATCTCTGGGCCCTTCCCTATAGGATACACATACACCTTGATCTTATTAGAACAACTCTTCCTAGGCCAGATAAATCCCCAGCCTAATTCCGATTGCCAGGAGACACACGGTGTCTTGTGGCACTGGCTGCGTGTGAGGACACGGGGATGTGAGCTTCGATGGGCCTTTGGGAGGACATCGGTGGAAACGGAGCAGGTTGAGGAGCATCTCCGATGGGATGAACAGCCAGCAGCCCTCAGGAGCAGCCTGGAGGTCACCCACATGATGGACCACATGCTCCTGGGCCTGGCACAGCCCTCAGGGAGGGAGATGTTATGGGGTGGAAGTGGAGCCTTTGGATACCTGAAACACCGGGTATCAGCCGCTCTGTCACAGAGCTCTTCTTGTCCTCTAGGCAGATCTGCTTTCCTGAAAAGTGAACAAAGGTATTCTTCATTGTAACTTTTCCATCTCCATGGAAACCTTCTGTAGGAAAATGCTGCATGAGGATTTTGGGGGAGGAAAGTTTTGCAGAGGGACTAAGTTTTTGGCTAAAAATTGTATTTATAGGTTACCAGATTTACAGCTAGAGGAGACCACAAAGACATCCATGCTGTACACCAGTATTCAAAAATTATTAGCTAGTTACAACCAGATACCCTGTCTTTGTGGCAAAGACTTGTGCTAGGCTGAGGACACCACTGGTCTTGATATGGGAACTGTGCTGGCTTCAGAGTCTATCCCTTCCCATGTCTGAAAAGCTGCATCACAGCTATTACTGACCTACTCCATTTATTTGCCTGAAATTTAGGTTATGGCTGTATTTTCCTTTCTGGTCTTTCTTTAGTACCTCAAACTCCCTGGGACTTTCTCTTCAAAGGAGCTGTCAAACCGCTCTGAAGTGCTCTTTTGTCTGCTAAGCAAGACAGAAATACAGCAGAAAATAGAAGCCCACAGTTTCCACATGGAAGATCAGGCTTTTTTTTTTTTTTTCTAACTAATTACAGTGCCTGAAATTGTTAACAAATTACCTTTTTTTAGAAATTTGGACACTTTATTATGGGTATTCATATGACTAAAGAATTTCTTTCCTGAGTCAAGCCCACAATGTGTGATTTTACTAGGCAGTGATTTTTGGCCACTGGTACCATGTGGATCCTGTCTACTTTTCAAAAAGGGTCTCTGGACCCCCCATTCCTACCCCAAGGTGTGCAAACCACAGCTCAGCACCCCAGGAGTAGAGGAAAAAAGCCATGCAAAAGTGATGGCAACCCTTCTGATGGTGGAGAACACTCCATGGCCAGCAGCAGTAAGCCTTCACTTTGGGTCTTTCCCCACTGGTGTGGGGTGAAGCACCCCCACACCTGCCTGCCTTCCCTTCACGGCTGCTGCCAGCACGCTCAGAGCTTGGCAGCGCAAGCTCTCCTTCCTGCTTCTTGAATGAAATTAAGGCTTTATTGCTTGTTCTGAGGAAATGAAAACAAAACACAGGTGCCACACAGTAAAAGGAGATATGAGGAGGGAAAGTATGGGATTCAAGGGTGTAATAAATGTGTTTACAGTTGTGCTGTCTGCTCCTAGGACTGGGTATCGACAGAGACATAGCGCAAGGGGAGGAGGAGGGGAGATTAAGATGATACCAAATACTGAAGGGATACCAGCTTCCCACTAAAAGGTGCTCGACTGTGGTTAAGCAGAGCGAGGGATGCAAATTGAAGTGCTTTGTATACTCAGACTCAAGCTCATGCAAGTGTAACAGACCTTTCTGTCATCTTCCAAGCAACACCATTGATTGCCTAGAGAAAAGTTTCTTCTGTCAAGGTCAGGCAAGTCCTGAAAGAAGTTGTGCATAAAGGCATGCATGAGAGGGACCAAATGCCTTGATCCTACAAAGATCTTGCGCAGCCAGAAGGACAAGGGCGCAAGTTAGAGACTAGAAAGGCACCATCTACTTTTCTGTTAGAAGCAGTAGCTTCAAAATCTGCCCCCTCTCCACCGTCCTGAGCCACAAGATAAGAAAGAGCAATGCCTGTCCAGGTGACAGGTACCTTGTGGGGGACTTGTGTGTCCTTGTCCTCATGCAAACCAGCAAAGCCACTCCCTTCTCCCAGTAGCCACTGGGCAGGTAGAAGCAGGTGGCTGTGCAGCAGAGCTCTCAGCATCACAGCTCACATTTCCCCTACATGCCCTGTTCTGCTCAGCAGTTTTCCCATGAACTTATCTGAGCAGCACTCCATGCTTTGTGCTATGAAGATCAAAGACGAGGTGTCCTGAATAAAAAGCTCACAGTTACCATGAGGCCTATCTCTCAACATGCTGGGAATAGAAATGTGGCAATCAGACTTCGGGATGAAATCATATTGGACATGCTGGCTTAATCTCTAAAATATTAAATTGTAAGGAAAGAATTACAGCTAAAAAGCATTTTAAATTTTAGAAAGCTGCTCTGACCCATGCTGGATCAGGAAAGAGAAGGAAAATGGGAAAAAATCCCAAACCTGTGGGATGCAAACAATTATAGCCAGCTGGGTTAGAAAAAAAATCCATCATCAAATAAACAGACTCCTGCTCCTGTACTGTGATGCACGACTGTGTTTGAAAAGGAAAGGCTGAGTTTGGCTTATTTCAATTCTCGGGATCAGATTATTTGCTATTTGCAAATATCTGGATGTTATTTGCAAATCTCCCCAAAGCTTCATGTATTTTAACTCACTTCATACATTCAACTCACAATCATGTTTAGTTGGGATATGGTGCAGTATTGAGCTAGCTGCTAGTATACCTTTATTTAGCCAGGCCATCAGAGAGAAGAAACAATAGTCTGTAGATAGCCAGCTGCAGAAGATGAATTATAAGCAGAAAAATAACCAAGAAACAAGCAATTTGTGGGTTCCTTGCTGGAAAACATTTGCAATTCAATGAATATGTTCTAATGTACATCCAATAGCAGTGATTCTCACTCTTCTGTTCCATGGGTTGCAAAAACACCCTAAAAGTTTTGAAAAACTGTATTATTCCCATGCCATAATAAAGAGAAAGAGGAGGACTGGGATGATAACGACAACGACAACTGCCACACTTGATGGCACACCTTGAAGGTCTTCATTACCACAAAAGCATGGCATGCTGCAGTAGCAGTGTTTGAACTGCATCACGACAATGTGGCAAAGCCATCAAAATCAGAAATGAAAGAGACCCCTTGCCTGCTTCACTTACCTGTGAAAGTTTGCTGCTTCCATTGTTCAGTGTTGTGTCAAGCACTAAAAGCCTGTAAATGTTAGCATTTCTCTGCTTTCAACTATTCAACATGCTCATTATTCTGGCAGGGTCGTGGGTGTGTACAGATGTCACATCCAGAAAGATTTTTTTCCTGAGATGCTTATAAATCATGTAAACACTGTCACGTTGCAGGTGAAGGAATAAGGTCTCTTTACTGAGAGCCTAAACCTGGCCAAGGAGGCAATGGACTGATCCTTTAGGAAGAGGGCACCTAAGAGCAGTGACAGGTGCAGTGATTGGAGTCTTTACATTTGTTTTCTCCTCCTTCATGGACTCGGATTCCTGATGGCAGGGTGATTTACCCTGCTTGTCCTACTGGACCACTGTGCCTCTTTGCTGAAGCCCACCTTAGGAGTCCACGGTCTCAGCCCAAGTGCTTGCCCATGAAAACTACACCACCAGGTTCCTCACCGAGAGGAGGCTGTATTAGAGACACTCAGCGAGGCCCAGCAGGAAAGTAAGTTTATTAGCAAGAAGCAGGAAGCATCATATGTATGGCTATCTCTACACTCGCAGTACCTGGAGGGAACGTTATCACTTATCAGGCTAATATTTCACTGCAGTCTTCTTTCCACAGGCTTTTGCTTCCTTCTCCTAGCACAATAGTCTATAAAAGCTAACAGGCAACTGGCAAAATATGCCGAAAATGTTTATAATTTGGATGGATTTCTGAGATTTTCTAACCAGCCTCGTGAGAAGAAAGAAAAGAAAACAAAGGTAAACAGTAAGTGAAACACGGCCGGGCGAAAACCTCTGTATTAGGTCCAAAAAGGAACAAATCTCTGCAGGATTCCAGGGGGAGATTCTATTTTATTGGTGTTTTTATGTACAAAGGGAAAGGTTAATAGAAGGTCTGAACAGAAAGGTTCATAGAAAATTGTCATCTGTATGTGTTTTCTTTTTGAAGTAATAGTTTACAGGAGCCAAGGGAGAGGGTAAAGCAGTAAAGGCCAGAGGTAAATTGAAGGTGGAACGGTTTGGAAGAACTTTGACAAAACCACTTAAAATCAGGGAACGTAGTTTTGTCAAGACCGAAATGCATCACTGAATTATGCCAAGCTGTGCCTAAATTTTGTTTTGGAGGAAAGGAAACGAGAGGGAATGAATACTAACATTGAAAATACCATTTCGAATAACAGTTTTATTTTTCTTCTCCAAATTAATTTTCATTTAGATCAATTTTTCTAATTGAAATGACTTAATAGGTTGTCCATAAAATAACAATGAATATCAAAACAAACACTGCTGATCTAGAAAGTTTAAATCAATCCTAAATGAATCCCTGGGGTATGTTTTCTCTTGCAGAGAATGATGTGGTTTGCCTGATTCTAAGCCAGACTGGAAGCAAAGTTAAAAGAAAAAAAAAAAGGATTCTGGGCAAAGCATAATTTCCATCATTTGTCCAGTGATGGACTCTGTGCAGAGCAAGACAGGAGGCAGCTGCTAGGTCTGAGCTCCTCTCCAGTTTGCTCTCAAGAGCAAACTACTTTCATGCTAAAGGGCTTGGTTTTGTTTTGATTTGTGTTTTGTTTAATGTGATACCTGTTGTACTGATCAGAGCAGAGGTATGTTGTCCCAACAGTGGCCAACAGAGGTAAATTTTCCAGGGAAAGGAAACGATAAACAGTTCCTGGCTAGATTGATTTTCCCATCATATAAGCTCAATGGCAATGAGCCCTCTGGGGATCAGTTCTTTTTTCAATGCTTTGCATATTATTAAAAAATGGGGATCTAATGGGAAGCCAGCAGTAACTGAGAGCTTGTGCAGGGGCAGAGGGTGGCAGTGAGGCTGAGTCAGAGCCGAGGAGGCTGTTGTCATCTCCAAGCCTGGCTGGTCACGCTTCCCTCCCAAGCCCTGGCTACGTGGGACACGATGAATATAGAGACTGTTTCTAAAGGAAAGGAATTCAGGTGATCCTTAGTGCCGAACTACACCCCTCCCTCCCACAGAGCTGATGTGCTGGGGTGGTTTATGAGCCAGAGTTCACCGAGGGCTGGAGAAACTAGAGCTCCCATTTTCCCCTTTGGGATGTGATTGGTACTTAACCTGCCTTAAATCTATAGTCATACTCTCAACTCTCCTTGCTGTGAACAATTTCCTCCTAACACAGGTGTATTAAGCCTAGAATTGCAGTGAGATGGTCAGGAAAATGTTGTTTTCCTCATCCAGGAGAGCATTGCCCCGGGGTCTGTGAGCAATGCTGCAGGCTTGTTTGTAGCTCATGTTTGATGCAGGCATGCAGGTGTGACAAGACAGCAAGAGCTGCCTTTAATTAAACTTAGAAATTAAAAAGAAGCCTCAAAGTATTTGCAAAGATCTGCTTTTTCTGAACTTAAGGATGTAACTTGCCAATTCAACATGATGGTGTTCCCTGTGAATGGGTACTCATTTTGGAAGCTGTGTGCTTTTCTCTAAGACATTTTGCACTCTGGGATATGATTTACCAGATACTGTGTCATATCAGCAGAAATTCAACACTATACAGCTCTTAAGCACCAGAATTTGACATTTCCGCTCAGCTTTAAAGAAAGTACGTTGGTTCTTCTGATCCTGATACTTGCCAATAATTCAGAAAAAGCAGCCTTAGCCAAACTATAGATACAGCAGTTTGCTGCTGGCTCGGTTACTAGCTGAGCTCTTCAATACATATTCACATGGAAACAGAGTGCTTTTCAATTAGTTGGCAAACTGCAGCAAGAAGAATGGTGAAACACTGAGCAGAGATATTTATCTGATCATTACCAGGAGCACAGGTAGCTGGAAAACCTGTGAGAAATAAGAAGTTTGTAATTGGGTTTGAACAGAGAACATATTTGAACATGAGAACATAACCACTTTTGTCTTGGAAACATGCAGAGAATTACCCCGGAGAGATTAGACAGTTTAGATAGGTAGATAGGTGGGTAGGTAGGTAGAGAGAAAAGAATAGAAAAAAATCTGAACAGAAGCAAGAGGGAAATTAGGCTAGTAAAATACAAGGTGGGTGTAAATGCCATTTCAGGGCTTTCCTCTGTTAAAACACAAAGCACTTGAAAAAAAAAAAAAAAAGACATAGGGGCTTTCTCTACAAGGAGAGCTGCTAAGGTAGGAGGAGAAAAATGGTTATCCAAAAGGCCAGTGGTCGAATTAGGAGCAGGATGAAGAGGTCCTGGCTGTGCTGCTCAGCCCCACAGTGCTCTGCGTGACGGTGTGGAGCACATTTAGAAGACGGGAGGGCTCCGCAGCAAAGCAGGCAAAATATTTCTTTGTGGAACTGCTTTCTGAAAGCCCAACACGGTAACTCATCTGGAGGGAGAGCAGCAGGGAGCTGCCGCCGCGGGAAGATAAGTCGCAGTGCTGGAAGACGGATCAGCCCCCAGCCGTCCATTGCACTTTCTGCCTTGACTGCTGCTGTCTATGGAGAATGTCAGGTCCTCGGGGCCTCGTCTCCCTGCACCTCCCACACGGTGTCGAGGGCCTGGCAAACACCTTCCTGATAAATTATTGTTATTGCAAGGAGGGGAAGAGGCAGGGGAAGGACTTTGCAGTGATCCTAGCAATGTTCTGCCTCCCGAAAGCACACGTTTCGGGAGAATTTCAAAATGCTTCCAGGAGCTGAGGAGGCAGATGCAAGTTAGAAACCTTTGAAGGAGATGAATAGCAGGAAGCAGCTCTAAAAGACCCACAACAGCATTACTGCAGAAAAAAAAAAGCAGCTGCAAAATGAAGTAATGACTCTTCAATACTCTCCGATATGCTGGCACGAGTCCTCTGTGTTTCATCTCACTATCTATCAACATAGCATTAGGAGATGTTGAAGTGTTTACCAGCAGACATGGGGTTAGTTCAGTGGCCTGGTGGGGGTGCTGACCCCTCTTTTAGCAGGTGGCATGACAAGGCAAAGGTTGTCCTCCATGCCCTCAGTAACACAAGGGCCAGGACACGCTGTTTGTTTTTCTTTTTATCTTGGAGTCCCCTCCTGGTTATTTGCTATGAATTGCCTACTCTCACATTATTTCTTTCTCCTTGGATAATAATTAAAATTAAAAAATAAGACCGTGGAAAAGCTGGGGAGGGGGACAGAGGAAGGGAAAGCCCTGTCTCTGTGTGTCTCAGCCCTCAAGAGCCGAAGAACACGTAAAAAATCATCACTGCTCAGTGCACAGATGGCATCCTGATTTGTGAAGGGCCTGAGCTGGCTCTCCCAGCACTGCACCATCACATCCCGCTCCTTCCCTGCCCCACCGTGGGAGAAGGTGAGCTGCTGGCATCCTGGGCAGGATAAAGCCCCCACGGAAAGGAAACTTCATGGGAAAAAAGCTTCAGAGGGGACTGACTCCAGCAAGCGCCTCTTCTTTGTATAGGAGAGAGCTTTCTGCATGCAGGCAGCAGAAGAATAGATGGAGACCTGTCAAAAAGTGATGCATAGGCAGCTAAGTGAAGCTCAAGCATTCATAAAGAAACAATGTTATCAAAGATGAATAGCTCGAAAACTGCTTTTAGGAACATTTACACAGGGTTTCACCTCCTGGCAACACAGAAACGTCAATGCTGCTCCAGCAAGCTGACTCATAGCAGAGCAGGAGAGCTTTTCAGAGGGCTCACGCTATTTTTTTTTTCCTCCGCACCAAGGTCTGTGCAGAGGTGTGCGTGCGGAGGGGTGGGGGCGCAGCACCGAGGAATCACCCTAAATTGGTTCAGAGAGGAGTTGTTTTCAGACTCCTTGCCACGCTTTATTAGCGTGGAAATTCAATAATCTCATTAATTACAGAAAATAATGTAAGGTGGATCTGCTGGGCTCCCGAACAATTTGAGCTCTCCTTCTGTGGGTAATTGCCAATGACATGTCTGAGAGAAATATCACAAAGATACATAACAAAGGGCAGCGCAGCTTTACAGCATAGATCTTGTTGCCATGGGAACTTGTCTTTGCTCCTATCCTGGAGCTAGATGATTTATGTATGTTTAAGAGTTCCTTTATTTTAGGGCTTTTGCAAAAGAGAAAAAAAACTATCAGATCTCTATTCCACATCTATCCATCCAGGTATCTATCCCATTATCTAATAATTCTTTCTTTATTATAATTACCTGTCTATTATAATCTTTATTCACTGTCCCATTCTTCTAAGTAATCTACTCGCGATCTACTTTTGGGAACCAAGATACAAGAGAAACTGGAGGAAGACAAAAGGTGGGCATCAGCCTCTCTTTGTGCATGTGTACACGGCTGCACGGACGTGAAAAAGAGCCGAGGCGAAAGAGCCGAGCCATGTGTCACAAGCCCCTGCTGCCCTCGTCATGATCTGCACGTGTCTGCATGCAGCAAGGTGACAAAAGCATCTCCCTGTTTCAGAAACACACAAGGAATGGCAGAGCAGGAAACGCGCTCTCAGTTCTCACTCCTCATCCATGATCAAAGAGTATGAGCATCTTCCCCACTTGTGCTAGGCATTTGATGATGGAGGAGGAAATGCTAAAAATCCTGGAATGACTATCCGAAACATACGGGGATATAATTCCCAGTAAGAGCCATCCTCGGTCTGTTCATCTTGCACAGCAAGTGTTGGGGTGGCTGCCTCCAGTGGCCAAGTGACGTCTGGATAAAAGGTGGAAATACAATGTCTTAATACAGAAATGGGCAGGTTGGGCTGCAGCTGTTTGCTGTCGTTGCATTTCAGGACTTGTTAGGCATTTTGCTGGTAAGCTCTTCGATGAAGATTCATATGACTTCAATCGGTTTTTTTTTTTTTTTTTTTTTTTTGTGGTAGGTTACGGTCACTAGGTGCTTCCTTGGGACTGTATAATCTAACTACGCACCAGTAAAAAGCTACTGAAAGCTTCACAGTCAGAAATGAATACATTGCAATCACTAGAGACCCACCAAAAATGATATTAAAATTCTGGCATGTACAAGGACTTAAACTGATTTTGAGACACAAAGCTGGGCCTGGGAACTTCAACCTCTAAATTTGTCTCATTCCCCATCCCACCCAGTTATGTGAAACTCCTTGAAACATGTACCTGTGTTTGTGTAGAGCAACGAGTGCAACAACTTGCAGATGCAAGATCTGCAGACTTGGCCAGCGATCACTTTCAGGTCCAGGTTCTTCTTTAAATCAATCAAAATAAGACCCTGAGAAGCCACCTGACACTTCTGTTAAGTCACAGCAGTATCTAAAATGCAAGCTCACTCTTATTTAGCCAGACAATACAGCATTACCCAAAGCTATTATTTTACTGGAAGAGTGAGCACGATGCCAATGACTTTGTTCGCTTGATGGCTGGAAGCAATTGTCTTCTTTTAAAATGTATCAGAAAGCCTGTGCTTTAAATTTTCAAGGAAAAAAAAAATCACGTGAACTTCACGATCTTGAAAAGAAAGAAAGTGAAATTCCATATTTATGAGAGCTCTCTTTTAGCCTGGAAATTCACTGATCAGTGAAACCTCGCTTTGTGATTACAGTCCTGATCTAATCAGCCCTTTGCTGCGTGGAAGCCTCCTCCACACAGACCTCCTGCTTGACTTTCTCACCCTCAGACTGGCCGTGGTCAAACCATTGCCCCTGCCTGGTTTGAAAAGCTGCCTCACGAAATGGAAACTGCCCATGAGGCTGCAGATGATAAGACAAGCCTGGTGACGTTTGGAGCACTCTTGCTCTGTAATTTTGTGGGTCCTTGTCATGTGGATGGCACGCTTGCAGAAACCACTTCCTTAATTCACGTCAAAGATAAAAGTTAATCCCTCGGCACAGCTGATCGACACTTCGTAGCATGGCTCCTGCTCTCACCACGGGTCTGTAGCCAAGAGCAACTGCTCACTCCTCCCCTGCTTCCTCCCTCACCCCGAGTTTCAGTTCCTTGAAGCTAATCAATATCCTTATTAATGTTCCAAAATCAATTATCCTAATAAAGCCTGGAGGGAGCTGAAGCGTTGTTATTCAGCACTCACCTTTTATTATCCCGGCTGTTTATTTCCCCATTGATAGAACTGTCTAACTTTATGACAGATTACGGGTGAAACTGCAGTACTCAACATACTTGTCAGCCCTAGAGATATGTCGTGTTATTATTACTATTTTGAGAGCCTTTTGCTTACATTCCCCAGTTGTACGGATGCTTTAGAAAGAGTCCCTGACTTCGGTCTGCTGGAATATGACAGGGAGTGCTGCAGCTCAGTGTTGCACATCAAACAGATAATAATCTGTTATATCTATTCAATTATAATATTGCCCTAGGCCGTGGCACTTTGTTTATGCAGTAGGCAGTGCTCTGTGATCTGCAGCAAGATTGCACAACACATGCGGGGCAGGTTACCCTGTGGCAATTCACAACAGATCAGGTGCAGGTGCGTTCGGAGGCATGGTGCCTAGAGCATCAGCAGAGCATGGCATCTCTCAGTTAAATCCCCCTTTTCCATACGGAAGTTGTGCCAAGAGGCTGGGAGAAGAAGGAAAAGAGCAGAACTCCTCACAAAAGTGTGGTGTCATGGACAGATTCCTGCAGGGCAGCTCGGGGGTGGAGGGGAGCTGCCAAGCGTCATGGGGGGAAGCAGAAGAAATTGTTCCTCGGTCTTCTGAGTGCTGAATTCAATCCCTAACTGCTTTACATGGGCACATGTATATTTTAAGGTAATTCAAGCATATGTTTCTTTCCTCCTTCCTGGGCTTATTGATCAACCATTTAAGAGCAGAGGGTAGGAGAAGAAACTCCAGGTCAGGTTGTCCTCTAAGATCATTCCAGGAAGGAGCTGAGGTAGGAAGAAAAATGAAAGTCTATTAAAACAAAAAAAAAAAAAGTCCTTCCTAAGAGCTGTCCTTGCCCCTGCATGCACTTCCCGTCCTGGCCAGCAGCCTGCTCTGCTGGCTTGCAGGGTGCTCCGAGCAAGCAGATTTGGGAGTGCAAGTGCTGAGGAGGAGGTCTCTGTGCAGCCTCTCCCCAGCCTGGAAGACATCTCCTGCCTGCCTCTGTCTCCAGACTAGAGGCTCAGGCTCCAGGGAAAACTCATTTGGCTTCATTTGCATGAAGGCATCTGAAAAGCATCTCTCAGACAATCCTGGAAGTCTTTGTGTACCCAGCATGGTAAATCTTTGACCCAAAAGATGGCAAGTGAATAGGGAGATTGACCCTGGAAGGACTGACAGCCATGCAGACAGATGTCTTTCCTACTTCCTGGGCCCAGAAAACAACATGTACCACTTAATCCTCTTCAGTTAACCAGTATTAGATAAGATCATTCACACCAGTCTTCAAACTGATAATGAGACAGGCCCCATTTCAGGGAGATTATTGCTTTATTATGGAGCGAGCATTCGGCAGATGTCTTAATTTTGCAGAATTCATTTCGCATTATCAAGATTTCTGTCTATCTTATTTGATTTAACGTTTGTTAAGAATGATTTGTCTCTCTCTAATGCTTAAGACCAGTGCAGTCCAATCAAGCAAATTGTCTGTAATTTAAAGAGTTCCTGGGGGATTTGTAATAGCAATAGGACCTTTTGGGTTTAAAAAAAAATTAAAAAAAAAATCCCACCCAGAATATACATCCTGTGCTAATGATTTCTCTCATCCTAGTCTTCTTTTATCCCAGATCCTGCCAATATGCCCATATAGCACAATTCCAGATAAATCAGAAATGCAGTGAAAAGTGGCATGAAAGCAGAGTCACAGAAAGAAAAAAAAAAAACTTGATTGAAGTTGTGAGCTAGCAAGAGAAATGTGAGCCCATCCGAATCTGAATTAATTAAAGATTTTATTAGCATCTGATGGTGCCCCAGGGAAAAGTAGGTTTTTAAAAAATCTCTCTGTTTTAAAGGCAAAATAGCAAGCAAAAGCACTTAAGGATCATGCAAAAAATAAAAACAAAAAAGGTTTCAGGGGTGACACAGCTATCCTCTGGCTGTACCAAATTACTGGTGATGGTTTTAAACATGGCCAAGCCAGCCAGGTACTTTTCTGTAGCTGGGATCTGGCAGGCCTGTGATGATTGGAAGTTCAGTTGAATAAGAAAATCAATGCATTTTACAATTTTACTTTTTTTTTTTTTTTTTTTTTTAAGTTTTAGTTTTTGCAGTGGAGGGGAGCTCTGAGAGCTCTACCCAGCTAAGTAGCCCCATGCCGGGGTCATGTTAACAGCTTGAATCTCCTGTCCTTCCATGTTTCATCACATCAAAGCCACCAAGGCAGCCAAGAGGATGAGCTCTCTGCTCTGCAGTTCCCTCCCACCCCACCCCGAAGAACATTGCCTCAGTTCACTGGGGTGGGGGTCCTCAGGAAAAAAACTAATTCTGGAAGAGGGAGTCTGGGGGAGTGCTTGAGAGAGAGGAATTAAAAAAGCTGCAGCCCCAAACAGCAGCATGTGTTGTGAGCTCCACCTGATTGCACCAGAAGCGGAGACGCTGCCAGATTTACTCAGCGTTCGCCGTTGAGCTGTGAAATCCAAGCCCCGCTCCTTGGATGTGCTCTGCTGAACTAAGCCAGGAGGATAGGAGTGGATAATTCCCCCTTCCACCCACCTCTCCCTTCCCTCCCTCCACTGCTTAGAGCTTGCTCTTTATAACAAGGCATTTTCCTCCTGTGTAGAGAAGAGATTGCTCCAGACCGCAAAGACTGCAAGACACAGACGAAACGCTCACGTGTCAGCAAGTGCTGGCATTTGCTAGAGCAGTGTTGCATTAGGGATCATGGCTAGAGTAGATCAGATGTTTTAAGAAAACCAACCTACTCATTCATATATCTCTATACATGTATATTCAAGAAAAGCCATAGGTTCTGTGTTGCTGCACTCAGCTGAGTCATTATACACCGTGTTCAAAGGTGGCTATCAGGAGATGTGTAACCAGAGATCCTTCTTAAAATTGTAGCAGAGTCATCAGCATCAGGACGAAGAAGAGGAGACCTGAAGAAGTGGAAAGCATTGCATAAGGTACGGTCTGTTACAAGTCACAGGTCAACTGAGTCATTCTTGGGAGACTAACTGAGCTTGCAAAAGAGAATAAAAAAATGTGTGGATTTTGGGGAGAACAAAAAAAAGGGTGGATTCCCTGTGGGGTGGGAAATAGCAGGAGAATACGCTCTTTGGGGCAATGAATTTTCTGGAAAAGGCAGGCTTGGAGCTGTAAGCATGGAAACTGCTCAATGCTGACCACGTTCTGGGGACTGGGATTTCAAACACATTTTGTAAAGAAATAAAATCACTTGTCAAAGAAACACCTGGCTCCATTGTCAAAATCTCCAAAAGAACCAGTTTCCAAGAGACAGATTATTGGCTAACTTCTCGGGCCAAGGCATAACAACAATCCAACACAGCCATACCAGCCATTGCCATTCCCCTAGATACACAGATTTTAAGCCCTAACAATAATTCATCCAAAAATTTAGACTTTGACCTTCCTGTTTTAGACACACACTCCAGCAGCAGAGAAGCAGGGGACTAAACCACTTCAGAAAGCCCTTATTCAAAACATTTCCCTCAAGATCCCACTGTTTTTGGGAACGTTGACCCTTCTGGTCTGGCGTGACCCATCCAGTTTGGTACAAGAACCCCAGCACCTCACAAGAGGGACGTTGAAAGCAGCTGTGCTTTCCTGATTTGGGCCTGGTGCACAGGGCTAATGGCAGACACAAAGGGGAAGATAAAAAAAGGCTGCTCCATTTGAAATGAATAATTATTGCAAAAAATCACTTAAGTTCCTCTGGTCAGGAGCAAAGCTAGTGCAAAGCCATCCTAATCACTAATATGAGAGAAAAAGAGGTAGAGAACTGGGAATTACGTTGGTGTGTTGCATTAGCTGAAGGGTCATATTTCAAAATACAGATTTTTCCAACATTTTTGGTAAAGAGAATGGAAGGAAAGGAGGATCCCTGTAGAGGCTAGTTCTCAGCCAAAATAACTATCCATTCATGAACGCTGCAGCCCAGGCCTTAAACTTGCTGTATTAAACTGCATGACAAAATCTGCTTTTGTTCCAAAGGATTCTGTGAGGTTCTGTAGGTGGGAACAAGGGGTGGAAGAATAAAGAAGGGTCCTGAAGTTAATTATTTTTATTACCATCTGCAAACCACACTTTTGGCTTAAAAACTGTGATCTGTTCAGCACCAGCACTGTTGAAATATCATTTTCATTCTTGTTTTTATTATTACTATTTTTTCCGCTTTCCATCTTACACGACTCCTGATTGTTCCCCACTTTACTAGCCTGGCTTGTTATTTTATTATCTTCCTCAAGAGGCTTTTATGTAGGCTCTGTAGGAGGAGATGGAGACTTCGAGGGGAACACCCCCCCACCAAACCCTTTCCTATTACTTCTTTTCTGCATTTCATGTGGTTATTTATTTTGATAATAAACACACACAATATCAGGGGAAGAAAAAAAATATAAAAGAAAGAAAGACCAGATAAGTTAGTTTTGGTTCAGGAAGCCTTGAAATGAACACCAAGGTGTGAGTCTTGCTGTTTTAACATGCGAGCAGCCAGGGCAGTAATGGAGCTGTTTGGGCTTTGTTGGACATCATCATTGCTTTATGTTCTGGGGGTCTATGCACCATGTGTAGAAGCAGTTTTGCAAATGACAGAGCCATATGGGGTATGTCCTAGCACTTGTCTGAACAGACACTAGGGTAGGTGTTCTCCGCTGTGGGCACCTCTCTTCATTCTGGGATGGCTGGGCACATCTAGCAGCATTTTTCCTCCAGGTCCCAGATGGCCACAGTAAGCAGCTGCCATGATATCTGGGGACAGGGTATCCCTGGGGGACTGAGAAGCAGTTTGCCCATTTTAAAGCTTAAAAGCTGAGACACAAATAGTTTATTTGTCTGATTTGAGGCAAAGGGAGAAACCTGCGGCAGGAGTAGGGAAGTACCCTCAGATCCCAGCCCTGGACAGATGGCCAAGCCAGCAGCACCACTGTTCTTTCACTCTGAGCTTTCAACAACTGAGAAGCATAAAATGAATTTACTTCTGCATATGAGCAGATGCTGGAGGGGAGATTTGTTTTCCTGCTCTTTTTGCAGTATCTGCCTAGCTCTGCTGGAGGCTGAGTAAATGAGATAAAATGCTGAACCAAAGCTGCAACACCCACTGATGCAAATTTTTCTTGGCCAGTGCTCATGGCCACCTTCATTTTCTGCAGAGAAGGGAGTACCTGGTGCTCAGATACTAGAAAACCATGCGTTTGCTTCATAGCCTGATAATTTCCCACAGCCCAGCCCACACATAACAAGGGAGCAGCCAACAAGCAAGTGATTTTTTAAACTTTCGACAGACATGGCCTCTCAGAATAAGGCGGGATACAGCCCTGTCTCTATCCCGACCTTGGTGCCTGGTGATCTTCAGTTGTCCCGAAAAGCAAGTCTTCCTTGCAGAAGCAGCAACAAAGCCCTCTCTATGGAATTATGCAAGTCACTCACTTTCAACGTTCTCAGCTTCGTATTAAATTGCAAGAGAGACCTCATTGACAGACAAATTAACCAAGTCAACATTTAAAGGATTCTTGCTGCTAATGATCTCTGGTCCATGAAGGCAAACCTAAAGACATCAGGCTATACAAAGCAATTGCACATGAGGAACCCAGATGTTGATACAGCTGGCATCAATAAAGCATTTGCAACACAGAGTCCAAAAGAGATCTGTGTATAAAGCTCACTGCTGTTGAGAAATCATGTAAGTCAAGGTCTGTGCTGTTTATGTAAGCTTGGTAGTGAAATCTCCCTCAGCTCTCCTTGCTGTACACACAGCCAAGCCTACGAGGACTGAAGAGGTTGCACTTCATAATGCACACAGGTTCCTTCCAGCAGGGATAATGCTGTGGGATTACAGCCACATGGACAGTAACAGCCATGGGAGGAAGAGAAGATGATGGTAAAAACAGAAGCATAAAACAAAGGTAGACCTACCCTGGGAAGGAAGGCAGGAGCAAGGAAACTAAGACAGGAACCAAGGAAAGCTAGGGACGTGCTAATCCAAAGGGAAGGAGAGGGCACAGTCTAAAAGCAGAGAAGTAAGAGAGACAGAGGAGTCCAGAAAACCAGTCTGAAAGGCGGTGGCTGTGGCAATGTTAAGAGAAAAAAGAATCAGGTTTTGAACAGGGCTGGAGGAGTCAGAGATTGGATGCTGGATTACAGGGAAATTAGAGTGCTAGGGAAAAAAAAGTCTTAGGCACATGAGTCTAAAGCAACACTATGGCCAACAGGTATTTTAGGCAGTGGAAGTGTTGAGGTGGATGCTGAAATGCCTGCCTCCTCTGAGCTGGTGCAATGTTGTGCTTGCTCCTGTGTGGCCTGCTCCCACCCGGGACTGGTGAGGCCATGTGGCATTGTAAGGCTGAACCAGGCCCTGCAACATCTACTTGCTCAGTACAGAGAGGGGATTTCTGAGGATTGATTAGCTAATATTTGCACAGAGCTTTAAACTTGTTGAGGGCTTGTTTTAACTAGGCTTTTCACTGCCGCACAGTGATCTGCAGGTAAAAAAAAAAAATAAAAAATTAAAAGCAAAGTATGTCGGCAAACAGGATTTTAGCTTGCTGGGTCACACAGCTGGACTTGTTCTCTTATCCATCTTTGTAGGAAGAGTCCACGGTCCTGAAATTCCTCTTCAGAATCTCACTGCTCAGTCCACAACCACCAAAGCTTTTTTGGGGCTACAGGACCTGGGACACAAAGATTCTGGTTCAGAGGTGAAGTTGGAGGAGCTGTACCAGGATTTCTGGGTCACTGTAATCTGGATGCAAGCCCAGCACAAGCTGTAGTGCGACCTGGTGCACTGACAGCGCCCTGTGCACACGTGGATGGGAGGCAGCTGTTGCTGATGGTGTGTTTAGGAAGAGATGCAGAAAGAGCCATAAGAAAGCTTCAGGAACCCCTTACTGCCTGTTGGTAGTTGGGAAAGTGAGCCAGGTTTGATGACAAACAGTAAACTTTCTGCAAATTATCACTGTAAGAGGCAGTGTGTGGTCTTCCAGGAGCACACATGCATTCTGCTTGCCCCCGGGGTGGTGCACGGCCCTGTCAGGCCTCAGACGGGCCTTTAAAAGCTTCTCAGCCGGTCTTTGTCCACAGCTAAGGCAGGCACCTGACCCAGAGGCCTTGCTGTCTGTCTCCAGGCTGACAAATCCTCCTGGAAGAACCTGAACTTCAAAGTTTGGTCGGAGCCAAATTACTTCCCCAGCGCTTCCAAGAGGGACTCGAGAAGTTAAGAGGAGAGACGTCAGCACTGTCACTGGAGGGCACTGAGTGTATCTCACAGGGGACCCCTTAGCGGGGAAAGAGAGAGGGAAATCTAGGCCTTTCTGTCTGCAGGAAGATAAGCCGAGTATCCACTTCACCCGCTTGTCATCAGAGGGAAGAAGGGGTAAGGGAGAGAGAAACAAAGCTGGTAATTAGCTTCCCTGGGTATCCCAAGATGATTGCAGTTCAAAGTGTTCGGTCAAGACCTTGCTACACGCTTTCTCACTGCACCAGACAGCGTGCGAGAGGACAAATGAGTGAGAAAGCAAGCAAACTAGAGAGTTCGTCTCATTGTTAATTAAGTGTCTGGTGCTTAGAGGAGCAATTTCTCCAGCTGCCTCTGGAAGGAAGAGGCACTTGTGAGCATTAGGAGAGAATCCTGTAGGTAGCATCTTAATAAAGCCGACACACTGCATCAAGGAAAAAAAAATAAAAAGGATAAGGAAAGAAATAGAAAAGGCAGGAAAAAAAATGAAAAGAAGAAGAAATTAAGCTTAATAACTCACTTGTAAGGCTAGAAACTGGCCTAGAAACACCAGTGAAACTGGTTGGGCTGGGGTTCAGTTTCCATGGGGGATAGCAGACAGGTAATGCCTGGCCAGGTGATGGAGCCAGTTTCTAGAAATCAGAGAAAAGCTGTTCCCCCTTTCTCCCCCCCAAAATATGACTGTGCTCCTGGCTTTGCCTTTGAGAGCAGCTGTTGGCAGAGCAGTATAAGGGGTTAATCCTTCATTGATCTATGGTGGTAACACTGTGCCCTACCCACTGCGAATGGGGTGGCAGGGGAGGACACCCCAACTGCCCTGCTCTTGTTGGACACTGGTGCCTGGGGGCTGCGGGCTGGGAAGCAGTGTTGTCCCTGAAACAAAGTCGTGTGCCATCACAGGCTGAGTTTTGGGTGCTCAGCACCAGTCCTTTGAGACTCTGACAGCCTGTGGAAGGCACAGTGCCCTGCCCAGGGAATGTCCTAGACAGCACAACTTCTCAGCTGGCATAAGGGAGCACTGGTGTAAGTTTTTGGAAGCAGATCCTCAATGGCACTGACCTGGTGAACTCCCACGCGCGTTTGAGCACCTATGCAAATCAGCAGAAATTAAGGACCTCATTACCCTTACGAGGCAGTGCTGTCACCACTTACAGCCACCCATAGTGGAAAGGGGTACAGCTCCCTACAGCTCTCCAGTCTGAGTAATTGTGTGCTGCTGTTGGGCAGGGGCAGGATTAAAAATACTGACATGGAGATATTGTTACTCTGTTCCTCCCAGATCTGACCTGGGTAGGAAATCTGAGCAGTGAGCCAGTCGTGAATTTTCTCCTACACGATCTGCCAGGGAGCAGGAGCTGATGTCAAGTAAACAGAGAGAGGATGTCTGTAAATTAAGGGAACACTGAGAAATGTTTTAATACAGAATAACAGAAATTGCCTTCTCCTTCATAAACCATCCTAAGATGTGTAACTCACAATGTGTGATAGAGACAGGTACAAATGCCTCTGTGCACTCTGGTTTATAAGTGGCTTTGTAACAGGTGTTATCATTTTGTCTGCTCAGTATTTTAACATCATTCATTTGTGCCATTGCAACGTGGCACAACAACGCATCTTAGAATAATTTACTGGGAAGAAGCAATTGCTATGAATCACATCATATTGTCATTATGAATAAAGTACATCTACACGCTGTGCCTTCAAGGAAAGTGTGGAAGAGACGTGCTCACCATTCAGCTACTTCTGGACCCGCATTTACTTTTCTCTTTTCTTTTCTGGTGTTCTCAATCTGCCCCTGCACAAATAATCGCATCCTGAGGCTCGAAAGGTTTTTTGCCTCCCTTTTATTCTTTCTTTTCTTTGTTTATCAGTTGTGAAGGCTGGTTGACCGTGACTTGTGGGCTTTCTGGAACAAAGAGTAAAGCTAGTGAGTGCTCGTAGATTGATGCTTTCGTGATTGACTTTAACAAGATCACAGAAATATTCAGGTCGGATGGGACGTCTGGAGGTTGCCTAGTCCCACCCCTGCACAAAGCAGGGCCATTCTGCCTGCTGCTGGCTTTCTAGCACTTCAGCCTGCGAAACTGAAACCTGCAGGGATTTAGATGAGTAGAAGAGGGAAAATCAGAAGAGCCCTTCACACTCAGCAGCATGAAGGTCAAGGCACTGTCCCTATATTTGGATATGCTGGTCCTCTCTCTGCCTGATTTAGGGCAATCTGGAATATGTATTTAGTGATTAATTAATTAATAAATTAATGTATATAAATCCCGAACTAAGAAATGCCGCTCCCACCCTGAGTAGGAAAATGACCTTGAGACTGCCACAGCCCCAACTTTCAAGCCCTGGCCATCTCTTCCACGTGTACCCTGGTTTCTCAACACTTGGACTTTAGAGAGAAAACAAATGCTTTGTCTCAGCTCCATTTCCAAAACACGTCCCCTGTACTTAGACTTTTCTCTGTCAGAACTGGAAAAAACAAAAACAAAGACACACACACACACAAAAACAGGAAGCAAAAGACAATTTTCAAAATCCTGGAAGCTGACACAAAGAGAAATTACTATTTTCTCCTCCACTTTCACTTTCTTAAGTCATTGTTCTGAGACACCCTCTTGATATTTTTTATTTCACTCCCCCCTTCCTATTTCATTTTCATCCTGGTCTCTCTCTCTCTCTGACAATTCTGCCTGGCTGCTATCCAACAGGCCTGTCCAGTTTCTCCTTGTACAAGCATATAACACAAAAGAATACAAAGAAGACTGGAAATGCAATTACAGAACTGTCTCTTCCGCCCAGGCGCAGTTTTTTAGACAGCAACCTCCCTTTCAGCACAGTTGGAAGGGAAAAAAAAAAAGTAACTAGAGCCCTTCTGAGCAATGTCATTATTTATTCTGGATGAAATGTCCTGCAGGAAACTTTAATTAGACCACATGTATGATAAACTAACGGAACAGGCTGGAGGAAAAAAAATTAAACAAATAAGAAGGGTAATGGTGCAATTACTTATGTTCCTTAAAGCTGTAACTCTTGGAGGTGAGCCCAGTTTATTCAGAGTTCAGGAGCTGAAATTGGGACATGCACATCGAGGTTGAAAATAATGCACATACACATGCGCACACGCACAGTTTGCACTGAAACAGCTTTCCATTGGATATTTGGGTTTTTCAACTAGAACAAAATATTGGAAAATACTTCCTCACAAACCAAAATTCTGTGAAAGCAAAATTCTGGCATATTCAGTTAGCACAAACAAAGCTTTACATTTATGTGGAAGAAAATGTCCCTTTTCAGAACTCCTGTAAGATACACATGCATGCCTTTATACATGCGTGTATATGTATAATGATACATATAGAGGCATATGTATATTTGTACAGTGGAGTATTTATTTGATATATATGAAAAACTTTTAAAACTCTCAGCTAAATTGCTTAATTGCAGAAAAGGAGGCAAAAAATTTGTCATAAGATCAGCACTGTCTGAAAATACAGTATCAGCAATTAAAAGAAATAGCCAACCCACCAACTGCTGAGCTGCAATCTATAATCCATGTTGCAACATTCTGCTGATGCCTTGTGCATCTTTCTCTAATACTCATAATATAAAAAATATCATTTCAGATCTCAGGTGAATATCCCTCAAGTGTTCTCATTTTAAATGGCAACATTTATAAGCAGATATACAGCAGAAATATAGAAAATAAAGAAAAAAAAGCAAAATGAGAAGGAGGGAACTATGAGATGGGTTAGGACATGATGGACTTATTTATTTATAGAGAGGGGTCTACGAAGCATGATTTCTATTATGTACAGCATTTCCTACATGCCCCTGGAGAAAAATAGGTCTTTTCATTTTGCTCCTGCACCACAAACGCAGGTAGGTGGAGGGCCACAATGCATCTTTGGGTATTCAGCTGCCTTCAGTGTGAGCAGGTCTGGTGAGTGATGCAAAGTGAAGTGTTTTGGCTGATTGCAGCCCTTCTGAGGATCATGCATGTGCCCCTGCCCTGCCATGGGCCAAGCAACCCAGCAGGAAAAGGTGAGCTCAGTCTCACAGTCCAGTGCAGTCCTTCGGGATCTGTTGTGGTGAGAGTTTCAACAAAGGCAATTAGTCTGGATTTGTGACCTTGGTGGGACTATAAAAGCCCAAACTACAAGATGTCAAGTATGACTAACTCCTTCTCTAAAAGAAAGAGGAGAGCTTTTTTTCCCCTCTTATGGATGGTACAGATATTATTTAATTCTGGATCATATCCTGTTACTGTGCAGCTTTCTCAGTATGAATCCTTTGTTTCAGTGAGATCCAGTCCTGGGAATGTCAGTGACTGCACTTTCCTTGCTGTCAGTCAGTAGGCATTGCAGGTAACTCAGGCACAGGCTTCAACTCAGATGATTGCCATGGACTATCCAGGCATCCTTCTGGCTAGCTATCTTTGGGATGGAAAGAGGCAGGAGAATTGTCACTGGATTTTAAGCCTCTGATTGGAAACAGTAAATATTTCAGATCCCCATTGAAGCTACTACTGAGCTAATACAAACTGATGCCAAAGATTATTGTTAAGGCACTTGGATTTATAGAGACAGAAGAATGAGCTATTACTAGAGACAAACAGACAAACTCCCTAATCCCCCATGGCTGATGTGACGTTTTTCCTGTTAGCCATAAATCACCTCTATTTTTGATTGTAAAGAACGGCAGGTAAAAAGCACACCTATTGTTTCTTTCTCTGTGGCTCCTGAAAAATAAGTGGTCCATGGGACCAGTGGTGTCCAAAGCACGTTGGGTTGTGTGTATGTCAGATTTCAAGTTTTCCTGAAGAACAGCGCTATCTGCACCTTGGATTCTGACTTTTGACCATCTGCCCTATGTAATGTGCAAATACAAAGATGACAATCCCTTAGCACTCCATATTCAGACCTTCTTGTCAGTATCTTTCTGGAAATGTATCATTCTGGGGATCCCATTTTAGCCTATACAGCTCTGCGTTTGGTCTCTTCCCATACAAACATTGAAGATGAAGTACTCATCATTTCCAGATGCTTCAGAATAGCTTTAGGCTCCTACAGGATTTCTTTGCAGACAACAGGTCATTTACATCTCTGCAGCCTGACATGCCTCTGTGTGCTGCACAGGCAAACTTTGACTTCTTTTGACCAAGAGACAGCCACAGAGTAGGAAGACTCCAGGGAAGGAGGGCTTTGGGTTGCTTCAAACGTATTGCATTCCTTGCTCAGCACAGCATCTAAGCCTGTGCTTAAGGATAAACACATGCTCTAAGCTTCATTGCCTTACCCAAATTTAATCCCATCAGTTTAAGCATATTTTTATGCATGCTGCTGAATTCAGTCCTTGAACTCACAAAACTGTTCCCATGGGGGAAAGGTAAAGATCACCAGCACTTTAATAGGATAAAGATAGGGCTTCCAGCCTTCATGCAAATATCCTGACTCAGAAAGAAAAAGGGAATTCAAAGGGAAGTTCAGAAAGGATCTACTCTGTCAGCAACATTGGCTCCAGCTACTGTATTTTTCAAAGTTTAACATGAATGTGGTGTATTAACATACGGTTAACATACAGGCATGTTCATTGGAAGTATATGCAATGTCCCTTCCTTTTACACATTGACTTCTATCTAATAGGCATAATGTGCACTGATGAAAGGTGGCAGAACCTGAAGGGAGCCTGGTTTATCAACCACAAACGTCTGGAGGAATAAGGAGCTGAAATCAAAGATTTATAATATTTACATTTTTAGATGCATCTGCCACATGCATTAAATCACAGGCTGCGTCAATCCTGCCGCCATTGCCCCATACCTCATCACATCTTGCATTCTCGGACACCTTCAGCTGGGGAAAAAAAAAATAGAAAAAAAAAAGTAAGGAGGTTAGCGCAATGAATTGATGTGTTCATGCAGGGGAGGCAATAGCTGGGGCTCGGTGCATGTCACTCCCTTTGCAGAAGTGCTCTATTGAAGGATGTGGAGGCACTCTACAAGATGGGCCACCTGAATCCCAGCTATCCTCGCCCTCCTGGCATGACTTTACAGGGCCATTGTGTCAATACAAGCCATCAGGCCGGCCTGTGTGCCAGCATCCCTTCGACACGCAGTGATTAGAGGTGCCCCAGAGCGGGTACCGCTGTGCAGTGATACAATATTCCCTGTTAATCCACCTTGCAAGCACCTGAAAGGACTTAACTACGTGTACCATACAAGCACCCCGCTGAGACAGTGCGAATAGGAACAGACCTGTAATTACCAAGTAAAGACAATGAAATCACACGTACTCCCACCACCTGCAGTTCTAAATGAGGAAAAGTGTTAGTTACACTGTTGTATTTCTATGGAGTCTCAGGAGAAAAAACAGAGGGCGTAATGAGCTACTAGACTTGTGATAAGCTTATAAGAGGCAGAATTAAAGTGCATTCACAATTTACCCCGATCCAGTGCTCTGTGAGGAGGGATGTGGAGGGAAGCACAATTAAACTTTCGCACTTTCACTTTAATTTGAGGAAATGAAGAACATGCCTGATAAAACAATCCCATGTTGTTTCACGGACCCCAGCCCTTAGCCACCCCCAAATGGAAAGGCATTTCATGGGGAGAGCAAAGCCACTCACTGCTGTGGCTGGAAACTTCTGCCATGACGTTGCAGAAGACCAAAGTCTGGGTGGCTTAGGCTGAATTTTAATCGCCAGGTGCCCGTCTCAGCCTACATGTAAAGCGTGAGTTCACAGGACTGATAGGACAGCTGCTGTTTGAAAAGGAATGTCACTTTCTTCTTATGTGGATTTAGGAAATCTTAAGAATATGAATATGAAAATAGAATGATGAAAAAAATGACATTCTCAGAAGTAAGTTCCGCTATGAAGAAAAGCTCTTCTAAGGGAAAGACTGCCTTCCCCCCCCCACATGCATTTGAATATTCTGTTTTCAGTACTTTTAAAAGAGTATTCATTCTGGAAGTGTTTTCTGTGCATCTGGTAGCATCTCACAAATGCTGGGGACTTGGGGTGAAGCACAGCTAATTCAAAAGCTATCAAATATGACTTTTTGTTTTGTTTTGTTTTGTTTTGTTTTGTTTTGTTTTTCTGGGGCAAGAGCATGGGGCAAAATCTCTGTCCACATTATCTTATTCATTTCATCAGTAGGGCTGTTCATCTGAAGCACCTTTTCAGGTGAGCCGATATATACTTTAATTATTTCTTCAGATGGAGCAGCTCTGAGAAGCCTCTTTAGAAGTGTGTTCTTAGATGGATTTCTAAGCCAAAACTTCTGTGGATTCAAAACTGTGTTTCTGACACTAAAAACTGTGTTTTGGTCTCACTCTAAGGTGAGATAGTTAATCTGTTCTGGACAGACAAGCCCTTTGGAAAACATTCACTTGAAAGAAGAAGGAAGAAACACCCTGAAAGACATTTTCTTTATTCACAGAAAACAGAATGTCATGGAGAAAATGATGAGGGAGTGTGTGTGTAATCATGTATTTATTTATCTGAATCCCACACTGCAAATTGTGTAGGTACAGAAGATGATGAGAAGGATAAGGCACTGAAGTGATTGTTTAAACTGAAATTGAGTCTCACCCACTGCAGAGTTTGAATTAAACAAAAATAACCCAAAGCAGCAATGTAATAACCTTAAGTGAGCCACTTTTTTTAAGCAGCTTATACATAATGGAATTCTCTCAGCTTTTTACAAATGTTCCTCATAGGTTCAGATAATCATCAAACTGACGGGCTTTCCTCACAGACGGCTGAAAATAAGCACTGATCTCAAAAGGCGAGGATGTCTTCTTTCTTTTCACCATACATCCAGCCTCTATATGCTGCTCTTCATCAAAGGATCTAAGTGCTTTCACTAGACCAAAGCATCCTGATTTTATAGATATATAAATATGTTTTATAGCCATTATAGGAATTTCTATGCTACAATAGACTAATGGTTCACCCAAGCAAGTGCTCTGGCTGTAATAGTGATCAGTGCTGGATGTTTCAGTGTGAAGAAGGGCTCTAGTGTCTCTCTGAACTAGGTAACCTATAAATTGTTCAGCATTACCAATGCTGACTTATTATTTTCTTCTGGTGAGTTCCACAGTAGAGACAGCATGCCGATAAAATAATAATTCTTAATTGTTAGCTACCATTTTCAGTTGGAAAGACATACGACAAAAACGAATACCCTAGGGGAGGAAAAAATGGGAAGATAAGGAGAAAGGCTGTAATAGGGAAATAGATACGAGACAGAAGTAAAAATCCCATCACAAATGGGTCTGAAACAGGAATCCAGGCAAATCCAGTCAGTGCAGGCATCGAAGACCTTTGGATTGGAATTTAGTAACTTGAACCCTAGCTGTTATCCTATTAGTTTATGTATGCAATTATAGCAGAATTAGAATTGATTAGACTAGCCCTAAAAAAAAACATCTGGAACCACCCATTTCCTTTAGGTGCTCCATTTATCTGAGAGGCAAAGGAAACAACAGGATGTGGATGGGATGTTACTGAGAAGAGACTCAGACCCCCTGGCTTTGATGAACTGAGGGGCAGCAGCAACAGCAGAGCTCAGAAGTGGGCTCACCCATGCTCTGACTGAGCATTTTCCAAACCCCAAGAGCTGCTCCTTCGGCTGAGCTTCCTGCATCCCCAGCTTCGAATCCTGCACACCCTGCGATGCAGCGAGGTGCGGCATGGCGCCCGATGGCAGAGGGCAAACGTGGTGATGGTGCTGATGCCACCTCTCTCCATCAAAGGGAAAAGTGCACAGACTTGAAAGAGGCTCCCCACCAGTGAATAACAGTGTCGATTCCTCTAATAGATGCCGCTCCTGAGTGCACGATGGGTAATTAGTGACTTTGATACCTGTGGGGAGCAGGTCATGATTTTGCTGTCAGGAGCTTCAATGCAGGAGACATATCATTACTCCAGTCAGGGATGATTATTACCATACCTGCTCAGAGCAATTTCATATTGCTTTCAGGGCAAGAAAAAAAAAAACAACAAACCAAAACAAACAAAAAAATGCTGCACAGTAGTTGGAGAGTTTCTCTTTCTTTTTTTTTTTCTTTTTTTTTTTCTTTTTTTTTTCTTTTTTTTTTCTTTTTCTTTATTTATTTTTGTTTTGTTGAGGGAAAGGAAAGCACCTCTGTGTTTTCACACAAAACTGTCTCTCTTATAAGGAGATGAAAATGAGGGAGAGAAGGAACCTGACAAGTATCCACTGAAGACAACTCTTTAAACCAACAAAGCACATCTGCAATGTGCCTAGATCAGTAGAGATCAATAGAAAATGATGTTACTCTGATGTCTGTGTATGCATTTGCCCATTTTACTTGTCCAAGACAGGAACAACACATTCCTGTTAGATAGCTCCCAGGAGGCAGAGGAATTCAGCAGACCTCCCCAGGTCTCTTAATAAAATGCTTAAGGAGTCAGGAAGATAGATGGGAAGAGAAAGGGGAAATGTTAGAAGAGGGCTAGGTTACATCCTTGGGAGAAATGAGGTAGTTCCACTGGCCCCAGTTTTTAAAAGAAACACACTTAACCCTGAAGGCTGCATCTCTCTGCCCAGCCACCATGGACCACAGAATATCTTCTCATCTCCTGGTGTCTGTGAAACGCCGGCAAAGATCCACCATGCATTGCACATAGAGCTGGGGATGCAGGATACGTCCCGGGCTGTACTCTGATCTGTAGCACTCACCAAGGTTAATGAGGGGAGGCTACTTCTGTCGAGGACTGAGCTGCTTGTGCACATATCTCAGTTCACCGCCTGATTCAGCAACTGACAGTCAATCTCCTGCTTCACTTTAAATACAGTAGATATGGTATAAGCCCAATCTTTTACAAAAATGGAATGGGAGGGAAAAGGAAGAGATTAACTCAGAGCTATTTGTGCATTTGCCATGGCTCACGCATGCTCGCTTAGTTAAATAGCTTTTCCTGGTGTGGAAATGCAGTGGGTGATTTATTTCCTTTTCATAAATAAAAGATTTGGGATGGAAGAATGGCTATTTTCTTTTATACAAGCTATTACACCCTAATGATTGAAGCAGAGATCTCAGCTCAGTTTCCTGTGGACAGCTTTGACTTGCTCTGCTGCCCGCTCTGTGGGGAGCTGCTGTTGGTACTGGTGTTTGTGTAGCCCCTGCCCTGAAGGATTTGGGTACCTCTGTACCACTGATGTTTTTCAGCCTCAGAGGTCCCAGAAAATGGGAGGATAGGGTGGATTAAGCCATCTGTCCTAGCCTTAGGATAAAGAAGAGAGCCAGGAATGACTACCAAGTCCTTTCAAAGCACTCATCCCTCTGGACTCTGCTGTCCTTCCCCATGCAGGAGCACATTGTGTGCTTCTCCTACATCTCACCCTTCACTCCAAAAGGCAGCAGGAGCTGTTTCTCTAGGAGCAATACTGAGTGAGGGGGGTGAGCATCATCCCAGCCTGTCGGCTCCTGAGGTGTCCTGCGGTGTCCTCCCCTGGGGTGTCTTCCCTCAGCCTTCCTCATGGCCCTTCCTCTCCTGGCAGTGCCGTGAGCAGCAGGATTAAACAGTGGCTGGCTCGCGGAGACCTCTGTTAGCTCTGAACACGGCACCTTCTCAGGTAGCGTACGCAGGTAGTGGAGTCTGGTAAGGGAAATCTGACCTCCTGCTGTCTGATCAAGCCACAGTTTCCAGGTTAGGAAGTCAGACTCCGATGGGTGGCACATTTGTTGTCCAGAAGAAGGAGATGCTCCACCCCACGTTATTCCCTGCGTGCTCAGAGTGTAGTTACACTTTCAGTTGGCTATTACTCTGGCGCATTCTTCAGTTATTCCTTATTTATAACATCTGAGACATGAAACTTTTCCAATAATCATCCTGATAATTACAACCATCTCATTCAGTGTTAACAGACCAGCAATAGTATCCTAATTCAGGATCAATGGGAAGTTAAAAGAATATACTTATTAAACTCAATAGGGATAAGTTACTAGTTAATGATGTGAAAATTATGTCACCAATAACTGTGTAATTACATTCTTATTAATGCATTCAAACATCTTGCCATTTAATTGGCATTTAACAAGCTCATTATAGCAAGATAATTAGATAGCCATTAATTGGTAAAACACTGATTGACATGTAGTATGTTAATAGATGTCTAGTGTGGTGTGGTTGTCTTGCTATACGGTAATTTAATGCTTTCATGCTCCTATCAATTAGGTTGTTTAAAATATACAAATGTAATGTATTATAAAGTGATTGTATATTTATTGGCAAAGTCATCATGACTGAATCAGAGTGTATTATTTGCATATGTGTTTATCTAACATTTCAATACAACCTCTGCTGGTATTTGTAGGAACTGCAGTAAGTAACTAAATTCCTGGCACCTCCTTTAGCCAACACAAAGTCACTACAAAAATAAGCAGAAGTGGCCAAGGTGTGATTTGTGTCCAACAAGTGGCTCTTGTACCATAAGAAAGCTGAGTCCCCTGACCAAAAGAAGGGCCCTGCTGGGTAATCCTGCAAATTGGTAGAAATACCCCTGTACAAATCACTGAGAATGGCATCATTAACATGCCCAAGGGTGTAGCTTTGCGCCAGTCCTACAGCCAGGTGCTGGTACCCCATGCAGAACTGTTGTCACCTCCCACCTGGGAGCTACTGCCAGAGCATGTGGCTTGTAAGATCAGGAAAGGTGGTGCTTCCTTTCTAAGAGTTATGGTGGCTGAAAATCTCGTGACACGTACAAAAGTAAAACCTAGACTTTCTAATTATGAAGTCCTGACTATATTTAGCTAGCAAGGAGGCTTGAGGAATGATCTGGGGTCTGCACTGAGCAGTAATCCTGTTGTTGACTGCTAAGTGGTGTATAAACATGCTGGCCAACCCATTATCTTAATTATCCTTCCCTATGTTAGGACTGTGACAGTTCTTTTTTTGTGACACGCAGAGGATGATCTGGAATTATGTGCTGTCCACTTGATGTTAGAGCTTGTTCACATATGCATAATATATACCCCTTTTTTTTTCTAAGAAGGTTGTCAGATATATTGAAACAGGACAGATAGTTTAAGGATGTAATATGATTATTATGTGCATTACAGTAGCAGCTAAAGGTCCAGAAAAAAAAAAAAAAAAGAAATCAGTTTCCCTTGGAGTTAGGCACTGTATAAACACAGTGAGAGAGATGCTCTTCTGAAGACCCTGCTATCAAAATGGACTGGACAGCCAAAGGCTAGTGGCGGAAAATCAATGTCAGGAGGGGGGGGAGGACAGAAATTAATATTGCAATCTATGCTAACACATGGAGACAAAAAGGTTTTGAAATGGTGCTCTGAGATGTCCAAAAGACAGAAAGGGAAGGTCTCATTGCTGTGAGGTGCCCCAATTCACTGCGTCATGCTAAGAAAACACTGCCAGGAGTAGCCACTTTCCGTAGCATGTCTCACTCGAAGCCAACAGTACTTCCGCAGCTCCGAGGGGCAGAGATGTTCAGGTCTGCAGCGAGGAACTTCCTGGGACTGATTTCTCTGCTCTCAGGGTAACAACTAAGTTCATTGTGCAGAACGAGAGCTCTCGATTAAGCATAGAATTGTACCAGAAATAATGAATTAACTTATAGTACATTTCCCCAGCCACCACAGGATTGGTCCCAATGGTGTATTAAGTGGAAATGATAATGTGAGCCTGATTGCAATGATGACGCGAATATTGTTAATGTTGATATCCCCAAATTAGCTCAGAGGGGGAAGTTTCAGTTCAAATTTTGCAAACAGTATGTGACTACTGTAACCTTTAGAAGAATCCTTTTAATTCTTTTTCCATTATTTTTAATTTCAAAGACTAGGAAAATAACAAGAATGACTGGTTCACTAAAAATAGCCATTACGTGACCATGGAAATATGAGCTTTCCTTGAGGAGACAGTCAGCACTGCAGGGTATACAACATTGTGCTATATTTTGCTTAGCTGTGGCATCATTCATCTGACTGTGGGTAGTTCAAAAAGGCTCAGAAAACTTGGTGAGCTTTTATTAGGGGAAAGTTTTAGCAGGGTGCTAAGGAGAATGTTTTGTTTCTTTGAGCTATTACAGTAGGAAAAGAGATTTAAAGCATCAGGAAATGAGGAGGACAGATTGCTCTGAAAAACTCAGGCATGGCAGAGTTGTGAGTCAGCTGAGGGCATGGCATGAAGCTGGGAGGGTAGGTAGAAGAGCAGTTGCAGTGAACAGGGATTAGATGCTGCTGGGTAGCTGAAAATTTGTGGTTATTGGGAGAATTTTGGTTGGGCTCACAAATGGGATGGATGGGGACTGTGGGTCAGAAGAGAGGAACACGCACAGAGTTTGGCTGGTAGAGCAGGGCTGGTCTGGGTTTGGATGTAGGAAGATGGGGTGTGCTGCCAGAGCTTGGCATCCTCACCATGTGAGCAGCCCAGGATGGGCTTTGGCTGGTGCAGGAGCAGCCGTGGTAGCCACAGCACAATGAGGAGAAGCCCTCTCACTGTTCTCCTCTTGGGCTCATCTCCAGCAAGTGGAAATCTCTGTGCCATCATCAATGGCAAGTCAGAGAGAGAGCATTTATCAAAAGGCGAACTTGATCAGTAGCTAAAAAAATGGCATCTCTGTAAATACAAGTCAAATAAGCTCACAGGACAGACTTTTCTACGGCTCAGGTAACTTGGAGAAGTGCCCTCGAATGCAGTGGGAACACACAGTGATGAGCAGAACAGGTTGCTCACCCCCGGGCATAGTAATTCCTGTGTTTTCTCCCCCACTCCCTTGTATTTTGAATTAGCAGCCAAGAGCAGGTAAGCAGCTCTTGAATTCATTTGCTTACAAGCCATGATACCCATCTGGGATCAGGACAGAAATCAGATTAAGCTTGTTTGTGTGTTAAATGTTTGGGAAAAAATGACTTGTTTTAATAAGGGGCAAGGGCTGCAATGTGCTCCCCAAAGCAGACAGCCCTCATGCTTATCTGCAGCAGGACCTGAGTCTGTTCTGATCACACCAGACCCTTCTCCCATCACCATGCTCCCTTACCACCCTTCTGACCTCCCACCACACACAAAAAAGATGGGATTAAAGAAAAAAAAAGTACTCCTAGCAAAATGCCAGGGTTTTAAATTAAATTTAAAACAGTTTAATTGCCTAATTGCTCAGCTATTTTGTGCAGTTTATTAACAGAAGCAATTCTTCGGCAGTCATGCCAACATAGCAGAAAATTGGCATTTGAGCCAGCGGGAATTAAAGAGGCAGAGTGCGGAACTAAAACAAAAAGAATGCCTCGAACCTAGTGGAACAGACATTTGAGGCTTTCATCTCATTTTTATCTCACTCCCTAATCTGCTGTAGAAAGATCAAGGCTTGGTTTTGCTTTTTAATGTGGGAATGACAGTTGCTCATCACTAGTGTCTTTGCATTTGGAAAAGTACTGGCTTTCCAAAGAAATGAATGTCTAAGGAAGCAGCACATTTACAAAGAAAATAAAATGCAATTCTTGCCAATAATATTGGCATCTTTTAAAAGAGTTAATTTGATGGCATTTTTCATAATAAACTTCACTGTTAAACGTGTGTGTGTGTATTCAAACAAAACTAGCAAATCATCCATATAAATGAATGCATGTACTGGCTGAATAGAAGAGATTAATATTCAGTTATAATATACCACACTCATCATATGCTCTTTCTTTACCGTACAGAGAGGGGGAAAAAAAGAAATGAGAGGAAAGGAGAAGGTAGTCATGATGCAAAATAAATAATCCAATATATATTGCCTGTAAAAGAGAAATTCTCATCAACTACAAGTGATGCTATTGCTCTAATCCTTAGAGCTGCATCCAAGTACGTATCTGTGAAGCTGTCGGTGTGTCCTTGCTGATGTCTCCTCTTTTTTTGGGGTAGGCGGTCACCTGAGAAGCTCTTCTCAAGAGTAAAACAGCAGAGAGGAACTCTGGACAAACTACTGGGACTGCAATGTAAATTTATTTCTTCTGTGTATAAATGATAGGAATAATTCACTTGTTTTGGGGAGGATTCCTACAGCTCTGATGAACCTACTGTGTCATACTTCACCCTGTCTCAAACTGACAATCCTGTGCACAGGGATGGGTGAGATGTTATCCAGGGCACTTTTGTTATTGGTATTGATAGGGGTCAGATGATGACCCGTGTATGTAAGGCGGTCCTGTTGGCCATGGTGTGGCTAGCTGGCATTTGCAACTGCAGGATCTGTGTGCATAGACTAAAGTTCTGTTGGTGTCTGACACGTTGGGGCCACAGAAGAGATAATCCACTGCAGGTGAAAATGAGCCAGAGCAGAGCCCTTTATTTCTGAATTTGAAACGCATTTCATGATGCCCCTTTATGTTTGCAGGAAGGCCTGCTAGAAATAGCAGCTCCATCTTTCTGGCTGGACGAGCGCATCACGTCAATGATAATGACTTTATCTAGGATGCCCAGGACCCTGTTTCTACCCTAATTTCCGCAGTCGGGTAGCTCACTTTTTTACCCGTATATAAGAAGGTGAGGATGCAGTTACAAACACACTGTGGATGAAGTCTGCTGCAGGAGAGTGAGATATTATTCATTAGTGGAGTCAGAGAAGTCTAACTTCTCCCTGCTTGAGTTTTTGCAAACAAATCCACCTCAGTTTTAGTTCAGCCAAAATAACTTTGATGTATTTTGACATATGACACTTTTATGTATTTTTCTATCTGGAAAACTGACATTTTCCATGAGAAGCGGGTATTTCCTGTGAATAGTATTATTTAGGTACTAACTATTTGTTTCAGAATGACAGTTTCAGGGGAAAATGTTCACACTGGCTCTACTCTTCCGTCACGTGGAGAACAGGCAAATTTGTCTCCTCTTCTGGTTAGCTTCCATGCCTCCATCTCATTCACAGTCTGCTTGCTTCAGCCCTCGGCTGTAAATGTACAGGGAAGCAATGTAGTTAGTGCTCAGATTTCCATATTTTCATGCCAGAAAACTGGGAAAAAGCAAGAGAAGTGGCCCTAGTGACACTGAAAGGAAGTGGGTGGGTTTTCAGGCTAGAGGTGGAGGGGAAGCTCCTGGTTTTTCATCCATTTACTGCAGGTAAGAAGGGATGAGATGAAGAACTCGTTTCTTCAAGCAATGGACAATTGTAGTATCTTCCAGCTTTTTTGCCTCTTGTCTAGAAAAATGGCAAAGTGAGCTTTCAACTTCCTATCTGTTTGAAGCTTCTGACACTAGGTGATGACCACACATTTATTTTCTCTCAACCTCCCTGTTAATCTCACTGTACGGAGACAGTTTATCTCGGGCCTTGCCTTTGTTGCTAAGAAAAAGTGCATTTTCCCACGGGAAAATGCATGTGCTCGAGTCAGGAAGCATCTGATGAGAGCAGAGAGATAAAAGTGCAGCCAGGACATGGAAAATAAAGCAGCACACGGTTTCTCTGAGAGCTGCAGGTCACTGTAGCAGCACTGGGCAGTGTAAGGAAGCATGGAAAAGTATCCTATGACCTGAGAGCAAAGATATCTGAAACCACTGACTGCCATCCAAGGCCTGTACGCCGTGACGTGGTGCCTGATGTGATGCCTCCCCCTGTGCTGCTGCTGGGTCCTGTGGCATGTGTTGGAGGCTGCAGCCCCCATCTCTCCGGAGACCCCAGGGCTGGTAGCGTGGGAGATGCACCATGGATGCTCGGCATACTCAGAATTGCTGCTCTTGCCTCAGCAGCACATGAAAGAGTGCCTTGATGCACCTGAGAATAAAGAGTTTACATTCAGTGAGCTGAGACCTCCTGTTAACTCTCTCTGTTGTGGTGTGATACAGGTATTGAGCGTGGCGTTTGTACCCAGCTGCTGACCTGCATTTTTGCAGCTTTTGCCCATGGGAGAACACTTCTTAAACACAACAACCACCTGGTCAGTGCACTGGGATGTTCCTTGCTATTAAATCTAGATCTCGTGTGGCCTGCGAGGAGCCCCAGAGTTTTCTGATTCACACTGAATTCCCGATGATTTTGACCCCTAATTCACTTGGATTCTTTTGAAGACCACATCTTCCAGCCTTGGAGGTGGTGGCTGCTGGAGGGGTCACACAGCAGCCTGGGACTCCTCAAAGCCCCAGAGACTTCCAGCTGAACCAGTGCCATTTGCTTTCTGTGCTGCAATCCTTCTGCCATGCACGTGCCCTAATTTTCTGTCCTTTAGTTCTGGCATCATTAATTTGCCTGTAAGTACCCCACAGCACGAAGTCCACCTCCTTTCTGTGCTCCTTCTGTTATCTTTCTCAGTGGAAGCAAATGCACATTTGACAGAAGTCAAACTCCTCCATGTCTCATTCCCAGAGAGGTGACCTAGAAAAGGGACCACTGGTGGCTCCTCAGACCCATCATTTCATGCCCCATGCCAAAGCTCAGGGTATGGATCTCTCAGGTGATCTGTAAAGGTCAGTGGGAAAATATGACTTTTGCACCAACAGTTGGTGAAAATTATCTATAAAACAGGTCTGAGTGATACATCCTAATCTTCCTCCTCATAGTATCTTTAGTGGATGGAAAAGTTGACAGGCAAAGTAACATTTCATTTTTTTTTGTTTTGTTTTGGTTTTGGTTTTGTTGTTGTTGTTTGTTTTTTTTCCATCTTTAATGTTTTAAAAATAGGAAAAAAAGAGTATATAAAAAAAAGAAAGTTTATAGGTATATGTATATTTAATTAGTGTTTTGAGGAAGAACTAGATGGAGGGAGAGAGAATTACTGTTATTTATTTATTTATTTCGCCACTTTGCCAACATCTACAAAATATTTTGTTTGACCCGATCTGGCCTTTTGGGCTGATAGCTACTGTACTGGCCTGAAAAACATTTCTGGGCTTCCTTAGCTGGGCACCAGGATGACCATGTCAAACAGGCACATGTCTGGGAGGAGCTGCAGCAAGAGGTGTGGTGTCTGGCAAAGCTGCGGGAGAAGCCAGCCCTTCGCTGTCAGAGGAGCAGCAGGAGGGGAACAGCTTTGAAGGAGAAGGATCATTGCATTGTGTTGTGCATAAGTGCAGAGACAGGAGTACACATTCCTTATCGTGCTGGAGGGGCATTTGCAAAGGTGTGTGGCATCGTGGTGGGACATGCCAATGAGCAACATCATCGGAGCCCTCCAGACCCTGGGAAATGTTGAACGGAGAGTGAAGCAGAAGGCCATTTTTCAGCTTGGTGTAGTTTCATTGCTGTCCCTTGTATCTGCTTAGAGTGCACTGTATTGCATGGCTGGGAAGGAACATGCTTCCAGGATGGTCCTCACTGGCGAGGAATGGGTGGGAGATGGTGGGTTTGGATGCTTATGCAAGTAGAGGTACAAAGAAGTGAGGCGTAATTTCTACCACAAATCTGGCTGAACCTCTTTAAAGGGTGAAAGAGGAGAGTCCATGAAGAGAGAAAGATCAAAGTGGTAGTATTTAGATGGGGATTGGACTTGTGAAAAACGCTTGGCCCTGAGGCAAATACAGAACTAAGCTCTCATTTTGGGTTTGGTGGTAACGAATTCCCACCAGCAGATCTGTTGAGGCATCCACCAGCCTGGAAAACATGTGATCTTGTTCTGAAAAGCCAAGTCTTATGTGCAGGTTCCAAGTAAAAGATTAACACCTTGGAGGGAAAAAAATGGATCCAAGTATACAAATTCCCACCACCCACGGTCATGTTAATATAGCTTATAGATCAGAGGGAGGTTGTGCTTAGGCCATGTCTGTTTTCCAATGTATGCTCTGGGTGCAGAACTGGGAAACTAACTTTGCACCCATAAACTTCTCTGATCACTGAACTTAACTGGAAAAAATCAAATGTAAATGCGTGACAGAACCCCCACCATCCAAAGCCACTGAAACTTCAAATCCTCTTTGTATCCTGGGAGAAAATTTCAATATTGAGCCAATTTCCTAGATTTTAACATTTATTTCCCTCGTGTTTTTTAAATAAAAATCAAAGATAGTTAATATGACAGCCTAGTGATTAAACATATTTAGTTCCTATTGAAAAGGAAATGGGTTATGACTCTGCATGCAGGCAATGTATCATTTCTTCTAAAAAAGCTCCAAATGATAATTTCTTTTAACAGAAATGTTTTCTCTGGCTAATCCACTTCTTCAGTCTGCTCTGCCCAAATTGTTTTTCTGAGAGGACTAGCATATGATACAGATCTGATAGGATGCTTTATTTTGCACCAAGTAATTGCATTAATTGGTACAGCCAATGATCAATGTTAATTAAGAAAAAACTACAAAGGCTTTGCATTCCAAAGCTTTCCAAGAAAATATTTGAGTAGTGAAGCCATTTTAGGCATATAGTTAACTCTTCCATCTGCAGCTCTGTCAAAAAAAATCCTGTCCTGCTCTTGTACACATTCAATAACCCCTTTAATTTGCACTGCTGCTACAATGGCACTAAAGAAAGAAAAGAAAGAGCAGATCACTAATATCCCTCCCTCCCTCAGCTGAAATGACAGAGAATGGATTACGACAGAAACACTCATTATAACCTAAGGGATATTTTCACATGAATACTACAGCGAGAGGCCCTTCTGGAAGGGTACGTGGGATGAGTTGGGGCCTCTTGTAAGACCTGCTGGCCAACCTCCCCTTGTGTCCCGCAGCTGTCACATTATTAGGGTTTTGTGTTTGACAAAAGTTGACTTATGAGAACAGGAATCCCAAATGTGAATTACTCAGGTCTGGGCTGGAATAGATTTTCTCCACAACTTTGAAGTTAGCAGTTTGGCAGATTAGCAATTATCTTTGCTACAGTTTTGATGGCTTCAAGAAAGATGTGGCGCTTGTCCTGAAAAACTGAGAAGTTGGAAATATTATGTTTTGAACAGCTGCTTAACAGGGACACTTTTGAATCGCTCATTTCCTCCCGCTACAATAACCTTTCTTGCTAGCAAAATCTATCGACTATAACATTGTCGGAAGTGAGTGCATTCAGTGGGAAGCCAGGGATGCATCCATCTTCTGACAGTAGGAGCTGCTGTAGTATTGTGCATGTCCCTGCAGACACCCAGATTAACGGTTTGACCTGGTTCCAAACACAAAAAAAGTGTTTGTGGCAAAGGCTTCGTCACAAAAGGCTGCCAAAATATTCTGCCAGACAGCAATAAACTCAATTTACATTATAACTTAACACTTCCTTACCCCTCATCCTCCTGCCAAGTATGACAACATAACATGCAGGATCCTGCAGCACGGTGTAGGAAAAAAATAAAAAAATAAAAACTTAAAAGAAAATGTTTTCAAGCAGAAAATTCTTGTGAAAGACCAACTCACTCACTTGGAGAGCTACTGGAAACTTCTGAAAGGCACTGTTAGCAATGTCCTTTCCTCAGAAACTACCTTCTGCATGGCTCAGAGCATGTACAGAAGATGCTGGGCGAAATTAGTGTGCTGAGTTCTCATATTTCCCTTGTATCAAGAGACACAAAAGACTTAGTTATTAACTTGTCCCTTGTGGCTATGGAATAGCTGCTCTGTGGCCACTATTGGACCTTTATGCCTGGACCTGCTGTTGCTGGAGCCTCCCCAAGGAAGACGTTTTTAGCCCAGTTTTGACATGCTTCTTTGCTCACAAGAGGCTCTGCCTTTTGCAGTCAAGCTAGAGCCAGTTTTTGCCCTTGCCTGTGCTGCAGACAGCTGCTCCACCATGCTACAGAAACCTCCTGCCCACCACAGCCTTCCAGCTTCCTCCCTCGCATTCCCTTTGCCAACACGTTTTCCCCCTCATAGTTACCTGGGGCTGAGAGGATTTAAGGTTATGTGAAACCCAAGCTGTTTAAGGAGAGGATTTAAGGTTATGCGAACCTCAAACTGTTTAAAAAGTGCAGAGGGAATTTCAGTTGATAATCAGTAGAGTTTCCCCTTCCCTGGTGTAGGTATACACTAATGTTAAGAGCTGCAAAGCATTACGGTCTTGTTGTTTGTATTTTTATCTGTGTTTAGATCTTATTTAACCACCACTTCAGAGTATTTTTGAACTCTTGAGAATATTTTGCTCAGTTCCTGAAGAGCAAAGCCAACAGTGCCCATTAAGGAAGCGCAGCAGATATCCAGAGGACACAACGAAGTGTGGTTCATGGAAGCAGTTCAATTGCTGCTGGAATTCTGCTGTCTTCACCAGTTGCTCTGCTGCAGTGACCTCCAGACTCTGCTAAGGGCATTTAAAACACCAGAGCCAACTCTACTCGAAAGATATTTAACATGAAGGGAAACAGGTTCAAATGGAATGAAAAGCAGAGCATCAGCAAATTGCAGCAAAGCACAAAATCTGCCTGTGTTTCCAGAATAATGAATGTATTCTGACTACATCAGCTGTGTGTATCCCTGCAGTAGCCAGCCATATTCAATATATTTAAAGTATACAGCCATATTTTGTCTTCAGCAACAGACTAATGCTAATCTCTGCATTAAACCCTAGTATTTTATAACAAAACATATTCATCTCTAAACAGTTTTGATGGAGCTCCTCTTTTTATTTTACCCCCAGTACAGATAAATTCACCTACATGCAAGTGGATTCTTTTATGTCCTCTTGCTCCAAATACTCAGCCTCCTTCTGTGCCTATTCTGATTTCTAATGGCAAAACCCCACCTATTTCCCTACCTCTACAGAGGTGGTTGTATCACTGAGAAAAGCCTGGTGGCTGCAGTACTCAGTATCTTTGAAGCAAGAATTCCCTGTTAATATATTTTTTTCTGGAAAGTATCCTGCTTGCTTATGGCCAGCTCAGAGGACAGGCACAAAGGACACACAGATGTCTGGATGTAGACGTACCACAGTGTTTCGCAGGTGATGGTGCAATTGCTACTCCAAGTTCACAAGCAGTTTGCAGTGAAAGGTGTGCTGTGCAATCAGGCTCTTATTTTATGATGAGCAGGTACAGAAAACAGTATGATTTCCCAATGAGAAAATGGTGGGCACAAGCTTTCTGAGCTGGAAATGAAAATAAAGAGCATTCCCATGTGTGTAATCTGGAACAACACCCATCAGTTTAACTCCAACAGGAAAATAGGATGGTCTCCTGGGTGTCTGGAACTGTTTTGAAACAACCCACCCTTTACTAAGTGGTGGTGATTTCCTTTCCTTTTTGACATCCAGCTGCAGTTTTAACAAGCACATAGGACTAGGGACAGAATGGAGATACTCATTCTGCAACTCCTGCCTCGAATCGGCCACCGTGGCTATTTATCACCATAAGCTAATTCCACCATACCCACCTTTAGTGATTCAGGGGAGAGAGGTTAGTTGTCCAGCTCAGCTCCTGCCAGACAATGGTCTACAACACTGAGTAATACATGCCTGAGGCTGGCCCTGCCTTTACCTTACTGGTGGCAACCCCCTCAAATAGCTTAAGGACTGGCACAGAAGACTGCTTTCTTTTCCTGGCCTTAGAGGGTCATGGTCCAGAAGAGTCCCCCTGGGTCTGTGCTCCACGCTGAACCTATGTGGATTTGAGGGATTTATTTTCACCAGCTTGTCAGGCAGGCTGCTGCCAGGAGCATAAGAACTGCTTTCTGAAGGAATCTACAAGGCAAATATCTTTTGTCTCCCTTGTTCGGGTAACAAAGGCATCACAAATTACTGGGAAGGCTGAAATGAAAATCAAGAATGAAAATAATTAAACCCCTCTCCCACCAGCCATGCTGGGCCTGGCTTTCTGCTCTAGCATTATACAGTTAGGATCAGCAGGAGCGGAGCTGTCTGTGACAAGAACTCTCGGGGTTATTTTAAATAGTCCTAATGTAGCTAATGCTTTTCCTTGTTTCTTCCAGGTGCCAGCAAATGGCTCCATGTACCTGTCCTGTCAGCTCAGTGTAGGCTATGCAGTAAGCTGCACTCTGGAGCCCCATGCACCTTGTCATCCCCAAATTAGCAATCGAAACAAACCCTGTAAAGCACAAGTTATGTGCTGGTCCAAGAAAGAGAAACATATATTTTTGGTGAGCCCAGACACTCATTTCTTGGTGCTGGAGAGCTTTTTGGTTGTGCAGGCCTGAAGGTTAATGGTGCTGAGATGAACAGAGCAGGGAAAAATTCCTGTACATATTTTCTTTGCATCTTCTTTTTAATGAGTGGATGGTAACAACCCTGAAAGAGCCAAATATTAACACAGATTGGAGACAGGAATTCTGAGGGCAGATGCCTTGCAGGATTCCCCACACAGCTCTGCCAAGACTGTTTGTTCCTGACCTGAAACGGCCTTGTTCTGGCACAGAGGCCTAATTCTTCCTGTACTCCACTGTGCCGCCTTTCAACAACCTTTGGCATCCCTTGCAGCAGCTCTGGAGCACCCTGTCAAAAGACCTCTCCCCTGCCTGGCAGGATGTAGCCCACCAAGCCACAGAGCTGTGATGAACCCCAGCTCCTCATCTTTTAATGGCTATAGGATGAGGACTCATCTTGCCATCTCCTTCACTGTCACACACCTGTACAAGGAAGGACAGCTTCTCCTGATCCAGAACGGCTGAAGACATTTGTATGAAAGAGGAAAGTGGATTAAATCACTCAGCTGGACTGACGGAAGCCAGTTTTGGATTCTGGTCTCTCAGGATGAAAGTTTCTCACATGCGACCACCCCGGAGAACACTTCTGTGGGAGGATTTTGCAAACACTTGGCACTGGCTCCATTCTGCTCCTCTTAAGTCTGTGGGATCGCAGCCCTTGTAGGAGCAGAGCTTTACCCTCATGAAGTGTTTCAATATTTTTGACTGATGAATTTGCACATTATATATGTGAAGCCATATGTGACTCTGTCGGAACCGCTCCAGTTTCCTATCCCTTGCAATGTGTTGTGCTGCTTTTAGCACACAGAAACATACGCCTCCTATCACTCACGTTGACATGCCATCGGTTTGATTGGACCACTTCTCGGCCGCTGGAGTCTGGAGTGGCACAGCTCAAGACAATGGGTTACTTTGATTTTTATCAGAGTTGACTTTTCCTTAAAATGATTAATATGTTCAAAACAGCACCACGTGGGGCAGAAACGGCTGTGTGTTTGGTCAGAAAATCAGTGTCCCTTTTTCATCCATTATAGATAACTTTCAGACCTGACTGCTGTCAGTGTTCAGCTCAGGTATTGAATGACTTCTTTCTATGGAGAGAAAGCCCAGAGTCTGGGAGCACCAATCTCTATAACGCAAGCCTGTCTGGTGCCATGCTAGGGGCTGTTAACACAGCCACTGGAATCCAAGGTGAGGAGTCCTGCACAAAGCCCCACGCAGAAAGAAAATCCCTGTCCAGATCTGTTATGGTCCACATGCTCAGCATTGTGTTTACAAAGGAAGGTTTGGCTCTGCACCCAGCTGACAAAACAGGCCAGAACTTCAAATATCACAGTAAGGTGCAGTATAACAGTATAACCTAAGAGAAGACAGAGCAGAATTGAATCTTGGAAAGCTGCTTATGTCCATTAATAGTCGTCATCTCCCCACTCACCCCACCCCATGTGAATAAAGGTATAGGGAATATTAACGGGCTCTGTGCTTGTTAGCAGCAAACATTACCATCAAGCTCGCTCCAAGACTCCTCTCCTCCTCCTATCATGCAGTATCCAAAAGAAGAAGGCAAAATAGTTCAAAGGCAGCAGGGAGTCTAAGTTCAACTTGTTGAGCAGAGTTTGATACTTTTGATTCTCATTAATATTTATGTAGGTTGTGAGAACAGAAACTTCATGCAACAAGTACAGAATATATGTATTCAAATCTTCACTCACTGTATAGACACACATACACGTCTTCCCCTGTACAAGTTAGTGGCACCTGATGCTTTTCAGTTCTTACCAAATCACTGTGCCTCAGTCAGAGTCACACCTCATTTCCCCCTCCCCATAAATATATTATGATCACATAATGTTTTAATAACTTCACAGGAAAATTGAAAATAAGACAAAGGTGACAACTTATGGATATAAATTTCAACAGCCTGTTTTTTTTTATGAAGTTATTAAATGCTTCGAATTGAACAAAAGGTAGGGTCACAGTTTTGTTTAGTAGTGAATTGGAAATACAATGAAGACTGTAACTCTGGGAAAATAAAACTGACTTTGTCGACTAATTTTCCTTCCATTAGGCTCCACAATTCAACAGGCAATGATACGTTTTTAAGAGGATCAGTAGATATCTTGATGAATTCCCAGCCTGACCATTGAGGGTGATTTCATCACATCTCTTTCATTCACAACTACTTTAAGCAAATATGCTCTTTACTGTGATGGATGGGGAAGGAACGCATTTCAGCATATACACAAAGATCCTATGAGGAAATAAAGCCAGTTCTTCACATTAGCTTCTTAATGTGATTCTGCTTGTCTTAAAATCAGGGGCTAAATTTTTCATTAGGCTCATTATGAACCTTCTGAATGTAATTTGTTGGAACTTAGCCCTTTTTTCAAACCAGCATTCAGCCCACTGGCAGAAACTCTGACCTTTGGGAAATAATGGAAATCCTGGTATCAGGCCTGAAAACCAAGGGTTAACTTTACAGTTAGAACAGCCCAGAGCAAACCCACCTTGTCAGGAGACTCCACATGCAGTTGGCACCCTTAACTTCTCTAACTCTGCATGTTGGTTCATCTCCCACAACAACCACTCATGCTATAGTATGGGCTCAAAAGCGATTTTGGAGCGGTTCACAAGGAAGCAGGTGGCAGCTTTGGACTAAGAAGCTTTCCTAGAGCAGTGTGAAAGTCCGTAGCACAAGAGAAACAGGCAGAAGCAGAAGCTGTCAAGCTGGTGGAGATGCTCAGTGTGTGGAATTACAGAAGATGCTCTGCTGGTGGCTAGAAAATTTGCATACTGACTCTTTTCATAGAAAGAAATACTAGTCACCTTAATTAAAAAAAGGTGCTCTGTGAGGCAGAGCTGCATCTCAAAGTGCTAATTCTTTCTAAGACTTATTTATCATCTGCTGAGCTAATAGATTAACAGAACAAAATACAAACCACAACAGTGGGTGTGATATGCTGGAAAGTCAGAAACCTGATGAAGATTTACATGTAGTGATGAGAGGGGAAAAAGCCATCACTTTCCAATTCAACTCGTTTGAATTTGTGCCAGGCACAACAAGGGAATTGTGAAGATCTGGTGAATGCATAATCTATACGGGTACATGGGTACAACGGTTACTGTGAGAAACACAACACATGCAGGGGTGTTGTGCTGAATATGGGTCAATGTACAAACAGAGAGGAAAAAACAATGGTGGAAGCTGGATAGTACAAAGCCAAGGATAATGAGAAAGCCTTTGTGTTTTTGTGCATGTCTGCGTGTGTGCTGGACATATGCTTGCAGGGGGTGTTATGAAAACAAGCTTCATGTGACAAGCTTTTTATTACTCCCATTGAAGTATGAAATTAGGCCTGGACTTGAGCAAAGAAAACTTTCCTTCAACAGCCCTAGGAGGCAAAATCAAAAACACCAGAGAGACGGTTTGGGACAATGCTAACAAAATATCTAGGTCCCACATCAAACTCCCTGCTTTCACTGGGGATGCTCAAAACTCCTTCAAACCCTCCTCCAGCCTATTTCCTTTCCTCATTCTTACCCTTCAGGGTGGAAACTTCAAATAAGTGGTGACATCCTACTATTTCAAGAAAATGCTGCCTGAAGTTTTGTGTAAGGTGCTAATGACCCCAGTCTGAGCAGCTGGAACTCTTGCTAAAGTCATAAACATAGGGCTATGTGACAAAGTCTCATCCTGAGCCAGTAGGAACAATTTCTCACTCATCAATTTCTGATTAACTTTGGGGAAACTCAGGGTACATTTAAAGGGGAGTATGGGTGAGGAGGCATTTCAAGAAGCTCTCCAGCTGGCAGAAGGTAGGCTGGATAAGTGTACAGAGAACAACGCTTCTTCCACCTGCCATGAATACTGGCACCCTCAAAAGCTGCATCTTCTCCTTACTTGGTTCTGCAGCACCACATCACCTAGAAGCCAGAGAAAGTGGAATCTCTGTCTTATCTGGGAGAACAGACCTCTTTATCAACTGGCCATGGTAATTCAACGATGCCCCAGGCCTCCCATCACTCCTCAGGCAGCCCAACCTTCCCTGGAGCACTGCTGAGGAGCTCGGCGCAGCACCCAGCCCAGCAGCTGAGCTTCCTGACAGAGCAAGCTGACCACTGTATAATGCAAATGAGGCACTGATAAAATACCTACCTTATTCAGATATTTAAAGCTACTCCTTCTCAGGTTAATATAAAAAGCCCACTATTTGTTGATAGGACGATGTCGACATCTTTTTTTCCTACCCATTCCTAAGTGGTTTGAAGCACTCACTGACTTCTTTCAGTAAGACGTGCACATCTCCATCTTCCAGGCTGGAGATGTATTGTGGGCTGCAAAACCGCATAAACCATCCTAAAAGCAAAGGCAATGTCACATTTTGTCCTTAACTCAATAGGCTCTCAGCAAGGAAAAGGAGGCAGCACCCGCACATATACACTTTGAAAAGGCCAACACCATCTTCCGAACCTAATGGACAGAGTTCTCCGTTGTAAAATATGATGTTTTGCCATAGAAAAGTAGATGAAGATTCAGAAAAGAATCCCTTATTAATCAATAGCTGATCTCTTTAAGCAAACCATTTCCAAATTTAGGAGCTGTGCTAGCACTGGGAGACCCAGTAGGGCTTACAGCAGCAGTTATACAGCACCGAATGCCACCAACATGAGCTTAATTTACTGAGCCGTTAGAAGGAGGAGGGTGAAATCAGACTGTGGCACAAATCATGTTACTCTTGTAAGTTTAGTTTGCCAGACACAAAGATCCTTCCAGCCAGGTAACCTAGTGCTATAAGCTAACATATGTCAGCCTGCCATAGACCCCCAATTTAAAGTTTCCATTCGTCTCAGTGGGAATTAATTGTTAGGTTCTGGCTTCTTCTGTTTTCTTGTTAATGTCAAACACCCATCCAGTGAGAGCTGCAAATAATACCCTCCTAAGGGTAAATTGTGAGCTCATTGCTCGTTTAAGTCACATTGAGTGAGAATACTCCCTAGCTGTGCTCTGTGAATCAAAGACAGAGCATATGCAATCATCTGAAGCAGCAGCAGCCGCCGCATTTCCCAGAAAGCTTTGGGAAACCTGACACAATTACCGATCAATACCCTCTCCAGTTAATTGATGGGCCATGGAGCCAAAAGGGGGAAAAAAAAAGAAAGAAAAGAAAGAGGCTATCAATAAATAATCTCAGTTAGGAAACTGAGGTCTGAGAAGAGGTACTTGAAGTTTAAGGGAGGATGCCCACGCCTGGGAAGACAAATGAGGATTGAGAAGAAGAGCGTTCTCAGATAGATGTGTCTTTTGAAGATAATGGGCACAGCAGAAACAGAGTAAGATACAACAATGAACCTTGGAGAGTCTGAAACCATTAGGTCCTAAAGGGAAACATCTGCACATTGCTACTGAATTGTTACCCAAAACTCTCATCCTGACCCTTTCCTTATTCCCAGTCTGGGAAGACTTGCTCAGTCCCCACACTGAGCCAGGTCTTCCTTCACTTGTTCCTGGCTGATTTTATAGTTTATTTTTTATTTTGTTCTTTTCTGTCTGTGAAGGGGTGGCTCTGAATTGGGCTTAGTTTAGGAACTTAGCTGGTGCATTCTGTCCAACTCACAGATGGCACAGAGCCCAGCAGCTTGGCACCCGTGGGGACAGCCCCATGAAGACATCAGCAGAAAGCCCAGAGATCAAGAGTGTTGTTCATCAGCAACGATTCAGAGATGGTGGTGAGTGACAAAGGAAAGGCAGGAGCCTTTCAAGGGAAATGAAGCTGTCGTTTTGTGCTCTAGTGAGTGTGTGCATGAACTCTGGTAAGCAGGTCTTCCACTTTTATGAACTGGAAATTCATAGACACATGTAAAAATAAAAATTAAGTACATTTATAAAAGAAGTTTCTGATTCCTTTAAGATGTTCAGATTCTCTTGAGAACCTACCACTGAGCTCGTTATGTACAGTAGAGAGAAAACAGCCTCTGTAAACTGAAGCCCAGTGCTGCCCCAAATACCTGTTACTGATTTACCCTCTTGCAAACACATTATTTTTCTCCATTAAACCAGTTCCAGACCCCCTTCACCAAGCCTGGTTAATGAGCTGGGTGAAAAACTTTGAAGAGGCTGGAGAATGCAGCAGGCAGGTTCAACCAGAGGCTGCAGAGCCTCAGCTCTGCCCAGCGCCATCCAGCAGTGGGAGCAGCAGCCCCAGTAGTAGCAGTAGCCCCACTGCTGCTGTTCAGCCTCGCTGTGTCTAGACATCCGCAGACACATCAGCCATCAGCCACGAAACAGTCTGGTGCCCTAGCAGGAAAAAGAAACATCATCAGCTACAATTCAGGTAGACCTTGCCCCTCTAGATTTTACCACTTGCTGAAATTCAACATATACCCTCTTCATTTAGGTCTTTTAGAGTTGCAGCAAAGCAGTTACCAAAAGGATTTTTTCCCTGTTAGTAGATAAAGCAGGGGCAAGGGATATACGAACATCTGATTCGCTCTAGGCATTATACATTTGCCCAGGAAAGTGCTAAAAGTTGCTGTGCACAGGGAGAAGCCTTCAAAGTCGGAAGGCAGGGACATGTGGTACCCATTTATTCCTCCCTCTGTCCCCAGCAGGAGATATTCTGGCTGGAAGGCAGCTCTTGTCCCCTCTAAGTCTCACACTGCGGGGCCTCTGGGACAAAGAGATGCAGGAGGTTCTCTGCACAGTGTTTCCAAACCTGCTCAGGCTGAGCCAAGCATCGCTCTCAGGGCAGAGGCAGTTTGAACCAGTGCTTTCCCAAAGAGCCATGGTGAAAAACTCCATGAACAGCAAGTATCCATAGGAAAAACAGCTACAAGGAAATTATTATGTTTGAGGTTTGGGGCAGGGAGTTTTGGATTGCTACCTTATCACACACCTCTTCTGTGACCTTGAGTGGCCAGCTCAGAGGCTGCGTGCCCCATTTAATGAGGAACACTTTGTCTACCCCTTCTCCTGAACTCTCCAGGGCAGAGAGTCTCTTCTTAATGATTTGCATGCCATCTCTCCATGAGTACATGCCCATACAATTAGGGTTGTGATTGCAGCTTTGCAGAACTACCTGCCCTGAAGTTAATCTCTCTGCTTCTGTTTGGAAATTATAAGCTCATCAGCGCTGGCCAGAGCTCCTGGATAAAAGCCCTGGCCACCAGCTGGTCACAACATATTTGTCTGCTGCAGCTTTGTGGTTACCAGTAAGGTGTTAGGCTTTCACTGTTAGGGGACAACTAGCTCAGCACACCACTATGGGCTGAGATTACATTCCTAAACATGCTGGCACTGCTTCAGCCTTTTGCAATACTAGTACCTTAGGTAGCCTTGTTCGTTGAAGTCAGAGGATCAGCAGACATCACAGAATCCATGTGGGGCTGGACAGCGAGGGCTACCTCCTTCCCAATCATAGAAATAACACCTTCAAATCCTGTCTTTGGGAGGCTTCTTCCTAAGGTTCTCCCTATGCCACAGTCTATCAGACCTCTCTCCCTCCAAGCACACCTCCCCATTCACCCAGTATGCCCAGCAGCTCTGCACCAGTGCTTTCCTCGTGCAGAGGAGTGAGCAGGCAGAAGGCTGAAGAGGACCATAACTTGCTTCCCACCTTCCCTTGCCAATGCTGGAGCAGCGCAGGGATGGATGTAATGCTGCCCTAGCTCTGGGAGGAGGCCATCAGAGGCAGAACATCATCAGGGCCAGGAGCCTGAAGTTGCTATTACAAATGTGGCCTCTATCCCCTCCTGATGTTGGTGTCGTTAACTACCACGTTGGTCAGGGGTCACACTCTGTGAGCTGCCACTATTGCAGGCACATGCAAAAAGCGACCAAATCTCCCTGTAGGAGAGCTAACCAACAAGGCAGGTGGAGATTTCCTAAGAAGTCTGTGGGCTCATCCCAGCCACGGGGAGACTCAGAGCCTCTAAACTAGGCCGGGCACCTCTTTCCCCCCTGCAGCCTGAAACCCAGGTTGCCTCTCCGAACACCCGCTGCAGCCCTGTGGCGAGCTCATCCTGTCACTCCAGCTTTGAGTCACCATGCTGCATACGCCACCATTTCACCCCTCAGAAAACAGGGCGACACTTGTCCTGGCTGATGTCTTAGCGGTATCAGGAGGCTTCGTGACTGACAGCCAGGATAAAGGTGTTGAAAGGGGCTCTGAGCCTCTTGCTGAATGCATGGGGAAGGCAGTTCCATCAGCTGTCACATGCACTGAAGGCAACACCCTCTTGTCCTTTGGCCAAGGAGCTGCTTGCTGTCGTGGGGAATCCTGGCCTTGTAAGGGGCCGTTTCAGAGCCCCTGGTTCTCGCCATGCATAGCTGTCTCATTAGTCCCCGGTCTGACGGCAGGAATCAGCGCAGCTTTTTCCCTGGTTAACCCCTGAGCGCAGTGAGGGACCACGCGTGGCCTCCCAGCAGCACAGCGCCTAACGAGCAGCCCCGGCAGAAACCCATTAATTTCTGAGGACAGGCAAACGTGTGCGTGCATGTGCGTGCACACACGTGGGCGCAGAGAAGTAGGAAAGGGGGGAACAGGGTCACCCCTTTGAAACTCCTTCTCATTCTTCTCTTTGATGAGATGGCAGGGTGCTCACATGCGTGCTCGCACACAGCTTCATTGCTTTGATAAACCCATGCCTCACAGGCACGATTTCAAAGGGAATTTCCGAGCACCTTCCTTTCCCTCTCCTGACAAGCCTGAGCAGGGAAGGGGGGAGCCGGGTGGAAGCGGAGACATCATGGCATCAGCTGCGGGAGGCGCAGATATAGGAACGGCTGGCAGTAGTGAAATCTTTTTCTGCATGGGCAAGGGTGGCAGGATGGGTTCTTGCCTTGCTTTTGTCTGCCAGGGTGGTGGAAGGGATCCCTGTGCCCCTGTGCTGGGAGAGAAGGAGGCTTCTGTCCATCCCCAGCCAAAAAATGATTCAGGAAGGCCAATGTCAGCGTGGTGACAGTGGGTCTTAGAGAAGGTTCAAGGGAAATGGACCACTGAAAGCTACCTTTAATGTGCATGTGGGTAATGGTCTGCATGTGGGCATGATAAAATCATTAGGAAATCTCACAAGGAAGGTTTTGTTCTTGCCCTGGGAACATTACTAACTGTTATATGCACAGCTCCATCTGGCCCTTTCCAAGAGAAGTGGTGGTGATGCAGCTGGTACATACAACATTCAGTGCACCTCTCCCACAAGGAGCACTTTTCCTGCCATAATACATGGCAGAGGTTAGCTTAATACACGTCTGCACCAAGACCTGGTGCTTTGTTATGGGAATGGACATTGGGAAGGACATTTTTGACACCCATTTGTTATTGGGATGGACAACCAAATGGGTAGATCACAGAGATTCAGAGAAAATCTGGAAAAATTCTCATAAATTTTCTCTTACTTCCCTCAAAACATTTAGTTCTTTCATTTCTCCTGTTCATATTTCCTCTGAAATTATGCATTTTGATGACAGTCCATAAAAAAAAAATCACTTTTCCCAAGAAAGTCCTAACAATTTGATTTTGTTAGTAGGTTTTTGTTGTTGTTGTTGCTGTTTTTATGGCATAGTAAATTACATTCAAAAAGGATTTGAATTTTTATTTTTGGGGGAAATTGAGTAATTTTATCATGACAACATTGAAAGTAATTTGGAATTCACTGTCAAACGTAGAAAAACACATGATTTATTTTTTCCTTTTGAAATATTGCTTTCCTGATCTTCCCACAAATCTCTTTTATTTTTCTCTGCAGTTTTTTAAACCATGATCTCTCCCAACAAACTTACATGCAGATGAACAGAAGAGTTCCTATATGCATCTATCAGAACTCAGGCTTCTGTAAGGAGTAACAAAAGCAAATAAACAAGAAAAAAACAATTATTTTATTTCTAATAGATTAAAAACCTATCCATTTCATTTTATATTGAAGGATTTGCATTGTTTTACAAAGCAAGTAGAAAACTTGGCTGAATTAACATTTTTTGTGTGGTTTATAGTGAAAGCAGAAAAACCCTCCTATTTCAACTTTTATGTGATATTATAAATCATCCTAGGTTCATAAGTAACTGTATGGGTTTCTACTCTAACATACTGATAAAGCAGTATAAAGGGCTTTAAAGTGAATTGGAAAATGAAAGTAGTCGCTATATACCGCATATTGCTAGCAAGTAATATGACATCAATGTGTTCTTGTAGCAGCAACATATGGTTTCCAAAAAAATCCATCCTTAAAAATACATTGATTTAACTGAGATAGGAAACTTGGAATGAAACAACCTGTAGGAGATAGGCTGGTGGACCTCAAATCAAATATTATGATTTGCTGAACTGAATCTAAATTTTAGATTAATCTCACAAGCAGCAGATTCTTGCCTGAACTTTTGTGGTGATTGGAATAAAATTATGCTCAGGAGGTTTGCATATTACCACAGGGATACATAGCCAAGTTACCTCTGTGAGGATGTGCTAGCATTTCCCCTCTAACTACGGAGCCACAACGCATCCTGAGAGTTGTGGAACGGTAAAGTATCTTGGGAAAAGGAGTTCAAAATCAAGGAAGTACCTTAAATAAACCAAAATGAAGCATGCTGATATTCCCCATTAGAAATGAATAAAGGTTTTATTTTGCCAGAATTGTTTGTTTTGTAGACAAATGTTGTAATGTCAGAATTTCAAACAGGGTTGAAACATGTATTCCCCATTAGCTCTAGCAACAAGCTATTTATGTAGGGCTTGTCAGTCTTCTGTTCGAGTCTCTCCTCCTAAACTTTAATTAATCTATCCTTTCAACACCCCTGCAGCCCTGTAAAGTAAGGATACAGCTGGTATTCCTTTTTGCATGATTAAATGTCTTGCCCAGGGTCACCCCAGGAGTATGAGGCAGAGCCAGAAACCCAGCCTAGCTATTCTTAATCTCAAAAGGCTATCTTTCTTCAAATCTCAGCCTCTGACAAATCTTGGCAGAGGTTCAGTCAAGTCTCATCCTAAATTCCTTCAACAGTTGGTTCGCATTCACTAAGAGCTGAGCTCCAGGGGCATACGATATTCAGCCAGGCTGGCTTCTGCATGTTTTCTTGGCCAACATGGCTGAGGGGTGCCATATCTGAATCCAGCCAAGCCTTTGAATTTTGAAATTCATCCACTGCTCATCCTTATTTCTCACACCTCCAGACAAAGGGAAGCAACTGCTCTTCTGGTATAGCTAGAAGGAAAAGGAACTTCTCTGTCTGCATTTATTCAATCTTCTCTAGCTCCCTTTCTCTCTCCTTACAAAATTTATAGCATGCAAGTAAGCTATAAAAAGCAATGAGATGCAATTTATGCAAGTAACATGTTAGTGCTCCATAAGTTCCTGTCCCTTCAATGAGTTAGACTGGGATAAATTTTTATGTCTGGTTTTCATGCTGACATGTCTTTAGGTGCTGGGTAATAAGGCAGGTGCCAACTGGAGGGCACCTAATGAATCAGCCTTGCAAATCAAGGTCAACTACCCATATAAAGACCTGACCGAAATATTGCCAAATGGCAATTTCACTGTTCTGCTTTGCCTGGGGGAAAGTGCAGCCATGGCTGCTTGTCTGTTCCCTCCCTGGCACTCTTTGGTGCAACACATCTGTTGCTTCAGCTGCTATCAGAGCCTTTGGCAAATCCCTTTCCCTATCTGGACTTTGCCAACCTGCTTTGCATGGTAATTTGCATACCACATCCTTTCTGTTTGAAACCATGGCTAATGAAACAGGTGGCTGTCATTATTAACAGCACTTGCTAACTAACTCCATTCCAGCACCACTACTTCCTTCAACATGCCAGTGCTATTCCTTCCTTCCACCGCCTTCTGATACCACCCCTTTTTCTGCAGTCCTGCCATTCCTCCAAAGGCAATGAATAGGCTTACACCAGCCCACAGAGCATCCCTTTCCTGCAAGATGAATACCCTTCCACTTCACCAATTCTTATTCTAAACTCTGTGCTGTCCGTAGGGAAGGGGAAGAGCAGGTGGACAGATGGAGAGGGCTGGAAGGGCTGAAAACGGCAGTGCCTCAGCCACAGGAAAGCTGTAACAGCAGGACCTCCACTATGGTACAGCTGCTGGAGCCAGGCTGGAGGTGCTGGAAGGAAGAGCTGACCTGCAGTGTTGATGGCCTGGCCAAGCTGGCCCCATCCCTTGCAGCTTTTCCATCACAGATTTCATTTCTCACCCCCAGTTGCTAGCAAGAAGGATTGGCCTTGGGAATTTCAGTCTGAGCTGAGCTTCGTGAAACAATATGAAGGACAATGGAGCGAGCCATCATTCAAAAACATCCTCATTTCTGCAGAGTATGGCACCGAACAAGCCTCCCTGGGAGCAATTCATTCACTAACAGTGGAAGACAAAGGGAAGCACCACATGGTGTTGTGGGTCAATGCCACCAGGCAGCTCCGAAATAAATCTTTGTCCTTCAGCATCAAACCCTCACCACTAGCATCACTGAAAGGTTTCTTACCAGCAGTCTTTCAAAAAGTATGTCTCACTTCCACTTATGCTTCATTATGTTGTATTCTGGTCCTTTAGAACAAACTGCTGAGAGGACACTCCAAGGTCTTTTTGTCTACTGAGGAGATCAACCAACTGTTTGAACTGAGACTGCTTTTGAAAAAGCAAGAAGAAATTAATGGCGTCTCTTTTACCATAGCACATGGCATTGATAGGGTTCCTTTAATCCTGCCCTACAATAGAATTTCTACTGTCCTCAGTGAAAACATTCCTGTATTAATGCAATATAATAAATATTGTTATAATAAACAACCGTCATTGTGTTTCTTGGGGCTTTCCCACTTATGGCTCACTGTATATCATTAGTAAAACTGTAAAATAAAATCACAGATTTATAGTAAAAGAACACATTCTCTATGATAATCTACCCCTCCAGGAGATATCCTCTACAATTCATTAGATTACAATACCAATTTTCTACAGTTCTTTGAGGAACATAATGTTGAACATCATATGCTGCTCTCAGGTTCTCTAGGGAGTAGCCATCATTCTTACTTCCATCACTGGGGCTTACACAGACATAGATATGAAATTCAGAAGGACTCATCTCCATTACTGTTCCTCCCAAAAGATCTCTCCTGGGTCAAAGGACCCGTATAGAGGTACCTCAAGTTTCTCCTCCCTCTGCACCTGACATCTTGCTACAAAAGAAGACTTGGGTAACTTTTCTTTTTAGAATGTGCTGCAAACAAATGTCATTGGCTATGTAAACATCCTGCATCATCTTTTGTTCAACAGAGTCATAAATTTGAACTTTGAGTGGCCTCAGGTAGAGATTTACCTGAATAACCTTTTGCCATGGTCTGAATTTACATTTGACCTTTTCTTCGATAGGTGGCATGGACGTATTATGGTAATGAAAGCCTTCTCTTGCTGGAAAGTTCCAAGAAAGGGTATTCTTAGGCTGTGTGTTACAGTAAACCATAGGCAGTGTCTCTAAGACCATGATTTTCTTTGCTCAAAGTCTTATGCAGCTTCAGATCCTTGAAAAATTCTCCTTTTTTTTCTTTGCAAGGCAAATTTTACAGGAAAAATACAGTTTATTCTTAAACACATAAAACAACCCTGGAGGAATTTCAGAAGTCCAAATATTTTGCTTTTCTCTTTTATTTACATTCCATTTACTTGTTTGGGTCTTTTTAAAAGTTCTTTGCATTCTTAGGATGAAATGATATTATCTGTGAAACCACATAGTCATGCCTTTCCACAAACATAATGCATTTAAGGAATAAGTACTAATTTAAAAATGCTCTTAAGATAATCTTGCATGGCAAATCACTTTGTTTATAAAGATTAGAGAGCACATAATTTTTTAAGCGGAATGTACTTTGTGTCATGGCAATATTGATGACAATTTACCAGCTTGCTAGAAGTCATTCTTTGTGGTTGATATCTCCAACAACAACAACAACAAAAGGTTCTTTGTGTGCTACCCAGGCATAACCCCTGTCCCTATGGACAAATCAAAGCCATGAGGAGTTGAAGGATCTACCTGGAGATAAGGAATGATGGCTTCCAACCCCTTTCCTATTAGGTTGTAGGTTGGTTTTACAAGGTTCACAGAAGAAAACCTCATAGCTCCAGGCCATCAGATGTTCTTCCATATCCCATAGGAGATGATAGCTCTGGGCTAAGGATAATGGTTGTCTCACAGCTTAACCTCTGAAGACCATGAGCAGGTAACCTGGAGGAAAAGAACAGAAAGAGGAGGAAGTAGCCAACAAAGCCAAACAAGTTACCTGACAATCACTGCACTACTAATGTTCATCAGAGCTAGCATATTCCCACTTGGTGAGAGCCAGAGTCGCAGAGAGAGATTCATATCTGAACTGGGTTGCATTTTTTCATACTCCCTATACAAAATGCATCCCAGCCCCAACTCATGCTCCATCCACGTAAAAGGTTAAAAAACTCTTTAGCAAGGAGCAGTGCACCACTGTCAATCTCTATAGATATGACTGTTGCCATTTGCAAGGGGCATGGGAAAGTCAGGAAGCTCTTAGCCACTGACAAACAATTTCACCCAATAAATGGTGTTGGTATTAAGCTTTTAAAGGCTGGTAAATCTTCTGCTCTATTAAATCCAAACCCTTGGAACCCATTAATTGGTGTCTTCCTTACAGTGAAGCGCTGGTTCTAATTTGACATATATTTTATGGATCACTCTACCCCTTGGTTCATAAAAATGATCCAACTTCTCCTCGCCTCGCTGGTTGAGGCCACTTTCCAAATGCCTGTCCATAATCTTAGATGAAAAATGATAGCCCTGGAAAGGTGATGTGTCAGAGGAGTGTGAGGCACACCAACACACATGCAGATGCAAGGCAGCAATCTGCTGAATTAAAATTACAGACAGAGGAAATGATGAACCATCTCGTTAACTCAGCTTGTCACTCCAATGGCCTCGCTCCATGCAGATAAATAGGGGATGGGATTGGAAAAAAAAGAGCATTATTAAAGCACAGATAGAACAAGAAAGTACTTAGATCATCACTTGCTCTAAACAACATCACTAATGACACGGCCGTAACCTCATGATGGTTTGCTCACCCCAGCCTGACCATGGCATTTCTAATGTGTGATCAGATCCTACAAGAGTCTGGGCACTGCTACAGCAGGTCTCAGCACACCCAGTTCCTCTGGCTGTATCATTCATTCAAGAAATTCACCCAGACAATGTTCAGTACTTAGCAGAAAGGACCCCACACTCATCTCTGCGTGTTTCCTTTTTTTAAAGCTTGAAGCCATATATGTTTCATATTTTGCTATTTAAGATTCTCTCCAAATATTGAATGAGCTTTACATCCCAGAGACTTTTCTACTTACTTTAAATCAGCCAGTTAAATACACAAACAAACTGAAATTCTAGGCTGTTCCAAAAGCAATTGCAGCTGTTCAATATCAGCACCTCAAAATGATGAATACCACACTTATTTCTATCTGAAATGCAGAACACAGCTTCATGCTTTATTAAAGTCACTAGTAAAGCTAGAATGAAAAGCCAAAAATAATTTGATGGTTTTGGAAATGGTGTCTGACCCCGTGCTCAACAAGGTCCTCAGTAAATCACCAGGAAACGCTACTCTAGTAAAAGGGCCAAGTGTCTGCTGAGAGGCACACCGAGGCCACCAGCTTGCGAGGTCCCATGCCAACCAGGTATTCTTGTAGTAGTGGCTGTGCAAGCTCACGGGTCCTTGCTTAGCTCCAGACTTGATGATTCTGCTCTGAATGCCTAATTGCACCTTGATATTTCTTTTGGTTACAAGGCAGTTTTTTTGTTTTCTCATCCCAGCTTTCCTGTACCCTTCTAAAGCAGTGATGGTACTTTCCAGCATCCATCAAAGAGCTTTCTACACAAACATAAATGTATGTGTATGTATATATCCATATCTATATTTGTACCTATCTATACAGATACAGGTACAACTGTTCCACATTTATCTGTATAGACAGGTATAGCTGCAACCAGTACAGGACCTCTCTTGTGACTGATGGGCAGCTCACTGAGTTCAAGGATTGTGCAGGTTTAGGTTTTCCCCGTTGACACACAGATTTGTCCCAAACTCCTTCCTTTCAGGTTAAGAGTAAGACCCTCAGTTGAGGTTAACGCCAAGGCTTGAGGAAAGAGTTTGGACCTGAATATTTCAGAGTGACATATTTCACAAAAGATTGTTGCTAACTTAGGAAAATGACAGTAAAATATTGGCAACAACAATAATAAATCTTTTCCCTTTCAGCCTTTCCTTCCTTACTGAAAACATGATTACAAAGGGAGGCATTGTGAGAGCTCTGAGTGGCCTCCTTTGAATTTCCCCATCAACTTCTATTTCTGCAGACTTTCTTCTGCTCCTCTGCATACCAGCTGCACCAAGAGGGCTGGAGCAGTGTGTGAAAGTTTGGTCTCAAGGGTTACCCAGGCTGAGCGAATGCTAGAGCCTCTCCAGAGACATTGTTCTCAAGTGGTTTCTTCATTTTATGGATGTAAGAGGTCTCACTTATTTCAGTTACAGATACCATGATCCACTTATCCAGCTGCCTACATAGTTTCCTCAGAAATTACAAGCTTTCTGTCTTTTGTTTCTCTATTCTTTCATATATATTACATTTCCATCTGTGTGCACCACAGTCAGGTCCTTCGCTATGATGCTAGAGAACAAAACTTGTTCCTAGAGAGCGCTCTTGATTTGAATGACAAGAGCAGCCAAATCTGATAGCCATACAGTGCATATTCTCAGCCATCAAAGGGGGTTTAAATCAAATTTGGGGATTTGTTAGGTTTTGATTCTCGTTTGTGCTCTTACTTTTCTGTCAGACTTGCCTCAAAAAATCAGATCAGAGGTCAGAAATGGCCTTTGCTTAACACATGTGCAGACATTCAGCCTTTTCAGGCTGAAGTGGCTTTGCTGCTAATTAGGTATTCATTGAAATTCACTTCCAGACATCACCAAGGCTCTGACCAAACCCCAATCAATATGGCTAAAGGCACATCATGTATGTTACCTGTGATCATACCCCAGACCTGTGCAAACTATTCATTTAGAGCACACATTTTCACTGGACTGATTTTGATTCCATAAAACTTACTTTTCTTCAATCTCATCTCCTGAGAACCTTCTGCAGTCTTGCCCCTCGTGCCCACAGCTGCTTGGTGCTCCAAGTCACTCAGGGGTTTTCTACTACCCCAGCCAGGTGGAAGCAGGCTGCAGGAGCCAGGTGGCATAGAGGGAAGTGCACTTGGCTGCCTGTGCCTCTGAAGAGGAATTATCCTCTGGAAACCTAGCTTTGTCCTGCTCTTCTGGTTGCTTCCTTCTCCAGTCTCCCTGCATACACCAGTAGTAGCAGCTCCCCTGCTCTGCAGACACCAGCTCTGCTCTCTGTGCTAAAGAAGGGTCCTATTAATCCCCTGAGGTTTTTATCAACATTTGGTGCAGCTGTGCACTGCTTTCACAATCTCATCTTGATGCCCCTTATTGAGCACTGGGTATGAGCAGATGTGTGTGAAGGGAAGGAAAGAGAATGGGTGCGAGAGGCATTTCCTATCTATTTTTTTCTGTGTCATGGTAACACACCTCCCACCCCTGTAGCATTTAATAAGATTGCTTTAAGTTTCCTCCTAGTGCACAGGGGGAGGGGAAAAGTCCCTGGCTAAACCCAGAATGCCATTTTGTGGCAATTTATGAACAAACAAGCTTCCCATCAAACCAATCCTTAGAAATGTCACTCCAGCCTGGCACTGAGCAGAGATTAAACGATGGATTGTCAACCTTCCTTTTTTATTTGATGTTTTGAATTTCACTGTTCCTCTCTTTCATTAAAAATGAACTAGAGAAAAAAAAAAGCAGAATAAAATAGAAGCCTTTTACATCTAAAAGTCAAGATAATTATCTCTTATACCCAACCCACTCCTCCAAGACTCTGAATGAAGCCATCATTAAAATCTGTGTCCATCTGGTGACTTTTCCACAGCTAATTAGGTGAAGAAGCCGCTTAGTAGATGCGTTCTGCTGAAATCTTTCTCCTCCTCTTTTTAAAAACTTCTAGACATGGCCCATGTACAACCTGAATGCTGCTTTTTCTGTCCTTTCCCTCAGGTGCTAAGAGAACATGAGAAGAGACACCGTGGGAGATGGCCACTTTGGCAAGCTGCTCACCAAGGCCATTTCATGGCATTGGGGCTGGGAAAAAAAAGTAGAAAGCGGATGCAGAAGACAGCAGGTTTGACTTCCGCGGTGCAGGAAGCCCTTTGGGGAGCTGGTCGGATGTAGTGCTGGCAAGATTTCAGTATGTTTCTGCATGGGGCTTCTTTTAATACTGTGATTTTCTCCCTGTGGTTTGTCAGGCACTCAGCCAGCCTACTAAAGACTCTCCACCAGATACCCATCTGCTGCGTTTGTTAGAGCTTGTCACCCTAACACCTAGGGGCTGAAAGGTACTGATTCCTCCTGCGTCCAGATGGATGGTTCGTGGGACATCCCCTGCTCCTCCCAGCATGGCACCAGCTCTACAGTTGACACTTAGAGGACTGCCAATTTCAGGATAGCCACAAACTTACAGGGAGACTGCAGGTCCTGTGGGAATTGCTGAAAACTGAACATTGTCCATGTTGGCTATTATGATGTGAGCAGAGGAACGTGCAGGGCGCATGGATTGCACTCCAGGTACAGTACTCCAGGCAGCATAAATCTCTGAGTGCTGATCCCTTCTTAAGGATCACAGGGGGAAAATTCAGCCGCCCTTACATCTTAAAGAGATTGGATCTCATATCAAGGACAGTGGGCAAGTATCTGAGTCTGACAACTAAGGGCGTTAGTCCCTTAATGATAGGGTATCAAGGACCCAGGAGTTCTGGTCATTTATACACACATGGGACACTGCCCAGGGTCAAGGACGACTGGTTGATGGATGCCAGCCTTTCAGAGCTCTCTGTCCAGCCTGTAGCTCACTCATCCAACATAGTTTTCCCTTTGTAAACATAGCTGGCTGAAGCATTATGCCGTCTTTCACAAAGATCCTAGGGCTCACAGCCCCATAGCTCATAGCCTCATAACCCGCAGTAGGATACACTGCACTTTGGTTTTGTGATTGGGCATGCAAGTAATTCCTGGTGATGACATCTCCTGTGTGTTTGTAATCTCCTTCCACGACTGCATGCACATTCATCACAGGAATGGGAAAGGCCCTAGTGATTTTTGAGGGCTTTTCTACTACGCCACTTGGTCCCTGCTGGCTTAACCGTCGAGCCCCACTGCTTTGCTGCTCAACCATCTCTACTGAGCTGTGCTGTTTGAGAATATAAGCCCCTGAAAGTAAGAACACTGCCTTCCTTACTTCCTCTCTATGGAAAATGTCTGCCTCAGATGGCACAATTACCTTAATATAGTTATAATTCTAGAAGGATTGTAACAAGTGAGTAATACGATAACTTCCCAATCTTCTCAAACGGATTTAACAGAGGCCACAAAGACTGTGACAAAAGGAAAGCAGGACACTGTGACCTAAAAGGTCTTGGCTGTCTTTAATTTCTCTGATTGAATTCATGAGAGGAGAAAATTACTGGAAAGATTTTCATTTTCATTTAATTCCAAAGTCTGGGTCCAAATGTTAAGAGAGCCCAGAAGGGTTAATGTTCACCAGAGTTCATCTTCAGCCAAAGACTCCCTGCTGCTTACAGATTTACATCATCCAATTGTCATTATAGCTAGAGATGAGAAAACTTAACAAAATGAGCCCTGTATGGACAATGGATTGAAACAGAGCTTGGGAAAGAATTGTAGCAAGGGAAGGCTTACAGGCCATAAATACATCACAAGAAAAGGACTTTTTAGATAAAATCATAGCTCACTACAGCGTCATCATTTCTAAACTGCTATATATCCTGTTTTGCACCCTACCATTCATGAGCAGTATAGGAAAAGCAGCACAATTCAAACACGAGGAGAATGAACAATGACTATTTCCTTTAATGGTGCTGCAGTTTTCAGGAACACTGGCTTTCTTCAAGGCCACTCAAGGAAGGTGTTGAGCCAATTAAGATATTTCTCATATCTTGTGATAAGTTCACTGTATCGGAGTTAACTCTGCCTTGTACATCTTCATCAACAATGCAATATCCCTTATACCAATTTAATTTTACATTGCCAGCAAGATAAAGGCAATTTATAAGTTTCAATGAGTGCAGCCTGGCTGGGCTCCAATCCAATCCAAGGGAGTGTAACGTTTGCTGGGGAATTGCTCGAGACCTTAATGTCTGGCATATGGTGAGCTGCTTTCATTTCTGACCTGTGCAATTAAGGTCAGCGGCGAAAATTACATTAAAACGGTTCTTTATTAATCATGTTCTATCTAGGGCAGATGATGACGACCCCTAAGCACAGAGATCCGGCAACCGCAAAACAAAATACTGTGAGTCTCAAAAGCTACTCACCAACAAAGCTTTGCAGTAGATTTTCTTCAGTGCTTTGCCCATGGCTTTGAAACAATAAAGGTTGGTGTTCGTGTCTTGGGGAGAGTAACAGGCAATCAGTGCTAGAGGGAAATCGCTTGAAGTGTGGCAGATTTCAGAGGGACCAGAGAAGGGAAATCCATGGGGATTTTTTATGCCTCTCTCCTCTATTGATGAAACAGGTACTGCTTCTTGAAACAGGTGCTTATTTTGGAAATGGCTCCGGGTGTTTTTTTAGGTATTTGACTGCCCTAAAGGCCAGCTGCTCTGCCCCTTTACATTCTGTGAAAATGGTGCTGCCAGGAATCTTGGGGTTAACAAACTTTTTATTTTCCCAAAGTTCTGTTCTCCCTTTCCCCAGAGAGGTGCAAATACAAATAAATTCACAATGTGCCATGAATTTGTATCTTGCAGCAGGGAGACAGAACACAACCCTTCTTGCCCCAAAGAAATATCTACCCAGACTTCTTCTGAACCAAATCCAAAGCCCACTGAGAGTCTCAGGCATTAGTTTACTCTGTTTTTGCTTGGATTTTGTCCTATCCTGTGCTGACATATCCCCCAACCTGACTGATCCCTGCAGCGGAGGTCTGTTGAGCTGTTGATTTGAAGGCAACTGATCAACAAGTCATATTGAGAGACTCTTCAAATCAACATGTGCTTCATCTGCTCACTGATGAGGCTGATTTTTGTCATTTTTTTGCTATACAGCTAATACGGTGATGTTGTGAGCTCCAGTGTCCTGAGCCCATTCCCAATACCTGGAAAAGACAGAGTGAGACAGACAAAGGGAGCAACAGACTGAAATACCTTATCATTAAGCGGTGCCTTGGTGATGATTCTGACCTGCAAAAGGGTCACAGTGTCAGAATCAGTAGAAATAGAGTGATGCTGGGTCTGAGACATGAAATAACACCCCCAAAAAAAGGCCAAGACCCTGGAAAGGAAATGTAAAATAAAGGAATCCAGGCAAAGGCAAAGATGAATTTCTAATTTCTGTGGAGAGAGATGTGTAAATGAGGGAAAGACTATCTGAGCCCACATATCTCTATTCCAGAATTCACAAACATCTGCATTAACAGCTAAGAATAGCAATGCTATCTCATCTCCCTTCTCCTTGTTGTACATTACTAAGGCTAAAAGAAAGAGGAAAAAGAATGAAAACAAGGTGTTCCTGTTCCTATTGTTCATTAAAACATCACAGAAGATTCAATTTAAACAGAAAACAATAGCTAAAAAGTTCTCATTTACAGTCAAATGCATTCAGAAACTCAATTAATAAAATGAAGAGCAAAGCAGCATTTCATCAAAGCTGTCCAGCCATCAGGAAGCCATTCTGGAAAAATTATCCCTGAAAGTATCAGCCTGTTCTTTCTGCTCAGGGAGCATGTGTGTATTTGCCTGGGACAAGTAACCGGGACAGGCACAGCTGTTCCTCACAAACCCATCCCACTGTGACCCTCTGGGAACTCCACTGCTGGTGTCTAATGTCTCTGAAACGCTCTGTATAGGAAGCACCTGTCTGTTCCCCCCAAAATGTCCAGTTTTACTCCACCCTACCTACTGGCAGCACAGCCCCACTGTTATATTTGCCAAGGAAATAACAGTTTACAGGGATCCAAGTGCTTTTTAGCCAGGTCTGAACAGCTATGAAAACAAGTGGCTCATCAGAGGCACTGGCTAAGCCTCTGCAGGAGCCTGCTGAAGGCATGCTACACAGGTTATTTGTGTACCAAGATCTCTGCTGCTTCTTCCACCAACTAGAGCAGACATCTGAACTCCATCTTACCAGGTAACATGAGGAAGGATGCATGAGAAGCTAAGCAAGGGCCAAAGCAGGCTCCTGTTGGGACCACCCATCTTGAGCCAGGACTCAAAACTTTTCCAGATTTGGTACATCTGCCATAGACTTTATTTAACATGTTTTTTCTAACAGAAAAGTGAAATGTGTTTTCATTGCCTTCTGAGCTAATGTATCAGGCCTTTACCAGCCAGGTTCTGACTTCAGCAAATGTTATAAAACTGTGTCATGCTTTGTCTGTGTCTCCAGGCACTGAGCAGCATCTCAGAACAAGGCTCTGGAACATCTGAAGATGCCTGGAGGAGGAGAGTGCAGCTGCCCACCCCTGTCTCCCCCCTCATCCTGCCACATGCAGCTGTACTACCGTGCCTTGCTGCAGTCAGCTCCATAACTTCTGCTCTGAATAATGTCTTTTTCTCCTTCTCTCTCCCCTTCACAACCTCTGTGATGACCATTTTCACTTTTTTTTAATAATCAATTTATAATTAATATTATTTTTTAATTAATTCATTTTTAAACACTAGCTGCATGCTACCCTGCTCTTTCACCTCACTGGCGTGACCTCTTTCTCTTTCCATCTACCTGGTACATGTAGCTCAGGACTTCTGTTATCCCTGTGATGGGTTTATTTATCACACTCTAATGATTCTTCTGTTCATGCTTTGTGTCTTAAAGGCAGGCTTTCAGGGAAGAGGGTGAGAGGTTGCTGTGTAGCAATCTTTGTTTATTTTAAACCACTTGAGCTGGAGAGGTGGGAAAAAGAAATTAATGTTTTCTTTCTTTTATTTTTTTTAATAAAAAAAAAAAAAGACATTTGCAGCCTGGGCTCCTCAGCACATTAACCTCCCTAGCCAGAAACATCTTCCCAGTTGAGAGAGAAAGAAATATGCGGCTACAAGATGTATTTTACCCCCGCTTTACGTCTTGAGTGAACAACAATATGTGACACATAGATCAAGATAAGTAGCTGTGCAGGCTGGTGTTGCAGCAGGCGTGCTGACGTAATGTATTGCAGGCACAGATGAGTTCACAAGGCAGTGCTTTATGCCCTTGGTCCCAAGACCATTCACTCCAGGACTGTGCAGGACCAGCTTGCTCTCAGGGACTGATCTGCACTGAATCTGGCCTGGAAACAGGGTTGCCTTTCTCTGTAAGCAACTGGAGAGGGCAATGTGAATTTTCCTCAGGTTTCTGTATAAGATATAACACCAAGTCCTGTAAAAAGTCTGCTAATGCTAAGTTAGCCCACCAGTGGTTTGGGGGCAATTTTGAACTATAAGAGCAAACGTCCAGCAGATCAGTGCTTTGCATCGTGCAACCACAGCATGCCTTGTCCAGAACTGGAAGCTTTAAATCTGGATTTATTGTGTCATCAAACAGGAGGTGTAAGAATCTATTGGAGGTGGGAAGTGGTTACACGTCTGCGGTCCCATAACAAAGTGACCTGTATCTGACTAGAGTATGTTATATAGATACCATCAGTGGGAAGGCGTAGGATACTGTCTGACTTTTTAGTCTGTGCTGGGGATGAAAAACAAACATCTGTCACAAACCTTATCAGAGGACAGCTCCTGTTGGTCGGTACACAAATAAAATCACAATGCAAGTAAAGATTGTGGAGATGAAAGGAAATTGCTAAAACAGCTGCAGCATTCAAGGTCCCAGGAACTTTCCAACCATACAAGTTCAAGAGCCCTTCATTTCTCCTTCTAATAACTTACAAGTCCATTAAAATATATATATCTGTGTATTCCCTCACCCCTAACCCTCCCCAAAACAAAATCTTTAATCAGCTACTCCTTTTAATGCAGAATCAGCAGCAGTAACAGCAGTGAGGAATGATCCTTTAGTTGCAGGTGAGGAAAGGATTTCTTTTCTTCCTTCCTTCCTTCCTTCCTTCCTTCCTTCCTTCCTTCCTTCCTTCCTTCCTTCCTTCCTTCCTTCCTTCCTTCCTTCCTTCCTTCCTTCCTTCCTTCCTTCCTTCCTTCCTTCCTTCCTTCCTTCCTTCCTTTCTTTCTTTCTTTCTTTCTTTCTTTCTTTCTTTCTTTCTTTCTTTCTTTCTTTCTTTCTTTCTTTTTCTTTTCTTTCTTTCTTTCTTTCTTTCTTTCTTTCTTTCTTTCTTTCTTTCTTTCTTTCTTTCTTTCTTTCTTTCTTTCTTTCTTTCTTTCTTTCTTTCTTTCTTCTTTCTTTCTTTCTTTCTCTTTTTCTTTTTTCTTTTCTTTTCTTTTCTTTTCTTTTCTTTTCTTTTCTTTTCTTTTCTTTTCTTTTCTTTTCTTTTCTTTTCTTTTCTTTTCTTTTCTTTTCTTTTCTTTTCTTTTCTTTTCTTTTCTTTTCTTTTCTTTTCTTTTCTTTTCTTTTCTTTTCTTTTCTTTTCTTTTCTTTTCTTTTCTTTTCTTTTCTTTTCTTTTGTATCCTTCTGTCTTTTTCTCTTTCCCTCATTCTCCTTTTCTCTCTCTTTCCTTTTTTTTTCTCTATCCCTCTTTCTCTTTCTCTCGTTCTTTTTATTTTCCTTTGTCTACAACTTCAGTTGTGTCTTTGAAGCATCTTTAAGCACTGGAGCTTTGTCCTTTTTACTTCCCCCTCCTGTTCATGTGTTTTCCAGATAGAGTCCCTGGAAAAAAATGTTTTCATTGTTATTAGCAAGTCAGACGTTTCTGCCCTTTCCTAAGGTTCATGCTATCCTCCTGGGCTGCATGGTCATACTCTGCTTTGTGTCTGGAGAGTACTTGGCACAAGCACTCTCTGTCCAAAAACCTCAAGGCATCACTTCAATGCAAGGAATAGTCAGGGTAGAAACAATCACCCTTTTAAAGAGCTTTTCTCATTCCAAAATATCCCCCATACATAATGTCTCAAACTCAGCTCTTAAATTCAGGGTGACCTGTAAATTTTTAACAGAAGAGCTGAAGGCAGACCTTTAGTCTGCTGATATTAACTTTTATTCCCTTTCATTAGAAAACCATACCCATTAGACAACTGATTTTTATGGGTCTTTTGAGTCAGTGTTTTGCTATGTAGTGTAGAGTCTTGGCTCTTAGAAATGTCAGCTCTGCATTGTGGCATTAGCGAGGACGGGGACAGGAACTCAGGCAGGTTTCCCATGCAGGTCACACACACCTCAAACATGACAGACATCATCTCCTTTTCGTCCAGCTGCCATAAAACTCTATCAAAGATCCCTAGTCCCCAGGAGACCACGAGGGGCTGGAGATAAAAGGACAAACTTGTTTCACCAGCAAAGAGAAACTGAGCCTTGACAGCAGGCTTCCAGAGGAGAAGGCTGGTATATTAATGTCTTGCTATCCTGGAACAGATCTCAGTAAAAGCCAACAAGCCTTACAGTACAAGTTTCAGTATTTTCTGTATAATCCTGCTCAGCATTAGTTATAAATCTTATCAGGTGATAGACTTTTTGTTCTCACACAAATAAAATAATAAATGGAATGGAGATTGCAGAGAGCTGACAATCATCAGAGGCAATACAGCACTCATGGCCCTTGGAATCAGAAGAAGTTTTCAGCTCAAGAACTTTAACAGCCCTTCATTTCTCTTCTCCGGGAACTTATGAGCCCATTAAAAACATGTATCTCTGTATTCCCCTCCACCCAGCAGCCTTCCACCTTCAGCCAGCTGTGCCATTTAATGCAGACTCAGCAGCAATGAAGAATGGTCCTGTATAACCCTAGGGAAACAGCTTTTTCTTTCTTTCCTTCCTTTCCTCCTTTTTGCAGATCCAGTTGCCTCTGAAATCTCTCCAAGCAGCTGGCACCTTGTCTTTCCTTTTTTAATTTCCTCCTTTCCTTTGTATTTCTAGGTAAGGTAGCTAGAAGAGAGGCTTTCATCTTCATTAGGGCCATACGTTTCTGCAGGTTCATTAGGCTCTTTTTTTTTTTGTTGCCATTCGTGTGCAGTTGCCTGCAACAAGAAAAATAGCCTCAAACATCATTAGTCTGCTAAAGAAAATTTCAGTGTTCTTTCCTGGTGCTTTGGGAATTTGTGCTGTGTTGAAACTTCAGCAAAATCAAGAATCTGACATCAGGCTTCTTCCTTTATTCTTTCTCATGTGCCTTGTGACAGACATCGTTCCTCAGGGCCTAATCTTTCCTTAACATAAACTATACTGTAGTCTTAAATATAAGCCAGGACAAACCAAGACCCTGATGTTTTTCCGAGGCAGCAACACACCTGCAACGATCGCTCCCTGAGGCATGAGCTGACCCATTCATCATGAGGGGTGTTGACTCTACACATAAAAATGACAGCTTAAATGGTATTTAATGATATTAGCTATTTCCCAACTGATCATTTTAGCAGATTCATTCAGCCATGCTCAAGTTGGCAAAGCTTGGGGCAGAAGGCTGCACCTGGACATTCAGAAACAGCCCCCTCGGTAAGCAAGCGCAGGTGAAATCGGGGCCAGTAGTTGCGGAGGTTTTCATCATATGTCAGCTATCAGGAGGACTCCAGGACCCCTCTCTGCTGACCCCAAGGCTAATGCACAGATACAGTGTGCACAAGTTCCTTCTAATGGTTTTTGGCTTGTATTCCTCTCCTCAGCATCTGTCTTACTTACATTCAAGGCCCTTATTTTTTTCCTAATTTATAAGCTAAATAAATGAATCCATGACCTCTCAACAGACGCCCCGTCATGCCCTGCTGAACACCAGAATTATTTCTGACTGAATTAATAGCCTGGAAACCCCAAAAGAGCACTTAGATGCCAGAGACTGAATGTTGGTCCTCTAGGAATATTGACCCATGCTTGAGACAAAAGATGCAGTTCTCCATACCAGGGTGCTATGGACTCTCCTCCCAAGAAGGACTATCTTTTTAATCAAAGTCCTAATCAGCCAGTCCCCATAGTCAGATTTATGTAAATGCTATATTAATCTAAACACTCAGTCCACTTTGACCATCTGTATAGATGACTGTAATTCCCACTGGATTTCTCAAGATCTACTGGCACTTTCCAGTCTTGCTGTCTATATGTGCACATATACTGACAACTGTTCTCATCTCATCTGCTTGTTCACAGCAGGACCTACGAATCCCAAGGTTATCCTGCTTCTAACACCTTTCTCTAGGGAAGGACCCATAAAATTTCCTGCAATAAACAACAGACCGTCCTCTGTTCTCCTGGCCACATTTCATATATCTTCTGTGAATGACCAGGCAAATGACAAGTTGCTGCCCTCATAAACTTCTTAAAGTGCCTTCCAGAGACATCGTGGGCTCTGCAATGTGTATAGCTTAACATTGATCTCCAAGTACATGAAGAAATGTAGGAAGAAATAATCCTATCCATGCAATGAGAAATTGGAGGGGAGGGTGTATTGTAAGCATATTTCATCAAAAAAATAAAAAAAATAAAAAAGTAAAAAAAAAAATCCTCAGATGTAATTGCTCAAACTAGACAAGAAAACTAATTGAACATAATAACAGTGAAAAGGCTCTCTGTATATCATGACAGAGGCAGCACTACTGGCTGGGTTTAATCTGACATTATGGCATATAGGTTACACTGAGAATTGTTTGCAGCTCTAGGAGTCAGCCTGCAGCCAGGAGGGGCCTAACATAAACTACACGGCCACCCATTTAACTTCCCTGGGAGTAACAAGTGATTTTGAGAGACCGAGACTATATGAGGTTGCTGCAGCCAACTTTTTTCTACTTAAGCAACTACATTTTTTACCTTCCTCCTTAACAGTTTTCACTCTGCTCATTGGTGTTGTGAATACAAAATTTATGGCATTTTGAGTGAGACTGGGAGATTCAGGGAAAGAGTAAAATAAAATGTAATTTCACATCAAAATAACTCACAGAGGATCTTCTTCACTGACTGTGAGATTAATTGTCATATTTAATGCATTATAAACCTCTACTTGTTAATTTATGTCAAGTCACCCCAAGATTTCCAGGCTGTTGCACCAGGCAGTTACTGATTACTGATTCCAAGATAGCTTGCTGCAATATTTAGGTCTGGCACGGCTATATAATGCATTAGGATCTTACTGCTCAATTACAAAAGGATCGTTAAAGATTATTTAATCCTATAGCATCAATAATAAATCAATTCTTCAAGACCAAGGTTTATTCTGCCGTAACGGATTTGTACTTTAAGAGTTCAGTTTCAAAACCATCGACATTTTGATCATCAGGAGTGGTGCACCTGGACTCCTGAAACCCATTCCCAGCTCAGTCCACTGCACGTATGGAGACATGGCCTTTCCCCAAATCTAAGGCTGTTCTTGTGCAGCAAACCATTGTCCAAACCATTGAGAGGGTTATTTCTATCTGCCCACTTGCTTCTTAAGGCTGTTTCCTAAGCTGTGCCTGCTGTGGCACACAGGAGATGAAATTTGGACCTGCTGTGGCATGGTCCTCCTTGGGGCCTACCTTTGGCCCTTCTTGGGGCCTGGCTTAGGCCCTCCTTGCAAGTCAGTCTACCTGCCTCTAACAGGATGGGGGTTGTGACAGTTTTGTCAGTTGAGAGCAACATAATTAAGGCTGTGTAAAGTCAACATCCATGACAGAGGAGTGAGGCCTAGACATCCGATGTTCTCACAAAGGGAATGAGATCACTCCTTCAAGATTGTCAGGATTTACATGCCATGCTGTATTGCTGGTACTGCCTGCTAAGTTTTCTTTCAGACAAGGGCGGATCATGACAGCAAAGGAAACCTCTGTTTCAAGCAAATTTAAAGACTACCCATGCATGCTTTAGAGGCACAAATTAACCCCCCCACGCACACAACCCAATCAAATAGCAGTGTCATAAACGTGGAGACATCAGAGTGCAATATCCCTCTCTGACTCTCCCTGCACACAATACACACACACAGTGTTCGTCTCCGGGTCAGTGGGAAAGTTAATTAGAAGAACGGAGTTTCTTGTGATGGAAGATGCCACCCTGATATGATTCTGAGTCCTCTCTGTGCTTCTGATGAATTACAAATGACAGCAAGGGAAGGGAAGGACACCAGCAGTGACAGTTTGTCAGCCACGCTGGCTCTGCGCATGCATTTTGGGTGGGTAACTTTTTCTCCTCTGTTCATTTCACACCACTTGCTGCAACTTCCCTCCTCCCTTCTGCCTCCTCTCCCTTTCCTTTCCTTTGCTGGCAGGTGAAAGAGGGGGCAGGCCCTTTGAACAGGCCTCCTGAGCCTTCCTCAGAAGGGGAGGATTCGGATGGGGTGGTGCAGGCGACCTCTGGACGGTGCTTTCAGAGGTGACAACTGAGCAGACAACATCTGCGAATCCCGCTGGAGCAGGTGCAGGACTGTTGGCTGGGTTATCATTTGCCTCCAGACAGACAGGCGAAAAAAGGAATCTAGCAGTGAAATATTTCTTAACAAGAAGCGCTTCTTCTTTCCTCCAGCCTATGCATCTCTCCATCAATCAAGAAGTCAGCAAGTAGACTGGAACAGGGCTTGTTCATTCATGGTTATTTAATTCTTCTGTGTATTTTTCATCGTTATTCATCTACCACTGCAAAGTCCTCACTTCTCTCAGGTGTGTTGTTACAAGAAATGTCTGCCATCATCCATAGCATAACATGGGCTGCGCAGTGACACTCTGGACACATTGAGATTTTTCTTATCCCCTACCAAAATATCTGACTCCTGACTAATTGCCTCTTCCCAATAAAAAAATAAAAAATAAAATCAATATGAAACGTTTTCAGAAAAAAGAACTATTCAAAGTTGTAAACACATTTAAATGAATTTCAGAAGAAAAATTCTCATTTTGGTTGATAATAATTGCAAGATAGGCTGATTTTTGGACGAAATACCCATTTTTAACAGGGCAGCAAACATCCTGTGGGTAGTTGGAGCAGACTGCACTTCTCCAAAGTGCTTCTCCTGCACAGAAGGAGATGAAACACGTGGTAGTATTGAGCCTGATTTTGAGACAAGGATAAGGATTTGAGTGCTTATTTCAAAGGGTGGCAAATTAAATAAATAATAATCGGGAAAAGTATATGTTCATGAATCAGAGTATGACTATGCCTGAGTGAAAACGATTGGTTGTTAACTCCACTCTTATTAAAGTTCATATTCTGAGAGGCTACTCAGCTGCTAAATAAAAGCTGAAATAGATTTCTATGCTAACTTCAAGGTCATGTTTCTGCAGCATTATGGAATACATTAAAATGCTCAATTTATGCCCCATAACTCACCAAAAATATAAATGTAGCTTATTTTAAATAAACCTTTGCCAGGATTTTTCCCTCTCTAACTTTTTCTCCTTTGCCCTCTGTATTTAATAGTAAAACGTATTTCAATATGAGAAGCTTTTCTTTGCTATATTTGCTTTTTACTCAGTGAAAGCCTTCATTGCCCCAGGGAAAAAAAAAAGTATATATATATGTTATCTTTCCAGGTGAATGATGAATCAAAGGTCTTAAGTCTCCTCTCACCCACAAAATCCACTGACCTTTGTCCAGCTATTTATTGTCCATGGCCTCAGAGAAGAATGGTAACAACCCTGAATTTCTTTTGCTTTTTCCTAAGCCTAAGTTCTTTGCCTATGTGTAAGCATGTGCTGTATTTTGTGCGGGGACACTTGGTTCCTCTTCCTTTACGTCCTTTACCTATGGCAGGGGTGCTGGAACTAGATGATCTTTAAGGTCCCTTCCAACCCAACCATTCTATGATTCTATGATTTTACTGCTAATGAATTTCTTTCTGCCCCATCTACTGTGCTAGTGGTTTTCTTGGCTCTTACAGACCTGACAACACAACAGAGAGACTTTTGTTCACCTTGCTGCATCCCAGGGGATGACTGTTGCCACCATTTCCCATGATTTTTGCCCCGAGCTGCCCTGTCAAATGTTTTCGTATTTTGGAGTAGGAGAGTAGGAAGGTGCATCCTGCAAACAGATTATGAATTGAAATATTTCCCTGAGCTCCTGTTCACAGGATTTCTAACGCACTGGGCTTCAGCTTAGCCCTCTGATGAATCAAAGTCATTTTGTAAAAATGGCACCTTAGTGTTGCATATATATTGCCCCTCTGCAGCTTCCTTGGCATATTTATTCAGTTTACTAGTCAAAACTAGTTTCATGCTACACTAAGCCCAGCAGGGTCAACACCTAACCTATGAAAATCAAGCTGTCTCTTTTCTCTCTGCTTCATACATCATCATCAACCAAAGCTGGATAATAGAAAGCAGGTTTTGATCCTGGAATGATTATTGCTGCTGCTGCCTGGGATGTGACAGGAAGAAAGACAGAGAGGAGGAACATGTGAGTTTTCAGTGTTTTGATCCCGCAGACCTGGAGGAAAAAGAAAAAAGAAAGCACTGTGTGGTTTGTCATGTATAGTGAGGACACCATGTGAATGAGGCCTGTGGGGTGCCTGTGGTGAGGCTGCAGATGCAGCTGTGGCTTGGTATGGATGTACAAAAACACGCAAGCACAGAGAGGCCAGAAGAGCTGCGACCCATGGTTCATGGCAATAGGGTCTCTGATGTTCTGGTGACATCTCCTAGATTAAAAATAACCAAATCGTTGGGCTTCTTAGTTGCAACCAGGAAGGCAATGAATATCAGGAGCCCTGAAGAGAGGGTAGTTGTGTGTTATTTGAGTTAGACTTCTGCAATGAACCCACGAAACCACTGCCAACCAAGGCCAGAGACTGACCGGCGGACCATCTTGGAGCTGAGATGATGGAGGGCCTTGGTCTCTCAACCATACCCTCCACTACCTCTGAGCAAGAACAGCTCAAATCTTTGGTCCATGTGAACTGCGGGGAAGGACCTGTCTGCATGTAAGGGAAAGAGGAGAGGAAAGAGAAAATCAGGAGTTGTATCCAGATATCCAAATAAAAGTATGTAAGCCAAGTATGTTGATTCAAACAAGTTATGCATTTTAAACAGGTCAAGGTGACTCTCCACTGTTTTCCCTATCTGTCCCTGATTTTCTCCATAAAAGGTCTAGAGTATTGTGGTGCATGAGTGGTGTGTTTTGAAAATGGCCGAGAGTCCACAGCTTTTGGGAGGATCAGGAAGCCCAATGGCCCAGGAGATATGACTGTACCTGCAGAAATGGGTGCAGCAGCAGAGATGGGGAGAAAGCCAAGACCAGGGACACATGCAGAGCCTCATGCAGACGCAGCCACTGCTACTCTCTGCAGGTGTCACTAAGACAGTCCCTCTTTGGCTGATAAACCCAGAAAAAAATGACCTTTCCAGAATGACTTGATGCAATTCTATGTCTTGAGCTACAAAAAGAAAAAAAAAAAAAAAAGAAGAAAAAAAAGAAGAAGAAAAAGAGAAAAAGAAAGACAACACAACCTCAAGCTGTGATAAGCAGAAGCTGAAACATCTCTCATCCTCGGCAGAGCAGGCACAGGGGGGAATTTGTAACAGAGACACACTTAATAAAGTTTTGAAAACATAATTAAAAGCACGCATTTCCATTGTGTGGCATGCACTGAGCTGCAGATTCAGAGCTGTGCATATTCCTACCTGTTCCACCTGCCCTGCTGCAACGTGCAGCTCCGCGAAGCTTTGTCTCCAGTTGTTGGTTTTACATGTCACTGTGTTTAGCATGCAGCCAGCGCTCATCACCTGCCTTTCACTGGAACTCAGCATGGCCCCCCTGCTATTGATTAATTTGCGCTAATTAAAACCAGCGGTGTTTCTGCAGAAAAGAAAGATGTGTAAGTGTCAATAAATTATGGGAAATTTCACAGATTAAAGATTGCCAACTTCTGCTTGAAAATAACTAAACAAATGCTAATGGCTCTTTCCAAACAGCCCGAACTCGTTAACAGGGCTGCATGAACGGGCTCCACTGCTCTTCTTCGATTTCAGTGTAGCAAACATTTACAGCAATGCCGTGTCTAGGTTACAAGCTGAAAGAGTTCATTTTTTTTAATCATAGGTATTTCTGTTTTCAAAGATAATTTATTCATTGCCCTTTGCACTTCCTTGCCACCTACTCAAACCAAAGGGTTGAATTGACTTTTAGTGCGAACAACATGGCAACCCTACAAAAATCAAACAAACAAACAAAATATAACTAACAAAATAAATAAATACAGGAATTTTGACAAGCCACCAATGCAGCAGCACTTATTAGCAGCTGCTGGTGATAAACCTGCCAGAAAGCAGGTGCAATGAAGGAAACTTTGTAAAGCTGCAAAAATAGCTGGAGACAAGCTGAGCTTGTAAGGGAAGAAACTGTATTCAGGACCCAAGAACATTTGGTATTTGTCTGTCTTGCAGAGCACAACAGAGTGTGGGGAGCTGAACAACTTATGTCTTAGGCAAGATATTGCCTCCCCCTCTTCCCAATGACCATCTTTGGGAATTGCAGGAAGGCGGTACCCAACCCATCCCCTAGATAACTAGAGACATAGGAAGCCTTGTCCAGATTTGCACAAAGCACCATGAAAAATGGGGAGCTCAGGACCAGGGTTGGACTAATGGCTCAGATCCCCTGAGGAAAGATCTGAAAAGTGCCTTGGACATGCCTCTTTCTACTGACTGCATTTCATGGCCTTCTCAGCATGTAAGAACAAATGACAAGCAATATCAGGAAAGCTACAGCCACCAGTACTTCTGCTGGCACAGTACTTTATTAATAGCTGCCACTTAGGGCTCTAGTTTGTTACTGAGCAGAAGGAGCCATCACCTGCTGTACCAGTAGCTCTTGGGCACAGAGAATGATACCATCCAGACTGCTTAAAACGTGGAGTGTCATAAACCCAGCACCACCACTAACAAGGAGACCCACATCCCTGGGGTGATGCTGAGGATGAAGGACAGCACAGACTGGGTGAGCAGGCAGCAGCCCCCCTGCGGGCACAGTGACACTGTGTTCATTCTCTAAAACTTTCCTTTCCCTGCTCTAGTCTCTGTCCTGACCACCTTGCTCCCACTTTCCAATACAGCACCTTTTCCTGGTGACTAAAAAGCTGAAACATTTCAAAGCAGCTTCAGGAGATGCTGGTTATCAGGAGGAGCCTCCCAGTCTCTGCAGCTCACCATAGACTGATAATCATCGGGGCGCGGAATCAAAAATCCAAGTGCACCCAACTTTTGCAACTAGCTGGCAATTGAGGATGCAGACGGCATCAGCACAGGGTTCTTCAGCAGGGACAGTGCACTGACGGATTTTCAAGTGGGAGGAGTGAACTCCCTGGGAATGAGAAGTGTTATGAGGCCTGACACGATGCCAGTGAGGCTGAGGATATAGGGGCTTGGCAGCAAGAGATGTGTGTGTCATTCATTACAGGTTTAGGCTTAATGACAGCCTCTTGCCCTTGATCTTTGGAGCTGTGCGAGGGAGCAGAGGGGAGGAAGAGCTTAAATGTCAGCTCTGTGCTGAGGCGGGTGAATTCTCCGCGTTAGGGGCAGCTGGCCAGGATGAGGGCCTTTCGCGGTGGGAGCATCTCTTCAGACGTGCTGAGAGCAGCCGTGACAAATCAGGAAGCTCCTGCCGTTGGCTTGGTGGGATTAATTAATTCCCACGTTGTCACTGCCTCCAATTAACTCTGAGGCTGCGGGCTGGGCCCTGCTGGGTTTTGGTGGGGAAGGCTCAGTGGGGTGGCGAAGGCTGGCGTGTGGGAGCTGCACGGCAGCACAGGGGCAGGGTCAGAGCAGGGGCTTGTCTGCACGCATGGGAGGAGAAATGTGACTGGAAGGGGATGGAAATGCAGCACCAATGTAACAGTGCTCAGTCGTGCACTCAAGTGCTACACAAGTAAGAATTTCTGCTGCAAAGCTGGGGGGGGGAGGACTCCCATGCAAATCTCTCTCTTGGTAGATACAGTCACAGCAGAAGAAAACTCATCAGAACAAGCATTTCCAGGAAATGTGGAAGTATTGATGCTATTGTGTAAGGCCACTAAGACTGTGCAGGGGATATTTTGTCACAAACAAGACAAAAGCTGAGAAAGGCCTCAAGGGGAGATGTCTGCTGAGAGAAGGCTGTTAGCCAGGCATGGTGGGTTTCGGCCTGTGGTCTGTGGACTCCTGTGGTCAGCAGGTTTCTGGACCTTAAAAATGTCCCCCAGGCATTATTTGACTCCAGAAACCTGTTGTCACATGGATCAAGGAGAGAGATAGGACTGGCTTCTCCACAGGTACAAGATTGAGGGTGCGTTTTGCTCTGTGGCTCACGATGCATTTCAGTCGCATTGAGGAACGTACATGTGGTCTGATATTAACCTTAGGCTGTGATAAATTCATCTGATCAAGTCCATCTCTATCACTGTCACCCGTAATGACCAGTATCTCAAGATGAAAAGGATTTTATAAAATTGAGGTACAATTTAGCATCAGCCAACATGAAATTTGACTGTTGTTCATTGCAGGAAAGACAAGAAAACAGGATTGACAGTTGTGGAAATGTTCAAAGGGCCTTAATCTATCGAGACAGCTATTAGGTATTTAATACCACCAACTGTTTGATCTGGCTAAAAACTCCAGAAGCTGCACTCAAGAATCCACTTCATGAAAACTGTGGTTTCTCTTTTTATAACCAATCCACTATCAGACTGCAGAAGGGTGGACAACAGCACACTTGTATACCCAGATATCTGGGATGAAATTAATATTATCTTTTTAGTGGGAAAACTACACCTGATCTACTTGTCATAGGTTTCTTTCACAGAGTAGAAAGGACAATAGGTATTTTAAAGTGCAATTCATCTCATCTCAATATGGACATTAGGATGAGTGCCTGTGTCTCTCCTTGGCTATAACTGGAGTCTGGGGAATGGAGCCTGGGCAAATGGAAATGTCTGCCTTGTAGAAGTGAGATCAATCCAACCCGTCGCATACAGAAGCCGAGGGTCATATTTTTTCATTCTTCCTCAAGGCAGATAATCCTTTAATGCTGTTCCTATTCTGAATTGCTCAGCATCGTTCTAGATGGGTGCCTGTGTGTTTCCCTGGTGTTTTGGGACTCTCTTTCCAAACAAGAGCATTGTGCCTGTCTGGCTGCCTGATGGGGGCCAACAGGTATCCTCATGGCTGTCATAGGTGCTGTGCTTTTGTCATTCTCCCAGCCCTAGGGAAGAAGAAGATGTGAACTGTGTTGCAGAGAGGGAGGAAGGCATGGCCTACAGAATAGTAATGGTTACTTAAATTGTGTTCAAATTGCATATAATAAGTGATTTAGGTATATGAAGGGGCACTGAGGTGTAGCACTCAGGCGGGGCACCAAGGACTGGAGCTGCAGAGGCCAGATGGGAAGCACACAGGGTAGTGGCATGAACCTTGCAAAGAACCTACCATCCTACATGATTAGTCCCCTGGGAGTCCTACATGCACTCACAAAAAAAAAAAAAAATAAAAGAAAAGAAAGAGAGAGCTGTGTCAGCATAAAACCCAACTCCATTCTGCATGGGCTGTTGGTTTCCCTTTATTGCCGGCTCCTCTGGATTCATATCAGAAAGACTGGAAGCTGAGCATCTCTAATGAAAAGCAGAATATATTCATTATTAAATTTGAAATGTTCAAATGCAATTGGTTGCTAGCAGATTTCAAGGTCTGTTTGAGTGATCCCCATGCAGCAAAACCAATGCAATACAAACAATGGTGAAGTGACTCCGGCTGGGGCTGGTGTTACATGTGATTGTACCAGAACTTGCACTGGGTTGGCCTTCAGCTGTCTCCAAGGCTGCTGATTATCCCCCAAGCATGGAGAGGCAATTTCTGCCCTCAGAGAATGAGGGCAGCTTCTTGTCTTCTCTTTCCTGCTGAGTTCAGATGGAAGCTCAGTACAAAATATTGGTTATATGACTGGCAGTTGTTGGCATCTTTGTCACTATCCAGGCATGGAAGTGATGATAGATGGGTATTAGTTTCTATAATTGACTCAAAAAAAAAAAAGTTTATTTTTTTAATCCCCTAGATGCCTCTGTTTAGGACCCAATGTGTGAGAACAGAGGTGCTAACAGCCTTCACTTTCTCTTCATGTGCTCAGCAGTATGCTAGGATCAGACCCTGTTTCTCCTTCCAGTGTTGCATGGAGACTTGAGGGCTTCTTCTCCATGGGAGTCAGAGATGCACCAGGACCTTCTCTCCCCAGACTTGCCTGCATGACTGGAAAAGTCTTTCCTTTCATTAAGCAATCACTTGGAAACAGATCTTCTCAAACTCCCAAACTATACCAGGAATCTCATTTTTCCTGCCAGGCTGTGGGTACTCTGTAGTAGTTCACAGGGAAGTAGGGTGCTTACAAGCTATTACACTATCCTACCTTTAACAGCCGCTGTATTCCTGCAGTAAAACATGCCCGAGTATCAAACCGCTCATATTGAAAACACGCTGAGCTCAAATTCAGGGAAGATAAAATACAAATAAAAGTGAGTATTTACAAAGTCTAACTAGACAACACAGTGGCAGGTGAAGAAAGGCAAGAAAAAGCCACTTAATCCAGTAATCCAGAGACCAAATCTACAAAGTCTCTTTCCTTCTCTGTGTATTTAAGTTTCTCTCAGCCAGCACTACTGACTGGCTGGATCTGCAGCGAGGGGCTGATGGTGCAGCTTCTCTGAAAGTGGGACTTCTGGGGAAAACATAATGGCAATACAATCCAGACAGGCAAGTCTAGAGAGCACCAACAGACAGTTTCAAAATCCCCCTGTCTCTGCACACTGGGAAGCTTTGTTCATGAAATGCCTCTTATTTTAAACTAAAGCAGTGCCTATTATCTGGTCTCCAGACATCTCAGAACAATGTTTTTCAACAAAGCTGTAATCAAGAGAGCTCTGCTTCTCCAGGCCTCATAGCTCTCTCTATTGCTGGAAAATTGGGGGTTGCTTTTTAAGTTGCTGACTGGAAACAGGGGATGTATTTCCACTTATCCCAGCAGGAACATTTTAGGCCCAAGTGGCATAAGGACAAATACTCTGAGGCATCTTACATTTTGAAGCTGCCTTCCATTTATTCATCATGAAAATTATTTTCTTGGTAAACCAGGAAAGTTAGTTTGTCTTGTAAATATGCAGATGAAACCCTTGCAGCCTTCAGAGAGAAGAGGACTGGAGAGTGGACAGGAGGAGCGACGCATGAAAGACATCTGCCTTGGGTCTGCCTCCGAGGAGATGCAACCTGCAGAGATGCTGAGCTGACCAGAAATAGCATGAGCACATCAGGATGGCGCTGAGCCAAAGGTAACACGCTGTGCTGACAGGCTGGGCTTGTTTAGCTGCTTGGGCTCCTTGCCACGGTACTGCAGCGAGATGGGTGCTGGTCAGCTTTGAGCGTGGGCAGAATAAACACTTGTCAGCTGCAGAGGGATACATCTACAGCCCCTTTCTCCTCTTCTTCAGTCACTCACTCTGATGGGAGTGAAGAAATTTGTCTTATTTTTGTTCCCATGTTGTTAGGGCTTGCCAGTACACTTGAACACTGCCCATGTTTCCATTTATGCTTTGCAGAAGAGTTTGAACTTCACGGATAAACAAATGCAAGCACTTTCTTATAACCAGGAAAAGAAATGCATACCACTTTCCCCATCTTCTCAGCATCCAACATAACGCTCCAGTAGATAGCGCTCAATAGCCTCGGAGCAGTATGTGCAGGTTAACAGTTGGCCTTCCCTCACTGCTCATGAAACAAAGGAAACGCATCCTGATCACCCACGTTTGAATCTCTGGGCTCAGAAAGGGTACCTGAGGTTGGTGACTAAGATGAAGAGCTAACCAGAGATCACAGTGACAAAAGTTATTTGAGCAATGTGTGATTCCCTGCAAAAACCATTAACAGAAATACAAAAAAAAGTGTTTTTTTTATTCCTAAATTCGTTCTTTTCAAAGGAGATTGAAGCCCTGCAATATGATAGCCACAAGCAGAGATATTTCATATTAATAATGTCCATGTGTTGTCTCATGCAAGTTGAACTTCAACCACTTGATACTCACTTTGTAGGTGAGACCTCCTGCTTCTTCTCTGAGGGTTTCCTCCTCAGGAGAAGGGGCAGCAATGCTACCACGGGCTCCTGCCATGCCCCACCACAGAGAAGACAGACAATTTAGGGCACTCAGACCACGGTGGAGAAAGAGGATGAGAAACACTCTGACAAAATCCCCTGTGTGGCAGCATTTCCAAATCAAAGTATTTTAATAGAGACACAAACACACACACACTGGGGATCCGACTTTTTTTTTTTTTTGGCTGAAATATTTAGGGTTGCAGTCAAAATGTTTTCATTTTTTAATATTTGTTTTCCTGGGGAATAATTGAAGTTTTTGCCGCAAAGCAGATACTTCACACAATAAACATGTCTTTTAAAAAAACAGTTTAGAGGGAAAATTTTCAACCATCTGTCTGGCTGAAGGACTATTGAAGAGGGAATACCAAGGGTTTATGTAGATTTTTTGCAACTCTTCAAGACCCATTAAAAAACAGAAGCTTTGGCTCATGTAGAGAGAAGGTGAAGGACACAGCAAAGGAAACAAAACAGCAGGGTCATGTGAAATGCCACAGTCAAAGGAAAGCAGTTCTGATTCTGAAATAACTAAGAAAATTTTCAGTGGCCATTTTCTGTTTTTTCTAGTATGCTTTTCCATATGCAGCAACGGGGTATTGCTGACTCTCTTTGAAAAGAGAAAGGGCTACGTTGCCATGCTGCTGTGAAATAACTCTGTTCTCCATCAACAGCTTCATTAAAATAAGCAGGAGTATTTGTGCAGTGAGGTGCTTTCCAAAAGAGAGCATCAGCATCTACATTTGGCCCAAAACACCTCCGTAGAAATTCCCCTATGCAGTGAAGCTGCGAGCCGGTTCAGGTGTGCATGCGAAGGAGAGCAAACGGCAGCAACCAGAGGTTTCTCCCCGTGGCTGGCAGCCAAGGCGTTGATTATCATCATGCAAGTAAAGGATCAGCTCATCAGGGGCTTGTTTCTCTGCACAGCTAAGGAGCTTAGTGCAACAGAGGTTAGCCTGATTCCAGGCAAAACAGCCCAAAGCGGCTGGCAATGTGGGCTCCACCTCACCTTTCCTCCTGGGGCTGCCACCTCTTAGCATAAATCCTTAGCTCCGGACCCCGAGGCGGTGGGTGAATTATCAGCAGAACCTCCTCCACCCCTCTCCGTCAGGAAGCTTTATGTGGTTTAGCTCTTCCAAAAAATAAAAAGAGGAGGGGAGAATCACTAAACATTTTCTATTTCAAAACAGATTTCATCTTCCATAGAAAGTAATACTGCCTCCAGCCATGTGTAACTTATTTTTTATCCAACGGAGTATATGGGCTTATAACTAGATCCTGATAGGAACCCGGGTTTAAAACATTATTCACAGCAGGTTATTTGATCTTTATTTGCTGAATGCACTCAGCTGAATCCCTATCTCCAAACAATATGAGAAATAAAATGCCGGGCATGCTTCATTGGCCAGCCAGCTCATCTTGATTTGCAGAGACGACTACATTCCTCTCAGCAGTTTCAGAAACATACCGTATCCCAGGCACTAAGATGCAGTTTCTGCTTCCTCTTTTCCCACCTGAACACTTATCTCTTCTTGCTTTTTTCGCTCCCCCAATTAGGAGCTTTGAAAAACACTTCAGACCAGTCCTTTTCTCTCCCTTCACCAGGGCTTTGGGGAAACTGTGCTTCCCTCTGCATGCTTTGGGATGCTAGCTCAAAACCACTTGCCACCTGTGGTTGTGCAGAAGGTCAAATTTCAATGTCCTGCTCAGGAAGCCACAGGACTTGGTGGTGAGAGTGTTCACCTGAAGAAAGGTGGGTTTTGGAGGCTGTGGGACTTTGGCAAAATGACCATTCTTTCATTTAATTAATATAGCTGCTGTGACATACGTCAAGGCTGACCTTGTCTCTACCACATCAGCTTCACTGCAGCTCCTAGCTGTGCCACAGTAGAAGGTGGACTTGGACATCGCAAGTGACCGCTGGGACTGCTTCTTTCAAGCCCCTGTTGACTACAAACAGAATTCATTTCTAAGAAAGATGGTGAAGGTTTTGGCTGTCCTGAAAGGGAAGCCAGAGCTGCTCGGGGAGAGAGGCTGAGCTGCACACAAGGAGGTCAGGTTCTTCATTCCCTTTGACTTTTGATGAGATATGCCTTTGAAAATTCTCCCTCAGATATCCTGAGATAAAAGTCTGCAGCTTCCAGGCCAGAGCCCAAGAGCAAAATATGCTTCAGAAACTCCAACGTGGAGGGTCCTGCTGCGGCAGGGCTTTGGGGGTGGTGAGCAAGTCCTTGGCAGACATTGCTGCGGCAGGACAATGTCATTAAACTGGCCAGTTTTTGCACCGTTATCACACATACAGCAGGCCAGGGCCACTTCTCACTTGAATGTCAGTAGCTGTTATGCTCCCTTCCCCTGGATGCGTTTCAAAGCCCATCAGCCCATCTCAGCTAGCTCCTCTTGCTTCCCTTTCAAGACATGTCAGGAGGCCACCTCACTCCTGGGCAATGCGTAGGTTATGTTCATTTTCCCTGGGTGAGGGCAGAGCAGTGTCGTTGACCCAGCTGAATGTTCCTCCACATAAACACGAATTAAAACCACCCCCTGCTGTCATTAACTGACTCGCTGTACTGTGAGATGTGGCATATTTGGCCCTGTCCTCCTTCACGTACAGCCCATGAGTGTCACCGAGCCTGGATGGACGCAGCAGTGACGGCGACAGCGCGGCGTTGGCTCTGCGGTCAGAGGGCAAACACTCAGGGCACGTGTGGTTCAGCAGGGAAAGAGGGGGAGATCTGAGGAGGCGAGAATTGGATGTCTCTCTTTTCTTTCCTAGTAATTAACCCTGGAAAAAAAAAAAAGAGAGAAAAAAAGAAACACAAACCAAACAGACAGGGATGCAGCTTTGCATGGCTGGATTAGAGTCACAGTTGGCCTATCCCCTTGGGAACACTGCTCTGCTATTAATAAAAAGATAAACAAGCCTTTTTATTTATTTATTTTTCCCTCTCTCCCCAGTTCCTTTGATTTCTCTTCTGCTTCAGGGAATGCTGCTTCCATCCGCAAGCTCTGCAGAGGGAGCGTTTGCAAAGGGAGGGTTTGCAAGGGGCTGCTCTAGGAAAGACAAAATTCTTGTGGAAGGAGTGGGGGGGAAAAATTGGGCAAAAATGACTTTAACCATTTCTAGCAATCTCATCACCCAGCAGGGCTGGTAGAAACAAAGCCTTTCATTTATTCCTCTTCCACTGCTGCAGCTCTCATTCCCAGGGGCTTCCTCTAACTCCCCAAGACCATCCCATCCCTGCAGGTACATGTCTATCCTTCACCACCCCCGGGGCAGCTGTCTGGAGCCCCCTTGCTGAGCTGGAGACAGCTTCTGGTTTTATGGGGTCCGCCTGGGAATAGGGGCTGTCAGGCAGAGCAGGTGGAGGATGAGTTACCCACCAAGGGAAAGCTAATTGCCCGCTTTCAGACAGGGCGATGTTTGTGCCTAAATCATCAGCAGAGTGCAACACATCTCCACGATTCAAGAGAACAGAGAGAGGAAAAGGGTATCAGTCAATGCCAGGTCACTTCTGGTGGAAGGGATTTTGTCAGCGTTGTGGGCAGGAGTGGGTACGGACTGAGCTGGAGCTGGGGTAGTTCTGTGGTGATTACACAAATTAGGCACTCAGCTGAGTCTGAATTTTAGGCACTTGCTTTAAAAAAGCACCAAGAAAATTTTGGAAGTATGTATCCAAAACCAACATATCCACACCCACTTCACAGGGTATGTTTGTGACGTAAGTACTGGGCTTGCAGAAAAGAAGCAGAAGCTGCTAAAGGATGCTCACACAAACCTGGGTACCTGCCTGGCATGCTGTTTGTTGGTAGGGGCAGAGCTGCAGGGCAGTGAGGAATGCAGAAATGGAAAAACTAAACTCCCAGGTCGCTGCAGGGGCACCTGGATGACAGAAAGGGGTTCTACATGGACTGGAGACCAAGCACTGCTTCATCAGGGACTTTTCGTCTACCGGACCGCCCCTCTGGTCTTTCCATCAGCACTGCATTACACTTATTTTACAAGTTTGGAACGAAAAGCAGTTTGTGCCTTTTGTTCTCAGCGAGTGTGGAGCAGCAGAAGGGAGAGCAGCGGTGGACACTGCTGCCGTGGTGCTAATGGTCGCATTAGCTGGAAAGGGGCAGCCAAAACAGGATGTGTAAAACCCCACCCAGGCTGCCCTTTAATTCACTGTTACATGGAGTGGAAGATTTGAAAGCATATTTCTGGGTAATTAATTCAAAGAGTGATTCTAATGGCTAATGCTGTCAGTTTTGACTGCAAGGGAGGTCTGGGGCTGGAGCAGGCAGTGAAGGGAAAGGAAAATGCTTGGAGGTCACAGGCGGACATTAAAATATTTTGACAGCCCACATCCAAGAGGCTAACTTAATGAAATGCTTTGGCCAGCACCTTCCAAGAGGTCTGAAACTGAATCCATTTATTTTTCTCCAGTATAGCACACATGGCTTGGACACTGTCTCATCCATAAATCACCATTCCCCATTTGGTCAGCAACGCCATCAATCATTCTCTGTGCCCACCAGCCTGCTCTCTGTGCCACTGCAGAAGCACTGGTAAGAGGGATAGGAGGGATTTGGTGTCCCTCAAATTTAACTCCCAAATTTTCGGTGACACTCGGGATAAGCTCTGCCTTCATCTCCCTTGATTATTAAAGCCAGCGCATCAAAGGTCCTGCACCTGTGTATGGAAATATACCTGATCCGTGGTGCTGGGGAAATGAAATTAGGAAGCTCTATTCATGGTATTATTATCTCCGGCTGCTTGGAAAGATTTAATCAAACTGCCGCAGCTTGCTGATGAGGATGTCCGCAGCCTGTGAGTTTGGTTCCCTCTGAACTTCATATCCCTGTGGCATTTACTAAACCCCTCCATCCTACCCCAGCAGTCTTGGAGTCAAGCACAGCGTTTGCAAAGGATGTGCTGGGGACCATTCTGCTGGGGTTTTTCAAAAGACTTGGTCAGGAAGCTGGGAAGGCACAGCTCCTGGCAGTTCTGTTCACTGGCTTTCACTGCCTTTTTTGTGCTTCAGAGAGCACTCAGTAAACAGACAGGGAGAGAAAACTTGTGAATGTGGAAAATAACTGGGGGATATTTAATTCAGGTTTGATTTCTGAAGCAAGGTGTGGGTCAAGTCTGATCCTTTTTGACCTCCTTTGCCCGTGTCTAGGAGATGGAATCAGCTCCTGCTCTGTATCATTTCCTCACTTCAGCATCTGCAGTTCCTACACTTATTGTAACAGAGTGTGTTGATAAATTGGAAGGCACATCCCTCATTTTCTGTCTTACACTTTTGTGCAGGACTTTATTGGAGGGAAAAAACTTTTATTTTTCAGCCCAGTCCTGTGGTTGCTGCACTTCAAGCTGGGTGGAGGCACGCTGTGTGCCTGCACCATTTGCAGATGCACACATGAGGTTGATTGGACCAAAGCTGGCAGATTTCCACTCCAATTCACTGCATCCATTTTGCTCACCTCTCTAAAAAGCAAAAAAAAAAAGAAAGACGCCTGTATGCAGACATGGACATACACAGCGTTATAGGTGCCAATAGGTCTAGTACAGACCATCACAGAGTTTGGAGCAGTTTCATCAGCCTGGGGCTCCCAGAATTTGCTTTGGGTGCCAGGCTTGTGTGTGGTGGCAGGAGACAACAACTTCCTCTGTCTGTACGCTCAGAAGCTGGTGTATTACTGAAAGAGTTGTATGGCACTAGAGATGTGCAAATCCATCCACAAAACAGATGCATACTTCCTTTGTATGCAAGCTCTGTCACTCCATAGATTAATTAGGTAAGTACTTGCCCCATAGGCTAATCAGCTATATTTGGGCATGCACCTGGACTTACTGCAGAGCTAAATTGAGCATGTGTCTCCAGAGTCCAAAAATGTCTGGAACTTTTGATCACGTTGATTATATATATACATTTTTCTCAGTTCCGTAAAGCTCCTGATCCAGTAAGGAAAAAGGCTGCATACCTGCAGTCCATCTATCTGAACACATTTTTCATTACAAGTGCTGCAGGATGGCAAATGAACAGCAGCATCTACATACACATACAATTAAACCATTCCTTGCACAATATCCACCTCCAGGTACCCCAGGAAAATCAATACCTAACACTCCCAGATCAGCAGCAGTCATCAGTCCCTCTTTGCAATCAGTAAATAGACTCTACCCCCCTCTCGGCCCAACCGAAGGACGCGGGTGACAGAAGGCAGATGCAGCCCTCGCACTCCCCTCTGAGCAGCTGCCAAAAAACCCTCTCTCCCCTCGTGCGATAATAATGGAAGGGACGGCGCTGTCAGGGTGTGCCGGCGTGTTCTGCCTCGCTGGCCAGCGCGGGATGCTCTCCCTTCACGCTCCGCTGCCTCGCACAAGTTGCCTCCAGCAGCCCTTGCCAACCCCCTCGATATTTTGGACGCTGAGCGCTGCATGAACAAAAGGACCGTGGTGCTTGGCAGGGAGTCGAAGCGGCTCCTCTCCCTGCCAGCAAAGAGCTCCCAGACTGTGACTGGTAAAAAAAAAAAAGGAGAGATTTCCTTTTTGCACTGTATCGGGAAGGGATGTGGGGTGGCTGGGAAAGGCTTCTCCCTCCCCGTTCTTTCTAGTCCACCTCTGCAAGCCAGGAGAAATTTTTGCCTGCTGAAGAAGGGTGTGAAAGCACCTGGCGGATTTTGCAAGTGTCCATTAAGATACACCCAGGGCTTTGGTGCTAACTCACATGCAAGCTTCCCATGGCAATGCTGTGAAAGCACGTAACGTTGAGCAGAAGCACCCTGGGATCAGAGGCGGGCTAGCAGAGCTGCTCAGGGGGAGCAGGGGGAGCAGGGCAGCTTTGATTCATTGCAGCCCCCAAATATCTCTGCGGTTTTGCCTCGCTCTGCAGAAGTCTCCCAGGTTCACTCGTTCCTGGGAGATTTCTTTCTTCCCGCTTAGCAAGCTCACAGCAGCAGCTGCTGAAAGGTCTGAGCTGCACTGAAGCTTAGAGCTCAGAAACGCATCTCCTCTTGCTAGGAGCAGGACTGAAAGCCCAAACTGAAGGAATTTTCTGAGGCAAACACTGTTATTCTTACAGCACCAAAACCCACCAAGTACAGGGGGGCATGCAAAGCCTGGTATTTAATCCTTACACCGTGCAGAATAATTAGTATAGGGAAAGGCACATGGTAAGAGTGTTTCACATTTACCTTTACATGTTATTTTCTCACTAATTTTTCATTTGGATACTTCTACAACTTTTTTTCATCACTCTATGAGAGGACACTGGTATCTTTATGCTCTGTTTTCACTTGGGGAAACTGAGGCACGAAGCAATGACAGGACGTGGCTGGGATGGTCTGACAACAGGCTGCAATCCCCGCTCCCCCAGTCCTGAAAACCCAGGACCAGGGAGTCCCCAGCTGCTTGTGGGGAGGTAAAAGCAGAAAACTGCAGCACGGCTATTATCTCCGGTGCCTTTAGAAATAACCCTTTATCCCGGTGTCTGGCAGAGCAGTCCTCCTAACTTGTTAATGCGCTTGCTTAAAACCGCTGCCCTTAAACTTCTGCCAGTGCTGAAGTTAATGCACTGCCCTTTGCCACCTCAAGCGAGGCTGTGCTGTGGAAAGCTGTGCTGGGCTGATTCGTGTCAGGACTGTATAATCAGAGAGAGGGGAAAACTTGGGAAGTGGCTCTTAGCAGGTACCTCCTGGGTTGAGAGCAACTGCTTTTTTATGTTTGAAAAACAGTGTTTTTCTGTGAAGAAAGGAAAAAGTTATGTCTGCAAAACTTATACAACTTCTACAAATCTAAAACGACTCCAGGCTTTCTGTGAAATCCCCATGCTCTTGCTGACGAGAGGACAAAATACCAGACATCTGCCCAGAACGAACAGGCGAAGAGGGAGGAAAAACCTTTTCACTAGCAGAGCATACAGATGCTTTAGAAACAAGCAGAGTTTTTCTTCAGCTTGAGGGTGGATAAAACGCTGATGTCAAGCCCAGACCCCAAGAGCAATACCTAACCTGTGATTAGGATGACTAATTTCGCTTTCTCATACAAACACACACACCCTTCACCCTGCTGAGGATGGGTTTATCAGCATTGTGTGTCAGCCCAGCTCTGAGCTGGATGTGAGCAGATGCAGCTGAGCTGCCTATTGCCTTGTCCTGAGACTTGTCCAGATCTTGGGGCAATGTTGGCAGATGCTAGGAAAGTACATGGTTTTTGGCTGCCATGAAGAGGCGCAATGCGGTGCCTCTGGAGCAGAGACGTAGCGGCAGAACAGGGCTGGGGAGCATTACAGTGAGAAAACCTATTGGAATAAAGCCCATGGGGAGCCGAGATTCAAAGGGACCTTGACTTCTTAGGGGTCTCATCTTAACCCCATATATAAACATGCCATAACACCACCAAATCCCAAACATAGCACCATTCAGCCACGGTACCAGTGAGCTCGTTGTCTACAACATTCACATTTTGGTATGGTGAGGAGCACATGGGACCGAGCATGGGAAGCCACACCAGCATGGGGGAATCAGGCTGCAGGCAATGCACTAGGACTGGTCCCTGGGGAATGGATAAATGGGCAGCAGTCAGGAAGGAGGTTCCTGGAACAGCTTCACCAGGGACTGAAGAATGGCAAAACGAGAGAGCACAGGTTGGCATTATGCCTCATTGGCAAAGCTTTCTGAAATGCCGGGGAATGGAGAAGCAGAGAATGATTTTGGCCAGGATTCAGCGTGCGCTAGAAGTGGTGTGCATGTGTGAGGGCTGGATAACCAAGGCTTTGGCAGGTGGAGGAATAAAAAGGGGCTTATCTGTTATGTTGCAAAACCCAAAATTTCATGGGGGGAAAAATATGCATGAGTCAAATTAAAACAGAACATTTGCAGGAGGAAGAATTCAGCTCCCTGAAAAAAAAAATAATAATGAAAACATTTAGGAGTTAGCTTAAAATGCTGCATTTGTGGTGAAACATAATACAGAATGTTTGACCCTTATTTCCTTAAAAACCTTTTGAAGATTAAATTTTTTTTAATGGAAAACGTCATTTTGATACAACCAAAAAAAATCCCTTAAAAACACTTCAGAATGAAACACTGCAACATTTCCAAATATTTATTTCCCTTTGAAGGTGTTGAAATGCAGCGTGTCACACTTCCCTACAGCTTTGCCATGCTCTTTTTATTCAGTCTAAATCATTTTCTCAATGTAACCTTAGCAGTTTTAGTTCCCTTGAAGTTCTGCTTTTTGGGATGAATCTACAATTTTCTGAAAGAGTATCTTCTCCGTTTTACTTCAGACTGAAGTAAATTAGTAGAGCTGTTTTGGGGAAGGAAATACTCAGTTTACTTCCTGCTGTTAGAAATGCTGATGGCCTACATTAACAAAACATCACTTTCATGAGACATGGGCTCATCTGAAAGCACATAGAAGACAAGACTGAAAACAGAGCTGAGGAACGATAAAAGAAAAAAAAATAATTAACTGCATAAAAAGGCTACTTACATTTATGCGATTTTTTAAATAGCATTTAGATGGAAAGCTGATTCCCCATTTTTGTCTCTGTTGGTATTTTTTCTCAGGCTATCTGAAATTTCGGAAGTTAAGGGGAGAAAAAAAAGTCTTGCATTGCACCATATATGCCAAAAGAAATGCAATACAATCTGATTTCACTTCTTTCTCGTACGCCTGAATGTGCTCATTTTTGCTTACAAAAAGAAAGACACAAAAGAATTGTAAGAAAAGGAATCAGATGGTGCCGCCCGATACTGTTTCACAGCTATAACATGAAAACAAACTCAGCTTCTTCTGCCGACACTCAGGTCTCAAAAAAGGGTTATTATTCATTTTAAAGGGAATTCTCTTAAAGGGAAATTACTCTGAATTCGATAAAAAGCACTATTTATTATTTCTGAGCAGAGCAGTTGTCTCCTGTTGCTGACACGAGGAGGGCTGCGAAGGCAGCGTGCTGCACACCTCTCCCTTCAGCAGCTCTCCCAGAGTCACTCTCCAGGTCTCCTAACACTGCTGCATCCCTTGCAGGGGGACCCTAAGAAGGGACCTACTCCCTAGGGACTCATCCCTCAGCTATCCCTTCCTTGGGCCATGCATGACCTTGAGATGTACCAAGGTTGCATGCCTACTGGATGGCATGCTGGATGAGCACATGGGTTTCAAAGGACTAAGTCCCTCAAATGCATTTTGGGGACTGCTATTTTCCTGTTCCTCCCTTGATATTCCCACCTTTGGCTTCCAGAATTTAGTGGCTTCTTACATAGTTCAGGCCAGGGTGAAGGCCAAGACAAATCGTGGTCCTAGTATCATCTAGCCTGAATGCTTTGTGCCTTCCTCATATGCTGGCAAAATTACATCTTAGCACCAAGTGGAAGGAAAAGCATTGGATAATGGTTGTTAATTTTGAGTCCTGACAAGGCAGAACAGCCACTTCAGCACTGACCGTGTGCCACACTGGAAAAAAACTACAGCAGTACCCTGTAACCCAACTAACACCAGCCGTGCAGTCTGGTTCAGCTGCTGTGGCCCATCTTTACAGGCTCTCCTGTTGTTTATGTTGCAGTGACATCTCATCCTCATGGCTTTCATCCTCAAATCTCAAGCACAAACTGAAACAAGGGAAATCTTGCTGCAGAGCATGGGACACCAAGGTACGGTGCAACCCACCACCACGCCCCTGGTGCTGAGTACCAAACTGTAGCACCATCCCATCTGCCTTTGAGAGAAATCTGCTTCTCAGTTTGCAGTTTTCAATAGCAAAGCATCAGGTTTCAGAGAATCCAGAATCTGTCTTGCCTTAGAAACCTTTCAGTGCCTCAGCTAAACATGAGCCTATGCCTCATGTCCCTGTATCAAGCAATAGCACAATGTTCAAAAGAATCCAGAAGACCTGAAATCTAGCCTTTGCTCATCACCACCAGTTTGTTTTATAAACCTGGGCAAGTTATGGAGCTCATCTGAGAAACAGGAACCTCTTGAATAGTTATTTCTAGACACTTCCAAAGCTTTCCAATAAAAACCTGTCCATGAAAACATCCCAGTGAAGGAGTCTTTATGCACTTTGTTGTTATCTGAATAATCCACAAGACCAGCTCCCTCTTCCTGCATGATTTCTGCTATATTTAAAAAGCATAAAATAGTAAGAAATATGCCCTAAAGAAGCATGCTACGGCTCCTAACTTAATGTAAACATCTGCTAAGGACTGAGAACTGGAAAATGAGCTTTGCAATATTAGCCCTGGTGTCTCAAAGGTAGAAAGGGATTGCTTCTAGACTATAGGCAGCAAAATTGGCATATCCTCTGCCCCTGCTCATAGGGCAGAACCCCAGCACTGCCTTAGCCAGGAGTGCCAGCACTACCCTGAGTATACTCTTAACATGAGACACAAAATAGGCCTCACTTCCCCCTTTCCTATGAGCCCTGTATAACAGGAAAGTAGCTCAGAGCCAGCAACCTCTACTTCAAGCACACCCTTCCAAAAAGCAAGGATCTGATCCACAAAAGCTTCCTTTAGTATCAGCCACAGGAGGACCACCACCCTTCCTTACCCCCCAAGGCACAGCAGCAAGACACATTTCTCTCCTACCAACCCTACCCACCATACTAACAACCCCCCAGCCTGCCCTTTCCCTTTTATCACCTGCAGCAGGGCCTGATAGCTTGATAAGCACAGGTGAAGGCATCCCCTAGCTCTTCACCCATCCTTCTCTTACCCTGTGTGCCCACAAAGCCAGAAGGAAAGCAGGGTAAAGACACGAGTGGAACTCCTCAAACTCAGTAGGTACAAAATACCTTCAGGAGAGGTAAATAGCAGTAGTGAAATAGGAACTCCTGATAATGCAGACCAGAGCAAAATTCTGCTCTGAAGTTCAGGAGGGCAAGAGTTACACCAGAAATTTGAAGAATATTTCGTTGCTCAGATGGTGCCTTGAACACAAACTGTCAAAGTCATTACTCTGACTTTATTATCAGGGTTATGTTTTCTTTATTCCTTTTAATATTCCATATGCTGGTCATATAATACATTTCTTTGTATTCTTGTTCTCTTTTATTCTCTTTGTTTGTTCCATTCATGACTTATCACCTTCTGGTGGCAATTTAATTATTGGATCTATATTATTAGTATCTTTTTTTTTAAGAATATAATAAAAAATTCTGTACAAAAAACTGCAAGTAATTCAATTTCCATCAGTGAGGAAGGAAGTTGGTCGCATTCAATGAAAGGGAGGAGAGTACCTGGCTATAACATTTTTAATAAAAATATAATAGCACTTCAACTTTTTAGCATCTTCCATTTGGAGAATCTCGTGGCTTCATAATCATTAATATTGCTTAACTTTTCCACTGCGCTTTTCATCTATAGCTTTCACAGCACTTTCTGAAGTTGAATTGGTACCAGCCTCTCTATTTTGCGCCCAGGGTAAAAATGTGAAAGCCCATACAAACTGGCCAGCCACAGTCACTCTTGCGATGAGACTCCCTGCAGTGAGGTCAACCTGGAGAGAAGGGGGTCACCTGCTGACCCAGAGGGAGCATGCCCTGCACCATACCCTACATCTCAGCACACACTGATGGGAGAGGTTCTGTATCCAAGGCAAGATCTAGTTTTGCAGGCAGATCCCCGTGTCTGTGTAGTGGCTCCCTGACTTATCCTCTACTACAAGGAGTCTCTAGATCAGGTCTATGGATCTGTATCCTAAGCAAGAAGCAATATATTTTGTTATGCATTGCTTTCAATTTCTTTACTCCCCAATAAGATGGAAAAAAATTACATTGCTCTCTAAGAATTAATGTCACCAAATAATGTATATGATACTTCAAATTGGCTTTTTTTTTTTGTCAGCTCTAATTTCTTCCTCAAATAGGTAGGTTCTTTCTTTTCCTATCTATAATGCCAGTTCTGCTCCTGAGACTCCAAACTCAGCACTCCGAATGACAGAAGATGTTATTTTCTGATCACTAGAGTGTTCAGAGAAAGAGCTTTCCAGATTTTCTTCTACTTTAAATACCAGTCAGTCTTCCTGTCTGTAGATCAAAGCTTTCATGACTTTTTTGTTTGTTTGTTTGTGCAGTTGTTTCCTAGGGTCAGAAATGATTTCAAACACAATGGAGACAAAGAAATCACCTTTTCTTTTTCTTTAGCTTTTTAAATGAATCCAGTAAAACATTTTCAACTCTAAAATTATCACCCAAACTCAAAACACCCACCAAAAAAAGGGGGGAGGAGGGGAAGGGGAGGGAGAAAGAAAGAAAAAAAAAAAAAAAGAAACACAGTCATGAAACTAGCATGTGTGTAGCAGATTTTTATTTTTTTATTTTATTATTACCAGGGAGTTATTGTATCTGCAAGCCAAAACAACAGCACTCCCTGATGCCAACTCCAGCTGTTCCTCCCTTGTAAAATTTATGAGCTGTTTTCAAGAGCCCGAATAGATCTTGTGATGGAACTTCAGCATAGCCACAAAGATATTTTTAATCGCTGCAATGTTGTCAGGTTTACCTGTGACATAAAGCGTGCTGTTAGTTGGCTGATTAGAAAGTGTACTCCTGGAGATACCGGCCTGCTGGGTCACTGAGCTAAAGGGAAGGGTCCAGCCAGACTTCGGACTTACTCCAAATCCTTGCTGGGAACACCAACAAACATGCTGATAAAGGCAGGCTGAAATAGTTTTAAACAAATGAGAGCACTAGTGGGGGAATTTGGTGTCTTTCCACGGGGTGGTTCACAGAGCTCCAGGTAGTATCTCACACTGTAGGCAACTGCAGTTCAATACTCACTGATATCCTCAAACTGTGCAGGTTTCTGGCTGAACTTGTGGTAGATACAGGAGCCTGGCATCAGTCCAAAACATCTGGCCTTTCTGTCTTTAGGTTCTGATGTAAAAATTACATCCTGAGCATGGTTTGTCATTAGAAGTGATCTAGCAAGTGTCATGAAAGTAAGAATTCTATCTCATGTAAACAACATTCAAATTTCATAATTATAATTTACCTTTCTGTCTCTGCTTCTCCCAAGGAAAGACCCGGTTGTTACAAAATCCTAGAAAAGAGCACAGCTTTTCTATTAAGAGACCATTCAGCAACATCACTCCTGGATTGGTTGTCCAAAGCAACCGAAGCCAAGGCTAGTTATCACCATGTTCAGCAAGCTGGAGGCTTTTAGCTCGAGTACTCCACCTTCCATACATGTTCCCAACCACCAAAAATGGATAAAGAAGCATTAACAGATGACAGAGATCATGCAGCCATTAACCAACAAGGCCTGTGCCTTTTCTGAGACTGTAGCTTTATAATATTTTCATGCCACAGAGATGACAAACCTCTAAGGACCTCAAGATCTGTGAGGCAAGAGCCTTAAAATATCTGCCAAGGACATACAGTAAGGGAAATAAAAAGTTAAAGAGGGAATCGGAAAAGTAGTGGAGTTATTAATTGCTACCATTTAAGCAAAGCTGTCTGTAGTATTAGGACCCTTAGTGGCTTGGCATTTGTAGTCTTAGTAAATTAGAGCCATAAAAGAAATAGGCCTCTCTGGACACAGGTAAAATCAGGTATAATACTAAGGGTTACTAGTTAGTTCTTGGTCCCTCAGCTTATTAAACATTTAAAAAAAAAAAAAAAAAAGTAAGGCCTATAGTGCCATCCCCAATTTGGCCCATGCAGAGGAGATCGGGACACATCTCCACAGGAGGCACAAACTGGCCTAGCTGGCCTGCAGAGAAGGCAATGTCATTAGCAACCAAGTCAAAGGACTGATGTGGAAAGCAGGAAAATCATGGCTTCATCCTCTCTTCCCCTTTGAGATGATTTGCATGAATAGCAGTGCAAGGAGCAATCTGCCCCTCTCTCTTGCCTGTCGAACCATAGAGTGTCTAATCCAAATCTTTGTTAATATTTCATTTGAGTTCAGTAGACTTTGGAGCCAGCCCCAGGCTCAGACTTAGCATGTCTTTTTGGAAGCTAAGTATCTGATTATTATTAAGATGTGAGAGGCTCCTGTGAAGCAGAAGCCTTAGCATTCCTGTAGAAATGAGACTTGAAGCACTGAATGTGAGAAAAACTAGATCTGCTGAGCTGAATCTTCCTCCTCACTCATGAATCTCAGCACTGCTCCAGGAACACAGTAAAGATATGGAAGTGATGTATTCGGGTGACCAGAGATATTTTAGCACGATATCATGTAGCCTGTAGTTCCCATTGTGAGCAGCTTTCGCGAACTTGCTTCTCTCAGGGACCTCGGTTAAGGACAAGCTTTGATGCTGTGTATATCCTCAAGGGGACTTTGCACTTGCTCTGAGCTACGGTGGTGGTGGTGCAGTGTGTCCCCTGTTCTGCCTTTTTATTTATGCAACACAAGGCATAAGAGATTCAATGGCATCAGATACTCAGTGGTCAAAGCTGTTTTTGTATCTCTTTCTTATACTTGTGTATATCTTGGCTTGGCCGGAGAGTTACCTAAAGGAGTAGGAAGCAAACAAGACTTCTAAGCCACCTCCTTTTCAGTTCTTCATCCTCCTTATCATGGGACATTGGTGTGAAGGGACTGGCGAACCAAACATCATGTCAGACATTATAATGCCTCCCACCAAGTGGAGGTACGTGGAGAACCTCGTACCCTTCCTAAGTACTCCCAGCTCTCCTTGGTGTTTGGTGTTTGTGATTGTTCCTCATTGGCACTCAGTTTGTCACCTCAGCATCTTCCCATTGTTGTTAGCAGGACATAAGTCCAAAAGCTCCAGGAAAATTGGTGGCATATCTCTTTAAAATGTAGAAATACTGAGAATGAATAAGAACAGAAGATTACACAGTTCCTTGTGTGTTTCCAGGATTATATTTTTTAATAGAGAACATTTTTATGACTTCATATAATTGATGAAAGGAGATTATAATTTGACCATCACACTAGTGGGGTCTATCCAGTGTGGGGTCTATCCATAGCTGTTTGGTCTGTCCCTACAGTTTTGAGTTTGCTCAAAGGTGTTGTGAGCTGTTTTGGAGTCTGTAATGAGTGATGTCATGTGGTTTGAATGTAACATGGTTCTTTGTTCCTTCCTGAACTAGGCAATTACTGTGCAGCAGTCACCAGAAACAATGACACTCGTCCTAATGCAAACTGGTAGAATAATTCATCAGCATCCTCCAAAAAGACTGGAAGAGATGCATGAAGAGCTTGCCTCAGCTTAATGAAGTCACACAAATGGGATGCCCAAATGTAACCTTCATGCCATGATCATTTTATCCCCAGGAGGACCACAAATCCTGCATGTGTTCAGGGAAAGAGGCAGAGCTCTGCCATTAGCAGTTTCTGAGTTACACAGGTAGATGGCAAAGCAAGGAGCAGAGAGCCATTGCTGTCTTCCCTATGAAAGAAGGATTAACAAAGAGTCTGTCAGTAGGAGCCTGCTAGTGAGAGATCACCATAATGGCAGAGCAAGTGAATAGCATGTGTTTAAAGAGCCCATAATCCTATATTTACACAACAGTCCTTAATGGCTCATTCAGAGCCATTGCAAAGAACCAAGTAAATAGTGTGGTTAGAAAGTCTGTTACTTTATATTTACTCACTAGACCGTCTGCTGTGGGAGCTGTGAATGTCATGGAGAGCTAAAAGGAGCATTCTTTTGATTTTATTTTTTTATTTTTTATTTTTTTGGCTATGAAAAGCCAGCTAATAATGATACTGAAAACCACTTTCAATAGGAACTATACCTTCACTTTGCACCAGTGAAGGAGAACAACCATTAGCACACTTTGTCAAGGAAAGGGATGCATTTATCATCACCTGGAGTCTTTTCATAGAGACTGGATGTGCTCTAAAAGATACGCTCTTATTCAACAAGAGGTTATTGAACTCAATAGCACTCACCTGTGTGGCGGGAAAAAATTCATTCCCTTCACTGCAAGAACTACTGAGAGGATATAAAACGGTCTGATTTACACATATATTATTCAAATGGTCTTTTCTGGCCTTAAAATATACTACATTTGAGACTGGACACTAAATTTATTCTCTCAAATGTTTATTCATGTAAACACTAAAATCTTTATTAAATCCAAAACTATACACAAAAATCAGAGTGAGGCAGACAGCTGATTAGCATATGAAAATGAAGGTGAAATTAAATATTTGGAGATTTGCATAGCAAACAATTATAAATCCTAACTTAGTGGTCAGTTATGAAATGGACTGTATAGATCTGTCAAAGTCCATTCAAACAAGAAAAAGTCACAGAAGAAGCCAAAACCTTCGGCTGATACTTAATATTCTAGATCCCTGAAACTCTGTTCACGATCTTGTCTGAACTATAACTAACAGATCCTCAAAATTCCTGTGAGGTATCAGCAAGCACTGGAATAGAGAAAATGATTAATAAGAAATCATTTATGCAACATTTTTTTTCTTTTGTCTTGTGATTGTCTACACAGATCATTAAATCTATTTATTACACACAATGACTCACACAATTTTTGTCAATAATACTTTGTTTGCAAATTGTTTAAAAATTGCAACTAGAAGGAAGAAAAAAAGACTCCTGCAGTCTTACTGCTGTCTCCTGGTCAATTACAAAAGCTAAGTGGTCAATATGGGACAACCTATGGACTAGGAATCGAATGTTTAATAACTGAACAAATCATTGAAAATATATTTTCAGTGAACAATTTAGGACAACCTAGCTGAGGACAAAGGTACGCTTTCCTTACTTTAGAGGAAATTACAATATGTAGTTCAGGCTGTGTATACCTGTGTAAGATCACACACCTCTCAGTGTGTCCAGACAGTATGACATGCAGAGCGGCTTCATCTATATGGGAAAATGGGATCAAGCAGTAGGCATATGTCTTCCTGAGCCTTTCCATGGCTAGGGACATAAAACTCAAAGATGCTACTGCTATATCGATGCTACCTTGTTCAAACGGATCTGATGAAGCTTCACACTGATATAATCTGCTGTTTCCTTCTCCCAAGCATTCATGCTACTAGTCTGATACTAAAAAATAAAAAATAAAATGCCGTGAGAACAGGAAACAGATCAAGAATGTGTCAAACTGAAAATTCTTATCAAAATGGGATTATTATTTTTTTGTGTGTGAGAAAATACAGTTTATGTAATATTGGAAAAATCAGTTTATGTAATATTGTTGTATATATTTAGGGGTAATAGCCCTTACCCTTAATTTTTACCTTGCCACTCTTAAAAGGCTTGGCTTATGGCAGCTGAGGGAATGAGGCTGGAGCAGCTACTCTGAAGCATTTCTTTCCAATATGACCTTTTTCTCCTGCTACTTTGTGTTTTTTCCCCCTGAGCTGACATGAAAGGACTCATCTGAAAGGGCAGCCCAAATGTCTTTATCAGCATCGACAGGGCCTGGGGGCATGCAGGCTCCCTGGGTGCAAGGGTTGTTCAGGAGGTTTGTACGTGCTGGAAGTCCTCTGCTTTTGTGCGAATGGGCACCCACGTGCATGTGGTGAGGACTTGCAGTTCTGGAGTGAAATGTAGTCACAGTTCTGTGGTGAAATGGGAAGATAGGCCAAGTCCTCTCCTCACTGCCCTGAGTACATGGCTGTCCCCAGATTTCACAAATGGACTGTTTTAAAAGGCTTAGCAAAACCATACTTCTTGCCCAGATCCCACTGCCCTCAGCAAGGATTTTTATATAATGAAGCAGTTATTGTTTCCTTGGACAGCAAAAACAAAGGCTCATTGCATAATGAGGGACCACAGGAGGAGTTTGCTGCTTTGCACGGGGAGGCCAGTGCTCACTTTTCACGCTGTACCACAGCCTGGGCTGAGGACAGTTCGAGCTCCTCAGAGCTGGTCGAAGTGCTGCAGTATTGTTAGGTGGCCTGGGATGCAGAGGGTGTGATCAGTCAGTCACAATTATCAGAAGATAAGGCTGAAAATTTCTTGTATTTCTGGCATTTTGCCCCTCTGGCCTACAGAGGAGTGCTGGGGCCAGGCCCAAGACTACAACTCCCAGCATGCTTCCAAGCCTGGCTGCTGCCAGTGCCATGCTCCGAGACACCACCCGCGGCCTTTCTGAGGGCCTTCCGAGATCCCTCCCCATCCACTCAGTGCCCTTGGCTCCCAAGAGAAAGCAAAGCAAGGGGACACGGGCCCACCTGCGGCCTTTGCAAGGCTGAGCTGCTCTTAGCTTTGCCTTGATTGAACACCTTTGCTGTACATTGTACTGGATCCTCTCGCACCTGGTCCCTGTTCCTTAAGATAAGGAACCTTAAGGAACCTTAAGGAACCTTGGGGCCTGGTAACTTCCACGCTTCATGTGGGATCCCAGGTTTCTCAGTACTGTCAAGATAGTGGCTCCATGATGTCTGGGGTTCTTTACTCAGGCGCTTTAGCTAATTAAATGTTTTAAGATGCCACGATGAAAGTTATATAGACACAAGCAGTTTTTATGAACTGGTAGCATTAATTTAAACTCCATTCCAGCAGAGCATGCTGCAGTGTTTCGGGCTATTAGCCAATCACTAATACAGACTACAGCATAGTTAATACAAGTCCATTCAAATCCTACACATATTTTGATGTGCTGAATAGCTTTAATTCTCCTAAAGCTGATCAAATAATAACAACAGTAACAATAACAATAAAGACAATTCCAGTGTGATTGGCTAATCTGATGGTTTTGCTCCCAGTTTATTTTTAATTTCTGGCAGCAGTGATACTGGAAATTAAAAAGCTCTCTTGACACTCGAGTGACTTGAATCTCAGACCAGATGAAATGAGGTGACTGAAGCAGCTCTGGGCCTTTTATTCTCTCCCATCATTATCACAGTTAATAAGAAGAAACAGGGAGGCTGCCCAGCAGTGAAGGCTAAGGACACCCCCCCTTTCCTTTTTGTGCCATCCAAGATAAAGTACTAATTATCAGGACAGCTCAAGCTCATTTGTAGGAGGAAGGGAATTGAATGCTGCTTCAGTGAAAAGACTTAGCTCCTGTGTGCCCTTGGGCAGGGATTGAGGTACTTCGGTGATTTAAGCATCCAAATTAAAACACCTTGAAGTGACAGGCAGACATCCCAGTGGGCTTGCTCCTAGAACCTCTCCTCTAGCTCTTGTTCAAAGGTCCAGCAGAAAAACCCTGTTTCACCCACATCACCATGTATGGACAGATCTTTCAGATGAGACCCAACACCTCAGGGCCTTCTCTATTTTGAAAAACAACATGGAAACCTATGAATTGTAGGTTTACCCTAGGACATAACAAGGTTTGGACAGTGGTACCTGGAGATTTACACAGCATTTGCCAGCAAATGCCATGGAGGAAAACAATTGGATTGAAAAACTGGGCATGGATAAGGGTTTGGCCTGTTTCTGACTGGAAAGGACAATTATTTGTCCTTTATTCACACAAGGCCTGATTGCACTGTCATCATTGTTACTGACACAGAAAGTACACAGCAGTGCAGTCTGGCCTCGTTAGGCACAGTTCCCTAATACAAGGCAGAACATTTAAAAATCTTGTTGATTGCAATGATATGAGGAGATGGAGAGGTTAAGGTAAAGGTAGAAGGACAGTCCAGGTAGAAGAGACTTTAGGGTCCATTTTACCTGTCCCTCTACCCAGTGAAGGAGCAACTTATCCTAAATCACTCTTTGCAGATGGTTGTCCCACTTCTGTTAAAAGACCTCCAATATGGAGACTCAGCAGACTTTCTGTTCTATACCCAAACTGTGACATGGAGAGGAGAGCCAGGAAGAGGAATGTAATTTTACAACTTGTGTGACATCAGTGTCAGGTCACCCCCAGATCTCTGATATGCCCACTCTGGAGCTGTTGAGAGAGGCCACAGTGCGGGATGGGTGATTGTGAGAGGCGCCCAAAACCCCTCTCCAGGGCAAGGAGGATGCCAGTACCCTCCTCACTCCATGGGCCCAGGTCCTGCCATATCCAGACTACATCCACTAAGTGAATTGAAGCACAGTTTGGGCCACAGGTCTGTCAAATCCAGCAACTAATTCACTTGAAAGAAAAAACAGCTTTTTCATCCAGGTGCTAAAATGCTCTATCAACAGGAATCTGTGTCTGCCATGTTCCAGATAAATGCAGGGAGAGGAGCCTGCCAGCGAGGCAGAGCGCTGCGCTCGTATGCCGCCCCGTCATCTGTTTTGTTAATGGCTCCATCGCTCGCCTGCCTCGAGAAGGTGGTGCTTACCATGCATCATGGGGACGGCTGAGCGTGACTTACGGGCTTGGGCACCAAGGAGAAACATTCTTCCTCCCCACCACCATGCTGGAGCCCCAGGAGAGATGAAATGCAGCCCTGTTTCTGTCCATGAGTGGGAAAAGCAGTGTGTGAATTTGCTGAAGGATGGCTGATTGCTCATAATAGCTGCCACTGGTGAGGCAAGAATAGGACAAGTGGAGAGCGACACTTGTGCAGAGCACCCAACCCACCGGGATGCTTAGGACTCCTCAGGCCAGTGGCACATCTTTGTTTTTATAGACTTCCACACATTTAATACTTCCTTTCCATTAGATATCAATTAGGAAGCTTCACCCCCACAATCCCACAAGTGTTTTGGAGTGGGAGACCCTCATCATCTTTCATGCTAATCAAGGCTTTTCCTTGCCCATGCCTCAGACACAGAGGCCAAGCTGGTAAATGAATTTCAGGCTAATGGAGGTGGGTGTTAAATATTTGCTGTACTTGAGCAGGAGGGCCTTTGTCACTAATTACCGGGAGATGTTAAAGGAGATGGGATGTATTTAAACCTCATTGTTTGCCATTAAAACACAGATTCTTTTGCTTCTTTTCTGGGCTAAGCAGCTAATACACTTTGAGCAATAGCAGAAGGGCTCTGTGGATTAATCACCGCCCTTGAAAATAAAAAGTGATTAATTCTAATGCATGCAAATGGTAGTCAAGAGATAGAAGCAAGCAGCCACTGGCTCACGGGCCAGATCAGGGATTTTGTGCCTGGTTCCTGCATACGAGCAAGCCCCTCAGCCTCAGCTCTGACTTGAAGGAGAGCAGCGGCCGGGAGAAATCTCAGCCGTCCCTTGCTGGTGGCCCTTGTGACACACCCAAGCTCTCCCTGCAGTGCCTGCCGTCCACCCTTGAGGTGCTAGCTCCAGCCCTGGGGAGAACACCATGTCCTGATAACTGCAGCAACATCTCTGCCTGTTTTTCACCACCTCTATCCTTCCAAAATGTATGAATTATACAGCCCTTGGGGGGCAAGTAGGTGGGTGAATAGACAATACTAACTGTACTATTAACTACAGCTCAATAACTGTAAAGATCCCTTGGCTAAAAGTGCAACGCAGAAAGGCTTAAAGCACTGCAGCTGATCTCTTCCCAGCTTTACCACCTGCGGTACTGTTCAATCTGGCACCCAGAGTATGGCAGGACTGGTGTCCGTTGAACCCCATCAGCAAATGCCTCCCAGCTGCCAACTCACTGAGCCCCTGCCCTACAAGTCACAGCGACTCAGGGAATGCAGGCAGGTTGTCCCTGGTCTCTCTTCCACATGCATCTCTTTAGGCTCCCTAAGGAGGCTGCCAAAGGAAATGCTGTGAGGTGACACCCTTATTGGCCCCAGGTGAATCAGATTAGTTATTCCAATGAGAATTTTCCCCTAGCAAGTTATTTTCCTGCTCAGCGCAGTTTGTAAATATGAACTGCCTCTTCCAAAATCTTCCTGTAAGTGATTGGAAAATCTTGTAGTCCCGAAAAGGAAACTGAGGCATAGTGAAAGGTAATGACTTGTCCAGGGCACAGGGAAACATGCATAAGTGAAACAAGAACCACTTTATCTTTGTGCTTATGGGTTTTTAAATTATAATTACAGTAGGTGATAGGACAGAATTTTTCCAATACAGTGTGTTAAAAAGCAATTCTAAAACATTCTCTCTCTGCAATTCTCAAATGTTTTCTAGTAGAGGCAGGAAGCCCTGAATAGCACATTTAACTGTCTTCACAACAAACCTGTTTTTCTCAGTTGCATCTTGCAGATCCATTAGAAATAGTCCATGAACTCCCATAGATCCCTGCTGCAGTGATTAGGGAACTCTGTAGATAAAAAGTCTTAATCACAGTGGAAAAGAAAATATTAGGAAATATGTGTTTAATCCAAATCAGAACAGGGAAAAAAAAAAAAGAGAGAGAAAAAAAAAAAAAAGAATTTCTAGCTGTCCACCAAGCAGAAAGGACATAGTAGTAGTAGTACTAAGTAGCAACTAGTCATGGGATTTTAATGAAGGGATACAAAAAAGAATGGCAGAACATTTCCAACAACACATCTGTGGTAACAGGGGCAATTGGCATACAATATTAGTCTACTTAATCTTTATGCATTCCTATAGGAATGTTAAACTCAAATTATGCAGATAGGAAAGTAAAAAGATAAAATAAAAACCTCCATGTATGTTACGAGCACTGAAAATTTCAAATCTAAAAATTTCCCAAATAGAAAAGTTGCCAAAGTTTTCTTTCACCACAGTTTAGATTTTTCCATGGAAAAATATGTTGACATTTCATCAATCCCAAGAAATATTGGTTTTGTCTGAATAGCACTTTCCAATAAAAAAGCAATATTGGTGTTTCTAAGTAGCTTCAATCCCAAATCAGCATTAGTAGCCCATAATTAGAGTTTATAATGGCTGAAATAAGTATATGGACTTTCTAGAGGTTTAAATAAGGGATTGATCTCTCTCTCCTGTGGCTTGCTTGTACATCTCTGGTTTTACCTGCATCAAAAGTGTTGGAAAAGACGTCACGGAACCCGAGGTGACCTCTTTTGCCTACCAGAATCACAGCTGGGTCAAGAGAAAGCACCAGGTCAGGGATTTATGAGGGTCACATCAGCAATGCCAACGTCCCTTCAGGATTTAATACTCAACCAGACTCAGACTACAGAAGACAGACTGTGTGAAGAGCAAAACAGCCCTTCCAACAGGATAAGCATGAACAAACCATCTTACAGACAACTTTACCCCAGTATTTGTACGGCATGAAAAAATGTGCCCAAGGGGGAGCACCTGAGAGGGTATGGGATGGAGTGAAGAGGCAGCCCAGCACTCACTCACAACAGTGGATGGGTAAAATACTGAGCTGTGATCCCCTGTGGATTGCAAAGATGTAACTGATACATGGTCTGAGTTGCTGAAGATGCCTGTGTTTTGCAAAACCAAGGGAAGGATCAGGAGAAACACATCTCCCAGTTTATGTTCTCTTTTTCAAGGACTTTGATCTTGCCTCATGCTCCTAAGATAAACACAGGAAACTTTATGTCAGTCTGATGCCTGCTGTTTTCCCCGGTTTAGGAGGCATCACTGTGTGTTTCACCCTTGGGAGCCCTCCATGTGCAGGAGGGCTGGGAGAGCTGATGTCCCAAGGCAGCGCTGAAATACCGAGCTCCTCCTGGATGAGCCACGGAGCAGCTTACTCCAGATGAGCCAGGAGGAGCTGAGCGGAAGCGTATCTCAGCTGGAAGTCTCTCTCAGCATCTATTACAACAGCAGGGTTATCTTTGCTGCCGAAAGATGTTACTGTGAGCTATGACAAACTCATTGAGTTTTACAACAACACTGGAAAACTAACTGCAATGAATTTAGAAAGGATGCTCAGGGAATGTTAAGCTAGTCCCTTCCTGCCTTTAGTTTTACACCACTCATTAGACCTTGCTTTCAAGCATGAAACACAAGTTTGGATTGTGTGCACATGCACGCACAAACACACACATTTTTTATTCCCCTAGGGTTGCTTACAAGGGTATGACCATTGGGAGGTACTTTATTTTAGTGGAGAATACGGAATACTGAACTGATTGGAAATGCAAGAGGGGATGAGGCTCCACTGGCATTTTTCTGAATTCATCACAGAATATCAACGGGCACATGAAATCCTTGGCATTTTGTAGCAAATCAGCTTGGTAATGAGAAAACACATGCATGGCCAAAGCAGTGATTGCAGCTCAAATTTCCTGGCTTTGAAGCTGCCACTCAAGTTACAAGAGAAAGCATTATAGTTAGCTGAAATGCTACACCTACCTCAGCAGCGCTTTCCCAAAGTCTCAAGCCAGAGGTGATCCTTGCACTGACAAAATATCCCTTAGGTGGTCCATCCCAGAGCACCCCAGGACTAGTTTAGGGCAGTTAATGGAGTGAGTTACTCCAACAAAATTTAGAAGAGGCCTTACCAGGACATTGCTAGGTGCAAAGTCATGCCAAACACTAAGGGAGGTATTCAGGTGTCTACACACAGGCATCGTAGACAAGATATGAGGTCAGAGATGCCTGTCTGCAGTGGGCGGACATGATACAGGAATACAGGGAACCTGTGGCCCTTCTGTAGCAGTCAGAGGCAAGGTGGAATGCCTGAAGGTCTTTGAAATGTCACTATTTCACATCCTTCATCGCTTCCCAGCTAACTTGAACGTGCCACAGATGGCTATATGCCTGCAGCATGCGCTGTTTTAGGTTGCTGGAAAAAGCTATCAAGGATGTTATTTCTCCTTGACCCCTCAGCAAGAGGAGGTCCAAGAGGAGAAGCTAGGCCAAATTCAAGTGTACAGATGGTACCATACAGAGAAAAAAAAAAAAAAAAAAGAAACTCCACTACCATAAGGTGAGCAGCAAGAGCTGCAGGACCAGAAGAGCATCCCTATTGCGAGAGTCTTGTAATGGCTGCAACTGCCACAGAAATTTCACAATGCCTTTTTCAGAGGGAAATTGGGGACCTTATTGTTATTTACTACGATCACAGCTATATCTTCAGAGATTTCCTTAATTAGCATCATTAGACACACAGCTTAATTTTAAAATCCTGGGTTTGTCAGCATGGCAAATTAAAACTTTGAATTTTGTTTATATATGTATTGGGTTGGAGAGTTAGTGAAGGAAAACAGAGGTCTCCTGACAGTTTCAGAGGGTGTGGGAATCTGGCTTAAATCTTTGATGACTGGAGCAGCATAAGCAGAGTGGAAGAGCAAGAAGGGTCAGCTCTGTGCCAGAGAGGGAAACTGAAGGTCACTGCTTTTAAAAGAAGACCTGTCCTTTCCCACACCAGAAGAGCTGACTATATGGCCTGCTGCCTCTCCCCCAACAAGAGATTTCTCAAAACCCTCCAGGAACAATGGGAAAAAAAGCCCTGCTCCAGCTAATGAACACTGAATTCTAGCAGAAAGAAACCCTACAGAAGTATCTATGACATCCACATTAATACCAAATGAGTTAGTTGTGATTGATGCTATTCCAGTGAACACCAAAGGAATTAATAATGATTAGGGCCATTATTTTAAAGCATTACCCCCCAAAAAAAACCCAAAGGGAAAACAATTAGATGTCTTCAGCGGTTATCTTTCACAGTATACTTACTGCAGTGATCAGACATGATATTATGCCTATTAATCAACAAAATGATGGAAAAGGACATAACTCGTGTATATCCGTGAGACAATACTTAGAAGCACATACCTTGTTTGCTGATATGCTTATGAGTCTGCTGCTGATACAGAGAAATGCATTGGGTTTTTGGTTTGTTTTTCTTGCAACAGAAGGTGTCTCATGAGTTTGGAAACAGAATGGAAAGTTGTTCATTAAAAAGAAAATAAAACCACTTCCACGAAGAGACACATTTTATATTCATAGATCATATAACTGTGCTTAGCCCCATTGGGTCTAAGGGAGAACAACCAACAGGATATCTTTGTACTTAATGTTTTTTGCTTGCTTGTTTGTGTGTTTCTTAGCTCATGTGGTCCAAACATAGCATAGTCAGTTCTTCATCAGTAATGAAAGGCTGCAAAGAACCTTATCAATGTGTTGCAGGTGGGGAAACTGAGGCTCTGAGGTGCCATGGGGTTTTCCTGAGGTCACACAGTAATCAGCACAGAGCCAGAGGGAAATCCTGATTTTTGGCACTCTGCATTAACAGCTGAGTTAATAATCTCTTGTGTTCATCTCTGGTGTGTTGACTCACTTCTATTATCAGCCATGACCCCAAATCACTGCTCATCTGCGTCATGGCCTTGCAATGCAAAATGAGCTTTTAGGAATTCAGCTCAGCCTAATGGGTGGGTTCAACCACGGATGTCATCTGGGAGAGGGCTGAGGGGTACAATTCTCCCCCAGGCTACCTGCCCCATGCAGAAGACATGACGTTTCCATGTGTGATGCTTGCACAGACAGCAGGTCTGTTCCACTGCTGTGAATGGAAAAGGAAGTCAACCACCTGCTCAGGTCTGTCTGGAGTTAACAGTTCGTATGGTTTATATACACGCAGAGATGGTCAGATGGCCAGGACTGGTTGGGAGGAAAAATGGGTGACAAAGAGGGATTGCATAGGCCAGGCAGGGGCAGATGAAATTTCACTGTATCAAAAGCCCAATATGCCAGAAGATAAATAGCCACAGCAGCATCTCTCTTCTGTTCCAGGCAGTGGCTATGTCCACCATGCCCAGGCTGTGGCTGAAGGTAGGAAGGGAAGTGAGCCTGAGCACAAGTCAGTGACAAAACAGCATCAACTCTCAGGTCTGCCTTCTTTTCCAAGTTAGATTGCAGCAGTAATTACACTCTCCCAGACCGCATGTGCTTGGCTCCCATTTTTCTTTTGAAAAAAGTGGTCTAAATTTCCCAGCCAATTCTCCGTACCCCTCAGTCACAACTTTGATGATTACCATTCCCAGGCAGGGCTGAGAACCACAATAGGAGCCTGTGATCAAATTCCTCATTGATTCCCATGATACGGGATCAGACGCACAATGATGAAGCAATCCTAATTTTGCAGCCAGAGCCAAATGCCAATTAGATCCTCAGCGGGTGTAAACTGAGCTGGCATTGTTCTCTCTGGAAGAGGTAATGCTGATTTGCACCCAGCCGCAGATCTGCCATGCTGGCCTTTCCCGTGCCATAGCCCTGTGCTCCCGCTCCCTCAGCCCATATGGAAAGGGGCAGAAGGGGTTTTCCATGACTGTGGATGACCATGTCTCTGGAGTAAATGGGAAATGATCTGATTTTTCTGCCCCCATCAGTGGGAATAAGCAGAGACCTTATTTTACGGGCCCTTTTAGGCTGCCTGGTTAGCAGTGGAAATACGTCTGTCCACGCCAGCCCTAAAACCCGCCCTGTCCTGGAGATCCTTCAGGGCATGGTGTGGGTCCAGTTCCTGCACCCTTCTCCCTTGGGCTCCTGGCATCAAGTGCAGCTCTTCAGAGTTTCCACAGCATCATGGCACATCTCTGCAGTGCAGGACATCTCTGCCCGGCTGCCAGTCACTCATTGCTTAGCTCTTTCCTTCCACATCTGGACACAGCGTTACATTCACGGGCAAAAATCCCCGTCATTCCACTCCCACAGAAAACAAAGGGGGGAGAAAATCCAAACCTTACAATCTGTCCTCGGAAAAGAAACAGGAGCTGCACCAGGCTTTGCAGAGCCACCCACCCACCTCGAGCACCGTCCCCAGCGCTGGGGTGGTGCCCGGCTGGGAGGCAGCCGCTGCAGGAGAGGTTAGCCTGAGCCTCTGCAGGAGCAACCCACGTTACAAATTGCAGAAGCAAAACAGAATATATTCAGGGAATTAACTGTATGGAAAATTATCCAGGCTATTAAAAGCCACACGAACATGCTGAATATCATGCATTTTAAGCGTACACAGAAAAACATCATTTTGAAGGGGATTATTGTTTAAATAGGCAATAGGGGTTCTAGCAGATAAGCTTCCCGCTCCTGTCTTCTCTTATTGTCTGGAGTACATTATCTCCCCCATAATATTCTCAGCTCTCTCCAGGAGTATTGTCAGAGTGAAATGCTATTTTAAAAGTATATGTTTATGTTTCAATAGACTTTATAATAGCAAACACATCCGCCCAAGACACAGTAAGTGAGAGGGAAAAAAAAGGAGGAGGAAAATTGAGAGACAGAGGTTGCAGCTTCCCCGGTATCAAGTATAACAGGAATAAATGTTACCCAGCAAAAGGTACCCTGTTTTCTTACTCCCTGCCATGCACAGGGGATCCCCACACCAGAGGAGGACCAGCAAATGAGCACTTGATAACTATGGAAGGACACAGCTACGCTCCAGCCCAGGAGAAGCCGCAGCACGTGCTACGTGGATGATGGCAGGTCTGCATGGGACTTGGTCCCTCTGTGGTGTTCACTGTCCCACCAGTTCAACAGCAGGCTTGTTCCATTTTCAAGCCTGAGTATAACAGGCGGTAAAAAGCCCAGCGCGAGGCTTTGTCATCAGGCTCCCAGCAAATTGTTGTTCCTGCTCTGAACCAGGGAGAAGTTGGAGCAACCGTGATTCTGCGTCGTGTGTTTGCAAAGAGGTCTCTGCATCATCTGTCGGGATGCCCCTGGGATTCTCCTTGCTGTGCATGTCAGCGCACACACGGACATGTGCCTGGCTGGGCTGTGGTACTTATCCATGGGAGGGGGCAGAAACTCCCCCTGAGCCTGTAATTCACTTTGGAAACTGTCAGACACCTTTACAATGTATTTCTGAAAGATATACGGTATAGAGCGGGTTTCTAACAAGCTTCCATGTGATTTTCATCTCTCAAGTGAGAGAAACCTGATAAAGATATAGATCCATTCTCACATCTTGGCATAAAATCATATCTTATTGGTTTACATCATTCTGTGTCTTTTTTTTTTTTCTTAATAGTACTAGTGTTTTCTAGTTCCAGTAGAAAATACAAACACTCAAGAGATCTCATTTTTCTGCTAAATGGATTTTCATTCCACATGAGTTATCTCTCTCTAGATATAAACATACACACACAGATAAACCACATACACCCCCTCACGTTAAATGCCAAAGACACCATTAAATGCAATGTTAAAATAAAAAATCCCCAGGCTCGTGCACAAAAATCCCCTCTTTTAAGCATTCACAATTTAAAAGATACTTAAATAGACGTTCTTCAAACTTGAGTCAATTTTAGCCTCTGCAGTGAAAGCCCATAAAACAAGCCGAGTAGTAATTTTCGGGGGGAGCTATTCTGGGAACAGTGCACGTGTAACAGCTCCATTATTATATATGGGATGAATGTGTGCTCTGCTCACGCTCACCTAAGTTAAATAGGTCAGCTGAACGGAAGCAAACTCTCAGTAACCATAAGAAAATATTACAGAAGGGAATTAATCTGAAAAGAGAGAAGCACTTGCTTCCTCTCCGAAAAAAAGAGAGACTACAAAGGACAGTCTGAATACTGAATTTATGGCAAGCTTTTTCTTACAGACTCAGAGCCAAAAATCTGCTGTCAGTTACATTAGTATAAATCTGGAGCAGCTCCACTATCATCATTAGAGTTACAGGCCAATTATGTAATGAAAAGAAGTATTTCAGGCTTGCCAAAAATCTTAAATGTAGGTCCCGCTTCAGGCCGTGCTGAAAGCCTAGATAAGTGGCCTGAATTTCAGCACACCTGTCCCAGCGCTTCCTGTCACATACCTATTATTACGCCTATCGACACCCTATGTGTTGGTACTAGGTAATCAAGAATTATTTGACCTCTAGTTCTGGGAGTAAAAAGGAAGTCAGCCCATTGACTTTCAATGCATTTGATGCTAAAATCTACAGGCAAGATAGTATTTGGAATAGCTTGATAGATGGCTGGATAAAATATCCAGAGAGATCTTAATGCATTCATTTGTCCTTCCTTAAGCATACGGCTTTCAAGGGAGATCATATCACTAACAGTGCTGGTGAGATTCAAGATGACCTGGGATGTTTTAGGTAGCAGGGTCCAGGGGAGTATTTTCTCTAACAGGGAGAGAGCACTTTGTGCTATTGAGCCTCTGCTTTGCAGGCTTCTCACCCTGTCTCGTAGCTTCCCACGAAGAGGTCTGGGGGTAGCAGCCACTGCTCAGTTTATAGTGGGTTGGGCATTTGCACTTTCTGGTTTAGATAAAGAGGCCCATCTTGGACAAGGGATACAGTTCCTTTTAAAAGTCTTATTTAACCCTTATCAGCTTTTCTTCTCTGTCTTCCAAATCCCCAGTACCAAAGCTGGTGAACTTCCATTTAAAAAAAAAAAAAAAAAAAAAATCATTTTGATGGGCTGGTATTTACCCAACGTAAATTCTTCTACCAAAACCAACTGTTTATGCCCAAATCTGAGCCCCTACAGGGCTGTGACCCTGGCACACACGTGTTCATATGTGCAGACAGTGCTGTGCAAATGTGTGCATCCCTGCAGGTTTTGCATACTGTTGCTACTAATCTCCAGCCACAGCTGGAGAGCAGGAATGTGAATCAATTCTTATTTAATGCACTCTTGAAAGGTAGAGCTTGCAGAGTGCCTCGCGTGGTCTCTTCCTCCATCTTCCTGAAGATGCAGAGTATGTAGAAATGTGAAGGGAGAGTTGAAAAAAAAAAAAAAAAAGGCAGGTTATTCCCCAGGGTGTAATTGGCCAGCAGTACCTGGATCATAGCCAAAAGATCAGAGGAAGAGGGGAGAGCACTGGGTAATGAACCGCATGCTTTTAATTTCACTTAAGAACTCAAAGCAGGAAAACCTGAGCTGTATCCATGGGGACTGCAATCAATAGCCAAGCAGATAACAAAGAACCGGTGCTCGGGATAGAAAACTGCCTGGGCCCATTAGTTTATTGCTCGGCCTTTCTTTAGGGTCTCGCTCTCTTTCTTGCCTGTGTTTTTGGCTCCAGCTCGGAATCCTGCGAACACTAGGGAGCAGCAGCTTCCTTTGAAAGCCTCCCGGCTGCACGGTGGGGCTGGTGCTGGCAGCTTCTGCCGTGTGCCAGCCCTTAAAATAAAGAGAGGGAAGGGGGGGGGGGGAAGGGGAGGGGGCTGGTGGGAAAGCGTTCTTGATGATAATTTGATTGCATGCATTAATGATCAAAGTGTTGCAGACTAATTACCAACACTTACCTCTCAGATATTAAGTTATCATTTATTCCCCCCCCTCCCAGCCTTAGCTTTGCAGCTACCCCCTGTTCAGGGTGATCGTCTGCAGCCCGACACCTCGACCTGCACCCCGACACCTTGCTCAGCCTGGCAAGCTCCCACCAGGCTCCCAGGGAATGTCCTCCCCGTGATGTGCTCCCACTGGGGGATGATCTCTGGTTTCGGGGGTCCTGGGCAACCAGATCAGCCTGGGAGAGCGAAGCGGGATGGATTTTGCCGTGATCTTGTGGAAAAAAAAATAATATGAAAATCATCTACTACTCATCTCCAAAGATTGGTCCCTCAGGGTGGGTGTCTTGCTGCAAGGTGCCTGTGTGGGAGCGGTCCCAGCTGGGCATCTGCCAAGCCAGAAATGCAAATAATGACAGTCCCAAACAATGTGCTTTTCGATGCTGCTTCCAGCATCCATTTTAACTAGACAAATGCCAGCCTGCTGCCATCTGGTAGCAAGAGGTACTGAAAGCCTCAGTGAGGAGCAAAGGGAATCTGTGAGGGGATTGCCAGTTGTGAACAGGTTGCAGAGGAGGAGAATTTCTTTTTAACCTGGGCTTTGCATCTTCAAAGGTGAACCCAGAGGACTCTGGTCACGATAGGGGCTGAAGAAACACCTTCTTTAAATGCCCCCCTCTGCCTCTACCCTCCCCTGCAGCAGGGAAAGTGTCCTTGCCTCTTTCAGTGTCTCTTTTCTCTCGGGGGGAGGGCAGGCAGGAGCAAACGCTGGGTTGGATTTTATGTTTTTAATTAGACTATCTTTAATTGACTAACACCTTCCCCTGAGCCATCTTGCTCTGCTCAGAGACAAAATACCACAGAATTGGCCCACTTTCCAAGAGCACTGTGGTATTTCCTCTCTTCCTGTAGATAAATAACCTCCATGCAGACTTGGCTACCTGCTTGCAACTACTAGAAATAACCAAAAAATGAGGACAAGATTCACAGCCAGTGACAATCATCTTAACCTGAGTGCTGTTAGAGGAGATGCATCCCTTCTGCAAGCTGCTAAAGAGCTCTCGGTGCTTGCAAGGGACTGTTCCTGAGGATCTTTGGCCTTTTCCACTCTACTTCTTTCCCAGAGTGAAACTACTGATGTTGCTAAATGAAATCGTCTAGTTCTGAGATGGCACTTGAGACATGAGCAGGTCCACAAGAGTCAGGACAGCCTTATGGTTCCTTCATTTTGGAGCATGGCTGCGGCTGGGGAGGTTCCCACACATGCAGCTCGATGCTTGGCGTCTTGGCGATGTTTGCAGGCAGCAACACTTGGCCGAAGGCATTGAGCACTCGGTGAGGCAGTGTCATCGGGTCACACACTCAGCAGATGAATGTCACTCTGTTTACATAAACGTACTGTGCACAAACTGCCCATTATTGGCATTGCAAAGGTACTGGCTGCAGGAGGCACAGCATCGCCTCTCGAAAGGCTGTAATGAAAGTGGGTCAGACACTTTCCCTTCTCGGGGCAATCCTTTAGCATAAGCAGGGATTTAAGTGTGCACGATTCCCATTATCTGCGATTGTTATACTCCGTCTTACAAAGAAAGGGCTTCATAATTTGACCAGATCTGTCAAATGCACACAGAGAGTTGAAAATAGCCTATTAGATGATACGGGGCTGCCCTTTCAGTGCTGAGGAAGGGCTCAGCCTTCCTGGGATCATTCCAATCCTGACCTAAGAAACTGTGCTGGACCTTATAAGATACATTCTGGGAGGGGAGTTTTCATATGTGCATGCAGCTATTCTGCCTATTTTGTCACAGGGTAGAGCTCAGCTTGCACCTGGGTCTCATGTGCAGCCAAGGGGATGGTTTAAGGCATGACCTGGCTGTTCCTCAGCTTCACAGCGGAGCCAAGGGAGAGCCACGCCAGTGAAAAGCAGACCTTCTACCCAGCCAGCAGTTTCTGTGTGATGCATCTCCCATGCAGAGAACAGAGTAGTGGGTCCAGCGCCTGCATGCAAAAGTTGCTCTTCATGGAGAATGTCTGGACCTTGTCCAGGCCACTGGAAGAGGGCCATCAGACATGCAGAAACATGGAAGAACATCACTCAAAGCAGTAAAGGAGTAGGTTAAAGGAGCAAAATAATTGCCAAGTCAGGGAATTGAGGAAGTCTGATAACGCGAGTCTTTTGAAGGTCCTGAAAAGCTGAGCTGGAAGCCATTTTAAAGATGCACCAAGGATCTCTCTGAGTGCCTGGTATGAGATCACCTCCTCATCTCAGGCATAATAATTTGGTACCAGCGCTACTCTCACTACAGACACTGTAATAAGAGGCAGAACAGGAAGTGCTGTAAGAAATCCAGTCCCCACAGTAGCCTTAAAAGTTACTTCTGTGATTCTTGAAACAGAGTGTTTCAAGATCCTTTGCTGAGCTGACCTAGTTTCATGTTTCTCTTCCTCTTTGGAGGACATCAGGCTAGTACTCGAAAAGGGATTTTCCTAGGAAGGCAGCAAGGAAGATAAAGAGGAATACTGTATTGCATAGAAAGGAAAGACAAGACTGCAAATTATATAATAATAATAATAACAATGACAATAATAATAACACTATAGGTAAGGATGGCTCAGTGGATTGCTCTCTTTTGGGTCTGGAGGCAAATTCTGGGTCTTTTCTCACTGGGAGATATTCCAAATAGCTTCTGATCTCTTATACTCCCCCTTTCTTGAGAACTCAGTGGCAGTGTTTCTCAGGCAGCAAGACTGTCTGGCAGCCCCTGGAATGAAAACCTCCTCCAAGGACTGTCAGGTAGAATCAGAGGGAAGACGAGAAGAAAAGGAAAAAGCCATCTTTTTTTTTTTTTTCCCTGTTTTGCTTTTTCTTTTGGAACAGTTGAAGAAATTGACTCTTAGGTGTCACAGACATTTGAGCATTTGAGGGCTTCCATGTTTTCAGATTCCAAGGTGAAAGCAAACCAGCCCAAAACCCCCCAGAAAAAATGATGAGGCTGTCCCTCTCCACAAGGTTGAAGTGCAGAAGTAGTCAGGGAGGTGACTTTCTAGTGATGATCTCCAGTGAATCCAATATTTCTTCTCCTTCCATGGCTCTTCACTTACCACTCAGAAAGATGATCTTTCTAAATGCCAACTCTTCCAACTCTACTGATCGGAGGTGAATTCAGTTTGGCTCTTGCCTCTGTACTGGCAATGACGATTCTTCAAATGGAAATTAGCCGACAGATTTGATGATGATGCACGAGCCAAAAGAGAATGCAGCTCACTCTGCCATAGCTCTGTGATCTCCTCAGGGAAAACAGGAGTAAAAATCCATTTGTGTTTGCAAACAAGATATGTCTTGAATGTTCACTGGGGACCTCTTGAGCAAGGAGGTGACAATTTTACTGTCGTTTTTCTAGACATCACATAAAACCTGCAGCCCAAGTGCATGAGGTATTTTCTTCTCCAATAAAGACCTTTTGCCCTTGTGTCCTATACTAAAAGTGTTTCAATTCCCGGAGGAATTTTTGTCCTTCCTAATGCAATTACTAATCTGGGGATCTCTCATGTAGAAAAGGAGAAAGGGAGGCCACAGCTTGTGTGCTATCCTTCTCCTTCATTCAAGGCTGCAGATAAGCACAACCTTTTGTCAGCCACACAGCTGTAGATACTAGATCTTCATCAAACCTACCAGGGCACACTTAGATCAACAAGATTTTCTCAAAAAGAGAGGAGGGAAGACACGTGCTTCTGGAGACCTCATGTTTCAATGGAGCCTGTGAGATTTTGGACTTAGGCAGCTCCAAGAAGGTACTCACAACTCCTTGCAAAGTTAGCTCCTCTTGAAAATACCTTGTTATACATGTTTTACCTAGAATTTACCCAGTAACTGGGTTTTATTGAGGAACTGAAGGGTTCCTGACAGTATATTGTCTTTTCCCACCACAAGTTTATAATTCTGAAAATATGCCTTACGGCTAGGACAGACGTTTAAGATTAGAGCCAGAAAGGTATTAGTGCTCTCAATTCCTAATTAAGGAGTAAAAATCTATAGCAAATTAGCCAACTAAATAGGAGATAGCACCATAAATACCCTTGTAGACCTTGGGCTAAATCCTTTTGCTCCCACCATAAATGACTGTTACCCTGTGCTTCACATTTATCTTCACAACTGTATCTAATGCGAGAAAGCTTCATCGGATTCAAGCAATGAGTATAATTTTAGAGTGAAAATTCATGGGAAGCCTAATTTAAGACCATGGACAGGAAGTCAAAGGAAAATTTAGCCTGAATATCTGAAAACACTACATAACAGATCTGTGAAGCTGTGGATGAGTTTCTCCACAGAAAGAAGAAAAAAGGACATTTAAAGCTAGATTGGAGAAAACATCATAGCACTGAGGGAGAAGCCTGTGGTGAGAGGGGAGGACAGGATGAGTAAATAAGGCTTTTTGTCCTGAATTTTTGTCCTCAATGAAGGGGGAAAGCCTTCCTGAGCTTACAGTGACAAAGAGAATGTTGCTGCAGTTTCTTTTCATTTAAATTAGCAGGTCATCCTGGGAGATGCAGGGAGGAGGAGGAGGGAGAGGAGGGGACCTGCTTCAAATGACTAAAAGAAAAACAAGGGCATCTCAAAGGATGAAGTGAATTGCTCAGAAAATGGAGCTTGCTTACATATGCCAACTTAGCATAAAAAGGCACTAAAATGCAAAAGTCCCTGAACAAAATACAGTGAATACAGCAAGTTGGAGACGTGGTCACAGGGAGTTTGCATCCAGGTGCCGGCTTAGTAATTGGGTCAATGTCTGCAGATTCATGAGTACAGGTGTCCCATAGGGAGGCAACAGAGCATGCTCATAACCTACCCTCTATCTCCCGAATCCATCATCCATCCCCAGATAGCTTAATTCATTTAGACGAGAAAAAAAAAAAACAACATTTATTTCTAAACCCCAAACGAGGCAACAAATTTGACAGTGAAAGAGAGAGAGAGAGGCTGGCTGCGTGTCCTTGATAGGTTCTTTGCTTTCCCCGGGTAAGCCATGAAAGGTAAATTAAAAAAAGAAACTGTTGTGTCAGACTTGCCTCCCCACATTTTTCCCTTGTCATATCTATTCTGCTCTGTTCTCCAAGGATTCATGTGGGCTCTCGGTATCTCTCTGAAAGAGCAGCCTTTGCTAAGGCTGAAAGCAGCAGGCATTTTGCCTCGTTACAGTGCCCCATTCCCAAAGCCATCTTGCTGGCAGCCTGAGGGTGGCAGGTCTGAATGTGCACCGTGGTGTGCTACTAAGCCATGAGGATTTGGGGAACAGGGTGTCAAACAAGCCCAGGGTGCCCGCAGGCTCACACGGGGACTGGTGAGCATGCCCGTCTTCAAGGCAACCCAACAGAAAGTCACAACAACCCTGTTGTACTCTTTGCCCCCTTCCCTCAGCACCTTGTGTGACATGAATAGCATCTGCCATGAGTTCCTCTCTCCAAGAAACTTGTGCAGCCAGCAGTTTTATTAGGAGGTCCCTTTTTTAATGTTCAGTCCCCTCCATGGTAATAGGGGAGGAGGTGGATAGAAGAAGGGACCCGTTCGGCACTTAGAGAGGGACTCAGCGAGGTTTGCAGTGGCTGTAATGGGTGTGAGATTTGCTGGGAGCCACAAGCTGAACCCTGATGCAGAGAAGCTTCTTGTGTGGTTAAGAATATCAAAAAGGACAGGTGAAAAAGAAGTCTGTGATAGCACAGAGGCTCTGGGTAATGCAAAGGCCCATAGGAAAGCTCTTGTAGCCTAGACCAGCCACTTCGGTCATCTAAATTAGAAGTAAAGCATATCCAGTCAAATGGGTAGCTCAGAAGTGCAAAGGGCAACTGAGACGTCTCTAACCATGCTGCACATGAGCAGTGTTTTCCCCAGAGTATCAGTCGACTGGCTAATGAAGTTGTCTCATCTTATTTGCACATACAAGTCCAGTCTAAGGATTATAAGACAATGACTATTGTAAATGTAAGATCATGAACAGGGTCTACTATTTGTCTTCAAAGCAATTTTGCTATTAGAGAGAGAGAAGAAAACAAATCAAGCAAATTATATTTGTTCTAAAATGATCAATCTCATCCAAGTCATTTGGCCAGTTTCCATACTTGTCAGGTATGACTGCCTGTACAGTTCTCCATTGTTTCTAATGACCTGCTCAGACTCAGGTTAATTGATCCACTCAGACATCTTTCATTAGCCTTCTTATTTTAATAAAAAGCACTCGTGAAATTTATAAATGCTGAGATGAATCAGGATAAAAAATACAGTTAAAGGTGGTTCTTATTTATCTGCCTTCCCATTTGGTTTTCTCTGTGTAATGACTATAAGCAGGCGACTGGCAGTAAAGGAAGATATAGTGCAATGCAAAGGTTTCCTAATTGCTCCTCTGGTTACAAAGAAAAAAGCACAGCCAATAGCTGCACCTTCATCAGAAGCACATTAATTCAAAGCCCATTGTGTTCATGGCTATCTTGGATCAAGCTTTGAGACCATTTTAAACCTGTTGTAAACACCAGAAAAATGGATAATTAACAGTCCTTTATGAAGGTACTTCCTGGACAGCCTGAAGCCATAGGTGGAGAAGCAGGAAACGTGATTCAGCATTGGAAGGCCTGGGAGAGGTGTTCAATATTTAACTCTCTTGCAAGCTGGGTGAACAACATTTAAATTAGTAATGAACTCACTGGCACCTGCAAAAAAGGCCAGTGGCTAAAAAGGAAAAACTCCCATCAATTTTCTTTGAAATACCCGTTGGAGAAACACAAATTTCGGTCGAAATCCCTCCTGAATTTCACTGAAAGTTATCACTGCTCAGAATTCCGTGGCAGGTGGGGAGGAAATCAAGATGTGTTCAAACTGACTGTGTCTGTAATATTGGCTGTATGCATACACTGCTCAGTAAGGACTGTTTGGAATTGCATGTAGTGAGCACGACGTGAGCCCCCAAAGACATTGCTCTGCAGACATTCAAGAGATGATGAAGGAGCCGTTCACCATGCTCAGCCCTGCTCAGCTTGCCAGAAGCCTGGACCCAGCAGCAACTAGGGCCAGAGGTGGTAGCTATTTTTAAAGACCATCATATTGAGGGGGAGGTATAAAAGGTGGTTAAGAAAGACAGACCAAAACCAAGCCTTTGGAGGACAGCACCTCAGCTCAGCATGTCCAAGAAATTGATGGGGATGGCCCGAGTCTAGGCTTGATGAACACATATTAACATCTTCTAATTCATTCAGCCTCCTAATGCAATGCCTCATTCCTATGCTAAAATGAACATGCTAAATGGGCAAGTATGGCAAATTAGAGGGCACTTTAGGAAACAGTGAGATAAAACCACATAGAGCCATGTCAGGGAGAGGGAGAAATGTGTCCAGGGTGTGCTGGGAAGAGTCTGCTTGGAAAGACCCTGGGGAAACCTGCAGCCAGCCCTGTAATTGTGACAGTCCTATTTATAAAGCAGGAGCACTATAAAAGACAGATGATCCAGAAGATACTTAAAGAGAAAGCTTTGCAGAATTTTCCAAACACCATCAGATGCGCTTTAGTATCAGCCAATTCTTCCTGGAAAAGAGTGAACAAATAATCTGGTTTAAAAGAGGTCTTCCCATTTTGCTACATTTTTCTAGCTAGCTCCTAGTATTTTGGTGATTTGTTGATCTTCCAAGCACAATTAAAGGGACTGGGGCGGGGGGGGGGGGGGGAGAGACTCTGTTCTTTTCCTCTCCACAGGTTCCAGGTTGAATTAGCTCAGTTTTCAAGTCAGTTTCTTTGTCTTAATAAGATTTCAGGCATATGTTTAAGGGTTTAAGACTAACATAATTACGTATACAGATCAATAGAAATGCATATTGTCAAGTAGGTACACAAGTACACATTCTAAAGGATACATGTTTTTCATATGACAGTCATTATATACGGCTTAGCACTTTGTTGATTGACACAACATTATTATAACTACATTGGAAAGGACCTTTTTCTCTAGCACCTGCCTCTCAGTTTGCCATGGAGAAGACAGATGCGAGATGTGACTCTCCCCACACAATCCCTTCCCCTTTAATTTTGTGTTAATGCTCTGGCAGGAGGCAAAGCCCCGTAGAGAGCAAGAGTGGGCAAATCTCTAACTTGGAGGCTGCTTTTTGATGTCTTTATGCCCAGCTTGTGTGTGCACCAAGGCATGCCGGGCTACACAGCTTCTCCTTCTTCCCTTTATTAAAAGGTTTCACATATTGGTAGAAACCAGTGGGCACCAGGACATCCTCCTGAAGTGAAGAACACTGCAGTTCCCATGGAAGTGTGCCCTGGCTGCTGGCAGGTACAGCCCGTGACTCATTTCCACCTGGGCTCGGCGGCACTTATTTTAGCGCTGGTGTTAGGGGACCTCTTGCAGCCTGCTCTTTCTGCAGCCTCTCTCCGCCCTATCTGTTTCCAGCCAGCAGTATGGATGGCCATTTTGGCAGGGTTATCATTCTCTGTGGTACCCTGGAGCCTGGGATACATTTAGACACTGTAATAATACTGATAATGATAATAATAAATAAAGCTAGAATCTTGGGAGGACATTTATTTTAATGATTCCAGCTCTGCCTGCTACATTTAGAGGTAATATCAGCTATCTGTCTACGTCTTCTTTAATCTGGCCAACTAATTTGAGGTAATATTTATCACATAAAGGCTCTGGATGTTTGCAAACTCTTCTGTCCATCCACAAGACTCAAAATTCAGATTTCTTGCAGCAGGCAGAAGATCCCCAGGGGTAACTAGCCCAGGCTTCAGACGTTTTCAGCTTCATGCATTTTCAGCTTCACACCCTTTCCTGCGAGTGCTGAGCAATTCTTGCTGGTGCTGGGCTTGTTCACCATTCCCAGCCTTCAAGGAGAATGGAGAGCACTTGATATGTAGCAAGATTTAGCCCTTTATAACCAGAAACAGAGCTGGACATCTCTGTTAAATTAAAGCCTGCTGGTTCTGCAGAGTCTGGATCGTGCTCTATGCCACGATGCCATCAGCACAGAGGACATTTTGCCCTCTCTTTCCTCTCTAGTTATGTCTTGCACACAGCCAACCAAAGCTGCTGTGTATGACGCAGGTACCTTTTGCTCTCAAGGAGAAAAGGAAACCATTGGTGCATAAAAAAAAAAAAAAGGACACAAATAGTTCCTCACTATTTACAAAAGTTTTGTGAGTGTCCAGTTCTTGACTGAAGAGACGAGCACCTAGGAACAAGGACGCAGGTTCATCTAGTCCAACAGCCTGTCTGGGTGAGAGGCAGATTATACCCCGGTCTCTGGCCACGAGCAGAGATGGATACAGGAGATGAGCATGGATACAATGATATTTGTCCGAGTATGCTCCCATCTTTCAGCTCTCCATTGTTCAGGGACACATTGAGCTGGAGATGCCATGTGTTGTGGGCTCTTTCCATGAACATGCTCATTCTCTCCCCTAACCTAGACAAACTTTAAGTACCAGAATTTCCTGTTAGGAGTATTTCCACGGTTTACCCACACACTGGGGTGGAAGAACACCCTTGTGTTCACTCAGTGCCTGCTGAGTGCTTACCTCCTCTGGTTGCCCCGTGTTCCTGTCCTGGAAAACTTGGGCAGCACTTGGTCCACAGAGCCTGCAGCATTCACAGGGGAAAACTTTAAATCTGGCGGCAGATGACTGCACCTCTATGGGAAACCCACTCATGCGTCTCACAGCAGCCTCAGAGACACGTCAAGGGAAATTACTGGGCAGCATCTCATCTGAGCTATATCTCTTAAGAAGGGTCTTGGTGAGTGGTTCGGAAACAAGCGTCTTTCAGAGGACTGAGGCCTCCTCTTTTGCCTGGCAGGTTGTGCTCTCACACTATTTTTCTCTCACCTTGTCATCCAGTGCTGTGACTCATGCAAATGAATAGCATCTGAACTTAAATAAGGAAAGTCCCTGGAGACTATCAAAGGGCACAGAACCTGGGGAGAGGGAGGGAAAAATGTATTTGCATAGTCATCATGACATTCGTCAGAGCAACAAACAATTAGTTTTTTCCTAATTAACAGTGCTTCAGCTGCAGTATCTTGCTCTGCAGTCTCTATCCAGAAGAGTCAGCCAGACCTTCAGGTATTTAACTAGCACTTGCAAAAATCCTTAAAAAGAGGAGAGCTTCGCTTTAGAGAGAGTCTGTCCTCCCTCGGGGCGTCCCTGGAGGGATAACTCCTTGACTGCCCGCTTGGCTAATGAGTGTCACTGCTACTCTGCACCAAAACTCCTCAAGGTGAATGCGTCTGATGGGAACCCACACGGATACAAAGCCATACAGAGGAAATCTTTGCTTCCCTCAGAAGTATAGGAGAGTATGTGTACAGGAGAGGGCCTTTGTCCTTCATCCCCTCACCTTCCTTGCAGGCTTGAACTCCTTGAATGAAAAGTGACAATGTTAAAACTGTATCTCTAGGTCTACAAACTCAGGCTTGTTTATCAACATGTAGCTAAAGCACTACTGAAACATCATCTTAATTAAATAATAAGACTTGGTTAATAATGGCTTCTAGCTGCACATGCCAATGGCTGCTTATTTCTAATTCCTGTTCTCCCTATTCCCAGAAAAAAAAAAAAAAAAAAGTACTTATTACCTCGGCTCCACAGAGTGCAAAGGCAAGGGATCCTGCTATTTTCCAGACTGCAAAACCTCTATTGATGGCATTAGGCATGGGAAAGGCAGGGCTCAATTTTCCCCAGTACAAAACAGAGTTTCCAATGATGACTCTTAGGGAGATCATCTGCCAGCCCAGGGGCTTGGCCCTTCGAGCTTTGCAAGTGGCTCGAGTGAAGCAGAAGCTCGCATCCCTCCTGGTGATTTTTCCTTGCTGCTGTTGCAGAATCCCCAGGCTCAAAATAGCAGCTCCCCCCTGCACCTGAGATTAGGCCATATATGAGAATAAGAAATGTGGGACCCCATTGGGGTCCTCCAATCCCCAACTAACCCCTAATTCACAATATTGTCTCCAGAGAGTCTCTCTTCCTAGAGAACCTGCTACTCTAGGAGCCTTCCCATAGGCATGCAATATTCCTCCATTTTAAGGTAGGCAGTTGGCAGAATTAAAAGAGCAAAGCCAAACTGAGAAATCCTTTTTGTCTTCTGGTATCTTTGCTACTTCATTGCTTTATAATAAATGCACATCCCCAGCTGGCCTGAGGGCCCCTCTCTCATGCCTGGGCAGAGGTGCTATTCATTCACGGTTCAAGGGGGAGGGAAAGAGTCACACACTCTCCTTTCACAGTGTAGAGCCCAGAATCAAGAACTCTCCACTAGACACTATCTAATCAAAACCAGACATTCCCTGAGGGCACCATATACATTTAGGAAACAAGGGCAGCCAGCCCTCCATGACCAAACTTCTCAATGAAGGAGAGAATGGGCCTTTTCCCACGGCACTCCCCAAGCTTACTGGAAAAAATAAAACATTTTCCTCTCCTTCTGCACGGTTCCCCACCCCCAAGTCCCAACACAAAAGCAAACAGAGAAATAGCATGCTCGCAGCTCACCCTGACAGAAACACTGCTCAGTGGATGTACCTCTCCCTAATTCCCTGCTCAAGACAAAGAGGCTCTAAACATAACAAATGCATTTCTTCCTGACTGCCCCACAGGGGGACTGAACAAGGACATCCCCAAGCAAGGCAGTAAGTGCTACTATTAAGATGAGAAAGAGCAGATTTCCTGGGTTTTGTTTCTTGTCCCTCCACTGGCTCACTATGGAGAGTGTGGATAAGGCATGCTTAAGCTCCCTCCAACACAGCCACTGAGAAAAGGGAGCTCAGACAGATGTGTTTTTCCCAAGAACATTTTTTCCTGCTTAAGCAAAGGGGTACTTGAGTTTGGACCTTAACTCCCTCAGTGTAAAACCCCATGAAGTGGAGCATGCTGGCCCAGCCACCCCACTCCCCTGGTCCTCGATGGGAACCCAGGACTTTCACTCTCTCCTCTCCATTTCTTGTGGTTTCTGTGATGCACACACTGCTTTGGGAGGCAAGGAAGGGGACAGCTCGAAATGGAAAAGAAGGGATTGAAAGGGATGATTACATGTGGGAAATAAAGAAAAAGCCCACTTTCCTCCTCACAAAAGGAAGCTGCTGGCTGATTGCTTTAGGCAATACACAGAGGTTGCTTTGTAACACATGGCTTTCTATCCAGGGCCCTCTTTTAACTGCGGCAATAGAAGAGGAGGGAGAAAGAAAGAATGGAAGTGGATTCAAGGCCTCTTCACAGAGAAATGCCCATCCCACCTTATAAGGCTTTTATCCGCTCTTGTAAAAAATAACTAGATTTGGCTGAGGCTTGCAGAGCTCCCAGTTCTCATTGCTACACACTATCAAGCGCAGATGGCCAGCCCAGTTCCCTCTGGAGCCTGCCAGCCACCTTCCTATCCCTCCTCTCCCTTTCAGTGACTGGGTTTTCTGCAATCTTCGTTGTGCAGATGCCACCGTGTCAGGTCAAACCTGTGTGGCTGGCCAGTGTCTCCCCGCACGGTGAGAAAACGGGCATACTTTTAATGCTTCTGACACCTCCTCTAGCTAAAGAGGGCTAGAGGTGATGGGTGGGGTGAAGAGAGAAGGGTAGGAAAGTATGAAGCAGCAAGAAGGATGGTGAGAAAGGTATGATGAAATATGGGAGATGTACTAGCTATAGTGATGAGCAAAGTGACTTTGTTTTTTCAAGGTATGACCCTCCAATGACTTCTTTCCTTCTCCTGACAACATCAGTCACACACTTGCCATCCCATGCACCAAACTTGGCACCGCAGGATGCAGCCATTCATGCCAGCTCTCCCTCCATGTCCCACCAAAGGGTCTCCATTCCCCACCTTGCACTGAATCTTCTGTTTTACACCATCAGCCTTCTCACTGGCCACACATACATTTTCAGTAAAGATTTTATCTGCTGAGAATGGAAAAGGCACCCAGAGAGATGCTCTTCTCACGTGCACAAACTTCTCCACGTTGCATCCTTTAGGAACAGAGCCAGTGTCTCCAGTCCTCCAGCCTGATTTTCCATGCATAACGATTTACAAGTCTCCCCATTGTCTCACCCACGGACTCCCTTTACATCCCGTTATTTATTTCGGGGAAGCAGATTTCCCTTTTGAATGATGTGAAAGCATTTGCCTGACATGACGGGAATTTATGAGTGGTGAGTGCCGGCTCCTCCCCGCGGGCCCGTGGAAGCGATGCACTGCAGTGGGCCGGGAGGGGAGAGCGGCATCCGCAGGCAGAGCCGAATGGACACGGCTTCCTGGTGACGGGGGATATTTATGTATTTGCCAGCATTTTAGTATAAAAATAAGGAGAGTTACTGAGGTGTGCGTGGGAGTGCAGAAGGAGCAGCAAACTAAAACACAGCCATCAATCTCCTGCCCACCCGGGGCGGGGAGTGGAGGACGGACCTGTTACCTGTCTTTGCAAGCAGCTATTACATAAGGATGATGCAGACGATGGAATTTTTTCCCAGATTCTTGCTTTTTATTTTTTTTTTTCCGTTTTTCCCTCTCATGGTCTTGTGGCCTGGAAAAATGGCTTGAAGTGGACAAGATCTGCTTATGCTAACAAGGTCTCAAGAGTGGCACAGGGACATAGAGCGATGGGTGGTGTTTGCCTGGGTGGAAGCTGCTCAAAGAAGCAGCTCTGTTATAGCGTTACTCCTTGGTCTTGGGGGGAGGGTTCCAGCACCACGACTGGTGGGCGTGCTTGCCAAGCGCATTATGGGCAGTGCTTCTCAGCTGATTTCAAATTCACAGCCATGAGTGGCTGTTAGCTAGCAGCCTCTCGCAGCAGCACGGTGGTTAGCATTATTAGTGCTCGGTCCCGTTAAAGAAGCTGTCTGAGGCTGCTTCCCTTCCACTTCTACCCTTTTGCTTTTTCTTTCTCCCTTGCTCCCCTCTTTCTCTCCCAGCGGTTTCTTTCTCCCAGATCTGTCACTGCGGGAGAGGGCTGAAATTTCTGCCTTTCTCTTCCATTCCACACCGAAGGTCTTGCCCGGGTCAAGAGCCTCTCCAGCTGCAATGGGGATGATACTGAGAGCACTTCAGGCTTTTATAGGCTTGGAGAACATCCTTGTTGACTCATGAATTGCTGTTTATGTGCTCTGGCATGGTATCCAGCTGTCCCTCAAGCAGCTGTGTGATGCATGCCCCCCACCAACAGGTTTCTCCCTGGGATTTGAGGGCAGGAGCTCAGGACCCCACACATGCAGCATCTTCATGGTGCTTCTGAGAGACGGAGGTGGTGGCACACCAGGATCAGCCAGGGTTCCTGGGAGCTCAGCACAATAGTGTGAGGGTACTATAAAGGGGTAATCATGAGGAAACTTGAAAGAGAACAAACAGAATTGATTTTAGCTATTTTCTGGGGTGTTTTCTTGTTTCTTCTGTTTTCTACTTCCTTCAGTAACAAGTCGTTAAGCATTTGTGTATGTGTGTGTGTGTATTCACAAACTGTTCGTGGATAGTCATTTGGCTTGTACCATTTTGTGCTTTAATTGTAAAGGATGAGCATTTTATGGAAACGTATTTTGGCTTATAGGCTATCCTGAGGATACGGCTGTCCTGTTATTCACAATGTGCTACTGGTCAATGAAGTTTCATGATATTTATTTCATCTGTAGAAACAAAACTTCCTTTTCCAAAAGCTGAACCTGTTCAGACATGAGAAGAGGATACTGGGTACCCACATTTAGATGTAATTTCTTCTTGCTGCACCCTTCACGCAAGCATTCTCAAGGAGCTGGATGGAAGAGACACAGACGTGGGTCAGTCAATCCACTGCTGCAGATTCAAGATATCCCCGCCCACCATGTGCTGCATTTGTCTGACAAAAGCACCAGTCAGTTCCCGAAATCGCACGTGTTCTCCCTAGGGACCTGCAAACCAGTTGCTTGCATCCTGACGCATGTGCCCTTGTCATGCTGGCATGGCACGCGAATAAAATCTCTTGACTGCAGGCTTTGTGCAACTAGCACCCCATGAGAAGCTGAGGAGAAGATGCTTCCTGTGATGAACAGCACCCAGATACAAAGGATCAGCTCTCAGCACTGTACACATTATTAATTTCCCTGTTTTCACGTGGGCCATGCATCCTGGAGGAGTGATGGACTGCCAGCTCTGCGGCTACGCTACCCCTGCCATCCTCCCCTCCCACCCCTCTGTTCGAAGCCGACCAGCTGTGTGCTGAAGACACAAATAACAGCTCGAGTAAGAGTCGGCAGCAGAGAGATGAGGAAGGAGGGTGGCTGCATGGCACGCGGGGACTCGAGGCGTGCAGTTGCCACATGAGATCTGAAGCACGCCAGCTGTCGGGGCCCACCCCCGCAATCTGCTGGTGTGCACAGCACTGCAGCCAAGGGCTTTAAAAATGGAGGTAGAAAACCCACAGTAACAGTAAAAAAATATTTATCCTAAGTTCGGGCACCCGTTATTAATGATTTCTCCAAGATCTGCATGCCAGCACCGCTATGAACGCCCAACCTTTCTTTGCTGCAAACGAGGGAATAAGGAGCAAGACACCACATCGCGAACAGCTTCTGAGCATCAGAGGCCTGTCCCCAATACCTTCCCAAGCGAGGATAGGGGCAGAGTGCATGCAGGACTGGAAACCTGTGTACCTAAGAGCCCCTTCAAGCCCTTCAGATTTCTAGCAATTCCCCTCTGATTCCCAGCAGATGTACAAACCTACAGACAGAGGCACAGCCCATGGATGTTAGCTGGAGGCTAACTCCCTGGAAATGCATGCTCCATCGGGACTGTGGGGCATCTGCAGCCTACATGCTCAGATTACTCAGCACTGATGGACGTCTTCAATGTATTTATCCTCTAACTCCTCATTAGACAAGGAACATTATAGATAATGAATTGAAGATGAACATCTAAGCAGGGAAAGAAGCTGGGAAACCGAACTGGGAGGCTGGTCTCTGCTCTGACCTGGTCTCCCAAGGAGCCCAGTCCAGCTACTGGTCTCACACTGGTACTGGACTGAATCTTGCCTTCATGATGGGGCAGGTCTCTCCAAGGTAAAGGCTTTACATTCAACAGAGCCTACAAAGCTATCCTGCCAGTGGCCTGCCAATATCTTTTCTAGGGATACAAAAAATAACACAACAAACAAACAACGTTCTTTTGGAGTATTCTTCCCTTGGCTGAGACTACCACCCAGGAGTTGTCCTTATCATCGTGTTTGTAGCTCCTGCCTGCCAAACAGGAACTGGATTTTAATCAACAATTTGTCTCCCTTCAGGGCATTGAGCAGTCCTGCTTAGACTTTGGGATGTGACCAACACTTTCCTACATTTCATTCATACAAATGAGCAGTGCTGTTGCTTAGTAGTGATTTCTAAGCAGCTACAAAGCTAAAACTGGCCCTTTACACAATTTCCTCTGAGGATACAAGAGGCAGAAGGGAAAAACAAGGCGAGCGTTGAGGAAGGCAGGGAATGAAGCCTTGTATCTCTTTGCCAGCTACCGAGATGCTACTCCCACCAGCACTCACTGAAGAATATGGGAAAATAGATGGCAATAATCACTTTTCAGCTGGGAGCTGAATTCTCTCACTCCTACTTTCCTTCAGGTCTGTTCCAGTTGGGGCATGTTTCCCTGAAAATGGATCTAGACAAATCTAAGAACAATGCCATGGGATAGGTCACAGGGGGTTTTCCACTAAGCCACGAGCCCACAGCTTGCACAGACCAATACCTACAAAAAGCAATTCCCTCTAAATCAACTTGTTTCCAGGAACAAAACTTAAGGGGATTATTGTTCATTTTCTGGAGGGATGGAAAAATGATTTTGATTGTTTCCTGCAGCATCTTTCCCAGCTGGAGTCTGGCTTCCTTGTGGGAGACCCGTTCCTCACTCCTGTCCCAGGAACTGGACTGGAAGTCTCACCACTGAACACACACATATTTGGGGGATGTAGATAACATTTCTGCCTCTTGCAAAGACATGACCATTGTTGCTCATATGGATTTTTCTCATATGGATTCTTCTTGTTCTTCTTGTTCTTCTGGAGCCTGCACCATGGTAGTGTGCTAATTCGTAGTCTTTCAGCTTCCTGGATTTGATCTGAACTTTTCTGTGTAACACTAATGTTATGGAAAATCAGTTGTAATAGACGACGACCATTATTGTTCTTCAGGTCAAGCAATCAATGCAGTAATTTCCTTCCACTTTAATGCTATTATTTGGCTGTAATCATTTCCAGTTAAGTTTGCATGAAAATCAAGTTGAAACTGCTCCTGGTCACATTCACCTGGAAAATATTCAAGACTTTCCTCTAGAAAATCAAGACTTTCTTCCGATGAGCTTTAATTAACAGTGATCATGATTCTGCTACTCTCTGAGGATTTCTTATCTTCCAGAGATGTCACCAAAGACACTCAAGGGACAGTGTAACTCAGAACGTATTTCTGTCTGAAAGAGAGCTTGCTAAGGCCTTGGATTGCAGCCTGAACATTTTTTGTTAGCTTTTCAGCAACAAAGCTAAAACAGAAACAACCCCTCTCTTTTATGGACAGCCACATCAGCACTCAGTGATTAAGGAAACCCACAACATTGCCTGGAAAGCAAGGCTCAAAACACTGCCAGTTTTCTTCCATAAATCCTGTTTCTTAAACAACACATCCATATATATAATAGTTTAAATAAAGCAAGGCCATATGCAGCCCAGAAAGAAAAAGGATGCCATTATTTAAGGGCCTTCCATAATGCAGCTCTCATGGCTTATGTATTGACGCAGGGGTCTACAGCCCTTTAATTTTCCTGACAGGTTTATGCCCAGCTATCCCTTTGGAGGCTGCTTTTCTTGCCCCTTCTGCACTGTGTGATATTGCAAAAATCATGCAGAACTTCAACACAGATGCCAGCCTTTTTTTTGACTAGGACATGTCTTTCCTCAAAAAGTTCTGGTTTGGTTTGGCAGAAACGGAGACCTTATACACCACATATCTGGGTTCTTAAATCAGCAGGGAATGCTATCCATCTGGCTACGCATCTAATGCGATTCAAGTATACACCAGATCTCAAACTGGCTGATGGCAGGAGGAAGAGAAACTTTGACCCAGTTTCTTAAAATCATCGCAGAGATGTGCTCGAGCAGCATCCCACAGCAGCCGCACTTGATAAAGGCCATTGTTTGCTGAGATAGACTTGGCCTGGCATCCTTGCGCCTGTTAGAAAGCACCTTCTGCAGCACGAGGACGGTGTCCAAAAGCAGAGGGACTGGTGGAGCAGAAAATTTGAGGCACACTTGGAAAAGCGTGGAGTTGACTTTGCTAACCAGGTTTCCCTTGTGCTTAGCAACAGCTCCAGTGGGCCCCTGGGAGTTTTCAGTAGTCGGGAGCCTTGTTCCTTGGCAGAAACATAATGTTGGCTGTTTAGCATGCTGCTGAACCTGTAATCTACAGCCAAGCAATGGCAACCGTTGTAGCCAAATGAACAGCAGGCTTGGAAGGGGGGTGTTTTCGAGGGCTGATTTCCTCTGCCATTTGCAAAAGGGCATCCTGCAGCCAGGCCATATGATTCAGGACTCTGCCTCACTGCGGATGTGCTGCTTCAGTGCTCTGCATGTATGAAAACCGGCACTGCACAGGACAGTTTCAGGTGACATAAGGTGACTGTTCAGCAGGGGGGTAAGAGGCTCATTAAAATCAAAGAATGTGCAGCCCCAAAGCATGCACAGCAAAACCAGAAACCTTGCATACTTTTTTTCCCAATGTGCTGACCATTCACAGCTCTCTCATGCACCCAGAACCTTCTGCAACCACATTTTGTTCTTTTCATGTCGCTGCTGCTAAACCTCCACTCTGTTCTGGCCACTTTTTCTCTTTTTTTGGAGCCACCTGTGGTTGTGTCCTGCTTCAAAAGCACGTGTATATATCAGCATAACCAAGGCCATCATAATCATGATCCACATCATCCCTCACTGCTCCTCTCCTGAGTAGTTCTGAAGCGGTGGATACCAATCACAATAAATTGCTCCAAATGGCATAACAGTTTGCTGGTATGGAGAAATGATGATCAGGACAACTGTAGATTCATTTTCACTTGTAGTCTCAGCCAGAATTGGTATGGACTAATGACTATGGCAAGTCAAGCAGATTCATTTTCGCCTGTGACCTCTGCCAGGATTTTAATGCAAAAAGGTCTAGCACAATAAATGGTTACCAAAGGAGTATCTGCGTTGTGTAGAGCAACATCAGGGCGCACATTTCTGGAGAAGTGTAATTTATGCTTCTGGTGTAATCCAAACTTCGGGAAAATGTTTAGTTTTCCTCTCGCCAAAAGCATGTCATGTATTTGCATATAGTGAAAACAGGCACATCCTCTGCTTGTGGAGCTACATTCCCCTCCTCCCCTCTCCCCACAGTGAAAAGTGAAATTTCTCACTCAGCACCATTCTCTGCTCCATTATGTCCGTATCACTGTGTGTTCCCACACCCGTTTCCCTTCCTGTCATTTCCAGCAGGGAACGGGGATCACTTGTGCTAAGCTTTGTTGACAGAGGTAAGACAAAAATAAAATTGACTACAGCATAATGCATTCAAAACAAAAACCTAGGCTTCCTTTTCAGCTTGTAGAACAAAAAGGCAGGATGCAAACACTTTGGGGAAATTCTAGGCTATGTCTCAGTCATCTGTTTTTCAGTTCCAACCCCAAATGAAAGACTTCATAAGGGGGTATTTTGAGATAGAGTCAACCCTTCTGACCAGAGGAGCAATGTCCCAGGTGTTCAGATAGTCCAGAGCTGCAAGACAGATGCTGTACACGCTGAGGAGCCAAACAGAAGAGAGGTTGCTGTGTGTTGCACCCCCAGGAGATGACAACACTTTCATAATGCTCCATGCTGTGGAGAAGGGTCTAAGTGGGACTGAGCTTTGGCAGACTGTCAGGGAAACCTGGAGACATTGGTACTATCAGACTGTGCTGGGTCACTTTCTCGTAGAGGTGTCACTGAAAATGCCCACGATTGCTATGTGCTATGCCTTTATACCTCTAACTGGGGACTGTGTTTGGGGGACAACTTGGGGTTTGGGGACAACTTTTCCATCAGTGCTATATACCTCACATATCCTAAAAGAGCTAAATGGGTCTGCAGATGGGAAAACTCAACCTTTGCAGTGCAAAATCACCTTAGGATTTAGAAACCATCTTGCACTGTCCCCCGTCCCAATCTGCTTGATAAAATTTGGCTCTCAGCACCATTTAACTGAACTGGAGTCTGATGCATCCAGCATGAACCCTGCAATGGAGCAGGTACGTGGCAGACAAACACAAAAGAAAACAAAAATGCCTTGGTCCAGGCAGGGTAAATTCTCACTTGCTTCCTTCCTCACACTTTTCTTCTCCTCCTTCCGACCGTATGTCAAACTGGTCACTATCCCTGGAGTAAACTCCAGCTGACAGCTGACTCACAGGCTGACAGCATTGCAGGTAACTACAGGAGACCCGTGGATCACCCTTTTGCCCTTGTTAACATCTGTATTATGAGCAGCACTAATGGTAACATGACAAGCTGGAGATGGATGGAAACAAACTCCCAGCAATAACCATGGGAGAATTATTTGCATCATTATCTATTTCTTCATTACCTGCCAAGGATCAGGGCATTTATTTTTCAACATGTGCTGCTGGTCAGTTTAGCAGATGCAGGTTTAACTCTCATCCTTTGTCGAAGAAGGGGAGAGAGGATACAGAGGTATAAGAAAGGCTTTGCCCTCATTTATGGGAAGGCTCACAAAGGTTGAAAACAAACTGAAGATCATCCATCCCCAGCAGAGGTGCTAGTCTGTTTATAAGCTATGAGAGTCAGAAACAGAAGCTTTCAAGCTAAAAGCCAATCTTCCTCAAAAAGACAGGAGTCATAGAAAACAGGTACTGGGGCAGAAAATGGTAAAGAAAAATGGAGATAAATGAAGAAATGTATCCTCAGGATCCTCACTAGCTGAGAGGATACTCTGCCACTTATAAGGATGGAATGTGGTGGTGAGGACAGAGTGAGAAAGATGGTCAGGACATGAACTTGTGCTATCTGCATGGTAGACCATTTGGCCAGTCTGCTGGTGGCAAGAATTAGCTTGCAGGGCAGGAACTTGATCTCAAACTCTACAGGGCCAGAAGCTAGGGGAGTATTGGTTAAATCTACATCTAGCTCTCCTTCAAACACCAGAAATGTTAAATTGAAAGTCTAGAAGGAGAGGCATTTCTGAAGAGAAGGTGCAGGGGTAAGGAGAGTTTCCTGACTCGCTCATCAACAGCTTATTTCAGCTGTAAGAAAAATTCACCTTTTGTATCCCATTCAGCCCTTGGCCTCTGCAGGCTTTCAGCTATGCTGCCAGGCAGTGTGAATGCGGTTGGCTTTGAAAAAATGGGCAGCTTTGTGCTGGAAGCGAGACAAAGGCCAGCAGTTCATTAGACACAGGCCAAAGAGCATCTGCAAAGGGACATATGTTAGAGTTTTGCTTGGCCCTTAAGCAACATCAACTGCTGATGGACGTAATACTATGCCTAGGGGGTAAAAGCTCCACAGTCTGACCAAATTCTCATGCTGTTAGGCCATGCCATTTCTTGTAGCCCCAATTCCCCTATTTCTCCATACAGGTAGCCAGGGACAGTTAATCCTGTAGTATATATGAACTGTGTCTCTTATAGTTTTATTGATCTTAAAGTCAACATTTTATTTTTGAGGCAACACGTTCAATATAGTTGGTGTTACCTTCCACCAGGCTCCTAACTGATGTCTCCAAAGATCTCCCCAGAAATATCACAGCCTGATTAATAACAAACTTGCCCAGCTCTGTCACCAATATGAAAATCCCATGGAACTGGATCCAGCTGGGAAGTAATACAACATGCCATGTGACAGAAATACATATTTCTATAAAGTCAAGGCAATTGGATTTTTTAAGACATTTCCTTACAATAGATCTCATCTCTTCATATGTTTTTCATACTAAAAATAAAAATAATAATAAATAAATAAAGAGCAGAACAAAACAAAACAACAACAACAAACCCCTTAACTTCTAAAGTATTGAGATAGTAACTGATATAAGGTAACAAACTATGAGCTATTCTATGCTTTTCCAACAGACTCCCAAGATTTTCTTCATTTAGATTTATTAAAGGACACCATATTGATTATGTAACTGCCATCTGAGGTTTAATAACATATATGAGAAGTAAATGGAGTTGCTGAGGAATTTAACTGGTGTATAAATAGAGAGTGGCATCCCCATTAATTCATTAAAGGTATATGGGAAGTGTAAGGTATTCCAATTAACATTTCATAAGATGGTTGTAGCATGTTAGTTATAAACCAGCATTTGTCATTTTCTTTTTAGCAATTAAATGATATCTAATTCCCTTGCCAGGCTGGAGCTGTCTCCTTTGATAGCTTTCAAAGTTCCTAGAGAGGGCATATAAAAAAGGTAGAGTACGTTTTCGTTTTCTTTTTCCTTTTCTTCCTTCCTTTCCTTCCTTCCTTCCTTCCTTCCTTCCTTCCCTCCTTCCTTCCTTCCTTCCTTCCTTCCTTCCTTCCTTCCTTCCTTCCTTCCTTCCTTCCTTCCTTCCTTCCTTCCTTCCTTCCTTCCTTCCTTCCTTCCTTCCTTCCTTCCTTCCTTCCTTCCTTCCTTCCTTCCTTCCTTCCTTCTCTCTCTTCCCCCCCCTCTTCCCCCCTCCCATCTCTCTTTCTTTCTCTTTCTCTCTTTCTCTCTCTCACTCTCTCTCTCTTTCTGCCAATTAGAAAGCATTTTGCAGCCTGCATGGGCTTGTTCACCCATCACCCCTTTTTAAATAACCACTAGCTAGATATATCTTGCTTAACCACAACAACTGGCCTGGTACCAGATGAGCCTGATATTTATTTAACAAACAGCACTGTCTTCGTAGATCTAAATTAGAGCCTTATTTGAAATACTTAAAGTGTACCCATTACTGTTTGCCCTCAGTGAAAATCCAAGTTCTGGTTACGTCCCTACTCACTAGGATTAGAACTGTCACAATATTTATTTAACAGGAGGAGGCATGTTAAGCCATGCTGCAAACATTGCCGTGCCAATACGAAGAGGAACTTTCTGCTTTTACAGCATTTCTTTCTCTGTACTTGCTCTCTCTCTGTTCCCCCCACTTCCCTCTTCTTCCTGCCCCTGCTGCCCTCCCTATGCTGTCCTGCCCCAATGCCTTCTCCATATATCCTCTCCCACATCTGACATTTCTATTGCTCACAGAGTGAATCTGTGAGGACTGTGAAACCTGGGACTGATGCTGATGGAGGGAAGGCAGGCCATGCATGGCCTATCTCCACCTCTCCTGGTGTCCTCTGTGCTCTAAACTATGCTGCTCAGGGACAAAAGAAATGCCGTAAGGCACAGAATCCTGCCCTCTTGGCTCCTCATCTTTGTGTATTAATTCACCCTTGGTGAAACTCATGCTGCACCCCAAAACATCTCTAGTTAGTCATTACTCCAAATCAGCTGCCACAGTAGTGGGGCCAGGTTCACTTTGGATCTCTCCGGATCTCACAGAAAATAAAGCTCAAGGTAAATTGGGGTTAGGGGAAGAGTGTTTCTCTTCTGTGTCACTGGGCAATGCGAATTCCCATTCCCCAGAGGGCATATATAAGCAAATGCCCTTGATATAAACACTAGGACAATCCAGTCATTTCCCATTCTTTCTCAGACATAAAACACAGATCACTCCGTCTGCTCTCTGAAACCAGCTGAATTTCTGGAGCTAGGCAAAGAGAGATGGGTTCATATCTCTGATCCCCTAGACAGACAGCAGTACAAGGGACAGAAAATCAGCAGTGGAAAGGTAGGAAGAAGCCTGTGTTAAGCAGTATACATGTATTTTATGCTGATAATTCTGAAAGAACAAAGTTGCTATCTCAGGAAGTTCATATTTTTAGCCTGATTTCCTCTGCAATCATTCTGTCTGTCAGTTCCTCTCTAATAACTTTTGAACCAGTTGGCCAATTTCAATCAAGTCTGACAGGCAGCTGAAAGTCTGAATGGTACAAAGATCAGGCAAGGTTTACAAGTGCTGGTGCCTCCATTGAGTAGTCCCCTACAGAAGGAAGCACTCCACAAGGCGTCAGCTTTCACAAGGCAATAGGGATGGACGCCATGGGCAAAAAAAATGCTCTTTACAGGGTGCCCTCCTGTATGACATTGGCACCTGGAGCCACCAAGGTTAAGTGTACTGAATAAAAGTGTTTCTGACCTAGAGGAGAACTGAGGGTCCACAAGGAGAAGAGGGGAAGAAGGCAGGACAAGGGAAAAGGAATGGAGGAGTTTGGCTAGGTGTCCTTTGCGGTAGATAGATTGTAGTGCAAGTGGAAACACAGCTCCGAGAAGCACTTTGAGGAAGGAGTGGAAAAAGCAGAAGGGAAAGCCTGGTAAACACTGCAGTATCACAAAAATTAGGGATGGGGAAAACATTCCCATTCAGTCTACTTAGAGTATAATGAGGAAAGCGAATCCAAGTGCTTTCAGCTAACCCATCCTGGTCTGTGGGTGAGGAACACTCCTTTCAAGGGCTGAATTCCAGAGCCGACAGACTTGTAACAGCCAATTATCGTTACAGCCACAGATGGGAAAACCTGATAAAATTAATCCAGTATGGACAGAGGATTGAAACAGAGCTTGGGCAGGGATTGTAGCCAGAGAGAGATTAGTGACCATAAATATATCAAAAGGAAAGGATTCTAAGACAAATGCCTAGCTCAGCATAACACCACCATTTATAAACTTCTGTGTGTCCCAATTCATACCTCACCATTCATGGGCATGCTAGGAAAAGCTGCAGAACTTAGACCCAGAGTCTGAATGAACAGACTGTTTCCTTTAATATTACTGCAGCTTTCAGAAACACTGGTTTTTATTTTCTTTTTCCAAGGCCAACCACAAGAAACAGCCAAACATATTAAGATATTTCTTATACGGTGAGCTAAGTCCATGTTAGAGTTAACTTTGCTTCTGCATCTTCATCAACAATGAGACATCTCTTACACCAATTTGATTTTACCTTGTCTGGGAGATGAAAGCAATTTATAAGTTTCAAAGAGCACAAACTGGCTGGGATCCAAACCCAGGAGTGTAGTGCTGAAAAGAGAATTGCTGGAGACTTTTATGTCTGGCATATGGCGTGCTAGTTCCCTTTCTAATCTGGATAATGAAGGTCAGTACAAAGTGCTGAGTTGGTCTTGTTGGCCAAGATGGTTGATGACCTGCTCACACACATGGGGATTTCAAATTCTGACCAATGTGAACTGCGAAGAAGAAATCTAATCACTCACTTCACTGACAACTTTGAAATATATGGATTTTTCCTCATTTCTAACTACGTTTTTCTGGAGACAAAGGCAGAAGTTATGAATGGGCTGGAGCAGTGGAAGATTTCTACAAGCTATGCCACATGGGGCTATTCGGTAGCACACCTGGTGGATCCCACTAGCATCTGTGACTAATTGAGAAGATAAATCCATTTTGCTGGAGTAGCTTAGATTTCCAAAAGTCCTTCACTGTATTCCAGCTGAGCTGATTAGAGTCCAGCTCACTGGGAGTCATTACTGTCAATCCCACCAGCTGGCCTGAATTTTGCAAGGAGAAAGAAACAAGAAAAATACATTAAAAATGAATAAATCTGTATTTCATGACTTTATGCAAACTGATTTTCCCCAAAGGGGGTCCTATTCCTAACACTGTCACATCTTTGTGATTCTCCTGTATGGCCCGGCTTGCTAGTGGAGCTTCTTCAAAAAGGAGAAGTATTTCAAGAGTTAAGTGTCAGCATCAATGAAATTAAGAGCGTTTTGGATATAGATGAGATAAGGGCACATACAGCCTCTGGATATAGGCACATGTAGAGGTAATGAATTCAATATCTAATGCACGATCTAAATTCTTGCATTCAGCCAAGTTATATTTATCACAGACTCTGCTTCTTAGAGTACAGTCATAGCTGGAGTATGATTGGAAGAGCAGTTCATTCCAGTTACCTCAGACTACTTAGCAGCTGCATTTGCCATAGATTTTACTTGTCTGCCAGTTCCTGGATTTTTCAGCTTCTCTGTCATTTCTTTTGCAAAACGGAGGAAAGGGTAACCATCTTTGGAGACAACTGTGCCAGCCTGGAAGCCCATGTTTGGGTAAACCCCCACATCTCCTTGCAGAGGATCATGTGGTTAATGTTGGTTGTGATCCTGGTAATTGCACACGCATCAGTGAAAGAGTGGGGAAAATCTCTGGGGAAAAAAATAAAAATAAATAAATACATAAAAAGGACGAACTTGGACGTAGTTTCTATTTATATAAATTCAAGTCCTTTTTGAAGAGTGCTTCCACTTTGGCATGCCCTAAGGAGCCTGTAGGACCATGGGACCACAACTTCCCAGGACTGTCTGCACTACTTGTTGAACAAATATCCCACCTCCCACAGCAGTCAAAATGGAGTGGTATTTCCCTCATCTATCTTTTGACATCTGGCAATGGGTTGAGGTCTGGAGTACCATCCTCCAGTCCACTCCATCTCATGTGCAGAGCAGTGGCATTAGACCTTCATGGAGGTTTATCCAGCCCTGATCCAATGTGAAGACAGTTGTTTGGTTTGTTATCTATATGAAAACTGTGTGTGCAAGTCTCAGAAGGAGTTTGGGGAAGAATGGAGGACTGGGGTGAGAATACCAATTTAAATACCCACTTAGATCCATCTCAACTGTTGACATGTCTTCCTCCACCTTTAGTGTGCACAGGTCTAACATTTGGTGCTAAGTCCAGTGGATGCCAGCGTGAGACCCATTTCCACTCCAGTGTGGGTTTACATTATTCTTTCCCCCACCTCAGACACCTCTTGCTAGTCCAACACAGGGATCTGTCCCCATCCCCCTCACAGGGAGATGAACCTCCATCAATTGAAGAGAAAGGGTCAGGATATTTTGTCACTCAATTTTCCTTTTTTCTTGTTCCCTTTTCCCTCTAGTAGTTTATTCAAGCCCAGAGAAAGAGCTTAGGCCCTAGCTCATGTAGAGCTCTGATGTATGCAAATCCTCCTTGTGCTCCCATGGCCCTCTTTTTTTCCTCCCTTCTTTCCTTTTAATTCTAGATTTGAAAATAAAATGCGAGCTGGCTGCACAGAGATCTCTCATGTGTGCAACTTCCAATTGTGGCAAATTGGAACTGTCGATGCAAGCAGCTCCGATTTATTTATATATTTAAGAGGAAGGAGGGAGGAGAAGGAAGGGGAGGGGGAGATGCTAGTGGTGGAAAAGAAAAAGAAAAATAACAGATCCAAGCAAAAAGGGATTTGAATCTCAAATACTGCTCCCTGGCCTATATTATCCAAATCCCTCCAGTCTTGTCCGTGACTGCCTCTTGCCTAGTTAAAAACAACAGGCAAAAGATCAAAAACATTCCCACCCCCCAGCACTAAAAGTTGTTGAGTTTTTCAGCTGCCTTTAGCCAACCAAAGTCTAACACTGAGACTGATATAATTAATACTTGGTGCTTCAAAACATTAATGTAGCTATTTATATAAATTAGTAACCTTAAGCCCAGGCGGTAGCATTATTACAGCATCACTAATTAAATCACAATAAGCTTAGTTTGCAGTAGTATTAATTATGAAGCTGACACAGTGATATTGGAGATCTGATTGGCCTATTGTCAGTCATTACCCGATCGGTAATGAACCAGACAGGCAATGAAAATCAAAGCCGCCGCTCCAGCAGCGCTGCTCCCATTTCCTGGGAAGAAGGGCCACCGTTCCAGCAGGGAAAGCATCCACAGCCTCGATCAAAGCAGCTGTGCGGCGTGCGCCGCATTCGCCGCTACAGGAAGGCACATGGGGGGGAGGCTGTCTCCTGCCATCTCTACAGCCCTCAGTCCCCAGGAGCCAAAGTTCCTCTTTTCTGTGGCTGACAAAGGGGTTGTGGGCCTCTTTTGTGAGAGCAAGCGGTTGAACATGCCTTTATCACCTCTAGTGGAGACTCTGGTTCGAGGGGATTAGAGAACAGCCCTGAAGAGATATTTTTTTTAAATGGTTAGTGTAGGGAAGGGGAATGACTTGATAAATCTATTGTGGGTGTCTGTGTGATCATTTATAAAAGGCTTGTTATGAAGAGCTGGTTGAAGGTGTGTCAGGCACTCCTTTGGCCAGAGAGGGCAGGGGAACAAAACCACCATCTCTGGAAAAGGTCCCATCCCACCCAACGGTGCTGTGCCTAGGGGCAGAAGGAAAGGATGGGGACCCCACACAGCAAGATGATCAATAGGAATCCAGGAGCGCAAGAGGTTTGGCTGGGGGAACCCTAAAAAGAGCCTCTTTCAGACTTGTTTGCTGCTGTGGCGTCGCAGGCAGACATCTAGTGGTGGTCCTCTCCCGTGTTACAGAAGGTCTCCCGCATAGCCAGAGCTTCTTGGAGCAAAGAGCCCATAAAGCAGAACAAAAGTACACTCAGTGACAGCCTGTGCATGTTTCATTAAAGAGAGAGCACATGACTGACAGGTGTCAGTTCAATATGCACCTGCCTCTCCTTGTTCTTGATGGACCTAAAATGACGAGCGTGCCATAGAACTGAAGTAAGCCAGCTGTCTTCCACTCCTGTTACCCATGACAGCAATTCAAAGTAACAAAACACCCAGTATTTGGGAGAGGGAAGGCAGATCCTGCTCTTTGCCTCGAGGGTATCAACCAAAAAAAGGGAACTGAAAAGGGAACATTTTTTTTTATGAGAAACAGAGCGAGATATCATGGAGTTGATCTTCCAAGCAGGTGAAAGATTGTCAAGGAAAGATCTGGTGCCATCCAGTTCTTCTCAAGAACTGGAGAAGAGAGAAAAGGTTTAGGTTTCTGCACCAGTTAAAGAATTTGCAAGATCCTGAGCAATTGGGGATTGCCTCCAGCCTTTGATGGGACAGGAGATATGAGCCAGCAGATGTCTTCTCCGTCTCAAGGGGGGCTCTTTGCTTCCTTTGAAGCTGGGCAGAGGGATGCTTCAGGTTTCAGTTCTATCCCAAACCAAACTGTTTCTTGTATGACACCCAATGTCAAAGGCTGCTCTGTGCTCACAAGCTGCATCTTGCTAGCCGGTATGTCTTGAAACGCTGACCTGCAGCATCGACAAGAAAAATGCCTTTGCTCTGTCCAAAATAGGACACACAAAAAATGCAATGTCTAAACTAAACAGCACAAGGCTCCCCTTAATTTTTAAGCTAGTGGTTTCAGAGCTGCTTGGGATATTTTCAGTGCTGCAGCGTGCAGAACCACTGCTGCAGATTCAGGGGGGCTGCAGCACTGCCTGGCACAAATCACCTGCTCTCCCAGGAGACCCCTGCAGCTCACACCAGCTGGGGATCTGACTCTTTTTATGCCCCGACGATAGGGCTCCTGGAGCTGCAACCCCAAACCCAGGGGTGTTTTGCAAGGATTAGGGTCTGCATACTCACTCTGAAGGGAAGGATGAATACGCTCCTTCCGCAGGTCCTGACTTCAAGGCTTACGTTCTCGTTATTGCATAGGTCAGCAGATGGCACTGCTACATTTAGACTTACAGGGTTTTTTTCCTCTTAGCACGCAAATGCGTTCTTGGTCCTAGAAGAAATGCTGCATTGCTGTTATTGTCTTCTCGTTGCCGTTTGACTGCTGAAAAGTCCCCTGCTCCCCTGGCTGCTTTTTGCTCCCTGAGCACATGCCACTTCTGGAAACCATGTGATGGGATTTGAGTGGGACAATGTGGAGGGGGGGGGACTCTGCAGGTCGGTTTAGGCCTGGTCTGTTCCAGGGCAGGTAGAAAGACTGTTACGCTAAGTTTATACCCAGCCTCTACAATGCAGGTTTCTTTTGCAGAGGTGCCTCTCATTAAGGTGTGCTGTAGCAACAGCAGGATCTTTAGCATTTCGGGGTGTGGAGGTAACACCTATAAGTAGCTATGCTGGCTCGGCACCCCAGGCCAATCTCTGGTCTCTAACAGTGGGCAGAAGCAGATGCTTAAGGAACTATAACCAAATGAGACATTTCACCTTAATAGTTGTCCTGCCCCCCTCCTTGTTTTAACCCAAGTTACCCTAAGCCAGCTGTGACCTCCCTTTCGTGCCCTTTTCCAGTCTCCCCTGAACCTCATCTACCTTACAGCATGCACAAAATCCTTTAAAAAGGCCCCTCGCTGCTGAACAACCTGTTGCATGAAGAGTACCCCTTTTTTTGTTTGCTGTGAGCCTGGCTCCTCTTAGCTTCATTTCATGGTTTCCCGTGTATTTAGTGTTCGAGAGAGTGACTGATCAGTCCCACCCTGCTCAAGCTACTGGCAGGTTTGGAGCCCTTTGTCATTCCCCATCAGCTGCTGCAGAAGACAGAACACGTGGAAGAGAGAGGGGTGAGAAGGGAAGACAAGCTGAGGCAGAGAGATAAGCAGCACAAAAGCCAGGACCACAACTTGGTCTTGGCTCCCTGCAGCCCTGCATTTTGACAGGCTCCATCCTATCCCAGTGATGAGGTGGTGGACAGGGAGGCAGGGGAGGCAGGGAATGGGCCAGGGCTCCTCATTGTGATCGACACGGAAGCCTAAGCAGCCACTTTGCTGCAAGGTTTGCCAGGCCAGCCTGCAGCATGGCCCAGAGCCAGAGCTGCTCAAAAAGTGAGGAGACGCCTGGAGACATTGGCAGGCTTTTTAAGGAGGCAAGGACTGAGAGCTAAGAAGAACAGGAATCCCAGGGGAGGCACTTAGAGTGCATTTAGGCTTAATTTGGATGAGAAGGTAAGGAGGCCCTGGAGGGATACCTGCTCTGGCAATCCACAAGCTGTGGCCAAAATCCAGAAGAGGCTGCTGCTTATCTGAGGCTGAGCTGGGAGCTGTTGGAGTCCAAGGAAGTTGGTAAGTAGCTATCGATGAGCACAGAGAGCCCTTGAGGGGGCAGGGACACTGGAAAGCGGAGAAGGCAATGCATTTGGAAGGAAGCCTCAGCCTCTCAATAAAATTTGTGTTCTTTCCACTTGATGGTCAAGGAGTTGCTTTCACCCCAGAGAGCAGGGAGAGCCAGCTGCTCTCCAAGAGCTGGTGCAGGTGGTAAGGCAGATCCAGGCGGCTGCTGATACAAAATGCAGAGTTTTTCAGTGAGCCTGTTGCAGTACTATGATGGGATGTAAGTGTTCACAGCACCCAGGCTCACAGGAGAGTCTTTGCAGCTAAAAAGTTGGTAGCTGAGTTCATCACACACCCTATGGAGACATAAAGGGTAAAAGTACAAATTAGTCCTTTTTCTCCCAAGGGAGATTGCTCTAGAAGAAGCTATTCAAGGCCTTTGCTCTGCGATTCTGGCAAGCTGAGTGAATGCCTGGGTACTGCCATAAGCTGTGCGGACATCTGCTCAAGGGCAGGGGGCTTCAGCAGCCCAGGGAGGTGCTGCTCTGCTCAGAAATCTGGAAAGGGGAAGCAAGACTTTAAATGAGGAGAGAGAGGTCTTGCAAAGAGCATGAGAAAAACATGTCCAGACATCAGAGGGGTGAATGTGAAGGATGGTTTGGCTCTGCTCCAGGAGAAGGCAGCTTGCTGGGTGCAAGGGGAGAGTCTCTCTCACAAGCCTACATTTAAAACACCTCCACTATATTGCTGCCTTGTTACATGCCCAGGGAGAGCACGCAATTCCACAGAGCAAATAGCAGCCCTGCCTTGAAGCGTCTGTAGGTTTCTGAGGGACATCAAATGTCATGATAGCCATAAAGTACCAACAGCAAAGGGACACCCTTCAGTCCCTTGGATGAGGAAGCATGTCCAAAGCTTCCTCTGATTGCTCTGAAGGTCCTTCCTCCCCCTCTCCCACCACCTTCCTATTTTAATTTGCAGATTATAGGAGCAGGAAGGAGTACAGGAGCCAAAGGATTTTGTCAGGCTCAGTTGAAAGCAGCAGCAGCCACTGTAGCAGCAGGCAGAGACCAACCAGAAATGACCTCACCAAGCTGCTCATCTTCCTCGTTCATTTTCATCCCCGGCAAAAGCCCTGCCAAGCTGGAGTGTTTACTGAAGAGGCCAAGTGAGAGCATCCAGCCCACAGGAGGAACCCACCGTCATTGCAGTATCACAGCTGCTCTTCGTGTGCTCATTATAGCTGGGAGACGAGGCTGAACAAAGGAGCCAGGGCTATTTTTAAGCACCCTGGGCAGATCTTAGAAAACACAAGGTGGTCATAAAAGCATGCACCATGTTTTCACAGATGATTAGAGTTATGAATCAGGCTGGTGAAAGAGTGAAAGCAGGGGCTGTGATATTAAATGAAAGGCTGCAGAGAGAAGCATCACCCAGCAGAAACAGTCCTAGAGTACCTGGAAAGCATAGTTGTTTTATTCCTTGAAATGGATTTTATTATTTTTTTTTACAAAAAAAAAGATGTTGCTTTGTTTTGTTTTGTTTTCCCTTAAGATGGGATCCAGATGCAATGATAGAATCTGGATTTCACCCAGACTGGCATTTTGTGGAATGTCTTCAGGAAAGGCTGTAGCTGTTGTAAGCTAGATCCTGATTTGACCTCCTTACTCAGATCTGAACACAGAGTGTGTTTGGAGGGAGGTTTGAGTTAGTGCCACCATGCAGGGAAACATGGAAGTTGGCAAAAAGACACAAATCCACCAGCAAAATATGGCTACAGATTTAAGCTCATCTTGGGCCCTGAGGCTTTGAAAATGGTGTGTAAAGAAACCCTCATCTGGGTTTGAGAGAAGATGGAAATGGTGAAGGAAATGTCAAAAGCAATTGGGAACTGTAAGACAGTTATTTGGGAAGAAGACAAAAAGAGAATTTGGAGGGCTGGGGCTTGAATATTTGCATCTTATTACAACAAGCAGTAGCTGTGCTCATGTTATAGGGTAGGAGCACTGGGGTACATGCACTCCCAGTTCTCATTTCCCTCTCATCCAGAACAAGGGACCTCTTGGGGCATCCAATGCTAGTTTCCTCCTTGCCCATATACATTTGCAAGCTGAGTTTCTCAGGGAGCTGGGGGCCCTCCTGGGTCCCCCAGGATAAATGCTCCCAGTGTGAGAACACCAATCCTCAGCAAAGACCTATGCCCAGACAAGCTGTGATGCCCTAAAGCACAGACCAGGATCAAAAGATTACTAAAAGAGGACTGGATATGAGACAGGTCCTGGCAAGGCAGCAGCCAGCTTTTCACAAAACCACGGATAAGCTGATGTTGACTAAAGTTTCCCAAACCTCCACCCAAATGTCAAGCTTCAACTCCAAGTGCTGACTCAAAGACATGGCATATATTCCTTCTTCTCTGCTCTTTCTCCGTGCAGCCATTCTGCATTTTCTGCTCTTCTTTCTACTCCTTCTGCTCAGCTGGGTTTGTGACAGCAATAATGGCTTGCTAATATGGGGCTTTCTTGACCAGAAGGGTGAGAAAATGTAGAAGTGCTCAAACCTGAGGGAACCTGGACAGCAGAAATGGGTCAAAGCTCAGGAAAAACTTGACAACCCCTTTGATGTAAGGACTGGGGAGAAAAGGATGAGATGGAAACAGGAAAGGACAACAGGTTAAGAAATGAATGGGTGAAAAAGGAGGTGGGTCACAGGCTGATGGGGAAAAATAATGGTACATCTCTAGTTGGTAGAAAAAGCAGACTAGTAAAAAAGAGGCAAGGATAAAAGTATCAGGTTTGGGGGTCATCTTCCAGCAAACTGCAAGATTCCTGTAGGTATGGCATTAAGTGACAGAGGACAGTGAAGTGTCATCCCAGCAACCCGTGCCTTTACTGCTCCTTTAACCCCCTCTGGTAGCGCATTGTCCCTTTAGCAGTCTGCCCGTCTCACCCCAGCAGAGCTGTGCCACCTGCCCCGACCTCCACCCTCCTTCCAGCAAAGCACTTCATGCGATTGCCCAGAGGCAAGAAACCGGAAAGGAAGGGCAAAAGGAGAGAGATTTATATCAACCTTTTTTTTCAAAGCAGGACAAGCGCCTACTGTTAATATGCAGAATGCCTGTATATCTCAATTACACACCTCCCACAGGGGCCTATTACAGCTACCCTGAGCAGCCAACATGTGTCAACAGAGCAAACATCGAAGACTATCCCAACATACTCCAAAAATAAAAAGCAGAGAAAGCAGGATATGAGCCTGTTGTCATCTGCTTCTTTCTTTTCTCTCTGCCCCTTTGCCATGTAGTTTTCATGTCTAGCTGCCAGGCCTATGCCTTATCATTTTAATGTGTGCGTGCTATTGCAATCCTCCCTCTCCATCCCCGCACATCTCCCCCTGCATAGCGGAAATTGGAAAATTATAGCATTGCTCCATCACGGTTTATACAAGTTCATATTACAGTTGAAAGACTTGTTGTTGTTATTTGGTTTGGTTTGTTTGTGTTTTTATTTAGTGGTGGAGATTGGAAAGGAGAAGAAACATCTTCCCAGTGTAAGAATGATTTTTGAAATACTGATCCTACATACACACACACATGGACATGTACGTTATTCCCAAAGCCTGGATACCTTAAAAAAAAAAAAAAAAGGGAGAGAAAATCCGTCCTTAATAAACTTTACCCTTGGCAGAAATCTGTGCCCCCCAAAAAAGCAAAAAATCCAAGCTGTCATAGGGTTCTGTGCTTTTCTTCTGAAGTTCCACTTTAGCAGTGCTCAGAAAGCCATGGTAGAGAACAGCAGAAACCCAGAGATGGACCAATTTGTCAAAGGGGGTGCTGGAACTGATCACCCACTTTACTCTTTTAAACCCCTTTTTACTCCTACTTCTTTTCCTGTCTATTGTTGTCTCACCCCATAGACGTTTGTACAGTCTGAAGTTTCTGGCAAAGTTTTATACCCAGGCCAAAACTGGTGAGAAGTAACTTGAAGGCACAAATCATGTACGGGAAAAAGGGCAAATCCAATTTTAGTAAATCTTTGATTGTGCATTTAGGGGGAGCTGCCCAGTAGAGCTCTTAACTTCTGCCGTTGCTTTAGCCAGGCAAAGGCAATGTCCTTGGACAAAAGTGCCAAGATAGTGCCACTGGAGCTCTGCTGGAGCCTGAACATAGAGCCATGGCTGATGTTGTTCAGTGGGGCGAGGGTTAATGCATAAGGGATGCTGCGGCAGAGAAGCTGGGCAACCGTGTCTCGTTTCTGTTTTAAACTTGATTTCCTGTGATTGAGGCAAGGAGAAAAAAATTCAGAATTACTGCAAATAAGTGCAAATGTTTTGAAGTCCCCAAAGAAGGACCTGGTCACAGAGCAGCCTGTTGATTTTATGTGGCCCAGAAATAGCTCCTGTCTTCATAGATGTTTTCCTGACATATCATCCTCCACATATTACTGCACCTTCTTGGAACTATCTTGCTCGTCCTTTCACTGTTTGCTGTCGTATCTTTCCATTATCTGAGAACATTGTATTGTTACCATTAGACCGATGCTTATCCACTCTTTGCCTTCCTTTTTTATCTTACCTAGCCTGACTGCATTTCCTACCATGCAGGAAAATGTTTGTTGGTATGAAGAAATTCTTTCTGCCTGCTATATTTTGCACTTTTTCGTTGCTGGTTCTGGACAGAAAGTGCTTTTTCTGTTACTTGCCACACAGGGAAGGTGCAGGCAGGAAAAAGAGGTGAGCTTTGCTGTAGGCGAATCTGACCAAAGGTCAGGTTTAGGCTGTTCGGTACCTGGCACTTCTGAGGTGCTTTCATATCTCCCTCCTGTCATAATTCCTAAATCAAAGCACTGAGCTCTTTTGAAAATCTGATTTATTCAAAGTATCTGATGGAGGGACAGAAGAAAGTGTGACAGTTTCTATAAAAAGTAGAAATCAGGTGATTTTCCTCTGCCATACTGCAGCAGTGGGGTACCCTTCCCCTCATCTGGAATGAGAACGAAGCAGAAAACAGACTTATTGCTGGTGGCCACAAAAACAAATGGTATTGTCCCACCCATAAGCATCCACAGCTCCTAAAGGAGGTGTCCCCAGTCATGTATGCCATGAGATGCTACCTCACTTGTGACAAACACAGCCAGCAGTGTGCGTACCTTCAGCCTTGTGCCAGCCATGAGCAGATCAGCCTCAGAAAATGGTTTCCAGCCTGAAGATGTTACAATGCTCTTTCATGAGACTGCTGACAGTGCTTATATTACTCCAAATCTCATTATTTCCTCCATCAATTTCCTCTTCCTCATATAAATTAGAGTGAATTACAGTATTCATTCGGAATAATGTATAGCCATGAACAAATTCACATCAGTCAGAAAGGGTACATTTATTCATGAACACTTGAGTGTTTATTTCAAGAATATTAGTGGGGATAAATGAGCTTCAGAGATACCAGTGCTGTTAAGTAGCTGTGAGTATTCCTCCTGGAAGTGTACTTGAAGACTTTTTGAACAGCTCCTATTTATTTCTCGCACAATGGATTAGCTGAGAAGTTCCACATGCCTCCAGATATTTTTTTAATAAAAAGAGATTCTTTCCTTTTAGCATGTTCCTCCCATACATCCCAAGAGTAGAAACAAGGCTGCGCAACATGGATGACCACATGTTCAGCATGAGTAGTAAATCAGAAATAGCTCTTATTCATTGCAAGCCATTTGTAGCTGCAGCGGCATTTAAATTTGGCTGCACCGACTGTAGTTTGAACAGTTGTGAAACTGCAAGTAATCAACGCTTTAATAAAACTCATGACCTGCTTGCAGATAGTCTGGCAAAGAGAAAACTGCTAAAGGAGCTAAATCGTTCACAGAAATCACTTTCAGAGGATGATCTGGCCAACTCCAACAAGATGGCATTCATGTGCAAAAGCTCTAGAAAATCCTTTTCGAATGGCCAGCTCCAGCAGAAAAATGACTACAGAAGGCTTCTTATTAGCATGGATCAGAGCTGCTTTATATGTTCGTAGAGTAGAGGCAATATCTTGAGAGGACAGACACCAAAAGAAAGTGTCTGAGCAGATCACTGGGCTTTCTCTGTCCCATGAAGATGGCTGTCTGTGCTGTGCTGCAGCACGGTTTTGTACAAGGTCTCCAAGTTTCAAGCACACATTTGTAGTTTAAGTATGCTGTGCAAATACGTCAGTTTATTTCTGTACTGAGTTATATTCCGCCTGAAGTCTGTAGAGTTACATGAGGCTACACCCAGCAGAGACTCTTCTTCAAAATACTTAGCTAATAGTTTACAGGGTGACTCAATAATTTAAGAGGATTAGTAGCTGGAAATGAAGCCTTGCAGCAATGCATAGCTTATTTAGTTCCACTCCAAATTTACAGTTATCTGATGGTTGTTTAGTGGCCTAGGTGAACCAAATAACCACCTTCAGCCCATTTTCTAGGAGACTGCTGTGTACTTATCACTGGCACCACATCACCATCACGAATGGGTTGGCAGTGTAGCAGTTGGAAAAAAAAACACAAACAAACAAAAAAGAAACTCTGAGGACTGACTGCTCCAGTGCTCACCTCTCTGCTAAGACTGCACCTACGAAATCTGTGCATGGGAAGGCCTCGGTGTGAGGGCCCTGTGACAGACTTCACACAAACCATCCTAAACCTTCCTTCGTGCTGACAGGTGGCAGTCAGTGTTATTTGAAGCTCACTCAGAGAGCTGAAGGTAAAAAGGTCTTTATCCCGTTTGAATTGCTGGGCCAATCTAATCTCCCACTGTGGTATTTCCAACCCTCTTTGCAACCTTTGTTCTGAGCATTAGAATTATTACAATGCCCCATTTTAGTGGGCAGATTTTATTAATATGCTCTTCTACCACCTTGACCTTTTCAGTACTCCATTGCTCGATTGGCTTAGCACCAGACGACCCCTTCCAGGTGGGACGATGGGGCTGGATTGAAAGAGCAGGCAGCCCATCAAAAACCACCTCTGAGAAAGGTCGGCAAGGCAGAGCGTGCTGCTGCAGCTCCCATGGTGGCAGAGGCACGTTCACCATCCTTTTTCCCACGTTGGAGCTGCCGCCTAGGCGAGGAGCTGGGAGGAAGAAACAAGTCCTCACGGTGGATGCAGGGAGGGTCAGGAAGAATGGAAGGAAAATGGATCCAGCGTTTCTGCCTCAGGGAAATAAAAATCAGCATTTTGGGCAAACAGCCAGCCTGGGGTTTAATGAATAGACAATGCACGAGGAGGGGTGTTGCCCAGCTCTCGGGTATATTAAAGATGTCATTTTCTCCCCATAGAGAATGGGGTTGAAAACATGGAAGATGTTAGAAGTGCAGCGAGCTGGGTGGAAATCTGAGCAGCATGGGCTGGCTGCTCAGAAATGGCAGCACGTGGGGCTGCTTGTTCGGGCAGCTGGAAAGGGATTGGTAAAGGGGGTCCAGACCTGGCCTAAGCCAGGATGGACCTGGTCAATGACACTGGCTGTGCCACCTGGAAAGCAGGTCTGGGACAGCAAAAAATTGGAGAGGTTTAGAGAGTAAACAAAAAGCACCAAGGCTGAAATAGCAGGGCACACCAGATGAGCCCAGAGTTGGGTCCTAGGAGCTGTGTGGGTAGCCCCATCGGATTCTCTATTTTAATTTCTTCTGCTGAAAAGCCACTGAACCTTTTCATTTTCCTTTCCTTATGCCTACAGAAGAGGAAAAATAAAACCAAAATGCTTCTTTTGAGGCATTCACACCCACTGACTCTAGCAAAGTAGTATTAAAAAGGCAAGGCAAGGAAAAAGAATGATAAAGTAAAAAATAAAAATCCATTAAAATCCCATTTGCTTTTACACATAGGGATTATTTGCAGGAAGTGAAGAGTTAGAGCCAAAGACTATAATCCCAGGGCATGCACAGCTCTGTGATGTGAAGACATGGATCCAGCCCTAGTACCAGCTTGGCAAATAGCAGCAACGTTCAGACAGAGAAGCTGCTCCTGGGAGGGGACAGCCTGCCTCCAACGCTGGCTTGGCAGGGCAGCTTCCTGTACCTGCTGCCCACGGAAGCCAGTCCTTGCCATTTTTCAGATGCTGAGTGCAGAATTCAGCTAGTTTAAAGCATCTCCCCGAGCATCCATGCTGTTTACTCCCAGCTCAGACAGTGACAGTCTTGGGTCCATCAGCCAAATGGCTGCACAGTGACCCATCCCTCAGCACGGGGCCAGAGAGATTGTCCCCCTGCAGAAGATCCCTGGATGGTTTATTAACCGGCAACTGTATCCCCTTTACACCACAGAACTCATTCAGGAAGGACCCAACGGGGGTCAGGGCTGAGCTATTGAATATTTGTAGCTTCAAGCCCTGTTAGGCAGAAGAGCATCCAGGATGCTTCTGGGCTGTGCTCTTCTAAAATGCCTCGTGGCTGTTTCAGGCCTCAGGAGGGCTATTTAGGCTGTCTCCAACTGTCTGCTCTGACACTGATGAGGTGGCAGCAGCTATTTCTGAACTGATCTGATGGCAAGGAAGGGGCTAATTGCTGACCCTCACTTACTTAAGACTTTCTCTCACTGCTAAACAAAATGTCTATGTGTCTCGAAGTGGTACAGCCCCTTTTTCTCCACCTGTTCTTTGCCGTGTCTGGGCAGGTTTTAGGGGAAATGACTTCGAGCAATGCGAACAAATGAAAGTTCCTTTTGCTGGTACTGAGACACCCTGTCTGCTATTTTGCTTTCTTCCTTTAAAGACATGGAACTGGCGTTTTCTGCTAAACTTTGTGCGAGACAGAAACCACCCAGCCAGCTAAAACATCTGCCAACAGGACCGCCTCAGATACTGGTTTTCCCAAAGACCAGCCCTTGAGAGTGCTACTGGAACTGGTTCACCTTCTTGAGGTGGTGAAGGGCTGGCAATCAGACCTCCTTCAGCCCCGATCCCTTCCTACCTCCATCCTATGAGTACCTGCACAGAACTGATCAATAAGTGTTGTTTTTTTGTTAAATGGGATAAACTAAGGTGCTGTGATGAGGTTGTCAAGGGCCTCTGGGACGACCACCTCATTGCTTCCTGCCCATCACAGTCTCTGAGGATGTCTGACCCTGTCCAGCCTTCAGCAAGGTTTTCCAAGGATTTTATTTATTTATTTATTTATTTCCCCCCTCAAGGCCTGGACTTTAGTTTGGCCCAAACTAAGTTCCTGACCTGGCTGCATACTGGTCCTGGCCCTACCTTTCTTTCTTTTCACCGCCTGAGGATGTCTCTGACACTTCTTCGTTCCTTTTCTCATCTACCCCTCCCCAGAGGACAATAGCACTTTAGAAACAGATTTAGGGATTCTCCGCAAGGAGAAAACAAGGAAACCCAGCAACAACAACCTAATCAGCAAACAGCTGAGCCAGGGATAAATTCACATGGAAAGCCTGTGTTTGTTTATTACTAATGGGTAACAGAGATGATAACCTTTTAATCCAAAACCATAATGAAATATGCATATTTGTTAATGTGCAACTATAAAATGCAAATCTTGCAAACACAATGGGGAAGGGCAAAGAAAGCACTCGGCACCAATCCTAATTTATTCCTTTGGCTTCAGACATTTATCCAAATTGAGTTGTGTATGTAATATAAAGTCAAATGAATATGTAATTGTAATGTATATGTATAACCATTTTCATCTCAAATATGCCAACTGTTTATCATAATAGGAAGTAATACATATTTTGCCGAATAAAAGGTTACCTATTAAAATATTTTTATACCCTTCCCACCCCAAGCTTTTGTGCTCTGTGTAAAAGCTCTATTTACACAGAAACAATTTCTGATTTTCCCTTTAGAGCCATGCTACCCAAATTCAAAAGATTTAAAAGATTAACGAAGTAGAATCAGGAAGATTTTTACACAAAGTTCTTTCCTCTTCACTCTCCTCTTTTCCAAACAGCACAGAGATTATGCTCTTGAATATCAATTTAAAACAATGTCTATAAAGCTGGGCAATTTCCCCCTCTTATTTCCAGCCCCCAAAGAAACAGCTTTCCCCTCTTGCTGTCAGAGCATCTACATATTCATCTACATATTCATGCAGTCGCAACTAATCTTTATTGCTAGTCCTGGTCACCACTGCTTTTGTAAATCATCTCTTTGGCAGCCTGGCAGACTGAGAGCCAGAACCAGCTTCACACACTGTGTGTGTGCTAAGATCTGCATCAATTTGCGAATATTGTGATTTGGGAAGAGACCAGGACAATAAAGATTCAGGACGAAGCCTCTTTTCCTAAGCTCACCTGAAATTAAACTCCTTCCTGCAATGGAAAAGTTCTGGTAGTTTTTCTTCTTTTTTTCAATGGGACCATCATGCTTGTGATTCCTGGGCCATTGTGTGGTGAGGAGTATTTTTGACCGAAATTTAACGTGGCTTAATTGTCTGAAATATGAATGCACTGCCAGGAAGTCGATAGCAATGTTTCCATTGACTTTACTGAGCAGCGGACCAGAGGCAGAGCAGAGCACAAAGGACTTTGGAATCAGCCTCCACCCACAGTTTCTTCCGTCCCTCCTGACATTATTCATTTTCCTGCTGCTGCCGTAACTATACCCTGCGTTTATTCAGTCCTGCACAGGGCATTCAATGATTTCCTCTCTTATCTTCTAAACAAAGCACTTGCCACTTCTTTGTGTTTTCTGACCCTCCTGAGGACCAGAGCAGCGTACCAATAACCAGAAGAGTAGGACAAATCCCATTTCTTACAGCCACAAATTCCACAAATTCAGGAGCTTTGGAGAGTTTGGAGAAACATCCAAAGTCCTAGTGATATTACAGCTGAATAATTCTCCATTCTCTTTCAACATATTTCTGAAAGCTACAGGAAAGGTAACGTTGATGTATGGCTATAGCAGAATCCCATAAAATAAGTACAGGGAATCTGCAGATCTGCACTTTTCCCCATTGCCCTGAGCTGGACTAAAACAGCCTTAGAGCAATGTGTCCTAGAACTTCAGCATTTTATGTGCCAATGGCCTGGTGACCCAGCTCTGCTCTCTCAGCCCCCCTGGCCTGCTGAATCCATCTGCAGCCAGAGCCAGAGTATGGCCACGGACCTTGGGAGGAGCAACCAAAGCTCTTTGGAAGGGTGAGCACTGTTCCTCCCCAGCGTCAATCTGCTTCTCAAATCATTTATGAGGAAAGCAGCCAGGAAGCACCATGCTTAACCTCTTTGTCCCCATCGGGACCATCCAGAGAGATGGTGCTCCGCAGAAAGGCGGCGTGGGAGAAGCAGCCCATTTGCTTGTGAAGGAGGCGGGTGAAGGGGCAGGGGAGAGAAGGCAGCAGGCCAAATGAGAAGCGCTCCTCTAAAAGTCTTCCATCATTTCAGACTCATAAATCATGATGCAGATTAATGAGAAATTAATGCAGTGCAGAAATTACTGGGGGTGAGGAGCTGTCGGTCAGCAGCAGGAGTGACTGCGTGTGAGACAAAGCAGTGAAGATCTCCAAAAAGAGAGAGGGCTCGGCAGCCTGGACTTGTTCTTTAATGAGGAAAGACAGAGAGGTCAGCATGGGAACAAGATAGCGTGCGGCTGCATCTGGGAGACAAGGGGCACTATTTAAAAATCCTGTCAAAAGACTCTCTGGACTGATTTGTATTAAAGCCTTATTCACGTTTTCTAATGAAAAATCCTTCTGCATCAAATCACGGTATAGAAGCCTTAAAAGAGAGAGTGTGTGCACAAGAGGGGGGGGGGGAAATCAAAGAGGTAGAGGTTAATTTCAGTATGCGCCTCTTCTGTTTGGGGAAAAAAATAACACAGATGAGGAAAATAGCCTACTTTACCTCCTGTTCTTTCCTCTTCGATCCTCCAGTGGCATTATTTTAAGCATTTAACTTTCTGATAGCAGTTAGGCTGGTCACATTTTCTCTCCATTTAGTGGCGGGTTTTGAGCGCATCATTTACTACTGCAGTGGAAGTGATGGAGCAGACACATGATAGATGACTCACTTCCCTGGTGCTCAGGCATTTGGGGCTAACAGGTAGCTCATCGTGTTGCTGGTTCAAGCTCTCTGAGGCTCTCTGCAAAGCAGAGCATGCAAAGGTGGGGAGAGAGTGAAAACTGTCCTTCTTCTTTACTATTCTACATCTAAGGGAGGTGAGGACTGTCATCTTCTAAGGTAAATTTTCTCTCTCTTCTCTATAAAAAGTGTTCTCACTGTGAGTTCAAGCCAAGGAAGTATAAACTGAGCCCTGATGTCCCAGTCCATCCATGCAAATTTGCAGCAGCAGTGACAGAAACTCGTGGGAGTCGTTCTGGAGAACGTGGACGTTCCCCAGCAGGTAGGGAGCCTTTATGCAAATGCTGCAGTACTACCTTCATTTATGGCTCCCGTTGATCCCACCGCCCGCAGGATGCCTGTAACCATAGCAATGGGCTCGGGTAGGAAGGTTCTCTATTGTGCGTAGAACAGACAGTGGCAGCTGATGGTATCAGAAGAAAGAAGTAGCCAGACAGAGCCACGGTGGATGATGAGTGGTTAATGGCAGAGCTCGCTCATAGCCCAGGTGGGTGATAATCCGTAACAATTGCGGCAAGTCAGGTAGACAGCGGTGCTCGGACACCATGGGGATGGGTAGGAGAAAGGAACAGAAAGAGAAGTGGCAATAAATGAGGAGATATATTCAGCTAACTCAAGTGTGAATGCGTCCAGACGTCACCGTGCACCATAGCTAATAGAGTGAGACGCACACGGACCAAACTCCTGCTCAGGGCGTGCAGCTCTTCCAGCTCACCAAGGGGCTGGGGGAACGACAGGCCCTGGTCCCATCAGGTGAGACGTTTTGGGAGCACGGTGAGGTGACGGCAACCCTTGGTGTTGGCAAGAGATGTGAGTGGTCCTGAGATACAGACCTGCAGGAGACGGTGCCTTTCTTTACATGGGAAACAGAGGACATGGTGAACTGTATGCCAAAATGTACAGATTTTGTTATGGATATTTTCTAATGAAATATGACGTCCTACCAACAAATAGGGCCTAACATCTCTTATCTACTCCAGCTCTTATATATTCTGAGGTGTGGAGACCCCACAGGTAAAATGGACTTTCTTTGAGATGAGGTGCACCACAAGTCCCTTAGACACCAGGCAGTATATTTATGCAGATATCCCCTCTGGCAGCTTCTTTGGCTTTTAAGAGATGTAATCTTTAATATTGCACCATTTGATGGAACTTTTTTTTTTTTTTTTAAAGTCTGTTCACATGCACACACACAAAGGATAAAATACAAGTGGAGAAAAAAAGAAATCACAAAAAGGACCCTATTTATCAAAAAACAATGGCTCAGTAGTCGCGGTGAAATAGAGATATTGTTACTTAGCGATAATAAGGGAAAAAAGCTATTGTCAAAATGATAAGGCCATTTCTGTTGTCTCCCCAAGTGATAATATCTCTGCTACCACTAGTGCCTGAGTATTGTTAGGATATTTCATGGCAAGTGTTAGACAGAATAAGTTATACACTAAGCCCACAGCTAACTCCAAAACCTCCAACTTCACCTCCCCCCATGTCCCTGTTGACACAACAGTCTCTTCTTTAATACCATTGCAGCATTGGTTTCTATTCCCCATGGCTTTTCGTCTGCTTCCGTTTAGATATAACATTGCTCCTGAGTCGGCTGACAAGGTACCTTTCACTGATAAGCAGCCCAACTTTGTCTTGTGATAGGTCATCAGGAAGCCAGACTATCGCATCTTGAAAAATGTAGGAAATGCTGTTAAAAGTAGCAGCAAAATGAGTTGGGGTAAGAAAAAAAAAATAAAGAAAGAAAGAAAAAAAAAAGAAAAAAAAGAAAAAATGTAATAACATTGAAACAGGAATACAGAGATCTGTTGAAGATCTCTGGCAGAAGCCCTGATGTTCTTGTAGAGGCTTGAGATAAAATTTACCTGTTTGCTCAGAAGCAGAGGTTTTCCTCTCGCTGGGATTTGACACGGGTGTGCCTTCAGCAGGACGGTGATTCCCTGTGTCACTGCAAGCCCCGTGGCAGCCCCAGCCCCAGGTGAGATCTTGGCAGCTGGGGGAAGGTGTGCTGCCAGCTCGGTCACTGCCTCCCTGCAGGAGTAAAGAGAAGAGTGAAGAGGGGGAAACGTCTCATGTGTCAGGCAAATATTTTTGTTAAACATAATTTCCTTTTCTCTGGATATATAACAGGAACTGTTACATATCTAGAGAAAAGAACTATCGTTCTGCTCCTGTTCTGGGAGCAAGCATGCTGTCAGAAGCTGTGTCTTGGAGGGAGGGGGCAGGAGAAATCCAGTGTCCCAGACAAGAGGCACACAATTCCATGTCTCATGGGCCATTCCTAAAATCTGGGATGACAAAATGTCCAGGAGACGACATCCCCAAACTGGGAAAAGGTCTCTTTTCCAGAATCTTCCTCTATAATATGCATGGCAACATCACATTTTTAAGTGCCCCCCACAGCTGATCAGAAAGAAAAAAAACAAATCCTGCTCAAATTGTCAAGTTTTAGTAGCTAATATTTCGTATTTCATAGAGAAGCAGCCATTCTAATATGGAGCCGTCCTCCTGACTTTTCTCTCCTCTACTCATAGCTAAGGAAGCAGAGCTCCTGGCGCACTTTCTGTGAGCCTCACTTCAAAAAGCCTTTGTTGGAGGTGGATCTTTGCCCTGTCCTCCGCGAAAACACGAACAGCCCTGGGCAAGCATAATGCAGATATTAACTGGACAGCCAGAGCGGGACGTGGCTGTCCATCAGCTACCCAACACACAGCCAAAGGACTGTGCCTGGGCAGAGCCATGACAGACATTTACGAATTATTTCTTCAAATGTCCTCACCCCCTTCTTCAGAGGCTGTGAGAGTGACGTTGCCAGAAATAAATGAATAAACAAACAGATCCGCATCCCGCGAGCTCCCCACGGAAAGTGATGTGAGAAGCTTCAGCAGCAAGGGCTGTGGAGGAAATAGATTGGGGAGGGTTTTCTTTTTTTTTCCCCTTTTTAAAATAAATATTTGAGGCAGACCACGGGAGCTGAGCAGCAGTGTGGTAAGTATATCAAACACAGAGAATCCCCAGATTATCCGCTCTGAAGGCATTAGCTGGCTGCTGAAAACAGCCTTCTTGAACCCGCGGAGTTAGGAAGGGTGCAAAAACATGGAAAAGTAAATAAATAGGGAGTGAAACAGCGCCAGGAATTAAGCCATCCCCTACAAGCCATCTGAATAAACAGGGGGAGGAAAATCAGTATCGCTGCTGCTGTCTGTCTGTCTGCCTGCCTCTCTTCTGCAGTCCTCTCCTCTCCCCCTTTCCTGCACCTTTACCTGCTTTTGAAAGCAAGCTGAAGGAGAGCTACACAGCTAATCAGGGTGGGGGCAGCTGCTCTCTTCAAACAATTTCTTAAACGCCTCGCTCGAGCCATCCATCTCCTCTTTGTCTCCGCTTCGCATCTTCCGGAGGCCTTTAAGAACGGGGTGTAACATGTGGAGCCGAGCAGTTGGCAAACGCTGGTTTTAAGTGCGTTTGTACATTTGCAGATTGATCCCGGAACGATCAAAGATAAATAATCTCCCCAGTGCTCCTTTGTAAAAAACTAATGAAACTTGGGAGGGAGAGAGGGGGAGGCAGTGGAAGGCAGGGTTCACGTTTCTGGGATTTTTTTTGATCACTTCACTGTAATTACTTCAGCAATTTTTCCCACCCATCCCCCCTGCCTGGCACCCTCTCTCTGCTCATCTCCAGTAAATACATTTACTGATAATTAGCCCCGCCGCAGCCACCCTGGCCCAGTTACAACCACCTCAGGAGCCCCCTCATTGCAGCACTTGCTGTTTTCACCGCCTGTGCCCACCCTCCATCTCATTTACAGGCAAGTGCATGCTGAGGAATGAGCACGGGTGACCTCCGGGAGAGAGAAAAAGCTTCATTTGCCCTCCTGCGAATGCTCCCGAGCTGGTCCAGATCTTGTTCTCCACCCTGGGGCCATGGGCAGGAGTGACCAATGCCACGGCTCTGGACTCTGTGGGGAAAGGGGAGCCCCCGAAGCTGCCTTTGCTGCCCCTCGGTGAGGTCTCAGCACGGGCTGATGCTGTTTCCACAGCCACCTACATGGTACTCAATCGGTGCGATCCCTGGAAATTAAATAAAGCCACAAAATTAATGGTGGTGTTAATGCTATCCCTGGGATGAATAAAATGCCTGAAAGGAACCTTTGGTTGGCTGTTTTAGCCCGCAGCCCTTCCTGACATCTTGGGGTTACCTATCCTGCTCGTATAGTGCTGTAATGAGCATCATTTCCAGATCAGCCATAAGGGGCACTGAAGTATATCTTCTGAAAGTTCACGCTTCTCTCTTAGATTTGCTAATTCATTAAGCAGAAGGCAGACAGATATATGGCTTGGAGAATGACTATGAAACATTACAAACCTGTGAATTTAAAGTCTTTCCGCTCCAAACTTCTAACAAATTTGCAGTGTTAGGATGTGCATGCACAGACAGACTCTATGTTCTTATATGTATATATAAAAATACATTTAAAAGCTTTTGCTCTGCCTTCCACACAGGGAAGGGACTTGTAAGGAAACTTGCAGCCAGAGCACTTTCAATTAGCCACAGTCTCTGTTCTCCATCAGCATCTGAAGCCACCACAGAGACTAAACCAACACCAGGACCGAGTCCAGGAACAGCACAGCACGCTCATTTTCCCTGTGGGCTGCTCCCAGCTCCCAGGAACAAATTACAGTGCCCGCACTCATGGAGCCAGACCCAGCCTTGAACTTGGCACAGAAGCTTGCCATCGTGTTCTTTCACTATCACGTTACCATTTCCATTGTAAAATAAAAAACTCAGAATGGTGCCTTTCCCACCAAAGAAGCAGCAGAAGCAACCCAAAGTCTTGGATCCCGTGGATTGTGAGAGCTGTTTAGACTCTACAAATATGCCTGGCACTTTGGTCTCTGCTGGATTTGATAGACTTTATCCAAACTTCAGAAATCATCCCTGAATATTGATAGGGAGTTTTTTAGTGGAAGCATTCGGCTAAAAGCAAGCCAGCAGAAGATAGGGAAGCAAGGGAAAGAAAACATTAGAAGGGGTCACGGCTGGATTTGCTGAACAAATGAGCTCTCTTGTGACTATGAGATCTCATCATACTCCTCTCAATTTTGTTGTAAGAAGCAGCACAAGACAATGACTGACCTTCAAGTACAGGGTGGGAATATGCAGGCTGACTCTCAACAAGCAAACCCACCTAACAGGGTATAATCAGATTTCCCCACAGGAGATCTTTTTCTACATTGCTTTTTAATCTCTCCCACCGTAGAGCCGGGTGTGCTTTTAAAACAGATCGATCATGCATTAAACAAAAAGAAACAAAAACCAACACAAAAAACGGAGGATATTATGGCTTGTGCCTGTAACGTGAAATCAGCTGGAGTGGAGGCGGGGATCAGAAGCGCTCAGCTGGCCTACAAAACCCTTGAGCGGTGTGGTTGCGGGCAGTGGATGCAATGCTGCCGTGGATATACAGGCAGGCAGCACACGTGGAGCCGCGTGCCGAACATCCTGCCGGCCACGTGCAGCCAGCCCTCCCCGAGCCTTCACATCCCATTAGTGTTGCTCATATTAAAAAAAAACACATCAGGGCCACGAGGACCGGAGGCTGCACATGTACGGGGTGTGATGCGATCCCCCTTCCCCAGGCTTTTGCTGGAAAAACTGGCAGGGCGAATGATGGTAGGAAGGTGAGCGTCGGCCCAGGTCTGGAGGGAGAGGCAGCATCTTCAGACTATAAAGGTGAGTTTTAAGAAACAGCTCAGCCAGTTCCCATTCATTCCTGATGTGCTTTAGCTGCTCAATTTTAAAATGATTTCAAACCTTCCAGGCAGAGCAGGTGAATCATTCACACAACAGGGGGTTGCAGAAGAGCAGAAACTTGAACACAAATTTACTCCAGACCCTGAACCACAAGGCCAAAATCATCCAAGAGAGGTCACTTCCTCCAAGGTCAGAAATGACCACCACTTTTAAACACTTATAACACCAGGTCATAACCCTTAACCCCTCTGTCTCAGCACGAGGCCTTTTATCCAGGTCCCTTAGGGCTTAATTTTCACCCCAATTTGTAAGTGAGGAAGAGGAGCGTGACAGGAGGAGCATGTCGACTGGGTCTCTCTCAAATCTGTTTTATCAAACATATTCAACCCTGACATAGAGACAATAAGGCACTGAACAATTAAAAATTAATTTCCAGACTTGACAGTGCAGGATCAGACAGAAACACTGTCTAACTTTACTCACTATGGTTTACAGTGTGTTTTTTTCTCTTCTTGTCTCCCTGCAAGCAGGTCCCTGGGCTATTTGATTTATACTTTGCCATCTGAAATGCATAAAAGATGTGGCACTTTTGCTCCCTCATGAATCTTCCGCATTTTTGTTCAAAATTTTACTGAAGGTGACATGACAAATTACCACCAGAGTCAATCTGTGCTGGAGAAGGGCATCATTAAAAAAAAAGAAAAAAAAACAAACACAGAATAGGGACCCAAAAAAAAGGGGGTAAGGGGAGGATGGGGGAAAGAATGAGCTTGTGAACTCTTTGAATATGTCATGTTCCAAAGCAGTACAACCAGCATGAGACTGGCAGACTAATTACCCACATGGCAGGTTCACGGATTCAGGAGAAAGGGAGAGCTCAAAAGCTCATTTGACCCATTCGGCAGGACTGGTCTGCTTCCTGTCAGCTTTTTCTTTTTTTTTTTTTTGGGGGGGGTGGGGACAGAAAGAGGTAGAACATTTCACAGCATTGCTCAGAGCTAAGCCTCTCCAGCCTTCCCATGTCGTCATCATGGTGACTGTGCCCCTGTCCCCTCTGGTCCTCTGGCAGTCTCTTCTCATGGCTCTAACCCCAAACTTCATGGGCAGGTAGGAGACCATTTGGCTATGACAGATGCTTCACTGTTTGTTTGCACTGCGTGAAGAATTCTTTGGTCTTTGGCTCAGCTCAGAACAGTCAAGTAGCAACAGGTAATTTGATACAGCAAAATAAACATTTAACATGATCATTTCATTTTCCCGAGGAGAAGCACCACAGTAAGCAGTATTATAATGGTTCATGTTGCCATGTGTTACTTCTCCCACATCTGCACAAAGGTGTTGGAAGGGGAGCTTGTTTGTGTAGTGAACAGTGTCCCAGTGTTTGCTTCTCTATCTTCTTCCGACACTTTCTGCAGACAGAAAACTTGCCTCCCTTTTGCAGGTCTGGGAACATTTTTCTTTGTAAACAGCCATTTTCACCACAAATGCCAAGGTATCAGCTGGGATCAAATTCTGAAATACTTGTGAAAGTATCTGTTTTCACACATGGCTGCTAGCAAAGTAAATATTAGCGAGGTTATCCACAGTCCTGGGTAACACTGGATCTGGTATGTTTGGACTCCATTGGTCCTAGAGGAATTTTACATTATTTGTTTTTTACTAAATCCACAGCCATTCCAAGTGGACTGGAGTCATGTTAATTTGGTGTTTTGATTCCTCAACTAGAGCCAATTCATTTCAGGGGTGACTTTGTACTTTCCCTTTCACTTCCTGATATTATCTGTCACAGACATCACTTTTGCACCCAGATTGCATAGTATAACAACTGAAAGATCCCAAGTATTATTTCTGTTTACACTTGGCTTACCGGCAAAAGAAAATGTAGAAGAACACATGGGCTTTAGCACAAGCAAAATCTAGTGATCTTTTTAAATCACTGCACCAGGCTTAGCAGATGCACCCTGCCTAGACGCACCTGGAGTGCTGCTGAATTTACAATACACAGTATGTCTGGCTTTAAAAGTCTTCTATTTTAGGTACGCTGACTGCAGGACACAGCTGCCATGCTAGCAAACATACCAAGTGCACCTTAGTGCATGGTCCATAACATGGTGACATGGTCTGTTGTGCGACCAGACTATGTCCAGGTAAAAGCCAGCTGGGCTCACAGCCAGACATCCCACCAACAAGATGTTAAACTGCAGTGTTTGCCCAGCTGATGCTCCATGGAGGAAAGCCATGCTCTGGAAAGCCCTGCAAATTGTGGTGGATCCCAAGCCTATCTGGATTTCACGTGATCTAAAGATACTCACAGTTAGATATCCTTGGACCTTTCTAACTCCCTGCTGATTTCCTGAGGATTTTATTTGGAAAGGGCTTTCTGAACTATCAAGCTCCATATCTCTGTTACTGCAAGCAGCAAATTGTTCAACACTTCTGTAAAACTTTGGCCTTACCGTGTCTTTTGAAAAAGAGATGGTGCCATAACACGGTGGGTTGAATGACCAGAACCTCATAGCTGTCATCCTAAATCTATCTGCAGGTGGTTTGCTACCTCTTTTCCCATCTGTGCTACCATAAGTCATTTGCAGCAAAGGCCAAATCCAAACGCATTTGCCTGAACTGCAGAATAAAACAGCAGCAACCGAAGATCTGCAAAGGGGGGAGAGCCAGGTGAAAAAGCAGAATGGAGAAACGGGGCTCTCTGGAAAGCTGACCTGAGGTTAGCTTCTGTCTGGGACTCAGGCTGGCGTTGTCCAAGGCTGTCCATCCTGGGCTGACAGCTGGTCTCCCCACACACCTCCATTTGATCAGATCTTCCCCTCCCTGATTTCTGCCCCCTCCGTTTTAGCCTTGAAGCTGAATGTGACACAGCTCGTGTCCCCCCTTTCAACACACCAAGCACCCTTTGCTCCTGAATTCCTTTTTCTGCAAGCAGCATTTGGGGACACAGATTGACTGAAAGCTGTGATGCAGCATAAGCAATACCAGAAATAGACTCTGAATGACCCAACAGGAGCCTAGTACCCACTAAAGGATTGAAAACACTTCTTGCTCCTTTTTGAGGAAAAATAATCCACCTGCTTTTGTACACTCTCAGCAAGCCTTGCCTGATAGGCCTCTCCTCGGCAACCTCCCCACTCCCTTGCTCCAAAACTTTGCTTCTACCCATCTTCAAACCCTTTGGACCTATGATTTGTCCTTCCCTGACCTGCTGAAGGCAGGTGTTTCCCTCAGCATCCCTTCTCCACTAAGTGACTGGAGGGGGCTGTAATCTTCCAGGGCTGTGTTGTTTTAGTGGAAGTAATACTCCTCATCTTTTCCAGGCTCCTCCTACCTAATCCTATCTATTCTATATACATGCTGCTCTCTAATAACTACAGTGCAAGCGCAGTAGTAGATATTTTCATTTTTCAGGAGGTGACTGACAAACTAGATTGGTTGCTCAGTCCTGTCGTGTAGCAGCTGGGCTGTAGGACCAGTGGTGCCAGTGACTTCACCCAGGTCACACAGGCACAATCCTCGTTTAACCCTGAGGCTTTTTGCACCTTCCTGATTACTATTGTGTAGCAGTTCCTGAGCAGAATGAGCTGTCAGGTGCAAAGGGAAACAAAATTTATGTTTGGGATTTTTGGTGACCCCAAGTATGGCTGAACTGGATGCACTTTCCACTGCCCAGTTTCCACACAAGTTTATAGAAATTCGGTCCTTTCAGTGCTTTTCACCTCTTCTTTATCATTAAGATAAGGGATGCTAAGCAAATCACCCACTCCTTACATACTTCCCCCCACCTCACGGTTAGAATACATACATTGCAAAGAACCTCGGGGAAAGAGGGGTGTCCAGAAAGCCTCTATTCCTTTAGATTTATACCTAAAGCATCTTCTAAAGGGGACTCAGAAGTACAGCTGGGACCCATCAAGGCTGCCAGGAAAGAAAAGCAATTGGCAGAGACCACCGAACAGTCCAGATGATCCCATATTCCTGGGCTCAAATTCATGCCCCCCTCCATAAGTTCAAGGGTATTGAGATCAGATGTTTTTACTGACCTCATTATATACAGAGGGACCATCTGCAAAAGCTCAGATCTGGCTCCAAGCATCTTCCAAGTCCAGGTTTGGGATTTTGATTTGAACCTTTGCCTAACTCATTCAATCTCTGCCAGGGCACAACGAAAGTGTGGTGCAAGATACCAAGAATCTTCTCATTAGTAGGAGTGCTGGATCAGATTTTCGGCAAAGCTCAGCTCCTAGTCTTAAATCTTATTTCTGGCCTGCCTTTCAGATGTGGCCAACATCCTATGGCTCTCCTGCAACCCTGGCCTCTCCATCCTTGCCTATTTCACACCTATCTTCCAGATTAAGGAACCCATCCAAAAGCCTATTAATAGAGAATATAAACCTGACATACAGCGGTTGGTGATGCATGTACGGACCATCTCCACTTGCAAAGGTATGTTGTAAGTGATCCCTTCCAAAGGGAATGCGGGAGATCAACAGATTCTGCACGCTCCCAGATTCCCTGTAGGTCTCACACAGGCAAAACATTTCATAAATAGCAAGCAGCCGTGACAAGAGGCCTTTTCTCTTTCCTTTATTTTTAAAAATAGAATTGCATCTTTGAGATCCCATTGACAGCCATTCTCCCTTAACAATCTGCTTGACTCAACACAGGCCATGCTCTTGAGACTTGTTAAGGGAGGGCTGGGGAAGACATCTCTACACTGTTCTCTTCTTTCCTCCTTTCTTTAATCAAAGAAAAAAAACAGGGAAAGGAAGGGAAAAAAAAAAAAGGAGGAGGAAGGCGGGGGGAAACCAATAGCCCCCTCCTCCCTATTCCTTGGTTTTCTCCTCTGTCTTCCTGGCTGTCAGATGCTCCAACATTCCTTGCACGTAAATGTTTTGCTTCAAAAGTTAGAAGAAGAGAGGGAGAAAGAGAAACTGCATTGCACAGTCCCTGTTGATAAGGTTCAAAGAAGACAGAGACGCCTCAGAAGCACATGCAGTCTCTCCCTCTCTCCCTGTTACAAGGAAAAAAAGAAGAGCTAAATTTCATGGCAGAATTTGCTTTCTCCTGCTGCTGTTATCTTTCCTTGCACACAGACTGGAGGTAGGGGGAAGATAGAAACTGTCCTGTTTACCTTGCAATTTCTCTCCACCCCCAGCCCCCTTTGAAATGTCGTCTCTAAGCTGCTTTTTTACTCCCCATTTTTAATGGCATTTGTAAAAAGAAAGGAAAAAGTCTGGATGCATTTGTCTGCTGAGTTGTATTTTTTCTCACTGTTGTTTTAAAACTTCCAAGAAGCTAGGATGAGTCTAGCTGAGTTTACTCAAAGAAAAACCCTGCCAAAAGTCTTTGTTGTTCTTAATATTTCCCCAACATTGTCATTATCTGAATTTCCCTTTCCGCTACCCCTTGATATATCCCTCTAATTTTGCCTCCCTGCTCAGCACTGGAGTAGCAAGGAAACACCACTAAGTTATCACCACATTATTCATCTGGGGAATCCAGCCGAAGAATGCTTTGGCCTAGCAAAACAGTCACAGCCATCTGTCTTTCTGTTGTGCTAGGGGAGAAATGAGCACACAAAAAAGTAACCGAGAAACACACACTCACATTTACTAAAAAGAAAGAAACCCAAGAGCCATGAAAGTCAGAAACTAGCCACTGGAACCGGCAGTCACTGAGAATATTAAGATAGAGTTTCAGTCACTTCACTGAGATATTTCAGATGAGCCTGGTGAGCTAAAAGCCCTCCCTTTATTGCCTTCAAAAGGGAATTAAAATAGCTAGGAGATTGGTGTAGGGAAGTCTGTAAAAGTTAAAGAGCTCATCAGACTGTCCCCTCACTTCCCATCTGTCTAATAGAAGCATCAATCTGCTCAAGGTACAACGTCCCCTGCAAGGGCACCCTAGGACAAGTTCAGCTGGCAAATGAGGTTAATTCATGCTTTCTCTTTGAGGTGGATAGGACGCAGGTGGTGGGTAGGTACCTCCTTCCCTCTTCTCAAGCAGCGCGAAGTCTTTTGGCAGCAGCTTGGTTCCTGCTGGCCACACAGGGTGGTAGAGCCGTGCGTGGGATGAACTTCTGCTCACATGGTCCAGCCTGGGGAGAATAAGGCTTCGACTGCCTAATCCCACTACACCTGATGAGAGCAGTTGTTCAATCCCTCTTGGATCTGATCAGCAGAAGAGCAGCTCTAAGACTGCACCCTGAAAATGTCCACGCATGCCCTGCAGCTGGGCTTCCTCTGCATCCTTTGCTGAAGAGCCACCTGTGAAGGGATGAGCTGGAGGGATGATCTGGTGCCTGGCGGGGCTGGAGATGAGGGAACGGAGGGGATTTGCCTCAGCAGTGAATATCAGAGTGCTTATCTTTTCCCTACTGTTGTTGCATCGACTGCCTGGGATGAGTTAACAACTCAGAAGTGGCATTTGAGGAGCACACAAAATGGGTTTGTCAAAATACAAATGATAAGAAAGACCCTTAGTGTTATCAGTGTTTACTAGTGAAAGCTGGCAGAGGAAGAAAAAAAACCCTGACTTATCCCAGGCTGTTAACTATATCCAGATTGTTGCTAAGTTAACAATTTCTACCAAACACAAAATGCTCTGTGTCTTCTCTATGTAGTCAGGAATTAATGCTATAGATGGAGAATATTCCTTGCACAGCAGTGCAGTGCTCCAGGAAGGCAATGGAAGCTGCAGGCTGCTTTGAGCCCATTGCACAGGCAGCAGAGCAGGGAGAGAGGCTTTTCAACTGAAAGCAATAAAATAGTCCCTGCTGCTCCTACCTGGATTTGGTCCCAGTACAGCAAAAAGCTCTTCTCCCTTCCTGGGTGTTTTCTGGCCAGAAAGAGAAGAAACTCAGAAAACTCTAAGAAGTGAAGACCCAGTGCAGCTTCTGCTTGGCCTGAACATCCGAAGAGATAAAAGACCTAAGCCCCATGCAGTTAACAGATAAGCAACGTTGTTACTATTGAGCTCTCTCCAAGTTCATGGATTTCATCCATGTGACGAAGGGTATCGCCTGTGCTGGATATCATTTAATGCTTCCCTAACCCGGGCTGCCCCAGGGGCACTGCTGAGAAATGACTTTACATTGAAAACAGCGTCATATTGCTTCATGGAAAGCCTTTGGAGTGGAAAGCTCTGGCGGGTCTTCCCAACAGGCCAACTCATGCTTCATGAAAGCAACTGGGCCACTTCCATTACTATACCTTTGGTTTTGCTGGGAAGCTTCACCTGACATCTGAATTCTGACTTCCCAGCTTAAGGGCAAATGTCCATGGCTGAAGCCTTTAAAAACAGCCCTGGAGTGCAGCAGGAGGGCTGGGTGCTCTGGAGTCTCCATTTCCCCTTGTCCTGTGAGCAGTCCTTGCTGCGCAGGGACGTTTCAGTTGCAGTCCCCATGCCAGAAAACATCCCGTCTCCCTCAGCGCACACAGCGTTTCCCAATCACAAATGCTTGTGGTGTTAAGTGATCTGTCAATTGTGGCCATCAGGAAACAGAACAGAGAGCAAAAGTTGTTTTCCCATGAAAAACAGGGACAGAGGGAAAAAGAGAGACCGGGTTGTGCTGGGTATGGCTCTCCGCAGCCTGTGGTGCCAATTCTGCATCAGAAGAAGGGCATTTCGCAGCCAGCGGAGCAACCCTTCCCCAGAGCAGCAGGATACCTAGCGAGTGAGTCTGAAATCATTTCAGAGCTACCTGCATGCCTTTCCTTTTTAATTCATAGGCACAGGAGTTCAGATGGAAACTCCAAAGCTGTAATGGAGCAATTTGGGAACGCACTTTTATAAGCCACAATTCAAAATCTAGTTCCCCATGCGCCCATCTCAGATTCTGCGCTGTAAAAGAAGCATTTGGGGCAGAAGAACAAATCGCTTCAGAATAATGAAAGGAAGAGACTTAGACTTTGTCATCTACCCCAAAAAAATGTGAGTTCCCTTAGCAAACAATGGAACAGCAATAAACTTCCCAGTAGGTAAAAGAAAACCCATGCTGGCTACCGCTGTATATTCACAGCTGGCCTCACCTACCCTATTCTTGCCTGTGGGCATGAGATCAGCCTGTTCTGCAAGTCACCTCATTCTTGATGCCAAAAAACTAAAGTTCCTGCCCATCACATCTGAGGCAGACATTTTAAAGTTAAACACCTAGTCTGTTTTCAATTTTTCCTTCAAATACCAGAAGTGATTGCACCACATTATGGACTAATCGCCTGTCAAATTTAATTTCTTAAGCTGAAGCTGCTTTAGAGCCAAGTGAATGAAAAGGAAAAAATATCCTGTCCAAACCCACTAAATTATTATTTTTATGCCTGTACAGTTACCTATAAATGGGAGCTTTTCCTTAACCTTTTGGTTTAACTTTATGGCAAACACATTAATGTCAGACTAGGGCATTATATGCAAAATTTGATCTTCCAATAGGTCTTCATATCTAAACTGTAATGAACTGATTTTCATGAAAGTAGCTCTAGGTCCAGCTAGGAGCAAAGTCCTCGTCTGTAATTATTACTGAAGATCAAATACAGACCTTCGACATCGTTTCCTAGAGGCTATGTCTATATAATCTGTTGGAGCAAGACTTCCCACTTCATATATATCACAGTCTACCTAAAGATCTCATAGTGACACAAAGGTTTAATGTTGTTCAGTCCTAGGAAGGGACCTCGCTGATTTATTTGCTTGGTTTCCACCACAGAAAGATAAATGCCACTGACAGGGAGAACTGTGGTCAAAGAGTGGATTTGGTTGCATGCCTGAAACTAGGCTCAAACCCAGGTTCTCATTCCTCATGATTTTGGAGGGTAGATTTCAGATTTTGACAGGAGGCTGATGGAAGGGCATGTGGATATAAATCCACACATATTGGGAAAAATCTAAGAGAAATCTCAGTGTGAAAAGCTTTGGTGGGAACATCTTGTAGCTCAGCTGCTAAAATATCTAAAATTTGCGTCGCAGCATGGCTTAGTCTCTTGGCCCTGAGATTGTAGTAGCAGGAAGGACAACGACTGAGGAAAATGGGAAACAGAGACCATAGCCCTTGAGGAACTGGAGGGAGAAGTGTTCCTAAGGCTTCCTAAGGAAAATTTAACTGAAACAGGAGAGAAGTAACATCAGAGGCTTCCAGTAAAGACAGTAACCCTACTGCTATCAATAACTATGATATCTTTGTGTTGGGAATATGTGCAGTGAATCTAAAATTTCCCCAATGATACATGTAGGTATCAATGGATTTTTTTTTTATTTTTTTTTAACCTACTTAAGAAAACACAATACCAAAGCTAGAAAAATTACTTGGGAGGAAACAGCACTATCAAAAAGAAAGTTATTTTGGACTAATGTTGAAAAAAAAGGAGGAAAATAAAAATTAAGATTGTCTGTGAACCAGTAGAAAACCTTTGAAGTAACTGTAATCATTTTTGATGTATTATCAGTGAGCAAGTCCAGCTCTGATTTGCTAGTGTTTTTCATCTGAAGATCCCAACATGCTTTATAGCCTCCCTCTGCCTCCATTCTTACAGGGAATCAGAAGGGAGATTCGTTACGGCTGAGTGCCTCAGGTCACATAGCCAACCACTGACTGACAGAGCTACCAAGTCTCCTACCTCCCAGATGCAGTCTAAGTTATTAATTTTCTCAGGTGGGTGTAGCCTGTAGCTAATGAGAAGAAAGAACAGTGAAAAATAAAATTATCCCAGCTCCTACCGCCTTCCAGAAGTGTCCACCCCATTTTGTTAATGGCTGATCTAACCTGAAGTCTCTCTCATTTCCACCATTTTCACCCTGGTTGGCTCAGTCCTCTCCCCGACTGGTGATTTAACTGCCCGCCGCTGCACTGAGCATCGTGGCAACCCCTTGTGTAGCCAGAGGTGGAAATGTTTAATGGGGAACAGGGCCCGTGCTTCTGAAATGGCAAGAATAATTGCGAAATCAGCAGTTCTATGTGCAAACTATCATCAGTAAGCAAGTTACCAGCCAACAGCATGCATCTTAAACAAGATATTGCCTGAAAGAAAGACTTCAGGAAATTTTACAAGGCTTCTTCCAACTTTTTAAGAGATAATGGGCTGCACCTGAACACAGTGGTTTCACAGCTCACATGTAAACCCACGCACAATGAGATAAAGGGTTTGCTCTCATTTTGGCATAGCGGAGCAAAGGGTGAGGAGTGCTGCTGAAGTCTCTGCCAAATCCACACTTCTCCCGGGTCTGCTCTGCCTTCACATGCAGCTCACCAGCATGGGGGAGCTGAGGAGGGAAAAGCACTTCTAGTCCCTCCTCTAACACACAGAAATCTCCCTTCTTGTCATCTAGAAAGAAGCTTTGAAAATGAATGGGGCTGGTTCAGCAGCTGTCCCTGGTAAATTCATTCTGCTGGTGTACATTCATCCGTTCATTCAGGGCTAGCACCTCTGTGGAAGCAGGTATTACGGTGTAGTTTTCATCTGACGGAATTGGCTACGGTGCTTAGGGCTTTGAGCAGCTCAATGTGGCAGGATTTTAGAGAGAAGCTTTGCAAAAGGAAGGGCAGTAGGTGCAGGTGAAACACAAAGTGTGCCCACAAAAAAAAAGCCCAGGAATACAACTGTCCCCCTCCCCCTGCTCTCCCTCTCTTCTATTTCAACACACACACTCACCAATTTTATTAGAGCCAACTTGAGAAAGGCAGCAAGCATGGCAAGCATGAAGGTCTGAGTATTAGTCTGGAAATAAGATGAATAAATAGCCTTGGGAGAATGCTTGCCTGCTATCTCCCCGGCCGCAGCCCCTTGCCTCTCTGGGGAATTGCTGCTCCACGTACAAATTGGTTGGTCTGATGAAATTTTTTCCCCTCTCTATCCCATGTCCATGGCTGTCTCTGGCTCTCCATGGGCCCGACCTCCAGGGCAGACCCCAGCCATATCCTGAATCCACACCCAGAGCCAGCCTGATGCCACCCTTACCCTGTTACTCCACTGTCTTTAGGAAGGAAACCTGGGTCCCAGGCTGTGCAGGACCACCGTTCCCTCTGGTGGGTCTCTGGGGTGGACAGCCTGGGACGTGGCTCTCACTGCAGAATTCACCTGTCCCCCGCCCTGACGTGGACACAGCCAGTGCCTGGTTTCTCCTTGGCTATGTGCCTTTGCAGGCTTACAGCCAGCTGGTGGGAAACACAAGATAATGAGAGCTTGGGTGGAAATTGTGCTGGCTGAATCCAGCCTATTTAATGTGTCCAGAGAAACTCTCTATTTTTTCAAAAGAGATGCAGAAAACAGGGGATGATTCTCCATTGTTCTGAGTGTTACTGGCAATAGAAATGGAAAATATCCTGGACCAAGCCAAGAGCTGCTCGACACTTGGGGGAATAGGGAGGTGTAAAAGTTGTCTGCCAGCTGCCTTATCCCTTCTTCCTGCCTTGGAGTCAGACAGGGCTTAGAGAGCAGCCAGCAGCTGGGTGTCCCACCTGCACCTCCTGCTCCCTGCCACGCACTGCAGTCCTCTCTGCACAGCACCAACCCTGCCGTGATTGCCTCAGGGAACTAAACCAGCAGAGGATTATTCACTTCTTTGTAGAGTTACTTCTCCTATCCTGCCACGCTGTGTGTGAAAGTGTACCCCCGACAAATGAACGGGGGGGGGTCTCAGATCTGGGTGTGCATCAGAAGGTCTGGCCAGCACAGAGCAACAGCCCTCCTCGATTCCTGCTTGGCTCCTCCGAGAGGTCCGTCCTGCTGAAGTGGCTGAGGGTCAGGCTGGATAACAGAAAATAGGAGAACAACCTTCAAACTAGTGGCTTAAAAGGGTTCGAGTTTCTAAGTATTTGGATAATGGAAATACCTGCAATCAGACAGCACCAGAGAGGAACTGCTCCGGAGAAATCAAGGCTCAGAGGATGGATTGATGTCAACAGTCCCATCTTCAACAAGGATGAACCCTCTGAATCCGCTCATTCAACTCTGCAGGAAAACTCTCTCTCAAAAGGTTAGTGTAAAAGGAAAAGGAGGGTGGGAATGCTCTTTATATGAACCCAGGCATCCTGCCTGAGAGTAAAAGAAACACCCATTAACTTCAAAGCCTGGCTTGTTTGTGTCTTCCTTTGAGAGGAGAGAGCCCCAAGGAAACATCTTTATTTAGAGGGCTCCAGAGAGATATTCTGTGCTGAGTGGAGAGGAGCACCAGGCCAGGAACCAGGGACCCAGCTTCCCTGCCAATGCCAGCCTTATAATTAGGTGAGGCTGGGTCTTGCATGGGAAGGACGGGCAGGCAATGTCCCAGGGCCATTTGAAAATGATTGCAAAAAGTTGCCATAAATGCATTGTAATGAACAATCTCCTGCCAGCCCCCAGGGAACCGAGAGGAGGTGGGGAAGCTCAAACAAGTTGATCCCTAATAGGTCTTTTCCATCTCTGATTTCTATGATGTGCTGTACACAAAGCAAGGAGCAGCAGCTAAAATCAATGCACAGCCCGAGCTGAGCGGAGAGGTTTTAATCAATCTGAGAAGCCGTTTATTGTGAGGATGCAACAAAGTGACAGAGATTATCACTATTACACATGAAACTGGAACATGGAAAACAAAAAAGAAGCATTGAGCTCTTGCTTCGAGGGGGTTGGAAAGTGCACCAGTCGTCTCTCTCTTGGACTTAATAGTGGCATAGGAAGAGACAATAAACTGGGGAGGGGAGTGGAGACTGGGGATGATTAAGTCTCAGCTAGTGATCAATGCTGGGTTTACAACAGGAATGTGCTTGCCTCCCTAAGCCTGGGAAGGAGAAGACAGCTTAGCCCCTAAGGTGAATGATGTTTTCCTTTGACAGATCTGTGTGAAATATTGAGGAGCTGTGAGCAGGTTGGCTGGAAGGACAGTCTGTAGGAGGGCAGATGTTTGGGCCATTGAAGGAAGAGTAAATAAATACCTTACATGTATGTCTGAGCTGCAAGAGACAGCTGGCCATTTCTCTAGTGGCTGGAGAGAATGGAGGTTCAATATATTTTCTACAAATGCACTTCTTCCAGAGAAAGACACCGTCTGAATTTCTGCCACCTTCTGTGAGGGATTTGCCTGGCCCAGTCAGCCACTGGCCTCCACTGACCGCTTTGACCAAACCAGCTCCACTCAGAGAGGAGCCTCCCCAAATTTCAGTGGCCAGGATCCCTGCCAGACCTTGCACCAAGTGCCAGAAACAAGTCAATCTCCTGTCATAAAACACTAGAAAATGCAGTGCAACTGGAGCCATTTTTTCACTGCTTTTCAGCTGTGTCCTCACTCACATCAGCACGTATGCATTTTCCATCCCCATTTTCACTCCAAAACTTTCTCCAAAACCATGGTTGTAAGAAATAACAGGCTGAACAATCACCTGAGAGCTGCAGAGAGGAGAAAACCCAAACAAAACAAAACATTCATTAATTCCTCTTTAAGGTACCTTTTCCCCCTGCCTCCCCAAAATGGGAGATGTTGGGGGCTGGCAAGGAGGAGGGAAGATCCCAGCAGAACAGCCTAACTATAAAAATACAAGTGCAGTTGCTAAAAGCCCAATCTATTTTCAAATGATGTGCTCTAATGGAATGTTGCTGTACATCTTTTGATGAGACAGGAGTCTATTTAAAAAGACAGGCGCTTTCGAATGTGCTTTTAAACCCCGTCTGTCAATTAGAACAACATCAAGGGTTCAGTGGCTGGGAAAAAAGATGACAGTAATGAAAAGCTGGGAGGGCAGCAGAAGAAAAGAAAGATAAAGACAAAAAAAAAAAAAAAGACAAGAGGAAAAGAAAGAAAGCAGTATTAAAAAAAAAAAAGGAAAAAAAAAGAAAGGTAATGAAAGTAAAGCAGAATAAAGATTCATAAAGAATAGGGCAGAATAAAGATTCATGGCGCAAGATTGCACTCATTTGTTCCCCCCAAATTATATATTCATTCGTAGCCGAGAAGGTTGCTGAGTACAGGTAAGTAGAAAATTCAATGCCTCTTAAAATCTGATTCCCTGCATTACTCAGCATCTCTAAGTCGGGGGAAGAAAATGGTGCTCAGCCTCTCCCTGGATGTATCTCACACTGGGAGCTCTCCCTGCAGCCTTGCTAAAGACACGCACAAATGTAAGAAGATAATTTAATCTTGGAGAGGCACTCAGATACTAAGGTGAGGAGTACTGTAGGGAAAAAGCCCGTGAGGAAATTTATAACTGGTATTAAGTGCAGGAGTGAGAGAGCAGTAAATAAGGCACCAAGCCACAAAGTGATCCCAGGAGGAAACAAAACATTGGGCTGGGTGTCCCCTGGGGGGAAGGCGACTGACCCGTGTGCAGGAGGGGTCGTAGGAGGCGAAGCTGTGGGTGGACAGGGTATTAGAGGTGGGTGCAGCACACAGACACCAGGGCTGACATCTCTGGGCATGAGGTGCAGCTTCTGCCATGCTAATAGTGCTTCTAGAATCATTTTGAGCATACTATTTCCTTCATCAAAAAAAAAAAAAAAAAAGAGAAAAATTAAAAAGGAGGAAAATCCTAAAAATTCCATCATTTAGCACCATTTTGTCTCTCCCCTCTCCCGCCTTGGGTCACTGGCATGCTGAAAGCCTTTTGATCCAACACATTGACCTCTGTCACTTGGGCTAATGACAGAGATGGATAGCAGTAATAAGCTGCTGTGGTCTGCCAGGGTAAGGACTGCGGGGAGGAGGTGGCACATGCATGCTGCCTTTAACCCCGGCTGCTGGCAGCTGTCCCCAGCCTGCTCCCTGTGCTCCGTCACCGCATCACGGCACAATGCAGCCTGTCTTGATTGGCTTTTCTCAGGGCCACGGCCAGCTTTGGTGGCTCGGTCTCCCTTCTTGACCTGTGTGGCAACGAGGCAAGGTGTCCTCAGGGTGCTCGGTGAGCCCATGCTCTGGCTGCTCTAGCTGTGTGCAGTACCAAACCCCAAGGCACCATGCTACACATTGTCAGCTTTTCTCTGCTTTCTCAAGTCTAGTGCCTAAACTCACCCTGACGGAAGACAGAGGTCTAAATATTCCCATGGCTGCCAGCTGCAGTCTCTCCAAGCCCCAGCTCCTGTTTTGCAGAACTTTCCCCTGCAAGTGGGATTTCATGAGGCTCACCTGAAGCAGCAGACTCTGTGTCTGCACCACCAGAAAGCACCCTGCTGCCTCTCCTACACACCTGAGGCCATGCTGTCCTGCAAGAAGAGCAGAGATTTCAGCAGAACAAGTTGAGTTTTTCACCCTTTGCATTGCAGAAAAGAGAAGCACTTGCCAATAAAAAGTCCTGAGCTCTCACTCCTCTGGCTGGGATTTAGAGACTTTTGTTTAGTTGGTTTCTACAACTATACATTGTTTATGGCCACTGTTGCAGCGAGCCTTAAAAAGTCACAACATTTAACACACCCGGTTCCTCGAGAAACTAAATAAATCTCCCTCCCCATTTCCCTTTTGCTGCTTTGTGGAGTTGTTCATAAAACCCGGGGCACTATTTCTCCAGGTTTAAAGGCAGACATTTGCTGGGGGCACGCAGACCACGATCCTTTTGCAGGAAGCTATGGGCAGGGGCAGCACCACAGCAGGGTTACAGCACCCAGGGTCTTGGTGAGGGCTGGTGTGTGCTGTGCCCTGCTCTGCACGAAGTATGGCCCAGAGGTGGCAATGTGCTCGTTAAACCACCCTGACGAGGAATCCTCTCTCCAGATTATAGCCAAGTGGACAGACACGCCTGGATGGGCAAAGCTGGAGGGTTTGCATGGCTTTCCTCACACGGCGTCTGGAGAAAGGCTGGGCAATCTCTCTCCCGTGGGCTCTGCTTCCATGCCAGTGTAATTAGCTTAGCCTGCAGGGAGAGAGGTAGTAAAAGGAATGTGCTAACGTGAAATACTTTGTATTTTTGCAGAATTGGCTAAGGTATGGTGACTTGTTGCCCTTCCTATTAGCTTTCTTAAATACCTCAGCCCTGTTTCTGTACAAAACAGAGCTTGTTCACCATGTGTCCCCCACCCAAAAAAAAATGCTTTGCAAGTATTAGCCACGCTAAGATGTTAATTGGTGTTAAATATTGGGGCTGGAGTTTTCTATGGCAGGCAAGGGAATTTAGAGTCCCAAAGACCCTTGTACCTAATTCCCTTAGGTCTAACTCCATATATATAATAAAAACACCACAGGGAAACAATTAATGGCAGAGCTGGCTGCTGCAGAAAGCTCACAGCCTCAGAAACGTGAGCATTTTATTAGACCTCAGCACCTGAAGGCATTCCTTCATGTTCACCAAAGGCTGACCCACCAGACTCAAATTTCCAAGGTGCCCATTCCACTTGGGGAAAATGAGCACAGCTCCACCACGTGCAAGCCAGTCCCCATTTGCTGTCCCCATGGTGGAGGCCAGTGTCCCCATCCCTTGAGGACTGGGCCCTATCTGTGCTGGGAAGAAGGGTACATCTCACAGTGTTGGGCATACAGCTGGGGACCAGCGCAGGGTGCAGGATCACACCGGCGCTCAGCCCAGGAGGCACCTCCCCAGACATTGTGTCTGGGGATGGTGCTGGGGGCTCGGGGTGCTCAGGGGGCCAGGATCCCCCTCTCCCCAAGCTTTCCCTCCCACGCAGGCACCAGGCGGACACCCACCCTCCCAGCTGAGATGTTCTCCTCCCTGTCTGGAGGTGGATCCAACGCAGGCCGCAAGGTGCTCAGGCACTCCGTCAGAGAGGACGGTGTAAGTACCTCCACAGAGTGGGTGTGTTTAAGCAGCTATTGCTCGGATCTTCAGTCATCATTACCCAGAGAAACCAGCTGTTCTTCTGCTATTTATGATCCCCCCCTTAAATCTACCCTCCCTATGACTCAACCCACAGGCTTTAAAGTGTGCAGTGTATTGACATTTATATAGTACATTTCATACACTTCCTCTCAAAGCTTTTTACAAAGCCATGAATTACATACCTGTCATCCACTGAATTCATTCATCCAAAAAAGAAGCAGTCATTACGCACTCGGCAATAAGCCTCATAACACTACCCGCCATTGAGTTTGTGTATGTGTGCACCAAGGAGATAAAGTTACTTTAATGCCATCTCTGCTATTAATGCAACAGAGAGCAAGGGAGGGGAAGGATGGGGGGATGGGACGAGTGATGGGTGGGAGGGTCTGGGTCTTTCCCCGTACCAAGATGTGGAGATGAAGCATACATTAGCTTCTTAAGAGGCTGCAGCTGCAGGGAAGTAATTATGTGAGTGGCAAGGTGCCTTCATCCCTGTCTATAGGGGAGATAATAAAACAATGGAATACTTTGCATTTGTTTTGCTCCTTTCATTCGGGGATCCCAAAGTGCTTTTTAGACATTAATTAATTCTCATTAAAGAAAAAAGAAAAGCAACACCACACCACAACTCTGGAGAAGATCTCATTTTGGAGATGGAGGCACTGACAGGTTTGCAAACTTTCTCCAAGCTGCAGGAAGAGTTAGTGGCAGAAATAAAACCCTGGAGTCTTGATTCCCTGATCAGTGGTCCAGCTCATAGACTCACCTCCTTTTCATCCACGCTTATCAACCCTGTTTCTTTTTAATCAGCATTCCAGCGGGATGGCTTTCACTGTTCAGGTATAGGATGCCTTTACTTTTGTCTCAATGAACCAAGCATATGCAGAGCAGCAAATTAATATCCCTGGACTTGATTGCAGATAGACAAAAAACGCTGCCTTCAGATTCCAGTGATTTTAAGATGTATTTTCCCCCAACCCTGTAAAACCCATCTGTGCTGAGAGGAACTGACAGGGACCAGTTCAAAGCCATAAGGACTGAGCTGAATTTGCTGCATCCTGTGACCTCAGAATGTCATTGCAGCACTGTAGGCAACAGCAGAGGAGGAGGAATTAGGGTAAATGGTGGGGTAAAAGTTGGCTTAGGAATAACATACCACAGGGTTTATTCTTTTCAGGGGAAATCCAAGACATGGGCAAATATGGAGCCATTTGCATGTGTTCCCTGTTTTAGATTCTTGGAAGCTTGAAGCAACTTGAAGTGTTGAGGCATTAATGACTCCCACATACCCAGTCCTAATCACTTTAGATCTGAGGTCTTTAAGATATTTATCTTCTATATAATATTGGGTTGTCCAAGGAGTGCCACCTCCTTTAACAGACATGGTCAGCTCTGCTCATTGCAAGCAATGGCTTATGCAAGAGTTGTCACATCACCCTTGCATCAGAGTCCTTGGGTTGTACTGACTTCCACTCTATAGGATAAATATGATCATACTTCCATTAGAATAATATGTCTCTTTTTCCAAGGGATCTGAGCAATCAAGACAGAGCTAAGTGAGAAAGCGTTTTGATATTCAAAAATATATTCAAAAATATATTCAAAAATATTTCCCATCTCTCAATGGAAAGGGGCTACTCCTGCCTAGAGCGAATGAAGAAGAAGTTGGGGATGGGGAACAGCATATATGTTCCCACATAAAGTGTGGGAAAAGAAAGCGCCACCATCCTCATCTTTCCTATTCAAAGATATGCAAGAGGAAAACTGATTTTTTTTCTTTTTTTCTGGTATCACCGTTAGGTGGTATTTCAGAGCCACTACCAGTAGTTTCATTCATTTTAGACGGGCAGGAACAAACTTAACTTTACAATAAAATGAGTCCTGATAAATCTCCTGTAGAAATACCATCAACTCATGATTCCCAGTCTATGAACCATGTCCTGGACTGTTCTGTCAGTGCTTGGAAAGGATGAGTCCACATCCACAATGGCTGTTCAAGAGACCTGTGTCTCTCTGCCTGACTCCTGCTCAGGCCTCTTACCAATTTCTGCATATACTAATGATGAAGGTCATCCAGGTTATGAAATGACTCTCAACATTTCTGGTCAGGAACAGAGGACCAAAATAAGAAGCCTGCTTTGCATTTTCTGAAAGTATCTCCTTGCTCAGAATACAACCTGCCAAGCACTCTCCCGGCTCTGACAATTTCCAGGTGACACCACCACTCAGCTTATATCAAAGCATCCACAAGGAGTGATTACACAGACAATCCAGTAGATGGTTAGGCATACAGACAGATAAATGAGAATATCCAGATCCTTATTTGTATCCCATCCTCTGTATCATTGCCTGCAGTGTGGTATCATCACTCATTTCTAAGGGGTTTCTGCTTTCTGTGCCAGGTAGAAGCAAGTGCAGTTCATTCAAGGCCTTGCTGTGGTATACACATGTACAGATTGTGTACAGTTACAGTGATGACAAAACCCTTGTAGAGAGATATCCTGTCTTCCTGGGTATGAGTCAAGCCCAGAGTTTGTAAATTCATGAGCAGACACTGTGTGTTTTCTCAATGAAAGCCTCTTTCAAAATTCAAGTCATTAATTTATTAATTTTAGTATCCTTTAAAGACACCTCCCTATCTTCTCTTCCTCCAGCCCCTGGACAATGTTGAATGGTGCAACAATAAGGTGTGGAGTGTGCTTATAAGGCTGCAGAACTCATCTGACAATCAAACACACTGGTGTCCAAACGCCATCCTCCCCTCTTCTCAAGCCAAAGGCCCCAGGGAACAGGCAGGGTCTGAAATGCAGACCCTAACGTAGTGTTCAAAAGCAACAACAGCCAGTCTGGAGAAATAGCTTCCCTCTGTCTGCATCAGCTGAAAAGCACAAATGTGGAATTGCTTTTGCCTCTGTGCACCAAATTGCACTTCTCAATGGGGTTTTGGAGTTTAAATATGTTTAAAATCTCTCAACAAATGGCAAAATAGAACATAAAACAACAAAGAGGGTATTGCTTTAAATCTAGTTTGACTGCAGTTATTACCAAAAAAAAAAGATATTTTACATTTCTTTAGTAACTTCTACAGCAAAGCATTCAGCAGGCTACTGCTGAGATTTTAAAAGCAATATGTTGGATTATATGCCTAATACCCACTAATTTAAATGAAAAATAGAGATAGGCATTTAAATCTCCTACATATTCCATCTCTCCCCAACACACGCAGGTGCCGACTCTCATATGCATGCAGAAATCTCTTTGGCCACGTGGTGGTTTCTGTAGTGGAACTGTTGAGCTGGTTATTTGGAAAGATCAAAATATCATTGCCAACTGGCAGTCAAGAGGGAAGAGATCTCTAACTTGAAATGCAGGAAAAAATGGAGAACATGAAAGGTTTTTCTTCACAGGGTGAGGACAGAAGAGCTAACACACATGCCTTAGAATAGACACCACAATTTCTTTGAGGGTTGAGATGCTGGGGGCATTTGGATTCGTACTTCATCTTGGGTAACTCCTACAGAGAAAGACTCTCCATCCTCTATTCGGACAGCACTGAATCTCAGCCACAACCGGAATTTCAGCTGTTACGTCTATGATGTTGCCACCAGGGGATTCCTCGAGCCCATCTCATGGTTCAGGACAGGCTGATCCCACCTGTAAGTGCATTGTGTATCAAGTGTCATACAAAGGAGAAAGCTGCTGCATGAAGCGTGGTGTGTTGCAGATGAGGGCAGAGGGGGCTGCAAATTGTAGGAAATTTAAACCTTGTTCCAGTTCACAGTGATGTCAAACCACAGGAAATGAAAGCAGAAAGTGGAGATTTATGAAAAAAGTGGCAGGAGTCATTATTATGTGTGTAGTATTGATTGAAGAAGATCGTGTTGCCCCCAAATCGAAATGGCTTTTACGTGTTTGGGCCCATCCTGACAAAAACACTTTCTTCTCTGTTGACGAGGCCATGTTGCCATGGCAATGCAGGGCTGGATGCTTGGCAAAAGCACGTTTCGATAAGGCAGGTCTAATGGATATATTTTCACAACATTCACAGTTCCTTTCTGCTCATTTTCTCCTGAGCAGACTCGTCCACATCTTCCATTTTGCCACTTGATGAAAAAATATCTTTTTAATCTTTTAATTTAGCTTAGATTTCCCTCCCTCCAGCACCAGAGCTTGGCAATTAAACTACTTATCTGAGATGCTCCACACCAAGGCCAAGTGCCTACTTTTCATTATCAGGTTGGGTGGCTTGTTTTCACCCTCCCTCCTCCATGTCTGAACCTCTTTGCTGCCTGCTGTATGTTATAGATGTTGCGATATAAGCACCTTATAGTTTCATGTCCTAGCTACTGGAAGAGGCCATAAGTTCATCTCTTCTCTAGGACAGCCCTTCTGAAGTGCTTGGGACCATAAAGCAATATTATGTTGGCTGGTACATGTTCTGGAGAATACGCTAGCCCCTGTCTTTGCCAAAACCATGGACACTAACCCAGTGCCACCTAGAATAGACGCAACATTTAGTTAAATGTTTTCCATTCAGAACATCTTTGGTTTCTTTTTAATATAGGCAAATGCTTTTTTTTTTTTTTAATTAACACATACACAGAAGCACTTTCTGTGCATGTATATGTACATGAATACATACATTCCCCAATACAAGCAAGTCATTTCACATTCATTTCAATTTGAACATCTTTTGCTGGTTCTTTCTACTTCGGTATCTTTTGTCTGACTTCAGGAATTTGTCTGAGTTTACTTTGCAGGAATAACCAACAGGAACTTTTACTAGAAGGAATGCTTACAGAAACATGCTATTTGAATGGAAAGAACATTCTGAAATGATACTTTCAGTAACCAAGTTGAAAAAATATATATATTCAACTCACAGAATGCACTTATGCCATGTGGCCTCTGTGACCAATTAAAACTAGTCAGCCCCCTTTGAATTGGGGATAGTCTTAATGAACTTCTCCTGAAGAAAAGAGCAGACCAGGAAGCATTTGCATCAGCAAAGAATTTCAAACAACCAATTAGCTGGAGAAATCAACACCACAAGCATAAAAAATTCACAAACAGTAAAAGAGGCAAAATTCATCCAATAAATTATTCATTGTCATTTGTCCAGTCTCCTTTAGATTTGGTTTAAGTTATTACTAATTAGTTATGGAGCCCCTTACTTACTAGGTCAGACTTGGTTGGGAAGTGTAGGAAAACTCACTTAAACAATGATATGATGGCAGCTCCTGGGAGCTGGTAACTCAAAGCTTGCATCACCAAGTGACTCTTACGAGCTCTCTTGTTCCAGCTGTCACTAACACATTGCCATTTTCAATGGTGACAGTCATCAAAGCATTCTTCTTTCCCTTCCTGAGTCAGGGCTGAGACATGCTGTTGGGTCAATATTTTGGAGGCGTCATTGTTCAGTGCAGTCAGTGAGTGCCCCAAGGATTGTAGACACCAGAACTGTCATTCAGACCTGTTACAAAGCTTGGGGTGTTTCTTTGTCCTTTTGTACATGCTAGTGGTCTTGGAAAAAGAAAAAATCAAATGAGATTAAGTATCATAAGATTCCTTGTTTCTTTGGCTTTGCCTCGATCTGGACTGTATGTCATATAATAGGGCTCTGGCCCAGGACGTGGGCTGGGAGATGTGAGGCAAATCCAGTAAAGGAATAATCATCCAATAAGCAAATTCATTTCATCTCCTCAAGCTTCAATTTTCCCATCCACAAGACGCTGCTAATGATACTTTCCCTTCTCTAAGATCTTTGGATGAAGGGAGCTGTGTATGTTAAAAAAAAAAAAAAAAAGAAAGAAAGAGAGAGAGAGAGAAGAAAAAAAAAAACAGCATTAACTCTTTAAAAAGGCTAATCCTCTTTGGCTGCTTTAACTACAGAAGCATGGAAAGCCCAGTGCTAGACGTGCTTCTGCGGCACAGACGAACTGTAATTGGGAGCTCAGAAAGGTACAGAGGAGCAGGAGCAAAGATGGCCAGCAGCAGGGAACAGCTTCAATAGGAGAAAGACTAGGTAGGATCCCATGGATCAGAAAACAGACCCTGAGAGGGGGATGTCATGAGACTTAGGGGACTATGGGTGGTGCGAAGGCAGTGGAACAGGAGTTCTTATTCACCATGTTGCATGATATGAGAATGATTTGGTGGCAGATTTAAAACATGCAGACAGCCCTTTCCAAGACAGCCCTTTCCACACCACCCCTAGTGATGCTGGGATTGTCCCAAAGAGCGTGTTACCAACATAATTGGAACTGGATTTTAACAGCACCCTTGACCAATCTGCTAACTCTGGGGAGAATTGCCAGGGTCCCCCACCCCATCCCTAGGATAACTGTCCACTTTTGCAGGGTTTTGAAGACCTGTACACAGTTCTTCCTCAAGCAGCAGAAGGTTGCAGCCATATGTATATGCCTGAAAAAGACCTTAGCGGGGAGATAATAACAAGACTGAGATGGCATCCTATTAGAAGGTCATTTTCATCTTTCTGTGGCCACATACAGCCAGTGGCTGAACACACAGTTTACTTTGGCTACCTTGCTGATTATAGGATGTGAGGTCGGAAAGGTGGTGTGAGTACACTGACACCTCCCTTGTAGATTTTCTCTGTGGAGTTTTCACTTGGTCATGCTTCATTGATAAAATGAGTCCCAGGAAGGTTTATTCATTTTGCTGCTTATTGTTTTCTCTAACAGGTGCGATCGCTATAATTAGGTCTGTACAGCGGCATTTTCTTGTTACGCAAATTCCTTCTGTCTCTCTTGGATGCTCCTGGCTATAGCACTACAGTGGCTGCTGCTTAGAGAATGAGTGAAAACGAGCTGTTTTCTTTCCTTCCTTTTTCCTCATTCATCCATATTAAGCCAGGAAAAACATAGCCTCCACCTCTCACAGATCATTTGCTCCTTGCCTTCCTTGGGTTCAAAAAAAGATGTCACCAAATGCCCTCACTCATTTCCGAGATAAGCATCTCCCTTGAAAACACAGAGCAAACCAACAGTAGGGATATGAAAAAGTGCACAGGAGCAGAGCTTGGTTGGCATGAGATGATAAGGAAAGGATGAAGGCTGTCTCTGGATTGCTGCCTCGTGCCTGGTTTTGGAGGGAGGGCACTGGCAGCTCTGCCAATGCCTCTGAGTCATGGCAGGGCCAGGGGGAGCACGGGTCCTGCAGGCCAGGCTGGGGGAGAGGCTGGCATGTAGTAAATGATGAGGTGTTCACTACATCTCTTGCTGATTTAGAGGCTGTCTTTCCTTCCAATTTAATGCACACACATATATAAATTAATATAGGTCCATATAAGAACTGCCATCACACAAGTGGTGTAGGCAGGGCCCAGTTCAATTATCTGGAAATGCCAGGTGCACCCAGTTTAACCAGTGAAAAGCTACCCTTCCTCCAGGCCCACACAAACCATCCTCCTTCTCAGAAAGCAGTGAGTCTGCCTAGAAAACAAGGGAAAACATGGCTCTGTTGGCAATGTACAGAAGTGGGATATTTTCTCTGTCATTTTCTTGCCTCATTATATGACGTGTCAAAAAATGTAAATTCACATCATGCTGTGGAGTGGGGTCTTTCTGGGAATGACTGGGTTGCTTTTTGGCAGTGGCCTCAAGGCCCGATCAGTTTGAGGCTATGAGGAGCGACAACGCGCTGAGAAAATGAGGCTCTCAGGATAACAACCGGGGGGGCATATGCTGCTTTCAGTCAATCAAGCCCAAACTCAGCCACGGAGCAATCAAGCTCAATTCAACCGACTTCTGCATTATTATTGTTATTATTTATCACTTGAATTACTGGAGCACCTTGAGGATGCAACTGAAATGAGAGTGGAGAGGGTTGGTGCTGTACAAAGATATAATGAGAGCGTGGCAGCCCGGGTGAGCACGCAGGCTGCGGAGACGAGGCCAGCGGCAAGCAGAAGAGAGATGAGGTTGCAATTAGGCTTTGGCAAGGTCAGTCTCAGCAGGTTTCAGGCAAGCTGTTCAGCATCCTGCAGGCTCGAAGCTTCCTCCATAGCTGGTGAAGGCAGAGATGGCAGCACAGAACTGGAGTCCAATATAAGCCCTCTGTGGAGCTGGGTGCTCCTCCCTGGTAGGCCGCATTGGTATGTTAGCCCCCTACAGGGCTGGGTTGCAGCAAGAAACAGCAAATACCACTGCCCCCAGGCCCAACGCAAGCCAGTGGTAGCCTTGACAGCCCGTGATACACACACCAGTTGTTTCCATCCAGTATCCTACAGACACAGACAGGCATTCCTATAGTGCTCCACCAGCCTTTCACCACCTTCAGCTTTGCCATTCTTCTTCAGATGTGGACTGTCACATCTCACTGAATTCATTTCTTGCTCCGTGCTTCACCTCAGCACCTGGTGCTGTCAGTGCTAAAGCTGAGGCGTCCCTTGGCATGCCAGCCAGGGTCTGTCCCAATGAGACAGGAGTCAAGCCCCTTCCCTCTTCCTCGCTGCCTCATGCACACTGACTGTCATCTGTAAGTAATATGCTAGGCATGTTTCTTTTTTCACTAGGAAAAAAAAAAAAAAGTAATTTAGTTTCTAATTACTAAAGAATACAGGGGGAAAAAAATAAAGAAAAGAAAAGAAATTATGACTACCAGATGGCAAATCACCATTTAGCAGGAGCAGGCAAAAAGAGGACTCAGTCAATCACGGGGTAAGTGATAAGACACCAGAGCGAACTACCAAAAAGAAAGGGAGCTCATTTCACAAAGCACTAAATTATTCTTATTGGGACTTCTCCTCCTTCTTTCCCCCTTCTATTTTTCATTCTGAGCCATAAAGCAAGTAATTCCACTGAGACCCTCTTTTAAATGATTAACATTTCCATTTTAACTTTTGTTTTTGATTGTGTCCCTGCCATTAATCTTTTTGTCTTTTCCTGTGCCCTGCCGTTCACCTCGTCTTCTAACTTTCTAATTCCCCTGGCCCATCTCCCAGCAAAATAAGCCCAGCTGCCGGGGGGCACCACAGCTACATCAGGACAAGGCTGGGGGCTCCACATCACCTGCCAGCCCAGCAGCACCGTGGCCCATCAGCAGAGGGACCACACCTCCAACAAGACATCTAGCTGAAATCAGCTCCCTGCACGTGCTTTAATGTCCGTTCAGGGGCAATTTAAAAATCCCAGGTGAAGTGATAATCCTTTGATAAATCTGGCCAGCAATTCCTGCCTGACTGCGATGGGCGCTGATGATATCCATAGCTGGCTGAGAGCTATTTCTGGCTCTGTTCCTTTCCACCGAGTAGCTAATTCATCACTTGCACGGCTCTGAAAAGTTTCAGGCAGCCCAGTGCCCTCGGTCAGCACCATGATGGTGTCTGCCATTGTCGCTTCCCATTCAGCTGTGCAAGGAGGCTGGGTGCAGGATTGGCCTTGGGAAAATATGGTAGGATGGGTGAATCTCTACACGTATCTGGGTAAATCAGAAAGTGAAGGGAGCAATAGTTATTCACTGAGGACACCCATTTTGCCGTCAGTCCCAGTTGTGGGTTACTGGGCTGTGAATGAGGTGACTTCTGTTCCCATCCTGCCTCTGATCCCAGCTGGGATATTCCCAAAATCTCCTCCTACCTCAGTTTCCCTCTGTTGTCAGACAGGTAAATATTGTTGTCTCCCATTGTAAAGCTCCCTATGAACCACTGCTAGGACAGAGAAAGATGTGGTGTGGTGTTTTTATGGCTGCTCTCTGCCCTGGGTTTGCAGAGGAAGCTTGCTCTCACCCCGAGGCACCGCTGACCTGCCGGCACCAGCAGCAGGAGGGAGCAGCCCCAGGACTTCCTGCCAAGGTGGTACTTTGAGGCTAAGGGTGTTGCAAGTGCATAAATCCCTTCCTACTATGTGCTTCCTTGCCCTGTTGGCATTTATGGCTTGTTGCTGTGTTTTAGGAGCATTAGGGAAAATACAGATAGTCTGGCATTTTATTACTCATATTTCTCTGCTCTTAATGACTGAATGGAGCACGACTTGCTAATGAACTAGGCTGAAATGAATGCATTTGTGGCACTAATTGAAATAAACCCAAGGTCTGGCTTTTCAAAAGGAGCAAAACCTCTAGCACTCAAAAAAAAAAAAAAAAAAAAAAAGCCTCTTTTCTGCCTTTAACCCCTGCCTGCTGTCTTTCACTACAGCTGCGTTCTGGTGTAACAGAGCAAGGCACCCTCTGCTTGCAGGAACCAGGGATTCGTGGTGCAGGATGCTGGGGAAAGGGCTTGGTGTTGCTCCCTTCCTCGTCTATAAAAGCAGCTCATTAGGGGCAGTAGGGTTCTCAGGTAGCAGAGGGTGATGTGGAGATGGCTTGGGAGCACGTGGATGGAGGTGAGGCTTTTCTTTTTTTTTTTTTGTAGGCTGTGTGTATTCGTGATGAGACTGGTAATTGCACGATGTGGTTTGGTCTTCTCTAGAAACTATGCAGGCAAAAGAAGGAGGTTCAGTCAATACGTGAAGTACTTTTAGCCAAGTAGAAGAGCTTTAGTTTTTAGCAGCGTAGGGACACTGCCTAATTGTAGCAGCTTACAAATATGGATACTTGCTTGTCAATAAAAACCAAATCTAACACTCGAAGTGAAAACAAATTAAAATTAATTAATCAGTGGAAAACACTTCATTTGGACTGGGAAAAGCAGATGCAACTAGCAAGTCTAGGTGGACAAACAAGATAATCAAATCAATACCCCCACTTTTCTTACTGGCACACAGCCACAGGCTACGAAGTGAGAGCAGGCATGTGGATCCACTTCATTTCTATTAGTTATCAGCTGGTTCTGTAATTAAGTGGAATTCAAGCCTGCTGGGAGAGTTATTGCCCTGTCCCTGGGTGGATCTTCCTGTGAGGGGGGCAAGCTTTCCGTGTTGCTGCTATCTCCTAACACTCTTCTTGCTTCTGGAAAGATTTCATTCTTTTTTTCCTCCTTTCCAAAGCAGAGCTTGCTGTGAAACATAAATTGGAGGGGGGTAGTGGATGCTGAAGAGAGCAACCCAGTCCATTGCTGTAGTTGCTAATCAGTGCTATTGTCAACAGGAATAGCTGTAAACGAGTAGGGCCAGGTGTATGACTTAGTTAATAATGCTCTAATTGAGACTAGATTATCGTGCCCTGACACAGGAGCAGGGATGCTTTTACTTCTTTTGTTGTTGTTGACTATTTAAAAACGCTGCTTAGATCTTGCAGATGGCAGTCATCTTGCTCAAATGCTGAAATTGCGTGCCCTCTGTGGGGATAACCCGCAGTGCTCATGGGGTTTGTGGCCTCTGTGGGTGCTCCCATAAGTAGAATAACCACAGAAAATGCTTAAGGAAACCTAGGAAGAGAGCACTGTCCCTTTCCTCATCCGTCTGGCCCCAGCAGCCTGTTCCCATGGGCTGGAAGCAAATCTGCTTTTAGTCAGTTAAAGATGTCCTGTGAAATTTGGGCTATAATGTTTGAAAAACTGATATGAGGGAGTCTGGGAGTTCCTCTTGGATCTCACCAGAAGTGTCTCAAAAGCACTTCAACAGGAGAGAGCAGGACTTTCTTCTTTCAATGAATTTCTAATTATTTGATACTTGCTCTCTGTAAGAAGCAGCTAACTTGGTCCTGGACATAGCTAGGTACTGAGGAGAAAGGTTTATTCATTCAAAACTGTTGCAAATTAATTTCCCTGCAATTCTTTGTGGTTCAGCTTCACCCAAACTTTCAAACGAATGAGTTTTGCTAGGTGGGGTGGTAACCAAAAAGGCAATTTCAGAAAAGTGTAGAAAATATTTGCCAAATATATATGTTCACTTTGAAATTACAGATTCAGATCAGAACATGAGGAGTTATTGTCACCCCCACTGGTGCCACCAAACAAACTGCATCACCTACACATTCAAGTGGGTCACTCTGCAAATTTCAAGTAGCTCCAATGACTCAGAAGTCAAACAAATGGCTTGGAAATTCACTGAAAAAGTTTGCTTAACAAAAAAGGAAAAATCAGGAACAGAACAGTTCTTCCTAGATCCATGTTTCATTGCTAGTGAATACATAGCTGTTCTGTGCCCTCCGTGCCTTTTTTCTGTTCTTTCTTAATTTTCCCTCTTATTAGTTACACTTCAAGCTTTTTGTTTAGGGAGCTGAAACATTTATTTCACCTGCAGCACTTCTTATTCCTGAGATGAATGCGGATCTGTTTTTGAGGCTGGTAAAAAAAAAAATCATTGCTAGGAGATTCGGGGTCTATTTGCTATGCCGAAAGCTTGTGAAAGAAGAAGAGTTGAGTCCTGATGATCAAGATTGCATGCATGTGTTTGCATTCACACCCTAATGTGCATCTCTATGGCTCTGTTCCTTCCTTACCCCCCCCCTTTCCTCCACCCAAGGTCTAATTAAAACAAGAATGCACCAGGCTGCCTTTTGCTCTGTTTCATCTCCTGATATTTTTATGTTAAATCCACCAAGGAAATCTCCTGAAGGCTTTGAAGTCTTGGGGTGTGTGAATAAAGATGTCACAACGGTAGGCACAGGGCTTCTTAATGAGGACAGAAGGTTTGATGTTGGAACACTTCAGTGCCCGAAGGAAAGAGATGCTCTCCAACATGTTCCCTCCCTCTCCCTTTTTTTTGTTTTCTTGCTGCAAAGGCCTATTTTTTTCCTCTATATCTTTTGTTCTTTCTCCACCCTTCAAGGAGGAAAGGGAAAAATGAGAGGAAATGCAGGGGAAACGTGCAGTTTTACAAATCCTATCATTGTTCATGCCACTGTTCCTTCACCTCAGTTAATTCCAGTGCCATTTGAGTTCATCCCAGTGCCCCATCCAGACTCCTCCTGACTCTTTTTCTATCAGGACTAAGGTAACAGTCCCTGCTTCTGTCTTTCTCCCATCCAGAAAGTTCTGACTCAGGAAAGGAAGTTCAGCTTTACTGAGAGGAATTTTTGCTTGAAAGTATCTCCATGAAGTCAAAGGTTAAATTTAGTGTAACTGAGAGAAACATCTGGTCCCTAGAGTACAAAACTTATTATCATAAACCTGATCAGTGAAATGGCTCCAAGCACTCCTTGGGTCCTCAACACAGTTTGATCTATCTACTCTGATTTTGCCTTCTGGACCCTTATCCCTCCTGCTTTCCCCTGTTACATCTGAGCAGCTGGTTTGTAAAATCATGGGGCAAAGGAAAAACAGAAGTGTATCTCATCCCACCATTCTCCACCCTGTGGAACTAGTGGAACAACAGGATGCTGTTAAGGCAGGGCTGGATATCCTCTTGGGAATGTCAGTTGGTGGAGAAAACTTCCAAGTTCCATGGGAAGAGGCACTCCTTGTGTATGGAAGTGCCTGTGGAGCCAGGCATCCCTGTCCCTTTGGGATGTGCTGCCCTCTGAGGGACACCAGGCTGTCTGAAGTTCATCTACATCTGAGAGATCAGGGGAGTACTTTGTTTTGTAGCCAGGAAAGGAAAGTTTGGGGCAATGCTGTAAATCCAACCCAGTGGCTACAGAATCCAATCGAGCTCCGAAGGATCCTGTCTGTGTACTTTTCATTAAGTTCAAGCGTAGATGGAATTTTTGCTGCAAACCTCATAATTTCAAGCTCAGCATGAGTCAGTCCCAAAGTGCTGAAATATTTAGGTTTTTTTCCTCCACTCAGGAGCTGGATTTATTGACACCAAATGAGCTGTATCATTTTTCATCTAAGAAAACCCTGATGTTTGGAGTTGAAAGTGGTGATGATGCTTGCATGAAGTTAAGCCTTTTGCATTGACTGACCACATCTGCTCAGTTCCATCCTTCCCAAATAAGACACAATCTTCCTTCCCCATCAGGATTCCTCCTCAAAGCCTATTGCCATCTAGCCTCCTTGGATGATGCTAATACCTTTTAAAAGGGACTTGGGAGCATGCTTACTTCATCAGTTTGTCCTGTGATTTAACTTTCCAGCCTGTGGACTGGTGGTCCCACTGCTATGAGATGGCTGGAGGAGAGAGATGGAGGTCGAGGTCCCAGGTTGCAAAATACCTGTGCAGGTGTAGGATGGATGCTGTCACAGCAAGGGGAAAATGAGTGCTTTTGCTTTGCAACTTTGTGCAGACGGCTGTCAGCCTTTTCCTTCTTCCTCAAAGAAAATCAACGATCTCTTTTTTTCCCCACCTCTTCTTTCAATAAAGTGCATAGCTCCTTGTGATTCACTTTAAGGGTATATATTGCTCAGAGGAGTACAGATTTGTGCTGAGAAATACAGGAGCCCTGACCCTTGTATTTACTGCACAAACCTGTTGCAGCAATCAAAGGTGCCCACAGTTCCCCTGATGGAGGATGCAGTCCCTGTGGCAGAGATCTGGACAAGGTGTTTGTGCCTAAATGTGCGGCTCTCCATCCCCAGCCAGTAATTTACCGCCAGCCTCTGCGCTGACAGCAGAAGTTAATGCAGCAGCAGTGAGCGCAGATCCTGGGCAGGGAGGCAGCTGGGCTGGCAGCCTGTTACAGCAAGCTCTGCCAGAGGCTGCCTGCCCAAATGAGGCCCCTCGCTGCCTGTTGAGCTTGACATTCGTTGTCATGACCTGGCCTTAGACCAGGGCTCTGACTTTGCTGTGCTCGAGACTGTGCAAATTCAGCAGTGTCAAGTTGTTTGCTCGAGGGCTGGCAATTTTTAAGTGAGTGTTAAGTAATCCAGTGGGTGTATGAGCTAAGAGCTCAGGTTGCCCTGTACTTGTATCTCTTTGCCAGCCCCTTTGCAGGCTCGAGTGCCACAAAGACGTGTTCTGTAAACCCAACAAAATCCCAGGGAAGCACAGGGCCAAACCCTGGTTTTCCATAGATGGCCAGACCTGCTCTCAGGATGTGATCATCCTTTGAGTCAGAGAGCACTTGTTTAGGCTGCCCAGATCTCCACTGCTGTTACACTGAATGCATTGTTTCCACCGTCAGACAGAGGATTAAGTCCTGCTTAGGTTTAAGGTCGCCTTCTCTCCCAGACTGTGTGAAGCCATCTGGTTTTTGTGCCACTGACCTTTGTCAGCCCGCATTAATTCACAGAGGCTGATGAAAGAGCTCAAAACTTGCGTTCTGCAGAGCCATGAGTCACTGCTGGGAGCTAGATGGGTAATGAAAAAGCTGTTCAGTATTGTTTTGATTTCCAGATCTTCATGAATAAATCCCTGCTCAGATCCAATCAAATTGTTGCCTGTGAAATTCCCTTCCTATTACTTTGATCCTGTTTGCCTCAGTCTCTGAGCTCTGAAGCACCTCCAGCCAGTGTGCTGCCACAGCCTGCCCCGGCCACCAGCTGTGGTTTGGGTTTCCGCATCACCATCTCCACCCTGCGTGCCAGCCTTCTTTCTCTGCTTTTCTGTGCTCCTAAGCACTTGGGCATCTTTCCCAAAGTCACCCTGTGTACAAGCGACCCTCCTCTCTGTCTTACAGTAAACTCACGCAACTCAGTTTCTCCAGTCCAACCCATCTAAACCAACATTTTTAGCAATAGGCATATTTTTGCACAACCAGAGCTGTAGCTAGACCTGTCAGCATCTCCAGGAGCATGTTTGCTGATACAAAGCACCAACAACAGATGAAAATGATTGATGGGCCCTAATTGCAGTGGTTTCTGGATGCACCCCTCTATCACCAAAGCCTTTGGGAGGAAAGTTGTCTGTCCAGCAGTGTGGGTAGCAGGGAAATCGGGACAGACTGCCGGCAGAGGGAGCTTCCCACTGCTTGTGGCATGGTCCTGTGCTGCTACTGGTACCCAGGGCTGGGCAGGGAATGAGGGTGTGCATCACACACCACTTAGCCTTTCCCTCCCCCAGAGCCCCAGGTCGCTGCAGTAGCACAAATGCCATCAAACCACTCCAATTTGATTTGCTGAACTTCAAGAGGTCCTTTGGTATTCACAAAAACAAATATTAAAAAAGAAAAAGTTTCTTCAATTCATTCTGGAATGTATTTTCTTTCCCGCTTTGTTGGTCGTGTGATTGTTTGGCTTACTCTGCTGTTTTAAAAGGTCTGTCAGGCAGCCGCAGAGGAAAAAGGATTTCCATGTGACCAGTCTTGTGCCATGCAGAAAGAATAGCAAATAGTTGTACTAAGTAGCCTAGCAGCTCTTCGTAGGGGGGAAGTTAGCCATTTGAGCTCTACTCTCTGTCCTTGTGAATAGCATCCACAGAAATTGGGGACTGGACTTTCAGTTTGGGAAATCCAGTTTGGTCTGCTTCCATCTAAGCATCCTCTTGCTGTGCTTTCTGCCTCCCCAAAGTGTTACACTGAAGAGGGATGGGAGGGACGTGTTGGATCTGCAAGGCTGAGTGATTGCAGTGCATCAACTTTTGTAAAAGGAGAAAGCTGTCAGAGATAAGGATGGGCAGTCAGAGGTCACGGTCCCCTGGGGAAATGACCAGTGACCTCTGTTATTGGAACAGACATAAATGAAAGTGGTCTTGATTGCATCATTTGTAATTAATCAGCAGAATTGACATGAAAATAAATAATGGGAAAGGGTCTAAATGAGATGGGGGAAAGCTGAAGGCTGACCATGCTGCTACCTCCTTTCTCCTTTGTAAATAGATAGCTCTAAGGAGGATAGTCTGGGACCAAAGGCTGTGATATTCCACATTCTTGCTCCTACTGCAGTTAATTGTGTTGCCATCCTTGCCCCAGGAAGGATAGCTGCTGGACTAGTATTTGGGGATATTGACCCACAGTTTCCTTCCAAAACTGAGTGCCTGAAGGTGAAGGGATGAGGTCTCATCAAAGAATCTCATTATGCCAAGCACACACATCAGGAGATGGAGCATAAAGGTGATGGTTAAAGTATCTGAAGGTCCTGCCTCTAATTCTTCTCTGTGCATTTCTGATGTCAGGGATGCATATGCAACACACCCACTGGGCTTCCGAAGACGGAGGGGTTGCAGCTACACTTAGATCTTGCCCAGTCTTCCCACAATCTATGAAAACAGGTGAAGGAGAAACATTTACTAGGCTTTGAAGCATGTGGAGAAAACCACAGAACTGTCCCTTGCATGTAAATAATTGAGTGTAGCTGAAGCCACTTGAATCCTCTCTGTGGGTGAGTGCTTTCAAAACAGTCACAGACCCAGAGCAGTGAAGATTTGTCCCTAAGGAGTGTTTCAAAGGCTACAGGTTGTCCAAAATCCTTTGGTGTTGTCACCAGCTGAGTGTCCATGTGCCAAACTCCTCTAGCAAGAGCTTCTTATAGATGGTGATGCTGGGATCAGGTGAGCTGGCAAAAATGGTGTGTGTTCAGCAAAATTCGGTGTTCCTTTTTTCCTGTAGAAATTACTGGCATTTCAAGTACCCGCAGTGGCATAGCAAGCCAGACCAGCTGTGCCTGGTTAATTAACTCAGTGCTCAGATGAGGTTAGTTCACAGAAATGGGGTGGAAGGGATGAGTCAAATGAGGTTTTCACCACAATTTGAAAAAAAAAAAAAATTGCTGCACTGTAGAATTTTGACCAACATCTCCCCCTAAACATCCCGTGTGTAACACAAGAAGGCTTGAGTGATTTACCCTCTGGTGTGACCTCAAAGCAAGCATCGTGCTGACATCGGCATCTGTGTGAGTAGCGAAACAAGAAACCTCGCACAGGGAAACCAGCTCTCATCAGTCAGTACCAGCAAGCTTCGCAATGAACTTGCTCGATGTCAAAAAGGATGCCACGGCCATAAAACACCTCTTTAGGATTGCTTTGGATTGCATTGCTACTCATGCCTTAGATTACTGGCCTGGAAATACTCAAAAGCAAACACACTGTGCATCTCTTCCAGTGTATGTGCTTCCTTCCACGCAGCATGACCAGTTCCCCATTCCTGGTCTTGGCTCTGCTTTGCAGACCCTGTGCCAGAGGCTGACCCAGCTGAAATCTGTTTCCAGTTCTGCAGACAGAATTGCAAGTCTTCAGCTTTTTTTGTTGTTCCTGCCTTTCTGGCAGCAGAATACCTTAAAAATCCCTGTTTTCTTAAAACCTCATTAAGTCCCAAAGCGATAGGCAGTGGCCCGTGACGGTCAAAACAGCGATGTTTCTTGGAGGATGCTCCACCTGTGGGAGTCAGTTTATTCCCCTGATGTGCAAAATGAGATTTTGACTGCCTTCCATATAGCAAATATGCATGTTGCCAGATTGCGATCTTGATTATATCTGTATCAACCTGCTTAAAATACCATTGTCTGCAATGAAAGTGCAGGATGTGGACCAGATGTTTAAGCTCTACCTGTATGCTCCTGCTTCCAACACGGCGAACTGCCTCTGCCTCAAAACCCAGCCCTTTCTCCTCTCCTCTTCTCTTTCTGGCCTCCTGTGTGGGTGGAACTAGGAAGTCTTCTGCCAACTTCTGGCTGTTGTTGTTTTTCTCTAACTTTACTGCAACTTCTGGCAGGCTGGTTCAGGCTCTCTACGTTGCACTATCATTCCCTAAATTTGAAAGTGGGCTGCTCATTTCAGCATGTCTGTCACTTGGCCTTTTCTCTCTCTGAGAATCAAATAAGCAATATTTCATATTCCTCCTTCACTGGTGAGCAGAGCTTCTGATGCCTGGCCTAGGGTTAATCGTAGGGTTAACCTAGTCATGAAAAAAATATTCTGTGAAAATGCAGAAGATTTCTCGCTTGGTTGGACCGAGCAATCTTTCTTTTTTAAATTCAGTGTCATGGGCCAGCCAAACAGATCTCTCTTTCACTGTCACTCTCTTCTGCTGTAGGTCAGCAACAAGATGTGCTTCTCGTTCCTTGCAACTCCAGGGCAGAGCAGAGCTGTAATTTGCTCTGGCCCTTTCAGAAAGTCAGCTCTACTTTCCCTTTGCTTCAGCAGTAAGTTAGGGGAAGTTGACCAGCAAGACCCAAAGCACTTCTGCTCTTGCTTTGGCTTGTCAGCAAGTGCATTCTCAGAGGGGGTGAAAGGTGCCTTCCTTCTGCACCATCCCTATTGCAGTGGTGCTCAGAGTGAAGCAATGGTCTAGAGAACCTGCTTCTGCAGCCAAAGATGTCCTGGCAGTTGCTGGTCCAGTAAAGTACAAGTGACAGCTCCCCTGGCCTCCTGTATACCCAGGATTTTTCTGTTCTGGTTTCTGCTGCTCCTCATTCCTCCCCACCTCTGTCCATGGCTGCACCTGTCCTTGGGAAAGATGCTTCCTCCAAGGAAGGATGAAGAGAAGACATCCTGCTGCTCCTTACAGCTCCATGTGGGGCAACATCACTGACCCACTGAGAGAGTCAGTGAGCCCAGAATTCTAAGCAGAGGGTATATAGAGGTGAAGAAAAAACAAGAGGAGTAGTAACTATCATCTGAATGATAGATTTTTGGTATCCTGATGCCCTAAGGACCCAGGGGCCTCCCAGCAAGGCTTCTGTGTGCTCTGCTGAGCACCTGGCATAGAGCATGGTAGCTCAGCCACCCACAGTGCTTGTGAACACTGGGGCAAGGTCCCCTTGCAGTGCCTATAAAATGCTACGGAGAGCTGCTCATTTCCAAAATGATGTCTTTTTAAAAGGCTGTATGACATCATAGGAGCTGGTCCTTTGCATCACTTCTTTTACATCACCTGCTGCTCATCAGCTGTTGTTTAAGAGATGACCAGACCCATCCTCGTGTCCTGTCCTGACTGATGGTGGCTCTGAGGTGCTGCCAGGTGTCGTACTGCAGAGAGAGCTCTCTTCCCAGGGAGCAGGGCCAGTTGCTGTAGACATTAGGTTTCACACTGCTTCCTAAACTTCTAGGATAAAAGCCATTGGAGAAATGTAAAATATTAGTGGTATTTTAAGAAAGCGTGTGGGTGTGTAGACACAATTAATTTTCCTTTTTATAGGCCTGCATGGAATATCTCCATCTCTGACAAAGGTGCCTAGATCTGTGGTGTGTTGGCATCCCAGATGAGGGCACCGCTCTGTTTGTGTTAACAGAAAATGTCATCGAAATTAACAGTGCACGAATGTTGTTGTGGTCAGACAGTGTCAGCGCAATAAATTACTGTACGTGTGAGAGGCGGCAGGCTGGGAGTCTCTCCGTGCTCCATCCTTCCTGGGATGAAGCTGCTCGTTCTTCCTTGTTAAATGCACACGGTAGCAGTCGTAAGGGATTTTTGTCCTGTTAGTCCCCGAAGATCAGAGGAGCTGATGCAAAGAGGAAATATACTGCACAGGATTAAACAGCAGAGGGTATGCGTGCTCGCGCACACCCGGGCAGCGTGTCTGCTCTTGTGCTCTGTATTGTTATTGACACACTGCACCTTAATGGCTATAATGTCAATGGGCACTTTGGGACCTTTACTCGTGGATTATTAATGCATTAGACCACAGCTTTTATGGGTTATCATGTCAAGAGCGGTGGGAGTGGATGCCTGCAGTATACGGGCAGAATAAAGATATTTTTTAATCAGAGCTGCATGTACAGCAGAGCCCTGTACTAAACCTCAGAAATCCCATTTGCTGCTGTGCCATACCTGCTCCCAGCATGTGTGATCTCACTGCGGCTTGGCGGGCAGCATGGAAACAATGACAGCGACCAGAGAGGAAAAGGGACTGGAAATACAGTCCGGGGAAAGGAAGGGATGCTTGCCACTGTAACTAGGCAATTGCGCATTGCCGTCCCAGGATGGGGGAGATTATTTCCTGGTGCTAGCCACTGATACCCTGCAACATGAAGATTAATAGGCTCTTTATTTTATTGTTAGGAACTGCAGGTGCTGCTTTTATTTATATAAATGTGTGCTGGCTCCTGGCTGTGGGCTCAGCCCAGGACGAATTCTCCCATGGGACTTCAGGGAGAGGAACTTTCTCATGCTGCCTCTGCCCGAGAGCCAATGTCACATTGCATTTGAATGTGAGCATGGAGTGCCTGCATGGCCCTTTGATGATAGAAACTACAGGTACCCAACACTGTTCAGGGGCTAGATTCTGCTGTTTTTAAGGGTGTTTTTTGAACACAGTATAACTTGCAGGGGAGAGTGATGCCTGGGTGCAAGGAGTTGCAACCAGACTCTCTGGCTGATTTTTTTCTGGGTAAATCAGGTGTTTATATCTACAAAGTCCTATCTGACAAGATGCAGTGGTTAAATGTGTAGATGAGGTGGAAAGGCCAGTATAACGAGCACAGGCTGCTGTGCTCACAGAGCGGGAGAAGAGCCAGGGAACAGCGAGCAGCATGGCAGGAGCAAGGACACATTTAGTGTGGTCAGAAATGTCCTCCTGACATCTCACCAATACAGGTGCTTCCAGGTCAGGATATTGGGGTAACAAGTGTTGGGCAGCTCAGCCACAGTTATGTGAGTGAATATAAACGGGCTTGTTTCTGGCAGGAATTGCCATCTTTCTCACAGCCACTACTGCTCCATTATGATGAGACCTGGAGAAATTATCCGAACAACCAAACTAGCTGTTGCTTGATACAAATAATAACAAGCCAGAGATAGAAATAAAAAAAAGCATATCACAGGTTTTCACCTCCTAGGAGGAAAAAATACCCCTAATACATGACTGTAATGGCATGAACCAAGAAAAGAGGCACAGGGGCCCTGAGCCCAGGGGGATGCTGGTTTTGCAAAGCCGGAGCACATGAGATGGTGCTGACCCAGGAGCGAAGTTTCTTGTTTGCAAACTGCTGTCCCTGCACTAAAGGCCCATGTCTTTCATTTTCTTGACTTCTCATTCCCTCAACTTCCCATCTCAAGGAGGCAAAGAAGTCCCCCAGTTTTCCTGACAGTGCAGAGTGGAACTTGACTTTTCATCATGTCATATCTGGGCCATGGAAAGGCCCCTGCTTTTATTGTGTGACGACACGGAAATTACCGAGTAATTACAGGATTATGCAGCACCCTGTAAATTAAATGTTACCTCTTTACCTTTTATAGAACAAAAAATAACCATGTAATTACCTAGTGAATTAAGCTGTTAAGGTCTCATGGTAATTATACATGGAGTCAAAAGCTCCAAGTTCTTCTGGTAGTTACAAGTAAAGAATTATCTTTCGTTTTTAAACATATGTTGCAGTTGGATCCCAAAGCCTGTGCATTTCCATTTTAATAACACTATGGCCTGCCCAAATGAGAAGAGGCATATGTCTCCCATCTGAGTGTGCAAATAGAGTGAACATGTATATATAAAATAGATTGGACATATGCAAAGCTGACCCAGGTTCATACCAGATAAATTATATGGACTGAAATGGAATAGCAACAGAGGTAAAACACGATTAGTTGGATGATAACGTTTAAAATTATGTTTAGTTTCTTAGCACTGGAACTTGTTTTCACAGGAAGCAAGTCAGCATGATGTTATTTTTATTATACACATGTGATTATATTTTGAAAACAGACAATCAAACGAGCTATTGGGAAGCTCTGTCCCCTAAAGGGAGGATGGGGACTTGCCGCATAGAGGTGGCTTTTGCTGAGCATCAGCACAGAGGGGATCACTTGGTGAGGGTGGGAGAGCCCCGTGAAACCAAACACGCTGGTGGTCTCGGTGGATGCTCCTGGCTCGGGTGAAGGGTTTTGCCATGGGGCTGAACACCTTTCAGCAGCTCTGGGGCAGAGCTCTTGGGTGTGATGGGTCAGCCCCAGCCCCTCCAGGAGCAGCCAGGGAGAGAAGTTGCATCAAATAGCTGTAAACGGAGACGGGTAGAGAAGAGAAAGGGTTTGCTGCCTTGTGGCAGAGCCCAGTCCTGCCAAAACAACTGCAGGAACATGTTTCCCTGCTTAAAAAGCACTGCCAGGTGGCCTGGATTATTGCAGTAGGTGCAGAACATGGGAAAAGCAGCAGTGGGACCAGAGAGCGTCCGGCTGCTCCTCACGAGCCAGGAAACAGAGGGGAAAGCTCCTGGGCACCAAATGAGCAAAAAAAAGGGGGCACCGGACAGGTGATTGTAGGTGCTGAAATAGATGGTCAGGTTTTTATTCAGCATGAGGATCTGTAGCACCTATGAATTGCCGCTCTTGGTCTGTACATCCTCAGCTCTGGTCAGAGCTGGCTGAAAATGCCCTCATTATTTTAAGATTCACATGGGCTTTAACTGTTCCGCATAACTTTTTCTTGTTTAATTTTTAACCAGAAAATGAAAGCACACTGAAGTGCTTCAGGTTTTCTTCATTTTTTTCTCTTTCCAAGCTTTTAGGAATAGCGTTCAAAAAAATCCCAGTGAACCTTAATGATGAAATAATAGCCAGTTTGAATGTCCTTTCAGATCAGAAATAGGCATTTTTATATGTTCCAAACCCAGTTTCTTTGGCTTCATAATTTTAAATCCCTAAATCTGAAAAATGGGATGTTACAACATACCTAACACCGTCTGAAAAGTGCAGCCCTTCAAAGAGGTGTTACGTGCACTTACTAGCTAATTTTATAGCTTGCTTTGAAATATGTAGCATGTTATATAAGTGTTCACTGTGGTGTGGAAGAAAATACTGAACCCAGATAGGGTTTTTCCTTTAATGATGCCTAACACTGACATTTTAACTATTAACATTGTGTCTGCAGTTTCTATTGCAGACCTAACTATTTCACCTACAAGTCATCCCTATTCCAAACAGTAATTGCTCCAGGTACCAAATGAATTGAAGTAATCATCTTCTAACCTTTTTTTATTTTGCATTTTTTCTCACTTTGGTTTCAATACGATTAGCAATTTTCTATAGCACCGTGTTTCATTGTACTTAACTCCTGCAGTAATGCTGCATGCTGAATGCAGTGACATGCATTTGCTTCAAAGAGTCATTTATATCCCCTGCAAGCAGGTAGTCTTTCCCATAGAGATGCAGGGCTGTTTTGGCGCAAACAAGCTCTTTTACACGTGTTTGTTGCATGATTTTTTCACCTTGTGTCCATCAGTGTTACTGCTTTGTAGTTGCTATCCGGTGAATATTAAAAAGCACCCTTTGGGATTATATTGGAAAATGTGCAAAAAAAAAAATCACGCTCCATCTCATTCCTAGTCTCTTGCGTAACATCCCTTCATCCTGACACAGATTACTGCGAGCATTGTACTCGCCCAGTTCCTCTGCCTTAATAGCCTTACGTCTCATTCGAAGTGAGATCAAAGAGAGAAAAGTACCAAAGGGCTTACATTCAATTAACAGGAAAGGGGCAGGCTTTATACGTGCTCAGCAGAAGCTCTGATTGCAACAAACTGCTGACTACATATCATGTGCTATCGCTATCAGCATGTGTAATGCCAGCCTTTTCCCTGCTGTGCTGAAAGGTGGTCTGGAAAGGCAAATGACATTTTTGTGCTCTTCCTGTGCTTCATCGGGATGGATAAAGCTGGAGCGACCCATTGAGGGGAGGCTCAGGAGGGTGGGGGCAGGGCCCCTTTTATTTTATTCTGAGACCTCCAGACTGAAAAATTTCTGTCAGCCCTGACCAATGTATTGGACAAGTTGAATTTTTAATGATGTGCTATTTCCCTCTGCTCTCTGACATGGATCTGAGTTGGAGGCTTAGCCTGCAGCAGTCAGAAGTCCTAGGGCAAAAGCTGAGACTTCTGACCTTTTCTGTATATTTGGAGTGTAGCGCAATGAAATAATGCCCCTCTTGTTTCTCAGAACAAACTATCCCCTTCTTCCCCTCTCTGGGTATCTGTGGCACCAGCAAAATCTGAACGGGCACCTGACAGCTAGCTTGTACCCAGTGATTAGGAGGAAATTGAGGGAAAGGGGATGCTCCATTTGGGGTCCTTTGCACTTTCCTCAAAGAAAATGGGACCAGTCACTGCCACGAAGATGCAATACTGAGAGGACCAGAGACCTTACTCACTATGGCAGCATGGTTTTATGACTTTTCCATTTTGCCTCATTAAAGGCAGAAGAGAGCTGCAGAACTTGGAACATAAACATCAGGGGGAAAAAAATAGAGAGCATTAAAAATGTGGAGCATGGATCACTGAGATTTTACTGTTTGAGTACTGCTGAAGTGAGAGATGATAACCCATCCACTACAGAGTCAGTGCTCATTGCTGTTAGCTCCAGTTGCATCGAAACCTTGTGCTTCCCCACGTTCTGCATATGAAGTTTGGGAAAGACTTCAGTCCCTAGTTTGGTGTTACTGCTGGAATTTTATATATATATATGTATATATAAATATTTTAAGCTCTGAGACAGCATGGATCCCTACTGGTATCTGAACACCATCTCCACCAAGCTGATTGCTGAGATAATTTCCAAACAGAGATGTCTGAGCTTAGGTACAGCCACATACTGCCCTGCCTTACATCCTCTTGAGTTTACTTCTAATGCAGAAGTTGCGGAGCAGGAAGCTCCTCACACACAGGGATTCCGTACCTGCTCTTCTTGCCAGGAATATTCTCAACTACTTTAACCTTTCAAAATTTCCTGCTTTACTGTGGGAGACGACCACTCCACACATTTCTCACAGGTTAACAGTGCTGTAAAGAGCTCAGCTGGTCAGTGGAATCAGAAAGCACCGAAAAGGTCAAAGCAGACAAGTACTACAGAGGTTTCCCTCTGATGTGGAGTAGCCTCTGACCTTCTCTTAACCCTTACTTTAAATGATTGCAAATTAAGCTGGGCAACTTAACCTGTGCTGTAAAACTCTAAATGAATCTGTAAAAATCTACACTTTGCCATCAATGTCAGGCATGTCCTTCAACACACATCTGCCTGTGAGCCTTACTTACCCAGCTGAGATATACTCAAATAGAGCCCCACTAACTTCACTAGTGCTGAGTGACTTATGTGCATTTGTACCGCTGCATAGATGTTCTCTTCAACAAAAGTACATCCGACTGGAGCTCTTTTCTGCAAGGTGTTTTTTAATCTTCCTGGCTTATACAGGACTTACAGCTGTAATATATGGTGTTTGCATAGCAGTTGGAGCAAGGATTTCAGCACAGTAAGTCCATCACCTGTTTTCCATCAGCCAATTGTCTGTGCACTGGTGCTCATGTCAAAGCTTTCTACTTCAGCTGGGCCATATCCAGTCTCCTGGGCCCTAGGAACCAGATGCCCACTAGTGATTAAATGCAATGACAAAACCAAAGAGCTCTACAGCAAAGCACCCCGTGGCATTCCTCATCTCAAAGCTTCTTGGTCTCATCCATAAGGTGACACCCCAGACACAGGGACATTGACTGGGAGACTTGTGCTTGGGGTCCTCTGCGGGGCCCCAACCTCTGAGCAAACCTCCAACTTGTATGGCAGCTCCCCCTTTTCGTGTTCTTTAACGTGCCCTTTGTTTCCTTCTACTCCCTGTGTACCTGACCCTTTCTTATTCCACAGTAACAAATGTGAAAGAAAAACCAGTCGCTGAGGTGCAAAACCAAGAGTTTCTTTTTTTCCAAGCCACACAAATCTATATCCCAATAACTGCAGCTAAAGCAAAGAGACACCTTCACAGGAGCACGCCACAAAACAAATTCTTAACTCCAGAAAGAACCCAGCTTTTCACCAATTTTGTTGATATTGAGATAGGGCAGCAGTGCTGGGGAAACAATGTGCCCTGTGAGCAGCTCAGATTCACTCCATGCCGTGGTCCAGAGATGGCTGCTCAGTGTCTGATTTACTGGCCAAGAGGATACTCCACTTTCTGAATTCCCATGGAGATGGCCTGATTTCCATAGCAACTGGATTCTCTCTTGCCTTTCCCTTTAACAGGTAGAAATGCACTTACATCCTGAAAATGCTAGATTACTGTGAGTATTTATGTACTTTCAGATGCCAGTACACTTTCTGGACGATGAGCTGAAATACAGGCACCTTAATTATGTTTTTGTATCCAGCTTTTGAACTGGCAGTGACATTATCTTCCATCTCCTGCTCTTAAGTTTTGTTGTGATGCGAGCACGAAGTTTTCCTTTTTGCTTTTTCTCCTCCTGTTCTTTGTTAATGCTCCAGTTTTCTACTGGACAGCCTGCAAAGCAGAGTGATGACTATTGAAGAAAGCTCTTGGGAAAAGGAGGGTATTGATAATACCAATGAACAACAATATCCAAAATGCATGTGATATATTTCTAGAGAGGGAGGCTGGTTGAAACTCTGCCCCAAAGATGGATTAAAAATGCATGCTATAATTCAGCATGTCAGACAGGAGATCATGTTGGCAGTAAGTATATACGTTGTTTGTCACCTGTTTGCTCTGTTTTTTTAATGGCTTCAGGTTTTGATTTTATATGCTAACTTGAAGCGTCCTCTTTTTAGCTCTGTCCTTCATCAAGAGCATCTCCACTGCTCCTCCCTTCAAGACTATGGCTTGAATAAGTACAAAGAACAAACAAAATCCACAAGGAGTTGGCTTGACTGGGAAGTTCCTTATAGGCATTGTGGGGGGATTTATAAGAAAAAAAAAAGGGCAGACCCTGGAAACAATCTCCCCAAGGATCTGCTGAGAACAAATACAGAACAAGGAGCCATGAAAATAGGTTCCTGGGTAGTAGGTAACATAGCACATCAGTCTGGTTCCTCAGGGAAGGGACTTCTACAGGTATCATGAGCCATGTGTGGGAATTACAGGGTCTTAAAGGGCAGGACAGGTACCTTGATTTGGATTTCTGGAGGACCAGAGAGTTGGACTGCTCTGCAAAACACCCAGATTATGTGCAGTCTGAAGTGCCTCAGTGACTGCTGCAAGAGCTCTTGGGTGGCAATGTGTAACAGCACACTCAAAGGAAGGGGAGCAGGAGGTGATGAATGCAGATCCTGTGTCTGCAAGGGTGGCTGCAGTGAGTGAAGGACATTCCTGGCAAGTGGAGGTATTTGTGGGCCTAGCAAGAAGGGCAAAACCCATGCGGAGCAGAGAGGTCAAGCTGTGCTGTTGCAGAGGTGCAGGCCCCCCCCTCCCTTTAACCACACATCACAGGAACACAGTGTCTTTGCTGGGGATGACTTTTAAAAAAAAAAAAAGTGCCGTTCACCCTGCAGTCCAGCCCATGCCCCAGACCTTCCCCTGCCTCACTGTCCCTGAGCATGCATTGCCCTGGATCCAGGGGACTGGCAGCGAAATAGTCAGCTGGAGCAGTCCAAGATGCCACAAGTGCAGGGGAAGGTCCTGACAGCACTTTGCCAGTTCACTGACCCCATTATGTTCTGAACTGCGGGAGGTTATGCCCGAAATCAGCCTAAGATATTGGCTGATTTTTCAGTGACCCCCAGTCTGACCCCACAGCCAAGTTTACATTTTTAAATCTCGCCATCAGTACGATGTCCACTCGCCTCTGCAGCTCCTGCTGGGCCATTCAGCTGCCAGTATTGCATCCCACCTCCCTTTTACATCCCCACCTGCCTGCAGACCCTCACCCACTGTCGTGCAAGGGTTTCCCTGCCTCTTCACCATGAAGCCATTCCTCTTCTCTCCTCCCCTCCTCCTCTCCCTGTCCCCAGCTGATGCTGAGAGCCAGGGAGGAAAGCATAGCAAATTGAAATAAATGAGAGCGGTGGAAGAAAGGGGGAGGCGAGGAGCGAGCTGCCAGGCCCCGTCACTTCGGGGGTCCCAGGGGGGTGGTGGAGGGCGACAGCAAGGCGAAAGCCTGGTCCTTGGCTGTTTCGGGAGCCTTATTGCCTGTGACCTTCAGAGCACTTAGTGCTGATGAGGGACATCCAGGAGACCTGAATGGGGCTGGTTTTGGTGCAGGAAGGGCACGCGTGTGTGCAGGAGCATGGTGAGAGCAATGTGAGCCAGGGGCTGCCGTTAGGAAGGGGTGGCAGGGATGGAGGGTTCGGCACCCCAGCTGGGTCCCCCTGAGCATCTCACTCCCCAAGAGCAGCCCAAGGAAACAGTCATTTGGGTTCCTTAGAGAGATGCCAGCCGAGGGCCCATAGAGGGCACTGATTTGTCAACAAAGAGGAGAGAAAACACACATTTGGGTGAGAAAGACAGGCATGAAGGGCCCAGGCATCCTTCTGTGGCTCCCGTAGGCGGGTTATTTCTGAGCTAATGATGGACTGCTTCTTTTTTTACTTCTCTGGGCTCTCTTGGAAATGCAAACATCACTGGGAGGTGGGAGAGGTGGCTTCCCCTTCCCGCTTGCTAGAGGAGCAGATGGTCCCACAGCTGATTTCTCCCTGCTTCCCTCTGTTGGTAAAAGATACGTAGCCTAGCTCTGAGAATACCATTTCTTGGCAAAGATGTTCCTGAAAAATAGCAGGGAAATTCCCAGTACTGCGCTTTCGTGTTTCTTCAGCCTCCTTTTTTGTTTCTTTAATTCTACCCGCAGTGGCAAGGTGCACAGCTGCAGCTGTGTTTAGTTACTCAGAAGCAGCATGTGGTGCAGGAAAGGCCGCGGGCTCGTGCCCTCTGCCAGGTCCTGCTGCGTCTTTTGGGATCTCTGCCCTTCGCCCTAGGGCATCACCAGCCTGCCCTGGGGCTGGCAAAGCAAACCTCTCAGGGCAGCTCAGTGAGCACAGCCCAAACTCATCATGGGGCCAAGACATGCATACGTGGGGGTATGGTAGAGAAGACAAAAGTCTCCCACTGCCTTCGTCCCCTCCAGCAACTCTCCTACCTGCTCCCAGCTCATCCCACTCCTCCCGTACCAGGGAGGAGGCCCATTAGCAGCAGCACCGCCGTGATGTCTCTTTAAAGGAAGTGTCAGGAATAAAGATTTACCTCCAGGTTTAGGAAGACAATTATTGTACGTTAATTAAATATGAAATGACACTTAAGAGCATATCCATTGCCTTAACAGCGACTCTCTGTAATAATAATAATACTTAGCACTTACATAGCTCTCTCCATCTATACAGCGCTTCACAAACATTAACTAATGAATCCTCACCACCTCTGTGTGAAGCTAAAGAGGCTGCTGGCATGACGGGGAGGGGGGAAAGGAGATGTATCAGGGGAATAACCTCCTCTTGGCCTGCTGCTGCTGCTTTTCAGGCTGCTGTGGTGTTCGTTCTCCCTCCTCTCTGTCAGCCTTCCCCTAATTGTGCTTCAGCCAGGTTGCACGGAGGAGGAGGATGTTGGCAGCGCAGGGAGGTGGTGTCCGTGGTCAGTGCTGCAGCAGGAGCTGATGCTCCCCTGGGCTTGTCTGCAGCTGGAGTGTTTGGGTTGTGGCCATGAGAAACGAGGTCCTGGCTTTGGACATAAGCATCTGTAAAATGCAGGAGCCCAGTGCTAGTTCTGAAATAGTCATTGCTTCTGACTTTCTGCAAATCACTTTAGGAGAAGTCATGACTTGCCTTCTGCAGTCTCCCAGCCAGGAAACCTCTCCTGAGTCTCCTTCACCTCCCCAGAATGGGTTTTTGAGCTGAAAGACCAACTCTCATGGCCGGTGTACTTCTATAGGAGCAGACTGTCTCCAGGCAGATGTGCTCACACTGCCCTCCCTGAGCTCTCTCCATGCTGGCCCATCCTTCAAGACCATCGCTTGGCCTGGAGGAGCTGATAGATGCTACTCTACGTCTACATCTTTTGTTATCACCTTTTTCTCACTGCAGCTGTCTGTGCTTGTATAGTATCTCTCCTGGAAGAATCTAGAGGGAGAAGCTTCATTCTCTCCACAAGAAGAAGTGGCCTTGACTCTCCAGAAATCCCACCAACCATGCTCAGATCTCCATTTGCAGCACTTTCATTCCCCCATCACCCACAGCAGGCCTGGCTCTGTCCCTGCTCTGACTTTTAGGCTGCAAAGTCCTGTTTTGCCTGTTCTATCAGCATTTTACCATTTTTTTCCCTCAGGAAACACTGATGGGGCACAATGTCCATGCCTTCTTCCACAGCTGGGCTGTCTCACCATAACCACGAGAGCAGGGGAAGGAAAGCAGGATGGCAGCAACGTGGCCAGGGCTGTTCAGAGGGAGGAAAGCAGTTATCTGTCTCTATTCATGGAGGGGTTTTCTGCACAATCTGCTTCCAGACACTTTTTTTTTTTTTCCCCAAGCTCATTCCTCTTAAAAAAGTAATAAATATTCAAAACGTACTTGCTCAGATTAACAGCTATACACCAGCAGCTTCAGCACCTACAAAGCCAACGCCTGTGTGTATCTGCTGAGCAGTTGTCAAACTGCATTGCTTTGTAACATTTAGGGCTGGTTTGGAAGGAGGTCTCAAGGCTACACTGTACAAAACACTCTGTATTAGCCAAGGGGGAAGGAAAAGACAACATGACCTAGAAAATCTTGTCATCTTCAAAGTTTCCCTATTCTGCTGCTGTTTTTTTAGCACTATGAGCCCACCAGATCTGTTTCCAAGTCATTGAGTTGTTTTTGTCTTCCAGAAAGGTCTCAAGCAAGCCTCTGAGTTTGAACATGCTAATATTTTCAGACGTAGTCCTGTCAGCACCAGTGATTTCAGCTGTGTTCCCAGATAACTCCCTGGTGGGCTTCTTAGGGTTGCACTGAGATATGAAAATGTCACACGGTGCTCCCTGTAGCTTGGTGCAATATCAAAGATTGCCTCTAATGTTAAACAGAATCTGAATCTTTCTGCATAGATCACAGTTATCTTGGTTTCCTGCATTGAAGAGCCCTTGATAAGTCAGTGGGAAAATACATTTTGTGCGTGAGAGCTCACCTGTCTCAGCCCTAAAGGTACAGACCAATGGAAGCCAACCTCACATAATTTATTTATGCCTCAGTCCTTCCTGTCTGAAAAATTGTCTTCCCCTGCTTTTGACTTTGCTTTGCAAACCCAGCCTCAGACCTTGGGAGCTTTTGCAGATCAGGTGATGCCAGTAATTCTGGCACCTTCTTTTAGTCCAAGGGAGGTGACAAGGCTGGGTGTGTTTGAGGTCAGGTCTCCAGCAATGGGATTTTTTGGTGGCTCCTCATGAAAGGCCTCCACGTATGGTGTGACTCCGTGGGATATCTGCCCCATGCATGGAGAGGATTGCATGGCGTGCACCTGTTGATTTGCACCTGTAAAGGACAAAAGCAAAATACACTAGATCCAAGTCATCTGGGGCTCATCCTCCAAACCCCAGGAGGCTCCTCCAGCCCTGGGCGCAGGCTGGCTGGAAGCAGCCTCTCTCCCACCGCCATCCTCACGCCCACATGGTCTGGAGCTGGGCTCTTTCTCCTCCTTCACGAGTTAACAAATTGGCCGTTCCCTGAGAGAGGATAATTTCTTCTTAATGGTAGCCATTTCTCAGCACGTACTTTGGCTGCCAGCTTTTGAAGGTAATTGCATTGTTATTTAGGAAAGTCAAAGGTGCATTCTTCCAGAGAGGCTCTGGCTGCAAGCAGGCATGCAGAGGGCTGGCCAGGAGATGGTTTGGCGCGCTCTTGTTACAGCGAGGTGTCATTGCAGGCAGCCAGAAGACAGGGATGGATGTACATCTCCCTCCCCTCTTCCTTTTCCTCCCCAGAGAAGAATCAGTAGAAGCTTTCCACTGAAAAAATCAAGATGGACATTCCAGTGTTGAAAATACACAAGACAAAATGTTCCTTTTCTGATAAGAAAGTGATGTCACAAATGACCTTATTAAAAAACGGTAAAATGCTTGTTTACTTAAAGCACTTGTTCAAAGAGAGCAAGGAAAAATGTGGCTTTAGGATATTTTTCTTTCTCCTTTCTCTTTCCTCCTAAATGAGATTGAAATACAGTTTCACATTTGCAAGGCCCAATGCCCTTTCTGCCAAGAAATCCATTGACAGTCCAATCAACAGACATGTTCTGGTTACAGGAATCAGGCATCAGTCAAGCGCTTGAGAGCCAGATCCAGCAAATGCAGCAGATAATAGTATTGAAAACAGCCGGTGGGGGAGATGAAAAAGTAATTGGAGTATAGGTAAGAGCTGGTATAAGCAGGATGGATCAGCATATTGCTGACACGAGGAAGGGAGGAGGCAGAGGGGGAGAGCTAATGAGAGGGGTCGTTCTAATGATAGAAGTAGTTCAATGTGTCAGGCTTTTGTTTTTCGAGGGCTGAGAGGATTTATTTGTGCGGAGGCAGCCCAGCCCATGGGATTTGTATGCCACCTATGCCAAGAGCAGCTCCCGGAGCTGGGTCAGCCCTGGGACTTTGCAGGCTGGGTCCATGGTGAAAGGCCGGGTGGGATCCATGGGGAAGGCGGATCCATGGGGAAGGCAGCAGGGATGGACTAGCCGTGACAGTGCTGGTGTGGGTGTGTGCAGCTGGGGGAGGTTTGCAGTGGGGGGCAGAGCGGGGTTAGCAGATGTACCATGGGGTGAAGGGCTTTGGGAAGCCCCATGCGCTGGGGGCTGCAAGCTCCCCAGGGGGACTCGTTACTGTGCGCAAAGCAGCGCTGCTCTCTGCATGCTTAGGGGCTGCATCGCTAAACACAGTCGTTTCAATCTCGGCAAGCCCTAAAATTTGCTGATTTCATCCCAAATGTAAAAATCTAGAGAAGACAGGAGTGAAAATGAACAGAATAGAATTTGATTGTATGGACTATATCTCCTAATATATTCCAGAGCCCTTGCTAGTAAAATACCCAGACTCTGATTAGAGCGGTGAGCATGGGAGAATTACTCACTTCCTATGGGTACCATGACGAGCAAATTACCTGAATTCCTTGTAAATCTGTAACCCTCTTTTGGGACTCAGCACTATGGAAATTGCAGGAAGGGGCTGTTGATCTCATACGCTGAGGTATGCACTCCCTCACACTGAGGCTTGGGTGGGTTCTTCCTACATCGCCCTGCCCCATCCAGTTTATTTTTGCATCTCTTTCAATTCAGTTTCTCTGCCCCGCTGCCCCAGGCGCTCAGCTCTGTCCTTTGCCATTTTGGGGGGATGCTCCTACTTGGGCTGTGCTGCATCCAAAGAAGAGAGGAGCAGGGGGTAGGGGGGGAGGCAGAGGAAGAATTGAACACTCTGTAAAGATGGCACAAAATATTCCAAAGTAATTCAGATCCAACTTGAGCAAGTGATAAATGAGAGCAGCATGGCAGTGACAGGTCAATCAAATATTTATAGAACTTCATCCATTAGCATTGCAGCAGTGGAAGGAGGCAATGAAGTCAGGGTTCTCACAGACCTGCAAGGGGCACGGGTGCTGCTCAGCTTCCCCAAAATCTGCCTGTGTGCATCTTGTCCTGAAGGTGTTGGGAAAGGCGAAGTGGTGAGACGTGCTGAAAAGAGGTCGTGATTATGCAGCACCATATTTTAGAATAAATTCCTCTGATCTCCTTGGGTGGATTAATTTATTTGCATACTGGTGGAGGGATCCTTGCACCAAAAAATGGGAAAGCAGAATGGTGTTTGTAGGTAGGTGTGTGTGTGTGTGTGTGTGTGTGTGTACATGCCGGGAAAGGGCATCAGGTTTTGCAGTTCTCTGGAAAAGCAGTTGTTACAATCAGTGAAATGCCAGAAAAGGTTAAACCACAACAACTCTAAACCACCCAAGAAACTTTAAGGAGAGAGCAGAGTGGAATCGGAAAGCCTATTTTTAGGATCACATGTTATGATTTGATTAATATTTTAGGAGGCAGTTATCATATGCTAAGAAGCTGAAGGATTATTAGTAGCATCCTAATGTGCCTACTGTCAGGGTTTTAACAAGGGGATCCTAGCCAAATTTCTCCTTCCTCACCTTTGATCAGTCCCGTAAGCTGAGGGTGCAGAGAAGTGACATGTGGAGGCACTGAAAAGTTCAAAGGGCTGTGTGGAAGGCATCCGTGTGATTTCCACACTTAGATGAACATGCCCTGCTATGGCCCATGCTGAGACAGGAGGCAGCAGCACGTTGCAGACACCAGCAGAGCCAGGGAGCAGCAGGCTGGTGAGGGGAAGAACCACCCTGGGCTCCAAGAGGATGAATAAGTGCTTGAATTAAGGCTTGCACTGAAGGCTTTTTTCAGCCCGTGGATGAGATCTGTATGCCTGGTCACAGAAATGTGCGTCTTGCATCCCTTCTCAAGGTTCCCACTTCCTTCAGCAATTTGGGCGTCCCTAAGTGCGCTCTGCACATACTGCCAGTGCTTAACTGTGCTGGATCTGGGACTTGGGCAGTGTTCCTCCTGGTGCTATTCACTCAATTCCTGTGAATTCAGGAGGAATGTGGGAAGGGAAATGAGCCCTTTCTCCTTCCTTTGCTGATCTCCTGACAAAGTTTCATTCATCTGGCCTGGAAGCGGTAGGGATGCTGCGTGCCGGAGGCAGCCACTCAGCCAGGGGGATGAGGCAGAGCCTGGCACTCACAGAGCCCATTTGCTGGAAATTGATGATCCAAAGTTGCATGGGGAATTTGTATGAATGGAAGGAAAGACAGCCAGTAATTGGGATCGGTGGGTGAAGTGTCAGCAAACAGAAGAAAGGGATACTTTGGTGACAGTGATAAATGCTAGCAGCTTTTGGTCTCATCTGGAGGAGCGAATTGGAGCGAAGACTTTGTAAGAAAAGGAAGGAGTGAAAAGACAGCAACCTGATAGATGTTATGGTGGAAAAAGGCTCAGAAAACAAAAGTTCAGAGGAGCGTTTTTGGGGGGATGATCAGTGGCAAGCCACAGGGGTCCTTCTCCGGGCAGAGAGGGTCACTGTTGCTTATATCCCCGGGAATAAGTCAGCAGGCTGGAAGGGGGATCTTCTCAACAGCCCTTCCCACCCTCGTCCTCTGCTGATGGGACTCCCCCACGTGCCACCTTGCAGCACCCACAGCATCACGGCTGGTGGTGCATTGAGCCACCAGACCCCATGCCTGCAGCTGCAGAGCCCCTGGGAGCTGCTGTGGGGCTCTCCCAGTCGAGCGGCCTGGACGTGAAGTTTCTGAGCCATCCAAATATGCAGGAGCCTGGGAGCTGCAGCTGGGTGTCTGGGGCCGAGGGACAAGGCAGCCCTGCAAGCACGGGCTCTTGGCAGGCACTGGCCTGCTGGCCGCTTGGGGCTGGTTTATTTTTGTCAGCCAGCCCAGCAGATATGACTCAGGGAGGAATTTGCCTACAAACCAAGCATGTGCAATAACAAGATGCCATTTCCAGAGTCATTTCTCTGACCCTCACCAGCGTTTCAAAACACGTCTCGAATGCAATTGGCACCTTAGTGCTGCCAATTTTAGAAACGTTTTGCTTTGGAGGAAGGACTTGAGCACAGAGGTGATTATCCCTCCCCTTCTGGCAGCTTCAGGACTTGTGCGGCTTGCAGGGAATGTCAGAGATGAACAGCATGTAAAAGAGCTCCAGCAAATGCTTTCCCCCAGAGCACCGGGACGTGCCTCTGTCCTGCTCCCTTAGACTACTGAGGATCTTTGCCCCTTACAAGAGAAAAGATCCTGGCTGAGGTAGCACAGACATCCATCTAACACGCCTGCAGACAGCAGCACCAGCAGCAGAGAGAGGGACTGATCCTGCTGTCAGCGGTGCCAGCAGAGTCAATGGGAGTCGATGTTTACTTCTGTTACACGGACTCGCGCAGACACTGATAAATGTTATGAATTTTAAAAATTGAGATTCACATTAGGTTTCTTTAACTCATTTTAGATTTTCTGCTTAGCTTTATTAAGTGGCTTTAAAAGCAGTTTAGCTGCTCTGGCTCACACTGCTGCAGCCCTGCCTGTATCACCCCGGGAATAACCCAGAGCCCAGTGTTGTGCAGGGAGCAGGGAAGGTACCGGGCACAGGGTGGTGTATTGGGTGGTTGGTCAGGTGGCAGCACCAAAGGAGAGTGGGGTAAAGGTGGGAGCAGAAGGTGAGGAATGGTCCTTTCCTCTGTGCACCTTCCCCAGGCCGGTTCATCAGTCCCACCTGGGTGTCACGATGAACCCACAGCTGGGTTAGGTTTTGTGCTGTGCATTTCTCACTATCTCCCTCCCCAGCAGTTCTTCATATCCCCCTACTCATGCAAGCCTCTTTCCCCATTATCCCAAAGTGCTTTGCCATTCTAGGGCCAGGGTCTCAGAAAGAGAAAGCCACAGCTTTGCTTTCTAGTCTATAGGTCAGGTTTGCAACCTCTAATCATTCCAGCTCCTTTCAAAAGAATATCTCATCAGCCATCATGCAAAAATGCAAATCCAGGGATATTTCCTCTCCCCTCAAACACAGGCAGAGGAATACTGCTGCACAGGTTTGGCTTTCTGGGTCCAGAAGGACCATACAGACAGGCAAGTCTAGGCACTTTCAGGCAGCAGATCTCAGGCTGATCTCCTGCACATTAGTGTAAACCAGGAGTAGCCCCAGTGGAGTGAACTCAGCTTCCTCCTGACTTTTTGAGGCCTGATCCAGCTTCCCCTGAAGTCAGTGAGAAGATGCCAGCTAACTCTTGGATCAATCCCTACTCGCCTTGCTGTAATAACCATAAGCTGCAGGAAAACAATACGCATCTCCCCTGTTCCATCCCAAAGTCTGCCTGCCACCTGCCATTTCATTTTGCATGACACAATTATCATTTTTAATAATGCCACCGCATTTTCTTGGCTAAAGAGCCTCTGGAGACCCAGTCTGAAAGAAAAGCTTCCCCATCTCCTCTTCTCCATGCCTGCAGGTGTATCTGTATCATAGCAAGCCCTTCCTAAGCATCTCTTCAAAGACACTCACAGCTTCGTCTCCTGTAATCTAGATGCACTTTTGACATCGCTAAATAATTATGCAATTACACAGTAAACTGGTGGTGGGAGACATGCGAGTGGCAAGTCTCTGTTCTGGTGATTAAAAACAGCTACCTTGCCTATTGTGAGAGGCAGCAGAGCTCTCTCGACTGCCTGAAAACTGAAGCAAGGGGACCCGATCTGGGCAGGAGAGTAATGTTGATTTGTGGGAGATAAACCTCTGTGGCAGAGATTTACTCACTTGGGTTTTACTTTTTAAATGGTGACACCACTCATCTGCCAGGGAGTGGGACAGGGCTGGGCAGATAAAAGCCTGAGCTGCTATAAGCTACCAAAGGTGACCAAGTGCTGCAGGACGGGGGTTTGCCTCAAGGGACTTAACCTTCTTCCCCTATTAGCATTTTATTTTTTTGTCCATTGATTACAACGGAAGGGAAGAGATGGAAAACTCATGTAATTCCCAGTCCTTGGGGCTGTGGCCTGGATAGTAAGTGCCATCTAATCTAATAAGGATGCTTTGCAGGCTGGTTCATTTGGGCTGTCCTCTACCCTTTGGGAGCCTTGTCTGATGAGGAGTACGGAAAGGAATTAAAGCTCCCTTCCAAAAAAATAAAAATCTACTCAGCTGATTTTTCTGCTCTCTTTTGAACAGTGCCCCACTGTTTCCCAAGAGCTGGGGGACACCTGGTGACAACAGACTGACTTCACACAGGGATGCTCCTGCCACTTTGTGGGGAGATTGCCAAGCAGCAAGGGGGAGAATTGGCCAAAGCCAGTGAGTGTCCCAAGGGCTCTCCTCCCCACCACTGCTCTTCACCTCCTGTTAGGTTTCCTCAGGCCCCAGCTCTCAGGGAAGAGAAGAGTGCTGGCTGCAAATGCGGGCTGACATTCCAAGTGGCGGTGGCAGGTGGGAAATGGATCCATTATATCCCAAGATGAGGCATCTTCCCATCCAAATCAACTCACTGGCACAGATAGCCCCAGAATGCTGTTTAGATGGGGGATTTTATTCAGATGGCATATGAAACTTTTTTTTTCTTGAATTTAATTTTAATTAATTGTGCTGCCAGGGGTGAGCTGAAATGGTTCTGGTTTTAATTTTTTCTCCCCGCGGTGGATGTCCTTAAACTCCTTCCTATAATGATAAGGTTGTAGCTTGCAAAAAGCCAGTCTGGATTTATTATTCTGCCTCTACCCTTGTCCCTTCTAATCCTAGAGAGAACATTGCAGTGACTGCTGGTTAGAAAATTAGTTAAGTGAACTGTATACTGTATTCTCTGCCTATATCACTCCTTATTAGGGAGAAAAGATAATACTGTTCCCCCTCTCCTGTCCGCTCACCCTGTATTTCATCTACAGCTCGTGTAGGGAACATTTCAATTGACTACTGCAGCCTGCTTGCCAAACGATGCACAACTCAAAGCCCTTAGGATAACTCTGGACTTTGGGTGCAAAGTGCCAAGAGTGCTATGACATCTGCAGAGCAAGACGGGGGAGGTATTTGCCACTGATGCACGGATGCTAGCAAAACAAGCCTGTTGGAGTAGATTCTACACTAGGGAAGCAGCAGGCACCTGCTTCATGTCTGAGCATTGCCTCTGCAAGCAGTATTTCAGATGTTTGTAACAAAGCACTGCAGTTTCCCTTTGGGTCCCTATGTTTGGAGTCCTCTAACCAAATGTGGTCAATTTGGTGGGTCCCAAAGCAGAGTAGTGTCATGGTGGTGAGCTCTGCCCCATGTAGACAGTCCCTCTATTCAGGGAAGGCATGGAAAAAGATGTTTTCCCCTATCTGCAGCCTGGCAGCATGATTTCTTTTCATTAGGGTATTGCCCACTGTGAAGACCTCCTCCTCCAGATGGTTTATGCATCCTGTTTGGAGATCAAACCCATAGGAGGGCTGCAAATGGGGAAATGTACATGGTAGTTGACCTCTTTAGCAAAGTGTGGACAAGACACCCTATAGCCTGTTTAAAAATATTGTCAGAATTAAACTGTATGTGTAGCGGGTAGAGAGCCAGAAATGTCCTTGTAAAACATTATTGCTATGCAGTTAATAGTGGATTTTGCTTGTCCGTACGGACCAGTTAAGGGAAGGAATTTTCCCGAACTAAGTCAATTTATTGCACAGGGGCCATTTTAAAGGAATATATGACAAAGGGATAGATGAGCCTGTTATGAGAATAAACTCCCAGAGAACTAAAAGGACAGCCCCAAGGAAGGCCAACCTGATAAGAATGGAGAACTATTAAATGAAGATACTCCTTGTGCTCCAAATCCAAATATATCTCATGCAAGAGTAGAGCTTTCTAAAACAAATCCCTGTGACAGATGAAGGATTTAGGCACAGCCAGGTTGTCTGTTTAATGAATTCTCAGCATTTACCCCATCAAGGGAGGAGGACCCAAACACTGCTGTTCAGAACCTTTTTCATGTGGATTAGAGCAGCCACAAATGACAGAAAACTAATTTTGCCTTGTTACCCTCCTTCACAGCTCATCTGTCCTACTTTTTACTTATAAAAGAATGAGTAATTCAAAAAAAAAAAAAAAGCTCCAATATTTATAGATGCTCTGGTCTCTTTTGGGCTCACTGAATATATGTGAGCCGTGAGCCTAATTGCATATTTTAGGCACATATGTAATTCTTCAAATGTTTCAGAAAAACCTTGCCTCGGCGGTGAGGAAGGAGGCTCAAAATGAAGCCATAAACCCTTTCCCATATCAGACCACATCCTATCCTGCAGGGAACCCTTCTTGCCGTATTCCTCCATCAAGCCTGGTCTGCAGACAGAGCTTCAAGAAACGGTGGGAAAAACAGGCATAGTGGATTTTCTGATACACCAGAAAAAGCAGCAAGGCACGGGTCAGTCCACTAGGGTGTTGTTTGCACTGCATGGAGTGTCAGCCACCTTTCAGGCGGTAACAAACCGTACCGTGAAAGCCCACGTGTCATACTGTAGTCAGTTACTGCCTGCTCTGTTTAGAAGGTGGGTACTGAAGCACTGCTCATGGAACATTTAACAGCTGACCTCCGCTCACTGCAGACGCCTGGCCTCACGGCTAACCCCAAACAGTTCACAAGAAACAAGAGCCATAGGCATTTTTTTAGGGGTTATTTAATGAATCCACCTGACAGTTGACAGAGCAGCCCTTTTGTCTCAGCACAGAATGGGAGCCCCTGGTGCCTCTTCCTCTAGAAGCAGCCACAAGACAATGGTGGGGTTTTGTGCTTGACCCAGCTGCCTGAGCTGTCCCTCTGCCCTGGCTGTGCAAATGAGACTCCAAAGAGACTGATGTGGCCAGAAAACCATAACAAATGCTCCAGTCCCCTATGTAAAAGTCTCCATGTGTTCCCAGTACTGTGCAACCCAGACTCCCACAGCTTTCCATTGCAAAGAGCCACCCACCGTCCAGCTCATCACCCCGCAGCCATGGGAGACTGCGGGGGCGAGTATCCCACCACCACAGCTCCTCCAGGAGCTGGCACCTACCAGCGAAGAGCTCTTTGTTTGCTGGCTACCTGCCCTGCGGGATCTGCACCTCATGCCGCGACCACCTGGGAGGAGACAGGTCAAGGAGGGGTAGGTTTCCCTTAGCTCTCCTGTCCTGTCAGGTCAGTGAAGATGTTTCTGATAGACCCCTATGTCTTAACTGGCTTTAAATGCCTATTTGTGGTGCCTGAGTGTCTCCCCAGGAATCAGTGGTGAATAAATGAAACTCCCCTTGTGATTCACGGAGGAAAAATGCATTGGGGAACCTACTGCGCTATGTCCAGATCCAGATCAGATTTGCAGAGCAGCCCAACTGTCTGTCTTCATCCTTGACCTTGTTTCCTTTCCCTTGGCACCAAGCAGTCCTCTTTCACAGGCTAGATAGCACAGGAGATGCTGGGACTAGGTGTTAGCAGCCATCCAAGTGAAGAGTTATTTTAAATCCAGGCTGACTTTCTGACTGCTCCTCCCTTTCTCCTGAGCCACCAGCTATGGAAATTTTTCATCTCTGATGGAGCAGATTAGCTACTGGAAATGTCAGAGAGAGGCTACAGATGGCTGCACTGTTGGGAAATATTTCCTTGCTAGTCCTGGAAGCTGCTCAACACTGGACCCCAGGAGAGAAGCTCCACAGTCCATTGCATAAAGTGCCTTGGCCTGTGAGGCTGATAATGCTGAAACACCTCAACGTGCTCTGTTTGGTGAGATCCGCTAACAGCAGCGACTCAAACCTACAGACAGCTTCGTGGAGGGAGGCGGGGTGGTGTTCTTTTTTATTTTTCCTACTTCCATTTCTTTCTTCTTTAATTTTGGTAATGGATCAGAGTCAAATGAACAACATCTGGCAATTAGCACATCCCTTGCCTGGCTCGGATCTGCCACTAAGTTCTGAGTGTTTGCCTTTATTTTTAAATGGGTGGCTGTCAGAGAGAATTAAATGGTGCCTAAAGAAGCATACAGACGTTATAATTAACGGCACGCCAACCTTGACAGGTAGCTGGGAGTGGAGTTCAGAATTTCAACTTTTCATGGGAAAGGGGGCTGTCAGCATGCGCATGTGCTGTTGAATTCCATGTGTTTCCCCCAGCTGATCTATCCCCAGGTGCTTTTTACACACCCGTACTTGCAATTAATTGTCTCTTTGTCTGCTCCATTTCAGCAGCACTCCAGCCCGGTATTGCAAAAAAAAAAAAAAAAAAAGCATACTTTAAATGTAGGAATAAAACTGGCATCCATTAGCTGTGATTGCGTGAGCTTCTGTGGGGCTTTGCTGCTAACAAGGATAGAAATGATTTAATGGAAAACAGAACATAGAGCATAAACCTGCCAGCACACGGAGCATCCTGAAGCCACCTAGTCTGTAACCCGGGGCAAATGCCTTCCAGCTAGGAATGAGATGCCTGGTGCTCTGGGCACCTTCCTGCCAGGCCATACCATTGTAAACATGGTCCTTCCTTGCTCCAGGTTTTCATGTTCCACTCCTAATTCAAATAGGGCCAAATCCTCCTCCCTTCCAGACAGACCCATCCAACCCACAATCCCAGATGACTCTTTTAAGGGATGAAGGGAGCATGGAAACTGGAAACTGGGTTCATGTGCTGTCTGCTCAGCTTTGACCTGGTGCTGAAAGGAGGGCAAACACTACCGCAATGGGATCTGACCTGCCCTCACACCCCTACTCGGAGGATTGCAGCTCTGGGGTTGCCAGTCCAGCATCTTTCCTGTTGTAGGCTTAGGGCTATGATTCACAGGCCGTGGAGGTGGCAGACACTGGTGCCCTGTTGGTCTCGGGGCCTTGCTGGCCTCACAGAGGTGGGCAGAGCTGGTGGAAAGGGCTGTGCTTCCGTGGAGCTCCTGTACTATCAACAACTGCAAATTCGGATATTACAGCAGACAGCACCAGCAGGCAGAGTGCAGCCTATCCACGTCTTCTTTTTCTAAATCTGCACCTCTGATGATCCTTGATTGATTGCTTGGTGGTTTTACGTGCTGTCTGCAGGCTTAAATTGTAGGTGTTTTTTGTTTGTTTGTTTTGTTTTTTTTTTTTGTTTGGTTGGTTTTTATACCAGATCTAGTAGCCGCAATATCCCAAACAAGGTAGCTTCAGGACAGCAATGTCAATTTTACTCTTAAGTTTTCAAGCAAAGATTCAAATAAATTCACTCCACCAATCCTTCACAGCACTTGCTTTGCATTCCCTGTTAGTGTTTAGCAACAAACCTGTAAACGTGCTTCCAGCTGCCCATCCTAAGCTGCCCAAACCTAAGGTGAATTTGGTACAACAGATAGCATCCTATGGAAGAGGAGAAGAGAGAAGGAGTTAGGAAGGAAGTGGGGAGCAGCACAGCATGGTAAAGGAACCATAAGGCCAATGATCACTTGAAGCTGGCTGCAGAATGCCTCGCTTACAACTGCTAGCAGTGCTTCGGCACTGAGGAAGCCTTGAGGAACCACCCACCGCTCCCAGGCACCCAGCCCAGCACCCCACACTGGTCTGAGAGCACCCGTGGGAGTCACTGCATGAGCCTGCCTGACCTGGGGCAGCCAGGAGGCCGTGGCAGATTGCTTTGGCACCGGTAGTGGGTGCAGATAGCAACACTGAGGGCTCAAAGCCAGGCTGATCGGTGGCACTGTGCTGGGAAATAACCCACCTCCCTGTCCTCTTGCAGCAAAAAATGTCTGTAGATGAAAAATGACAGAAGGAAGGAAAACCTGGGGGAAAACACTAGAAGGATGCACTTCTCTCTCCCTGTCCCACACCTCCCACCCTACTCTACCTTTCTCATCCCACTTCCAATAGGTATTTTTTTCATCCACCCCCCCGCTTCCCCTGCTCTCCTCCCCAATCCCTCCCTCTGTCTCTGATGGATGGAACCATTAGTGGAATCACTGTAAATAATGTGTAAAGTTAGAAGTTACAACAAGGTATCTCATTAAAGCCGCTTCACTCATCTTACTTCCCAATTAATGTTTAAGGCTTCGCTGGAATGCGGTGACAATATGTCACAGCATATCATTGTGGCAGGCGACAGGAAGTTAATAACCCACTGGCCCTTAAAGGAGCCTTTAATGTCAGCTGCAGAGGAGTAAACAACGCTGGTTTCTCCCCCCCCAAAAGTCTGCCCCCACCCCCCTTTTTCTTTTTCCTCTTTTAATTCACTGCAGGAATGAAAGAGTTTGTGCTGAAATAACATCATTATCTCGTAAAGCCATCTTCCCGCAGAGGCAGAGCACAAAAGGTGTTGCCCAAGGGACTCTGGGATTTTCGGCGCTGTGACAAAGTTGCTCCAACTCCCCACCCCGAAAATTCGAGAACTCATGGAGTGTTTGCCTTCACCGCTCTTTCCGCCTCCGCTTAGGGCCTCTTTCCTTTTTTAATAAAAGAAACTCCCTCGTCCTTCTTTTCTTAGCAGCAATTTCTACCCCCTTCCCACACCTTCAAGCCCCTAAACACAACTTCACAGCATCAGCGTAGTCAAAAGTTTCCTTTCATGTGTAACGGTTTTATCTACCATTATTGTAACTTTCTTCCTTTGACTGCGCTGCTTTCTGGGGGACGAGTCATCTTTGCCTTTCATTCCTCTGAGCATCTGTTCACTTTGAGTGCAGTCGCAGCTCTTTACCCTCCTGTTGCCACGTGATGGGGCTTGAGCTCTACTGGACACCAGTTGTCACAGGTTCCAGATGGGATCTATCCCCAGCAGCTCCTCTGGAGTCAAGGCAACTCCTCTGGATTGTCCCAGACCTGCCGAAAATGGACCAGAGCTCCTGAGTTTGGAGGAGGTGGTGTGGCATTGGTGTCACTAGCCCAGTTCTCTCTGGAGATGTAAAGATTCGCTAATCACACTGCGATACAACATAAATGACCCATTATTGGAAAACCGTTTTGTAGATGTATTTCTCCCATGAGAAAGAAGAACAGAAAAGTTTAAAAAACTACAGAAAAAGTATCTGGGACCTGGTGACCTGCGTCTGAAGCCCTGTTCAGATCTCGAACTTTGTCCCTGCACCTCACTGGGACACCTGTAAAGGTGACTAATTCGACCACCCATTTCCTGCCTCCCCACACTGCTGGAAGTGTAACAGATTGGAAGTTCATATAGTGCTTTGGGATCATCAAATAAAGGCACTGCAGAAATGTAAATGTGCTCAGTTCCTTCCTCTCTTCTCTAGCTCAAATACATTATTGATTTGCTCATTTACCAGGGGCCACTTGTCAAAAGTATAACAGCATTAGCAGCACTTGATGTAATAGGGGAATGGAGAGGTCTGTGATTAAGTTTAGACAGCCTTGTTTGACTTAGTTAATTGGTTAAATATATTCAGTTACATGTGATGCTTCAGATTTTCGGCTCCAATAAGGTATAATATTAATTTTAATTAAAGCTCAACAGAGTTGGCCAAATATTTCTATTTTCTGAGTATTTTTCTTAATCATATAATTCATATTCTGCTATAACAGGGATTCTGGTAGCAACTGAGGTCTGGAACCTTTTTGTTTGACCGTTTTCATGTAAAAGATGAACTAGGTAGTCTGCCATTGAGATGTGAATTTTTTAAAATCTTATTTATTTTTTTTTTATTTATTAAAATGCTGAAGAAGAAATGGAGAGGAATTAGTTAAAATTCCCCTCCACTTCAAGACAAGATTAATCTATGTCTTTCCAGAGAGACGATTTTCTGCCTTTTCTTAAAAATCTAAAATTCTCATGAAAGCCATAGCTGCAAGAACTTGCACTTCCTCCTAAATTTGCCAAGGAGCCTTCGTATCGGCTGTCAACCCTAGGCAATCCCTGGTTCGATGGTTCCTTTCTGAAGACCGGCATCCATCACAGGAGGGTCAAACAGCATCCTACGGGCTGCCTTAGCCAAGGGTCCCAAAAAGTGGGACTCTTACCATAAATCCCTGAGTGTCTTCACAGTTCTTGTGGTTCCCACCTTATGAAGGACATAGGACACCGAGCCCCACCTCCTTCAGTTCAGCATTCCTCAGGGAAGGGGATATTTGTGCCAGGGACATGCCGGCATGAAGTCAGATTTGCCAAGAGATTTCCAAGTTGCCAAGAAACTTCAAGAAATTGAAATTTCAAGAAATTGAAATTGAAAAAAATCCAAGAATTTTTTTCTCAGCTCTTTCCTGGAGAGACTTCAGGCTGGCTTGCCTAACACCTATGGTCCTTGGGCCATAAAGGTCTCCATCCAAAGCACAGCTGGAGTTCTACGAGGAATGTGCAAGTCCCAGTAACACTACCAGACTGGTATAACTGGAGCAGATTCACCTGACCTCAGCATAGCAAGGCATCCAGCAGGTGTTCAGAAGGAGGGGGAGCAGGCTACCTCCGATGAACCTTGTTGACGTAATAATTACAAGAGTGGATATTGCCTTCCTAATGACAGCAATTGAAAGTGCAAATACAGCCGCAGCGCATTAAAAATAGCCCACTGCTCCCATGAAGCAGCAGCTGCATTTGAGGACTTTTCCCAGTGCAGAGCTCACAGGACCGCCCCCCCGGCTTTCCTGCCAGCTCCCCACCCCTCTGCTTTGCATTTCAATTATTTTTCCTTCTCTCTCTTGAAATGCAGACTAAAAGATCTGAAAGAAGAAAGATGGAAGGCAATTCCTGTACTGCCTACCAGCCATGCCTGGATTTCTTTGTATTACAGGCGGTCAATTAAAAAGATGTGATATTTTTCTTTTACAGTATTGGGATCCAGCTCGGCAAGCCTTTAATTATCTTTATAGGTGGAGCCAGGACTGGGAGAGGGTGGAAACAGCATCTTTTCTTTCAGTTGATCCATCCCTGAGAGGATTCAGCTCAGGTATTTAGAGCCTAGTGATAAAAAAAAATAGCCCATTTTTGCATGTTTTCCTCCTCATCCCTACCGTAAGACCATTAAGGTTCTGATCTCCTGACTTCCAAAGGACCTAAATGTCACATACATATATAAGCATTTTGTTCATGCTTATAAATAAGTGGGGGCCCCAGCTTGGCCAATGGTCACACCTTATCTAAAATGTGACTTCTTAAATGTTCCTTAGAGCATCTATCCATGGCGTCTGTACCTGACATCCCTGACATGGCTGGTAACCCTCGGCACCAACACCTGCTGGTGCACTTCTGACTGTATTTAATGACATAGCCCAGTGTGACTTTCTATCACCTATTGATTGTACATCTGCCCCTTAGAGACAACACAGAGGTGCCTGTAGGGGAAGATGCTGTGGTCCTTTTCTCCCCGGAGCTCTGGCAGGAATACCCCAGATCTAGATGGCATAGCTCCTTACTCTCCCTGCTTAGATCTTCCTCTAATTCACATTGGACTACCCTATCTCCCCAGCAAGGATGGCTGAACGGGCAGTCTCCTACATGAAACAGAGGAGATGACAATAAAATCTGTTACACTATGTGAAGGATTCACTGAAAGCTGCTGCCTGGGCTGTGCAAGGGCTAGCAGAATAGCACTGGTACTGGTGTTCAGCAGGTGTGGGAATGGGATAATGCATAAAAGCAGGCTCAACCCCCAGTGTATCAGCCCAAAGGAAGAATCCTGACATCTCATTCTTGTTCGGGGTGTCAGAGAACCCAGGGTTATGCTCTCAGGGGAGTCAGTTGTGGGGCCAGAGTGGAGTGAGATATAATTATGGAATAATGCGTGTTCTTCTCCCACCACTCCCCCCTTTCTAAATTAGCTGTCATGTCACTAAAACTGTTTCTGTGTTCCACAATCAGTCCACTTAACGGTAACAAAGCAGTGCAGATCTATCAAACTCACAATGAGCTCCACTAATGACCGCTGAAATTACCAAAGCCATCCTGCTTCCCAGCACCCTGGCCCTATCTCCGCCTCTCTTCAATCATTGTTCTGCCTGGCCCACAGGGAAAGGATTGTGTCAGAGGGCATGTGAGGCCGCATCCAGCCACCTGGCATGTCACCATCATGCCTCAAAAAACTATTCTTCCTGGAGCAAAGTGCTGAGGCTGTCGGGCTTATGCCTCCTTTACTGCGAGGGGGATGCTGGGGAGGGCTCTGGGCAGTTAGTGGAGGTACCAAGGGGAAACCATCAGAGCTAGAGCCAGCAGTGAAATACCAGCAGAGTGCATTGTTCCTGGTTCCTGATTATGCATTTAGCTGCATTGCTAAGCACATCTTTTTTTTTTTTTTCCTTTTTTTTTTTTTGTAACTGCTCCTCGGAAGTGCAATCTCGCTGCTATTCAGATACAATGTGGCTTCTATTCTCTCTCCCAGTTTTAATTATGTGTCCGCCACTGCTTCTTCTCCAAGCTGGCGGGCTCTGAGATTCATAATTTCAGCCTGACACCATAGTAACCACTTAGTTTGATTCAAGACTCTAATGTCATCACTGGCTGGTCTTGAATAGAGCAGGGAGAGAGGGTGTAATTTGAAGGCAGCATCACATAGAAACTGCAATTATTTCTCCCTTTCGGAGGGAAATGTAAACAAAAGGTCATCGCTGGTCAGTGCTCTTCATTTCCATCCACACACACACTGACAAGCTGACTTTTTTGTTTATTATTTATTTCCTCACCCACCCACATGCCTCTACACCAGCACCAGGAGCAGCAGCCAGTGTTGGTTATCACCCCTCCGTAGGGATGTTACTACATCTCTTGGAGAATCCCTCTGGTATTTAAAAATGGCCCCAGACAGCTTGTAAAATCACCTGGGTGTCCCAAGAAGACCCTGAAGAGGGCTGTCTCTATGGGCATGCAGCCTGTCCAGCCCTCTGCAGCCAGATGCTGCAGCAACCAGCACATGCTGATAAACAGTCCTGTCTTCTGGGTTGCCTATCGAGGCAAGGATCAAGGATAGGCAACCCTGTCCTTGCAAGACAGGGGTTTCAAAATCTCTTCTCTCTCTTTTCCCTTTCTTCCATGCAGATCCCATGTAAAATTTCCTATATCTTTCCCCCCAAAGATAAATAAGTGAATCTTTTCTGGAGACCAGACTCCGTGGCTCCAGAGTGACCCCAAGAGCTGTCTTGTCCTCCACCAGCTCAGAGAGCTGCCTCACACTCACTCACACATGCTTAGAACAAAAGAGCCACAGGGCAACAATGCCACCATCAACCCAGTTATTATCCCGTGGACCGTGGTTTGCCATGTCTCTGGACACAGCCTGTCTCTGATCCCACTGGGGACGGCAGAGACACATAAGACGGATATCAGCAAGACAGATGGATGTGTGCACACAGCGAAATGCAATTCACTCGGTAGCATTCGCTGCAAATCCTGCTGCAATAAATGAAGCTCTCCTGCCCTCCCCCAATGGCTCAGTGATAGAAAGGAGTTAAGTGAAAATAAATGCTCATATCAAATCACAGGTATTGATTTTCTGAGCTGGTAAATGAAGGCGCTTTATCTCCGATGGGAGATTGAATGTCTGTGTGCCATGCTTTGCTCCATTTTCATAAAAAGGAAGGCATGGTGGAATTATTTTACCTGGCTTCTCATAAAGTGTAAAGGGAGCAGATTCTCGTGTCAATGACAAGAGGTATCAATCAGGAAAAATGCCATGAAGACAATGGAGCCGTTGAGGATTGTCAATGGAATAACAAGCTTGGGAGGCTGTGCTTGGACATTGACTCGTCCTTCAGCAAATATGGCAGTGTCTTTCCGTGTTTCCATGGTCGCTGTCCCCTGCCAGTAACCTCTTCTCCACAGTTTACTTTTTGTTTGCTAGAAGTTAAGCTTACGTCTACATCATTTAATTCTGCTGGCTGGTTTAAGATGAGAACAAGGGTTTCACTGCTACTTATGCTAGTTTTGAGCTCTAATGAGTTCTGAGCAGGATGTGATATTGAAATTATAGGTACATTACATTTAATAATCTGCAGAAAAACCTTAAAGGGAGTTGTCTTGAGGAGTGGTTTGGAAGATCAAAGCTGACTGATGCAAAGTAATTCATGTAGGCAGGAGAAGTCACACTCTCTAAGGTCCTTTGGAAACGCAACCTCTTTTTGACCGGGTTCATCGACACAGGCATGCCTTGAAATGAAAAAGCTAAACTTCTGCGTCTGAGATCTGCAGATCTGTGTCCAAACCTTCCATCTTATCTGGCAGTTGCCCATCTTATCAGGCAATTTTCTGGCACTAACAGTTCATCTCTGCAGCCGTCCACCCATTTCACTATGCAGCCAGACCTGATTATTTTGCTGTTGATATTTTTTCAAAGTAGAAAAGATCAAACATATAAAAATAGATGCAAAGAAGCAAGTCATTAAAAAGCAGGCCCCATGCCTTTGCAGCAGACATGGGATTCTTCTGGTATAAAACTGTGCTGCTGAGCACATTTTCACTGCCTGCCCTTCTTGGCCATGCACACCAGGCAGACGTGAGAGGATCCAGCTGAACCCCGTGACAGGGAGAAAAGAAACGTCAGGTGGATTTCAGCCAGAAGTGACTTTTGCATGGGGGACATTAAGAGACACTCTGTGTTCCTGACTTGGAGCCTGGCTACTTTTTATATTCCCCCAGTACTAAGCAGACAGACAACTCCTGAGTACAGAATCTCAACTCACGGGGATATAACCACTGATCTTAAACTTTGAGGCTTGTCTGTGTTGATGTGAAGGGACTTGGCATGAAGTTCATAGTTCCAGAGAGGCAATCCACAATGACATGGCCTGAAGCTATTGCTCTCTCCACCCCTAGCCTGGCAATTTCTGCTGACCTCTGAGGGAGCAAAACCCAGCCCAAGCCCATCAGTTCAGTGGAGAAAAGATTGTGTGTCCTGTCATGGATTTCCCAGCACTGATATGGAATAAAAAAAATAGACTGGTTGTTGATGCCAATTTTCACTGCATGGGGACATATATGGAGGACAATAAGAGAAAAAAATGGCTCTTGATTATAAATGGTTCAATCTGAGATGTGCGAAGTGGCAGTATGGGTCTAAAGAAGCAAATTCACACTGCTGGGAAGAAAACCCACAGTACATGGGAAGCATGAACATGACCCTGTAAGGGAATGTTATCCTGATGCTAGGTGGTCTTTGCTGTGCAGTTGCAATGCAGCACTATGATGATAAAAGAAATCATTTTGTGACAGCATCCTCTGAAATTTACTTTATTATTTCCTGGTTATTGTACAGCCCTTCTCAAGGCAGACTGTGAGCATAGTCCAGTAGCTCAGATCTGCTCAGGGAGGTGGTCACTTGAAATAAGTGGGTAGAACAAGACACTCTTTTGTAGATCTCGGTTGAAGCAGTCAAGTCACTTTTGCCAGAGCCATGGGGTAAATAGGTGAGATTTTCTTTTTATTCCCAGTGGGAGGGTTGAACATAAGGCATTAGCATTCTATTTTGGTAGGATTTCTACTTTCATTATGACAATTATTTCAAGTTGCCAAGATTTGTTAACCTCTCTTTGCATCCATTTTTTGGGTGGGTGGTGGGTTAGTTTCGTTGGTTGGTTTATTTTTTTCTTTGAGGGGGAGATTTGTTTTTGTTGTTGTTGTTTGTTTTTGGGGGAGGGTGGAATGAAGGAAGAGGACAGGTTGCTTTTTTTTATTATTCCCCCGCCCACATGTCTAAGGTCTCTTTTCCAATAATGTTCTTAATGCAAGAAGTGGAAATGTTGCCCTGTACAACCTCTCTATAGAGTGCGAACATCAATCCTCTCTTATTAAGCTGAAGCTAAAATGCTCATAGACAAACTGTTAAAAAGAAGAAAGCATCTATGCTGTGGTGGAAAAGGTAAAATGCAGTAATTGTCCAAACCTTTCAAGGAAGAATATCTCAGTAGGGAAGGGAGGACCTTTTTCCTTTCTGTGGCAAATTGCCAGAAGACTCCAGGAAAGCTTACTTCACCAAGAGATATTTATTTTTAGGCACAAAATCACCTTTATCACCCTTCATTTCTGCAAATTTTTTCCAAATGCAGAGAGAAGCAAATACCTTTTGCCACCCAGCTTTGTGCACATGCTATCCCTCTCTAATGTTTCTGCTCTTTTTGAGTACTTTCTGAATCTGATTTATTTGCAGTCTCTGAAAGAAAAAAAAAAAAAAAAGGCAATCCCTGTCATGTCTACGTGGGCAACGAGAACTAGAGCATGTGTAGACATGTAGGGTGGATTAATCTGATTAAATTCAGGCCTCTAAGTCTAAACTAGTCACCCAAAGCTCCTTTCTTACAGTAGACAGACATCTCATCGATATACAGTCAATGGAACCAGAGGTGCAATTTATCTCATTGCAAAGTAGATGCCCAAAGTAGGTCACATGAATCACACCCCTAAGAGCCTATTTCCCCCGTTGACTGAAGAGGGATCCTAGCATGACCAAACCATTTGTAGATACCTTTTTTTTTTCCTGCTGTGCTGTACCCTTGTGACTTTGAGCCATTCTCTGTCTCTGTGGCTCCATTTCCTACACATAGCACTGAAATAATGGTTTCTTCCTTCCCCCTGTTCAGGATAATCTCTTGAACCAAGTGCTAGGAAATAAGGGATGAAGACATAAAAATATGGCCCAGAGAGTTGTTGATCTCTAGACTTTATGCACAACCTTAGCCCAGATAACAATAAACATGAAAGTCTGAAGGTTGGAGAGGTATCTGAACTTGGTCAGGAATAAGAAATGGGTTGACTGGGTATTTCGGTGGGGAAAATGCCTTTTTCCTTTCTCTGCCATGAGATGTTTTAAATGACCTTTAGAAAAAATGCATCTGGGAACTCAAGCAAGACAGCATGAAAACAGAGCTGTGAAATGCACACCAGCCAGCTCAGGTCTAACCAGAAATCTTCCAAAGCAGAATCCAAAAGTCAGGCATGAGATTTTGATGCCTAGTGAAGATAACTTTTTAAAGCATAAGAAAGAAGACTGTTGCAGGCTGAACAAGTCAGCACTTCTCATGAATCCAGAAAGATGGTCTATATATTATTTAAACCATCCAATTTATTGAACAGCTCGAACAGGTTCTCTGTACAGCAGTCAGAGCTGATGAGGGCTCACAGAAAACTTTGCAAAGCATTCTGCTTTCTGCCAGTTCTTCAGCCGCAGGAAGTTTTGCTCCCTTGCCTGGATCATTTGCATGAAGAAAGGTCTTTGCTTCTGTCACCTCTTCCCTGCCTCAGAGCAGAACTTCTGGTGATAGCAACACAGTCACCTGTGCTGCTTCTGAAAGAGGTGCTGTAGAGCTTCATGGCCCTAGGCCAGCACCTTCAGATGCATTGATGACTCTACTGGCAACATCATAGCACAGGTGTATCAGAGAGAGCAGGAAAAGATGAACCTTTAATAACTTCTATTCTGAGATCTGTTGGAACTGGAATAGCAGGCTAGCTAGAAGGCAAGTGCTCCCCTCCACGTGTTTGAAGGGAGAATTTTGTTTTAAATCCTTAGCAGTACCTAGCCAGCAAACTGCCCGTCTGGGCATCAAAATGACGCATCAAAATGCATCAAAAGTCTGCCACAAAATGAGGTCGCAGTCCAGATGTTTCCAAATAAAACCCACACAGGCAGGGCTCTAAGAAGCTGTGAAACTCAGAAGTAAACCAAACTTTCTCACCTTTCAAATAATCTTGGGTCTTAGCATTTCAGCCTATGCTTGGATAAAAATTTGCATCTGTGGTTGAGGTACCTAAACAAGCTTTTCCTTCGTTAGTAGCAATCCTTTGCCTCTCCTGGATTTTCTCACATCTGAGTCACAAAGTGATGTGTTTATATTGGAAATGTGTGTGAGCATATCTTCCCTAACTAGCAGGGGACTGGAGAGAAACAGCTGAACAAGTACATGCTCGTACATGCACAGACACACACACAATGGACCTAACACAGCTAGTTATAAATCTAATAAACTGGCAAGCACTACGATCCTTATGCTGCCCATAAATAATTCACTGCCAAGATGCTTGTAGGAACAGCACCTTCTGGATAGTCCATGGGAAATTCTAACGGGTACCGAGCCCTGCTGACTCTAGTTATTAATCCTGTTTATTGCTGCAGTGCCAAAGGGCCAACACAGAATGAGCCCCCTTTGGGCTAAGAACTGTGTAAACACAGACTCTTGAGTTTAAAAGGACTTTGGGAGGAGAAATCACTGGTATAATGATGTTAGCCCAAGCCCCAGGACTGTCAAGATTCAAAATTTCTTTCCTCTCCAAGAAACAGCAATAGCTTTTAGGCAAAACTCTCTGCTTTATGTTAGAAATAGATGCAAGTTGCTGAGTCTGGAGTCTGACAGGCATGTGAATGTCTCCAGCTCTAAAGGATCTGGATGGGTTGTGCTACTTAGGGTGGTCTCTTTACAGCATAACTTACCCCACTGGGAGAAAGGGGCAGAGAAGAGGGGATATTTTGCCTCTTCCTTCTGGGAATGCTTCGTTTCAGAAATGTAATTACCTTGCCAAAATGTATGTGTTCTCCAAGGGAAGGACTGCTCTGCACTATAAATGTGCAGAAGTCCCAGACCTGGAGGCCTTCCCAGGTTTCTTCACCAAAGCATTTCTAGGGAAGTACAGGGACCAGTTTCTGTGCCCTCCCACACTCTGGGTATGTTTGCCAGAAAGAGCCAGGAAGGAAAACCAGGGGAGCAGGTAGTTTCTGTAGCAGTGGTGGTAGGTGAAACAAACCAGCCTTGTTTCAAGGGGTGGCTGAACGGCCATTAGACCATCACCAGCTTTGAGCAGTGGTCTAAAGGTAAGAATCTAAAATAAAATCCCATTGTCTTGTGAGCCAGCCTGTCCCTTTCCATTGTGATTTCTAAATATGCCTTGGTAGAAACCGAGTTTTCAAAGGATTGTTGTTGAAAACATTCACTTCAAGGGGTCCCTTTTGCTCCCCAGCAAAGAGCAGCGAGATAGGATTCAGCAGAGGCAGCTGTAATCTCCCCTCCACCACTCACTCTATTGCAGCTTAGAAATGGCATTTCAATTGCCTTAGTTGTAAAGAAGGGGAGAGCTACTGCTCTACAAAGCTCTCTGAGATCTACCAGTAAATGCTCCCAGTCAGCACTGATCGATATTATTGATTTTTTTTTTTAAATCCTGAATCACAGTCTTGATTTTTCCAGGGGCATAACTGAGGTGAGGTGGCTCTGTAGCTCCCTGAGCAAGGCCCCTTGCTGTAATTTCTACTGCCATGAAGCACAGAGTGGGTGTTTGGCCTCCTACCTGAACCGCTCACATCATCATAGGCTACCAGATGAGTCCTGCTCATACTCCATCTGCAAAGCGACCTTTTTATGCTTTCCCCCTGCCCATTCGTAATGGAACAGACTGCTTGGGCTGGTTTTACAACAGCTTTCAGAAAGTCAGTAATACTTCCAAGCTTAAGCATGGGGATTGAACGCCCTTGAGGAGACCCCCAGAATTCAGGGTTGGGAGCCTGTTTAGAAGGAAGTTTAATAGGGATGATGGTTCCTCACACAGCAACAGCAGCAGAGGAAAGTAGAGGTACTGGTACCAATGGGCAGGGGGCAGTCACAGGAGCTCTGGTGATCTCAATGTGATGAATAACTCCAGGCTGTGCCTTGAGTCTAATTCTGGGGACTGTGGCTGTGGACTGCAGCCACTGAGGTGAAATTCCCTGAAATTAGACATTTATACATATGTGTATAATACAATCTTGTAAGCCATAAAGCTAAAGTTGGTCCTACCTCTTCCAAGGTGCGTTTCCCCATAATGCTTTAAATGAAGTGTCTCAAATAAGGATTTAATTTAGACTCAATAAGGAGAGTTATTACTCTATAATGAAATAGAAAGTAGTTATTGCAAACACATTTAGTGAGGTTTAAAAGCCTCGTAATAGATATGTAGAAGCTGTGGCCTGGCTAGGAAAGTTCAGTGACTATCTTCTTAATCTTATACAGGTATTTTCTTTTTTGCTCAGTACACAATTACTATTTCATTAAATTTGTATTAAGCAGCAGCTATGGATGGGAAAACGCACCTCATTCTCCAGCATTGGCTGTTATTGCCACCCCTCCAAATGGTTACCAGTAGTGTCATTTGGAGTTAAATTCAGGGCTGCTGCCCCTTCCACAGCCTATTAAATGTACAAAATTGAAGTTGATGTGAGGAACTGGAGACCTGGTAGGATCAGGTTTGGGATGCAAGGTGCTGATTTTTCATAAGGTGCTTAGGAAAGATTTCTGACCTGAAATATGGTCTGAAGCAGCTTTGGTAAGGAGCTGATTTGCTTTGGACCAGGATAGGATTACCTGTGGGGTTGTGCTCAGCTTTGAAGATCCTGTGCACCCAAGAAAAATAGAAGTGGACTTGGTTTGGGTCAGGGAATCTCCCCCAGGACCAAGGGAGCAACAGTATTGGAGAGACGTGATTCCTCTCCCTGTGCTCAGCCACCCACCCCTGGGGCTCACCTTTGGTGCTCTCCCCTCTCTAAACAAAAATGCTGCTTCCAGAGCAGTTCTTGGGGAATCCTGCCTTAGTCTGCTCCTGTTATTTGTAGAAGTTTCTAACACAGAGCTGCTTTCCCCAGGACCTCCCTCCTGCCTGCTAAGCATTAACCACAGCGAGACCATCCCAACCCAGGGCAAAACGAGGAGCTCAGGCCTGAAGGCAGCGGGTGCAATAGAGGATGCAGGTAGAAAGCAGAATCAATGACTTTAAGGGGAGAACTACAATCACACCCCATGCTGTCACAAGAAAGCCATGCCCCAGCTAACAGAGGAAAGAATCACACTCTCTTTCCACCAGCCAATGACTTAAATTGATCTAATGCACGAAGTCATCCTAGCTAATCCTAATTTTATAGGGTCTAATGGCCATCGCTTAGCTGTGATCACACTTTACCCAGTGTGTGAAAGAGACACAGACTGAGTTAAGGTGGATGCGAAGGCAAGTGAGAGATTATCTGCTTTACAGCTGTAGAAAATGAGGCACAAAAGGGGGGGAATAAACCCACCCTGATTGAGTAAGGCAGTCCAGCAGCACATCACAAACTGCACGAACGGATCCTGAGCAATTACAGAGATCTCTGCTCTGTATTGGTTTTAAAGATTGCTCTCCCTGTAATCTGTCTTTTAGGACCTAAATGGCCTGTGACAAAAGGCTTCTGATTAAGCACTCCTTTTGCTTTGTTACACTTCAGGGTGAAACTGGTGCTCCTGAAAATAAAATAACTGAATAAAGATGAGAAGGAGAGCTGGCTGATTGCAAACTCCCAGTGCTGGAGGCTCTTCAACATCAGGTCCACATCAGTCCTGCCACTTCAGCATCCCACAGACCACTCTGAACATGTGTCTTCTCTCACCATTCTCCACCAAATATCCATGTATTGGGACTAATAAAACCCTGCCGGTGTTGTATACGTTGCACTCAAGGCACCCTCACAAGCTCATCCCAGCACAGCAAAGTTCCTTTCCAAAGCTCGCTGAAGTGAGAAGCATCAGAGCAAAATGGGGCATAAAGATTTCTTCGCTTTTGTCTGCTTACAGCATGGTTTCTGCTTAAACAGCAGCCTAAACGATAGCAGTTTTCATCCAGAGAGAGCCTGGATTTAACTCCTTTTTAAATGCACAGGCTACAGTACATACAGCATCACCACGCACCACGCAAAACTCTTCACTTGACGCTTCACACACTTAAATTTTTTGCCTCTCAAGAGTCCTAGTGTCACACAGTCTAAATTAAAGATGTCATCTTATTTTTTTTTTAATAAAACAAGGACTGTCAGGGCTAATTATTGCTTCAAATTTATTGGAACTTTACCCACAACTCATTCTGTGTCAAATACAACATTCTACTCAACCAGAAACAAAACATTTCTTTTATGTTTTGAGAAGCAATTTAAACATCTATAAAGCACCTGAGTGTATTTCTAAACTTAGGTTATTTTTTTCTACTTTGAGAAAATTATTTCAGGTATTCTAAAACTGAACCCATTCATCAGAGCACACAAAGCTGCAAAATTATTTGGCTGACCCATTCCTGCAATTCAACAGAAAATGTTCAGAGTGAATCCCTCCACCTTTACTATGAAATTTATATTGAATTAATTAAATTAATTCTGCATTATATTAAATTTATTTTTCTAGTGGAATTTTACAAAATTTAGAAGGGACCAAAATAAATTTCTTTAAAAATTACCCAATAATTAGCTTTATAGGAACATGGAGGCTGCAGGGGGAACAACCAAATTAAACGGACTGAAATCAACGCTAACAAACACAGCAATGTTTTCTCCACTTGGGGAAAGGGAAGATATAATCCAACAACACGGTGCACAGGGAGCCCATCATCTTTCCCTTTTAGCAAGCCCAGCAGTTGCTGTTACATCAGCACAGACATGCTTTTCAGCCATTACACCTTGTACTGCTCCGCAGACATTTGGCCCTACAGGGCACACACAGCCTTAGCTTACAGCTCTGTTTTTGCTTTCCCATAGGACGGGCGAGACACTGCATTACACAAGTGTGGCACAAGGAAGCTGCATCTCTGCTGACCGATGTGGAAGAGGCTCACCAGGCACACGCGTGGCTGGTATGTGAGAAAATCCTCTTTATTCTGAGATGGCCATCATGCCCCATTAGAGTGGGGAAGTTTGGGTTTTTTTTTGCACATGCCATCCAAACTGTATACAAAATAACACTGGCCAAGGTGGAAGATAACAAGCCCGTACATCTCTCAGGACAGCTTTTGAGAAGGTTTGTTGGCAAATTGGCAGTGGAAAGGAAGCAGCAGAGGGAATTATGTCCCAGGACCCTCGTTCCCAGCATCAGGAACAAGCACTGGGGCCAGCGAGGAGGTAAATGTCACTGTGGTTTGTCGCAAGGAAGAATCAGGATAAAATGCTCAGCTTGCTGAGCAAAGGAAGCAAGCCAGCATGCCATACATAACAGAATTTAGTTATCTTTCTAACTCTGCCACTGAACAAACGAGTCCTGGTTCCCAGGTCACTGAGAGGGGGAAGCTGGGTTGCAGAGCATTGCTGGTGCAACATAGTCATATCATGATCCAGAGAAGAGGTATTTCACAGGCTGGGACAGTCATTTCTCCTTCATTTTGGAGGGAAGTTTTCACAAGCCTTGGATTCATTAGCAGTTCAAAGGTATGTCTGTTTTTCATGACTCCACCAGTTCTTATCCAGGGAGCTGAATGTGAGATTTCGCTACTAAAGTGGTCAGGGTCTGGACCATTTGTTTGTTCAACTGGCTCCTGAATTCATCAGCCAGGCTGGGAGGCCAGAAGTATCCCATTTTGCAGCAGGCCAAGACCATGTACATGATGGGCTAAATCCTACTCTTGTTTTCTCTCTTTTGTATACACCCCAACAAGGAGTAGAAAAGCTCTTCAGGAGTAGCAGGCAAAAGCAGGGGAATATTTGGAAAAAATCCATGATTTTCAAGCTTGTACATTGCTGTTCTGAGGCAGAAAACAAGTGATTCTCCTCCTGGCCCCAGAGCCCTGAAGAGGTGAAAATGTCCCTACAGATATCAGAACTCTCTCCTTCAAGTCTCCAAGAGATATCAAACAGCTGTTTCATTCCTTAAAACAAAAGGGCAGTTGGTGCTCCTGACATGTTAGCCTATAGCTAGATGATTCCTTTCTTGTCTCCTTCCCATGCTTTCTCTTGCAATTCCATCGTCTAATTTTCAAGAGCACGTCCCGTGAACACAATTTTTCCCTTTGACCTCTGCCCCACCCCAGCCCCATCCCTCATTAGAAGCACAACAACATCCAAAGGAAGTGTCCCATGAACAGAAGTGGGAGACAGATGGAGTTTCTCATTTGGGGTGACAGGTTCTCTGGATAATGATTTGAATGAGGGAGATAAACAGCAGTAGGAAACCTGCAGGTTCAGTGGCTCAGGTCCTGTCCTGTCAGCCTTTGAACAAACGGCAAAAGATAGCCACAAAGTGACTGGGAAAAAAAGTCAAATAAAACAGGATGCATGCTTCATTGATAAACTCATTTCTCGAAACTTCAACAAGGTTGAATAAGGTGCGTGTAAACTTGATGTACCCACCATAAATGTTTCCAAAGCTTGTCATCCAGAAGGGCCCAGTAGACAGAAGAAGGAAAGTGGGATATCAATAATGAACTGAGTTGTCAAGTTGGGCCTGCAGAGCACATCTCATGATCCACCTTGTCCAAGGTGTCCAAGTCCCTCTTGCCCTGGGAAGCCGTAGCACAAACCTGTGGATGTTGCAGTCACCAGAGCCCCAGGCTGAGGCATCACAGCCCCCTGAGCCCAGCTCCCCTGCAGAAAACACCTGTGGAGGGCTGACTCCTCGCTCCTTCCAGCGCATAAATGCCTTCAGCCGCACCTCTGGGGAGAAACCAAACTGTCAGCAAAGTAAATTGCTTTTTGGATTGCTTCTTGTCCCAATGTGAGAGCTTCACTTTAGGAGCTGTCGTGGGAAGGGATGGCACGGTTAGGTGAAAACCCCACATCCCAGAGGCGGCTCCAGGGGCTCAATATATTAATAAACCAATACCTTGAGGCTGAGGCAGGAGTGCAGGGCAGCCACTGCTTCTTCAGGAGACTAGTTTTGTGCTGGAGCGGTGGGAGAGAAAGACCTATTTTATACCTAGATAATAATAATAATAATAAAGGGAGACAAATAAATAAATAAATAAAGAGTGCTTGATAAATGCATTATTAGCTGTAGTGGGAGCAATTACAGGAAGAATGGGAAGTGACAGCTGCAGGCCCCAGATAGCCAAGGCACAAAAGGGGAGTTTTAGACAAATGTCCTCCAGATAATGGGTTTGCTTCTTGTCTAGTTTGGGGGAGGGAGCTGGCAGATATGGGAGGCATTAACAGGCTGTGCCACATGTAGGGAACAGAGATGCTGCCGTACCAACTCTCTGCAGGCATAATTTAGCTTTTTTTTTTTCCCCAGTGCATCTGACTTCATATTTGTTTAAAGCAATGTGTCTTCCACTGTCTTCACCCTCTCTGCAGTGAGCTATTCCCATAATGAGAGGGAAAAGAGGGCCCTGGAGTTAACTGCTTTATAAGTTTGTCCATTTTCAGGACTGGAAGCTTAGCTAATAAGATTGTGGGGTGACCTCTGGAAATGGGGTCACAGCCTGTGAGAGAATCTGGGCCGGGCTGCAGTGGAAAGTTGATGTCAGTAACCCCACAGAGACAATCTAGAGACTGCTATCTGGAGGAAGAGGTGCCTTCTTCCAGATATCTCTGGAAGGCTAAGACACAGAGACAATGCAGCTCAACGGGAATCATTCTGCTCTAGACCTTGCACCAAATATCTGGGCCACGGTAGCAGTGAGCTCTCTAAACAAGTTCTTGCCTCCCTGCTGCTCCCACTAAGGATGGAAAAAGCAAACCAAATCACTGCCACTGTTTTCTGCTGGCCAGCTCTATCCAGTGCCTGTGAGTCTGAGATTCAGAGTCCTACCTTTTGCCCTTTCCCTGTGAGGCACACACCTTTTGTTGCTTTAACCCACAGTGCTTTTCCGGTCACACAATAATGAAAGAATTCTGCCATTTCAGGAGCATTGGAAAGCACAGGTGATGGAAGGCAGAGGGAGCGTGACTCCCTGTACAGCAATGTGCTCCACAATAACAGCACGAGAACCAGCTGCAATTTGGTGGGGGTGGTGACACAGAGGTCAGACAAGCTGTATTGTAATTTGCGTCCAGGAAAATGCAACCAGACATGACCAGGCAACAAAGGATCACTCTTCCAGTTATTACGAACAAAGAGCATGCAGCAGGAAATCATAGAGGCCTCTCTACAAGACCCCTGTGCCTTCAGCTTAGCTCCGTCTCAGCCTAATTACGTGGCCTTGTTTGCATTAGTTATTGTCTATGGGATCTCCCATGTCCCCTTCTCGCTGAGTGTCACTCAGAGCCATTAACACAAATTGCACAACCATACTAGGGATTCCCCTAGGGCACACACAAACTTTCCACACCAAATACGATCAGTCCAGCCTGGGGCAACACCCAGGAGGGGAGATTTCAGCTTAAATGGTTAGAAGTTGGAAAAGTTGTAAGTAACAGAAAGTGGGGGTCTAATAATAGGAAGTGTTAGGCAGCCTTAATAGAAAGCACATTACCAGGCTTGTGCTCTGCATATAATGTATCTTCTCCAAGTTAATTGCTCATCAGTTCAGTACATAAACAAAGACTGATGCTGTGACTGTGCAAGCGGCAGGGCTCATTCCCCAGTGAGCTTCTCGCTGCTAAAAGAAAGGCTCACTCCAAACACCACGTCCTACCTGCCCACAATAGCAGAGCGCCGGGGAGAACAGCTGCCTACAAACCCAGGAGGTCCTCCTGGACCTGAGGAGCTGGGGCTCTGTCACCCTGTGAAGGCTGCTCTCTGTCCTGCTGCTGACAAACATGTCCAGCTGAAATAAGGTTACTGCAATGCCTCCTCGTCTTAAATGCATTCCCTTCCTCACTCCCAAGAAGGCTTACAGGTAGCTTTTTGTTTAACTTCAGCTCCTGCCTGGTGTTCTCAAACCCTGCCAGCTTTGTTTTTCCAAAACTAGGTACCTATAGGCACTGGGACAGAAGTACTGACCCTCTTAGTGCTGAATTATGTGAGCAAGGAGGCAGCTGAGGGCAGGGAGCTTCGCAGGGTTTGGATGTGCCCAGGGGACTGGGAGCAAACTCAGCAGCATCTCTGCCTATGTGTAGGAATATGCATAGGTCTAAAGCTGGAGGTCTGACAGGCTCTGAGGCATGAGCAGCCAGTAGGTGGGATGGGTATGGGTTGGAGTGTGATCCAACGGGGCTGTGAGGGGATCATAGGAGTTACTGACAAAAGCAGGAACCTGATGTTTACCAGCCACAGACAGCAAGGTCATGACTTTGCAACTAGCCTCAATGGGTCTCACAGTTTGCACCAAGCCTGTGGTCACCACATAGCACTAAAGGCTGAATTTGGATGGCTTGGTAAACATCATATTAGCATCCCAGTCTGTCCCTACTGGAACAGAGCTCCTTAACGCTTGGCTTGGAAACACTTTCTGAAGCAGCCTTAAGGTTTATCCACGAGAAATGTCTGAAATCTGGGATTCCCAATTGCATGAATGGCTGGTCTCACCTGGAATCATACGGCAGGAGGCGTAATGAAGTGCTGGTCTCTAGCAGCAAATAGGTCTAGACAGATCACCAGGCTGCTTCTAAACAGCGGAGAACGAATGGCCAGAGGTGAAAATTGTCTGCTCTCGGGAGTCCGCTGTTTGCAATCATCTCAGTGCCCAAGAAGGTAGAATAAGTTATCCCATGGCAAAAGATATTCTAATTTGCCTTTGGCTCAGCCTGCAAGACTGTAATCAGTGCTGCTAATCTTTAATAAAAGGGGTTCACAGGAGCCTTTGTTTATAATGACATGGTGGGTGATAGCTCTTTCTTGTTATAATCCCCTCTCAGAAAGCATCTGATGGGGAAAATGTCTCCCCTGACAGTTTGCTTAAATTTTCATTTGCCAAAACGCTGAATAAACTTCTTGTTTGTCTAATGGAACTAGAAAGAATTGTGACACTTTTATTGTTTGTTTACTTCCTCACTAGGGCACCAGCTAAATTGAAGATGTCATCACACAGCACTGAGAATCAAGCTTCTTAATTTAACTGATTGGTTTGCAAACAAGGGTCTCCAAAACACCACTGAGCCACACAGGCTTTGCAGTGACCACAGACTGAAAAACATCAATGAACTACAGGCAGGAGAAGCAATGCAATAGGGAGGTAATCCCAGAAAAGCTGCTGCTTTTACAAGGTATTGCACAGAAGCACTGGTCAAACGGCGTCTGTAAAAGCGGCAGAGAGAAGACAAAGAGTGCAATACATTTTCCTATAAATCCTACATAATTAGCAGCTGCTACTGGATTAATGCTAGCACTAATTCTGAAAGGGGAGGGGGGGTGATTTCTTGCCTGAATTCCCTCTATTATTCACTCTTTTTATTCCCTTACAACCAGGAGGAGAGTTACTCTGGCTTTACACCACACCAAGCGAGGACGGACTGCAGCATTCAGGATGCAGACAGAGGAGCAGTCCTCCATGGATCGGTGAGATTTTCAGACAGATCAAATGTTGAGCTTCAGGTAATTGGCAGAGATCCTTTAATGTCTGAGTTTAACACTCACCTACTAGAAGAGAACACAATTAGGCAATGAGATGTGGAAGAGTCTGAAGTGCCAGGTATAATAATTCAGCTGTAGTAGGCTGTTCAGCAGAAAGCTGAAGGCTGAGAGCTGTCAATTACACCAGGGGTGAATTAATACAACCAAATTCATGCACTGAAGCATCTTATTATTGCTATGATCACATTTTATTATGAAGCAGTTTGGGTGAGGTTATTTTTTTTTAATTTATTTATCTATGTTAATTTTGTACAGAGGCAAATAAGTTATGAGTTGGGAATTGTATTAATTTCACTGCTTGGAAATATTTTAATAGCCGATTAGGTCGCTTGTTAGTTGTGTTCTTTCTTTCTTTCTTTCTTTCTTTCTTTCTTTCTTTCTTTCTTTCTTTCTTTCTTTCTTTCTTTCTCATTATGAAATTAGTGTTACGTACAACAAGCACCATGGGGTAGCAAAGCATAACCCTTCTTGGTCCCCATCCTACACAAAATTTACTAGTAACCCTCCAAACTCAACTTCCACACCAACAGTTCCTTACCTCCCCCATGTGCATTTGAAGGGCTGGCCTCTCTAGGGCAAACAGAAAAGGATTTCATAGTCCAGAGGGAGATCTCCCCATTCTCCCCAAGACAAATAAACTGCATTACTGAAAGCACGAGGAAGCTCAGCAATCAGAATTTAGGATCCAGGAAAACTGTGACTTGAACACATCCAGCAAATAGTGTCACATACAGAGGGCATGGCTGCGCTGCACCATCCCAGCCTGCTGCAAGCAGTGCAGCTCTTGGGGAACCAGACAGGCTGGGGGGAACCACGCAGTTAGGGGAAGGCACTCAAGTGTCTTCTGCTTCTAGGGTAAGGTATCTAACCTGGCTGAAAGTCAACAATATTTAAAGACCAGCTGCCCTGAGATGATACCGAGAAAGGCTTTCCCGTTCCAAGAAAGAGAGATGTCTGGGTATTTGACACTTTTACAACTTGGATTGAAAGTCTCAGGCAGTCTGGAGACATTAATTAGTTATTTATATTGAGAGAACAGGGCTCTAAGGTTTTCCTCCTCCACTTGCATAGCACGGGCGAGGTAAGATTCATGGTCTCACCCCTGCTAGACACCCACCCATGCAAGAGCACCTGGTGCTGGAGCAGCAGGGTGTTCGCCTCGAGAGCCTGGGCACAGCCAAGGAGGGGAAGACTGGCTGAGGACAGCTGGGATATGGCAGATAAAAGTCTCATGCATGGGTAGCCCAAATCTAAATGAAAACACGCTGGATTTACATGGGATTTGGGTAGAACTGGTTTGGGGACAGGCAGAGGGCAGGAAGATGGGATGTGGGCAGATCTAGGCAAGGCAGGAGGTAGGGAAGAGCAGGAGGGAAAAGCATTTAAGTGCCCCAAAGTGAGAGAAAAGGCCACTCCATTGCCTTGGCCACCAATATTTCTGCAAAAGCTCAGCGAATCCAGCTGCTAACATCGGAAGCTCAGAAACTTGGAGGAATACTACAGTAACATTTTTCTTTGGCTTAATTACCGAAATAGACAAATTGGAAATTGGCCCATCATGAAGATAAATAGCAATAAAAAAAAAATGCAGTTGAGAAAACTGTTCCTTCTAAATTATAATTAACCACCCACCGGCAGCTACCTGGCAGAGGTGAGAGGGGAGGCTGCGAGCAGCCCCTCGGCTCGGCCGGCAGCGCTTCCCGTGATGCTCCTCGTTACTGCACCTCTGGGGCACTTAATGCCCCATTTTGCTTTCAGTGCAATTATAAAAGGCCACTTACATTTGCCACCCCCCTTCTTTGTCTCCCCACCCCAAGATCTCTAATAGTCTAAATTATCAGCAAATTGCCTATTTGATAAGGGCAAGCCATTTTGCATTGAGAGCTGAACTATTTCCCACTTCTGGGGGATAATATTAGGCAAATAACAAGCATCATTCTTTTGACATGTACAATTATTTGCCAAGTGTATGTTTGAATAGCCTGCTCCTTTGTGTGACAGGGTCCGTTCCCCATTAGCATACTTGACAGATGAATATGCTGGGTCCTTGTGGAAAACCTGGCAGTAACCATGGTGATTGGGAGACAATGTTTTGAGTGAGGGATGTATTATCAATTTCAACTGGAAGTAAAAAAGTGTATCGCTAACGAGCTGATCTGCAATCCAGGAGAAATACATTGTTCCCAGGTAATTAAGCCAATCTTGGTACCAGTTTTAAACTCACATAAATTAGAGGCAGAGGTATCTACCTATTTTGTTGTTTCTCTCTTTCCCGATGGAGGTTTTTCTCCTTGATTTTTAATTAAAGTTCTCCGTGAAAGAACTGAAATGTGATTTTCTTTGTGCTAAGAAGTTCTGGGGGCAAAGTGGATGGCCAGGACAGTCCCTGTCTTTGGGTGTATTAGGGAGGGGTGAGCAGCTGGCCTTGCTAAACAAGGCTCCCAGGACAGTCTCTCTCTCTTGTCCGCCACCTTTTGGGTTACCCTGGCTTTATTCTGAGCTTTGTTTTTGGAACTGTGGAAGGAGATGTTGCCCTTGTATCACTCCAGAGAAAGCAGGCAGCTAAGCAGTGGCTGTGGACATCTCTTCTGACCTTGCTGAACCTTGCCTTTGATGTCCAGGCTCTGCTAGCTCCTGGGCATGTCACGGCTGTCCCCACTGAGAGGAAGGTGCTGCCCGAGTCCAGAAGAGCCTCACTGATTGCCTCCACTGGCTGCTCCCTGAACAAAATGATGCCCCTCCTGCAACCAGTGGGGCAAACCCCAGTCTTGCAGGGCCAAGGAGAGAGGAAAGAAGAGAGGAGAGCATTTCTATTTGCTGAGCGCAGAGCAGAGGGGGAATGCCTCTTGTCCCCACTTTGGGAAGGTGATTTCACGTCCAGAGGAGCTCTGATGTTTGCACTGGGTCCCAGCCCCTCCTGTGTGCACAGATTTCCTGGTCAGGGTCCTGTGGGAAGAGGCAGACAGACATCACCACCCACTCAGGGCTACCTGGTGCATCGAAAGAGACAGCTCTGGATGCAGCACCGAATCCATCACAGGGAGGAGAGATGTCCTTACGCCTTCATTTGATTAGAGAGGCTGCTCACATGCCTTTCCCCCTTGGGAAAGACAGACTAAATAACCTCTGCATAGCAATGCTTTGCCTCAAATCTTGCCCATTTAAATCTATACAGAATAGGTGAACAGCATCTCCATTTTGTCCTGGTAGTTATTTTTCATCAGCTCTGCCTGGGGATAGATGGACACAAAACCCAGGCAGGGAGCAACAAGACCGGTGTTTTCCTCACGCTCTGCTAAGAGAACCAAGCGACCTGTTTGAAACCCCTGCCCAGTTCCCACGTGGACCCCTTGAATCTCTGTAACACATAACCTCACTTTACTGAAAAAAGGTAGATTACAGAAACAAGGTTACTATTAGCAGTATGATTAGCAACATATTCTCTACAGTCCTTCATTAGCAGGAATGTCCCTGCCTTTTTAGACTCAAATTTGCCCTCATTTTCCACACACCTGGTGCTCTCTTGCTTTTACTATTGTAAAATATTGACATGGAAAAAGCTGAATCAGGTACCTGAGGTCAGAGAAGGTGATTTGCACTGGAGTAATGAATCCTACTGCCTCCCAGAGCTCCCTTTCTTGCTTTTTCCTTGTTCCTGGTTCTTTTTCAGGCAAATGTTTGATTTATTTTTTTTTCCCCCACCCCCAGCCTCTGTTCCCCCCACTCTCCCTGTTTTGGACTTTGGCAGGTTGAGAGCTACAATTAGAGCCAGTGTTTATGGTGCTGGCCATATGGCTCACGATGCAAAACAGCAGCTGCATGGGAATCTCGAGAGGAGCCCTCCCCAAGGTCACGGCGCGCAAGGGAGCACGTGCCCACCCAGGTGGGACACAGGAGCCTGCCACCACTTGATCTATGACCGCGCACGTACCGATCGAGCACCTCTGATGCAAACTAATGCCAGAGCAGCTGTGGAGCACTGATTGTGTTGCAAAGGCGGATGCTTAGCAGAGCATCGGGGACACGGAAACATCAGGGGTTTCTTCCTCCTTCCAGAGACCCGCTGCAAGTTCCTGAAATTAGGACGGAGATGGGCTGAAGTCACCTAGGACCTTACAGTGCCTTAAAAGTAAGCTCTAGGTCAGCACTGGGATGAAGGTTTCCCTTTTACTGGAGGGTCTTCTAGAGGGAATTTATCTGGGTACCACTCATGGAGAGCCACATGAGATGGGGGCTCTCATGGCAGCAAGCATCTTGCTGTCCCAAATCGGGGCACTTTCTGCCCATTCTGTTTCTGCTGTGACCCTCCCCTTTCTGTCCCAAAGATACGTGACAACATGACCACCACTGTGGCCCCTTGTCTGATTGATAGTCTCAGCTGTGTCATCCACAAACACAAGGTAAGAAATCCCATTACTGCAATCACAAATGCATTACACCCATATCTAAAGAGCAGAGATTCATTCCAGATTAGGTAGATTATTTTTTCTTAAGGAGGGACAGTGTTTAAATCACAAATTTGCTATAGAAATAGCTCTGTAAAAAGCAACCTGAACAACTTCTGCACCCAGCTGTCTTTCAGAAAACCTAGCACCAAGCTAGCCAAGCTGGGATTTCCTTTGGCTCTCTTGTGACATTACCAGATATGCTTTTAAAGATGTCACATTCATAAAAGAGCAAGTGTGTGACCTGACTGAAGCAGGCATTTCCCAGGCTGTTTATCACCCTCCAATAAATGAATGAGAGCATTTGATGCTTACAGGCTCTAACCAGCCCAGAAGGGCACTCTCTGGGACTGCACCAGCTTCCCTGCTCTTCCCAGAGAGCAGAAAAGTACATGTCCCAGAGTCTGACACACGGGCCAGTGAGCTGCTCGTCATCGTGCAGGAAGCCAGCTAGCTCTCCATATCGCATCACAGAGCCCATCTCAGAAATGTGTCCATTGCTGCACTTCCAGGATGTCCCCATTTAACAGTGTGGCAACACCACACAGCAGTGTGGGGACTGAGGAAGGCTGCTTGCCTGTCTGAAACCACTGAAAGAAGTTAGTTCAATGCTAGTCTTTCTGCAGGACACGGCCTCCCAGCCCTTGCCAGTCTGACCAGGTCCTGAGGCTTTAAATCTCACCCAAAAAATTTCAGGCAAGATCTTGTCTGCCTGTGTTAAGGATTGCCCCCTAAAACTAAATCTGTATGTGAAGGTGTTGTAGAGGTTTCCCTGCCGACCACTCCAATCCCAAAGTTGTTATCTATAGTACCATATTCAGTCTCCATATGGTGCTCACAAAGAGTAAAAGAAATGTGTACAGGATGGTACATACACAATGTCTCATAATGTTATGCAAAAGGTTTTATCAATGGGTCTTCAGAAGACTAAAACAGATGAAAGGAGGCTGAATCTGCAATAATTAAAGTAAGTAATAGAAATGTTAGGTGAGAGAGCAGGGAGGAAGGAAATAATATTTTGCATTACCTTGTGATGCCCCAATGTCCAGTCACAAAAATAAACAAATAAAACAAGTTCTGGATGGTGGCTAAAAGTGAAGAGAAAGGCAGAGGAGCTGGTGGGGCAGAGGTCTTTTTTGGGATCAGACATTCCCTCTCATGTAGACAGAATGCTTAAACAGTGGACATCTTCCTTTGAGTCTTTAACAACCCCTAATTTAGGTTTTACACTATGTATTGCTATGTACATGGCTGCAGAGAGCAATTGAAACCATCTTAATGAGGTACTTGGGCTCCTTATATAGCCCATGAAGAGAGCTGGTGACTGACAAACAGCTGAGAAAGCCTGGGAGCTATCAGAGCTGCTCTGTAGAAAACACAAAGCACAGCATAGCATGAACTTTTTCCCTTCAGGCAGGAAATAATTGCCTGCCTTCCCAAACCAGGGCACTTCTGTGCCTATGTGTCAGTGGATAGAGAAGTTCTGGGCTAAGCGAAGCAGAAAATAGGAATTAAACATCTCCAAGGTTTGTCAGCGTAAGGATGGAGGCTTTCTGGATTGCTCCCTGGGGTACAAACACCCCTCACACTTTGCTGGCCAACCTCACCCATAGCTGGCTCTGCGACAGTTTGTTAGTGAGAAAACCCAAATCAGGTAGTGAATTCAAGGTCTTGGGGCCAGAATTGCTTGGGACCTCACTGTTACCTGCATCTCCCTGCTCTGAGAGTGACAAACTGGGAGGTGAGGGGAAGAAACGACCAACCTGATTTCCAACTGTGATAACTGTACCTGGTCAAGGTGCCAACCTGGCTGTGTCCCGCAGTGGAGATGCCATTTTGGACTTTCCACGTGTCCTCCTACGAGGCAGGGGCCAAGTACTGCCCAGGTCTGCAAGGCACTCAGCCAGAGTCACGTCCCATCCCACAACAGAGCCTTTTCTGGGCTGCAGCAGCTAACAGTTTCCAGAGAGCTCCAGAGTGAGTGTTACTATTAGACATAGACCTACAGACACATTAAAACGTAATGAAGTGTCTTAATCACCCTTTACAAGCTAAATTTATCACAGGGAACCCTATAAAATGAAAGTGAAAGAGCAATTCCGCAACCACCCTTACCCAAGACAGATAGAGAGATATTATTTGTTGTTAATGAATGGCAAATTCATTGCTGTCTCATCCCCATGAATGAAATATGTGGGGATGCAGAGAGAGGGCTCCGGGCTGCACAGAGGACATTTTGCAATCAGCTCACGGCACCTATTTAAACTGCCTGGAAGCTTGGTTACGCTGATGCTCTAATGCCCAGACGCAGGCGTGCCTGCCTCAAAATCCTCTGCTAACCTGGGGCTCAGCAGCTTCCTGGCCCCTCCGGACTTGATTGCCTCAATCAGCAGGATTTTCCTTCACAGAGCCTGGGGGTAGAGCGAGATGATTTCTGCAGCTTCCTTAATGAAGCCAAGACATCTCAGCCTAAGTGATATCTTCCTCTGTATAATTAAGTGTTTGGCAGAGGCTAACTATCTGGGGTAAGTACCCCAGCTACACAGTGCCTGCAGTACCAGGGGTACTGTGGTAGGAAGCACTGCAATGCTGCTGTCCCCAAGTGGGTACATCCCCACCAGCCTCTGGCCTTTCTTCTCCTTGCTCCTCTCCCCAGCAGGATCTCTCAAACCCCAGCAAAGCCCAGCCCAGCCTTCAATGCTGCCCTGAAGAGCTCAGGTGTGATGATCAGGCCGAGAGGCTGTGGATGGCCCAAACCCCACCGGGCCTAGTCATAGGCCTTAGCTCCGCTCAGCACAAGGCCAACAGCCTCTGTCCTCCGAGCGTGCCCTGGCTGTGCTGTTTTCCTGTGGCCTTAATGACAGCGAGGCCTTGTGTTGTGAATGCAGATAAACCCCCAGGCCAGGCAGAAGGACTTTTGCTCAGATCCACCTGAAGCCTCCAAGGGCTTTGGGGCTGGGGGAGCACCCAGATATCTCTCAACCTGAGCTAAAGCCCTGCCACCGATTCTCACCAAAGGCACATCCTTCCCTGCTCCTGGAGCCCTTGGAGCACTCAGACCCATCGTGTTACACCACAGCTTGCCCTGCACAAGGCCAGGCATCCCTGATCAGCTCCAGTGAGACACCAGAGAGCAGTCAATCCTGCCTCCCTTCATACCAACATCCCTGCCTCCGCAGCACCCGGCCTTTCCCCAAGAACTGCTGTGCTTGGCCATGAACCACAGCCCAGGGCAGACTGATACGTGCTTCTCTACACACAGGGGGAGTAAGTTTAAATAATCTGCTTTCAAGTCAAGATCCACCAATCTTGCAGTCTCCACTTCCCATCTTGTGTGTGCCCTTTCTGTGTGCCCTTCTACCTCTTTGGTCACAAACTTAAACTGATGTGCTCTAAAGTACAAGATCTCTTCTCTTTGTCTGCTCTAGCCCTGGCCAATGCAAAGGTGAGCTGTTCTTCACAGGGCTAATTTCTACACAAAGCAGCGGGGGCAGGATGCACTCTCAAAGGGTAAGTGTTTTAGGACTGTTCCAATGGGCATTTTAGGAAGCCTCAAAGCACAGCTGGAAAGGTCCAGCTCCCTGCTTTACTACTGATTCACTGCAGGAGCATGGATAAATAAATCATTTCACCTCTTTCTGCCCCCATATAAAAAGAACTGATGATGCCTTTCCTTTGACAAGCACCATGAGATCTCAGGGTAAAACACACTCAGAGTTTTATTAATTCTTCTTTGGGGATCTTGTTATTAGGGCCATCCGTGTGGTCATGCACCTTTGAAGTAAATATCAGCAGGAAATAGAAAAAGAGAGCTCCCTACCATCCAGGGATCAGACAGTCCCATCGATTGCAAACATACAGCCTCATTTAAATGAGTGGGTGCTGTGCACACACAGCAGCTGGGATGTTCTGCTCCCAGCACAGCTCAGCTGTATGTCCTGAACAACCTCTTGGACTCACGTCCAATCAAAGTGACAGTGTGGGAAAAAATCCTTCTTTCTACATTTGCAGTTCTGCCATCATCAAAAGGCATAGCATGACCTTCCTGCCAGCAGACACTGGCTAAGCAGTGTGTTTTCCTTGAGGGTCTCATATATCGTCCTCTTCCGAAACATGGCCGCGGCAGGTAACTGTTTGTTAGGCTGTGTGCTGTGCACCTACTGGAAGATTGTACAAATACAGCATCTTCGTGTCCTTGAAGAGCCTATAAATAAATAGGCTCTTACCTTGACTGCAGGCTGCAGCGTTAGTCAACACTCAAGCAGTTCATTTGTAAATTTGTACACAATAGAATCCAAGACACTTGAAAAAGCAGCAGAATGTACCTTTTTTGTGTGCGAGTGGATTTAGTGCTTGAGCAAACTGCCAGACTAATAGGCGAGGAGACCGAGGGTTCATATTTATCCACAGCGACACAGCTCAGGCAGCCGTGGTGTTCATGCTCCCTCCTTTCCCATCCCAACAATACCTCCAGAGCCTCACAGGGGGATGGAGGGACCTGGGCAGCCCCCTCCACTCAGAAGCTGGTTATATTGCAACATGACTATGTTCACCCCTGGGACACAATTCTTCACTGGGCCTTGCAACCTGAGGAATGGCAGGACCAGGTCTCCTCCCACCCCGTGTCCCCTTCCTACCTCCCTTCTTCAGCTTGGCTTCTGAACGGAAAAGCTTACTGTCTGTCTTGTCAGTTCTTGGTACTCAGCAGACCTGAAAAGCAGGTCCAAGGCAGTGCATGGGAGCTGGATGTCAAAACGCAACATTTCTCTGCTGATTGCTTGCTTTTTATGCATCGTGGTTATAATCTTTTTTTTTTTTTCCTAGCTCTTATTAGCCTTATAGTTGAATGACAATTTAATCTTCATCAACTGTCTTCACTCTACCATTTCAATAATTTATATAATCTATGGTCTTGCCACTTTGAGTTATTTAATTTTATAAAGGATTTTGGAAAGATGTTTGTCCGGCGTGACGTACCTTGTTATCCTGCAATGTATTGCTCTGCTGCGATTTCTGGCAGTCTTGTTGTACAGGAAGGCAAGGGACAAACAAAGAAAGGCCTTTCCCTTGTCATCCATGTGAAGCAAGCCCAGACGGATTGGTCTTGTGTAGTGAACTATCGTCTCTCGACTCAGCTTCACTGTGTGGGATCCTGTGTTATTGCTGAGGACCAAGGACAGGCTCTGCGCAGATGCCTCTGAAGGAAGAATTAAAAACCATCACACGCTTAGTGAGGCTAAATGAGTATTCAAATTGGCTAATAAAAAAGTAATGAGGAATGCCTGCAGCCCTGAGCCACCTAAAGAAAATCAACAAATGCCAGCTACAATGCAAACACTTTCCACGGTAGGCAGTGGGGATTTCAAAACAAGGCAGGGGAGGGCTTGTGGGGACTACAGAGGGAAACGACAGCAGCTGCTGGAGGAAGCACAGGGGAAAATCATGAGGGAAATTTTCATTGAAGGCAAAGACACAGCCGCTCTAGGGAGCTCCCAGACAAAACAGGGCACACAGCCAGACTGCTGCCCCATCCTCCCCGGGGCAGCTCCAGGAGGAAAACCTCACCTGGGTATTGTACAGTCTCCTTGAGAATTGAGCAACATCCTGCCAAGGACGTCTTCAGGTTGGGGTTCAGGTTCTTGCACGTCACCCCCAGGCTGCTGGGGGGATGCTGTGCCACTGTGCATGGTTTCACGAAGCATAGGGACATGCTCCCACTGCATCACTGTGATCCCATAGCATGGCACAGTTCAGGATGCTTCTGCTGGGGCTCACCTTCCCTAGAAATTGGGGGATTCAGCCCACACGAGGCTCCCTTCCAGGGAACGACTCTCCCCACATCTCAGACTTCATCTCTGGTGCTACCTATCTCCTTCCATAGGTGGTGAGAGCTTCAATTCCGCATTGGATGGTGAAATAAATAAAGCTGGTGAAATGTGTGTTACTCCAGGGAAAACACCACTGTGCGCAGCGCTGGAATAGTCTGCTGAGCCTCCACCTCCCTCGGCCATCCCAGTGGGATGAAGGAGAGGAGGAGGCAATGGCAGATAGGTGTCTCTCAGGAGTGCGTGAAGAGAACTATATTAGTGATTGTGAAACGCTGAGGTACCCCAGGGACCATATAAGTATCTATGACAAGACAGAAAGAATAATTAGCTCGACAGCTGTGGGTACCGATCACGAGCATTTTTAACAGTATCCTGTCTCATGTTTTGGTCTATTACTACAGTCCAATGAGGTGTGATGCCATTTTTCTTGCTGATGGCTTCCCTTCCAGGAAGCATTGAGGTGCACATACCTTTCAGTAGGTATCTTGAGGGCCCATGGCACATTCCGTCCCTCATTTAAAACTCAAGGCACCTTTTAAAAAATGACAAGCCAAAGAACTTGAGCCTAACAGACCGGTGGGAATAAAGACTGACTCTGCGGGTGCCACAGTGTTAGAGTGTAAATGAGCTCAGAAGCAGGCCAAGCAAGCTTTAAAATGCATACTTAAGTGGGTAACGAGATTTCCTGGCCTTCCAGGCTCAAAATCTTTCCCTCAGCAGGTTCTCTTACGTTATTTATCTCTTCTGCACAAGAACAGTGGCTTAGCAGAGCGGCTGAACTTCAGAATGTGAAAGAACAAGGGTGAAAAAGTTGAAAAATGTGTCAGCTCCAGAGTCCCCAGAGATCAAACTGGAGTGAAAGTTGCCAGACTTGTGCTTGCATGTTCCCTACACACCTCTATAACACCCTCCAGAACAATAACCTCCTCCTCACCAGAAACTTCGAGAGCCGGTAAAGGAGAGACAAGCAACATTGACTTTTGTAACACAGACAGGAATGACAAAAATAAATAAATAAATAAATAAATAAAAAGGAGTATGAAATAAGAAAATCCTGGAGGAGAGCCAGGGAGCGTGTCTTCCAGAAATATATAATCTGTAATTGGACTAATTCTGATGTATTTGTGTCTCCAATTCTTTGTTTCCCTGTTGTCTGTATAACTCTTGATTGGAACATTCGATGTTGCTTTTGTGAGTTCCTAAATCCAATCCTCTCTGATGATGTACATGAATGTGCATCTGATGGATGTTTTCCAGCACCTTTTTGTTGCCTCAATTAAGGGATAATGAACAAGAATTGTTCCTATTTGTAAAACATCTCCTGCTATTTCCTGCTTCCCAATTGGTTGGACAATGTGTCTTAATTAAGCACAAAGCCTTGCAACATCATTCAGGGGAAAGAGACCAAGACTGGAAAGAGAGGAAGAAAAGGAGGAGAAAGGGAGAGGTGAGGGGATTTTGTACTTTTGGTGACTTCCCTGAGGACGCATATTTGATTTGTTGCAGTAATGGTCACACCTTGCAGTTTTCTCTGAGTCTGATTCTGGGGGAACGGATGAGGACATCGGAGCAATCTCCATTCAGATCCACAACTCGATAGAATACCAAAATCGATGCCTCAGGGAATAAGAAATGAGATGCGGAGCCTTTCGTTTTTAGTCACCAGACAAAATCCAGTCCATCTCTCAAGGTGCAAAGGGAAATAACCATCATCTGATGCCTGCTAGGTCCTGTGTAACATAAGCTTGCAGACAGCACATAAGAAAAGTAAATAAAATAAAATAAAATAAAATAAAATAGAAGGACATCACACTACGTGTTTCTCAACAGAGATACGCAGGAAAGATGAGGTCAAAAATTTTTACTAACCTCATCATTTCGGGTTGATATATACCTGGGTGGGGGTGAAGCTGTCTTCGCACTGCCTCTGCTGCTGTGTGAAAGGAGAGTGGGCATGTCATGCCATCTTTCACCAGCACACAGTTCATTTGATTATATGATTTTCAAGTCAAATCCATCCAGATCTGCAGAAAAGCATATACCATGAAATTTCGTGTTTTAGCCCAATTAAGAGCATTATGGAGTGCCATCTATTCTGCCTATGAAAAAGCAGCTTTGGCCTGATCTTTAGCCTCTAAGATCACCGTCACCCCATCAAACATGTTTCGTCCCCTCTGTTTAAACCCCAGGGTGGGTTTCTGCTCGGCTCGTGCTCCTCCGAGCCCAGGTCTATGAGCCCGGCTGCTCGCCCTGCCGCACGTGCAGTCTCCAGCGAAGGGCGAGGTATGACACTCGTGGGCAGGCTCGGGCTGTGTGCCGCCATCGGATCCCATTCCCAGCTCACACTTGCAGCCTCTGCCAAATTCTGTCATCCACAAAGGACGAGGGGCAACCGCAGGAAATCCTTACCCTGCCCGGGGAGCCTGGCCCCTGCTTTAAGTGGAGCCATATGTTTAATGCTTAACACACAATGCTGTCAGTGGAGGAAGGCGATAGGAGTTTTTGGAGCTGTGTTACACATGCAAATATCATCTGTGAAAGGCAGCTCTGTCTCCCTTAACACTGCTTGTAATCCTGATGTCATCCTCTTCACTCACACGGTGTTTATTTTGTCACTGTGCATCTCAGCACAAGACTAAAACCATGCGGGGCAGCAGTGCTGCGCAAGTGTCCCGAAGCCAAATCTTCATCCCCACAGAATACACGTGTTTAAATATAGAAACTGGGAGGCATGACAGAAAGATGAGGGAATTGCATCTGGTCTTTGTCATCTTCATGTAACTCTGTAGTGGCATCTGTGAGCTGAGAGCAGCTCCAGCTGAAATAACTGGCCAACCCTTCCTGTCTTCTGGGATATCCTGGGCAAACCCATGCCCCGAGCTGTGCTGTTTCTTTAGATTTGCTCCAAGGAAGCTGGGAGCTAAACTTGGATCTGTGCAGCAAAAATATTTCTTTAGCTCTAGTGTACCTAATCCATCTGTAGCCGAGAATGAGGAGGCACTGGGAGAGGTTAAACTCCATGACTTGGATAAACTCCATGACGTGGATAAAAGAAGGCGCGTTAACCTATCTGGATCCTGACACATTTTTTGGTACACAAAATAGCGAGCAGGAGCATAAACATCTCCCATTACTTTGCCTCAAAGCCACGATCTGCAAGTACCTTGCCAGATAAGAAAGAGCAGCTGAATTTCCATGGTCCCCTCAAACCCCAGCTTCTCTGAAGCTGCCAGTGAAAGGATGGGCCACTTTGTTCTCTGTTGATACCATGTAAAATGTGCTTAGGTGCTCTAGAGATGGAGGCTCCTGTAACAAGGAGATAAGCTCGAGGTACTGGCAGTTCTGGTGATAGGGACAGGGTTGTTTGAGTGCTGGACACAATACTGAGGCTCTCAGGAAGACATCAAATGGGCTGATAAGGATATTCCCCATCCATGTGGAGCTGAGACCCAGTGGCCAGACCTTTATCTTTCCCCCAGATGGGCTCCCCACTCTCCTCTCTCACCAAAAAAAAAAAAAAAAAAAAAAAAAAACAACTTGTGCTTAGAATAAGGAAAATGAAAGGAGCCAAACATACCTAGGGTGCTGCTTCCTTAGGAGGGGCCATGCCAGCTCTGCGCTCTTTCCCCTTATTCCCCCCTTTCCTTCTTAACACCCCATCTTCTCCTGGCTCTTCCTCTCCTGTCCCTGTTCTCCTGCCTGTGCCTTGCCTCAGGAGTCAGCAAAGCCAGCGACTTCCTACGCAGGAGCACAGCTGCTCTGTGCACAGGAGGTGCCATAGGGTTCTTCCTTTTTTCCCACTGTAACTTAAAAAAAAATCTGCTAGCCACTCAATAATTAATGCTTCTGAGCACTGATTCAGCATGTCAGGAAGAGAATTTTGCACTCTTATTGTAGTCTTTTGTAATTGAATCTTATGCTGTTATATTAGTGTGGCCCCAGGTGAGTATGCAATAGCTGAGGGGGGAAAAAAAGGTAAGATAAAGGAATTACAATAGAGCCAAGCTAATGTGAGAACAAGGCAATGTCTTCTGTGCCTCAAGGTGTTAAGTTAATCTCTGATAAGTTATTAACTTATTAATGGGCTGAGAAGGGATGAACTACTTTTCATCCAAAGTCCCAAGTGCTCCTCATCTGCTTCCACATACTTCTCCTTGTCAACCAATTCTCCTTCAGCGCTGCTCTCCGCTGCTCTGCCTTCCTTCCTCCGTGTATCCTATTTCAGCCGAAATGAACTCCGCTCAGAAGAGCTCCTCCATGGAGCCATCAGATCGTGCTCAAAGCCTGGGACATGGGGACTGCAGAAAAGATTCAGGGGCAGAAATCGAGAGGATGAAAGCTACAGAAGGCATTACAGAAGTTTCTAATTAATCTTTCCTTCTTTTGTTGACTGATCACTGATGTGGAAAAGCAAAGCGAAAGGCAAGAGGTCCTCACATTGAACAAAGGGACTCAGAGTCACATGCACGCATCCCAGCTCTATGTCAGCACTGTGTTCACGGGGAATATTTCCACACTTGAAGACTGATGTATGATTCATTATCTGGGACCGTGACATTTGCCAGCACTCCTTATGAGGTCTTCTGAACAGTTCTCACTGATTCCAGTTTCTCCAAAAAAAAAAATACTGAGCAGAAATTTAAAGCTGATGAAATGCAACAAAATTCTAAAAAGTCCAGGGAGAAGCTTCTGCTGAGGAAGGAGGGCCAGGAGTCAACTTTTTGGGCAAGTGGGGTTCATAGCTGTGTCAGCTGCTTATATGCTTGTTGTTGCAGGGGATCTCTTGGGAATTAAGGTCTGGTCCCAGCTCACCCTCAGGGGATTCACATCAGGGTCAGCACATCAACACAGCAGGCTTCTGACATCATGACTGGACCAGAACCTCCCTGCAACACCCTGCCAGAGCATGACATTTTTTCTGCAGTGTTAAAAGCAATCTGTGCTTTCAATCTTCCCTTCCAACTCAGACTCCGGTGCTGAGGTTGCAGGAAGCAGATAAAAAGGATAAAGTGCATTATAATCCGCAGAAGATGATGAACCTTATAATTCTTCCATGCACAAAAACAGTGACCTTTCAGCTGGCAAAAGGCACTGGCCATCACGTGCCTTAGCACAAGGCAGGAGGGGGATGGAAAGCAACCATCAGCCAACTTTGGAAAAACACCCAAGGGATCTTCATTGAATCAGCTGAGGCTTCAGCCCAATTCTCTCCGTTTGCTCAGAGACAGGTTGGCATCTCTGTCTGTGCTGCTGCTGCTGCACAGGGTAGAAAGCTCACTGGAGCATGAAAGAGATTGTGATAAAGATACACTGACTGCCATCCTCCTTCCACTGGAAACAGGCTCAGCTTTCATATCCAGATGACATCTCAAACACCAGCACCAGAAAAGGGGGAGGGAGGGAGCTGCTCTTTCTTTGCCCTTTCTGTTTTTGATATTGTGATTATTATTTGCAATTATTTATCATTAGGGTGGCTTCTCAGGTATATAAACAGAAGCAGAAGTAGTCCCATTTCCCTCCCCTGCTTCAGTGCATAAACCTCTTTCATGCTGCACCCAAGCTGGTTGAATTGTTCGTGAGATAAAAGCCTTTGTAGAAGATTCCCCTGCATTCCCATTTTGTGAGCTATTCCCATGCCAGTTCTGCTTTCCAGCAATATCAGCTGTGCATATAAATTCTCAGGCTCATCTGGATGAATCCTCTTCTGCCAGACGGCTGTTTGAAAGCACTCCCTGAGACCACGTGCCGTTTTCTCTGTGGAGGCTGGCTGGCACCGATGGTCCCTGGGATGCTGCTGCCCTGCCAGGACGCAATGCGCTTGTCGCTGTGATGGGGAAGGGGTAAAACACCTTAGGCCAGTTCATATGCAGGCTTTTCTAGACTTTGCCAGGTGACAGCCATTTCAAGATGGTCTTCCTGTCAGCTTAAGTTCATAATTCATGCCAGCTGCATAGGAGGGTACCATAGGGTACCATTACCAAAATAATTTCTGTGTCACAAAGCAGTTACACTCAGAAAAGCAAAACTGGGTCTTACAGGCATCCAGCCAGCAAGAAGAAATGACCCACAGAAAACCAGGTCAAAATCTGCACTCTGTCCCAGATTCCTTATGAAACCTTTGGTGTGTTGCTTCACTGATCCTCATTTCTTCTCCTTCCACCACAGTACCTGTGCCGATAAAACAGCACTGCCCCATCTCACAACGGTGCTGTGAGGATAAACACCCAGTGACCAGGTCCTTGCATTCTCCAGCAGAAAAGACCACCAAACACTTCTGAGAAACAATTTTACTCCACCAAGGCATTACGAGCATTGCCAGGGATGGAGAAAAGCGAGACCTGATCGTTGGTATCCTGCCCCACCGAGTGACTTTGGGAAAGAGCAAGGGAGACATTGCACATCCTACCAACCCTGATCCAAATCATCATTCTCATTCATGTTTATGAAGTGTCAAGATCTGCAAGCATTTTTACAAAGGCGCAGTGCTTGGCCAAATACACAAGAATCAAAAGGAAATGATCAAAACCTCATGACTCTGACCACAGCATAAACACAGAGAAGCAATCCCAAACCACAGCCAATGCCTCACTGTCAGATGGAGAAAATCATCCAAGCAGACTCCCAAGTGGTAAACTCCAGTGACAAACGGAGGCCGGCCTCCTCATGGACATGGGAACACAGGGGTCCTGTGTGCTCTCCACATGAAACTGTAAATCATCCGTAGCTCTATAATGGCTTCAGAACAAATAATGCTTCCCTATGAACATGAGCAAGGATCTGAGGCCTCCTTTTAATGCAGGAGTGAGCGTGAAGTAGTTGGTGCTCTGTTACCCCACAGGGTCACACCGACTCCGTGTGAAGAGCCTTAATGCATGTGGAATAGAAAGCTGAACACTGATTTACTGCCTTCCTCTGCTCAAAGCCAGTCTGTCCAGGAGGGCCTAACTGACCACCACTGGACTACACCAAAATAAATCCAGCCTAAGCTTGCATCTACAAGGAAATTTGGTCACACATCTTTTGGGTTGGAGCATGCTCCCATCTGCCTGGTTCCACCGAGCAGACCAACTCCTGAAGGTGCTAACCTGCTACGAGGTATGGAGCCCGGCACACAAGAGCAGTTCAAGCAAATTCAGGTGTGGTTTCCCCTGCTTATCAATACTTGTTGCTAGGCAGGGGAAATGTCACTTACACCTTCCATGCCCCTCTGCCTTGGATGGTATACAAAACAGAGAGGATACCTAACATGCAACTGCATGCTCTCCCCTGAAGATAGCAATGGAAGTCACTGTGCTTGTATTACTTCCTATGTCCCTAAACCTGCATTTACAGAGCCTTTTTTGTCCCCAGAATTATTGCCCTCTGATGCAGCATTATCCCATGTTGACTTGTTGTCATATTCATGACAGCATTACAGTCCCTGGGGAAAAAGGGCTCCTGGCAGTACTGCTTTGAGAGACCCTTTATTATATTGACGCCAACAGAGATTGCCTCTTTGATAAATGAGCATGTACCTATGAATAAATACAGGAGTACATTTTATATGTATTGTATATCTGCAGTGACAGAGTAGAGGTTTGTGCGGGCTTGTGCTTTTAATATGCATGGAGGACACAAGGCAATAGTAACTGGCAACTGTAGGTTGCCGTGTATATATTCCAATGACAAGTGGAGGATCCCGAACAGCCATCTAGACAAGATGTTCCCATTGCATTTGTTCTTTGCAGTAACTGGGATATACCCATCCTGCAGTCTGACTGGGTAAGATGCTGTTTAGATGCATCAGGACCTCTCTATCAACGTGAATTTGTTATCTCAGTTCTGCTGGCCTGCTTTCTGGTCTCTCCTGATGCAAGAAAGCTAAAGAAGGTGAAGGTTTCTATGTATTCCCAGACTAACACAAAGAAATTGCCTGCATTAAAATTATTGTCCTCTTGGGATATCCTCCTGAAGGAGCCGTGTAAGCGTGGGTTTGTTGCTGGGGTGCTTTGGTGCAGCACACCAGTGGCTGTGAAGAAACGGGTCCAAAATGGTTCAAGGAACAGTGCCCGACTCCACAATCTATTTTGGTTGCCTAAGGCTCCAGAGGAAAGGCACTACTTTTTCTACAACCCCAGGTCTGAGAGCTCCCACCAACCCACACCTGAGGGAGGTAGCTGTATGCTACCCTGCATGGAGAGCAGAGCAGGAAACCGCCGCGCAGAAAGCATCCCTTACAAGAAGCCAGAGCAGGCAGAGAACACCATTTCACTGAAGTGGAAAAAATCCTTCCCTCAGTGCTTAACTGGGAGGTGTCAGGGAGTCAGCCCCAGACAGACTCCATCCTCTAACCTGACTCTGCAAGAGGAGAATTGGGAGGGAAGGGAGAGAGCACCCTAGCCATGCTTGTATCTCCCCAAAACAAGCTCATAGTCCCCAGAGGAGGGAATAGCAACCTGCCCCTTGCCTGGCACCTCCCTGCCTGACACCTTGCCTCTGCCTGGGAGCAAAGCAAACTCATTTCCCAGCTCCTTCTGACCCTGCCTGAATGCCTTCTTGTTATATTCTCTGAAAAGTTTAAAAGTTGTCTTTGAATACCATAACAGCAAGGTGATGGTTACCAAGGGAACAGGCTGGGAGAAGGTCAGGCTTTTCTGGGTATTTTTTCATGCTTTACTTTGGCTGAAAGTTTTTCCAGAGCAATTAGGCCAATGTCTTTCCATCCTGGATAAGCAAAGCCTTCACCCACTTGGAAGAGGACTGATATGAGCGGATGGACGCTCAGATTTCCCACACCTGCACACCACCTTCTGGGGCAGTTACCCTCAAAATCGCCTGTGATGAGAGAATACCATGGTACCATCAGCAGCTGTGCTTTCAATCCAGGGACAAAACTAGGAGACCCCTGCGGTGATGAGTTTAAAACTGAATTTGCTTGGAGGCCGCGGTGGAGGTACAGAGTAAAAATATCCCCAGAGCATAAAATAGAAAACTGAGCCAGCAACTTGCCTGAAGTAAATCAGCACAGCCTGTTACATTGCCATGGAGCTTTGTTGCTTTCACCAAGGGAAAATTCAGCTCTCCAGGAAAGACAGTAAAGCTGAGGTATAAACATAAACTCTCACATACCGGGGCATCGTGCGGCCACAAAGTGACAGGGTGTGGAACAATTTCTGCTGCCACAGGAGGCCCCAGACATGGAGTTAAAACTGAGGTAGCTAAAGCAGGGCAGAGTCTGATGCTGCCTTTCATGTGCTAATTGCTTATCACGGTTATTTCCTGGCCCCAGAGGACAGTGGACCTCTGCTCTTCTAGGAAGGTGGTTATCCAATGACTGGGTTCATTTTTGAGCTGTTTTTCAAGCTTTTGGTTTTGACTGCTGGAGAAGATGGGCTGTCTAAGTGGGTGAAGTTTGGGTACAGCAGCACGTGGTAATGTATTGCACTACTGCTACCAGTGATATCTTTGGTTTGTAGTGTCTTTGTTATCCCAGCGGGCTGCCTGAGTTAAGCAGGATATAGGAACCAGGGAATGGCCATTTTAAGTTCCTCGTGTATGTTAAATGCCAGCTGCTGCCAGCCTTTCTCCTCTAAGAGCCCTGCCAGACTACTTAACCCTCAGCACATCGGTTTGGATCTCTGTCAAACTCCTTCACTAGGAAAACCACTTTTGCTAATGAAAATCTATAGCTTTGCTGGCTCTAATTGTGAGTCATGCTAGTGGGGGTCTCAGGAGACCCTTTTTCTGTGTAGCAGAGCCACTTGACGTTAGTCAACATTAGTTGCCCTTCCAGTCCCTGGTAGGGTCAGGCAAAAAAGCTCCCCCTCCTGCAAGCAAAGAGCTGGCACTACTGAACATCCAAACGTCAAGGCAGGTCAGCCAAGGTGTAATGGTCTCACATGGCATCACCATGAGCTGCAGGGCTTTGTACCGGTGGCCAAACAGACCACTGCTGGGAACAAAACTCTTCCCGGCTCTAAAAGCAGCAAACGCAAATCAAAACTCTTACCTCCAGCTCGGCCTTCACAAAAGAAAGCCCAGCATTAGCTGGGCTGATCCGTCAATGACATATGGTTTTGAAAGAACAGGTTTTGATTTGCAGACAAATATATGTTCCCAGCACCGAGGCGCATTGTGGCTTGTGCTGAAATGGATGTTTTAGTGCTGAATTGCTGGGACTGGAGGCTTTTATCTCCTCTTTCTCAAGCAAAAAGTCAGTGCAAGTAGCCTTCATAATTTGTCCGTGCACAGCCCTCATGCCAACACGTGCGTGTGCAGGGGGCATGTGAGCAGGGGGAGACTGCAGATGCAGGCGGCCCTGAGCACAGCCCTCACCAGCACACATTCATCAGCTGTTGGACAGGCACTCTTTCAGCTGATTTACTGATATTTAATATTTAAACACCAGGTGATCCTTCAGCCCTGGTGAGTAGGTGTTCAATGACAACAGAGAGGAACCATTTCCTGGCAGCCCACCCAGCCTCCTCCATCACTCGATGCCAGTGCAGAGCCCTCTCCTCTGCTCATTCCCCAAGCTCGCTGGGGGGCATGTCACACGCAGCTCAGCTCCTCCAGCCCTCACCACCCTTCCCAACCACGTCAGAGACCTCTCAGCATCAGGACCCAGCAAAGAGAAATGCTACCTAAGGAAGCAGTTGGTCTCCCTGCATTCACCGTGGGAGGAGGTTAATTTGAAATAAATAATAAAATAAAATAAAATAAAATAAAATAAAATAAAATAAAATAAAATAAAATAAAATAAAATAAAATAAAATAAAATAAAATAAAACAAAACAAAACAAAACAAAATAAAATAAAATAAAATAAAAAATAAACAGTAATGACAAAGTTTTGTTCCCCTCCCACCACCCTGTGGGATGAGCAACCTGCCCACTGCTGATGTCTATATCTTTCTCAGTGTCATCTTTTGCATTTAGCCTCATCCTAACATTGCTCTTCAGTCCATCTTAACATTGCCCTTTCTTAGCAAGCAGGGACACTGCCCGGCATCTAACAAACTGTATCCCTGCTTTCATTGCCTTTGAAATAGTAATTCTCTGTCCTGACACATTTGGCTGGTGCACAGGGGACCTTGTCAGCTTAAAAATCACTGCCACACTTCTGGGACTCTGAATCCAGCAGCACCTGAGATGACTGAAACAGGAAGAGTTTTTGAAAACCAATTTGCTCTCCGCTCTTTCTACCTCTTTGTTTGCATTTTCAATTTCTCTCAGCTTGGGGGATGAGGCTCAGCGTTAGTCTCACGTTTATCAGTGCTTGGCTCTCAGATTGTCACTCTCCAGCCTCGTCTGCAGGCCCTGCAGGTGGCACTTCCCTCCTCCTAAAGAAATAGCACCCCCACAATTTTTCTTCCAACTCCTGTCCAAAAAATAAATTGTGCGGGAATGTTTCTGATGGTGTCAGGCTTTGTAATAGTTCATTCATTTCAACCCTAAATTTGGGACTGAATTTGAGCTGGCAGTAGCTATTTAATATACAGGACCTGTCTTATTACATCTCCGTCTAATGCATATTTGGGAGCTTTCCCTGAAAGCTCTTGTATAAAGGAGTATTATGACATCAGGAAGTCTAAAAGTACCTGAACTGCAGATGTGATAAATTCAGCAGGATGATACGTGCCTGGAATTTGTACTTGCCTTTTTCCATTGGCAAATGGCCGCCTGGGCTCTGTCCCCTGGGATAGCTGTAGAGAACAGCCAGTTTGATGAGCCTAACCAGCCATTGGATGTCACTTTGGCTCCACACTAATTCAAGGGAAACAGCATTTATCTGGCAGCCAGGCAGCCAGCTCTTCGGCAGCTGAGAGTTTAATTATCAAAGGTTCAGGCGAATCTTGCTCTTGCTATCTCTGACCAGCTGCCGCAGAAAAAAAGACCTTCTGGCCCCATCCAGAAGTTTGCGAAGCTCTTGCAAGTTGCCTTTTGCTGTTAAAATTACTCCCAACCCATTTGCCCTTTCCTGTGAAAGCTCTGGGCTGGATGCCACTAGGAAAAGGAAAAAGGGAAAACAATACACTGGGGAAGGGCTCTTGGCGAATGGGGCTGAGCAGGTGGAAGAAGGGAATGGGAGCACTGGGCAGACTCCAGCTGGTGCTTTGTTCCAGCTTGGGAGTTCCCACTGGTAGATGGACACAGGCATGGCTTCCTCCGCAAGCAGCAGGCCATTCACTCACAGTCTTGCTCTGAAATGATGGAGCAGAGCCACTTGCATTCAGTCCAGGCTAGCCCTGGTTCCACTGCTGGACCTCAGCACCAGCTGTCTCAACACAAAAAGCAGGGGTTATGTCTTCCCACCCTGCCCCACTTCCAGGGCTTGGGGACTCCTGGATTCCTCTCCCAGCTTCACCATCAACCCCAATCAGCCTGAAAACAAAAGCTGTTGGTATTCTCCCAGGTTCTGCTCTGTATCCAGATGTATGGTGTGAGCTAGACACTCCTCCAGACCAGAATGAGGTGTGATTTCCTATAGATCCTTTGTGCTTTCATGGCAGGGATGTCCCTGCCCTTTCAGTCCTGCAGCGGCTGGTTAATAATGGGGCCACTTAAGTGCCTATCAAGAGAGTTTGTAACTAATGTGCTAGTGATGCACCTGCTTTTCCTTATTCTCAGGCTCTCTGCAGACACAATCAGACACAATCGGCCATTCTCAAGGCACATTTATCTTTTGAATATGAAGGCAAGAGACTCAATTATCTTTTTCAAAGGTAAGCTAAGATTCTGGCAAGCAAATTAGTTATCTCTCCATTCTTCCTCAAAATGCCATCAGGAACCATCATAAGCAAATACTATCAATCACTATCTGTTTTGCCTAGTTCGCCTGAGCTATCAGCAAGGATCTATGCAGGGAAATATGTTCTCTCCACTCCTCACCCAAGAAAAGGCTTTCCAAAGCTTGGGGGTGATTTCATTGGTACGACCCCAGGCCAATGTAGCTGGGTGGCTCAGAGCATGTGTGAACCTAAAGAAAGAGGATGGAGAAGGAACCCACAAACTGCTGTACCTGGTTGGGAACACAGGGCCCTCCCTGCCCCTTTCCCACCAACTCAAGCAAGTTTGGAAGCCACCCAGCCAACAGCTCCAGATAAAAAGGAGGCATACCTTAGAAAATTGAAGAAAGTTCCTTGTAGAAATTTGATCTTGGGCTCCCCCTCATAGTCCAGAGGCACTGTCACTGAGGCCAGGTTGCCTTGAGTGTCTCGCTTTTCCAACCTGCATGAACAAAAGTGTTTATTTAACACCATCTCTCCAGGGTTTCCTCAGCTCCCTAATCTCCAGACCTGACAGTTTACTTACAGCATCACCAACTGCAAACTGATTAGTCCAGTCCCCCTTCTCTTCTCCCCCATGGTTATCACTTTTATTAACAGCAAGGGAGTGATAATGGGGAAAGATGATCAAAGTGGCTGGTATTAACGCTGGGGATTAACGGTATTTATATTCCTGATCAGTGCACTCTCAGTGTAGAGAGGAAACTGCCACAAATCAGCCTTTTCCGGCTGAGAGTTGCTGCAGTGCCACTACCTAAATAGCTGCTGGCTAATGAGTCCTTTGCGGCTGGCTCAGGGAACAACTTGCTCACTCAGCTACTTCTCTTGCAGCCTAATGCACTCAGGTTTGCGTCCACAACAGCACTCAGGCACCGGGTCTTGGGTTTCCAACTGCTCTTGAAGGCAAGGTCCACTGCTGAAGTCAAACCTGGTGGTGCAGAACAAGCAACAGAACTGCTGTTGTGGCCATTTCGAGCTGGGATTTTATCATGCTATCACAGGGGAAAATGAACAATGTACATCCCGTGCTGGGATTTCGTGGAAAGTACAACCACAACAGAGGGTGAGGGAATAAGAAAAAACTCCATGCCAGGATTTACACATAGAACAGGAGACTGAAGTCCTCTGCAGCCATCCAGAGAGAATAGATGTGTTTAATAAAGCCATGTGCTGCTGTATATTGATTTCACTCAGATTCCAGAAGCAGCTCGGTGGCAGGCATGGATGCAGGGAGAGGAAGCAGGACCTTGTTCAGCCTTGGTTGTTGGCCACAACACAGCAAACCGAGGTACAGAGGCTTCTTCTGGCAGGGGCTGGTGACCAGGGCAGTGGGCAGAGCAAATGGAGAGTACTGGGAACAGGGAGACAGGTAAGAAGCACCTTTGGGGATGCAGAATTTCATTTCACTTTGAAAAGTGAAGATATGAGGAAGCTGTCCACTTCTTTTCTGCCTCCCCTAAGCAGTCTTTAAGGTGTTACTTGGCCATCACCCTCAGAAAGCCAGCCCACTGGTAGGCCCCACTGTAACACCCCCTCCCAGAGAGCTGTGCGTGGATGCTCAGAGGTCACCTGAGGAACCAAGACAATTCCTTTTGAAACCATCCAGTCCATGCAAGTTGGTCACACTTCAATACCGAGCCAAAGAAGTTCATCCAAAGCCAAAGTATTTGAAGAAATAAATACTTTACAAGGCATGAAAAGATGTCTTGCCCACCAGCTCTGAGCAGCTCTTGGTATCCAGAAATGTTCAACCTGGGTTTGATTTGCAAGTTTGAACACTACCGTCTGAGCCATAAGAAGCTTCCTTAAGAGAACTGTCTATCTGGATACTCGCTGAGACCCCATCTTCTTAATTATTACTATTAACAAATAAGGGATCTTAGACAATACCCTGTTTGTTTGCAAGTAATTTAGGGTCATTACTCCCTTCATGACCAGTTAGATTTCTTCGACTGTCTACACAACTATTTCTTCTCCCCTAGCCCCTTGTGGTTCATCACTCTGTTCCTCCTCTGTGCAGTGTAATAATGTTGAAAGGGTTTATTTGTGTAATCTTAATAGGTTGCTGTGGAGATTATCATTATGTCACAAGTATTGGCCAGGGAGTTTTGGCTGAAGAATGAGTTACAAAGGGGCCATGGAGGTGAGCCCTGCTGTTTTAGTGCACACTCCCATCCTCCCACCCACACCACGGACCATCTGCATTCACACACTTGCACAACCCCACCTGCAGATGTTGATCCCACATATGTAAACACAAGCTGACTTGTGCTGCCGTAATCTCAGAGCAGACATTTTATCCACAAAGCAGGGCAGTGACAACTGAGAGGAGAAGAGGGTTTTTACCCATAGGAGGTAAAAGCCAAAAAAAAGAAACACAGTTGTGAACCACAGGAAAAGGCTAGAGCCAGTTGGGGTAAGGTAGAGGACAACATTAATGCTCCTAAGCCTCTTTTCCACCCATTCTTTAGCCTCTCCATCCCCTCTCTACACACACAGTAAAAATCCTCTTTACTTGCAGAACTCTGCAGGGCTTGCAAAGCCCTGGGTGAACCATGGGGACTAATCAATCCTACACACAACCCATTTACTGATAACTCACTCGTCAAAACTGCTGTAGATTACCCATCCGTCGCAGGATGTAACACCACTCAACCAAGATGATCTTTTCAGAATCAAACCTTTTGTCCCCCAGGCTACTTCTAAGTTCACGACGGCCAGTACAGCCTGTCATGACTCCTTATACACGCTCCACCTTCAGCATGTATTTGTCAGCAGGTCGTGGTCTGCTCATATCTGGTGTATAACGAGAAGGAGCAAGCAAGAAATGAAGGCAAGTGTTTTCTCTGTGTGCCTGCGTCCATCCGAGGACAACAAAACCATTTAACAAGCTGCCCTCCTAGCCAGATCCAACTGAAGGTGATGCAGAAGAGCTGATTGGCACTAGTGGGCTCTGGATAAATGGAGCTCTTTGCCTTGGGATCACGAGCTCAGAGGAAGGTCAGTTCAGTGTTGACCACCATTCGTTAGCCTCTGGCAGCAGCTCAACAACTCCTGTGAAATAAGGAGCCGGTCTTGGCTCGGGGCCCGGTGGAACGAGTGGCTGTGTCACTGCAGTTGCTGTCCTCGCTGGACTCCTGGCTGGCTCCACAGGGGAACAACAAAGCAGTTTGGAGCCCACCCTCGTGGCTCAGCACCTCTCTGGGAGATCCGCCTGGAGTAACTAACACGGGAGGAGGTTCTGCTGTGCCTCGGTGTCACTGGGAGCAGGAACAACTCCCATTCTGGTGTGGGTAGGTGAAGACCAGGCAACACCAGGAAAAACTTAAAGTAACCAAAAGATCAAACTAAAATAGGAGGGGGTCAAAAGAAAAGGCCAAAAGAAAAACAAACCAAAATGACTACAGCACAGCTTAATAGTGAGGACAAGAGGTGGGGGGGGCACGTGGTGAGGTTACAGTCTCATACGGAGACCCCTCTCCGACACATGACTGTTGCATACCTTTGACATTGATAGGGGAAGGAGATAAGCCTTTTAGCACCCTCCTAACTCCCTTTGCCCCATGCCCAAAGCAGGACTGTGGGGTCTGCAGCAGTAGAGCTGTAGTGCTCCTGCATTGCTGTGCCTGCATGAGACCCCGGGGAGGGAGGAAAGCACAACCGACATGAAATGTCCAGGTGGCCTGGGGGCCTCAAATTAAGCATTATTGTAGTAAATGCAATAAACCAGGTCACTATCACCTGCGTGAAATTCACTTATTGTTTTAAATCATCATTATCACAGTCATAATTAAAATCAAGCAACAGCTTAAAGAAACTAATGAATATTTTTATATGTGAACTTATCACAGGAAGGGAGAAAAAAACCTGTAAAGTGAAAATGTGCCTGTATTGCTAATAAATATTATTGGAGGGACTCCCAGCTTTTCACATTACCACAGTGTGATATGACAGCCTATAATGGATTACTCAACTGCCCGAAGCCATTGTAGGAATAAATCCCTTTTAATATTCATGTGCGGTCTTTGAGAAAATAGATGTAAGCAGTTAATACTTTTCTATAGACAAAACAATGCCGTTTATCAAAACAAAATGTGTGCTTGAAAACAAAACTCACAAAGCTCCTGGACTCATTCTTTTTCTGCAAATCAGAAAAAAAATAAGACCCCCGAAAAAAGACAGTTTGGGGCAAGGCGGTGCACAAAAAGATGAGGAGGGGCAGGATATTAGCAAGGGTGGGTAGAAAGGGGGAAATGGCATAAGTAAAGGTAATAAGTAGTTTGTGAATCTGTACTAGTAGGCAGGGCACCAGCGTCGTGCAGGAAGGTGTTGGGTGGCAGCGGGCTGCTGGCTGCCCTGTAGAGAACTCTTGGCACCAAAGGGAGAATATGGGCGACGTATGGGAATGAGGTGCAGTGCTCTGTGATGCGGGGTGATTCTCGGGCTTAGCAGTGTTTATTGGAGGGTAGAGGATACAGTGAAAGATGTGAACGGGAAGCCCTGTGTGGGGCCAGCTGAGGGCTCTCCTCCCCAGCCCTCTGCTCCGTGTCCCTGCTTTTTCTTTGGCTGCTGATCTATAAAACCTGCCGGGTTTTTATCTTTGGTTTGTTTGGGGTTTTCTTTCCCTTTACACAGCAGAACAAGGGAAGCAGCAGTGTGGACAAGTCTCTGTGCATTTTTTCATGGTAGGGAGTGAGGGAAAAGGAGGTTAACCCTTCCTGCCCCAGCTCTTTGCAGGCAGTTGATGCTTGGGGGGAGAACCGGAAAACAAAACCCTCTCGGGGACTGGAAGGAATGGCTTCAGCCTCTCAGAGGTGAGAGGGCAAAAATGAGAGATTTCATCTCACAAAAGTAGATACAGCTAAAATGTGAACCCAGCTTTCATTCGGCAACCATGATCTCTGTCTATAAATGGCTGTAGATGTATCTGAAGCTGTGAGGGAGAGAGATGCAGAAACGCCTCAGTTCCCCTCCTGCTGTGAGATCTAGGCAGCAAAGACAAGCTTAAATTGAAGCATCAAGAATAAATAAGGCCCCCCTGGGACTCGTGCTGCTTTGATAGCTGTGGCTGCCTGGTGGGCAAAAGAGTTGGCTCACACTTACCTTCTGCTTGCCCATGTTCAGAGAGAGCCTGCGATAGCACCTTTTGTCCCTGGCAGAGCCTCAGCAAGTGCAGCTCTGGGTCTGTCTTGGATTGGAGTAGACATGGTCCAGACTGAAGGAGACACCATGTTCTTGAACCAAGTTCAGCTCCAAACGAAGCCCAAGAGACTGACACCACTCTTAGCACTGCAGGACTTGCAAAGTTATAAGTCTGCAAAGCCCCCTAGGGCACACGTTGTGGCCTTCTTGCCAAGTGCCACTGGCTGTTGGCCAGAGTTGCGTGTTGAACCACCCACAACACCTTGAGATGCTCCCAAGCTTGAAAATACCCTAGTGGGGAAGGGAAAAACAAACAAAATAAATAAATATCTAGCTTTAGCTTTATAATAATGATTCTGACCATCAAGATGGGAAGAAAAGAAATGAACTTACCGTGTTGGCATGTCGAATCAACCAACTCAGATTTAATTCCCACGTCATGTCCATGGAACAGTGGGGTTCCCCATCTGGGCAAAACTTTGGTTGTATAACCATTTACACTGCCAGCAGTGCTGGAAAGATTCTTTAATTAGAAATACTCCAGCAACACTTGCACAGATAACATTTTTCTACATCCTTTTATTAGTTTATTAATTGATTGTCATGGAAAGCTTGTTGCTGAAAACACCAGGATTGTCCCTTTAAATGCCAGATAGTTTCATAGGCTGCTTTGGGTGATATAAAAGCGGGCCAGTTTTATAGGTCATACTCTTCTTTGAAATGGAATAGGTCCAGGAGACAATTGGGCACCAGAATGGGAAAAATTCCTCCCACCCACCTCCTTCCAGCAGAGCAGAGGTGTGTCTTGCTTCGAAAGGGAAAGAAAAAGTTTCACCTTCTAATTGTTGTATTGAGCAGCTCATTGACTGCACTTTCTGTTCAATACCTTTTTTACCACTCAGATTGTCTAATCAAAGGCTTTTTCCTTCCTTGGGTTAGCTTTGCAGCCTCTAGCATTGATCCAAAATCGGAAGCGAAAGAGGAAAACAGGCTCTGGGAAAAGAGAACACAATTAACACCCAAGCGGCTCCATTTTTTGGGTGCTTTTAAACATCTTGCACTTCTCAGTCTGTTCTCCCATTCTTTTATTCTCCCTTTTGTGTTCAGGAGGTTTCTTTAAGGAAAGCCTTTGTCAGCAGCTCAGGGAGAAGATTAAAGCACCCGTCACAGGGAAACAGGTTACTTTTTGTGTCCGAGTTCTTAATCCACTTTATTAAAATGTTCCAAATCTTCCTTCAAGAGGAGAGATCAGAAGGACATTTCCCTGTCACCCCTAGCATGCCTTCCTTCCGGATACTTGTGCTTCATTAGAGGATTTAAAAAAGCAAAGGCAAGGCAAGGAAAAGAAGAGAGAACAAGACTGCCGTGACTGGTTAATACGGGATGTGGAGCCTTCCACTTCATGGTCACTGGTACTGCTCTGGCCCCAGGCTGGAAGCAATTGAAAGCTTTTCCCATCTGAAAGACACTTGGGTAAGATCTCTGACTACTTTTACCTTTGAGGTTCAAAGAAGAGAAGAACATTTACGGTGAGCAAAGCCAAACATCCATCCAACCTGCTGTCCTGTTTCTAACAGTGGCAAGGAAAGGGCACAAAAGGGTGAGGATGTTGAGACTGCTGTGCTCTGTACTCCGCCTGCTCCCAGAGGAGCTCAGGCCTGACATTTCCCACCTGAAAGGAGGGATCCCTGTCGTTAGTAAATCTTGATAGATTTTTTTTCCATGACTTTATCTAATTTATTTTCTGGATACCTATAACCCTCTGCACTAATGTGGCTCTTCCACAGTGAGCCTGAAGAACATCAGCACGAGCTGCTGGGTGGGTGCCTCTGATCTTCAGGGGCACCCAGTGAGTCACATCTGGTGAAGTTTGAAGGCTAAACATCATTAAGATCCTTGGAAAACAAAGTGTGTGATTCCCCTGGGCAGCCTCAGGAGATGTCGCTGGAGAAACAAGTCTAGATCAGGTCTAAAGCCCATCTTGGATCTACCATCACCTCCTCACCTGGAGATGTTTCATCCCAACCCTCCTTTTCCTTCCCTCCGAGCTTCTCACAGTGGATTTTCAGAGCTTTTCTGCCCTTATCCTGAGGTCTGGCCACAATGCATTTAGTGCAGGAAGCCAATGAGACACACTATCTGATTTCCATCTCTGATGGTGGAAAACTAAATTCAGGACAGGATAGAAACTGCGCCAAGAAGCCATGTGAGAAATCTAATGAAGTTATTGCCGTGGTGGCTTTTCTATGCACCCTGTTTTGGATTTCAAAGGCTGCTCCCTTTGAATAAGTAGTTCCTGTTTTGTAAAGCAAGTGCATATGGTGCAGACACTCCTCATGCTTCCTCAGGGTGCAATTACTTTCTTATCTGTCATGTACTGCTGTTTCTCCACAGCTGAAGTAAGTTATCCAACATGAGAGTGCAGAGTTAATCTTTGAGTAGGGAAAGTCTAAACGGGCTGGAGAAAACCATGGCAGTCTGAGAGAGCAAAGAGCAAGGCAGTGACATCTTGGCAAGCAGAGATGAAGAGCAAGGTGTTCCTGAAAGAAGACCATCACACTTCCCATCAGTGCTGACTCATAAAATGGCAGGTTCATTAAAGGTGAAATACACAAAAACTACAGTTTGAGCAGTTTTATACTCTGCAAAGCACCTATGCGATTGCCTTTTCCCCTAACTCTTGACTTTCCTGAGCCGAGAGTATCAAAGTAATTTGATTTTAAAATGTGTAATCCTATTAATAAAAATGTAGTTGAAGGTTACGTTTTATTTATTATTCGAATTACTGTAGTTCTTCAAGGCCTGCTTAGTTAGAGACCGTCTATCTGCAACTCAAGAGGCAAGTCCCTTCTGCTCCCCACCCCAGGGACGGCCGCACCACGGTGGAGACTTTCCCCAGGGCTGAGAAGGGCTCAGTGCAGGGCCCTGGTGACTTGCCTGTATTCCTGGCTGCCTTCAGCACGCCCTTGCAAAATTTCCTCTCCAGTCAAGGTGCCTGGCAAACACTGACAGAAAGGGAGCCCCAAGCTGAGATCGCTTGCACTAGGCTCCAGCCACTCAGTGTCACTGCTGTGCCTTAATCACAAAGCATCCTTTTTGCTGCCTTTATAGCAGGCATACTACTGTGTTTTGTACCCGCTGACACTCCTGCTCCAGGTACGGCACTTTACAGCAGCCTAGCCTGCGGCTATCCTGGTGTCCCATGTTTATCTAGTCTCTCCTGATGGCCTCCACAGCACATTTGCTATGTTTTCAAAGCCTGTTTTCGAGCCGCTTTGAATTCCCTTTGTGCTCAGAGATCTGCCTCGCTCCTCGAGCTCCATGCACCCTCACCAGCAAGGTTTTTAAAGCAAGGCCATAGCTGGAAGTTGTCATTGATACGTGATGCAGAACAAAATCCAGCTCGCTCGAATGCAGCTAGATTGGCTCAGCGGGGCTGACAATAGATGAACCGGGTCTTATCAGCGAAGGGAGCAGATACAACGCAGGAGCAGCATGCAGGGAGCAGATAGCAGCTTTGCAAAAGCAGCCGGCCTGGCTGGTGATAGTGCAGGGCTTTTATTATTTTCCTAGCTGGTTTCGATGCTGTTGTTTTAAAGCCGGCACCTTTCTGACCACAGCCACTGCATTAATGGCGAAAAGAAATAAAAGTGACAGACAGCCCGATGGAGGAGAGCTGCAATGAAATGTCTCAGTGGGGCACGTTTGTCCCCATGAGCCACTGCCTTGCTGGGCGATTTATCCCTTGCTCCAAATGCATTTGTTGGATTTAATGACAAGTTGGTGGCATTTCTGCAATTAATCCTATCAAAGGGAGGTGATTTTACACGGTGCTGGTCCCGTATTTCCTACCCTGTGTTTTGTTGGTTTTTGCTGTTGTTGAGGGGCTGCCAGCTCTCTCCCAAGCCAAGGCACTACAGTTCATGGCAGTAAATGTGGGTTATTAGCCAGGCATCTTCTCCTGACATCTGAAGCCAGCACAAATAAAAAGTATAACCTCAGATTGTCCTAACAAGAAATCTCCAAACTGTAAATATGCAACAGCAAGAGAAAGTATTTCTTTGCCAGTGAAACACTTTAACGAGTGGATGGCTCAGCAAATCTTCTAGGCAGCTGCTCTCCCCTCTGCAGATACTGAGATTTATGGTAGGAAGGGAGGGGGGAAATAAGCAACCCAGGGAGTGCAGTGGGGAGGGGATAAATCATGTGCACTTGGGTTCCACCTCATCCTCTAGTTTGGCTGGTCTGACGCTTTTGCAGCTAACCTTGCCTCGGATCAACCATTAACGGTCCCACTCAGTGGAGACCTGGAGCCAGAAGGGGAAGTAGCTCCAGTGCCAGAAATCACAATTTGGCCAGGACAATAAGGAGCAATCCATTCTTCCAGTCAGGGTAGAGATGACACATACCCAAAGCTTTTAAATAACAAGTGCTCTTTGAATATTGATGGACTTCTTTGGAGGGAGAGGAACAAAAGATATTCAACAGAGGTTGCAATTCTGAGAAGCTTTTTCATATTCCTTTCCAATGAATGGGTTCTAAAGCCCATTATGCTTCTGTCCAATGAAATTTCTGATGAATACTATTCCCAAAACAAAAATCACAGTACCTGGAGGAATGGGATCCAAAAGAAACAATAATCTGGCCTAGTGCTTGTGGACTAGGAGGCAAAACAATAAGCCCAACATGCATTTTCCAGAAGGCCCTTCCTAGTGATCATAACCTCCAACAGCAAAGTGGTTTCATAAAACACAGTCCTAAGAAAAGCTTTTAATAATAGAAAAAAAAAAAAAGAAAGAAAAAAAAAAGAAACAACAACAACAAAAGAATTTTACAGCACATTCTCAACTGATTTACAAGCTCTCTGAGCTGGTACTGGAGCCAGTCTTCCTGTCGTAATGAAATTTTCACTCCCCTTGGACCTGAGCTCCTAGCTGGAGGAGAGAGCTCGCATCCTGACTTGCCCATTGGCAGCAATGTATTCAGCTGGGGAATCTGCTGTATCAGTGACAGTGTAGAGCAATTCTTGTTCTGACACCATATCATATTTTGAGGTGATGCAATTTAAATCAATAATAGTCATCTTCTGACTTTGAAAAATAAAAATAAAAATAAAAGCAGAAATAACCCTAAAAACTGTTGCTGTTATCTCACCTTGATGTTGCAAACTGAGCCATTCAGTCTGTTAGCTGCTGAGGAAAAGTTTACCTAATATCGTCTCCACGAGCACTTTCACGTTCATTCTTGTTTGCTAAGGCTCTGAAGAGGGACCAGCCGGACACAGAGACTCAAAGGAAGCTCCTGAAGGAATGTGAAGGTCCCGCTGTTGAGGACATACAGATGAAAGCATCAGCAGAATACATAAGACACTTTGCACTTTCCTTATTTATCCAAAAAGCTATTTTTGTTTATTAAAACCTAGTTACTAGCTGCATCTTGCCAATAACCTGGAGTGTTTGCTTGGTTAATTTAAGCAAGCAGAGCTTTGACGAAGTAATTTTACCGTCCTCGGGGATCTGCCAGCTTATGCCGGTCTTCACTATTTCAGATGAAATTGAGTTAATTTTCGCTGAAATTGCTTCTTAGCAGACAAACACATTCCCCATCATTGCGAGCTTATGCCTCTGCAGCTCTATTATTCTTTAATTTACACACCCCGGCAGCGAGGGATTAATGCCTGAGACATACAAAAGGCTACAGTGTGGAGAGAAGAAGGGGAGGAGAGAGAGAAAGAGTGGAGCTCTGTGGGGAATAGGTAATGGTGTTTCAGTTTTATAGTCAAAACATTCAAAGTTTGGCATTAACACGGAGTCAACTCTTGTCCTTTCACTCTAGAAATTCATCATCTCGAGTCTCAAGGCAGAAAACACCTCAGGCACTCTGACACGGCAGGCCCCTGCAGGATTGCCAGGCTGGGAGGGCTATCACCAGGAGACTGCAGACTGCTCGACATCAGGAGCCCAGTGCTGGAGGCAAAGCTGGTGCGGAGCAGAGCTGAGCAGAAGGCCACGTTTCGCCTTCGCATCTTCCACTGTGCTTGTGCCTCAAACTGGAGTTCTCCTGGGAAAATGCTGCTGCCAAGGCTCTGGGGATTCCCTCAAATGTTCAGGAACGAAAATACTGGATTCTCGTGAGCATCCAGACAAAAATATAACTAGTGCCAAAGCATCTGCAAATGGATGGAAAAGGAGGATTCCACTATCTAGCTTTTCCAAAGAGAATGAGCAGAAGTGCCAAATTTAGCAGTTTCTGTAAACTTTCTAGTGAGCTTTAAGCGTAGCAGCATTTTAAGCCAGTCTCTGTTGATGACTGAGAAGAACAGCAACTATACTTTTTTATATTATCACTTCAGTTTTCCTTCCTTAATCAAACAGCTGACTGTTTCCTCTCTTATTGTATACACCTCTAAGTTACAAACAAGTAATTGGATAAAATATAGTAATCCTGTATCACATGTCGGTATACATGTAGCAATGCTGTAATTCACCATTTAAAACCCTTATCTTCTTTTGAAGGCCTGCCCTTCCTTCCCATTCTGCAACTACCAGTGCCACATCAGTGCAACAGTGGATTTGCAAAGCCCAGCCCGCTCCAGTGCCCAGACATCCTGCATCCACACAGACACATTAATGCTTTCTCCTTGCTCCCCTCTGCACACGAGAAGCTCACTACCAGCCTTCTTTATTAATCTGCCTACAATTCTTTTCTTGTTTTCTCCTTTGCTATGATGCCTGCCACACACACCTGGACACCACAAGGGAGTTGCTGATGTGCTGGGCCACTGCATCTTGCATTAATGTTGTCTCTAAAAGAAAAAAAAAAAAAAAAGGGGGTCCTGGTCTTCAAAACAAGGCGACTGTACAAACTGTATGAAATATGTTCTTGTATATGGAGTGTGTATCTTGTGATATACAGGAGAACAGACGAGGGTCCCTTCCAGGCAAAAAACTCTTTGTATCTTCAACTTGAAAGACGATCAAGTGAGATATTTTTTGCTACAGAACATAACAGGCCTCCCAGCACCCATGGCACACCAGCTTGCCTTTCAGGGATCCCCAGGGATCATTTTGCCCTTCTGCCTGTGCCCCAGCTGTTTGTCCTTGAATCCAGGGGAAACAGGAATACTGATTTTCTCCCTGGTTTGTAGACAACACTAGTCCCTTTCTACCACCAGAAGAACTCCTCTTGAGTCTGTCAGACACTAACACATTAAAGGCCAGGTTGCATTCATTTGATAACATTCCCTTCTGAGGACTGTCCTTGGTGGGGGAGGACAGAATGGAGAAGGTCCTCAATACAATTCATGTTGAAGAAAATTGAAGGACTCTGGTTGCCTCCAGAAATAATCTCACCATCTTGCAGGGCTCTGCTGTACAGCTGGAAAATCCCAGCTTTGGGGCAAGTCCTCGCTGAGCCCACGAGCAGGTCAGGGTGAGAACAAAGATGATATTACATTACATTAAAGAGACTCATGTGAAACACCTCTGCAGATGGAGCAAGACCAAATCTGAGAACAAAAGAAACCTTCTTCCCATTCGCAGGTGAGGGAAGGGAAGAGAAAGCAGAAGGAAAACTTTGACAGAAAAACTTTTCCACTGAGGTGAGCAGTAAATACTGAAAAGCACAGGGGAAATTTCAGCCACCTGCAGTTGGGGTGTGACTCCTATCAGCTGGTAAAAATTCCCCTTGTTGGAACTGCATACCTATCCCTTGAAATAAAAAAGCTGAGAATCAGCCAAAAAAAGGCATATTCAACTATCTAAAGAGATGTATGATACAGTAGGGCAGGGTGGCACCAGCGACACTCCAGCAGCGAGGCTGGGTGAGAGCAGTGGCTCAGGCAGGTGTGCTTTGTCCTCCTTCTGCCCTCCGAGAGTGACTTCTGCCATTTTCCCAGTGAAGTTATTTCAGAAACCAACTCCTTTCAGCTCAGCTGACTTTTAGCCTCATGCATTTTTATATACTCTCTGCAAGAATGAGAAGGATATTTACATTTTTTAATAAGCCTGACAGTTTGAAAGTAATTGGGGATTTATAATGGGTTTGTTTAGGTCTTTTTGTCCACTTGAATTCCAACTGCTAGTCTTAGGCCTAACAAGCAACATTATCTCTATGGTGATGAGGGAACCTCAACAGGAGGCCCTGAAGCCAAAGAGGAAAGCACTGGTGTGTTTTGTTTTGTTATGATATTTTTTTTCCTTTGAACCTGCATTTTCAAGTGAAAGCAGCATAACAAAATTTAAAGCAAGAGCAAAATTCCTCCAGCCATCCAGGGCTCATAACTCTGACTTCTTCCTTCGGTTCTCCCAAGGGTATGTAAGCCAGTGTCTGATCTCTATCAAGGTGTTTTTCCTTCCTTACAGAGATTTGCATTTCTTTGTTCTATTATGGTTCCAAAATGATCTTAACCCTGATTTTCTTTTGAGGGGGAAGCAGGGGTTTAATGGTAAAGATGGAATTAACCTGCAAAACTCCAGGTCTGGGGTCAGACTCCTGCAGCTGAATCTCAAGGACTCAGTTCTACTTCTTCCTAAACTGAAAAGACAGCTGTACAAGGTGGAAGGGAGAAAGGGAAAGCTGGGAAGGGATCTGATCCAGCTCTGACAGTGGGGTTTTAGTGAGGATTTCTATCAAAAATGGAGACTTGTGGCAATATCTTTGGCTTCCTTGGCATTTCTGATGGACACTACTGAGTACTGGTTGGTCCCAGGCTCTTCTAGAGAAGGGGCTGCTGACATGTTACAGGTGACATGCTCTGACCCCAACTTTCAGACAGCATCCTTTCTATCTCAGTTCCCCACATTTTTAAGAGAAGGAATTACATTTTCTACCTTCTGCAAGAGTGAGGATATAAATGCAACAGAGAACAGCAGGGCTTAGAGTTGAAACAGGGGTAGGAAGTGCCCACCAACACCATCAAAAATAGTGATAATGAAGAAAAATAACAGGACACTGGCACCCCTGGTCAGCAGACATCAGCAGATGGGGTCATTTCAGCAGAGGCAAGCACCGAGCGGTGGTGCTCTGCAACATACCTGACTTTATCTGGGGAGGAGCCTCTTGGTTCACGTCTTCACCTCGCTGGGCCTCAGCCCTCCACGGCATGCAGGTCACACCAGCACATCACCTCCCATGCCCCAGGTTACTGTTCCTGTCTTGGAGCAGCTAAAGCTGTGGAAAGAATGACCTTCATAAGCAAGCAAAGCAGAGTGGAGATGTTGCCATTTGCTATTCCCATTACTTGCTCTTGACTGGGTGCTTTGGTTTGAAACCTATGCAAGACATACGTATGCAAGGGATATCTTTGTCCATTGGTTTCAGGCATGGGACTGTGCAACCTTATTTCCTTCCCCCACAGACCAAAAAGGGGCAGAAGGGATAGTGCCCTTTCCTGGTGTTTTCTAGCTCCCAGGAGGGGCTCCCCCAGCCTCCCTGCAGCACAGAGCTGTAGGATCCATTCCTTGACCTGGTACCTGTGGCAGTGCTGCTCTGCACCTTCCCAGCAGACACATCAATTGCACGCAGTATTTACAGCTCCCAGCACCCTGTGAATTTGCCCTTCCGTGGCCACTGGCCTGTCCACCTCTGGTTTCAACCTCAGGTTGAGCCTGTGCAGAATGCAGGCATCTCTGATGTGCAGGGCCAGGGGCAGAGGACAAACCCACCTTCCTCTGAAACACAGGGCATTGCAGGCTGCTGCCAGAGGCCATGAAGAGATGGGGTCAGGAGGGGACAACTTAAACACGGATTTGAAAGTGCCTTGTGGATTGCTCTGAAAAATGGTGCTGGAGAAAAGAAGCCGATTGAAAGGGATGATGCAGAGGGCAGCAGGCAGGGAGCGGGCTGAAGGCAGGGAGATGCAACAAGGGGAGAGCAGAGGCTGCACTCACCTGCACAGCCCCTGTCCCTCTGGGTGGTGGTGACAAGGGAGAGGGAGCCACGGCTGGTGAGACACATGGAGGGAGGGGTGGGGAAGAGACAAAGACAGGGAGAGGAGATAAAGAGAGATGGGATGGGAATGGGAGAAAGGCAGCAGGAGGGAGAGGGGAAAGTGCGAAATGAATTGAAATGAGTTAGAAAATTCCAGGCAGACGAGCTTGAGCATTCAGCAGCTGAGATGTGGGGCTTCATTAGTACAGACTGACAGAAGATAGAGACATTAAGGAAGGAAATGTGTGACTCACAGGGGAAAATGGGAAAAACAACACACACCATAGCAGCTGCTCCGTTTACTTCAATTAAAGAACAGCTCAAAGGGTATGTTAAGGGGAAAGGAGGGGGAAGCAAACAAAGGCACAAACAACAACCAAAAACAAAAGAAAGCCACCAAAACTACAAACAGATGAAGTGACTGTTACCTTCAAGCTCCTAAATGAACTGACTCAGGTGTCTGAACACAGAGAGTGTCTGCCTCACCCTGTGCCTCCGAGTAGCACATTGCAACAGGCTCCAGGGTGGCAGGAGAAGCTGCCAGAGCCTCTCCATCCTCTCGGTGCCACCCTATGGCCACCCCAGCCCTCCTGTCCTAGGCTTTGCTGCCAGCATCAGCAGGAGCCAGGCAGCCTCTTGTGGCCACATCATGCCTGGCCAGGATGCAAGCACCCTCCTTACCTCCTCCTGTGGTGTATGAGGAGCCAAGGAACTCACTGAGATCAGCTTGGGATGCTTTTCCAGAAGAGAAGTCTAATATCAATTCCAGGCAGAGATTTCAGGTATTTCAGCTGCCCAGGACACACTGGTGGTAATAGCCCTGCACTGGGCTAACAGAAAGATGACTACAGGGATCCCTGTCTCCCCACATTGCCAACCTGATTTCTCAGCGCTCATCAACACTGAGAAATGTAGGCAAAATTTCATGGATTCCACTGAACCCTGTTTTCAGCTTTCAGCTGATAAATTCTGGGAGTGGAGAACCAAACAGACCTGGGAGAGAAAAAGTGAGGCAGGAAGGAAAGGACAGAAGAGACCTCCACTTCTCTAGGTGTTTCCTCCTTGCAGCTTTCACCAGGACAAAAACTATATTAAGGTTTTATAGAGGAAGAAAGTTTTCTGTCGAGAAACCACTGGCTGCCCTAGATCTCTGTTTTCTTTACCAATTCCCTCACACAAGAGGTTTATCACTTTGCTCCAGCTGTGACACTGGCCTGCAAGGGTTAGTTGCTTTGCTTGGTTGACTGAAGCCTCAAATCTGGAGGCTACTGGGTCAATCCCAACTCACAACCTTCCTGAGTGATCAACACAGACAACCTCACAGTGTCAGAAAAGGCCTGCTTTCATTTTGGCAGGGGAAAAATCTCTGTTCAGAACTTATCCTTCACACCTTATCTTTGTGGATGCTTCCCAATTCCTGGATACTGCGAATCCGTGACCCTTGGCTGACTCGTTCCCTGTACCAGCACCGCAGTGGATTTCATGACAAAGTCCCGTGGTCTGGGGATAATTACCTGCCCAAAGTCTCAGATGGAGTGCCCAGATACAAGCAAACTCCCAAACTCCTGACATTTATCACTCTAAAGAGCAGCCAGCAGAAAAGCGGCCCCTATCAGATAAGCAGTGTCAGTCAAGATTTCAATGTAGTCGGCTGCAGCTTGAAAAGGACACATCACAGCGTATCTGTAGAAAGTAGCATGGCAAATGTTAAATCTCCACAGTGTGGGAATCAACACAATGGATCCCATCTCCATAAGTGATAATGGGAGCCCGTAATTCTCTTTTGCGAACTTTAATGCCAAAAAGTTGCCACAGAGAACCACTGAGGACACAAGGGCTTTTTCTTCAAAGCTTCTGAGATAGGCAGCATTAAACATGTTCACTTTGAGCTGGCTGTGTGTTAAGCTTCCTCTCCATCCCTTCATCTCTTCCCAATCAAGCTGTGTCTCAGTCAGCACCCAGTTGTTAAATTCTGGATGGATTAAAGAGCATGAGAAAGTGCTTTTTTAAGGAAAACCGTGTTTATCCATCACTCATCTGGGTGAGTGTTAAACTTTAGATCCTCTGCTCCTCTAATGATCGTTGCATGGCGGTGCATTCAGAGTCTTTGCTTTGCACAGTAGTGGCGATGTTTGATCTAAAGACGTCTCTTTGCCCAAGATTAAATCTGAATTTGGATCACCCTTTGGGGTCTAATTGTGTAGGATTTTGGTGGCAGTGCTGCAAGGCCACAGAGTGTATGTGCAGCAAGCAGAGGACAGGAATTCCCCCAGTTCCTGACAGATCCCAGGAGATTTCGATAATATTTTATGCGGCGGAGAAAATGAAATTCAAAGACAGCAAAAATAGCTTTCCTTGTTCAGTGTTAAAAATGATAAAAGAGGGAGGGTATGCTCTTTAATCAAATTCCTAGAATTCATGCTGGCTTCCGACTAATGACGACTCAAAAGAAGCATTGACCGGTTTCAGACCCTTCCGATGGTGACGTGGGTGGACGGGGATCAGACAGACACTAAGTTCTCCAAAACTGCAACGTTTTGACACCACATTAGGCATAATTGCACCTGTCAAAGACATACTGCTGAAAGTCTTCAGTGGCACAGCTAATGGTGGAGGAATTCTTGCAAAATTCTCCACGTGGTTTCTGGGTGCCTCAGGCCTTCAGAGACCACCTTGACAAGCAGATAAGGTCTTGCTGGGCAGTGGGAGGCTCTGGTCAATCTACAGGTGATGTTGGACTGAACAGTTTGAAGCATCCTCTCTTTTTTTGATCCAGAAAAGTCTACTCTTTACTTTTTTTGAATTGTTACCACTGAAAGAGGTATTAATGTAGCAAAAAAATACCTGCCAAGTGAGATCCTCTGGTCTGTGACCCCCAGTAAAGGGCAGACACCTCAACATAGCACCAAAATGCCTGATGACACTGGGCAGTCTGGTAAGACCAGCTATAGCTGATTCTCTGCCCTTCTCAAACCTTCAAGTGGCTCCTGGAAAAAAAAAGAAGAAATGTTTCACCCCCAGAAAAGGCATCTTCTCATGAAACCCAAGCACAGCACTGGTGGTAGACAAGAAATACCTTCACCAGCAGCAAAGGCACTGCCTGGACCGAATTCTTGCCAGCCCAGCAATGCAAAAGTGGTGTAAAGTTCACCCAGAAGAGCAGCTTTCCTCTTCACAAAAGAAAGCTAAACCAGATGAAGGTTAGGTAGAGAGGCCTGTGTCAGAGCAGGGCAGAAAACACAGGGTCTGCCAGTTTCTCCTCAGCTCCTAGCACATATCCTGGTGCTAATCCTGCCTAGGTGGATTTGGAAAACTCTCTTAGAGATCCTAGACTATGATGGGTACATGCTAGCAGGAATAAGAGCCAACAAAAAGATATATGAGCATTACATCAGAGCCTACCAACGACGTTGCAGATGGGGTTTATTTTCCTGCCCAGCAGCACTTCCTCTGCTTCCACAATGCCACAGGCATCCAGCTGCACACACCCTTGGGAGCAGGAAGGTCAGCACCCCGTGCGTAAGGATGCAATCCTTATCCAGGTGAGATTAAACTGAGGGAGAAGGGATGGAGCACACCAAATGCAGTGAGCCTTGGATAAACGCTCATTGTCTTCGCCGAGAGCTGTGTTTGAATAAGAAGGGAGAAGTTAAGGGTTTGGCAGACTGTATGTAAAACATTGCAGAACGGCTGCTATGTGCATGCAGCTAGTTTCCATGCATAATATATATAGGAGCATACCATATGTTTAAAGCATCAGGCAATCGGGCCAATCTTGGATCATGTTATAAAGCTTTCCTACGGTGTTGCATTTGTTCTAAACAGATGCATTTCTCCATCCCCCCACCCCTACCCCCCTCTGCCTGCCAACACTCAGTTATGAGGAAACCAGGTGTCCTTCTTTAAAAAAAAAGAAATAAATCATTATCCAAAGGAATCTGTCCAGGAAGAAAGTAAATGCCCATCTCTGCTATTTTTATTTCAAACAGGAAATATGTTGCCAAACAAATTACCAAACGGACAAACAGGAATCAAAACAAGAAAAAAGGGAGACATGAAAACTCATAGGAATTAGGTTCTGAATTCGCAAAGCCAAATGCTAATCGCATCAGTCCTCAAACGTACAGAACAGATGAATTCAAGAACAGAAAGAGCTCCAATGATAGCAGATCTGCTCTGGATGAAACATGTCCTGCATCAGTTATGAGAAGGGCTGGATGCTCTTGTCTTTAAAGTGTATGGTTTGATTTGATATTAATTCATCAGCAGCATCACAGATCTCAGGGGCTCGTCTCTTCTCATTATAGGTGCTTTGCATATGTGGTTGGAAAAGAACCACCACTGCTCTGCCTCGTTGCTGCTCCCTGCTGTCACTGTGTTACCCAGCTCGGGAGCTCTTGGCAGACCCCTCCGCATGTCGGGAGCGGTGCCGGGCGCTGGCCAAGCCCCACGGGTGTCGTGTGCCCCGCCAGCATCAGTGGCAAAGCCGGCCGGGAGGAGAGCCCAACATTTCCCAGCACGGGGTGTTGGCAGGGTGAGGATGTGGAAGAAGCCCAAGGCCGACCTGCTTTGTGCACATCACCCTCACGTGAGCAAGAGTAGCTCTCTCCTCCTGTAATATTTCAAGAGGCCCTGCCTCCGTCAGCCCCTGGGGGGGGACAGCAAAACCACCTGGCAGGTGAAAGCCAGCAGGATCAACAGCAGAACAGCTGGGAAATGCTCACAGCTGGCTCTCTATCCTTTACATGGAGCTTCTTCCACTCTTGCGAGCTCTTAAGGCCATGTTTTATATCCTAATTAAACTGAAAGAAAAGGAATTGGATAACAGTCTAAAAGATTTGCAAGCTACATCTATTTCAGAAAATGACTCATGTTCCCACTAGTGTAGCTCATCAGGTCCAGCACATGCTCTAATGTGTGGGACTAATAGATTTGTAACAGCGATATCTAATATGAGTCTGTTCCGGTTACATACTTATCATGGGTCCTCGCAGGCTTTCCATCAAAGCTGCTGAATGAAAGCACTTTTTTATTAAAGAAAGGGAAAAAAAAAAAACTCTTTGCCCATAAATCTCTCAGCACATTAGCCCCCAAAACAATTCACTGAGGCAAGGTCATATTTCCCTTACATTCATTTAGATCCTTGGGAAGTTCAATGAGATGAGAAGACAAGACAAAACACAAGAGACTCTGTCTTCAGCTGCTATGAATCAGCGTTGCTCCCCATCAGCTGAGAATCCAACCATATATCTAGAGAGAGCTATAGGAAATATATAACAATTTCTTGGGGTCTGGTAATGATGATCCATACGGTGTCTTATTACTTGAGAAGGAAGGGAGCGACTGCAAGGACAAATGATACTTGGCAGGTGAGAGCAGGTTTTACAGCCCCGTGGGAAGAACCCCCTTGCTTTCAGAGGGCTTGAGTTCATTCCATGGTGTTGGAGGTCACCACAATTAAGCAGAAGGGAAAATATTTTGTTGCTGTGTTCTGTTTCCAGGCAGTATTTCAGTGGGACAGCTCCTGATGCCAGTCCCTGAAGGGAATAGGATGTGACAACTCAAGCCACCGAGGAATGAGTTTAAGTGAAATATAGTCATGATAATGCTGCTCTGCCTCTCAGTTATCTCCTATCCACTGCTCTGAACAGCAGTGAAAGCTGCCAGCTCTGAACCCTGTACCGTGCGCTGTCCCTTTGATACTGCAACTCTCTCCTTCATGTTTACACCCTTCAGATATTTTTAGGCTTTTTTTCCACACACAGAAGTACGCGTTGTCATCTCATAGCCTCGTTTAGCGGTTTGAGGCTTCCCACATAAATCAGTTTTTCCAAACATCTGATCATTTAGCGATCAGAAGGCAGAAAGGGTGGTCTGGTTGCTCTTCTTTTAGCTTCCTCCCAGGTCTCATTATCTGGTCACATTGTGGTGGTTGGGACCGAGCATGCGGTTTGTCTTGAGGACAAATTCGAACCACGTAGGGAAGGGCTGTTCCTTCCCACGGAATAATTTGCCTCCACGGAGGCAGATGATGTTATTTGTAGTAGTATACTATTTCAGACTGATCTCCAATTTGTCATCTGCTGGCATCTCAAGGACCCTTCATGTACCTTAGCCAGAACTGGTGGAAAATAACTTGTCAAAATTGTTAATTTCTGATATAGTTGCAGGGAAAGGGTGTTCCCTGAAAACATCACACTTCTGGTTTAGGATGACTTATTTTTTGTGGAGGATATTTGATTTTTTTAATTGTTTTTACAATAAACACTGATTTTCTCCCCAGAGAAATAAGGTTTTAATCTGCTTCACCTTGAGGCCTTCCAAATCTCTTCTTTTTTTTTCTTTTCTTTTTTTTTTTTTTGTGGGCTCTCAACTATTTTGGATAGCACTTTTGCACATACAAATATTTGGCAGGCCAACAGCAAGCAAACATCAAATGACAGTAGCTGATTCGTGGGCATGGTCTGGTCCAACTAGACAGACAGCTAAGCACTAGGAAGTATTCTGTTAAATAATTATTCCCTTAAAAAATCATTCTCCATTGCAGTCATGTTATCCAAATCAAGTCTTTGGTTCTTCTTTGAAAATGTGCCAGAGCATCCTTTTTCTCTCCCTTAGGTACCATTAAAGCAAGCCACCCCAGAAGATGAAACAGAAATGTATTCATCTTATTATTCTGGAAAGAGAAAGCTCTTTGTGGCCAAATCCAATGATATACCACACTTGTAGCTTCATTCCAGAAAACCTTCGGCTTTCACCAGGAGCCAGAGCTCCAAGCCTCTTCTCCCAGCCTCATCCTTCAACGAACTCCAGCGGCTGGCAGCGAAGAGCCCGCTGTTGGCGCATGGTGAGAAGTTGGGTTGTTGGGAGCTGAATGGCAATGCCTTGAGTCTTGACAAGATCCCACCTCGTCCTACATCTGACCCTGATCACTTCCCAACACAAGGAGCAGCTCCCAGGGCAGCAGCCTTGTCTGACCACAGCTCGGTGCGTCTCTCCTGCCAGGTATGAAGCCCATCTCCGTACCCATTGGTTCTTGCCAATGTGAAATGCAATCCTGCCTCTTAACAGGCTCCGTGGGTTACAGGGGGTGGTGGGTAACCATGCAAACCGAGTTGTAAAACAGCATGGGAGTTGACGTGTAATAAAGTGCTACCGCCGTGCTACACCCAAACGGAGCCCATCAGGAGGAGTAATTCCGGATGCGCCCCCAACGGGTCTGAGCAGCGCTGTCCTGGGCAGAAAGTCAGGCGTGGTCTGGAGGATGGGGTTAGCACGAGAAGGCAGGTACCAGCCACTAATCCAACTTAAGGTCCTCAAGACCCAGAAACCTACCGTATTTACACTCTTTTCCTTCAGCATCTGAAAGGTGTGGATGTGTGCTCACACACATCCTTTACCAGCATGTGTCAGACCCAGACAGCCCAGCCAGGGTTTTCTGGAGGAAATCCCGGCTCTTCTTGGCTTGTTCCAAAGACAGTTCATGGATGGACGAGAACCTTCTAGTTCAGATCAACATCACCAAAATATCAACTTCCATTTTTTCAAATAGAAACTGAACACCAATGGTGTTCAAATACAAGTGCAAGACCTAGGAGTTTTTCAGTGTTAACAACTGAATTTCTTTCAAGAAATGCCTGTGAACCTCAGTAGACTATGGAGACCGTAGAAGAAGCAACTATAAAAGCCATGGCTTCAGGAGGAGAGGAGGAGCAGATGCTCTTCCTCCACATTCATTATTCATCTGTGCTGGGGACGGTCACCATCTGGACCTGAGATTTCAGGCCAGCACTATTTCTTCTCTTGCCATATCTACATCCTCAGCAATAGAAAACAGTGATGGAAGTGTAGCACAGTCCCACACTGACACTGGTTTCTGTCTGTGAGTTCTCCTCCATGTGTTACATGAAAATAAATCATGCACGAAGCACACCGATCAATTCTGTCCAAGCAGTGTTAGTCTCCAAAACCAACAAACTAGCACTTGAAGTTTCCTTACTCAGCTTGCTCTACTGCAACACAGAAGTTATTCTGCACCCCAGACAGGTTTTTAGGACTCCTTTGCAAGGTGAAACTCAAAAAGATACTCCTGTAGGCAGCAGAAAATCCTCCCAGCCGATGTTCTCAAAGGGAGCTCTCCAACAGTTCAACTTTCCCTCTGTAGCTCTCCTAATAATTAATGGGAAATAAAGTCCTATGGGAAAATTGCCACCAGGTAATTAATAAAAAATGAAAATGAGAGCAGAAAGAATGGAGATGTTGCAGAAAGCTTGTAAATTGAAAGAGGCAGACTTAGTTGTGATTTCCTTCCCTGTCTCAGAGGGTAAGTAATGCGTGCTCCACGTTCATCAGCGGCTCACCCAGGACTCTCAGTTTCATCCATTCACACTTCGGAAACAAGAGACATTGTGATGGGAATGTTCGTGCCTGGCCACATTTCTCAGTGGCCCTGCATGCACGGACTTGCTAGCACAGACAGGGGGATGTCTGTCAAGGACAATCTCAAATGCTCTGTGTGGATCTATTACCAGGTGACCACTTAAAAATAAAGGTCGCTGCTTGCTTTCTACCTGTGGGCTCAAGCTGCTTATCAGCTTGATAGGGTGTTCCCTATCAAGGGAATGTTTGGGGTGGTTCATTAAAACAAAGAAAAATGTCTTTTCTATATCTAAGCAATGTTGAAAAGTTCTTTTGCCTCAGCATCTGTGAAATGCCTCCCCAAAGAGCGAATGCTCTTCCTCATGCTCAAGCACATTTATCTTACTGTTACTAAAGAAGACTAGAGAAGAATTTAAAAAAAAAAATTTAAAAATTAAAAAAAAATAAAAATACCTTTTAAGATCAAAATTGATGTCCTCTTGGGAAACAGAGTTGCGAAACAATCACTGGAAATGCCCAGCTCCCAGCATCGTCTCCAACTGCAGCTTGCCAGCACGAGTGCCTGAGCTATCACAGCTGCTGGGGAATCCTAAGAGGGAAGAGGATGAAGATGGATGGTCTTACGATTAAGCTAGAAGCCAGGGATTCGAAGGGTTGTGGCATCACTTCCAGACCTCCCGCGTTGACTTTGGGCAAGTCAATTAACCTCTCTGTGCCTCTGCTTGCCATCTGTAAAATGGAGATAAGAGACTTCCCTACAGCACAGAAGTGTTTGAAAGAGACTTGTGTGTTTGACAGATGCTCTCATCCAATGCCAACAGGAGTCATGAGATTTCATTGACAGGAGAGTGATGGAGTGGAGAAGACCCACTGCCATTTGGGGTTATGTAGCTTTGTAAAAACTCAATAGGTATCTGTTCAGCTTTCCTCGCCACCTCTTTTGCACGTCTGTCTTCCAAGGTGCAAACACTCTCTCAGCCAATCGCTGGCTCCAGTACGAGCTTTAGGAACCCACAAAGCTCACAGGCTGCTTCCCACCCTCCACAAGGGCTTGAGAGGGTCAGCATGGATTCTTGCCACTAAAAAGAAGTCATGGGAATCATGGAAAAGAAGCCATGGAGAGCCCAGCCCTGCCTTATCCTTACAAGTGAGGAAGTGCCCAAGGCTGAAGGCTCTGCTGCCCTGGGTCCCGCTGCCCTCACACCCACAGGGTGCACAGATTAATGCCTATTTCCAGAAAGGCACCGTGCCCATCCCGGCAAAGCAAGAGTCATCACAGCCAGCCTGACCTACCCATTTCTCCCACCACACCACACTGCAGGGGCTCACTAATCCCTAGAAACCCTTTACAGCTCTGAAAACAAAGGAACATAATTTTCCATTGCATTTTTTTTTAAGACATCAGAAAAGAAAAACATTCCTGTGCTTTCACAGGGAACGTTACATTTCCCTTATCGGCTTCACAAGACAAGTTAAAGCATCTAATCTCAGCTCTGCCAGAGCCCACCTGACCCTTCTCTGCAAGACTCGGGAGGAGCATTTTTCTCTCCTTTTTTTTTTTTTTTTTTTTTTTGGTATTAAAATCCCATAGTGTTATTAAAAGGAATTGTTCAATTCCTTTAATTGGCTCAGAAGATAAATTCTTCCCGCAGCCCAGGGGTCACGGCCATCAGCAGCTATTTATTAGCTGCATTGATTGAGAAGAACAGCCTTTAAATGGAAATAAATTGAATTCTATGGCAAAGAGGATTCCATACAGGCTATTAATGTGAGACAGGAAGGCTTAGCTGTTTTATTTTTTATTTATTTGTTCCCTTCCTCAGCTCTGAGCCATCCTCAAGCTCCCAGCTGCTTCCCATTTCTCCCGCCAGCCATCCCCTCCTCACCATGAGGATTTCCTTACCTACACTGGCAAGAGCAAGTACAAGGGTGATGGTGATGGTGGAGACTTAGATAACCTCAGGGAGGCTCCAAATCTGTTCCACAGGGCCCAGCGAAGGAAGGAGAAGTGATGGAGAGCAAGGTGAGACAGCCACATGCATGCACAACAGAAATGAGAAGGGGAGCACAGCTCTACCAGTCTCTCTGGGGCGTTTTTATTTTATTTCTGCCTTTTCCACTGCTCTTGGATTGTCTTTGCCACCGCCTGTCAGTTCCAGAATACATTTCATGGTGCTCGCCTTCATTCCAGAGTTTAATTGCTTGAGATTGTTACTTGTAGGCTGTTAATTTATTAAAACCAGATCTCCCGTATTACTCCGGAGCCCAGAAGAATCATTGCCTTCTATTAAAGGCAGCGACGCGTGCCCGCTCGTCTTTTCTCTCTGGTCACCTCTGTAATTGCAGCCCTCTGCTAAGATGGAAAACTCCCCCCTGCCAGCTAAGCATCCTCCTCAGAGCAGGTGGGCTGAGGAGCACACAGGGGAGACAAACTCACTCGGGGCATAAATGGATATAACTTCTTGGATGTCCACAGAGGAGTGTGTGATTGCATTAGAGATGCACAAAACCTCGAAGCTATTCAGGTCATGTTTCCCCAGGTGGGAGAAAAACTCAAGTCAGGGGCTGTTGGTGACTGGTATCATGCAGACAGACATTACTAAAATACAATGACAGGCGACCACAGCATCCGATAGAGCCAGCACTGCAAACTGACAAACCACTGTCCTCACCCAGATAAGCACAGAAAAATCTTCCTTGGTTGTCTGGACCATCCCTTCAGTCAAATACCTTCCTCAAAGCCAGACACTTGCACTGCCTAATGGTGCCAGAAACAGAGAGAGCATTCGTATACCAGGATACATACATATCCACATACCAGCATGGGAGATATGTGAAAACAGGAGGCTAATACAGGCCAGAAACTCCCCGCTTCTTCTCATCCACCATCTCTCCATCTCCCCAAGGTTGCTCAGCTGCCTTCATCATGCCCAGCCCTTCCTCTGAAGGGCTTTCTTGGCAGCCCATGCACAAATCTGGTCTCACAGAGCTGCTCGATAGCATCTAAAATGCAGACGTAGCATCCTTTAAGGCAGTGCTTGAGTCTAGTGTTCAAACTCGTAAAGAAAAGAAAGGGAGTCAACAGGAAATTGAGAGATGGAAAAACATCATATACTTGAGATACTGCTGAGTAGCAGCGTAGGGGAAACATCCCTACATTTCCTGAGATCCCACAATCACAAGAGGCAAATAACCCTTCCCCTCCCAGTACATTGCAGGTTCCAGAGTTAACAACCCATGCAGCACCCTTGCATTACAGCCCAGTCCATATTTTAGGCACAGTGTGTGAATTCCCTCGAATCTGGGTGCCTCTGGTTTGTAACCTCACCAAGACTTTGCACAGAGCTTCACAGATGTAAAAACATGACCTCAAACATGAGATAAAAACATCACTGAATGCTGGAATAGGGCACTGGATCCAGAAAAGCCAGGACATTACCTGAGGTTTCCAATAACCCCAGCCTGCTACCAGGAGGGCACAGGAGTCCCAGTCCTCCTGAGGTCCAAACATCACCGATGCTTCACAAGGCACCTAGATATCCCATGACTTTTTCCCCCAAAATAAGCAATAGCTGGGATGCTGCTCCCTGCAGATGCAGGCACAGGCTGAAGCTCCCATTACCCACCATCCAGCAATGATAACAATAGCATTACAATAGTAAAACAATAAAATTTTGTTTACCTCCTAAACAGTTAGCTCATTTTAGCACTTTGCCTCCAAGTGCTAGATAATAACGGGATACAAGACAGGCAGTAGGTTTCCATACCCGAAACAGCAGGGGTGCATCTGTGATGTTAAAGACGTTGAGAGCTGTTGCTCCACGCTCCCGATCCTGGATGTGGCGTGGCTGGAGGAGGTGGTATGAGCTGTGATTTGGGCTGCACAGGGGGATTTCTCTGGGGTACAGAGCTGGGGCAAGCCAGACTAGCTGCTCTGATGCCTGTGGACTGGCATTGACCTAGATCCTTTGAATCTCTGCTTCCCTTTTCCTGAAACAGCCTGGACTGGTTTGCTTTTACCTACTTGATTTATTTTAGACAAAAATGTCCCATGATCTAATCTGAGATCTTCAAGGAGGAACACACAGCAAAAGATGGCACTTACAAAGATCCCCAAAACCCATTTCATTTAAACAAGGCTGTTATTGGGTTTTAATATACGAATTGATTATTATAAGCAGGCTTGTTGAGCTTAGCAGCTTAGATTTGTATCTATTTTATCACTGTTAATCTTTGATAAATATGTTTTTAATAATCTCTAGGTATTTATTGAACATAAAACTGTCATGTGAAATAGAGAGAGAGATTGCTAAAGATACTTATTATACACCACTTCAATACAAATTCATTATTAAAAACCTTTTACCGAGGTCTACTTTTAACCACAACATAACAGATGTGCGTACAGCACAGTTAATCTATAATAAATATATTTTAATAAACTATTGATATTTAACCTGCAGTAACCATCTTAATAAATATGATACATGGGCTATTGGACAAGCTGCTCTTCTTAGCTCTGTCAGACACTTGGAGGATACAGGGCCAGTATGAGAAGAGGAGGAAAGCTGTGGCCTGCTGGAAGGCAGTTTATTTAGCAGCCCACTACAGCCCTCAGGTGCCCTGGCCACTGGCCTCATTGCTGTTCCAGCCTCAGCTCTCCAGCCCCACCTTCGTACATGCCTCTGCCATCTCAGCTTAGCCCTGAGCCAAATTAACACCTGGCCCCAGAGGTCAAAGGCTGTTAACTCTGCTCCCGGGGCCTGCAGACCACGCTCTGCCTACCCAATAGTTCTGCTAAGAGGATAAACATCCTCAGTGGATCCGGAGCAGGCCAGAGCCCACATCCCTGGGGTGGGCAAAACACAAGGTTTGTGAGAATAGGGATCAACAGAGAAGCTCAAATGAGGTGATTTCAGCTTTGAACTCAGCGGAGGCCAGCGAATGCCTCTGACACATGGACTAGACAGAAGTCTGACTCCAAGCCATCAGAGGTAAAAGACTTGACCCGCAGTGCTGCTGAGACCCCCTGGGATGCTCTCAGAGATGGATTTGTCATTCTTTGCATCACTTAACAACTGAGGTTAGTTGCAACAAGCTGGCTGCGGAGGATACACACAAAATTTCACCCCCAGAACTAATCGAACGGGAGAAGAGCAGGGTAATTCCTCCCCTGTCCTCTCCTCTGGGTCCTGCCCCACTTGTTATAGGGCCACTGTTACAGGCCCCATGATCCCTCCTGCAGGCCACCATCTGATTTCCATCTATCAGAGAGAGCCAAGGATCTTAACGTGCAACTTCTAATTGAGCTGTATCATCTGCCACAAACATGAAATTAATGGTCCTACATCATAATCATAAATTCATACATAACCCCATGCACCAGCAAATAACTCTTTGCAGTGACACTACAATGGTAAGCCGATTTGCAAGACGCACACACTACCCAGGAATCCTAATTAACCAAATTAACACCATCACTTCAAATCATGTCCCAGCAGTAGGACATTTCCGATTGGCCTCAGGCTGGAGCAAAGCAGCCAAATGAAAGCCTGACAGCATCTCCACGGGTCCGGAGGGCTAAACCCTTACAGAGGGAAGTTTCTGGTGCCCACCCGTGCATAAGAGGAAGGGAGTGAAACATCTCCCAAGTGTATCTAAGTGCCAGCCCAGGACACGCTAACCCAGGAGCACCCCTCAGTTTCTCATACATTTCTCCAGCTTAACCTGCAATGGCAGGAACCCACTCTTGCCATGCTGTGAGCACTCGAGGCGTGCTCCAGAGGCTTGTGACCCTGCCAAATCCCTCTGGAGCATGCCAAAATGTGCCTTGGATGAGCCAAGCCGTGGGTCTGGGGTCACAGAGCAGAGCTGGCAAGAGAAGCCAGCATGGAGCACTCCTTGTGAACCCCAAACCCACTTGCACCCATTTCCACTTGTGACTTGCCCGAGCTGTTTAGAGCTCAACATCTTTTTTTATCTCCTTCAGGATAGTCAGGTTTTTCTACTTCTGCCTTGGGGAAAAAAGAAGTCTCTATTTTGGGAGCACGTGGGATTCAAGCCCACGACGGTCTCAGCGCTCCCGGCACGAAGGACAAGAGCCACAAGCCCTGTGCCAGAGCGCCTGGCTCACATCTCTCCTCACTCCGCCTGCATGATAAGGGGGCTCAGTCCCACCAAAGCGCTCCCACTGAGGCACTGAATGGTTTTGCCCCCCCAGGCACAACAGAGGACTGAGGGCTCCCCCCTGTGCTCTGAACAGATGCTCTAAAAGCCAGGACGGGGGGTGTGGACTGCCAAAAAAAGGAGACTCCTACCAGAAGTGGGGTTCGAACCCACGCGGGCATGCGCCCATTGGATCTTAAGTCCAACGCCTTCACCACTCGGCCATCCTGGTGGGCTGCCTGCTGCCCCCTGGCCTGCCAGGTCCCCCCTGGAGGACACACACCCTGCCAAGCCATCAGGGTCCCAGCCTGGGGTACTGCCCGAGCCCAAAACATCTTCCCCTCCTCACTGCCTTCTTTAAGTTCCCTGGTGAGCTGGCCTCTGGCAAGGCACAGTGAGAAAGCCTCCTCGCTCCCTTTCCTTGTACCCCACAATAAATGTTTTCCTACCCCATGGACTTTCCAAAACGTCACAGTTTTGCTCCCATGTCCTGGTGCTCCATCACCAAGAAGCAAACCTCTGCTCAGCCCAGCTGGCACACCCCAACCAAACACCTCGCTGGGAAGTGCCAGCTCTCATGGCCATGGAGAGTGGCACAGCACCCATGTGCCATGCCAGGTCCTCATGCTAGGACCACAGACATCAGTGATAACACCGCCAGGCATGAGGGACATCTCTGGGGGGTGTCAACCTGACCCCACTGGGTGTCTCAGGGGGACAGGGGCAGCTCTGCCAGCCTACCAGTGCTCAGCCAGACCCACCGAGTAGTTAAAGCATCATCCTTCCTCCTCGGGTCCTGCTCCTTATCCCCTCTGGCCTGCACTGGGGGTTCGACTGGAGTGTTTAGCCAGGAAAAACTGTGGGGCATGGGAGTCCTCCCTTTCCCTTTGGGATGAGCTATACCTTTTTGTGCTTTTGCTTTGCTCTGTAGGAAAAACAAACAAAAACAACAACAAAATCTTTCTTTGCTGAATCACATGGGATTCAAACCCACAGCCTCAAAGCAAGGCTGCATTCACTAAGTCTCTAGCCCTTAAGCCACAGGAGCCTGATGCTTTTCTGTCTCTGTTTCAGCCACTCTCCCTTCCCAGGCCTGCACCTTTGCACAGCACTGCCGTCGCTTTGGTGGGACACTGCAATGTGTTCCCAGTCTTTCTCCCTCCCAGGGGATTCCCAGACATCCCAGATCCCTGCACTGGGCTGGCACAGCCCCAGCCCTGGTGCCCACAGAGACAATCCTGGCCAGACCTTTTCACAGGAGGATCCCACCTGCTGAAGACACGCTGGAGCCTCCTCCGCCATGGGAAGGGCTGGGAAGATGCAGACTCCCCCCCTGGGGACATCCCCAGGCTGGTCCGACAGTTTGTGGGAGACCTTTCTTTTGGCTCCAGTAAAGCAAAATGTTTGGGGACACATCCCAGGCCCAAAAGGGGGTGTCTCTGTGGAGGTAAAGGGGATGGTGCTTGTTGGGTCTGCCCTGCTTGGAGCTGAGCAATTCCCTCCTCGCTTCCCCAGGGACTGCTAACAAACGTGCTTGGGGGTGCCTGAGCTGCTCGGAGGGCTTGCAGCCAGCGGGCGCAGGGGTGAGAGGCACTGACCAGAAAATGGGGTGTTTCCAGCTCTCAGAAAAGGGTCCCTTGAGGGGACACCCTGGCCTCCAGAGATGATGCAGTCTGTATCGCCTTGCTGGGGTCTCTTTAGACCCCAGGTATCCTGCTGCAGGGTGCTGCAGGTCCTCAGCTCAGCAGGGGAATGGGTTAATCCACCCACACACAAAAACCCTGCCAGGAGGAAATTCACCCCTTTCAGTGCCAAGAGGGGACAGCAACTGCTTCCCTTTGCTCTTCCCATTATAGCCACAGCAACACGCTGTGCGGGTCCGTGTGTGCAGGATCGCAGCCCAGCATCCCCGGATGCCTCCAGCTGCAGCACCCGCATTAGTATCAAACGAAGCCGTGCTCACAAAGGGTGTTGCGCTTGCCAGCTCCAGAGGAATCTGCTTCTAATGAGTGACTTCAAAGCATTAATGAGCTTGCAAAGCTCTCCTCTTCGTTTACAGAGCTGGACCTCGCGCGCTTGGCATTAAGACAGGGGTCACCTGTCAGGCGAAGAGAATGCGTGTGCATGTCGGCGAATATAATATATTTGTCATCCTCTAAGAAGCAGAGATTAATCATGCCCTCTCTGAGAGGAAGCTTTTACGCCACATCTGCTCTTGGCAGCATGGAGAGAAGGGAGCTGCCCGCGAGGACGTCCATGACCCGCACTGCTCAGATCCCCTTCCCGCCCAGCTCTGAAGTTAACATCCTACCTTAACCCCTTGGGTCCAGGCTGGGAAATGCTGCTGCAGTCAGCATCCCGAGGGCTGGATAAAGCGGTGGGGCCACCCCAGCAGGGCAGGGGTAAGGCGTGCATGGAGGGAGTAGTATGGGAGTGTGGGAGAGCAGATTCAACTGATGCTCGCTGCTCTTAGCACAGGCCAGGAGAGGAGATGGTGGTGGCCTGAACAACAAGGGCTGCAGAATGTGTCTTCTGCTCCCTCCAGGGACATCTCACCCCCAGCCATGTCCCCTGCTGAGCCTCCCCCAGCTCACCATAAATCTCTGCATTGAAACAGCCTCCAGCACCTGGCTAACAGCCCAGTTGCACCCATTTTCGAACTGAAGCTGAGTCTCCAAGGCTGACCAAAGCTTTAGAAGAGTCTAAGTATAACTCGTAAACACAGCCCATAACCCTCGGTTACAAGACAGCGGACACACAGGCAACTTAAGGAAGGCAATACCTATTTTAGCTGTGAAATACAAATCCACTCCCTGTCTGTGCCAAGGCTGGAAGAGATCTCTGTACAGGTAAGCTTAGCAGCAATGTGCAGGCCAAACACCAGCACACGGGATGTAGGCAGGCACACCGCAGCCCTGTCCACCACCAGACACACGACACAGCTCTTCCTGAGCACAAGGGGATGCTCTGAGTGCAAGGCACAGACAGCACCAAGAGCAGGCAGCTCCAGGGACCCAACATGCTCTAGCTCACACCTACATCACAAATTGCACATACCCAGGGGGGTCACAGGCACAACTTGGCTGTATTTATAAATGCAGCTTCAAGCAAATGCTTCCTAGAGTCTTCCATGGCTGTGCACCACCCATGAGGTTGCTTGGCTTCACCTGCAGACATGTGCGATGTGCTGGCTGGCACTTTGCTGGGCCTGGAGTCAGCCTTGCCTCCAGGGAGGACGTAACATCAGCTGAATTACCTGTGGTGTCTCGGATGTCTCCCATGCAAATCGTAAGCTGGGCTGGCTGTACCTTGCTCGCAATATCCCCCTGAAATGACAGCTTGAAGGTGACACAGCTACAGGTTTTCAGAACACATGTTCTGTTAGAGAAAGACATTAATAATGTCCTGGAGTCAGAAAGGTGTTGTCCTTAGCTTCAGAAACACATCGGCAATGTTAACTGGAAAGCAGTTCCTCCTCTCACCTTCTCCCAAAAGGGATCTCTTGGCACTCGGTGTCTATTCGGTAGATCTGTGTTTAATTTAAACAGCCACTGGAGGCAACTGCCATCCCACACGTTATTACTGCAGCTGGAGAGTGGCTGATTGGTAGCTAAGTTAAGAGAAAGAAAAAATCCAAAGCCTTGAAGTCATGAGCAAGGCAGAACAAAAATGGCACTCTAAGAGATTTCAGGAGAAAACTTCCACCATTTATGGGTGCAGGGGCAAAAATACTATCTGCACCCTCACTTTAGAAACTGGTTGGTAAAGAGAAACAGTAGGACAGGGTTGTCCTGAGCTTCTCTTGTGCTCATCCACTGCTACAAGAGCATTTTGGTGTGTGGGTTACAACCATCGGGGGCACTAAGTGACTCCAGTGTGACTCTGTATGGACCCCTACCAGGGTCATCTTAGATGAAGTGAGACCTGACAGCTCGGCTCCTCCATGCCCAGCTGTCTTGGGGGGGGTGAAAACTTCTTGCTGCTTAAACCAGCAGGGCTCCTGTGCTGAGTTCATGCAGCACTTAATGAGGAAGCTCTTCGGACTTTGTCAATTTGAAAAATAGCACTTCTAAATACAGTATTGACGTCCCACACGTAACTGTAAACTTCTGCCACATCTGGAGAGTAGCTGGAGCTCTCTGACAAAAAGGAGAGTCGAGCACAGGACAGCATGGCTACTTAGCTGGTAGCTGGCTGGCACCTTGGCAGCTTTCAGAGTAAAGAAGTGCAGATCGTTCATCCTTCCTGTTCTTCCTGCCTCTTGAGAGGCAGTTCAGGAAATCAAGCCAGCCTCACTTTGCCTTCAGATGGCTTTCTTTACAGAATGGCTAGAAAATATACATGGCATTCCAATAGGTGAAAGCTTATTTTCTGCAGAATTTGGCATGATGCCCCACTGCCTGTTGGCTCAAGTCAGCCTCTGTGTAACTACAAAAGTTACGGTGCTCTGTAGCTCAAGAGCAAAGGTTTTCCATGAACCTTGCAGATACTGGTATTCAGCCAGAAAGCAGCAACAACAACAGTAACAACAACCAAAAAACCACAAACGAACGAACGAACAAAAAAAAGACCCCTCACTGTGGGCGCACAGACTGGATTAAAAACCAGTGGAGCTGTGCAATTACAGGAGTTTTTTTTAACCCAGAGGGAAAATATGTTTTCTTTGTTGATTAAGTTCTTTCCAAAAAAAAAAAAAAAAAAAAAAGAAAGAAAGCAATGCAGCTACCAGAGCTAAGGTAGTAAGTCATAGCAAATAATGTATTTCTCCTGTTCAGGAATGATCTCCCAGCTGTTTACAGTTTTCTACAAGCTATTGCTAGTATAAACTATTCTCACAGTATTTTCTACAAATAATTTTTGGACAACAGACAGTTTCTCAAAAAAAAAATAATCTCAAGGACTCAGAATACCCAAGCTTCACATCACTGATTCTGCTTTGGTTCTGAATGGGCTTGTAATGAGATGGCTGGAGTGAATTGTTGATGTTTTAGCATTTCAAAGTCATCTCCTTCCCAGATCCAGTTATTCCCAGAGATGTTCTGGACAGTATGTGTGTGTGTGGCTTGTCAAGGCTTTACCTTTATTTAGCTTGGACTAGGTTATGAGGAAGGCATCGCCATGGACCCATCTCCCCCATCACTGTTCTATGCCTCTTCCAAACATCATCACATACAACACAGAAAAAGTGAGTCGTCATAGCTGTGTAGAAAAGAAAGTTCAAGAACACACTGAGGATCTCAGTGCTGTGATACTGATGCCTCAGATGTTGAGTGCCCAAGCCATGAATAAAAAAAGGGACGTGAAGTAAATGAGGCGTTCAGTGCATGTTCATCTATTCTCGCCTAATGCAGACCGCCAGACTTTTTCTACAGTCGCTGCAGAGAGAAAAATGTTCAGAGAGGGCTTGATCCCACCCGGGGCATTTAAAGAAGGGTAAAATCCATTGCTTTCTGGAAGTGAAGCAAAGGAACAAAGTTCATCTGCTTAGCTTAGGCTAGACACCTAGTCGCAGGTAATTAGCTTCGAGGGATATTGAATCTACCTGCAGGAGAGGTCCTTACAACAGACAGAGCCGGACACTGAACTTACTGCTTCTGGGGGTGGAATGATCAGCGCTGGAGGCTTGTTAGAAAATAGAAACCTGGCTGATCCTGGCTTGAGGCAGATGACCTCTGAAGGCCCCTTCAAGCCCTGCTCTCCATACCTGAATTTCATCAGAAATCTGTAAAACAGATTCTGCTAAGGCCATTCCAAAATCACACTAGAAAAAGCTACGTGTTGCATATTTTTGGCTGCCTTTTAACACTAGAGAGGAACTAGCCACAGGAAACAAATGTTCACCGGAGAAGTCCATTCTTTACAGGTCACAACTTAGGAAACGCTGCTTTATGCTACTCTCAGAAGCAACCCAGAAGAGAAATGAGGCAATTAAGTTATCACACCAACAAATACCAACAGAAGAGGCTTGCATGTGTCAAAGAAATCTCCTGCAATTCTTTACATGGCTGGGACAAACGTGTTGGGATGAATGACAAAAACTCTTTGTGCTCCACCTGCAGCATCAGCAGTGCCCACTGCTGCTTGGTGCCTCAGTGGGGAAGTGTGCAGGCAATATATCACATCCCAGATGTCAAGGTGCATCTGCATGAATTCCTAAAATGACATGTGTTCTTTAGCCCAGAGCTTGGCTCCAGGCTAAGAGCTAAATTTGATGTTCTCTGAGGCTAAAACTTCTTCAAAAACCATTCTAGCTTAATTAGGGAAGGGAAATTTTGGCTGCACATTCTGTAAAGGGAGATTGGCTTGGGGAATGGTATGAAAGTCATGGTTTTTTGCAAGAGCAAAGAGAAAGAACAGGCTCATTTCTAAAAGCGCCGCACCTAAGAACTTCAGAAAAGCACAGAACTTCACTGAAATATAATGAAAGGCACTGCCTAAAAGCAGAACATCTCCTTTGGCTCAGCATATCCTCTCCCAGAGGCACCACATCATTCCTGCTGCTCACAAAACAGCTTCTGTCTCCTTTTAATAGTTTTATTTTTAAACTTCTCTCATATTTAATTCTTTCTCTTTCCTTATGTAAGGTTCTTGGAAGGGCTGCAGTGTCAAACAATAATTACATCAGAGAAAATTTAGAATCCACAGTGTTGAAACAAGTCTCTGCTCTTGACAAGTGAATGAATGTAGGAAGTGAGGGGAAGCAGTTTTATCAAGGAGAGCACCCAGCCAGCAATGTAACAGCATCTCTCGTGGGCTGGGGACACCCACTTTCAGAAGTCAGCAATCTCAGCTTGGAGCACATCAGTACCTGCCTGGAATTCACCTGGCCTGAGACCTGGATGCACATTCATGCAGTGCTAGCAGCACGTACATCCCTCTCCCCATGAAAAACCTCGAGGCAGGATTAAAATACAGATTTGCCATCCTTTTAACACCCCTGGACCAGCTAAATTGCACATGCCTATAGACTTAGCTTCACCTCAGCTAAGGAACAAGCATTTCCCAATGCCAGGGTGCACCACTGTGCCTCCTGTTTGTCCACGTACAGCAGAAGTGGCAGAAGACACAGACCTATCCCCTTCCCCCAGCCCGTGTTTCTGAAGATACAGGTACCTACCCAAAACTGGGTTCCAATACCTTTGTAAATTACACCACCACCACCCCATATGTGCTACATATCTGCTGGCAATTAAATTGTGTTGCAACTCAGCCCAATAAAACACTGAATCTTGGATATGCCAATATTGCCACTGCCAGGGCTTTAAAGGAAGCCCATGGAGACAGTCTGCAAGTTCCTGGCTTGCATTTTACAAGTAACCAGAGAAGGGTGAATTTGATCCTCCATCCATGGAGGAAATTAGTGATGAAAGAGCTATGGGCAAAAAAAAAAAGTTAGGGAAAGACCAGGAAAAAAGTTTTCCCTCTCAAAGAGAGCATGAACAACCTTGCAGAGAACTCCAAGTAGGCTCCATATAGAAATACTGACAGGTATCAGTGGGCCTATCTGTCATGCAATGTCTAAAATCAGGTTGTGGCGAAGAGTAGGTGTATAGAGTGAGCTCACACATACTATGTACAAGTTTTCTAGGGATAACATGTTTATAGCATATATATAAATATATATATATATTTTTCCCATATGGGTTCCCAGCTGGACTTCTTTGATGCCTTGGAAGACCAACTTGCTAAAATCATCGATGACAAAAATCAGGATTCTCCTAATTAGATGTAACCTTTGAAGAGAACTGTTGAAAGCTGAGAGCTCACCCACTTCTGCGGGCTTACCACTGCCTGACAGGAGGACACCTGGACATTTGTATTTTCATTTGTTTCCTTTTATCTCATGTTAGAAATACCAAGATGAAGGAAAAAAGGGCTCACAGAAAAGAGGGGCAAACCTGTGAAATCTATGTTAGTCATCCCACAGCTTCAGCTCCAGCAACAATCCTCTGTCCAGCATTTGAGATACTTCACTTTGCTTTTTCCTGCTTCACCTCATGCCCACAATCACGGCTCCTGTCCTTGCAGTCGTTCACTCCTCCTGCTGAGCAGAGCCTCTGAGGGCCCAGGCTGTCAGAAGAGTTTACAGCACAAGCAAGCTATCCCAAGCTGTATGGTAGGTGGCTTCCTGGGAAAACTGAAAACAAAATCCAAAGTTGAAGAGAGTTTAAAAAAAAAAAAAAAGCTTTAAATTTCTTCTATTTCTCTGCAAACAGTTTTTGGTTGGTTGGTTTTTTGACACTCAGTTTTAGTAGAGCCACAGAAAAAAGGTACTAAGACCCCCTGAAGTCATGTGGGCTTCAAGCACTTGTCTCCCATAGCCTCCTTCAAAACTCCCGATCATAAACAACAGAAGGACAAACTCTAGCATATTTTGCTCATTCATCTGCCTTCTTTATTTTTCTTGTGTGTGTGTTTGGTTTCGTGTGTGTGTGTTTGTTTTGTTTTGCTGGTTTCTTTTTTTTTTTTTAAGTAACATATAGTTTTTCTTCTGGGATTCAAAGCCTTATTTTTTTAGTAATTACACAAAATAAACCATGTGGGGATTTTTATGATCTGCTTTAAATGTAGAGTTTTGAAAAGTAGACAATGAAATTATTATTTTGTTTCACGGCTGTTCTAAAACACAGGGGAAAAAGACACTAGTATTTGTTTATTTGGCTTTCAATTGCTGTGACAAAGCAAATAACAGCTCTGGTCTTGGTCCACAATTGAGCTAATTGGTAACACCTCACATTGTGCATCCTAAAAACTCCTAATTAGCAGCTAAGCACAGGATGAACTAGGTAGCATTGGCTCCTTTGTGCTCTAAAAGACCTGTGCATTCATAGCAGACAGCTGGACTTAAGGTCCCAAGGCCTCTGATTTCGTGTGTATACAGGCAAGAAGTGATGGGTGCATGTCATTTCTTGTTCTGTATTGGTGTAACACCTAGTATGGTGGGGATTTGGTCCCTAATGCATTCCTTAGTAAACAGGGACCCAGTCTAAAGGCTATAGACGGTATTTTCCACAAGACTTCTGCCTCCACAGCAGGCCCTAGGTCAGGGCCCACGGGTGAAGTTCCCTGCTGATTTCCCAGTTTAATTTCAGAGCTCCCAAGGAGGTTCCTTCTCTGCCCTCTTTCATTTACCACCCAAGCCCCCCGCACCACAGGAAGGTGCTCGGAGCACCGGGGGGAGAAATGATCCAGATACCAGCAGCGAAGGGGCTGGGAAAGAGAAGGCAGACGTCTTGACGAGCTTGTTGGGAAGACCTCTTCTGTAAAAAGGGGAACCCTGTGAGAGTGCTGAGAATTACACACCGAGGCCAAGCCATTCAGACACCCACAGGGTCTTTGCTTAGCACATGCCTGCAGCACGAGGCCATGGCAGGACAGGCCCCTTGTTGCTGGAGATCAATGTCTTCGCCACGAAAGGAGAAGATGGATAACTCACAAAGGCAGCAGCTGTGTTTCACTCCCAAGCAGCATCTGGGACACCTAAGGCTGGCTGGTAAAAGCAGGAGGCAGTCAGACTAATGCTTAAAAAAATCAGAAAAGACTGCTGGGTGCAGCAGCAGAAGACAAGACAGTGGCACAGCATTTTCCCGAAATGCAACATCGGTCCCCCTGTAGGGATGGATGAGGGAGAGGTTTTGCAGCAGCTGTCCTTTCTGCACCCTTCTGTGATTAGATCTAATCTCCTTTCTTTCTCTAAAGCACGGACACAGCCAGAGAGGTCTGGTGACCTCCTCCTGTCTGTCGTCTGAGGGACAGACACATGGACATGGTGGCAATGCTGGTCCAGCTGCCATCAGTGTCTAGATGGATGTGGGATGCAGGGAACTCTGTCAGCAATGATGCAGCCCCATCCCAGGGATGGGAACACATCAGTCCTGAACCAGACTGATGGAGAGAGACAGGACATGCCCCACCTGAGCAAAAGCTTTGTTAAAGTGCCTTCCCTCCAGCTCCCTCCTGCAGCAGGTGAGCCACAGCCGGTGCCATAAGGCCAGCAAGTGTTTAACAAAAGCCCTTCTTCGGGCACACTCTGCTCTGCTGTTTGCACGGCTGTGCGAGGCAGATTGCTGGCTCTTATTAGCTAAATAAACAAGCAGCAAAAGTTGAGCGAAATGGAAACACATACACAGCTTGTCTGTAAATAGAGACAAACGCCTCCATCGCATGGTTGCACCCAGCTGTCTGGCTGTTACCTGCTTAAATGGCTTTAATTTCGCATTAAGGTCAATGCAGCCATAGCTTCTCCTCCAGGGTGGAAAACCTGGCTAATGAAACGCTCAGGTTCGTATTGAGCCCAGCTCAATGCGCCAGCCGAGCATCGCAAGGAGCTGAGACTTTCCTCCCCACCGCGGGTCCCAGCCTGGGTGCGGGGATGCACGGGGAAAGCAGCCGGCGTTCACCAGACACACCTTCCTCTGCCATTCCCACCGGAATTACTGGGCATCCCCAAGTTGCAGGCAGGGCATTTCTCCATACTGAATCCCATGCTGCAAGGAGAGCAGAGAGCCCTCCATCTGCCCCAGCCCTGCCGGGGCTCTGCTCTTTCCATGGGGCTGTCCTGCACTGGTTCCACTTTTAGTGAAAATTATTTATTCAGCTTAAATGTCTCTCCTCTCTGCCATTTACACAGGCCTGGCTTTCCTCTGGGAGTATACATGGGACGAGTAAACTGTCTTTATATATAGTCTGAGGGGGTCGGCTTTAATTCTCATTTATTACTCTTCTATTTCTTTTAACTTCTCCTTTCCACAGAACCGAGTTCCTGACCAAGTTTTGATGCAGTCCGTGAGGGTGACAGACACGGTTTTGCTACGATCACTAGTGCGTAGGAGGCCATTTGTCTTGAACCACATCCTCCATGCTACTGAAGGCAAAATCGAAAAAAACTTGTCTTGCATGCCTTCAAAGTAACTGTTCCGAGGATAATTTAAAGTATCGAGACATTGATTCACTAAGCATCGCTGGCCTCCTTATATGTGGGCACTCAAAGTCACCCATTATTGGTGATTTATTAGCGGTAGATGTCTCTTTGATCTTCTCCAACATCATGCACTCAATATCCCCCTCCCAGGAGGCAGCTGGGAGGACAGCCCTACCAAGACCCTCGCATTATTATGACTTATGGGTTGTGTCCGTGGGATCGTCTCCGCGCAGGCACCACGTCTCCCTGGATTCAGGGGAATCTTCCTGAGCCCTACGATATATGCAAAAAACAGAAGTTCCTCTTGGATTGAAAAATTATGATACCAGCACCTCTAAATTGCTTTTAGCGGCTTTCTGTGCTGCCTCTGGCTCAGAAGTGCTTAGTTTGCTGACAGAAATCATAGGCTCATACACACTTGAGATGGAAAAGCCCTGCTAGGTTCAGCTAGTCCATTTCTCCTACCAGGGAAGGAATATTCCCAGCAATCTGTTTTCCCTGCTACTTTGTCTTGTCTATTTTTAAACATCCCATGTAGCAGAAATACATTTAGATTGTCAGGATTTCAGAGCCAAGTTAGCTGTGGAAGTACCAGCTGTAGCCTAACCTGCTTTGTCTGGTGGCAGCAGCTAAATTGCTCTCTGCTGCCTTTGAAGTCAATGGAAAAAGTCTTATTGGCTTCTCTGGGAGCATTCTCGGGCCTTTGGTACGGATGATTAGAGCAAATAGCTACGGAGCACTGATAAGCCATTCTTACACTATCACTTTCCAGGCCATAACTGCATTTTAATGGGCAAGAAATTGTCTCAGAAGCAGTCAGGGGGCAATAATAGCAAAGCCATGTGGAGCACATGGCAAACCGGGTCTGCGCAGAAGTGGCTTCTGCCATGACCATACAAAATTACATCCACAAGCCCAAACAGGTTTGGTGGAGTACGTGAGCCGAGGGGAATAGGCAGAGGCGGTCCCTTCGGTGCCTCCTCCAACTATAAAACCTATCAGAGCTGGTTCAGCCTGTAGTAAGCTCCAGTGTGTTTTTCCTTTCCAAAAAATAAATCTTCAACATCATGGATGAAGGGAGCCTGGCACATCAGGTTACCCCTCTACTTATTCAGGCAGAATATGGCAAAGGCATACAATAATAGAGAATAATAGTATTTAGCAAAAAAAAAAAAATACAGACTGGCTGTTGAATCACAGAAGTTAAGTTACCATTCAAACCTCAACCCATCTTCTGCAGGGGACAGCTGCCCCGCGGGATGGAGCCGTGGCAGTGACACAGCAGCCAGGCGAAATTCAGCCCTTTGCTTTCTCTTTCCATGTCAGTAACAATGGCAGGTAGTGGGAGCCGGGATTGGATTTAATTTAGAAGTTGTTGTGCTCTGCCGGGACAGTTTCCTCTGCCTCCACATTTCCTGTCTGGAAGTTCTCCCAAAAGGATGAATTAACCAATATATGACCTGTATGGGAAATGCACTTTATTGAAGCTATTTTTCTAGGGTGGAGCTGAACAGCTGTTTAACAGCGCATAGCTGCACTACATGAGAGACAGTAAAAATACTGAAATGAACAGTATTCGGGTAAAACTGGGCTGCGAGGAGGCAGAAGGTAATTATCTCTCTGTAATTTTTGCCTGTACATGGAGGGTAGAGGCTCTGTGTGACAAAGCGTGCCAGCATGGGGTACCGCAGCATGACAGCAAGCACGGGGAAGGGGACCTCGGCTTTACCTCCCTCAAAGCACCATCCTCTGCCATCAACATGGGGACACTAACACCAGCCCTGCGAGGAAAGTCCATGCACTAAAGCCACATAGGCACAGAAACTGCTCAGCTAACCACCTCTCACACCGTGACAGCAAAAAGCGACACAGCCCCGGCATCACTGCGGGGACAGCCATGCCCAAGATAACGCACAGCTCAACCTGCTTTTTCATACAAGGCTTCAGCAATCAATAGCAGCAGTGTCACAGAAGCAGTGCCGCAGGTACTTCATGGCAAGGTTACAGCATCTGGGGTGTGTGCAAGGAGCTAGCTGCTGCGGCAAGCCGCCACTGCTCTCGGTGGAGCACAGCCACCAATGCTGAGGGGGTGAAGGAGCATCTCCAGGCGGCAGCAGCCCCAAGGTGAGAGCTGGAGGCTCCCATGGCAGCGCCTAGCATCTCTGCCCAGAAGCCTCGGGAAAGATCCTGCTTTCCATTCCCATCTCGTCCTCTCCCCCGTGGCAGGTTAGCAGTGCAATTACGTTACTGCAGATTTACATCGGGGCTGGAGAGATGAGAATCCGAACAGAAGCTTTAAAAGCCACTTTTTTTTTTTTTAAAGCCTGACATAAAACGCCAGCCAGATTTACCATGAGTTTCCCGTGTGCGCGCATGAGTTATGCACACAGTAAGTGTCCCATCATCATGAATTCTGCCAGTGTGCTCCTTTTAACGGCACTGATCATAGGGAATTCATTTGGTCTTCATATAGCTGTCACCTGTATTACCAGAGCGATTTCATTCTAATTTAGCATTACTTAATGGTGAAGATAAAGTTAAGTGTTAGCCATGTGGGTTTTTTCTTGGCTTCTCTCTCTCTCTCTGACACAGCAAGAGTGCGACTGCAGGGTGTTTTATGACCAATAATTCAAAAGAGCAGGGAAAAGAAGGAGCAGCAAATATCAACTGCTTGTCAATCATCCACAGTCTTTCAGCTTAAATGGTTATACCTGGACCTCTGATCTTTTCTGCTGCTGCCTCTGATCCCCCTGTTTGTTTGGAGTTCTTTAGGTACTGGAACCATCAAAAACACATTTTTTAAAGGTTCAGGTCTAGGAAACCTGCTGTGGATACCCACAGTCACACAAAATCCATGATTGTGATATAGAAAACTATACCTAATGGCTGCAGTATAGCAGCCAAATTGCAGCCAGCCTGGCTGGGTGGCAATGAGGGGGTACCCTACAAGCAGGATGAATGCACGAAAACCATATGGGGAAACAGAGTATTTTTTGAGCATCGGTTATAGAGCAACAAGTGGTTCGTCTTCCCAAGCCCCTGTGCCTCCTCCCTTTTCACCCAGCTTGGAAAGGTAATCATTCTGCATATATCACTAGCTTGTTTAAACTGGAGATGAAAAGCTACAAAAGTACAACTTAATTGAACCCTGTATTGTGTTATTACAGATGCTGCCGACCTCACTTGCAGTCCATTATGAGAGGGTTCTGCTGAATGCTTTAATTAAAGACAATAAGGCTAATAAAAAGGCATCATTTTCCTGTCTCTAGCGCTGCTGGAGAGTTGGGGCTGATGAGATTATTTCCCACTAATGCTCTTCTGTTGTTGTTGTTTTTAAATCTTTTTCTCCCCATGGTTTGCAAATACTGTCTGAGCCTGAATAGTACAAGATTCATTAAGAACAACAAAAGCAAAAAAAATCAGTTTTGTTTCTAAAATGCTCACTAATACTTGCTGAGCAGAGCCCCTCTTTCAGATGATCCCTGGTGCCTTACCCCACCCCTCGTTGTGTTTTTCTTTCAGATCCAGTCCCAACAAAAGAAAAAGCTTCCCTGCATGGGCATGGGCACACACAGACCGCCTGGCCCGAGGACGTCCCTGCACGTGGTCCCTGCCTGCAGCCCTCCGACCTGCAGGGAGGACGATGCAATGCTGGTGCTGCTTGCCAGCAGGCAGGACCTAGCCTGGAGTAAGTAATGCATATATAATTGTGTATATAATTGCATCCCTATAATTAACACGTTGCTTACCGATGGCCCATATGCGGCATCTCTATCTGCTTTCATATTGGTGTTAGCGATACCAAACCAGCAGTGTTTCCAAAGCCAAGGCAGCCTTGCTGGGCACCTCTCTCTAGCTTCAGTCTGAAGAGGCAGAATGGTGCTGGGGATGGTCTCTGCCTCTGGATGCACATGGGTGACCCACCATTCCCTGGCTGCATCCCTCTGCCTCCAAGGGCATCAGCGTGGGCTTGACCTCAACCTCCCCATGCATACATTGGTGTCTGGTGATTACCAAAATCAGGGGAAAGGGGTGCAGAAAGGGGAACAGGATTTCAGGTGGTGCTCATTGCAGGGTACACGCAGCCCCTGGCACACAGGCTGAGCCCAACAACTCATCACACTCTGCTCACAGAACAGTTAAAACCTCACTAACAATACAGACCATATCTGAACAAGAGACCTAATGGCAATTGGCGTTGTAGCCCTGCTGTGAATAAGCCAAACCATCTAGTCCTACTGTGATTAAAAACTCCTTCTTGGACAAGGGAACAGGCAGCCAGACGCTAAGCAACTGAACTTTGCCCCTGCAAGGAGGAGAGCAAAGCACTAACCGCTGAGCCAGCCCAGTTTGCCAAGACTTTTATAGGGAAGGAACTTTTACAATTAAGTACAGCAAAAGGTTCCTTCCACTGTGAGCCTCTGAACACAGGTTGAAAGAAGCAGAGTCGAACGTGGAAGCCAAGTTTAAAAAAAAAAATATCTTGATCTGAAGGTTGTAGGCTCAAAGTAGCTAGAAACCCCATCAAGTGACTGAATGGGAACAGCGAGAGGCGGGCAAAGACCACAACTCCTCCCTGGGTAAGGGATGAAGCTGCAATGTGGAGCAAACTGACCTAGTTACATATTTCTTCTCCACTCTCCCTCTCTCACTGCTGCACTTGCCTGGCTGGGATGTTGCAGAGCAAAGTGCAAATAAAGTTTCTGCCATCCATGGCAAGCAAAGGGGAAACTGGGAGCTCTGTGGATGTGAGTATCTCAAGCAGCACCATCTCAGCCATGTCTTTAGAGGCACGGACATGTCATATAAAAAGTGCTGCTGAGACCATAACTGGGACAGAGCTGGGCATGGGGAGGACAGGGAACAGTGCCATTCCCTAACCAAGTGCCCTGCCACAGCCAGCAGCCACCTGACAGCCTTTACCTTCATTCCCAGGTACACACAAGTGCTAATGGAGAGCAGCAAGAACAACTTTCCAGCCTCTGCAAGTCCCTGTTCCTCTCTGCACATGGGTACAGTCCCCTTGAAAAACCAGTCCCAAAAACACACTTGGATTTCCCAACATGTGGCAGAGCTTATCTGGGTGTGGCACATAAACTGGCTGAAAACCCACCTTGCTCTCACCATAGACATGGAAAATCCATGTTTTTTTGTGGATTTTGGTCCCATTTGTACCCCAGATGGCCAGGGCAACCCCTGGACTCCACCCAGAGAGTCTCTGGAGGCCAGGAAGTTTGGAGAAGCAACCAAGATCTGGATCCCTGCTTCCCTCAGATCTCCAAAGCATCCACCACCACTGCACACTTACAAAACCAATAACCTTAAACCACAACCCAGCCAGCTGAGAGGAGGTGCAGGGGAGGCTTTGCTCTTGATGAGCAATTAGATAACAGAGCAGCTGCCAGGAGAGGCAAGAGAAACTACCAAGGGAAACATTTCCAAAAGATGAGATAACCCTTTGGGAAACACCTTTTTTTTTTTGGAAGAATCGATGCAAACTGTAGGAGTTTTAATGACTTATGGGGAGTCTCCAGTCTATAACTTCTAATTAGAAATGAAGAGAGAATAACACTGAAACCTCCTGAACTTTCCACCACACACACACACACAAAAAAAAACTTCCAATGTCTTTTTTTTTTTTCCCTCAGGAGTATTTTTGAGAGGTGTATTTCTTTTCCTCAATGAAAAAATGTTTTGTCAGGGGGAGAATTGGAAATTCACTCTTAGTCACAGCAGTCACAGCTACCTCTCCAGCTGAAAGGAGGGATCTCCAGAAAAGGAGTGGCACAGATTGCTGTGACTCCATTTTTTGGCATCACTCACTCCCTTATAGCCCTGCTTCTCCCTCATCAGCATTCTCAGAAGGTAAAAGGGGTTCACCTGTCTGTAGTGGGTTTATCACTCTGGACTAGCTGTGGCGATTCTGAGTCCCATGAACAATATGGTAGAGCATTTTTTCCAATGCACCAAATAATCATTGCTGTCTTGGACGTATTTTTCCTACACTTTAGCAGTTCTGAGGAGTCTATACTTCAGGAGGACTTTCCAGATGCAAAGCCCTGGTCCAACCCCCTCTCCCTTCCCTTGCACCGCCCAGCTGTGTTGCACAACCCAGAACACTCACAGCAATGCCATGCTCAGGTTCTGCAGGTGAGGCAGTGCTCCAGGATGACTCCCTGGGAAACGATGAACTTCAGCTTTGCACAAGCAAGGTGCCAAAACTCCAGGTTTCCTCATCCAAAAAAGCCTCCGTGCAAACATCCGTGGTCACCCCTCCCAATGATTATACCTGCAAAAAAAGCAAAATTATTGATCAGTGACACCCCCAGCACTAAGATTCAAGCCCCTTTTAGAGGGGCACGTTCATGCCCGTGCATCCAGCAGCACATACGTGGGGCAGTGCCTTGCGGGGTGGAAGGGGCTGCCGGAGGAGCATGTCCCAGTGCCCGGTTTGGCTTGCAAGGGACATCGGGACATGGGGAGAGCGGCAGCCATACAGCTGGGGCCAGCACAATGGGCTGTCACGCTCATCAAGCGGGAGGGTAATTAGGGAGCACTTCTTCAAACACAGCTGCCTGCGCTATTCGGAAGCTGCCACGTGCTTACCATGAATAGGGAACGCTGTGGCCCACCAGCGCGGAAGCTGCTGGTGAAAACCCCCTTCCCTCGCCACGGCCCCAAAGGAAAGCTTCGGAGCCAGTGACCGTGTCAGAGAGGTCAGTGGTTGGTCACTATTCTCCAGCCTTCCCAACCTGCAATTTGCTCCACAAGCATCTTGAACAGAGGGGAAAGGGTAGGTCATTATAGATGTGTCCTCGGGAAGAGAGAAAGCCATTACACTTATTAATAACCGCGACAATCGTCGCTGCGTGAGGCTGGGGGTTTATGAGAATGGACCCTTTTATAAGAAGCAACAAAACACAATGCTGTGCGAATACGAGATTCGATAGGTGAACCAAGAGATGTGTAGAAGGAAAGGAGAATGACACATAAGTTGGGACTTGAGGAAAATCTCAACTTTGGGGGGGGGAAGCAAAATAAAACAACATTCAGCCTGGAGCAACTGGAAATAACTCATTCAACCCTGAAAGAAGTTTTGTTCAAAGTGAATAATTTAACCCTTTATATTCTTCAAAAAAAAAATCAGTCCCTTTTTCTCACTCTAATGTAACAGACTATGACAAAATGGAAGGTTAATGTCCAAAGGTTTTGTCTCAGAAAGTCTCACCTAGCCAAGCAAGGACACATCCCATCCTGAAATCTGTGAGCCAACCCTTCCTGCCTGCCTCCGCCCCCTCCCTGCTTCTCTTCACCACTGACACTCACTGACTGCAACTCATGAGCAGTTTCCATCCTCCTGCAACTCCACTAATTGGCAATTTTACCGTGCACTACACCTATTTCACCCACGTCTGCAGGAATAGGACTTTTCTTCCCACTCCCTTCTCTACCTCTCTGCCCCTCCTACTCTCCCTTCCCCCACATCCGCCTTTCTGCTCAGAAGCCCTTCTCATCATTTCCCCACACACCTACAAATGTTCTCCTTTCGCACCTATAGCATCTGTACAGTCTGACCAGCTTCCTCAGTATCTTTTCATACGTACGAACTCAATAAACAATGCAAATGAGCCACCGCCTAATTATTTTCTCAGCTTGTGGTGCGAGGAGCCATTTGGAGCGAGGACCCGGGGAGGTGAGGGGCAGTGCCACTGCTCCCCCTGCCTCCCACCGACCCACCCTCCAGCTTTCCAGCAAAGACTCACTTTGCAAAATTTAATTACTCTGCTAACTTGTCCCATATGCTCTGTGGCAGGCAGGCAAGGCTTTAATTACGTCTGCACTGGAGATGCTGGGAACCCTGATTCCCCGTCTCCCAGGGAGCCAGCGCAGCACCCAGGAGGACGCGGGTGCTGCCAGAGCCATCCTGGTGCCTGAGCATCTGGCGTTCAGTACCAAAATATCCTCTTTGTCCTCCTCCCACCCCTCCACACACATGCAGTGGGACCGCAGCTGGGGGAGCACTATAGTCTCTAGAGGAGAGCAAATCCTCCCTCTCAGAAAGTGCTGACCAGTATTGCTACCAAACCAATTAACAATCATTAATAATCTGAAAGCCCTTCCATGCTCATCAGTATGGCCCTTGAGAGACACCGTTCTTCAGCTGGGCACAGGAGGACAAAACCCATTCCCAGATGGCCTTTCTCTCCCCTCCACCCTCCCAGCATCAGCACCAGGTCGGTTGGCTTCTCCCCTCCTTCTCTCACCCCGTTTTACTTTTCATTTCACAGCTGCTTCTGCGATGGCTGATTCCATAGCCATCAGGTGTTTCGGAGGTGGCAGGTAGTCAAAACTGTTTGGGGGCACAATACATCAGGCAGCAGACGAGGAGCAGGCAGGAATTTGTTTGACGTGACATTGTTATGCAAAGATGCTCACAGTACCCAAGGTGCTTCATGTAACTGGATTGCATTTTCTGGAGACAGAAATCCTTTTTTTTTTCGGGGGAGAAGGGCTGGAGGCAGGGGAAATCCTTTCATTCAGGATTGTGTTTAAGTGTGAGAGCAGAATACCTATTGTAGTTCCTATACTTTTAATGTGGTTTGTGGCTTGTGTGATCCAGCCTGTAATCTGTTCCACATCTCGTACTGCTTTGAATTTGAGGAAGCCACATCTGAATTCTGATATTTTGCTTTGCTGACTGTCTTGTAGGGAGCCATCTCCTACCAGCTATTGTTAATGTACTGGAACCCATACCAAAACCAGAACTGATACTAGAGGTGATAACAGAACTGATGTCAGTGTTGGAACAAGGGCCACTCACCTGTAAACTCTTGCCCCTTGAGCATCCCCTAGATCTATGGGAGCAAGGCTCGTGGCTTGGTCTCCCTCCCTCCCTGTCCCCTTGCACTCAGGAGCTGCTACGCAGAGCATGAAATGAGCGCGAGTAGGAGCTCCACATCACCAGCTTCTCCTGTGAGAGGCAGATAATCCAAGCACAAGGCAGAAGGGTGGCACAATGTATTGTCTGTCAATAGCTTTTAATCCCGATGCCCTTCTTTCTCCACCATGGGGCTGCAGGGAGGTCCCACACGTGCACTGGTCCTCCAGGGGAGCCCTGCTCCCGACACCCCCCCTCTCCCTACACCTTCATTACACTGACGTGCCCGGGTTGTGTGCCAAGGAATGGATGTGCAGCTGGCCCAGCTCCGCTCTAGGGTTTGTATAGAAGCCAATTCTCTTTTCAGGACTGTCATTACATCTTTTTAGGCTAGAGCCTAAAAATACCACCCAAGATGATGGAAGGGAGGGGAAAGAAAATAAAGGGGAATAAAGGAAGCAGACAGGGCATCGAGTTGGCGTTTGGGACGTTTCAGCTAGAAAAGTTCAGGCTACACTTATGAACGGTTCATGCCCTTCCTAGGTGCATGGTAGTGGGAGATCCTGCCCTTCTGTGTTTTATGCATTTCAGTAGCAGCTCTGCCCTTTGGGTGAATCGAATTGATTTAGTCCAGTCCTCCAGTTCAATTTCTAGGGCTGCTCGGCCAGGACTTCCTACTCTGCGCGCAGGATTTCATTGTGGCTAGGCACTTCTGATCCTTCAATTTACGGCTTGGCATTAAATTGGGCTCCAACGATGCAGGGCCACTTAGATTACGTGTCTCAAAGATCAGGCGATCACAGCTCGGGCGGTGGGAAGATAGAGGTATTTCTGGAGAAGTGGGCCTCCCTCCCTCAGCAAAAATAATCCTGTGACATCCTGCGGGTGCGATCCAGAAGGCTGCGGTTTTGAAGGCAGGATGAAATCTTGTTCAGGAGGAAAAAGAATTGAATTCTCATGGAAAGTTGGACTGCAATTAAAAGAAGCATTTCTTCTGAAGTGCCTGTTCCTCACTCACACACAATGCAATTAACTGAGCAACTGAAATCGTTTCAGCCCCCAGGTCTGATTTTCCATTTTGGAAGTCAGGGTCTTCCACAACAATATCCCACAGTTTTGTTTTCCACTCCTGGGGGAGAAGCAGACAACAAAAAAACACCTAATTGTAGGAGCAATGCTTGGAAGTACAGACCTCAAATTCAATAGCACGTCATGGCCATAAAGAGGGCTTATTACCGCCATGTACAGGGATGCTGCCCCCATCACTTAGGCATCAGGGTCATATCCTGGTTGGTTCTGTGAGCTGGCAGGACAGGTCTGTGCTGTGATAACAGCATCGGTCTCCCTCCTATCTGAGAGAAGAACAGTTCTCCCTAGGGTATGTTTAAGAGCAATCAGGACTGCAAAAGCAGAGAGCTCAGCCTTTAGCAGAAGACAACCTGCCTGTCCTTCCGTAGTGCTTTGCACCCCGTGACCTCAAAGCTCCGCACAAGAGACATCAGCCAAACATACCTGATAAACTCTCAACCCAAAGTATCTGCGATAACGTGAGCCTAACAGAGGACTACCTGCTGCTGCACGACACGTGGACATGAGTTGTACGCCCCAAGGTACCCCTGGAAAACCCTTGGAGATGCTTCAGGGTGCGGAGCCAGGGGGACAGCGCCGGAGGGATGCACAGGACCATGCACAACCCTGTCCCCGCTGCCTTTCAGGAATGTCTCCTTGGCAGAGCCAGCCTCCAGAAGTGTCCGGGGACATCCTGGAGACAATCCAGGACAAAGCCCGGAAGCAGCCGACAGGGCGAGCAGCGGGGACAACGCGGCCACACTCCTGGGGCCGTTCCTGCCCCTTCCTGCAACAGCACAGCCGAGACACCCCCCGCCACCCCCCGCCCCGGGATCCTGACTCACTGCACAATAATGCCCAGGCAGCTCCCATCCCGTGTGTAACTTCCTAGGCCCTTTGCTGCTCAAAGGAAACGTGTCCTTTGTGGGTAATATTTTCCGCGCAGCAGCAAGGATGGAAATAGCATTTTTTTCCAAAGAGTCCTTCTCTACTATGTCATGAGACGAATATCCAGGGTGTGTTTCCTCATTCTTAGCATGAAAGAGCATTGCATACAATGACGGCAGGAGTGCTCAGCAAGAAGAGACCTCAGGATCCGGTATACTGGGATAAAGGGGGTAAACCAACCACAGGGGTGCTGCCCTGGTGCTGTGCAGAGGGTACAAAGAGCATGGGGCTCACCAGCAACACCCAAAAACAAACAAGACCCCAAATCCTACACCTCCCTTCTCTGCCTGGGGCATCAAGGGAGTGCTCCAGGGTGCTGGACAAAGCCATGGCACAGGGGGGACCAAGCGCCCCCGGAGCATGAGGCCATGTCGTGCCGCCTGCCCCTTCCCCATTGACCTGGCAATGCTGCGCAGACTTCTAAGGCAAAACCAAAGGGCAGGCAGACACGTACTGCTGTTAGATCATCCCACCAACATCCTGGTGATCTAATAGACTCTCCAGGAAGGCCTTATTAAATTCTAAGCCAAACTGTGTCCAGTTACAGTAATTACTGAGTATTTAAGAAATAGCAATTGGCTATTTAGAGCGCTCTAACAAACATCTCACAGAGAATTCCGTGTTCTTTAATTACTATGCAGTACCTGTCCCTTTGGTGGCGCCCTCCAAACTGGATTTGTGTGTTAATTTGCATCTGTTCTTTTACATTGCAGCATTTTTGAAAAGCAGAGAAATTAGAGGGGGGGAAAAAAAAAAAGGAGAGCAGTTCTCATGTTGAGAGTTAGGGCCTGAGGGTAGAGAAAACCCAAATAAAGGCAGGTGCTGTGCCAGCTTTCCCCATCCCTATGTGGAAAGCCCAAATGCTGCAGAGCAGCGCTGCAGATTTCCTTGTCCCCCTGTCCTCCTGTGTGCTCTCACCCTGCCCTCCACGGCCCCCGTGTCTCCCACCCTAGGGCTCAACAGCTCCAAAAAAAACCCTAAACCAAGCAAAGCGTGCCTTCGGTGACCGATGTGCATGCCCAGGAACTAGGGCAACACCTGCCTGGAGCTCATTTCCATGGACACGATGAGAGCCGCGGCCGAATCCGGATCTGGGGCCACGGCGCCAGCCGGGAGCCGTAACCCCAGCTGTGCTCTCCAGCTCGCTGCCTGCCTTATTAGCTCTAAACAGCATCCTTATTTAACGCACTTCAATTTAAAGTGGAATGGATATTTCTTACTTCAGAAAGTCTCACCTGCCTCTCAAATGGCTCTTGGCACGCTGCCCGTTCTCACTCGCGTTTTGCCTTTAACAAGGCGAAGCCTCGTTCCTCTCGAATGGAAGAGAGCTGGCAGGGCTTGATTGGAAGTTTGGAGTCCTTCCCCCTCCCCATCCACTTAGATGCCACAAGAGCCCCCAGATCTGCACAGCCTTCTTGTTGCCAGGAAAGCAAAGCTTTTGCCAACGCATCTCCCAGGTTCCTCATCACGGGAACTCGAAGCTAAAACATCTGACGGAAGCACCAACAAAGACTGGTGCAGAAAAGAAAGGGGGGGAAGACGTGCATTGTTCCTGGAGCCTGCCTGGCCTCCTGCTACTCCTGCCCCCATCTTTTCTTCCTCCACTGCCACATCCTCAGAACATTGCAGCCCAAGGTAGAAATATCTAACACATCAGGTTTTTTTTTCTCCTTCCCATCCCCAACCACACTCCTGCTGCAGGTAGCTTGAAATGCAGAGATCCAAGAGAAAAGAGCATCACTCACTGCTCCCACTTTCCTAACAAGACCTCATTACGGTGCGGGGAAAACTTGACCCTGTCAGAAGTGTCAAGCCGAGGCACCGCGTTTATTCCTCACACGGTCCCCTCCGTCTATAACTTAGCGGGTGCTGCCGGGAGGTTATTCTCTCTCTCTTTGATTGTCATGGGGAGTAAGCTTTTTCTTTTTTTAACAAAGCTATTTTAAAGCAGATGCTTAACTCTCTGTGCTATTTTAAATGATGCATAGAAAAAAAAAAAAAAAGAAAGAAAAAAAAAAGCCCACAGCAGAGCCACGATTTAGCACAAAGCCTGGGCGAGCTGAAGCCTGCGTGCTCCTACCTGTGTACAGAGGGTCTTGGCAAAAGGCTTCCACAGGTGGCTGCTTTGAAGAAGACAGACCCATTTGGACCAGAAGATGCTCATTCATCTGGGAACAGCAGCAAACCTGCAAGAGGCTTCTTCAGTTGCTTTAGGACGTGAGCCCATGCTCACCTTATCACGCTACATCTCCACAATATGAGGAGCAGGCTGGAGGAAGGCTCCCAGCCCTCAGGCCCTGTGGGCTGGTGGCCAGGCTGTGACCATCCACAGCCAGAGAAGGGAGGAATTAGAAACACCCAACAGGCAGTCTGAACACAATGCCCGATGCCCAGAAAAGAGATTTCCACCTCCATAACCAAAGGAGCAAGGTAGGAGCCACAGGATAGCAGCAGCTCCAGGGACCCAGCTCGGATTTGCACTGTCATCTGGAGGCAGAAGGGTTTACTCCACACTTAGTTATAATTTTGGTGCGCAGCAGATTATAAACCCAGTCTCTGAAGTTACAAAAGCATGTAGTCACTGTTTATTTGCAGTGTTTGATTATTACAAAGTTGTTCATGCTCAGCAAATATGTTTTCTGATAATCAGCTGGCATTTGCTTTATAGACATCTGTGTAATTAAACACGCAGAGAGGGGGGATTTAGGGATTGTGACAGCAAATGGCCCTAGTTCAGTCTCTAAATCATCACGTGTACTTTCATAGCTGCTCCATCGAAACATGTTACTGTGGGTCCAAACTCCACCCAGCCCAGAGAGAGGTTTTTTTCTCCCAAATCTCCCTCCCTTCAGCAGACGAGACCATGTTGCCTGATAGGTAAAGCCATCCCACTCCTCCAGCTGTATCGATGCTGCTGTCTGGCACTGAATTATTTAGCTTCCCCTCACTGCGAATGGAAATGATCTGCAGTTTAAATGGGATGAAGAGAAGTTTGCATCAAAGGCACCTTAACTCAGTCAAACACACGTTGGAGACTTCCTTGCCTGTGACTGTCAGGGGTAATAACTGTGGCTCTGATCAAACAAAAGGCCCTTCAGACCCACTTAGTCCCTGTAATCGGCAGGTTCACATCTCCTCTCCCAGCTGTCGGGGAAGAAAGTATTTAGAAGTCGAGTCAGAGGGAGACGGGGACGTTGGGCTGTGGAAGGTGAAAGACTTTCCCGTAAATTGGATGTTGATGTGGCGCTGGCAGCCCTGGGCTTTCTCAACGCCCAAACATTTTGCCGTGTGTGCTGGCAACACCCTCCATTTTCCTTCTGACCTGGCAGGAGAGGAGGGTCAGTGTTTGCAGCACTCGTGGTGGCTAATTCGTATGGAAGTGCAGGGCTGTTACAGCTGTCACTGGCACATCAAACACCACCTTTCTCCTTTCCTAAACCCCTTCTGCCCCTAATCCACCGTCCCTGACCACCCCCCTCCTACACACCCAAACTCACCAGCAGCTCTGCTCTCACTGCCAAGTCCCCCCTCCTGCCCCACGCCTGGGGCTCTTTCCCCACCTTCTCCGTGCTGCCGACACCGGCACCGCCGCAGCCATCAGACCCCTGCGGATGGTGGCTGCCCTCTCCGGGTCCCACAGTGATGGGGAGCGCTGGTGGAGCATCCTCGTTGGAAAGATGGCTCAGAGCTGGAGGCAAATCACGGATTTCCTAAGCAGGGTCACCGCAGAAACCTGGCTGTCAAGTGTTTTTTCTTTTCAGGTAGTAGAAATGACACCGTGGTGCTCAGTGGAGACCTTGAGGTTAAATTAAAATCTGTGAGAATTTGGAGAAAGAAGGATTCGGCCAACTGCCCCTCTCCCTCCCTTCTCCACTCCTTTGCTCCCCAGAGGTGAATTCTCCCCTCCCATGCCACCCAGTGAGCTGCCCCCAGTTCGGGACACTTCCCTGGGGGCCAGCAGAGGGATGCTCTGCCATCGCTGTGCCCGCTCAGCACCACAGCTCAGCCTTCCCTTCCTCTGCAGCCCCCGCCACTTCCCACCCCTGAGTTGCCAGCATTAAAAGGATTACTGAACAAAATGATGGGAGAGAAGGGATTACAGGGCATTATCAGCCTGATCCCCTCTTAATTAATTACTGGTCAGACATATGAAAAGATGGATCCAGCACACCCCATGACAGTGAAATGACATGTGCAACTGGAAGGCAGCTGAGAAAGGCTTTGGTAAATGCCAATATTTTTTTAGCTGATGCAATTTCCTTCCCCAAAAGTGCTCTTTTAAAGAATGGTACCTGAACATGGCTGCTGCTGTCACCTTTGTGGTAGAGTTTGCTTTCCTCTTAGCACTCACCTTTTGCCCTTGCTTATGTCTGCACATTCTCAGGTGGTCTGCAGCAAAGACAGCTGTACCCCAGGCTCTGGGGCTGGGGCTGACACCACACAGCACCTTCCCCTTTCCACATGCTGGGAAAGCTAAATCTTACCCGGCTGACTGAGGGACTCCGGGTGTTGTTGAGCTAGGCTGGGGTCACTAATCAAAAGGTGCTTTTTTTTAAAATTCTTACAGATCGAGGCAATCATCACAACAATCAGCAATCCAGCAAGGAGGGGAAGGAGGAGGCTTGTCATTTCAGCTCTGCTCTCCAGAGGAAGAGATAACAGATCTATTTTGCTGTGTTTCCTGGCCTGAAAGGAAAGGCTGTTCATATCCCTCCCAAACCACTGTTTATTGGAACTGGCCAACTGTTGTTTTATTTTTCCAATTCTCAGGGTTACACCCCGGTAAATCAGAACTGTGGTCACAGCAGGCTTCAGACTGCAGGTCATGGCAGGACGTGGCTGAACATCGTCCCTTTTTTCATCACAACTTTCCCATGCATCTTCCCTCACTGCAGGATTGTTCCCCTACAGTCAGAACCCGAACACGACATCAAGCTTTATTTCATGACTCCCAAAGCCCTTAGGCAGAGAACTCAAACAAAGCATTTGCACCAACTCCAGTATACCCACAGTCTGACCAGGCTGACTATTTTTTTCTTTTTTTTTTTTTTAGCCCCAACAAATCTGCAACACCTTCAAATCAATAAAACAAAGAAAAACAAGGCAAGCTGCCACTAAACATCACTTGTTTGAAAAAGATCAGCTAAAATTATTTGCAGCTCCTCAACAAATTCCTGCCTGCTGTTTCCCCTGGCTGCTGTGCTGTAAAATGACCGAGATGGAGCAGGATGCAGAAACGGAGGGAGCAGCCTTCATCACCCTCCTCTCTGCATGGGGCACTTTGGCTTGCAACTTGTCCTGTACATTTGTTCAGTGAAGTAGGGATGATCACAGTGCTTTTGTTGCTTCAGGAGCTGAGAAACCCCGGTGGGGGAGCCCCAGGACAATCTTTCTGCTTCCAGCTGAGAGTTTTCCACAGGGCATCCCCGCAGCCCCTGGGACAGGCAGGCAGCCCCAGCACGTGAGCTCCTCTTTTGCCTGGGGGACAGAAGCCCTGCTCTGCTCTGTGCGGAAGAGGTTAAGGGAAAGGAAGAGCTAGCAAATTTCTGAAAAATACCAGCATGCTGGTTTTGACAAATACACAAATTGGAGCCGATTTGGAATGCAGATGTATGTAAACAGGCATGAAATTATCCCGTCCCTCCTGCATAATGTCGCCTCGCAGCCACAAAGGCTCTGAATGCTCTGGCAAGGCCAGGCTGGTTAGATCCACTCAAATCAGGGAAAAGACACTGGGAAGAAACCAAGCAGAAGGGTGGGAGAAGGAAGAAAGAAGACACCTCACCGTGAAGTTTACCTGCCAGGAGCTGCTGCATCCCAGAAACCCACGGGCTGGGCTGAGCATCCTGCTGCCTCCTGAGTTTGTAAGGGTTTGGTGTCACACGGGCAGGAGACACTAGTGGGTTTCTCTGGGTGGATAGTAATAGGTAAAGGAAAGAAAAAAAAAAAAGGAGATGGAGGAAACAGAAGAGGAGGCACCTGTGTGATGAAGGGACTTCACTGGGAACATCTCTGGCCTTCACATGCACACACACAAAGGTGTCTCTCAGGACCAGCTGTCCTACTCAGGAGCCATAAGAGGTTTTACAGGAAAAGCAAAAGAAGCTTCTGCCCTCCTTCCCACCCACATATCTAAGAATAATGGAATATCCCAAGCGAGGCCACCTGCAATCTCTGGGCCACGCAGCAGCCACACCGTGACCCCTGCAAACAGGAACCATGAGTCCCGACTCCTGCTGCCCTGTCCGAACCACCCCATCAGTGCCCCCCTCGGTTGCTGCCATGCAGATTAGTTTAGTGCCACCACAATATAACACAAACAGGCCAGCAGAAGCAGTGTGTAAGCCCCCACTGGGGGAAAGCCCCCGAGGAAAGCTCCCTTCCCTGCAGCCCCTTCCCTGGTGAGCTGCGGCAGGGCTGGGGCAGAGGCAAGCAGCCTCCAAGACTTTCTGCACATAAAGAGCTCCTTTTTAATATCAAGCACGCATCTTTTCTATTTACCTACTGCCAGCCGTGCCTGCCCTGATACAAGCCATAAGCCCTGGCAGGGCTAATCTCCCCATCCCCACACAGCACCTGCGAAGCTTCAATTCTGCTTTTCATAACGGTCTGTATGAACAAACCACCTTCATTAATCCCACGTCTTCCCCCGGCCTTACACAAGCATCCGGGCACCAGCCAGCTCCCCTTGCTCCAGCATTTCAAGCAGGATTTATAGACGAGAGGAGCCCCTTGAATGCAGGACTTTCTGATTAAAATAGATGGCATGAGGGACACATCAAAAATGAAGAGGAGAGACGGAGTCCTGTAGGCTCAGTGGGTCTCATTGTATAGACACAGGTAACTTGAAAAATGTCAGCTTTTGGAAGAAAGGAATAAAAATTAAACAGAAGATTCCCAGATTGCCAAAGGTATCCTCCTCCCCTAACCCTGGATGGGAGCACTGGGATTCACCACCCATCCTGCTGAGGATCCAAAATCCTTCCTTTTTGAGCAAGGAAAGCTGGAGGCTTCACAGACAGGTAAACAAGCACCCGCACACATAAATAAAGCATGGTAATAAATGTCTTAATAATTAGCAGTGATACAGATGCAGCTGAGCAAACAGCCGTGGATCCAAAAACACAAACAAGCCCTCTGCTTCCTGCCCTAGCTCCAGTGATAATTGCTTGCACGCCTCCATCACAGACGATCCCAAAGCTCTGGGTAAATAGAGAGGGGGATGTCATATGAAGCGGGGAGAGGCAGTGGTGAGGTTCAGGTCTCTCGTGAGGCCGTCCCAGAGCCCCACTTGGATCCGGCACAACCCCGGTGTGGGTGCCTGCTCTTGAGGAGCATCCCTGCAGAGCTGTCACCTCCAGGTCACCACAGAGAGAGGTGGAAATTCGCCACCACAGACCCCGGCACCCTCCGAGGCCCAGGACCAAGCAGGTTCAGCCACATCAAACCATCTCCAGAGAAGAAGAGAAAGCTTTTCGAGATGGAGCCAGAGAGGTACGGTTTGTAAAGCCAAAAATGAACTTTGCAATTTCCTACTGCTTTCCAGGAACCCCACTTTCAGATTCTTGAGGGAAAAGAGGGGTGAGGAAATTTGGGCATGGTTTACTGATTTGCTGAGCACCTCTGAGCCCCAGTGTCCATGGGGGTATGGCTGCTGTGGGGCTCCAAGGGACAACCCCGACCTGTGCTGGATTGTACCCGTATAGGATGAGCACCTCTACAAGGCAGTTATTTCTTCCTCAGTAGTACAAGAAAGTAATCATTACAGCTGGGATCAACAAGGAAAAGCAGAGCTGGGACAAGGAGGAGAGCTGTACAAGAACACAAGCACAAGCCCCTCTTTTCTGAGTTCCAACTGCAAAAAGGAATAAAAAATAAAAACCCTTTGAACTTTCCCTTTGAGTCCTGAGCTCTTCTAGCTTTTTTTTCCCCCTCCACTCCAGACTCAAAGATGCATTTCTAACCTCAGAAATAAAATCCTCCTTTTGTGGCAGCCATTAAATGGCTTTTGGGAAGCTGGGCCACCAGATATGCCCCTAATCCCATTCACACTTCCTGCCCCATGTTCAGAGCCGGTCTGCCCGGCACTTCTCTCCGCAAGAGGCTTGTACGGGGAATTAGCTGCTTCCTTCAGCCACTGCGTCTGGCTGCCTTGATATATTCTCAAATATGGGGGGAGGGAAAAAAAAAAAGGAGAAAAAAGCAATTGGCAGAGCGGGTTTGTTGGGGAGACACTGATGTGAATTTGATCTCTCTAAACGGCGCATTGCTCCATTATGGAGACACACAAAGCAATGTCAATCACTTTGTCCTAGCACAAAAGCTAAGAGCTTGCCAAAAGGTTGGCAGCAATACGCACACCGGTGTAGGTGGCAGGGTGTTATGAGACTGAGTGCCAGTTTGATCAGAGCTGCTTAGATTATGAGGGTGTTAAAGTGTGTTTGTCATGATTTAAAGCATTAAACCTTGGAAGTGGTATATAAAGGCTGACATGAAAGAGTCTGAACAACACATCCACACGCGTGTGTGTATTTAAAGGTCCGGGGATCCAAACACAGATCACGGTTGTGAATTCCCAGCTGCCCTTGGAAAACCTGCAACTCAGACACGTTCCTATGTAGGGGCATTTATTAAGCAGGCACCAGTGGTGACATGCTTTTTCCATGGGTGGTCCTACCTCCAGACACTGCTTGCACGTGCAGGACCTGTCCAAGCGCCAGTGGATGGAGGGGTACCGAGAGGCAGAGTTGTTCTCTTCCCATGCTCATATCCCAACCAGCACATGTCAACAAGAATCAAAATGAAATAAGAAACAAGCTGAATTACTGCCTTGAACAAAAACCAAGCCTATTCACCAATCCAAACACATCTTAGTATCCTCTCCAGAAAGAAAAGAAAGGAAAAAAAGAACACAGCATTTATTAAATTATTCTGACTTTTTCTTATTACTGTCTCTCCTGGTTCAGACTAAGGCATTAAAAAGCCACGAGGCACATTGATCTTGTGCTATTTCCCATTTAATATTGAAGCACTTGAAGCTCATGGGAAAGGTCATTCTGATCACATCTCTACCTGAGGAGATTTGGATTGCACAAATGAACATCCAGACGCTCCAATCTCCTGCCCACCACACGTGGCTGTTCCCTTTGGGTCAAACACTGCCAGGCTAAGTTGTGAGCCTTGTGTTGGTGTTCACGGAAAGAAGCAAAATGTCCTTTAAAAGGAGACATAGCCAGGATGGGATTGAGTCAAGAGGAACTCCAGCTGGACTGTTAGCCTGGAAACTGCCATAAACTGTGGAGGTGAACTCCAAATGAAAGATCACACAACGGGGACCTGGAGGCAAGCAGATGGCTTTTAAAACTGGGAGTCTCGCACCAGCTACAAGCAAGTAATTACCAGCAAGTCACAGCTGTGCTAGACCACATGAGCAGGTGAAAATGTGACTATGCTAGGGTGTGATCGCACTGCCAGCATCCTCCGACACTCCTCCTCTTCCCTAGCTGGCCCTAATGCTACCAGATGTAGGGGTTATTTGCTTCAGAGAGGTTGGAGCAGTTTCTCCTTAGGAGGCCTTTAAAAACAGGGGTGGGAAGGAAGTTAACAAGATGCTCTGAAGTGGTGGATGAGTGTTGTTATCGTTGCAAGAGGTGAGGAGTGCATCCAGAGAAACGCAGAGCTTCCCAAATAGGATGCTAAGGACTAGCAAGGCACGAGCTGGGGCTGGGAGGGAGGTTTCTTCGCTGGATCCCTCACTGCCTGCTGACCAAGTTAGTCTGTTCCTGAATGCATAAAGACACCCTGTGCAGAACAGTTGTATTTGCCCCAGCCACAGCTGGGGGGGAGCAGTTGATGCCAAGTGCCTGATCCAGAGTGATAGGCTAGGCTACAAAAGCCAACCTTCAGCAGTCAGTCTGCTCCAAGTACTTGGCTTCTTTTCCAGCTGCTTTTTCCAATAAATCTAAAGAGCATAGACATGCTAACAGAGTCTCAGGACTTGCTTTTTATGCGTTTCAACAAATGAGAAAAAGCAAAGAGAAGAATAGAAAGCTGAAACATCTCCTCCAGCCCATGCAAACCACTGTCAAGTGACCTTACCTGCTGCGTTAAAATCCACCAGTGAGAAATTCTTGGGCAATAAGCTGGTTCCTGCCTCCGCTGAAGGCTGGGAGCTCCTGGCCATTCACTCCTTGGCTGCTAGGAGAGGTGCTGAGCTCCTGCATGCTGACCCAGCTGCGAAACCCCCGAACTCTTCCTCCTGATCTGTCAGATATGCATAATTAAGAATGTCATTCAAGCAAGGTAAATCAGACCCCACACACCCCCAGCCACCCTCCCCTTTGCCTTAGTTTTCCAACCACCCTGCAGAGGTTTCCCTTCCAGGAAACCTGATGCTGTCAGACAAAGGAGAGGAAAACCATCCTGGCCATGAGGGCAAAGGCATTATTCCTCCCCCTGCCTCACCTCTCTCTGCAGCAGAGACTAAAAGCCATGTATAGATAACTCTTCCCCTTGCTTCCTTCCTCCTTCCTTCCTTTCTGCAATCCAAGGAGAAGAGGGTGAAGAAAATGGCACTTGGATTAAATAAACTAACAATCATCACGCAGGGCTTTTAGCTGCAAGTGAGCCAAGTGTCCTGTAACATTAAATAAATGCAAGATTAACCTTCACGGCTTCCACACTAAATTATTTATCTTGAGAGGCGAAGAGGTCAGGATTGAAACAAAGGGTAAATATTTGACGAAGGCGCTGCGCGCGCCGGCTGCACAGCTGTTTGCCGACCACGCCGGCGCTGCCTGTGCATCCCTCCCACGGGGCTGGTTTCACTGCTCCCCAGCCCATCGGCACCCCAGGACTCAGCTGCAGACAGGATGAGGCCCTTGTACCACCAGCCATGGCATTCTGCCTGGCAAAAGCCACCAGGGCAGAGGAGAGCCCCCGTGACATGACAGGGGACGATACTTGCCGTGATTTCGCCCAGCATACGATGCGTCTTAATTAGCAGTCGCATCTGCCTTCAATACTGAAGTATTATTAACCGCATGATTTACATACAGCCATTTGTGTAGCCACTGTAGGCAGGGAATTACCTGATAACAAAATACCCTGCTGTTCACGCTAAGTGACAGACTCAGAAATATTAGTCTGTTTAATCAAAGCACTAACAACACGGAATAGACAAAAATATTTTGCCATTCCCTAGCTGATCTCCATTAAGATCCTCAAGCATTCTTCTGTCAAAGACATGCCAATTATTTTTTTTTTCCAATAAAAAATTAAAATTTAGCCACTACTGGGAAAGCATACGACATCTGTTTAACAGTGAATAGCAATATTACAGTGCATTCAAAGGTGAGAAATGCAAAAGACTATGGCCAAGACCGATGTAATTAGCCAGGATGTACAACACCTTAAATTACGAGCACTGTACTTCCCAGAAGTGCCAGGCCTTGGAAGAAGAAGTGGGCAGGATCTCAGTGTTAACTCACCTGAAAACTATTCCCGTAACGCACATTTTTCCCTAGAAGGAACATCACCAGCTCACTAATCCATAACTCTGCTTGCAGCACCCGTTTCCTGTCCCAGCCTGGAGCAGATGCAAACCAGCGTGGGTGCAATGGGCTTCACTAGACCAGGGTGTGCAGTGGAAAAAAAAAAAAAAATAAAAAAAAAAAAAAATCCAAGCTACAAAATTTAAACATTTCAGCTATTTTTGAATACAACAAATTCACAGTATCATACTCCAAGAGCATGAAGGGAAGAGCAAGGCTAGTTGCCCTCTGTCCTAAGCTGCTGCTCAGAGGGATAGACACAATTTCTCAGGCAGCTGTGTGGCCTGTCCCCTTGGTGTACAAGGCATTAAACCACTCACGGGGTGCAAGGTCAGGAATGGATTTTGTCTGAGCGAAGGGAATCACTGGAATGGGCCCTTACACTCCTCCAACAGTAAGGTGTGTGCTTTGGCTGTTGGATCATCTGCTCATTTCCACGCAGCAAATCCTTGCTGTTCTGGGGATCAAAGATGCTGGAGCTGCTCTTGATCTGGTGGTGTCTCCGAGGAGCAGTTTAGCTGGTGGGGTTGGTCACAGGCAGGGTGTGAGGGGGTGCTGCGGAGCCTTTCCCAGCCCCACATGGGAGCCCCACTCCTTTCTCCTCACACCAAACCCCTCCACCTGAAGATCCGCTCTCCCAGGACAGCCCATCACTGCCAGCACCCCGTGGTGCTGCCACCCCTCACCAGTTGATGAAGGCTATGCCTCTGCTGCCAGACAGCACATGTGTTAGCACAGGGTCGGGGGAGTGAGTAAGCTGTGAAACCCTCCTGCCAGCCAGATATGTTGCTTTCTACCAATTACGAGCACAGCTATAGGTAAAGAAGCCATAGCAACAAAAACTTGACCTGCTCTGCTCCAGAGACATAGCTGGAGCCTATTCGAGACTTAATGCAGTCTCTTAACGCCTACTGCTGTTAATGGTTCCTGCATAATAAGGGGGATTATGGATCTATTACCGATCTGTCACCTCTTAAAGAATATGCCATTAATCACGATCGTTTATTTGCAAATTGGTTTATAATTTTGAAAATCTTTTGCAAATTACTTTAAATGGAAGAGGGTGGGGGGCAAGGGACTTTCAAAGCAGGCTTCCATGCTATTTCTTCCCTCAGCTTAGTGCCCCTTTTTGAGCCAAATCACTGTTTGTGCATGCCTGCATACATTCACAAAGGTATTTACGAACGGGAGTAAACCAGATAAGCGCAGCCAGACATTCCTGGCTCAGCCCCTCCAGACGCCGGCCTCCCCTAGAGACTCCCCGTGCTCTCCCTGTTCCCAATCTTTTGCATCCTTCCTAAATGTAACCCCCACACCCGGTTCCATCCTCCCTCGGCTGGGAAGGAGCACGGCCACCCCATTCTCCAGCTCTGCGGATTAAGGCGGCTTTGCCTGGATTACGGCTGCCAATCAAGTTCAAGTGCATTTTTAGTAGTTGAATGTGTGGCACAAGGTTTCAAATAAAATCATCAAGTGCAGTCGATTAAACTCATTAAGTCCTTACGGACTCGCCTGTGTACTGCGCTGTTATCAGATTCGGAGACATGAGAATTAATTAGGCCGCTGTTCTCCTTTGTCTGGATTAGCGTGCCAGGCCCGGCGCCCGGGTGTTTTCCTGGGGAAACACGAGGCCTGTAATCTCCTTACCAGCCCAGCCGGGCAGACAGAGGCCTAAGAGATTTCTTCAACATTCCCCAAAGATCAAACAAGAACACGCTGGTCTTTGAGGTTTTCTCCTCCTGGCTTTCTTTCTCTCTTTTCCCCTCCACGCGCAGTGCAGCTCATGAATAAAAGGCAGCTCGGTGGGAAGGGGCAGGCAGGGAGAAATGGCTGCAGGAGCCAGCGGGTTCCTGGCACCAGGGCTGGAAATATTCCTCACGATAACCTCCTCACCAGGATATACTAGGGCTGTCCTGCAAGCTCCTGCTTGTGCCAAAAGCCTTGCCTTCTCCACATCATTCCCCTCCATGCCAAACAGCACTTTTGTCCCTATGGGATCTTTCCCCACAACCACATCCCTGGGGTCACCACTCACATTTGGGAACAGACACCCAAAGGGACAAAGCGTGCCCTCTCCACCCGTACAGATCCAGAGCACTTTGAAGTCACGGCTGCCACACAACGCAACTCTCCAGGACATCCCACCTGCCATCGTTTCTGCAGCGAGTGTGACACCTCCAGTATGTGCATCACCTGCCTCTGGGAAACACAATTCTTTCACAGAGCAACCATTGCATTTGTGAGCTGCTTGGAGAGATGGACATGCAGGCAGGAAGGAAAGTACAAGACACTGGCTGCTGGGACAGCATAGTCCTAAACACGAGGGTCTGTGGAATCGAGTATCCACGTGGTGCTCTCATCTATACTAGAGGACATGGTAGGCAGAAGGGCCAAGATGAAGATAAACTGGCATATATGTAATACACCCAGCTGTACTAAAATTTGTAACATTCTGGTCACTACCCATGGAGCAGAATCCCACTACTCAAAAATCAACCCTAACAACCACCCTACATCACTCGCCACCTACCCTGCTCTGCAGAGCAGACATACACGGTATATATTCATCATCACAAGGCTTTTAACAGAGAACAGCCCACACTCAATACCAATATCACACACTCTATACTAACACCAACATCATGCAATAATGCAATACAATACTGATACATACAGCTGAACAATTAGACCTCTGCAGCCCAGGGGAGACTTACAAATTCCCTTATAACCCTTTTCTAGTGGCACGAGGAACTTCATTTACAACAGGGATCTGCAGCTCTCTCCCCTCATTTTAAGGCTGCTCCTCATTTATCAAAGTCAGCTATTAGACAGGAGGGCAGGAGATGGGAGATCTGCAGCCAGCGATGACACACAGGTGTCCACGTGTGAAATGAGGGTTTCTGCCTCTGTCACATATTTGACAATGAAGCCGGTTGGTCCTTGACTAAGGTATTGTTTTGCAGAGCAATGCGGCCGTGGAAGGGCCTTACAAAGGCGTATTGCCAAAGTGAACTTTATCCAACAGGCTTTTCCAGGGGACACAAATCCTTTCCGATGGGCCAGCTGCCCGCAAACACACTGCAACAAATTTATGAGAACATAACTGTGCTGTAAAGAGATGAACTTAAGGGACAAAGAAAAGTAATCCATATTAAGGCTGGCAAGGGCTTTGCACCTGCTAACAGTCCTGCTGAATTGCATTTGAGGGGAGCTGAACTACAGCAATTTCTAAAGTAAATCACTTGGGCCTGCCAGTACTTTCTCCAGTTTATTACAGAAATTTACTCACAAAGGTCAGTGACCCTGCAGTCAATGACTCCCCCAGGTGACTTCCCGAGCCGTGTTAAGCCACAAGCATTTGCTCTCACTCCCTCTGATCTTCTCTTTCTCTCCTCTTCCTCTTCCACTTCCCTGTTTCACTCGCCACTCCACTGAATCCCTTCGTTTTTTCTCTCTATTGTCAAATCACGGGAGCAGGGCGTGATGTGACAAGGCAGTGCTGGAGGAGCAATAAGGGATGTGGACGTGAAGGAGCAACAGAGAGGCAAAAGGACCGAGAAAGGAAGCCGAGAAGCCTGGATGTGATGGAAGGGAAAGGGAAGTGTGAAGAGCTGCAGGGATGGCAGTAAAGCAGCTACAGTCTCAGGAAGGATGGAGGATTTTCATACCTGCCTCCCTGTACAGATGATGTGAAGTCGGGGTGATGGTGGGAGCAAAGCTGCATCCTCCAAATTGCAGAGGGCCTCCAGAGTCACGTTATCTACAAAGGTGAGGAGGAAGACTATGGGGCAGAGCAGGTCAGAGGGGCAAAGCAGAAGGTCTGATGGCATTGCATGGGAGAAAATGAGGGCTGCTGGCCCAGCCTGTCTTGCTGAGGAGAGCAGTACAGCCCAGCCAAAGGAGGTCATCCAAGGGTGCCGGGTGAGTTCTGCTCTCCACCTATTTTCACTCCTTTCCTAAAGGGGGACATAGATAATTATGCATTTCCTTAGCCCAAAACTTCTGCATTTAGACTAAATGAACCCCACCAAAACCTTGTCTAACTGTAGCCAAATCAATGTAAAGTCAGGGTCCTGCTCTGCTCTCCAGCAAGTTCTCCAGGCCTGATACAAAACCAACCCTCATCATTTCCCCAATAGAAACTCAAGAAAAAGAAATTCTTCAGGAAACACTTCACCCAGGTATCAACTGCTAAAAGTTTAAAGGCATCCCAGTCCACAGCAAGGTTTCTGCCACTTCTCCATCCCTGCCTGCTCCTTTCTGCTTCTGCCCCTACACCTCTCTGAACCAGCCTTCAGCACTGCTTGTGGTGAACACAGCTTTCCACAAATTATTAATCACAAGTGAAAACATACAGAGCGAGCAGGCATCCTTCCTCCTTTCCCAGCTCTAAAGGGTTCTCCTTCCAGTGTCTCCTTCTCACTCACCTTTTTCTTTCTTCTCCCCCACCACACACAGGGAATCGATGGATGTCTCTTTAAGGCCCTGTGCCTGTCACCTTGCAGCACACCCTTGTAAATCAGATAAATATCTCAAGGATCCTTATCCTGGGAAAATTGAGATAATTGCGTCAAATTGAAGTGCATCTTTTTTTTTCTTTTTCTTTTTTTTTCCCCTTCTTCTTCTCTTTTCAGCTGGAGTCTCTTGTAGTAACAGGTGCGCTGACTGCTAATTCCTGCACAGGAGTTGCTCCCGTTCTTAGAAGGGATGGCCCCTGATGGCTGGTCCTGGGCAAGCTCGTGAAGGGATTTTTAACCAAGGTGTGCTGTCAGTCAGGAACTTTTCCATAGCTCTGTCCAAGACTCTCTCGGAAGAGGTGATCCCTGCCAGCGCATCCCTGACATACACATGCTCAGGAGGTGTCTGCTACGGAGTGAATAGCAAGCTGTGCCTGTAAGGTTACACGGGATCAGCTCTGGTGTCCTCCTCCCACGACGTGCCCAGGGCTGTACAAACCCTGAGGAAGACATGTGCAGATCCAGATGAGGAAGGTGAAGTTTTAGAGACACATGAGGGATGTGTTTTTAGAAAAGGGTGGAGAGAATAGACTTAAAATACAGCCTGATGGCTTTCAGGTTTCTCTGTATCTGTCTCCGCGTGGCAATAGCAGGCACGTGTCCGTATGCAGTTCTTGCACAAGCAGTCCTGCAGAAAGCCCATGGGCAATTTCTCCAGACGCTGTGGCATGGTATGAAATGACTGTGCACACTCAGACACTCCATGTGCACATGAGGTGACCTCCATCCATCACACACAGTGTCCTGCACAAAGGAAAAGCTTGCCCAGGACGGCAGGTCTGCTCCAGGCCTCTGCTGAGTATAAAGCAAAATTCCTGGAGCGCTGAGTCCTGGCTGTGGCCTGCCGAATCTCACAGCCCTCGGGAGAAGGGAGGGTGGGGAAGTGAGGCAAGAGGGAAAGAAGCAGAAAAGAGGGAAAATAATTCACCTGAAGTGAGTCTAACAGGGTCAGGGATTTGCTGGTAATGGAAGAAAGGAAAGGAACAGGAATTGGGCTAGAGCAGCCCAGAGGCGGGGATGAGTGGGTCAGAGGGCTGAGTCTCATGAAAATCAGTGCAGGAAGCACCAAAGGAGCCAAAATCCTTTGCGGAGCATTTTGCAGACTGTTTCACATGGTGCTCATGGCTCCTCTGATCTACCAGTTCTTGCAAAATCAGAACTGTTCAAACGCTGTAGCTGTGACTTGGACACGACATAGGGACACCCATCTGGGGCTGCTTCTTCCTGAAAAGAGTGAGAGCATGGAAGATACACAGGGGACAAGAAGGGCACAGTGGGAAATGGAAGAAAAAAATAAAAATAAAAATAAAAATAAAAATAAAAATAAAAATAAAAATAGAAATAGAAATAAAAATAAAAATAAAAATAAAAAAATAAAAATAAAAATAAAAATAAAAGTAGAAGTAAAAAACCACAAGAGCAACAGAAGAAGAAAAGTAACTAAAGTGACACACAGCAAACCTGATCATGACCTCAGTGATAACATGGGACACTGGGAAAACAAAAACAAGAAGTACAAAGGCCAGAGAAGAGCAGGATTCAGGTGCAAGGAGATGGGACATTAAGAAAACAGCAGGAAAACTAACGCAGTGGTCAAGTCAAGTCAAGAAGGCCCTGAGTGATTTGGTCTAAGCTGGCCTGCTCCAAGCTGATCCTTAACCTCTTCTAACCCATACCTTTCTGTGACCCCTTGTCAGGAAGGAGGGATGCTAACACCGTATGGGAGGATGGACAGACCCCAGAACCAGCCCCTGTTTCTCACTGTCATTGCCATGTGCATCGTCCCCACCTAGAAGCCATGAAAACGCCTCCCACCAGCTGTTAAGAACAGAGACAGCTGCATCAGGTTATTATCCCTCCCTCCCGCTGTAGTGGCCAAAGCCAGCAGAAGAGCAGGGCACAGGGCAGCAGGTGAGGAGATCAAGAGGCAAGCAGCAACCCTGCTGCTTTTCTCCTGGGGGGGAGAAAACTTCACAAAGCAGAAGTCTGCGGTGTTTTGCTTTTGGTACTCTACAGCTGAACACACAAACAAATTGGGACTGTCAGAAGGACAGAAGGTGAATGATGTTGCAATCCGAAGAGGATGATTACTTCTCTAAGAGATTTCCAAGCAGCACCTGGGGTCTCAGGGGGAGCCAGCAAAGAGGATTTTTAGGTGACTCTGGGTAAGGCGGGGAGCACAAGCACAGAAAGTGCTCAGAGAGCAGGAATGACTCTGCACCAGAGAGGTGGCAAGCAGTGGAGATTGACATGATGGTACTGAGCATGGCCCTCATAACGACAAACCTCCTCCAAGTGCGTGTTAGACCTTCAAACCGAGCCAGCTCATCTAAAGCAGACGTTGGCTGGGAGAAAGCAGAGCAGACTGGCTGCAGGCCCCGTGAGATGAACGCTGGGCTTGGGCGAGCGGTCTCGAGGCTGCAGGTGGGCTGAGAGAGGAGGACAACAGCTGCTTCTACTTCATCCTGGCCTTCCGTGCCAGGCCACCCTAGCCTTGTCCCCAGCAGAGCCACAGCTCTCTGCAGACTCATCAGAGCCCATTCTGCTGAAGAAGCTCTCACACACACCAATAATAACCTGAGAGCCCAGGTAGGGCTGAAAGAAGATGAATGCAGCAGCTGAACAAAGCAGTTCAGAGTTGCAGCTCCAGCCACAGCTTGGCCCAGGCGCCTCTAACCATTCCAGCTTTGGGGAGGGAAGAAGAAAAACTTGGAAAGCTGGGAAACAGCTTCCCAGAAGGTCCAGTGATGATGAACGGATAGAGGGAATTCTCAGGAATCAACTCCCGCTATGTGATTGCAGCCACCATGTTCTCACCTTCCTCTGCCAAGCCACCAGAAGCGGCCACCACGGAACACCGTGCCCTCTGCTCAGGGCACAAGCAGCACAAGTTCACTCCTCCATGCTGTCCGTGTAGACGCAACCTGAGCTTGAAAGTAGCACCACAAATGCAGAGAAGGTCCTCCAGAGCTTGAGGGGGGCTCGACCCGGGTTTCAGTGCCCAGGGGACAGGACGGCCCCTGCCCAGCCTGTGCAGTCACTCCTGGCATCAGCAGCCTCCTCGCGACATTTCCCCTCCTCTCGGGAAGAACGGGCTTGACGGTGTTTTGACTCCCTTCTCAGAGACTCCCACACGGCACTTTACAATCCAGCTTCACTCTCACATACACATCCCGGGCTGCATCCCAGAGACGTGTGTCAGGCACGAAGCGCTGTCAGTCAGCCCCAGTCACAACACTTCAGGCTCGGGAGAAGCCTGATGGATCGGGGGGAGGGTACACGGGAATGAGAAGAAAAGGCTGAACAACGAGAAATGAAAGGAGAAAGACAAATCCAGCAGGGAAATGGCAGGGACTGTTCCATACAGCAAGGATGCTTTTCAGCGGTGATACAGAAGTGGTGTCAGGCATAGAAAAGGCCAGAGCTGTTCGGATGGAGGCAGGGAGAGAAGGGTCATGGCAGGAGTGACCGGGGGCAGTCCTCCCACCACCACCCAGATATTTCCTGCATAACAGCAAAACTACAATCCTGATTGCCCAGAAAGGTAAAGCTGGGCAAAATAGGAAGCAGGGGTCCAGGGGAGGAGACGGTCCATTACAGGGTGCTGCAGCGGTGGGGGAGGAGGTCCCTCCCCGTTCTGGGAGCTGAAGGAAATGGAGAAAAGACCTCAAGCACTGCACAGAAGTTTGAGATTAGTCGAGTATGCTCATATTATGAATCTCAGTCTCTTCCACCATGCGTGAAATGAGTAAATATTCATTGGGCTGAGGAGAGGGGGAGGAGAGATGAGTCCATAGCTTAACTGAGATAAGTGTTCACTGGAATACCTCTCCCCCACTTGCAGGCTGGAAGTCCTACTTCTTTTTACTCCCTCTCTGCAATCCGGGGATTAAATAATAGTTAATCATTCCTTACAAAGCGGAAAAGCTCAAATGGCAGAGACTGAGCAGACTCCCCTGCCACCTTACACACAGAATGCCCTGATAACCAGGAGGGTCTTTTGGGAAGGGACATGTGGGTTCAAGTCTCTCTCAGGGAAAGAATAGATTGTAGGGAAGAGGGCTACAGCTGCTAAGCTACTTGGTAAGAGTCACAAATGTTTCTCTGCCAGTGCAGACCCTGATCTCTGAGCTGTACCCAGAGAAGACCTCATGAACTGGGCTTTGCCAGGGAGAGAGAGGACCGTGCCCAGATTATCCTGGTGTTACTTAGGCATAAGGTAAGCACACTGAAAACATAGGTGCAAAGTGCAGACAGATCATTAGGGAGGATCAGGAATACAAAAATACGGACAGCTATATTGAGAGGCAGCAAAACAGGGCTTCTGAGGAGCCAAACTAGACCCCTAAAGTTACTTTCTGCTTGGTGTACAGCATACTTCTGTCAAACAGAGGTTTCTCCACAGATCTTGTGAGGGGGGAAAACAGGCCTGTCCTTGCCTTCATGGAGAAGATACGGGAAGGCACAAGTGAAGCAGCCACACGAGAAGCCTGCTGCCCAGCCACACCATTCCCACATGAAGCTCCTTGAGCCATATCAGCTTCTTGTCCATCAGGAGACACCATCGCCTCCCTAGCTCAGGCAGGGGATGTGGGGACACAACCCAATAACCTTTTCAAATTCTTTCCTGAGGAGCAGATCCCCTTGCATGAGAGCCGTCTGCAGCTCTGGCCTCACAGGCTGTGTTCTGCCAGCAGTCATAGGGCTGGAGTGGTTTTTCTTTTAGCCACAGGACAGACAGGGGTAGTGGAGTGGGTGGTGTATGCTCTGACTTCAAAAGATATTTGCTAATCTCTGAGGTGGAATCTTATTAGAAAAATGCAATAGGTCATGAGGGGTAGGGAGGGGAAGCTCTAGAAATTACATGTCACCTAGAAAATTGCCTGGAAGAAATGGGAGTCTCTCTGCAGGCTGACTCCTGGGGAAAGGTGAGTCCATCCCTCCCACTTCCTTTCACTCACCTTCTTCTCTGTCACCAGTGGTTTTCCCCTCATGCAACCCAACCTCAGCTCCTTGGCCGAGTGCTACAGCTGGTCTCTGCGTGCATCTGACACATGGCAGATGGAAGGGGTAGCAATAACGTGAAGAGCATGAAGGGAAAGCCAAGTGAGGAAGCAAAGAGAGTAGAGTAGGACCTATATCCTTTAAACCTTGGCATCCGTGCTCTCAGTCACCTACCTTCACTGGGGAGCAGAGCTCATGAGTCAGACCACATAGCCATGGTGAGGAGCCACCCGTCTTGCAAGTCACTTTTATGATCTAACCACTAGGAAGAAGATGTCCAACGAGAACGTCCAACGAGAATGTCCAACGAGAGGAGGAGAGCAAGTCTCGCCCTTTGCTGACACTTCTTCATCATAAATAACTTCTAGAAAGTGCTGCAAAACATCTCTGCAAACCCAAGAGGAGACTAAGGAAATGCAGAGCCCCCAGGCACCCCACCACTCCCCCAGCCCGCCCCCAAACCTGCAAAGCTATCGGCCCTTGCAAACGCCAGCCTGGCTCTGGCTGGGTTAATGTGACAATCCATTTCTGACAGCGTGTCAATACAAAGCAATTTAGGAGTGCATGAAAAATCGACCTGAGGTAACAGGCAATTTCTCCGCTCTGCTGGTTAGACGGAAGTAGGGACCAACGGGGCCAGCAGCTCTGCGCACACCTCGGCAGCGCCCGCTCTGCCCGTGTGCTGCCACGTTAGCGGCTGTCACCGGGATGGGGATGGGGCACGGCAGGAGCAGGACATCGTCTGCAGGGCATGGTCTCAGGATGGGGAGCTAAGGCGAGGAGAGTTGAGGTCAGCATCCCGCTCTTTCTCCACATTAAGACTAGTTAACCAGAAGGCATTTAGGTATGTGAAACAACAAGCTGGTTATAACAGCGGACAGACTTTGATGTATGCATGACTGCGAGGCGGCACTCTGAGCTCCAGTCCATACAACCCGCCCCACAGCCAGGGAGCCACTGGCTGAACACTCCAGGCTGCAGAGGGGTGAGAAGGCAGAACCCAACAACCTGTGGCCAAAGAAGCCAACTCGTCTTTCAAGCCAAACCTAGAGCATGCCTGGGAGGGAGCAGGGGCACTCACAAACACCTTCTGCCACAGCCGTGAGGAGCAGGTTTCGCACCAGTGCATCTGCCCAGGACAGGCCATGGGAATTACCATGGGGAAGCTGGAGGTGCAGTGGGAGAGGAAGACGAAGGCTCTGGCATCGCCCTCCTTCCCTCTCTGGCAGCACCGATTGCTGGAGGGCCATCACCTGCCTCTTGCCCACATGGTGGCCACCAGCAGCCATCTGAGAGCACTGCCTCCACCACGCTGTGCAAATGCATTGGCTCAAGCGCCAAGGCTGGCATAGAAAAACAGAGGTTCAACCCAATCCAAGCAAATCTGTCTGCAAATGCAGCAGCGTGCTGGCAGTGCTCATCCCGCACAATGGGCTAGCGGACCCTCCCACCACGCTAAAAGCATCGCAGTCTGTTATTATTAAAAGCAGAAAACACAACGGAGCCCACACTGCCGAGTCCAGCCTTTTTCTCCCTCACAGCCCCAGGACGTTTGAGCGTGAAGAGCTGATGTAGATCCCTCACTCATCTAGAGAGGCCAGAAGTGCTGCCTCTGCTGAGAGAGTCAGTCCAAATGATGCTCGCTGCCTGCTTTTTAGATCGAACAACTTCGAATTGGGCTGAACTTCCCGCCCATGCTGTGCACCGTACACATACAGCTCTAGAGGGGGCTAAGCAAGGAAATGCACAGTTAAAGAAAAGGTGGAAATGGTAGAGAGAGGAAATAAAATCACCGTGAATCTGCCAGAATGACATGCTGGGTTAAACCTACTCTTGGAAACATTTTTACCCAGGAAACCATGGGCTAGAGCCAGAGAGGCAGGGTTTGGGGTTGGGTCCTTTTTGTGTGGTTGCATTAAGAGTAAGATTCCCCTTTTATTTTGATTTAATAATCTCGTTAATGCATGTTAACAAAATTAAAAGTCATTATTAAAGGCAGATGTACGGGTGTATGAATAGCTAAGCATCAGCTTTGCCTTCAGATCATCCACAGCTTCAGCGTATGCTTCCAATAACCAGCTGTCACTTACTAGCGATGTGGTAACTCTCTTATTAAATCCTAAATGGGCATATGGAGGTTACATTTAATGCAGTGCTTCCCCCCTCCCCAACTTCTATCTTTTCCCACACGCAACTGAGCCAGCTCACGAATTCCCTGCAACATTTTTTCCTTTAGTTAATGGGATGCATGTTGAGATCAGAAAGGCCAGATGATGACCTGTCTTTTTTTGTTTTTACATCTCTTTGGAAAAATCCATATGATTCTCCATGTGTCAAAGGAGTCCTAACACATCCCAGATGCCCGAGCGCTAATTGTGCTTTTTCTACTAGACGCCGCTGAGCTCTCCCGAGAAGCCCTTCAACCACAAGCCCTGTTTGTCCAGCGCTGCCACGTTCCTGAACAGCTTTGCAGTAACAGGCTGGCAAGCTCGGCTCTTGGAGGAGCCACGAACAACAACCCAGCATGAACACCTCCTTACTCACAGACTGCATATTCAGAGGCTGCTGGAAACCAGGGCACCGCGGGGCTTGTGAGAAGCAAAACCTGCTTCTGCGCTGAGAGCTGGGGCGAAGGGTTAAACGAGAAAATTGATCTCGTTTGCAAAGTTCCAGTAGGGCTACAGTAAAAATGCCACCAGATGCAAACAGTATTTAAAATCAGGATAACGCTTCCGCCTTCCGTCGGTTTTCTTATCTTTTGCTTTTTAGCTAAGGCAAATGCAATTAGCCACGCAGGAGGCAGTGCCTGTACCTGCCAGCACTGTGGCCTCCAGCTGGGAGCGGAGGGGACGTGCGTCCCCTGCAAAGTCACCCTGACAGGCTGCAGCTGTGTGGGCCGTGCAGGAGCAGCAGGAAGGGGCAGCTCTGCTCTGTCCTGCCCCAGGCTGTGGTCACTGCTGCCCTGGGAAGCAGAGGAGAGCACTGGGGTCTTGCTCTCCTCCTGTGTCCTCCTCTAGCCCCTGTTATCAGCCACAAACACGGGGTATTTGTGGTCTACACTTGCCCACCCTTACGTGGGAAGGTCCTGTACACAGTGCCATCAATCATCCACAGAAATATTAAGCTGCTGGGGAGCTGAAGCTGTCGTGTGCTATATTCATTCTTTTGAGGATCAAGCGTCTCAGAAAAAGCAGGAGTCCAAACGCAGAGCCTCCTCCTTCCCTGATCTCATTATGGCCCTGCCACGTGCACAAACCCCTTTCCCTCCCAGTCTGTCTTCCCACAGCACTGACCACAGCTCATAAATTAATAAGTGCATGTACTTTTAAAATCAGGTTTGTGGTGAGGGAGACAGTGAAGATGAAGTGGAGAGGAAGGGGAAGAAAACAAGCCCAACACATACAAACAGTTCAAACACTGCAAAATGTTTAACAACATGTAAGTCCCTCAAAACCACAAACCCCTTGGTCTCTATCCGCTGGCCAGATTTGCTAATAGGTTTCCTACCAGTGTTAGTGTGAAAGGCAGTGGTGCACAAGGACCCAGCATCCTTTGTTCTTACTCCAATTATGTGCCAAGGTAAATTCAAGGGGAAAAAAAAGCCTAAGCCACAGTCACTCTTTAGTCTTGCACAGCTTATTAAAACCAAAAGGACAAGATAATCCACCTGGGCTGGCAAGTTGGAGGCTGCTCATCCCCTTTCCAGAAGAAATCAGCTCTTGTTTCCTCCTCAGGCTCCCAGGAGGCTCAGAGACTAGAAGACACTGACAATATGCTACAGAAAAGAAGAAGAAAGAAAAAAAAAAAGAAGGTAATTATGGAAAAGGTTCAGAGGAAAGCATGTTTCTGCACAGCTGCTGATGGTGAGCAGGAGCTGTATGAGCAGAAGGAGCTGCTGGCTCCAGGCTCGTGGTCATCAGAGGATCGCACCAGAGAGGCAGAGCCAGCTGGGGATTTGGTGGGATGGGCAGCTCCAGCAGTTCGTCCTCAACAGCCTGAGCCACAAGGAGGCTGAAGAAGAGAAGAAAATTCTGTGTTGCTGGTGCCCAGCTTGACTCTGGTGCTGGAGAGGTGACAGAAACCAGGACAAGCAATAAAACTAGCAGGGCTTTGCTCCCCTCAAGAAAAGTGGGACCAGGGAAGTGGCAAGGCAGCAACGTCCTCACCAACTTAATGGATGAAGACATATGAGAGAATAGAGGAAGATCATTCAGGGTCAGCATCACTTGGACAAAGGACATAAAAGCAGCTCTGTTAGGAAAGTGCTGAAAGTCCTCCCTGGAGCAGCAGGAATGGGTTTGAATGGACATGGAAATTTCTGTTACCACCATTAGAAAGACAGAAACTATCAGAAAAATACTTACTGTGGGAGAATAACTGGGCAAATGAAGACAAAAATAAAAATAAAAATCTGCAATGGTAGGGTCCAGATATCCAAGTTACCATGCCCAAGAAGTGGAACAGCAGCAGCAGATGTAGCACCAAGAAGTGAGATTGTTTTAGACTCAGCATGGATGAGTGATAAGAACACCACAAAAGAGATGGAACTGGAAAATAACCTTGGACAGGGTGACTTATTTTAAACTTATGCTGTATTTTGACTTATTTTAAACAGAACAGACAGATAAACAAGAGCAGAACGTCGCCTAAAGCTTCGTGGTTTCAAAAGGGCAAACCCATGTCTTGGATATAAAAGGGAGGTTCAAGCTTCTTTAAACCAAGTGAAAAACTCCGTGGAGACTGCATCCCAAAGGTGGAAAAAACACTCAAGGAGCAGCTCCTAACTTGCTGGAATGAATGTGGTAATAGGGACAAAAGTAGTAAGGAAAGAGCATAGAAAGGAAAATGATTAAGCAGCAGAGAAAGAAGGTTTGTAGGGGCTGTGAAGAACAGAGAGAGAGTGAGAAATGCCAGAAGTCAAACTGAGTTAGACCTTGGGAAGGGTATTAAAACAAATAGTGAAAGGTTCTCCAGCCATACAAACACAAAGATAATAAAGACAGAACAAGCAGTGCTGTGATGCAGGACAGGGAACGAGAGTTCACAGAAAGTCTAGGTGAGACCCCAAGACTAAATGAATTCTTCTCAGCAGCTCTGGACAGGGACATTAATTGTAAACATATGAACTAGGCTGGGTAACCAACATGGAAAATGTTCTTACCACAGCTGAGAGGGAAGCGAGGATCCAAGATCTTCCTGTGATCAAGTGATGGGGCCCCCAGATAGCGCCCAGACCAAAGTCCTGGTGGAATTAGCCCATGATATGACAGACCTTTGATAAATCCATCAGTAAGGAGGTGGAGAACAGAAAATGTGGCACCTGGAAGAAAGAAGAATGATAAAGCAATGTGAGCAGCTGCCAACCCAGTGTGCGAGGGAAGAAGGGAAGGCAGGGGTGGGCTGGGGGATGCTGGACTATCCTGTACGGGGACTCTTACCATTTTTGTCTTATTTTTCTGATAATATCTCCTTAATAAAGGAAAATCTGCATTTTAGTGAGTCGTTTAATGCAGTGGCACGATGAGAAGTGACTTGTTATGGTACAGAGGAGGAGGCTTAGAGCCCAGGCGATGTAGAGCCAGCCTGGGATCTGGAGCTGCAGCAGCAGAGGACTGGGAGGGAAGGGGACAGCAACAAGCAGGTCGCCCACTCTCAAGGACAGCAACAGACACAAAGAAAGGCTGCCAGGATAACCTATGATTAGGAAGTGGCTTAAGAGGGGACACAAACTTTTTGTTTTCTTGGCTGAAGGAGATGCGATTACTCTCTCCATCCTGACTGTAAACAAGGGGAAAAGCAGTGGAAGGATGACACCAGTGCTAAAAATATATCAACTAGCTAGAAACATGCCTAAGCTCAGAAAGACGCCTCACCAGAGCAGTGAGGCAGCTGGGGCAAACAAGGAGGAGAAAAAAAAAAAAAAAAAGGGTGGAAGGAAAGAGTTTTAAGATGGAGCCTGCTAGGAGTATGAAAGGGATTTTATGAGGTGGTTCCCAGCTGGGAATTTGGCCAAGGTACTGAGGTTAACACACCCACTACTCTGAAAAATAGCAAGGGATTTTCAGCAGCCAGAAATTGCCAAGACCTGGGTTTTAAATCTCCACTGCTGAAATGCAACTATTTATTCAGAGCAGTTCCACTTGAGTAACTATGTGAAATGCTGCTCTGAGACTCTCAAAAGTCTCCCGAGGAGCAGGCAAAAAATACATATATTCTGTCTGGAGCTGATTCTCTTTCCACACTTCTCTCCCTCTCATCCCTCTTCACCACTAACAGGATTTGCAACAGAGCAGCCCAGCACTTGGGGCCATGCAGCTCCCGGCCCTTCTCCCCGAGTTTGCCACCCCGTGGAGACATCACCTTTGGAAATCCAGGCGTGAGGAGCAGGGTCCCCAGAGCTGTGGGGACTGCAGACACCTCTGTGCCCCTCACGGCAAGCAGGGAAAGAGTTTAGGCGTCTGTACGTGTAGTACAGTTCAGATGCGTCCAAGAAATACCAGCTAGGAGCAGATGCCTTCAGAGTCATTCAACGTTCTCTTAATATCAGCCTACCTGGAAGGAAAGAGAAATGAGCCATCTCCAGCCTAAGCAAAACGAGAAGGCACCAGCACCCCCGGGGCCCGCAGGGAGCAAACAGCTCATCTTAGCTCCTGCTGTCTCCTTGCTACGGGGAGACCCAGGTACCCCAAAGCCAGGGGGTCTTTGGGTGAGACGGCTGCACCACGTCTTCCTGCAACAACCACCAGACACTGTGAAAAGAAACTGATGTGCCATGGCCCTCCATTTGTTGAGGGGATCTTTTTATGTTCCTGTGCCTTCCTCAACACAAACGCCCCAGGCTCCAGGGAAGCCGTTGCCTTTCTGGCGTGCCCACGTCTGCTCTGCTCCTCAGGGGACTTACTCGAAATCCCTTGCCATCCCACTGAAAGCACATTGCACTGCTGTGCTGCGTGCCCACCTGCGGCACCCACCGAAGCCCCTCAGTGCAGCTCCTGGCCCAGCACCTGCCGCTGGGAGCCAGCACCCTGCCAGCGCCGGGGGACGAGCACAGCCCTTGCTCATCCATCACCTGCCGGGCTGTGGGTGCTGGTACCCTGCTGAGCCTGCAGATGAAGTCCAGGCTGGCAGAACACACCAGGGTTGGCCGCAGGGGATGTTCAGCAATAAAAGCTCCCACTCCCCTGCTTGCTGCCTGCACACTTCAGTAGCTCGGTGTGGGCTCAGACAGGTTAGCCCCAGTGCTCCGACCCCTAGGGCTGCCAGCACTCACACCCCTTGCTCCTCGTCCGAAGGAGACTCCCTTCTGCCTCCCTCAGCTTTGGCAGGGTCCAGGACCCTGAACCACAACAGCTGAGCAAACTGCGCAGGATGCGGCCCCACAATACCACGTCCCAGCCCACAGCCAGCCCACCCATCGTGCTGGGTGACATCCCTCACCATCCCCAGCACCTCCAACATCCCCAGAGAGGGGACAGTCCCCACACATCCCCACGGATCCCTCACCTCCCTCCTGCCCACCCGCGCTCCCTCCCCTTCCCCTGCCCTTCTCCGCCGCTTGCACCACGGGCGCGTGCCCTCAATCTGTCGGCTCGGATTAGAGTCCGGAGCCGTTCCCCTCTGCCGAGCACGGAGCCCGTCGGGGCTGCGAGGCCGCGTCTGCCACGGCAGGTTATGGGAGACGGGGTCAGCCGGGGCTGGCGCAGCACTGCAGAGGGGCAGGCAGCCGCTGCCAGGGCACAGAGGATCCCCTTCCCTTCCCTTCCCTTCCCTTCCCTTGGAGCTGGGTTTGTCCGAGAGGCAGAGACTGGATGGAAAGGGCTAAGGGGTGCAAGAGGCAAAGGGGGCAAGAGGAGCAGGGCCTTCTTGTTGTAAGTGGCTGGAGGTGGCTGCCCCAGCTTCAGGAATGCGGGCCATTGCGGTTTGCAGAAGTGTTTCTTCATGGTATTGCAAATAAAGGTCAATAAAAATGAAGTGTATAAAATGCAGCATGGCCTTTTTCTTTTTTTTCTTTTTTTTTGTTTCTTTCCCCCAATGAAACTGGCTAAACACAGATGCACTCTTCTCTCCATTCCCAAAATCACAACAGCTTCACTCCAGCTGCTCCCTGGGAGAAGTTCCTGGCCTCTGACATCCCCCAAAAGTTCCTGGACAGGAGCTGAACTCCCACAGGAAGCCCCCTTGACCTTCACAGACCTTCACCACACCTCAGCCCACGCCACCAGCACTTTCTGCTCAGGCTGGAGCCCAGCACCGCAGCAGAGATGAATCCAAGGGAAGGATGAGAGGAAGGGGAGAAGGTTCCCAGGAGGACAACGAGATGTCTGCACAAGGAGGTGAATTACCAGTCTGGGGAAGAGCAGGACAAGAGCTACCAGGACGCCCCCCCACATGCACACAGCCCAGCCAGGGGGTCGGGCGGGTGGGCAGCGAGCCCCAGAGGCCTCCACTGCGTTGGCTGAGGATGACGGGCTGGGTCTGACAGCTCTGCGGCTGTCACCATCTATTGCATTGCGTTCCCTGAAGGACAGCGGGGCGAGCACAGTGCCCAGAGCCCCGACGAGCAGGCTAGCAGGCACACAGGCACAGCAAGGAGCCAACCCCAGCATCTCCAGTTCAAGCCTCTCTCCTCTTTCTTCTGGGAACACCAGCAGAAACACGGGGCTGGGAAGCCCAATGTGGGAGCTGAGCAGCAGTAACCAACCCCCTCAACAAGCCCTCAACTTACGGCCACGGGGTTCTTGTTGTGGGGGCTGATTCCACTTACCCTAGAGACCAGATCCAGCTGAGAAATGTGGATTTAGCTTCTGAAAAGCCTCAGTTCTGAAATGTTCAATTCAGACATTTCCAGCCCAGTCCTCCCTGATGGGATGGAGAAATGGATATCAGTGCTGGAGGGAGAAGCTCTGTTAGGTCCCAGCTTGTCTACCCATACCCAGAGCCACCAAGACTTTGCCCCGTCCAGCAACAGGCAGAAAATCCAGCACAACCGCACCTGGACAAGTGCCACCGAGCCTGCCCTCTCTGCCCCTGCAGCCACCAAAGCTCATCCAGCAGCTGGGGCACACGGTGACACGGCGGTGACACGGTGGTGACATAGCGGAGGCCCAGCTGCAGCTCCTGTGCTGGAGGACAGCTTTGCCACGACGTCCTGGGGCACCAGCAGCAAGGAGAGTGGCACGTCCCCCAAGCTGCCCCTCCAGCTGGCACGGCTGGGCTCTCCTTCCTCTGCCCAACCCGCAGCCCCACGACCCTAAAGCATCCTCTTATTGCAGCCCGGTGACACAGAAAAACAGCCGTCAGGGTGGGGGGAAGGGGTCAGATGCCAGCGTGGAGAACCCCCCCGAGTCAGACTCACAAACAAACCCACATCGCCGCTTCTCGTGGATGTCACAAGAAGTAGCGCAAGCTGTAGCTGCAGGAAAAAAAATCCAATAGACACCAATTAAATGCATGACTTGATGCCTCTGCTACGGCAGCCAGTGGTGGCTTGCTGGTGGCAGCTGAGTGTCACTGGCCATTGCTGACATTGCTGAGCCTCTGCCTCTCCCAGGGGGTGTTGGGGACAGTCAGAGTCACAGCACAACCAGAGCTGCCTGCACAGGCCCGCGGACCAGCTAGCTTGATGTGAAGTACGCCACAAAGTCCCTCCTGTCCTGCCTTGAAACCAGGGGATCGCCACTTGGTCCTAAGCCCAAATGTCCCTAGAGCATTAACAGAGGGTGGACCCAGTGGAAAAGTTTGGGGCAGGTGCTGCAGCCAGGGCCAGCCCCATCCCACAGCATGACAGGGAAGGGATCACCCCATGGCAGAGATACCTGGAGCAGCTGCCTGGTAGCAATGTGGGAAAGCCAAAAAAGTCCAAGAGGAAGCCAAATCACAGCCTGAGCCCCACTTTTTGCACATGGTGATGCAGACGTCTATATTCAACATCGCCCAAAGGTTACTCAGAAGAGTTGCTCTGGTGTGGTGGCCACAGGAGCGTGACTGCTCACTCCATCCCACCAGCACACGGTCCCAAAATCATCCCTCCCAGTGCCAGCAGACATGCAGCAGGTGTTGCACTGTAGCTAGCCCAGGCATCTGCATCGCTCTGCAGCTCTGCACCGCAGATTTCCCACAGGACTTTTGTCTGCTTCCCTACAGCCCCTGGCTCGCCCTCTGCCCTGCAGCCAGGAGCATCGAGAGCATTGCAAGCGCATCTGCAAGGAGCACGCTTCCCTCCTCTGATGTAAGCTGCAGCCACTAGAGGGTAATCCAGCCCTCCGAGTCACATCAGTGCCTTGCTTTGATACAGCCAGCCCAGGTAAGAGCCCGAACCCCAATTACAGGGTGCCTTTCAGCAGATCCTGCCCAAATCAGCACCCACGTTGCTCCTGGCCAAGCCGAGAGCTGGGCTGGCTGCCACCAAGCCGAGCAGCCCGGAGGAGGCACCCCCAAGCAGTGCCACCACACCAGGGTGCTGCTGGGGCTGCTTCTTCCAGTTGGATGGTGCCGCTTCTCCAAGCTTATTAAGAACTGTGCAAAATAATAATAATAACGAAATAACATTTTAAAAACTCACCATAACCCTGAAATCTTCATTAATTATGAATTTTGCATGGCAACTGTTACTAAGAGAGTCTCCTCTGAAACTGATGTTCAAAGACCTTTACATCAAATCTTCAAACAGCTGAGAAGGTTCAAGCTACAAAGTCGAAACATCTGTTGCTTTCCATGCATTTTTCAATGGGGAGATCAGAGAGGAGAAAAAAGTGTACAAAATAATCCTGGTTCTGCTTTATTATTTAAATACAATGACAGCCTATGATATACACTCTGCACAGAAAGAGAGAGAGAGAAAGCAGTAATGAGCGCAGGGTGTTATACAGCTCTACCTACCAGAGCCAAAAATACAATATGCTTCCATTTGCTTTAAATTTAGCCCTTCTGGGAAAAGCTGCATTAACAGCCCTGGGGGATGAAGTCTAAAAGAGGAAAAGAAGGGCAACTTCTCCAGCAGAAGCGATGGGCTGACAGCCTCATCCCTCCTCCAGATGCCATGCAAAGCCAGGCTACGGTGGGCAAGTGAGGCTGCAAAGCTGTGGGTGCACGTCCCAGCTGCTCCTCGTGTCGCCTCCCCTCACTGCGACCAGCAGGTACGAGCAGAAAGGGCTGGCCTCTGTGCCGGTCAGAGGACCAGCAGACAGGGCTGTCTCCTAAAACCTGCCTTCCAAACAGAGTTTATGGGGGCAAAAAGCAGGGTGCAGATTCTCAGAGCAGGCAGAAGTCAGGAGACTGGTGCCTCTCCACACCTGATCAGCTTTGTCTAGCGAGGTCCTTGCTGGACCTGGCTGCAACATTTTTCAAAGTTCTCATTTGAAAAACTAGCATCTTTTTACCCCAGACCAAGTTTCTCAAGCAGCACAACAAAGAATTATTGACATTCCCAACATTTTCAGAGGCTTTGCAAAACATTCGGTGTCACATAGGATCAATATTGCTTTCAGTGGAACATTAAGTATATATATATATATTTATTATTATTATTTTGATTGAACAGTGAGAGGAAAATTCTAACAGCTTTTGGATTAAAGAGCCCAATTCAAGGCCAGCACAGCAGCCTTGAACCTAGCCAAGGTGCCCCTAGAGATGAGACCCAGATGTGTGCAAGGTCCCTGCACTTGTGGTATTTCCACCAAACCCCGACCGTTCCTGCAGCGTAAGAGCAGTAACTTGTGAGAGTTATGAGCACAGATGAGCCCTTCTTCAAATGGAGGGACTGGTTCCAGCTTTCCTACCGTCTGCTTTTGGGGAAAGCTGCCCCTCTGAGAGCTGATGCCACTGCTGGGTTGAAAGACACCTGGTCTGCCAAAGCAGGTTCATCTGATGCCAGGAACAAGCCCAATTAGCAAACTTCAGAAGAGGAGCCAGACATCAAGTACATCTGTAGCATGAGGCTGGGAATGGCTTCCTGGGTCCTCATATCAAGTCCCTGCTGTCACAGGCACTGTGATGTATTACTTTTTAATAAGTATAAAGCTCAAAACTTTGCTTCAGATCTTCCCAAAGGAGGGTGGGATGGGTGTGAGGGAGATGTCCGGGCTCCCAAAAGCCTCGCAGACCTGTGGTTCATGACCAAGACTTGCACTTCCTGCCTTGGAGCAGTCCTCAAGCACCAATACTTTCCTCAAGGCACTTTCTTCTGCCTCTGCAGTGAAGGTAAAGATGCCCCTTTCCCACAGAAAAGTGCCAAACCCCTTCCAGGAGGCCTCCTCTGCCCAGGGAGCCTGCCTGCAGCCCCAGATCCTTTGGAGGTTATTAAGAAATCCTGCTGCCGCTGGCTCAGACAGGGCAGGGACAAATTATCAAATGCTGCTCCTGAAGGCATTTTAAATTTCCTGGTCATGGTCACGCTGAACTCCTGTCCACCCTCCTGCTTTCAGTGCAATTTGTAATTTCAATTTGGGCCCTGACAGCTCAACGGCCCTTGGGGCTTGGGTGGGCCAGAAAGAACAGAACAAGGAGACAAACAAGGAATTAACATTTTCCCCGTGTTCTGTCCCCAGAACTGCCAGCCCCACGTAGGCCCTGCCCTGCAAATCCCACCAGGATTCATTGCCTCCTGCCCATGCTCCCACCAGCAGCATCCAGAGGCTGAAGCCCCCGCAGAAGCTCCCTCCTCTCCAGGCCGCGCAGTTCAATTACCACATCCAAGTGGATTTATCAAACTGGGCCTATAAAGCAAATTGAATAATCTCGTGCTTCAGACCTATAAAACATAAGTATTATACTTGAAAGTACTTTGACAAAGTAATAAAGATGGAGAGTGGGGGAGAGGAAGGGGAAGAGCAACCGGCTCCTTTGTAATGTGCTGCCACTGAACCGGATCGAGGCCCGGCTCCGGGCCTGCTCCCATGGTGGGAGCACCCAGTGGGGACGCAGGATCGGCCCCATGGTTTAAGGCTGTTTGGACACGACCCGTAACAGGAGCCTAACCCCAAATGACTGGAAAGATACAAAAAGGGCTTGACTCCTTGGTTCTGCCTCCCTGCCGCTGCAGGAGGTCCGGGAACACGGTGCCACGAACCGGAGCCATGAGACCTCCTTTGCCCTCACTTCCCAAACACAAACATGTGGGAGCCCAAACCTTGGCGCCTCAACACCCCTGGTTTCCCTGGCTAAATCAGAGCTGTGAGACCTGATGGAGCATCCAGCCCTTCAGAAAACACAAAATAACCACCCCGTGACTTCCCGTTGCAGCAAAACCCCTCTGGCCCCACACTCAAGCCGCGGGAGACGCCAGCTCCTCTCCTTGCTTGTTATTTACTCACTGACTTCCTTCTGCCCCAGTGACCCCACTGTTCACTCCTCATCGCTCTGCCTTAACCCCATTTGGGTTTAGGGGCTGATTCAGTGGCTTCAGATGAGCACCGAAATCCTGCTGCCCTCTTCAATGCCCGATCTGCATTACCACCAGCTCACGCACTTCCCCACCCCCCCAACATATTTTTTTTTTGGCATGTGTCACTAATTTTACTCATTTTCCGAGTTTGTCTAGAATAGTAAAAGATTTGATTAGAGCGTTCCTGGTTTTAATTGTAATTAGGACAGTCATTGTACGAACTATAAAAGGAAATTGGGCTACTGCTGAGTGGAAGAGCCCCTGAGAGAATAGGAGCTGCGAAGGGAGAATTTCGTTCATAAAAAAAAATAAAAACGAAAAATCAATCCAGTTGGGGAAGAAATAAAACTCCAGCTCAGGATGCTGTGACAGCCAAAGTGGCCCCGGCATCTGGGACAGCAAAGAAAGCCTGGTTCCAAGAGATTTCAGAGTGGGTCACAGGTGGTTTCTTCCCTGCCGCACCCTTCTGCATGACCTTGGGCAAAACAAGGTCTCGTGCTTCAGTTTCCCTCACTGGGATGGTTTGGGGGGGCTGTGAACTACTCGCCCCTTTTGCAATGTGCATCGGGATCCCTTGTGATAGGGGAGAGGCAAGAAATAATCCCACGCTGCTCCCCGTCACTTACCAGGAGCCTCCTTACTGGTGGCACCACGGCTGCAGAGCGGAGCCGGAGACACCACCTGCACCCAGGGTACTGCACGAGTCCCCCGGCCCCATCCGTGTCCTGGGGAGGACATTGGACATTTCTGCTTCTTTCCAGCAGAGGGAGGGGAAGGCCGGTCCAAGCCCGCCGCGACAGCATTAATGCTGGGAAAGACACCTAGAAATAGGATGCGCAAAGTCACACGGCCACCATCTTCAGAGCCCCTGGAGGAGTGGGGCTCCCTCAGCACCCTGGGGTGACCTTGGTGGCCACCCGTGCCAGCCACATTGTGGAGACCCAAGCCATCGGGGACCAGAGGGACGGGGAGATGCCAACAGCCACGTTTCCCGACCAACTTCACCACATGGACAAATCGCTCTTGACAGTCACGGCCGAGAGCTGCAGTCGCAGTCTCCAGCCTCAACAAAGGGGCAGCCCCTGGAAAGAGGCAGCCGGCTGTGCCCAGGAGCGTGTTGCCCGGCCAGCCCCCACCCCCGGCTCCGCAGGGGCACAGATCGTGTTTCCAGAGCTGTCAATCCAATGCCACAAAATTCAGGGTAAATCAATTTTCCCCCTCCCCCTGCTCTGTTTCCACCAGGGGAGATGGTCATTTTCCTGAAGCAATAATTTGCCTTTTTTTTTTTTTTTTTTTAAAGAGAAACTCTGGCAGCTCTTGGCACATTAACGTGCATCAGCCATCGCCTGCTACCTCCTAATGATCTCACCTCCAATCCAAGCCCCAAACTGTGGGCTTTTTACCACTACATTTAAAGCAAAGAACAAACATAAACCAATCACTTCCCAGCATGGCTGCGATTTTCATTAGTCCAGGCAGGGTGAGGAGGTGGGGTATTGCTCTGCTCAGCCCTCTTTGCCTTCTCAATTTATGGAATTTATTTTTATTTTTAACTAGCAGCTCAGAAGAAATTTAATCACCACCTTTGTTCGGAAAGAAACCCCCCATCGCATCCTTCTCCTCCCAGAACCATGTGAAGCTGCTCTGATCTTCCCCATGGGACGTCTGAGCCCCGCACACTGCCTGCCACCCGCATCCCATGCTAATGCTTTAGCTGGGTTTTAATTGATGCTACATTATATATATAATTATATGTTTTATATATATATATATATATATATAATATATGTATACATCTCTTGTGTGCCTATATATATATAGACCTCATCACATCAGTGCTCACAAGAAAACAAGTGTGTGTGGAGGGGGATGGCAGGTAAGGAGGAGTTAATCTCCAGGTCAAACCCTCTCGTCTTTCCGGAGCCGACCTCACCAAGGCAGGAGGAGCTTTACTGGGGACTGACCTTGTCCCACGGGCACATGGCCCATAGAATGGTTTGGGTTGATCAGCTGTTGCCAACCCATGCACTGAGCAGGGACACCTCCCACTAGACCAGGTTGCCCAAAACCCCATCCAGCCTGATGTCCCCTGAGAGCCAAGACTGTGTTCCCCAGGGTATGAGTACGACATGTCCCCGTGCTGCAGACTGTGGGTCCCTACGTGGTGTGCCCCAAGATGATGCACAGCACCCAGCCCAGTGCCTTCCACAGCATCCGCTCTTCCATTTGCGTGTCCTGGCCCACACCACATTTATTAGAGAGAGAAATGAAGGAAGGGTTCCAGAGTGAGACACCCAAAGGCAGGAGAGCATCCCTGTGGAGCTAGAGAAGTCACTGAGGTCCAAAGGGAAATCACAAGACGACGGCAATGCTGCAGGAAAAAAGGACTTGTGCAGAAAGCCCCAGCTGAGCCCTTCAGGCCCCACAAAGGTGCATGTAGGGTTTTGAGGTCCCAAACCCCGAGGAGCTGGGGACGTGCCACTCACCTGGAGCCACCCGGGGCGAGGTGGCACTGCACAGCTCGGGGCCTCCAGCCCTCGAGGGGCAGCCACGGCGGGTGCCCACGCGCGGCGGATGAAGGCCAAGGCTTTGCCAGATTGCTGCCGTCTCTGGCGGCAGGGCCGCACAGGGAGGTTCGCCTTTTATCATTTAATCAAATAAAGTGCATTTGTGGATTACACAATCATTCGTGGGCCCTGATAATCTTTTTCTGCTTAGCTCGGCACTGGAACTCGGGAGGCAAACAAAGACATTCGTAGCTGTCGGCGGAGGCCCTGGCTTCGTGCCAGCAGCTCTTGCTCCTTGGAAAAAAAAACAGAGCGATTGGTATTGAAGAACATCCCAGAGATGGTGAAATATTAGATATTCATTTATTTTGCCAACCGGTAGGTTTTTAAAGCTTCACCCCCCCCCCCCCCCCCCCCCAGTAAAACAGCAGAGGAAATAATAAAAGGGAAGGGGGAAAAAAATGTAGGATTAAAGCACCAAACCCTGCAGAAATCGCTCGTGGATCTGCCAAACGCCACTTCTGAGTGGGCTCAAACTGTCTGAGCTACACGTTAGAATGGAAACGTTTGGAGAGTGTGACTTCAGCCCAGCTCCCGTGCAGAGAGGCACCCACCTGCCCGATACTCAGCTTCCAGCAGCTCCCGGCGCGGTGCCTGCGCACCCACCGCGCCCCGTGGCAAGGACAAAACCTGGGGAGATGGGGGGGCTCTTTCCTATTCCCTGCAGTTAAATCCATCCAAGTCTGAACAAAGGTCAATACAAACAGGATTTCCTTAAGTGTTTGAAAGATTGGTTAAAGAAAACCTTTTTTTTTTTTTTTTTTTAAGATGGGAAAAAGATCAAAACAATCATTGCTTCAGTGGCAGCACAGCTAAAATAGTGGAGGTCCAATGCTTGCTGCTGATGGCCTCAATGCTGGAGAGCAGGAAAACCACAAGAGAAAAACAAAACCCATCCAGTTTATACACACGGTAAATGCAGACAAAAGACGTTTGCAATCTTGCAGCCACCCAAACTTCTCCAGAGACTGGTCCCAAGAGGCAACGGCTCGAAGAAAACAGGAAAAAAGCAGCTTAATTGGTGGGATTTTGGTTCTCATGCTGGCCAAAGCCACGGCCCCGACCCCACACAGCAGGGACACACATCCCAGCCCCTCGACCTATGTACCCCCCATGCCAGATCCCCCCTTTGGGCTTTGAGCCACTCGGGGACGTGGTCCCCAGGGCACACCCCACAACACCAGCACGGCCCTGTGCCGTTTTGGGGCGCGCTCCTCCCGCCTGCACCGCCCCAGAAACACAGGCCAGACACCGGCGTTAGCAAAAATGTTTAATCTCTCCTTGATGCGTGTGTTTATTTACAAGTACTAAATCTGAAGAACATTAAAATAGGAAATAGCAGGATATTTACACGATCAAAGGGCGTGCGACCAGCCGCGCTGGCCTGTTGCTTCAAGTCTGAAACAATCACAGAAAATTAATCAGGACTCCAGATTTTTTTTTTCTGCCCATTTAATTGTTTAAAACTATTAAAATTCTCTGCCTTTCGCTGGGTTCACATGAGTTCCCTCCACCCCCTGCCCCGCGTTCTTAAAGGACAGCTCGTTGTGCGCTTTGGTCAGGACCGGGTGAGGCTGTGGGGACCCCACCACCCATCCCCTGCTCCCCGTCCCGAGGCACAGGATGGGGACAAGCGGCCCGGGGACATTTCCAGGCTGGGCTGTGTTTTTTGGGAACCTCAGACTGAAAAGGCAATGTGGGAAGCGGGGGCGGGCAGGGACCTGCTGGCTGCTGGCAGGGTCTCGCCTCCTCCCGGCTCCCTCCCCAAAACGCAGGCCGGGGGGCACGCAGGGTGCCACCGGTATGGGACACCCCGTGGAGGATGCTTCCCAGCCTCTCCCCACCTTTTTCTTCCCCCGGCAGGGGCAAAAAGCGAGGTCAGGCTGCCTGCAGGATTAAGGACGCTGGGTATCACGCGAAAGGCAAAGGTAGCACCAAGGAGCGCCGGGGGCTGCGGGCGGCACTGCAACGCGCCCCCAGACGCGACCTTCCGTGACGGAGGCACCCGGAACCAGCAGCAAGGGGACCCCGGGGGACCCGCTGCCCCTCGGAGGGGTTCCTCGGGTGGAGCAAACCCCCGGGGCTGCCCCCAGGAGGAAGACAAGGCGAGCCCATCCCCAGGACTACACCACAGGCTCTGCCTCATTGCCATGGGGTTGGGGACACCGGGCTGCGCGAGGGGAGCCCGGCTCCCTCCTGCAGCCCTGGGGAAGGTGCGGGGAGCCGCCAGGCAGCCAGAGGAGCCCCGAGAACCCGGTGATGCTGTGACACCGCCACCCTGCCCGGCACAGCCCCCCAGCAAGCTCCCAGGCCCACACCAGGGCCAAGAAAGCCACCTGGGGATGCTCTCAGAAAAAAAAACACCTCCATCCTCTCCAACCAGCAACAGCGAGGGTCCCACCACCTCCTAATAACCACCAAAACTCTACGCGCTCGGCTCCGTAGCAGCCACCAAAGCGTCCCCAGATGCTCTTACCGCTGCAGCAGCAGGACCCGAGCCACTTTCGGATGGAGATGTCCAGGCAGCCACTCCCCTCCCACGGCATCGCGGGGACACCACCGCTGGGTGCCATCCTCGTGGCGCAGCTCAGAGCCTTTGGGCCAACCTCGCAGGGCTCCTGCACCAAGCCCGGCCGTGGCACCGCTGCAGCTCCCGCCCACCGCGGCACCGTTCGGGCAGAGATTTCTGCCATGGACCTCCCGGGGGACCCCCAGGGGGTTTCGTCCCACCGAGGCGCCCGGGGAAGCTGGCGCACAGCTGTCCTTTAAGGCTCTCCGAGCACCACACCGGAGATGTAAACCACTGAAGTCTTTTTTTGTTTGTTTTCTTTTGGACAAGAAAGTGACAAATTAACTTCAAATTAAAAAAAAAAAAATAGATAACAGGTCTAAACAAACCTCTAGTATTCAACACTTGCAGATTTTTTTTATGTTTTTCTTTTTTTTTCTGTTTCTTAAAAAGATCAACTCAGACTAAAATCTAGCACAGTCATGCAACAGCCCACAGCTCTCAGAAATCCAGTGACAGCTCGGGGTTCGTAGGTTTGGGAAACAATTATAACTTCTTTTTAAAATATTTTTGCTGTTGTGGTTGGTTTTTTTTTGTTGTTGTTGTTGTTTTTAATCAGCATCTTCTCCTTTCCCTCCTTATTAAAACAAAACCAAACCAAACAAAATTACAACATAATGAGAGATATGCAGGCTTCAAACGATTGTACTGCATGGTGAGAAATGCTTGGAAATTTCTTCCAGACCATTTGGTATCCTTTTTTTTTTTTTTTTTTTCTTTTTATCCTTTTTTTTAACTGGCTGTGTAAATTCATTTCATATTTATATCAGTTTGATTCTCCTTCAGTTAACTATACAGCACCCCACTGGGGCACGAGAATTAGATTGTAACCACATATATATATATACACACTTTTATTTTTTCGTTTTAATTAAAAACTTCATTATTTCTCCCTCTCCCCCCCCCCCCCAACTTGCGGTTTATGGGAACGGGCAGAAACCAGACGGGCCCCTGCCCGGTTTGATTTCTGCGCTCACCCACTTCTGGCCGAGCGTGGTCCCCTCCGCTCGGCCCGGGCAGCAGCGGGGGCTCTCGGGACAGAAAAGGAGATGGTTTTGCTCGGTTTTTGGAAGGTTTCAGTCGCCTGCTCCGAGTCGGGGCAGCGCTGGGCACCTTTTTGTTTGAGGAAAGCAGAAAAGCGTGCGGACCTGGCGTTTGGAAGGGGGCGAGAGCCCGGCTGGCCCCGTGAAACGCCAGCAGGCACGAACCGCGGGAAGGGCGGAGGCGGCGGAGGGGAGACGGGGTGAGAATGGGGGAGAAAGAAGGAAAAGAGAGAGAGAAGAAGGTAAATGCGGGGTGGGAAACCCTGCACCAGCCTGGGCTGCCCAGGGCAGGGGAGCAGAGGACAGCCCCGGTGTTTGGTCCCTCCATGGGCTGGTGCCCAGTTCCAGCCACAAGCCTGGCTTGAAGCAAGGCCAGGAGAAGCGGAGGAGCTTCCTCCCCGCCCTGCCTCTTCCTCCTCACCCAGCCACAGCCCCCTGGGACCCAGCTCCTCCGGCTGTCCCTGCCCCGGGGTCGCATCCTGCCTGCCCATGCTGCTGCTCCGGCAGCGGCAAGCCCCGCACAGCTCCTACAGATCGCAATGATCCAACCCCGGCGCCTTCCCTGGGGCAGCACAAAAAAACGACATGAACCCCCCGCTTAAAATAATAATAATAAAATAAAAATAAAAAAGGAAAAGTTTTTAACCATGCAGTCAAAATTTCAGTCCTGTCCCTGCCTTCTCCCTCCGAGGAGCCAACCCTGAAACCAAGCCGCTGATGCTGTGGGTGGCTCGCAGGAAGGCAACAGGAAAAAGCCAAACACCCAGGGAAAAACCAAGCACCCAGGGAAAAACCAAGCACCCAGGCCGGTTGGTTCTCCAGGTCCCCTCCCGAGTGCGCCAGATCACCCGCAGCCATCCGCCACCCGAAAAGCACCCGGAGCACCTCGCAGACACCGAGACAGCACGGGCCGTCCCTCAGCCATCCCCAGGAACAGGAACACCGACCTCGGGATCTTCCCTCCTCTCTGGTCTCCCTCAGCCAGGCTGTAGCCTCCGGAACCACTCAAGCAGCATTTAAATAAGAGCGTCTACTCAGCTAACGAAACTCCCACTTTTTTTCTTGTTTTGATTTTTTTTTTCATTTTTTTCTCTCTTTTTTTTTTTTTTTGCACTAAACAACATTCAAATAAAACATGGCACAGGACGTATTTTAAGAAATATCAAAGCTCAGGATTTCTCCCTTTCCTGCCCACCCCTATTGCCCCCACCCCCAAATCTCCCCAGCATCAGTCCTTTAGCTTATTTTTTAAAACCGTTTTTTTTTGTTAGTTTGTTGCAAAATTTAGAATCTTTTTTTTTCCCCTCCCATTTTTTGTTATATTTTTTTTTTCCTTTCTTTAAATTAAAAATTTTGTCTCGTGTAAATTGTGCAAATATAGCAGTTAACACTAGTGGCAGAAGGCCAGAGAGAGAGAGAGAGAAGGGGGGAAGAGACAGAAAAAGAGACAGGGGGAGGAGGAGAGGGGGCAGACAGCTGGGGGGCGAGGGGGGGAGAGCAAGTCAAGTACAGTACAAACAGGAGCCCACCCCCCTCCCTCCACCGAAGTAACAACAACATCCAAACGCCGTCCTAGAAAGCCCCGCGGTCCCGACCCTCCTTCCCCGCGGGCTCAGGGGGCTCTGCCCGGGGCAGGGGGTCCCCGGGGGTCCCAGCGGGTCCATGGGGCACGCGGCTCCCTCCTCCTCCTCCTCGGCCGCCCCCTTTGCAAGGTCTCTGCCGCATCCCGGTTGCATCGGGGTGCGCGTAGAGGGGGGGTTGTGTTTTATCCTTGTGGCTGCTGTCATCGGGATGCTTTTTGATTTTTTTTCCCCTGCTGGCGGGCGAGGTTTCCTTGTTGGGCGGTGGGAAGCGTGCGCCCGGCCCCAGCCCCAAAGTGTCCTGCCCGCGGCTGCCGCTCGCTGGCCCCTCTCCTGCCGCCGCCGCCGCTCGGGAAGCTGGCACCGTGCCGCCGCCTCTTCAGCTGCTTAAGGCCATTGTGTCGATCGCCTGCTCCAGCTTGCTCCTCAGCCGCTGCCTCCTGGCCTGCTCGTCCTTCTCCAACGCGGCTAAAATCTGCGGGAGAGAGGGGAGAGGAGAGGGTGAGGACCGGCCCTCGCGCCCCGAGCGGCTCCGCGCTGCCCAGCTCCGGCACAGGAAGGGCACGCAGGGATGGGGAACCATGAGAGGCAGCACGGGTCGGTTCCCATACCTAACGGGGCCAGAGGTGCCCAGGTAGAGCACCCACAGGCTGCAGTAACACCGGGGATGTGCCACCTGCAGCTAATGGGAAGCCAGCTGGACAAGGTGACATGAAAACCAATGAACATCTAGTGTCAAATGCAGGGCAAACCCCCAAACCACGGCACTAACAGCTCCCCAACACATCCGTGACTCCAGTGATGCTACCAAGTCCTGGAGAAGCACTAGCTTGGCTGCGGTCTGTAAAGTGGATCCACGAACCCAAAAGGACGTGCCGCACCGAGGAAGCTTTGGTTGCCTCCAGAAAACCCCGCCGATGTCTCCCCAGGGCTGGCAGCGGCGTGGGACGGACGCTGCGGTGATGGAGTGCCAGGAGCAAAGCCTGCCTCGCTGGGAGCCCCGGTCCTGTGCGAGGGGAGCACTTGCTATAGCAGGACCACGGGAGGATGGCTTTCCTCCACCGAAACCCCCTCCTCTGCACAACCTCCTGCAGATCGCAGGGTGGCGGTGACGGTCACCTTGCCCCCGGGGGACACGGCCATACCGGCTGGTGGAGAGGGTGGAAGAGAGGGCTGAGAGTGGGGATAAGGGATGAGGTCAGCTGCCCTGCAGTCGTCACAAGTCTCGTCTCACTAACACCGCGCCGGCAGAGCAGAAAAGCCGATGTAAAAAAAAACGAAAGCTGACAGAAATCTCATCTCCTCGGGTGAGCCAGTCGAGAGAGCAAATTTTTTTTGCAATTAAATATCAAGGCATCCGTCAAAGGGGACTTGATTAACCATTTCATTGGCCGCATAATTGGGAACAAACTGTTGTATAATTAATAGACTTACTAGGAGGCTGGCAAAGTCCATCAGGAGCCCTACAGGTACATTCTTAATGGGGAATCAGCTCCCTTTGATTGAGCGCCGCTGCAGCGCCCGCGGGCTGGCAACCCTGCGAGAGCTCCCAGGCTGTCACATAAGCTGCCATCGGGGACATCCCCTGGCCGTGACACCCTCCTGCAGAAACCCAAGCCCCGCGTGCCTTAAAGGCGGCTGAGCTGGCATCGGATGAGGTTGGTCCAAGAAGCTCAACAGGATTTTATTCCCATTTTCTGCCTCTCCCAGTAAGACACCACGGCAAGCTAAGGTGCTCAAAGATTCACCGCCTGCCCCTGCAGCTACCTGGTCCTCTTTCATTCCACCTTTAGGGAATCAGTGCAGCAAAAGGAAACATGCGCCGAGCAGAGAGAGAAGACCCAGGTTTGTCACCTGCTGCAAGGAGCCAGGACCACTGATTACCAAGATGCAAGTACCCAAATGAAAATTAATTATGATTTTCATTCACAGCCAATGACAGCATATTATTGCACTGAACAACAGGAAAAATTATTCTCTCCCATTTTGCATCAAAGAGGGTGCAATCGGGCTGCATATAATTGTGCTTAATGAATGAAAACAAACAAAGGGAACAGCTGCGATTTATTAATCCCATTACAAATAATAAAAGAAGTTCCTGAGAGCTGTGAACACACTTGTGATGCTCGGAGAGCAAGACACTCAACAGATGTCAGGCTGCAGTTAGCTGGCAAAAAGAGGACCTGTGTCCCTAAAGAGCAGCTCCTTAATGCCACGCGGTCCCCTCCCTGCTTTCACCTAAGATTTGTTTAAGGATTGGGGAATTTTAGCCTGGAGGAAGCGAACACCTGATGGCTGAGAGATGATGGCTGATCTGGATCCTCCAAACTGCTCTTCATCCCCTCTCATGGTAGCCACAGAGCTGTTGTACAAGCCCTCGGTGGCCAACCCACCAGTCAGAGGTACGGGGGCCTCCTGGACACGCCATCCCATGGCCCCTGGGGAGCAGCACAGAGGTCCTGCGAGCATTATCACCAGTGCACGGTGACCACCACGTAGCCACACAGGGGTTTTGGCCACCATGGTCCCGCCACTGCCCTTAAATCCAGGGCCAGCTCTGTTAGGGCAGCGGCAGGGCCCTCTCTCCCTGAGCAAGGGGATGTGCCAGCACTCTGTCACCTAAATGAGCCACCGTTCAACCAGTCGTCAGTCTGCTTTATTGGGAGAATAAAGCCTGTATTATCCCGTTATATGTACGGATCTACATTTTACTGTAGTTACATATTTTATTGCTTTAATAAAAAGATGCAGGGTGTGGATTTGAGCGGTGCTTGGCGAAGTTAATTTGTATAAATTACGACAGGAGGGTTTTTAACCTTCCTTAGTACCGCTCACAAAGAAAGCACTGAAGAGGCCACCGCATCCTCTAGCATCCCCGGGGAGCAGAGCTGGCTGATGGCATTACAGTCCTGGTGCAGGTGCCACCACGGCGTCGTGGCGGGCAGGGCAGAGAGAAGAGGCACACCGAGATAATGCTGCCAGCTCTGCAGCTCCGCGGAGCTCACATGCCAAGTGCACACGCAGCAAAAGAAAAATAGGTGTTTCCTACATTGCTCCCTGCAGAAAACAGGGGAATGAAGCGCTGCCTGTCAGCACAGGCGCTCAGGAAGGGCCACGGATAAAAGCTGACGCAGCAGCAGCGGGGCCAGGGCTGTTGACCAGCTCCTGGCTCCATGCCTGGCCCCCATCTATGCTGCCCCTGCCTTCAGCCCCGCGCACCACCTCCACCCTGCTCCAGAGCCTGCTCTGAGCCAAGGTGAAGCCACGCTGAGAAAGGAACAACCCCACGATCCCAGTATGCTCACACAACGACCCCACGATCCCAGTATGCTCACACAACGCCACAAGGGGCACCTAAACCTCCGGGCACAGGCACGGACTGAGGTGCCCTCCCCAGTTTTACAGGGTATTTATCCATAGGAAAAAGGGAGAACGCAGAAGTGACACAGCTCGCAGCCCAGGTTTGATGCCCCGTCTTACCTCGTCCTTGTACTTGGTGATGTAGGAGTAGATCTCGTGCAGCGCACTCATGCTGTTGAACTGGCTGAGGTGTAAACGTGACTGCTCTGCCAGGTACGCGCTCATGTCCTGATCGCTGATCGCTGGCATTTTAGCAATATCTGCATAATATCTGCAAGGGAGAGGCAGGAGAAATGGAAGAGCGGGTCAGAAAGAGGGAGAGGCAGAAAGGGATGAGCTCCCCCCGTGATGTTTGCTGGGAACGGCCTCTGGAGAGGCAGCACGAGGAGCAGCTTTCCTCGGCGCGGCACCGCACCACCATCGCTCATTACGATGCTGCTGCTCACCGAGAGGTCTCCCGGCGCTTCGCGGAGGGGTCAGCATCATTAGCAACACGCCGCCGATGGAGCAGCTCCGAGCCGCAGTGCGCTGCCTGAGCCCAGCCCCACCGATCACGCTGGGGAGCCAGGATCCGCCGCTCCGAGGGACTTCCCACCCTCTCCTAAACCATATATTTTTTCTCCTTCCTGTCCCATTGCTCCTCTGTTTTGCCAGCGAAACCCATCTGCCGGAATCCTTCAAGCCTGCGGAAGCATGTAAGGATTTGTTACCGTTCTCCTGAATTCGGCGTGTCGCCAAGCCAAGGATGACACTTGGCATTCAGTGAAATGTTCAGGGCGCGCACTCGGGACAGCCTCACCTCGAGCCCTCGCAGTTACACAGCCTCCTGAACTCTGTTCAGTTCCGTTCTCTGGTGGTGGCCACCAGTGAGATACGCCCTCACACTTCCTGGGACACCTGAAGATTCACCAGCCCATCCCACAGCTGCCTCGGCGACACGCTCAGCAAATAAATGGGAACCCAGCCATGGCTCGTGTCATCCAGAGTCGTAGTGGGAAACCAGAATATAACGCTTCAGCAAAACCGGAGGGGATGAAGGCAGCAGCAGCATCCCGTGGCAGCAGGGGGGTTACACCAAGCGGACGCCGCAGTGGGCTGGCGAGGGGCCCACCCCACAGCCCCAGGGCCTCTCCATCCCTTGAGGAAAAGCCACTACCGGGGACAGTCCAGCCGGACATGACAGGCCTGCTTCTCAAAGACACCAGCAGACATTTTATGACCAAGATACAGTCTCTGCGTTCACAGGTGCAAAGTCAAAAGACAGCCTGAGGTCCTTGAGGAAACCACGCTTGGGTCCACGGGCCTCTACTGGGAAAGAAACCCTACCCACAGCAAGCAAACCCTGCCTGCTCCCACCACCTGGAAGCAGAGACCCCAAGGCCCTCCCATGTTTGCTTTACTCCTCGTGACTCTTCAAACAGCTCAGTGAAGTTTCTGGTACGGTGATTAGCATCATTAGCACCATCAGCCGAACGCTGAGGTGGAACACGGCTGAAGCATTTGGCTAGGAGCAGATGGCAGCGAGACCGCTTGAGGAGACGAATACGAGGATCTGCTCCATCCCGTGGTGCTCGACTCAGCTAGTGCTAAAATACTGGGGCCATTTTTACAAGGAGGCTCACCCGCACCCAGAGGGTGAGGAGAGATTTCCTGAATGCTGATGAGAAGAAAGGAGAACAGTGGTCTGAGGTGAGGGCCTCTTCAGCTGGCCGTCAGGAGATCCATGCCACTGCTAGATGTGATGTCCCCTGAAGCTGGCACTGCTTCCTTCCATGCAGAGGAATATTAGGGAAAAAAAGGCCAACTTTTCTGAGTTTCAGTCAGTGTTGATCAGCACAGAAACCCCACAGAGAACCTCCCGCATATGCTTAGGTGGAGGTCGAGGCCCCTGAGGGGAAGGACTCATGGGAGGTGAACGTACAAAGAGACCCCCTGAAGAAGAGAACTCCTGCGGCTGCCATAACGGGATGTGCAGGTAAAACGAAGCAGTTCTACGTTCCGGGTTTTACTGTGACACAAAGGATGACAGGAAACACTATTCAGTAAAATGGATGGCTTGCATGGGTGGGGGTCCCAGGCAGGACTACCATTTCACCTGCTATAGCCAGGACCCTGGCAGCAGTCCCCTCGTGCTTCCCAGGGCCCCCCTAAACCCTTCAACATACTATTTCTGCCCCAGGCTGGCAGGACACCCTTTTTTCAGGATGCCTGACCCCAGGTGGCAGACAGACGTGCTATGGGCACTATCAGTCCCACTCTGCCACCCCAGCATCACTCCGACCCTGCCTCTGCAAAGCTTCGCAACGATAACCGTGCCAAAACCCAGAAACGCCCGCTTTTGCAGGAAAAAAAACCTTGCAGCAGACGAGCAGTGGGAAAAGCATCGCACCCTGCTCGGCTGCCGCTGGGACCGCACCCCGTGCTCCGAGGCAGCGCGGCCGAGCACCCTGCTGCTCCGCAGTAAGTGGCGGCAGGAGCATTTGTCACCAGTTACATCTCCCGTCTTCTCCCCGAGGACCAAGCACGTCTACACCAATGTTTCTCTCCAGAACGGTTTTATACCTTTTCTCTCCAGGCGCACACAGTGTTGAGTATTTTTGTCACAGAGATGGCAAGGTCGGAGAAATTCACCCTGCGCTTAAAGGCAGTGAAGTTTGTGATGCTCCTAAGGGACCCCACTACAAAGCCCCCTGTAGCTCCCTGCAAAGAACTTTTTCCTATTACAATGCAGCTCATCTCTCATCTTAGCCATCATATTTCAGGGACATCTTTTCTTCTGATCCAAGCCATACCTTCCTGGAGGGAAGAATCTTTTCTCTGTACCTGCCTGCAAAGCACCAGGCATGCCAATGGTGCGGCAAAAATAACTGTGTACAAGCAAACATCCAAAGGACGATTTAGGCTACCAAGTCCCACAGTTGCAAACTAGAGAACATGATGCTTATTGTTGCCTGGCCACCTTTCATTTGGCTCATCCCGTATCTAATTCAAACACCAAAACAGGGAAGGGTCCTCAGCAAAATACAGAACATAATCTTTAGAACAGCTTATAAGCACAAGGGGAAACTTGCACCAGAAACGTTAAATCTGGCATTTTTTAAGCTTTATAAAGTCCCAGTTTGCAACCCAGCAACATTTTTACAGTAGGTCTATTTGGAGGGCTCTGTAGGACATTTCCCAGGTTTCTCTCCCAAAGGATAAAAGTGAACGCAGCATTATGCCCAGGAGCATCAATTTGCAATCAGCAGCGCTCAAACCCTGAACCTTTAACACTGCATTAATTCAGCGGGACAGAAGGATGTCTCTCATCAGCTAACAGTGAATGAAGGGTGTCAGAAGAAGTCAGGGGACCTGCTCCTTGCCCTGCTCCTCAGCACCACGACAGCAGCCCAAGCACTGCCTCGGAGCATGTTGATCTCATCAGGATCCCAGGCGAGATGTACAGATGGATGAGAGATGGGAAATGGTAATTTTCAACCATTTCAGCAAAACCTCCTGCATGTATTGTCATGGTAGAAAAAAGGCACTTCTCTCGTCCATGACTTACTTCTTAGTGTTCTTCAAAAGCAATCAAGGGAGATGTTAGCAATTCCCTAGCACAGACCAAGTTTTTACAACAGACAACATCAGAAAACCCCAAAGTGGAGGTTGCTTTTAGCACCCCTTAAGCAAGTCATAAACAGCTCCTCCAAACAGTCATTGCAAACTCATTCCCAGGGATAATCACAAGAAAGCACCATCTCTTTAACAAGGACTACTTCCCACCAACATTAGCACAGTCTCTCTTCAGAGAGCTGACAAGAGGAGTTTCCTCAATGACCAAGCCCTCAGTGTGAAGCCCCCACTCCCACAAACACTCACTTTAAATCCTCCAGGCGAAGCAAGGAGCTCCTGCCAAGCCTACTCACCTTTCTACCCAGCTCTTGTAGTTGGGGATGTCCTTGGCGTACAGTAGTTTGTTGGAGGGAGAGTCTTTTCCTAATTTGTGCTCAGAAGTTGAGCAGGAGTCCATGAATGTCTGAGCCACCACGGATAGGCAGGCATCAGTAATACTGTTCTTGTGAATGTCGAACACAAACTGGGGGTTCTTAATCACATTCACCCAAAAACGTAGAGGTAGACTGAGGGAAGAAAGAAACAGGAATCAGCACCTGAACCGAGCCCTGCAGGGCAGTCAGCACACACATATCTCAATCTGCAGAGAAGGAGCTCCTCACGATCCAGGATTTGCTTTTCCCAAGCCCCAGGGATGCAAACAACCCGGGGTGAACAGCCATTTGCCTCTGCCCCAGCGCAACACCACGTCCTCTGCCCAGCCCAGCATGGCCACAGCTCTCCACGGAGAAATTCCTCAACGTTGTTGACATCTCCAAAGGCAAACCAGGGCACCAAAGAGCTGCAGTTTCTCCAAGGATCCACTCGCACAGAGCAGCCACGGCTGAGCCCATGGGTCACCACGCATGGTTCCCTCCTTTCGCATCGATAACCCTGCCTGAGGCACCTTGGGGCATTCCACGCATCTCTCGTGCTGGAGGAAGGACTAGCTGGACTCCCCGAAGGGCTCATTAGCACACTGAACACAAGAGGACAATCTAGGCAGCCTCAGATGCTGGAAAAGCACCTCTAAGTTATAGAGGCAGTGGGTTTCCCAGCCAGCCACGGGCTGGATGTTTGCTGCATACTTACGCACGAGCCACCCTCCGTTGCTCCATTTCCCACTCTCCTGCCCCTCTCCTCTCCCAGGAGCATTTCGGGGTCTCCCCCTATCAGAATGCCTCTCGGATCTGTCATCCCTCAGCACCGACACCCAGCGAATGCTTTTATCTTAGACAAAACACACTTCATTCCCCAGGACTTCCCTAATGAGGGTACTGGGTGCATGTACATATTTCATTTGTGAAGGGAATGGCCTCAAGAAATTAGCTCCACACATCGAATTAGCACCCAGAGATAAGCACAGGCATTAGTATGCAGGAGCCTGCATGCCCAGCCCCTGCGGAGCGGGGCTTTTTTTCCTCCTTTGCCTTTTGCTCCTTCTTTTAATATAGAAAGCAGAGTTATAAATCAGTTCCAAGCACTTCCGCACTCTCACATCTCCATTTAAAAATGTTTCTTTTCCTGCCCCGCTAATTGCCAACAGTTACTGAACTATACAAAAGCAATTTGGCTGCCATTTAACAAATGCCAGACACGGGAACGTACGTACCCGTCTCCAGTAACGGCAAGATCAGAGAGATGAAATCAGTGAGGCAGCAGAAAAGAAGAATGCTGAGGCGGGGGTTGCAGAGAAGGAGCCGACAACGTGCGCTCGAGCCCCGGCCCCAGCACAGCACTTACTGAGGTCTCATAAGCAGCTCCTCCCCGCTTTTCAGGGAGCAATTAGCAGAGCTGATGGGCTGGCTCTGCAGGCGAGGTTATGGAGGATACGTACACGGCTTTACACTAACTTTGTTAGGGCACGCTCGGCTGCGTGATGGGAGGGAACGTGGCACACACCTCCAGGACAGCCAAGACGAGAATCCGGGCTGGCATCTCCGGAGGAGCCCCGAGGACAGAGAAGCCCGAGCACCGTTTGCTCAAGGTGAGATGGGAGCGGGACTGCATTCAGCCAGCTCCAGCCGTCAGGGGGAGCGTGCTGCCTTGGACTTGGGGATGTAAGGGCTGAGGGAGCATTGCATTCCTGGGATTTTTTGTGCTGCAGAAAGGCATGCAAGGGATTTACCCACACCCAAATCACAGAGATATGGGCCTCTCTTGTCCTGGATCACTTCCACAGACAACCAGAGGCATATTTCTGCTCCCTGTGGGAAGGGTAGGAGGTATCATTAGCTGTGACACCGTTAGCCCCTGTCCCACTGCCCCTCTCCATTACCAGTTACTCTTCCAGGTGTGCCTGACATCATAATCATTGATCTGATGCTTATCAGCTTGTTCATCCAGGAAATCAAACATGTATTTGATGGCGAGGGGCAGCGCGCTCCCACGATGTGCTGTGCTGAAGATAGTCTCAAACAGGTCATCCACGAACTTCTGCAAGGTGCCCTGAAGAGGAGAAGGAGAGAAGGACTATTCAGCACCACCAGAGAGATGAGCCTTTAAACTAATTTCACTCCTATTCCTACCACCTGGAAGAGAAGCCCAGTACAATCTGCGTAACCATACTGGTTCTCAGTGGTATCAACAGAAAAACAGGCACCATAGCAATGAGATTTCTGCTTCACCGCATTAACCGGCATGCTAAAAACATAGAAATAAAATCACCGTATAGAGCAAAAAGATGAAGGGATGTATGTTGTGTCATGGTCTTTATTTGGGTTCCATTAAGGCACCCAAGACCTGACCACAAACATCGCTGAAGAAACCCTTAAGTCCCACGATGCAGGGAGCCAAACCACAGGAGACGGCTGACCCCAGTCTCTGCAACTCTGAGCCAGTATCTTCAGCTCAGGCTCCTGGTCCCCTCTGAGGACATCTTAGACAAACGGCACCCGCTCTGCTTTAGAGAAGGTTTTGGGTGTGCTGAGGGAAGGGGAACCTCCTGTGATGCCAAGTGCCCCAGATATTTATTTACCCTTCTGACATCACCAATGTTGCAGCTTAACCCCAAACAGCAGACAAACGGGATGAGGTGCCTGCTCCAAAGCACCTCTGCTTTGCAGTCCAGCAGCTGCTCAATGACACAGCAAACAGTACAAGTGCCAAAGGGTGTAAAAAGCAAATAGGACAATCCACTTAAGGGATGCCCATTTAGGGTTGTGGCACACAAAAACAGCACCTCCAGCTCAGGCCCAAAATCAGGAGAGCAGTTCCTCCTGTGCTGAAGGAGCAGTCTAATAAAAACCAGTGCTTATCCTAAATCCTTATCCCTCCCCATCCAGCTTTCAAAGCCCGGTGGCAGCTCTGTGTCTCCGTGCCTTACCTTGGTGGCTAGCAGGCGGGTCAGATAGATCTCGGAGACCATCTTGCTGCCCCGGTCGCCCTCTCTCTGGTCCATGTGGTCGTGGTTTTTCACCAGGTGCCAGAGCTTGGTGCCGCTCTCCAGGTCGGGGGTGATCATGGGGGTCCGTGAGCGCAGGCTGTCGGGGCTGCTGGCCGTGCGCAGCATGCTCTCTGCAAGCACCCAGCACAGAGGGAAACTCGACCTGACCTCCACCTCGCCACCAGCCCCTCCATCCCTGTCCCCTGCTCTGACTTCAGTGTGTGTTCCCTGCTAAATAGGAGCTTGGGATTCAGCCTCTCCCGTCGGCTGTGCTGGGCATCACCGAGGACCCTCCTCGCAGCCTGCCCAGGTAAATGAGCCCCTGGCTGATGCAGAGAGGCCAGCACCATCTGATACTGCTTGCAAGGGACTCTGCAGAGGTCTGGCTCCCAGCTCGCAGATGCCAGGATCACAGCCTGGCCTCCCGTGTCAGCCTGAGCTGACCACACAACTCCCTCCCAAACCCAGGCCAAAGCACGCTTGCCAGCACGTTCGCTAGGGCCCTCAGCTAAGCCTATTTAAGTGCTTAGAGCCTCTGTGCCTATTTTAATGAGATTTCAGGGGAATAAAAGGGAGTGGATCCCTTAGCTGCAGCCATCTGACACCTGTCTTTCTCCCCTGAGTCCAAAGAGATGACTCTGGGGGGCTCTGCTCCCTCTCAGACACCAGCATAACACAGTGCAGGAGAAACAGGGATTTAGAGGACTTTGTTCCAGTGAGACAAAATTACAGGCACCTGTCCTGTGCCTCGATCTGCAAACCCAGCCTGGTGCTGCCTTCCCTGCCAGCACCGCCCAGAGCAAGCTTTGGATCCCGCTGCACACTCACCGTATCTGCTGAGGGACTTGGTGAAAGTGGAGGAATTGGAGATGTTGTACGCTGAGTTCTGCTTGGGCACCAGGGCTACCGAGGAGCCATCCGTCACCTGCAGGCAGAGGTGGCACGGGCAGGCTGTGACACTGGGGTATGCACACGAGGAACAGGCAGGGAGAAGCCAGCCCAGGAGAGATGAAGATGCTCTGCACCCCATCCCAGGGACACCCATCTCCAGCAAAGGAGACCTAAACATCTACCTCTGCAACACCTTGGGGGCACAGGGCACAACGGGAATGCAGCAGAAACTTCGACATGAAAATGGCAAAGCAAGGTCAGAGCAAGGAGCAGCCTCTGAGTCCTGAGGATGCCCCATGGAGGGCTTCCTTGAACGGAAGGACCATAAACACAGGGACCGTGCACGGAAGTGACTGCAGACCTCCTGGCCACGTCCCTTCATGAGCAGCCAGTTCTGGACAGCCCAACTCAGGCCCTGATCAGGGTAAGGGGGAGAAGAGACGTTCAAGCTGTCAGCAGCTTGTGACTGCCCGGTGCCTTACCTGGTAGTGGGCCAGGGTGTTGAGCCTCTTCCAGTCATTGTCAATCTTTGTGGTGACATCCTCGTCCTGCAGTATGATCCGGGCCATCCTGCCCTGCCGCCACTCTGTCCCAGTGAGGGAGAAGGGCTCATGGTTAGCGGGCAGCTTGGAGGACAAAGCCAAGGAGAGCAGAGGAGCAAGGTCTGGGCATAAACGAAAGAGCCCTGCCATCACCTTTAAACCTAAGGACCGACGACTGTCAACATGGTGTCGGGCAAAAGCTGTTTCTAAGTGTTCAACAAAAGACAGCACCAGTCTGGCCCTGGCAACCCTTCTTCAGCTCTTCTCCTCTCCATCCTCCTGCTCCTCCTTCAAGAACAGGACTATTAGCCCTGTTCTCAATTATTTCTGGCCTCCCTGGCCCTCAGCTAGCTCGTACCTGCATCCCAGACCACAGCCAGGACAGAGAGGGCTCCTCTCCTCTCTGCTTGCAAGACTGACTTTCTCATCCCCATGCACAGCCAGTGCCACCAGCCCAGCAGTCTGAGCCAAAACGGACTGGACAAACAAAAATGCAAGTGTCCTGACAGGTCCCCTGTCCTGATTTGCATTCGCCTGCCTCAAACGTTTAGTTTTTGGCACTTCTGCTCTTGTCTATTCCAAGAGGAGTGCTCGGCCTCTCTCTTACCCAGGTCCATGTCTCCAGCTTTGGGACGCTGGGAATAGGGCACCCCTTTGTAGACAGCATCCAGCAGCTTCTCCTTCACCTGCGTGATGGTGTCACAGTTGAGCACCTTGACAGGAATCTCTGGGGCGTTCTCGTTCTCAGGGTTCACACAGTTGAGGGTCTGCACAGCACAGAGGGCAGAAAGACTTGAGTGAGAGGATGTCACACACTGGCTGATCCAAGGACATGGGGCTACAGATGCCTATGGTCACATCTCAACCCCAGGCTGCTCTGGAGGTGCAGCACCATGGCATATTCCTGCTTCCCTCTTCTCCCCACCTGTCCCCTTCCACCCCCAAATCTCCAGGTGTTTCCAGAAGACAATATGCAGGAATCCTGGGCCAGGAAACAATGCCCTGCTCACGAAAACCTGCACAGCTTGAGCAATGCCCATGCACACTCCACTCCCAGCTCCACTCAGGTGGAGACGGAGGCGGTAAAGAACCAGCTACAGGCTCAGCCAAGGGCAAGGTCCAGCATTAACATGCAGCTAGACAGGGGAGACAGCTCATATGGGAGGAAGAGAAGCATTTCCCCATCTCCCATGGAAATCTCAAGGCTTTGATTTGCACCCAACGTGAGCCACTGGCTGGCTGCTCCAGCCAACACGTGCTCAACAGCGTCTCCATCCCCATCTGTGTCAGGGCCGTGGGGTTTGCTGGTGCTGAGGGGGATTCAGTTCATGTTTGGCTTCCCCAAAGCAAACCTCGCCATGCAAAGGCCCCTTTTTGCACCCTGGTGAGATGGGTATCACACAGACAGGGCATAAGGCACCCAAGGGTGCTGGAGAGAGGAACAAGAGAAAAAATGCTCCATGAAAAGCACTTTGGGTATCTCCAAGACCTCGTTAAATAGCTGGACCTAGGGGTCCTGGCAAGAACCAGTACCAGTGGGGTTCCTGCCTGCACTAACCAGCATCTTGTAGTCAATCTGTTGCCGGATAAGCTTGTCTTCACTGAGGGAGTAGCGAGCCTCTCCTGTGATGGCATCGATGGGTCCCTTCTCCATCTGCTGCTTGATGGCACAGTAGAGCATGAAGAGCGGTTCCCCAGCACACTCCTGTGGGACAGGGACGGAGAGAAAGAAAAGAGGGGGGGGTGAGAAGGTGCCAGGCACCACCCTTTCCTGCTCTGTCCCTGCAGCATTAAGCCCCACCTGTGGCTTTATAAACAGTCTCCAGTCCTTGCCCTAGTGTGCCCCCAGTATGCCCCCTGGAGCAATTCATTCTCCCTGAAAACCTGCTGGAGGTTGTTCTCTTATCAACCCCTAGCTTCAGTTTCCCAGAGTTTCCAGACACTCGTGGATAAATTCTGCTCAGTCTATAGGAAAGGATGAGCTAAAAAGGTTAAATTCAGGACTAGTGAAAAGCAGAGCTGCTCTGGGCACAACGCACCACAGACATGACTTAGTAGAGCCGTCTGTGCATGGGATATGAACTATCATCTGAGCATCTGGTCCAGCCGAGGAAAGCACGTGAGGAGTGGAAAGTGACTGCTGCAGAAGGACAGCCTGGGGGCTCTCCCCTGGTAGCACGACGCAGTCCTGGCATCTGCCAGGAGGACGCTCTCGTGTGAGAGAAGGTCGAGAGATTTCTCCATGAGACAGCTGAGCACAGCCAGCTAGGTCCAATGGGAAGGAAAAGCAAGAGAACAACTCGGTGACAGTCCTGCCCTGACCCTCCAAACCGACGGAGTTTCCTGCAGTTAAGCCATTTGCCACCTGCATGTCCCCAATGCCAAAGCCCCACTGTCAGAGCCATCAGCCACAGCAGCCAAACCTCCCAAGCAGGAGGAAGGGAGAAGAAAACTGGACCAAGCACTTCTCCCAAAGATGCTGGATATTAAACCTGTGGCAACCGAGGACGTGCCAAGGTTGGAGGCACCAACCAGTCCGGAGCCATGAGCTGGTGAAGGGCGGTTGGAAAAGGACACCCTTTATCACCCAAAGCATCCCAACGTGCCCTTCCAGATGCAGACGTCAGCCCTAAAGGGGAAAACGGGGTAGGATGGGAGCGGAGGGGGCCGAGAAAAATCCCAACAGATTTTACCCCCCAGCCCTTGCCCCTCCCTCCCAGCCGCCTCGCAAATAAATTGTACTTTGGTGCAAAGTGCGGCTGCTCTCCCTGTCACCATATGCTGTTAGCATCTCGTTAGCATCTGCGGTAATTAAAGAGACAGCTGCTAACGAGCAGGAACAGGCATACATCATCCCCAGACCTTCCGACAACACGCCTGTCTTTGAAATTATGTTTCATTTGCAAACTTGGCTTCATTAAGTCAGCGCGGAAAAGTGAGAGACCCGAGGTGGGTGCTATGCTGCGTGCTAATGGCTGCCTCGGGAGGCGAGCGCGCCAGGCTGGCCGAAAAATTGGGAGCCCCACGGTGCTCCCACGGCACCCCGAGCCGAGCCCTCCGGCAGGAGGAAGACGAGAAGGTGCTTCTGCCCGTTGCTTATAGAAATTTCTTGTAAAACCTCCAGGCTGGGGAAAGCAGCGTGGATGGGGAATAAATCAGAGTGGTGTTCCCGGCCACGGCGCATGTGCCTGCTCCGTCCTCAGCCCCAGATTTCCCCTCAGCAGGAGCGAAGCCCCCAGCCTGCTGTCTGAAGGGACCCACGGCTGTCCCCAAAAACCATCCTGCACATGGCAGCACACAGCCTGACGGCTCCCCTTTGAAACCAAGTGCCACCAAGGAGGGATAAAGCCACAGAGAAGGCTCAGTGTGAGTGCCCGGGCAGGGACAGACGTCGGGGCAGGAGGCAAGGTCTGGACCACGGCTGTTGCTCCAGCCCTGCTGCAGCTGGCACCCGGCTGTGGTTCTGGCATCACGGCATCCCCTCCTCTGCTGCTCAGACGCCAGCCTGGCTGGCAGGGAATTGACCTCTTTTTGGATTCATGGGCTAGACCTGGCCCTACGGCCACCCCAGAGGGATGGAGCCATCCTGGGGATGGGTATGTCTCTTCTCCATGGCAGGTGAGGATCATTCAGGGCTCGTCCCTGACAGAAACCACCGAAATGAACGTGGCCTACAGAACCAGGCACCGGGCAGGTGCCCCGGGATGATGTCCATGGGGTGAGAGGCAGGAGGGGATGGTTTGATGGGGACAGGCCACCCCGCAGGCTGCTGGAGGACAAGGCTGTGTCCGGGCTCTGCCAGCCCCAGCACAGCTCAGTCGCAGCAAGGGGACAGGGCAAGGACAGGCTGAGGGATGAGGGATGTTCTCCCTGCAGGCTGAGCAAACACCCCGCGAATGGCACATCCGCACACGTGTCGGTACGTGGGGCGCAGGCTGAGGCAAGCCAGCTAAGGCTCAGACTCTTTTATGGACTAGATTTAGCTCATCAGGCACCTAATATCGCGCATTTTTCAGTGCTTGTCTCAATTTATCCCTCTCCCTTTCCCCGGGGTGTCTCATTAAGACTCTGATAAATGCTACCGCAGGGCCCCGTGAAAGCGCCAGCCCTGGCTGACTCCAAACGCTGCCACCTCCACCCCTGGCCCCGGGCAGGAGGAGGCTGTCCTGTGCCTGTCCCCATCCCCATCCCCATCCCCTGTCCCACGACACGGCCGTGCGCCCAGCCCCGCTCCAGGCAGCTTTGCTGAGAGCAGCCCTGGCAGCTGGGCACACATCCGCCTGCCTCATTTACATGCACAATTACCGCGGTTTGGTGCAAGGCATATGTTTTCCTGCTGGCAAACTGTCTGCTGTGATACCTCTCCATCTACTCCGCGGGTTTCTCCTGCTTCCCATGCCACCTGTGATCCTCACTGCCGGGAGATAGGCAGGAAAGGCCCCGCGGGTCTCCTTCGGCGGGGCTGACACAGGAGGGGCCACGGATGCATCCTCAACCCTCTTCCACTCTAATGTGAGTGACCCAAGCATTTCAGTTTCCACCACTTCCCCAGCACGACAAATCTCACAGCCAGCGTGCTTATCCAAGCCCTGTGCATAAATCCCTCCTGTTACAGTGCACCTAGATCAGATTGCTCTCCTGCTGCTACCAGCCAGACACCAGAGGTGACTTCTTCTGCCAATGCCATGTCTTACCCAACGGCTTTGGAAAAAGGCATTGTCCGGACCCCATCCCCACGTCCCTCTCTTCCTGCTACTCCTTATCCTCAGGCTTACCCAGCACTGGCAAAGCACACGGTGACCTCTCCGAAGAAGGACTGGGCTGTGCTGGGACAGACACAGGACACTGGTGGCAAACAAACTGGTCCAAAGCAGCTTCTGAAGGAGGTGGCCATGCCCCTGTGACCTGCCCAGTCCAGCCAGGGACAGGACAAGGGTGTCCAAACGTGCACACAAAACCAGAATGTCCCCAGATGCCACCCTGGGTGTTGGAAGGATGTGTGCTCTGCCTTGATGGGCTGAAGAATAATCGTGCCTACTTGAAGGATCCCGATACTTCAAGTAGGATCTGACCTTCAAGGGAGGATCTGACCCCTTCCTTGGCCCTTTTGTGCCCTGGGAGGGGGCTGCAAGGTCCTGCCTGCCCACCCCTTCCTACCTGGTCCCACCTGGCACTGCCACAGCAAAGGACAGGAGGGCACAACCCAGCAAAGCCGCAGCACGAAGAGGCCGTGGGAAGTTTGACATCTCCCTGCAAACAGCGCAGCTTTTCTCTTCTCCCACCCCTGGAAAGCAATCTCCGCTGCATGCTACAGCTAGATTTTTATAGATACAGGCTATCCCTCCACGGAGGCAAAAAGCCAAGCGCATGTAAGTGATATTATAAATCACCTCTCGTTGACGATCACTTGAGTTCTGCACAGACTCCTGCTTGCTCTCATCTCTTGGCTGGAAATGGTTCAAACCCTCTTTATCTTAATGAGGGATGAAATCCCACAAAAACGGCTGTGTGCCACCCAGCCTGGCTGAGCTGACGCCAGGCAGGATCCCAAGAAACAGCCCCGCTGACTGACACGTCGGCAGTGGGACCGCCAGAGCCCCAGCAGGACGTCCCCCTGCAGGTACGGCCATATAACCCGCACAGCTCTTGGTGCAGCCCTAGCGGGTGAAAACACCAGTCCTGGCAGGGGAAACGTCTTTAATATGTTCATACAAACGTGGTGGGGAGAGCTGCTGTCCCCCAGTGGGACCCTCGGGGCGTAAAGTCCCCAGGGGACACCTTTCGGAGGGGAAGCAAGAGCAAAAGCGGAGATGCTGGGAGAAAGCATCCCCCTAGCAAGGAGCCTCACTTTCAAAAGGCAGAAGGAAAAGCAGCAGCGTTACGTGAGGAGCGCAGCACATCAAGCTGCAGCTCAGACGTGCAGAAATATCCCCTGAGCACAGCCGTGTCTGTAGAAGGACCGGCTCCTGGGGCTTCGTCCTCCTGAGCTGCACAGGGAGAGGCAAGGAGGCAGGAATGGGAACCGCTCATAAGGGATTCGAGGCTCAGCTGGGTTCCTACAGATTTATCCTTTCTCCAGGCACTGTTTTTATGAAGATCTCAAACCCAGTATGCATTAAGCAATCCCTGTCTGCATTTCATTTCTCAATCTCAGCTATTTCCCCAAAAGGGAACCCAGAATCAGTAATCACATCTCATAAATGCAGGACAGAAACCCAGGCCTGGGAAGCGATCGGCGCCCCAGGAGGGAGCTGCAAACCAAGGAGCCCCAGCTCTGGGTGACAAGGCAGGATCCCACCTCCCCTCCCGTTCAGGGTCAGCGATCCCTCCCAAACTCACCTTCAGGAACTTGTACAGCAGAAACGTGAACCAATTCGTCAGCATCTTCTCTGCCACCGATTCCGTTCTGTAGGGAAGGCAGAGAGCAAAACCATCAGGAGGGGATATCAGAGGTCTGATCCTACCCACTGACACCTCACCCTCAGACTGTGGCTGAATTATTTTTGGCTTTATAGGATCACATCTAGAAAGGCAGGAGACTCAAAGCAAAGGGGCATTAAGCTGACAGCCTAAGCTCTAGCGAAACGCCTCCCATCTGCCAGACTGAGCCACAGCAGCCCTCCAAGAGGGAGAAGCAAACGAGTCTCCAGCGTATCTGCAGAGCTGGAGAGAGCCACGGATGATCTTGTCCCGCGAGGAGTCTCGCCCAGGGGACGACCAGCCTCCTACTTCTCCCTCGTACCTTCTGCTTAAATGAAGTTTGTTTCTTTTGTCATGTCCCACTGGAACCAGGCAGCTCCCTCCAGGGACGGAGGGCTGCATGAGACACGCCGGTAAAGCCTCACCAAACCTCCTCGCATTCCATGAGAGGAGCACCCTCCCGCAGTACTGCCAAGGGCCTGATCCAGCTGGAAGCCCCCTTTTTTCCCCCTGGGATCTGCTGCTCTGACTTGCACTGCGGTGCACTCAACGCCGCTGCTGCTCTGCAACCGGCCTGGTGCTACTGGGCCAGCAGCAGCACCCCGAGCAGTCCTTCAGCTCTGGGTCCCCCAGCCTATAAAGGACAGGGAGCCATTGGAGCGAGTCCAGCAGAAGCCATGAGCTCCACGGAGACCTTATAGGAACCTTCCAGCACCTAAAGGGGGCTGGTGAGGGACTTTTTACAAGGGCAGGTAGTAGTAGCACAAGGGGTAGAGGTTTTAACCTGAAAGAGGAGAGGTTTAGATTAGATATAAGGAGGAAATTCTTCACTACAGGGTGGTGAGGCACTGGCACAGGTTGGCCAGAGAAGCTGTGGATGCCCCATCCCTGGAGGTGTTCAAGGCCAGGTTGGATGGGGCTTTGGGCAACCTGGTCTGGTGGGAGGTGTCCCTGCCCATGGCAGGGGGCTGGAACTGGGTGGGCTTTGAAATCCCTTCCAATGCAAACCATTCTGTGATTCGGTGAAATGCCAGGTCCCTGTGTGTCCCCTCAGAGCGGGGTGGCGATGCAGAAGGAGCTTGCAATGAATTACGTTGCAACCACCAGCTCCGAAACAAGCTTAAAAATGGAGCCGTGCTTCTCAGCCAGTGGAGGAAGCAGCTCGAGCTGCCTTCAGAAAACCTGTATCTTGGCCCTTGTTTCCTAAAGCACAGTTCGAATCCAGACTCCATCATGCTGCAAAGGGCCGTGGCGAGGAAGGTTGAGGAGAGTTTGCCTGTGCCTGTTCTGGAACATCACCACCCAGCTCACAGCTTAACGTGCCTGCCTCGGCACCACAGGCTGGTCTTGCTGCCACGAGATTAAAATTCACCTTAACATGTCCATTATTTTTAAAGTCACTTTCGCTCCCTCTGAGGTAAAAAGGCAAGGCAGCCTCCTGAAACTCTCCAGCTACGCTCCTCAGCCCATCCGCCCATTAATCATCACATCAGCCACTCGGGAAGGCAGATGCTCCTGAAAGCACAAGCAATACTAATAACCTCGCAAACGAAGCCACCTTCCTGTTACCCCAAGGGATCAGACGCAAGCAGGTTGACTCAAGAAACCCAAAATCGGGAGGAACCTGAACCTCAGAGCCCCGCTGCCCAGAGGCAATGCCACGCAGGGGAGCTGGGGCAGGAACCCATGGCCAGATGGCTGGGGTAGGAAATCCACTTTCCTGGAGTTTATTCAAGCTGACTCGGGGTCGTATGGTCCCCTCCAAGCCTTTCTCTTGTGCTAATGGGGTTTAGCCCTTTCTGCCCTCCCTGGAATAGCACAGCCCTCCTTAAGGCATTAGGGGACGGTAAGACCTCAGCCTCCAGGAGGGACGCCTGCCTGAGCCCTATCAGGGAAGATTAATCCATCAAGGGGAGCAAAAAAGAGACGAGGAAAGCAATGTGGGTAGAAAGCCAAGGAAAGGGGTGGGCTGATGCTACCAGCAGACATCCTCCCCAGCCCCCGGAGCGGGTCCCTCACCAAGCAGCCCCAAACACTCGTCTCCAGTGCCCCAGACCGGGCTCCAGCCGATGTCTGCCTTCATTTGCGATAGAGCCAGATGCCACAGCAACGGGGGGGATTATCCAATAACCAAATAAATAACAGCTCTCCCCAGTTAGATCAATGTTAATCCAGTTGCCCCGGGCAGTAAGAACATCCTCTCACCCAACAGCAGGGCTAATCAAAAAACCAGCGGAGGCACAGCCCCGAATGCTGCTTGCCCCGTGTCGCGGCTGCAGGAAGAACAAAGTCCCTTTACATTTTACTTTGGGAGGCGCAAGCAGGGTATCGGCCATGGGACCTCATCCCTGTCCTAAGCCTCCTGCAGCTCCTTGCAGTGGGGTCCCCAGACCCTGCTGCTGGGGGCTGCCAGTCCTCGGGCTGACAGTACCAACAGGGGCTGAGCTCCGTCCCCAGGCTGCTCCCGCGACGCAGGTACTGCGGCTGCTGGCCTCCCCGCGCTGCCTTTTAGTTATATTTTATTGATTTACTTCCTTCTGGAGCTTTGCTCCGATGGCAGCAGCTTCGTGATGCTCCGAGTGAACCACGAGCTGGAAATGCAGTTTAAATATTTCAGTGAAGCCTGATGCTGTGGAGGGACAGCAAGAAGAGAGCCCAAGGATGCGCTCGGGGACAGGGGACACACGGGATGGCACCTTCATGACCCACCTCTCCCAGCCAGCCACACGTCTGCACCGCTCCCTCTCTGGCACATTTCTTACAAGGTCTTTTGATAAATTACAGGCTTCCTGTATTTCATTTGTAGGTGAGAAGTAAAGTAGAGATACAAGCCACAGGAAGGTAGGTGGGATGTAGCTGGGACCAGCTTGCATCTGCTCCAGGCATCTCCCCATGGCCGGGCACACACAGCCCAACGAGCTGCCCAGCCTGGCCACACCACGAACATTGGCTGATGTCTGGAAGATGCTCTGGTTTCCTCCAGCCCTTCTGGTGACATGCCAACCCCGCAGCTGTCCCTGCTGGAGCGAGAAGGTCCGCAGGTTCTGCTCCATCTCTGCCGCGGGCTCACGCAGAGATGGGGAGGCGCGGCACAGCGTGCAGCGGGAGGGTTGGCACGGAGCGCCTCGAGGTGGGCTGGTGGAGCTTATTAATTGTTTTTGTTCCACACTTGGTGTATCTTTCAATATTCATCAGCCCGTGATGAAGGAGAGCTCAGAGCTATCATCAAATATTGATGGGCCAGGCAGACTCACAGCAGGGCTTGGCACGCTGCCTCCTGCTCGCGCTCTCCCCCGGCCCCGGGCAAGACTCCTCGCTGGAGAAGATCCGCTTGGCTTTCCCATGAAAACCCCCAGGAGCCTGGCAAGGTGGGCAAGCCCCAGAGAGGCAGCAGGCAAGGGAGGACTCCTGCCAGCTGCCAGCACACAGGGCCACCAAGAGGAGTGCTGACAGCGAGGCACAGCCAACGCCAACGCCCTCACTGGTGGCACCCCAAAATGACACCACCTCGTGTCCCCACGCACACAGAAGTTGCCTGGGCACCACGACCCAGCTCTTGGATGGAAACTCACCTCCGCAAGAGCAGCTTGGGGTGGTTCTTACTCTCCAGGTTCTTCTCGATGAGGTCGGAGAGGAGCTGCTTCAGCACGCCCGTCGCGTACTCCATCTCCCCCTGCAGCGCCGTCATGATGAGGGAGGCCACGTTGCCGCGGTCCCGCATGGAGAAGCTCCGCTGGGCCTCCAGGGTGCGGATGAAGGTCAGCAAGAAGTGCTTCTTGTTCAGCAGCTGCCCGAAGAGGGTCAAGGACTTCTCCACGTTCGCCTGGACCTGTGAGGATAGAGCAAAGCTGGGAGATGGGCACGAGAGGGAGGGCGATGGGAAGGCAGGTGGGCTGCACATCAGGTGAGCACCGTCTCGGGGCATCGCTGTACACAAAGACTCTCCCCACGCACATACATGCACTTCACTCACAAACTCTCCTTGAACCAAAAAACACACGTCACGATCTCAATTTCAGCTAAGAAGAAGGCCGGCTCCCACCCCAGGCTCTGCAGCACGTGCCGTGGGTATCGCACAGACGGAGTTCCTGCCCCTTCTTAATACTCACAAAGCAAAGAAAGCCTCAGCACTGAGCTCTGCAGACAGCAAACTCGCCTGGTTTTAGGTGGATGGGTTTCAGACATACAAGCAAATAGTGGAAACCTGGGTCTGCCCCTCTCCAGACATGGCCTGAAATATTCCCTTTGCTCTGGAGGCGTTTGAAGCTGCATCTCGGGCCGTTCCTGGCTCCGCAGTGCCCAGCAGGGACTGGGCTGGGCTGCTTTCATCTCCACACTGCCTTCGTTAGCGCTGCTCTGGTCAGCACCGACCATATTTCTCATCAGAAATGAGCATTTTTACACACAACATCTTCCCATTAGAAAAGATGGTTTCCTCTGAATAAAAGCCTTGCTGCGGTAAAACGTCAATTTTAATGATTTTTTTTTCCCCTTGTCTTCCTGATTGGGAGAATAAGTGAAAAATTTCATTTCATGTCGATATTTGGAGACAAAACAACGCTCTTCATTTCAAAACATCAACTCAAAATGAAGAAGAGGGTTTTGACACATCAAATCATTTCACTTCAATCACAACTTTGGATCACTGCTCTTTGGTTCAGCGAAGCTTCTCGTGGCTGCGACTTCCCCCTCCAAACTGCTGACATTCCCACAGGGAAAAAAATGAAATAAATCCCATTTCCTTGCCTTTTTGTCACACAACCCTCAGGTGACACGTGTCCCCTCAGCACCCAGGTGAGGGGGTGCCTGCCCCTGGGCATCCCAGAATGGGGACAGGGGAGTGACCCCAAACCTTGGGGTTCCTCCTGTGAGCAAGCACGTGGCTTGGCTTATTTTATTACACCTCAGAGGTGTAATATCCCTATGTAATAATGTTACATATGTAACATATAATACATATAATTACATATGTAAATATGTAATAATGTTACATCCCGCTAGGAACACGTGCTTTAAATTACCTGCTCCCCAAGCCTCTCCCTCTGGACCACACGGGGACCTCGGTGCAACGACGCCGCTAATCCAGGCGGGTGCCTGAGGTCCAGCAGCACCGATGGCTCCCTGCAGACACGCACAAAGGCTTCCTCGGCACAGGAAGATCCCACTGCTGTCTCTCAGGGCAGTGACCCTAAAAGCCAGCTCAGAGCCAGCGGGGCAAGGGACTGTGTCCTTCCAGCAGCCAGCTGAGGTCTGCACGAGGAGCGTCGGTGCCCTGAGCAACAACTGCTCCATCGGGAGACAGCCAGATCCGACCCGAGCTGCATCTCCGTGAGAGGAGCAGCTGGAGCTCAACAAGCTGGGAAATGGGCCCCGTCCAACAGCAGCCATCGGACGGGGACTTTGGGAAGAGCACAAGGGGATGAGCAAAGCCCATCATCGCACGCAGCCCGCGCCCAGCGCTGCACACACGCGCCGCCCCGCTGCCTCCCCGCCTGGCTGGGCCGCCGTGTTTAACTTGCTGATCATTAGCAGAAATACATGAACAATACCGAATTAAATATTTAATCAGGCTTAAATTCACACAAAGCAACAAACCTCCCCCCAACAAACCTAAAGAGAAAGGGAACTGGTAATGACAGTGTAATACTTGGCTGTGGATTAGCGGGTGCGTGAGCAAGCGCCGTCTCCCTCCCAGCACTCGCAACAGCTAATGTTACACTCGGAGTAAAGAGACAAATAAAAGCAAACCTGATTAAATTATATGAAGCTTGCACAACTGTAGTTGCTTTATTTAATCTTTTCTTTTTTTTTTTTTGGCTCCTATGGAACTTTAACCCCTTGTTCCCCTGGCAATGCTGAGCCTGGATGCTCTCCCCGGTGGGATGTTTTGAATTAGGAGCTGGGAGTGGAGCAACTCCTGCCTGCCCTCCCCCCGCAGCCGATGCACAATTACTCCCCTGCGATTTCCTTTCCAGAGCTCTGGTTTGATACCGTTTCCACCCTTCTCCCCCTTGGAAGGGATTGCAGCATCTGACAGATGCTGCCAGGAGAGGTTTCTGTTCCCCCTCCCACCACGGCACCCCCTCCACGCGCCTGCTGCGGGGGCTCTGCCACAGCCCGGCACCACCGCCCCCACCTCGCCCCGGCCCTTCAGGGAAAAAACCTTCAGAGCAAGAGCAGAGCAGAGCAGAGCACCAGGCTTCCACATGGACAGGAAGGGCCGTGCCCGAGGGAGGGCTGCTTTCACACCCGCTGCGCTGCTCCCCGCGGGTGCAATGGCTCTGAGCAGCTGGGAAACCTGAGCTGCAGGGGGAAATCCACGGAAGCAGGGTCCCCACCGCCTCCGGAGCTGGGATTAGGGAGCAGGCATGGGGCCAGCTCCCCACGCCGTGGCCATGCTGGCTGACAACGCCAGCACGTGCACTTGCAGGTGGTACAAGCGTGTTGCATCGTAACCAGTACCCGTGCATCCTGCACCAGGGCCGGCTGCTTCCCCTAAATACGTCGCGAAGCCCGCATCAACATTAATTCCCTCGCCAGGCCAGCAGCAAGAGAAAGCTAAGGTTTAACCCCCCTTGTTTCTCCAAGCAGGAGCGGCCTCAGCAGCCCTGCAAAGGAGCAGCCAGTTGCTGTGCCCCAAATTCACCAGGCGTGGGGAGAGGAGAGGGAGCTGGGTTGGGGCGCGGGGGCAGGACACCCGGGTAGGGCCCCGCATGGGGAAACGGAGCCGGGGCAGCAGGTGATGTTGGACAAGTCTGCTGGCAAAGAGTGGCCAGTCAGGCATCAAACAAATCCAATTGAATAAAGCAAGTGCCGTAGAAAATGACAGCAGCAATGATATTAATATAAATATTGATATTAATGTCAGGGAGCGCAGTAACCGCTCAGCGGCCAGGCTGTGCTCACGGTGGCTGCCACGCGGCGAGATGCTCTTTGCCGCGCGAGGCTGGGGCAGTGGCCAAGCCCATCGCGTGTCCCTCCAGCTCCGCCGTGCCCACACCAGCAGGAGCCTCGGGCTTCATTGCAGGGCTCCAGCACCGCTGGATGAGCTGCAGGTGCCCCAGCAGTGGGAAGCACGAGCTGGCACGGGGTTTTCACAGACCCAAATAAAAGGGGACGTGGGTATCCACCACCCACACGTGGTGGTTTTGGATGTATGCCCCCAATACTTGATCCACAAAGTTTCCTCTGCCCCTCCTGCGATGCAACCACCAGCCTTGCGAGCACAGAAGCAGCAGCAATTGCCTTCCTTCATTATTCCGACCCCACACCCCCAAAACACTTTGCTCTCCCTGCTCTTTGCTGTTTACCCACTCCATTGCCTCGGGGTGGGCTCAATCCCTGTTTTGGCAAAGGTTAGCTATGGAAACAGGGTATTTCTGCCCACCTTCGCCAGCCTGTGTCCCTCAGTGTCTGCTTGAGGACCAAAGCATCTCTCCAGCCTTACACTTACAACATCCTACTCTGAAACCCCCAAAACTCCTTTTTCACAGCTGACAACAAGTTGCAAGGGAGGCAGATGAGCATCACCACCCTACAAATCCTCGCCTTTCCAGGGCAGGCATCCCAGAGGCATGCCCCCAGCATGAACCACCGCAGAGACAGACAGACAGACGCACGGCACCCCACCTCCATCTCCTTCAGCACGGGGTGGTCTTCTATCCCGGGGAAGAGAACCCGCATGGCGTACGTGCGGTAATCCAGGAAGGGGATGCCGGCCCCGTCCAGGTCGTTTGTCAGTTCGTTAATGTCAGTCTGCAGCTCGGCAAAAGCTGGAGGGGAAAAAGCAGAATTGAGCAACGCGGCCCCGAGCCCCAGCACGCAGCTTTGCCACCCAGCCTCTGCTGTGCCCCCGACACCCGACAGATGGGTCTCAAGGCAGCTCGCAGGCTCAAGCCAGATCCGCATCCCCCTCCTCGGGCAAGGCTATTGAATCTGTTCCCATTTCATAGATGGAGGAAGAAAAACCGAGCTGCGGACAGAGGGGATGCTCTCCCCAGAAGAAACCAAGTGGTAGATCTGAGAACAGGACCACCGGGTCCCAAGGGGCTCCAGTCCCCCTTGCTCAGCCCTCGCACGCTCCCAGGGATCCTGCGGGCAGCCCGGGCTTGAGGAAAGCCAGAGCTTCTGGGGGAAACGTTAGCCGAAACCACAAGAATGTCCTCATTTTGTTTTGACCTAAATACTACTGGAGAGAAGAGCTGAACACACCCACCCCAGCACCTCCCGAGCCGAGGCGAGCCAGCTCCGATTCCCAGGGGAAAGCAGCGCGGGGGGGTCCTGAACCTTTAATTGCACCTACAGGGAAAAGCCGACAGAGAGGAGTCCGGGAGATGCACCGGGGAAAGATGGGGGGGGAGCTGGGGGTGGGGGGAGCAAACCCTCAGAAAAATCAAATTAATGGCACTTTAAAGGGAGCTGAAAGCACAGCACAGGACTGCAGGCTCGTCAGCCTGATGAGAAAAAACAAACCGTCAGCTTGAAAGGCGTGCTATCTTATCTGTAACTAGTGGGACTAGAAAAGAGAAAAGGCAGGGAAGAGATTGTGCCTTTTAATTAAAAGCAGATCCTTTTATCTGCCAGCTGTGGAAGACAAGACACCAGCCCCTCCACCAGCTCCCTCCCCTCTCCCTGTCACCATCGCCATCCGCATGCCTGTTTGGGGACGGGGATTTGGGGAAGCAAAGGGTTTTTCTTTCTTTCTTCCCCTTTTTTTATCATCTTGTTTTAGGTGCCTGCTCCATCGTCAGCCTCCGGGCTGGTTGGAGCTGTGGTTGGCAAGGTCGGGGCCTCGGGAGCCAGCTCAGGGGGATAATGGGCAATTAGGTTTTATCAGCAGGATCATACAGGGAATTCTGTCCAATTTCTCAGCATCCGTCTGTCACGTAATGAGAGACCAATTGCCCGCTCACAGGCAGCCCCCGCTACCTTCCCTGCTCCCTTTTCTCGTGTTTGGAGGGGAACGCGAGAAAAGAAGGAAAAGGGGAATTCCTTAACTTGTTGGAAAAATCCCCAAATTCCACCCAAAATGAGTCCAGATAGGAGCAGGAGAGCCCGCAGGGTGTCAGGACAGAGGAGGGGGATGGAGACAGGAGGCAGAGGGCCCGATTCTGGCCCCGCTAACTGAGGCTGGTAAGGGACAACTGCATCTCACGGTGCCGGCCACTGCCCCCCGACCCAAGACAAAGCCCAGCTCCGCTGAGGACCAGGGCCGCTCACCCTCTTTGCACTCGAGGGCCACCCGGGACTCCAGGTTGTCCATCTGCAGCTGGAGGCGCTTCAGGGTGCGGTCGGCGTCCCGGGACTTGCGCTTGTAGGCGATGAGGACAATGATGATGATGAGGAGCAGCAGGCCGCCCCCGCCGCCGATGCCGATGATGGCTGGCAGGGTGAGCAGGCTGTCCGAGTAGATCTGCAGCGTCCCCGGGGAGAACTCGAACCCCCCGGCCTTAATCTGCGCCACGGGGAAAACGAAAAGGGCCGGGAGTCAAGGGTGCACGTGCCCTCCTGCCACGCCTGCTGCCCTGGGAGCCACCAGGAGCCCGGGGGATGTGGGGAAACGTGGAGGATCCCTCTAAACCCTATGGGGCACGGGGCGCACGGCAGCTCGGAGCAGCACGGCGCGCTGCGATGGGATGCAGGACGCACGCTGCTGCGCCGCCGCCGCGCGCGCACGGAGCAGGCAGGGAGTTTGATGTCTCATTCAGACAGCGTTACGAGAACAGATGGGATGTGAAGCAAGTTCCCTGACGGATGGGGAGCCTGGGGGGACGGCACCAGGTCCCTTTCAAGCAGGCAGAGGCCGCGCAGAGCTGGAGCGCCAGCACTGCTGTGCGACAACCTGACACGCACGGGGTCTCGCTTACAGCACGGGTAGGGACTGGGGAAGGGGTGGGCAAGGGGTGGGAACCCCCCCCTGCACGGCACCGGCTGTGCCTTGGCACCCAGCAGGGATGGGGGGATGTTGGCAGGGCCAGCAGGGATGTGGGAATGCCTGGCTGAGTGTGCCAGGGAGAGGACAAAGTATTTGGTCCTATCAAACACACAGTTAGGGAGAGCGATGCCTGGGGAGCAGGATCAAGGCTCCCGAGGGCTGCATCCACACCGAGCATCATCTGAGGACAAGCACCCAGCGCGGGCAGTGCTGGGATACAGACACGTGGGGACACGTGGGACACCCAACCAGGGCCATGAGAAAAAAGGCACCGGTGCCCCAAACGCCAGCTGGTTTCCAGCCATGGCCGCATCCCCAGAGCAAAACCCTTTGTTTTCTCCCCCCCACCTCCTGCGCGGTGCCCGGGAGGGGTCCCGCTTACCGTGACTTTGTGCTGGCCCGTAAGGTTGGGCGACTCGCAGAGGAGCTGGGTCTCAGACACAGTCAGGGTGCAGGGAGTGTCCCCGATCAGCACCGTGTAGTTCAAGCGGGAGTTCCCGGCACCCGGAGGGAGCAGGTTCCTGCCCTTTGAGGGAACGAAGAAGGAGACAGTCAGCTCTCGTGCAACGGGGAATGCTCCAAAACCTCATCACGGAGCCAATTTGTGCCCTCGCAGCGAAAGACTTTGCCCCAGGAGAGACAAGAGCCCCCTCGGTGGGGGAACATGCCCCGGGTGCCCGCTGCCTTACCTTGAGGATGAGGGGAGAGCTGGGCTTCAGCTCCAGCATCCCCGTGGGGCTGAGTGGTTCGAAGACAGGGTCCGGGTAGTAGACGAAGTTGGTGGTGTTGACGATCAGCAGGGCCTGGACGTTATCCATGATGAAGCCGATCTCGTCCGGGCGGTCGCCGACCTCTGGAGGGCTCCGCTCGGGGTTGTCGATGGAGGGCGCATAGCACACCATGGTGGTGTCGTTGTACACCGTGCAGTTCTGCGGGAGGCACGGACCCGGATCAGACCTGCTCCTGGCAGCAAGGTCAGGATCTGACCCCACAGAAATCTCCCGCAAGCACTGGCTCTGCCTTCCCTCTGGCAACAGGACTGATTTGGGTTCGCCTTCCCTATGCCATAATGTCGACAGGGCCACACGTGCCACCCTAGCAGCTGTGTTTCAGGGGCAGAGGGGGACTTCTGTTTGCAACGGGTGTGTGATGGGTGGTGGGTGGGAGCTTGCTGGGGATGGGATCTTTGTCCTGCAGACATCCCACAAACCTCCCATCATTTTTGCATGTTAATATCCCATCCTGGCAGTGCCTGGCCCGAGGCCCTGAAGAGGTATCGCTGCATCTCTTGGGGGTGCAGCCCCTGGACACCACCCCTTCCACAGCATCACACGTGAGAGGAGGGGATGTGCTTTATGCCACGTGTTGCAGAGAGATGGCATCCCTCTTCCTTGTGCCCTGCCTCCCCAGCACCACTTACATTCTCCCTTTCAGAGCTGCAGTACTTGGCCCGGATCTTGGGCTCCTTGATGGTAGCCAGGTTGGTGCCAGTCACAGTCAGCAGCGTCCCACCACTAGAGACAGAGACAACGGGTTAGGAGAAACGGCCGTGACCCTGGGTCCCCACTTCTGGGAGAGAAACGCCCACCCTCAGCAGCCAGACACCCATCTGCCGCAGCCTGGCTGCACTGCGCTACCTCCAGGGACCTGTTATGCCCCTCCAGGGACCTGGTATCCCACCCAGATGCCACCGTGGCCAGCAGGATCTGGCATTGACCAGCACCAAATCAACTCAGCCAATCCAGGAGACAAGCAGAGATACAAAAACCTGCTCAATACCACTAACATCCCACCCTGTGTCTGCATGGGCTCCGAATGCAGCTCCCAGTAAAGAAACCCAAGCATCTATGATGGGAAAGTGTCACTAGCAAGAGGTCCTCTCCGCCACCCCCTTTCTCCATGGTGACAGGGAGAGGGTGCCAGGGCAGGCTGATCCCTGCGGGCTTTTCTCCACCGCTGGGAATTAAAAGCCCCGCAAGTCCCGGAGAGCTCGGCCATGGCCCTGGGGAGCTCGTGCCTCATCAGCACCCTGGGGAAGCTTTCCCTCGGCGCAAGCGCTTAATGGATTCCTTCGCCTCCTCTCCAGCCAATTCAAACCTTTTAGAAAAATATGTAAACATTTCAAAAATCCCCCGATGGGAAATACTTTAATTTTATTCGCTGCCACCAAATGTCACGCTGAAATTAAGCAGATCCGAAGCGCTCTCCGCTCTTGCCCCCTGCCAGGCTGAGCGCTGCGGGCCAGGAGCTCGCAGGCACCCGGTGCCAAGCCATTCCTCGCGCTCCTCTCGTCGCACCTCTGGAGCACGGCCCGGTGGATATTGCGGCAGCGCCGAGAAACACCCGACAGGAGCGGGGATCCGTGCAGAGCGGAGCCCTCCCCGCATCCCACCGCCTCCCTGCAGGCTCCCCGCGGGCACCTCTCACCTGTTGATGCTCCACTCGGGATCGATCTTTTGGATAGTGGGGTCCTCCGTGTAGTTGTACTTCACCTCCGGGTTGCTCAGCTCTGCCCGGTTGATGTTGATGAGGATGGGGGACCCGCCGGGGGTGTGCCCGGGGGGCGTCCTGCAGCGGATCTCGCGGGCGCTTCTCCTGGGGCAGAAATGTGGCAAGAGTTGGGCACCACGAAGGCGGAAGGCAGTGGCACCCAGGGGTGCCCAGGCACCCCCACCCCCCCCCCATGCCCTGTCCCTTGTGAAAGTGCCGGGAGGGAAAAGGAGGAGAGAAAAAGAAACTCAAGAAATGAAACAAAAGGCAGCCGGGAAAGGCTGAGCAGCTCCTGAGCGTTCCCATTGCGCGGCTGCTGCAAACAGCAGCGATTAGGGCTGATAACCAGTAATTACCGCAGGAAAATATTTAAAGAGCCGCTCCATTATCATCCCTAATCTAAAAATTATCCACTTCATGCCTCAGGGCTTTGTGCTTTTAGAGAAAAATCCCTGTTCTTTGGGCTCTTCCTGGAGCCTCTGACACAAAGAGGTTTCGGAGGGAGAGGCTCCTCCAGGCACCCGCGGGATGTGGCTGCTCTGTCTGGGGGTCCCACTGCCCCTGGAGCTCCCACCTCCTGTCCCCCTGCACCCTGCGTGCCCCCTCACCATGAGAAGGCACAGGGCCGTCCCCCGATGGTGACGGTGACGTTGCTGCCAGCATTCAGGTGGCTTCCTTCGATGGCGATCCAGGTGCCGCCGGAGAGAGGGCCCCGGGCGGGGATCACTCGGGAGAAGGTGGGCGTCTGCCGAGGGAAAGGAACAGCCCCGGGAGCTCAAGGGCCAGCTCCAAAACCGGGTCTCAAAGCAGCCCCGAGCAGGGACGCAGCTTGCCCCAAAGGAGAGGGACCCATGGGGCAGTGATGGGGCACGGCGTCAGGGGCAGACAGTGCCAGCAGGACTGCAGGGACAGCCGTGGAGAAACGCAACCAGCACGACCAAACCCTGCCCAGAGCAACCCCAGAAGAACCGGGGCCAGTTTTCCAACAGTCAGCTCAGAGGCAGCCCCCAGACGCCCAGCACTGCCCCCGTCCCACAGCAGCCACCCCCACACGGTGCCAGCCCTGTCCCCGGCACGGGGGACGATGCCGGCCCTTACCACGAAGGTGAAGCTCTTGGGCGAGGTGGCGCGGTAGCTGGGGGAGCAGTCCTGGATGCACACCTCCACCCGCGCGTCGTGGACCTTGCTCGGGCTGGCATCGCCGATTTCACACACGATCCTAAAAGACACGGGGAAGAAACCTCCAGTGCCCTGGCACTGAGACACTCCCTGTGTGCTGAAGGGGAAAACCAGCCTCAAAAACAAGACCGCTCTGGCACCACGCAAAGGTCCCAGATGCAACGGGGTCACTAAGAAACCACGGCGGTGGCTGTTGGTTACTGCCAGACCCGAGGAGAGCTCCCCCAGCATCTTCAGGCTCCTTGCCAGAGCCCAGAGCAACCGTGTCCAGCAGATCCTCGTCTCTCTGGCAGTGCCACGTTTCCTGTGGGCACGGGCACCCCAAGACCCCCGTCCCCCGTGCCCCGAGGTGACCCGGAGCGCGCCCAGCCCTCGGCGGGCACTTACTGCTCGGCGCTGATGTACTCGCTCTCGATGGGGATGCACATCACTTTGCCCACTCGAACTCCCCAGCGCACGTCTTCAAACTTGAGGCCCAGGTTCTCTCCGGTGATGGTCAGGCGGGTCCCTCCTTGCCTGGGGCCCGTCTCAGGTGACAGCTAGGGGACAGCACAGCACGTCAGCCGAGGGACCGGAGCCGGCAGGCGCCACCGGCTGCGGTCGCGGCGCACCGGGATGCACAGCGAGGAGCAGATGAGCTGTGCTAACAGCAGAGCATCTGCAGGAAAGACTTCCCAAACGACAGCCGTGTTCACACCGCCGCCAAGGAACAAGGGAGGAGGTGCCGGATGCAGCGGGCTGGGTCCTGGACGCCCTGCTGCAGATGGAGCCACCCCACAGGTGACAAGGACAGGGACAGGAAGGAGACAGGGTAGCACCAACATGTCTCCAACCAAGCCAAACAGCGCAGACACACGTGGATTCGCCTTTGGGCAGGTCTCTTATACAAGGGGATGAGGGTCCCAAGATGTCCCCAAAGGAGAAACCATCCCCACCATGTCCCCGCTGGAGCGGCAGAGCCAGCGGTGGCCCCGCGGGAAGCCCTCTCCTCCTTCACCACGCAGCCGGCGGTGGGCAGAAGGGGGAACACAGGTCCTGCTCGCCCCCGTCGGGCTTCTCTCTGCCAGCAAACCCCGTGCCAAGGCTGGCTGGCTGCTGGAGAGCCTCCGCCCCGCGCCGCGCCTCATTTACCAGGATGATTCCCAATAAAGCGGACAGGTGTGGCCTGACAAGAGGCAGCGGGATGACGGATGAACGGAGAGGCGCGGGCCCACCGCTGCCTCCAACGAGGCAATTACGGGCGATTTTACACCGGCGCTCGCTAGCCCCGGGGCCCAGCGCACACCTGCAGCGCTAAGCAGAATTAATGGCAGGGCTGCGTGTGCCCGGGCTGGGACGGGAGATGGGGCTGGTGGCACGGAGATGGAGAGGGAGCGGGGAAAAAGCAGCTGCGAGCAGGAGGTGAGGAAGAGAGGAAGGCAGGCTGGGTCGGTCCAGGAGGAAGGTGCATCTTGATCGAGGAGAAGGGACCCTTTGGAGGGAGGTGATGCCTTCTCTGCTCGTGCTGTCTTCCAGCTCTGCCAGAGGTCTCCTCGAGCACGGGGAAATCTCTCCGCTTGCACTCAGGCAGACACCTGGCCAGCCTCGCCCTACGGCTGCGCTCACGCGACAAGTGAGCATGCACCAGCTCGCTGCATTCCTGGTGGCTCCGGGCAGCTGCAAGCCGGGGCCGGCGCCAGCTGGATGCTCCTGCTCCTCGCGCACAGCTCGCTCCTGGACGCGGCCCCACAGCGAGGGAAGGCGGACGAGCGGAGGGAGGGAAGCGTGCGGCAGCGGCCATCCTCCACATCCCCTGTCCCGATGGGCAGCACAGAGCCAGGGGTCACTTCTCAGCTGCAGTGATCACTTCTGGGGTTAACCACCATCGCCTCCACGTTTGCACGAGGCTCCTCGCCTTCAGCACGGCCAAATGCTGCTCTGCACAAAGCCCAGCACGGGGACATGTCCCGGGGCAGTGGCGGAGCTAGCACCAGCACCCTGGGGCACACAGCAAACCCGAGGCACCCACATCTCCCGGTTTACACGGTGGCAAAACCCTCCTGGGCTTTGGGGCGCTGCGGTTTGCCTAAAGCCAGCAGAGCCCCCTGTGAAAGCCCGGGATCAGGGCTCAGCACAGCAGCTGCAGCCAGCGATCAGATTTGCTCTTCCCCCTCCGCCGGGGTGGCTGGCGAGGAGCGGCTGTTTGTTTGGTATTCCTAAACGAGTGTTAAAAGCTGCTCCGGCGTGTTAGATTCCTCTTTCTCCGCGGCAAACCTGACAAGGGCCACGCGTTCGGGGAGAAACGAGCCCGGGAAAGGGATGACCCCGCTGGCTGCGCAGCACAGGAAGGTCACAGCTAAACAAGCCGCGTGGGAGCGGGGCGCTGGCAAGGAGGGCAGAGCCTGCCCCGAGTGCCCCCCTCCACCTCCGAACCCCCAGCCCCACAAACAGCACCGCTCTTCTGCTAATTGGTTTCACAGGGTCCTTTTAAATCAACAGGCAAATGGCTCCAGCGGGCACGAGTTGCTCACTCCCAGCTTGGGCAGCTGCAGCACGGACACGGGGAGCCGGGGCAGCGGACGGCCCTGGGAAAGGACTTCACTCTGGGGGTGACAGCCAGCACCAGGCAGGTTTGTAGGGCTGCTTCTTCCCCTCACCAAGTGACGGGCAAGACCATGGGTAAAGAACCGTGGTCATCTCCCAGCCCAGCTGCACCAGCTGTGAATACAGCTGCTCCCCTGCACTGTGCTGGAGACAGGCTCCAGGCCCTTCCGAAATCTCTGTAGGACTCCCATTTCCTCACACCCCGTGCTGGCCCGGCTGCTCCCTGCCCACAACCAGGACAGGGCTGCGGAAAGCAGCAGCAGGAGGCTGCTGGAGGAGCACCACGCCAACAGCCGCACGCACCTGCACCGACCGCCAGCTCGCAGCAGCCCCGGGGCACAGCCCAGAGCTGCACCAAGGTCATGCCCCCCTGCTAACAGACCCATTTATGCCCCATCTGCAATTAGTGCAAAACTGGGTAACGATGCAGGGCTGGAGAGCCCGCTGCCGAGGCCAGCCACCAGCTGCTGCTTGGAAGCTGCGGGGTGCGTGAGGATGCTTGCAGCTCGCAGCCCCAGCCACCCTCAGGGGTACCCCGGGACACCTCGGGGCTGGAGCTGTCACAGGGAGCCCCATCAGCAGGACGGCAGCAGCAACGAGCAGCCCCAGAGATGATTTCCAGAAGCCCGTTAGCCCCAGCTGGGACCAGGCTGCCCAGGCTCGATGCAGGCACTGGGATTCAGCCCCGCTCCCAAAAGGAAGGGACCCGCAGGCAGCCCCCAGACCTGCGGGAGGAAAGCCCCCTCTCCTTTCCAGCTTCCATCAGATAAGACACAGAAACCCAAACAGATCAGATAACGGTGCTAAGACTGCAGTAATTAACACCGGCAGTGCCTGCCTGCCCCGCGAGCCGTGGGCAAGCGGAACGCGGCACACGGATTTACCCGCCGAGCCCCTCCTGACGCGCCTGGGGCCCGGCCCTACAGACACGTTAACATTAATGCTCGCAATCTGACTGAACGAGGGCCATAAGAGCTGCCAGAGAGGGGGGATGATGAACTGCTGGCCCCAGCGACAAGGCGAGGAGCAGCCCAGATCCACGGCTTTCCCCGGATCCTCCATCCACGCGCAGGAGGAACAGGGGGAACCTCGGAGACGGGCCCACAAAAGCCAACCCCCGGCCGCTCTGACGTGCCACCGGAGAGCTCTGTCCCCACTCCCACCCCGTCCCCGCGTACCTTGGTGATCTTGGGGTCGGTGCAGCGGCTGTTGCCGCTGCTGGCGTGCATCCAGCTGCTCTCGGGGGCCAGGCAGTGCTGCCGCAGCGAGCAGCGCTTCTCCGACACGCACCAGCCGCACTCGAAGCGCGGGTCGGCCTTGAGGCACAGCCCGCAGCTCTCCCGCAAGGCCGAGCACTTGTACAGGTGGGCTGCAACGGCAGGAAGGGCACGGGGGTCAGCACGGCCCCCCCCAGCCCCAGTATGGGGGCACGGGGCTCCGGGGAGGAGGGCACCCGCTGGGGGATGTGGCTGGGAGCATCGCTGCCTCGCCGGTGCAGGGAGCCAGGTGGGATGGGGGCCGGGGGCGCACGGGGCTGTTTTCCCACCCCGGGTCCCATCCCTCACTCACCTTGGATGTTCTGGGGGTTGTCGATGACAAAATTCCCATTCCAGACCACGGACAAGTTGACCGGCAGGTCGCTGATGTCGTTCCCTTCGTAGAAGTACTGCAGGAGGGGACAGAGGGAGGCAGAGGCCGTTACCGGCGGGGTGACACACGCCGGGGGGTGCGGGGCACCGCCACCGGGAGGCCGCCCCTCGACCGCGAGGAGAGGGATGGAAAAGGGAGAGAGAGGGCTAACAGACTGGACAAAGCATCGGACACAGCACAGGCAAACCAGCAGGCTGGACTGCCAAAAAAATAAAGGAGCAAAACAGAGGGTTTCTAAACAGACCAAAATCCCGTTAACCCAAAGGTCCGAATCCTCTGCTGGGAGAGGCGGAAACGTTTAGCCAGCGTGCCTGGAGCACACGTGCACCTCTCCGCGCCAGAAACACCAGTGCTGCGAGGGGGCTGTGCCCTGCCCCACCTCCTCGGGACCAGCACCGCCACCCCGATTCCCCACACAGGGACGTGACGGAGCAGGATCCGACCTCCCAGGTCCCCGGGGCCTGGTGCACGATGCCCAAACTCAGGCTCCAGCGCCCAGCTGGGACGTCCCCACCTCCGCTGCTCCGTCAAGCCCGGGTGAGCGCGAGCACGCCAGCAGCTCCCAGCTCCCAGCCCGGCGCCTCCTCCCACCCAAAGCCTCTCTCCCCCTCTTCGCCAGCCGAGCCGCAGCCCCGGCAGCCCCATCAATATTCCCCGCACAGCCCCAGCACGCAGGCGGAGAGGTTTAATCGATACGGAGACAGGAAGGCAGTCGGAACCGTCCCTGACAGCTAATGACCTCCTTCGGCAAGAGATTCCCCGCTCCTCTCTGGAGAAAATGACAGGCGTGTCAGGAGAGATTAAATGAATGATTCATGGGTTGCTGGAGTTTGTTAGGGAGCCACGGACACGCGGGCAGCAGCTCGCCCAGGCGGGGACCCGGCTGCAGGCTGGACACGGCTGTGCCACCTCCAGCAAGCCCGGGGCTACCCCTGGCCTCCCCTGCCCACCCCAGCCTCCATAATCCCATATCCTGGCCTCCCCCCCCGACCCCACCAGGCACAAACCAGAAGCCACCTCTGGTCCCACGCTGCGCACCCACAGCTTTTGGCACATGGTCCTACACCCAGGGGCCATTCCACCGAAGGGCAGGCTAGAAGCCCCCAAAAACACGCTCCTCCTGGGGAGCAAGGCTGCCGTGGGCACCCATACACAGAGGGTTTAAGGCACGAAACATCCAGCTGCAAACTCAGCTGCTCCACCACCGCCTGCCCTCCCCAGGGACAGCTCCATCATGGGCTGCTCCCGGACGCAGCGGTGCTGCAGCCGCATCTCCACCATTCAGCACCTCTCAGCCACATCTCCATCACCAGAACCGGGTTGGGAACCCAAATTCACCCTCCTCTATCCCATACCCACACATCTGACCACGCAGAGGCTGAGGGTGTCCCGGCAGGACGGAGCTAGGCAGACCCAGGGCGGCGAGAGGCGGCCGTCCCCTGTCCCCTGGCAGCACGGGCGCGCACGTGCTGGGGAGGGCGGCGGCGGCGCTGGAGCAGGGTTCTGCCGTGACGAGCCACGTGGCAGCGTAAGTGAAATTGGCATTTTCAATTTGTACTCTGACATGTCTCATTTGGGGCCCTGGCATCTCGGGAAGGCATCCAGCCTGCAGCTGTCCAAAACACTTATTTGCATCTCTCTGCCCCGGCTGCTTTTGGAAATTAGTTCTTCTGGGAGGTGGGTTGGAGGGTGGAGGAAGAAGAATAGGAGGAGAGGGAGGGAGAGCGTTAACTCTTCGTGCACCGGTCCCGAGACAGCAACAGGTTTGCACAGAAGGCTTGCACAAGAGCTGCTGTCCATCTGGGCACGGCCAGGGCTCCCCTGTGCCGAGCACGCTGAGTCTGGGGCGGCAGCGGGTCGCTGCTCAAGCAGGCGCTGCGCAGAGGCAAGTGGCAGGAGGCAGCAGGGGTCACTGCCCCAGCGGGCAGCCACAGCAGGGGACGGCTGAGGGAACACGGCTGACGATGAAAATCACATCCTCAGCGTTCCTGTCGCCGTCAGCAGCATTTCACCTGCCCTACGGAGACGGGCAGTGGGCCCACGGCTTGGATGCCGCCACCCGTCCGTATCGGATGCTGGAGCCACGGCTCCTCCGGGTGCAGGCAGGAGCTGCAGCCACAGGGGCTCCGATTTCCACCTCCTAGGAAGACAAGGTCTGCCAGGTGCGTCTCTGATTTCCAAAGCACCTCTTATTTTGAAGGACACGTTCAGAAGGTTCGCTCCCCGCTGAATGAGGGCTGCTTTCGCAGCTCTCCTCCGGCCAGCCTGGCGCTCACCCCAGCTCCCCGTGACTCCCCGCCCGGGGGCCCAGCCGGCTTTGGGGCCGCTCCAGACGTACCCCTAAAGCCCAAGAAGGTCATGCAGAGAAAGCAGGGCACAAACGGCCTCCCCAGTCCCGCGGACAGGGTGGGGAGCGAGGGAAGGCGGCGGCAGGGAAAGCAGCCAGGGCTGGGGCCACGTGCTAGCGGCACGGCCAAAACCGCCCCCCTGCTCCCGCTCCCCTGTGCCTCTTCGTACCCTCCCGCACGTTAACCCTCTTACGCACTGCGATGTTTGCTTTGGGGCTTGGCAAGAGGCTACCCGACGGCTCCAGCACTCTCTTGGCTACCCAGGAAACCTCTGCCGTACCAAGTTCAGCCCCGTGCAGCCTCTTCCAATTCTTCACCCTCGTTAGTGCCACCGGCCCTTCGACACCGCCCGATCCCCCTGCGCTGGCGGGACACCTGCTGCAGATCCCCCAGGGGACATTTACAAGGCTCTTCCACCCCACAGGATCCAAACCAGCGCCCGAGGACAGCCAGCAGGCCCTGTCACAGCGGCTCCTCCCCGCTTCCAGCTAACACACGGCTGAACATCCATTAAGCACTTAGCTGTTATTAACTCCCCGGTTAATCAATCGCCGCGGCTGCCGGCGGTCTGGGACCGGCTGCGGGCGGGGAGGCTGGGATGAGCTGTGGCAGACGTACCTGCGCTGTGCCACCACGTTCTGCGGCCCCAACGTGCCCGGGAGCACGCAGCGTGCCCAGGATGAGCCGTGGGCGAGGGCAGCTTGCTCTGGGAGCCAAAATACAGCAGGCACAGCCCGGAGAGTAAAGGGATGGAGCAGAGAGAGAAAAGCAGGCTCGCGTACCACGGCACCACCCGCAGAAGGGGACGGGGGAATACATGTCACCGAGGGAGGCGGTGGCACAGACGGGGCATCGTGGCCCCTCACCTAGCCCAGGGCAGCGTTTCGGTGCCTCTGGAGGAACCGAGACACGCGTGGAGGGGCTGACGGGGGCCATGCCAGCCTGGACGCAGCTGTTCCCAGCATGGTGTCCCTCTGCAGGGAGGTGACTCAGGCAAGGGGACTCCTCGCCAAGCCCTTCTCAAGGCTCTTCGCCTGTAACTTAGCTCAGGCATCTTCCTAAGTAAGCTCTGCAACCACCTGAGCCCTGCTTCCCGTGCTCGCCCCATCCCCACCGTGCACCCCAGGCAGGGGATACCCACGGGCATGGCACACTGGTGCCACCTCCCCATAAATCTCTCGTGTTTGGTCCTGGTAAGGGCCCTGCTGGCAGAGGTGGGCAGCGAAAGCTGCTCGGCTCCCCTTGGGGAGCTCCAAGGGGGTACCCCTGGGGAGCCCCAGCCAGAAAGGGTGCACCCAAAACGCAGGGGCAGGGACACCACTTCCCGAGAAAGGCATCGTGCATCGGAAGGGTTGTTCCCCTGCCCCCTGCGAGCTATGTGAGCAAACCCACGCATCTGAATTTTCCTTCACTCCCCCCGCCCCGAGGTCCCCCCCTCCTTCTCACAGGCACCATCCCCCTGGGCTGCGTTTCTGGAGGAGCGGCTCGGCTGCAGCTGTGTCCTATTTTTCTGTAGTTGATGACCTCAACTCCTTCCCCGCGCTACGGGGACGGCAGTAATGTACATCGCGTCTCGCCAGGGCTCAACTGCAATTCATCATTATTTTATCTGCTGGAATTTAATTGGATCCTATCAAACTCTCCTGATACTCCCTTTTCACTTTAAACACTGCTGCAGGAAAGATAAATGTAGGCACCGCTAGGACAGAGAGCGCGGCTTTGTCGGCGAACGGTTCTGGGGTTGTGGGCTCCAATCCTGCTCCTCTCTCTCCACGGCTGGTTAATTAGAGATACACACGTTGGAGGTGCGTGGTGCTCGAACGGGGCACGTGCATGTGATTTATGTGCCTCTATAAATACACCCTTGGCCCAGGAAAATACCGTCATCCGCACAACAGCACGACTTGACGGGAACGCTCGCCCTCTGGTTCTGGATCTCCTTTTGCTCCTTCTGCACCCATCTCCTCCCTTCCCCTCCCATCGCACGCAAGTTGCTGCCCCCGGCTTTGTCCTGCCCCAAATTCATCAATGCGTACGCGAGAACCCAAGAGCCTGGGAATAAAGCAGGCCAACGCCTGGGCTCCGTCATGGTAAAAAAAACACCCAGAAAGCGTGAATCTGCGGGTCTTGCCTGCCTTCCCGGCATCCGCGCCCGGAGCTGGGCACCACTCGCGTGCAGGAACCAGCTCGCTCCTCGCCCCCTTACGCGTCCTCCCATCACTCGCTGCAGGCACGTGGCAGAAGCTTTGCAGGGCCGCGTCATTTTGTCACGGGGACAAGGACAGCGAGGTCGCTCCGTGCACCCCACGCCGCTCCGGAACGAAGGTCCCGACCCGTGCCTGCACCAGGGGGTGACAGCGGGGTGACACGGGGGTGACAGCGGGAGCCGCAGCTGAGCGTGTGGCACGTGCCGGGGGGATTGCGAGGAAGGAGCCGAAAGGGAGATCCGGAGGTGCCCCAGCTGCTCACCGCCACGTGGGGCTTTTGTCGAAGGGGAAGGGAAATAACTGAGGCGTGAGGCTTAACTGAAAGCGCCCAGACAGCAAACTCGGATACTCTCCAAAAGGAGAGCAGGGTTCCTTCCTATTTTTACTTTTAAAGGGAAAGAGCAGCTCTTGGGCTACCCCAGCCTTACGAGGAACATCCTCAGGAAGGTAAATCCCTGCCAGGGAGAACACCTGTAGTCGTTTTGCCAGCGCCAGGGCTAAATTTCATGAAGTCAACTGAATGCCTCTTACAGGCAGTAGCACAGATTCTCAGCTCAGGCGCTCTTCCACCAGTGAAACTGTTCATTTTATGCAACATCTGGAAGGATGAGGCCTGCTTAGGGATGGCACAAAGAACGGGCAGAGGTGAGGGCTGCCTGGAAAGTGAAATTCAGCAGCGTTATCTGCACAGACTGAGGGATAGGTGGCCCTTTTCCCATCCTCCGCTGCAAGAAAGCAAACTTGAAAGCGCCTGCCTCCAGAAGATTTAAAGCAGCCAATTAACAAAAAAACTAGTTTACTGCTGAAGAATTTATTTTCTTAGTTGGGTTTTTCTTTTTTTTTTTTTTTTAGCTTCTTTGCAGTGCAGGCAGAAAACCCTTAGGGTTGCTTTCTTTTCGAAGAGGAGAAAAAGACTGCAGTGAGGAGGCACAAAAGGGGTTTTTCTGCTCACTTTTTGACCTGGGATGTATGGGGAACACCAAGCCCCGTCTCCCTTGAGACTGCTGAAGATCTATCGGGTGCCTCAAATGATGTTTATAGTCGACACTCAAACCTTAATGAATGGACTGTTGAATATTTAACAAAGATGTCCTTTCTTCAAAGTGCTAAAAAGTCATTGGAGTTTGACAAGCACTAAAACCAAACAAAAGACAAAGAGTTTTAAGTGGACTTGACTTATTATCCCCTCCATTCATCCGCAATTCAGGAAAGCATCCCTAATTCAGCAGCGTAATTAACCTCTTGTTTAGGACCCATTGAACTCAGGGAAACAAAGCACGCCTAAATGCCTCCCCGAACCGAGGACATCCATTTCTCACTTCCACGCGGGGAGGACAGCGTCGCCCCGCTACTCCTCCGCTCACCAGTGTCCTCTGCGCCACGCAAGACCCAAAGCCCGGCCTGACAAACGGATCCCGAAGGGCAGAAACCCGCAGGGCTTCCCAGCCTGGAGGCGAGGGAGCCCCCCGGGCCACCCGCTCCGGCGGGTCACCGCTGGGTGACTGCGCGCGACGCACGAAGCGCTATCGACAAGCCAGATGGACTGCAAAAAAGACAGGGAGGAGACGAGTTTCACAGAAGTGTGAATTTGAATCACCCACACCATAAAGCAGCCTGGCTAAATGCCCTCAAACATTAAAGCAGGCGAGCAGACCCCGAAAGAAAGACAGCTTCTTTCAAGCCAGAACTTTTTTTTCCCTGCCTTCTGTGAAGCTGCCCTGGGCCTGAAAACAAAGCCTGCTGCCTGAGACCTCAGCCCCGCCGAGCTGCTGCAGCCATCCCGAGCACACGCAGCCTGCAACGATGCTGGCCCCTTTTTCCAGCCATTTCGCCCTGCTTTTGGGACGTAACTGGCAATTTTGAGGTCAAACATCCAGCCCTGTTAGCCCAACAGAAGGCGGCTGCACTCCGTGCATCCAGCTCCTGGCTGAGCACAGATCCACCAACGAAATTCCCCGGCTGCAGCTCAGGATGGGGACATTTCTGCTCCTAACACACTGCGTGTGGCAGGAGAGCCCCCAGCACCCCCCAGCGCTACCGCACAGGGCACGGGGCTGAGGCAGCGGGCTCAGGGTGTTCCTCATGCCCAAATGCTGTACGCTAGGGAGGCTCCTGCGATGGCTCCTAAATGTCACCGATGCCCCCGAAGGCCAGGGGAGCGGGGATTGGTGCCGGCGTTAAGCTGCAAATGAGCTTTCACAGTGTGAGTGATGGAAAACAAATTTTAAAGGGATTAAACCGGGGGGAGAAGGGAGGGGCTGGCTCCACGCAGAGGAGGAAAGGTCGGTGCGGAGCCCAGCGGGGCACTGAGCAACGCCACCTCCCCATGGGCAGAGCCATCAATACCCCGGATCTGCTTGCTCAGGGGCTTGGTGCTCCCCGCATGGGACCACCACACAGCAGGGCATACCCACACCGCTGAGGGGCTGCAAAACCCCATCTAACTTAGGGGACACAACAACCGAGCTGGGCAGGCATCAGGGAGCAAACTCTAGCCGCAAGGAGCGAGCGATGCACCAGCGAGCCGGGATGCAGAGGGAAGGGGGCAGGCAAAGCTGGTCCTGGCCCAAGCAACTTTCCTCAGCTTTCGAAAGCAAATTTCCCTGGAAGTGCCCCTAAAGCCTGGCGGGTCCCAGGTCTCAGTGGCAGGGGTGTCGACCCCATATGGAGCAACCGCAGGCAGCATCCTCCCCGCGCACCTGGGAGCAGAGCAGTGGAGAGCAAGGGCTGCGAGCTCCCCCCTGGAGCCCCCAAAATCTCCATCAGCTGCCCCAGAGGGAGCACACGGGGCCACGAAGCATGCGCGGGGCAGGGAAATGCCGCGGATCACTCACCGAGGTGTTCTGGCACTGGATGCTGGTGCTGTTGAAGCGCAGGGCGGTGACGCGGGTGGTGCTGCCGGGGATGTGGAAGATGCACTCATAGTTGCGCTGCCCCGACTGCGGCTGCGGCAGGTTCTTGGCCGTCAGGGTGATGGGCTTCACCACGCCCACGGGGATGTAGATCTGGGTGGAGGGCAGGATCTGGGGACAGTCCTGCAAGGAGAGCGAGGGGCAGAGATGAAGAGGGAAAGCTGCACGGCTTCCCCTAGCAGCGGGACCCCCCCCTTGGCCAGGCAGGGCCGGGTGCTGCCAGAAAGCCCCAACGGGCCACACACTCGTGTAAATCCCCGTGTGCACCCAACCCCAAATCAGCTCCTCATTGCTGCTCCAGCCTCAACACAGAAAAGGAGACTGAAGAGGAGCCTTGCGGCGGGGAACTGGGTGTTTTGGGGCAAAATGGCTGGTAACAAGACGGGCTTTGACGCTGGCATTGCAGTCAGTAGGCTTCAGAGTAAACACCCGCTGGGCTACACGCCGTCAGGCTTCCCTCTCAGACGTCACACAGCCTCCACTCCCCTTTCTCCGTGAATGGACAGACACGGCTTTTCCCCTTCCGTCCCTCTGCAACGCCACACATCGCTCTGCAGCAAGTTTTGCTGCCGTTTCGAACCGTGGCCAGCTCGAATCCGCCTCACCCCAACCAGCCTGACTGCGGGGGGTGCCAAAAACCAGCGCTTCCAGCGCGGGGATGATGATGACTCCGACCCAGGGAGGAAGGCGAGGGCAGGGAATGGTCCCCAGCTCCCCGGGGAAGGAGCCATCGGGAGGGCAAAGCGAGGCACTCGGCTTTTAATAGTCGCTGGCGCCCAGCTGCTCCGGGGGAGCCGCGAGCTGCGTGCGCAAGGCACAGGGGAGCAGGAGGGAGCAAAAATAAATGAGCTCAGGCAGAAAAAAACAGCTCCCCATCCCCGACGGATGCCACTTCGGCAACAACAGCCTGATGCAATCCCACGCCGGCCTTGCAGAGCTTGGCGGAGGTCTCGCACCTACGGCAGCGACACTGGGAAGCAGCAGCTTTAAATAACGGGGGCAATGGGGAATAACACGGGTTAAAATGAGCTGGTCCCAAAACAGAAAGTGCTGCTGCCCGGGACAGCTCCAACCCGTGCCACCAGCAGCCACGTGTGACCGAGGCCGCCCAGGTGCCTCCCGCTGCCACCAGCACCGTGCTGGACCCCGCAGAGCCCCAGGCTGAGATAAGTCTATCAAACGTGGCAGAGAAATAAAAAGCAATCGTTTCGCTTGGCAAGGATTGTCAGAAAACCCCAACTCATTTCACTTTTCCAGTTTCCCGTTCCTCTCCAGCCTGTATTCCCCAAAAGCACGATTTTTAAGGGGGAAAACCGCTTGTCCCCGGAACATGCTACACAAAACAAAAGCAGGGCCAGGCTGGGGACCCTCAGCACTGCCCCTGCCACCTCCCTGTCACGACCGATCCTCCGCCAAGCAGGGCTGAAGGCGCCCTCGATTCCAGAAACACCCGGGGCTCGCAGCGGGAAGGCCCCACATGCCCGCTGCCTGTCCGCAGGCTCCCGGCTCAGGACGGGCTCAGCGGCGCTGATGGAGACACCCCTGCCTGATCCCCCTCCGCATTGCAGGGGGACGCCGGGGGTGGCACGAGCCTCCCCGCAGGGCACGCAGACGCGCGGGGAGGATTAGCTGACGGCTTGCTCTCCGACACCGCCACCTCCTTGTTTTTCCATCGCTGCTGCTCCAGGTCCAGCCAGGGCGGTGGGTACCTCCACCCGCCCTCGTGCCCACCATGGCTGCTCACAAGACCCCCGGGGAGATGCAGGGAAGGAGGCAGGCGCAGCCGTCCCCCCCCCCCCCCCCATCCCCGATGCAGGCACGCGGGGCGGATTTGCTGCCCGGTGCTTTGAGCCGGAGCTGAGTTCCCCCGCTACGTCACTCGCTCTGCATCTGCCGGCAGAAGCCAAGTGTCTCATCCAGCAAAAATTTCAGCCGGCTCCAAAACAGGAAGCACCTGGTGCTGGTGGGTGCTGGGGCAGCGCTGCCCAGCCCTCGGGGTGGCAGGAGGGGTGGGGGCACTCGGACAGCTCATTTCCCCTCCGAGCCCTTCAAGCAGCTGACGAAACTCGCCCCTGCGCTCGCTGCCTGTCCCTTAAATCCCTTGGAAATGCTCACTGCTCCCCTGTCCTGCAGAAACCAGGCCTATCTGCACATCCCTTGCTTCCAGGATCAGGGAGCTACAAAGCAACGGGATGAGCAGAAAGCAAGGCACCCTCCCCCCGCCTTCCCAAGCACTGCGCAAGGCAGATTTTCTCCCATTAAAGATGTTTTTCCAGCTGGTTGAGAACGTTACAAGGGTGCCCAAGTTTGCTTGGAGAGCTTAGAGACTGAGCCACACTGCAAAGCTGCGGTTTGGGCTTCTCTGGCAGCTCCAGGCTCCAGCTGCAAGGCTGTATCATCGGCAGGGGCGGGATGAGGGCAGTCTGGGGCTGGCCCTGACCCTGGCTTCCCCCTGCCCAAGTCCCCGGTGACCAGGGTTGGTCACGGAGCAGCCCCGGGGCACACGAGGGGCACCACGAGGGGCACACGAGGGGCACCATTAACAGGAGCTGGGCACACGTGCTGCGGCTGCAGCAGCAAGGCAGGACAGCTAAGGAGGGGTGCAGATGGATGGGACGCGTGGGGACAGCAGGGGACAGCTGGGCACGGTCACCTTGGGGGTGCTTGTCCCCAGGGGCCAAGGGAGCAGGCTCAGGGCACCTCCGTGCACGGCCCTGGGAGCTGCAGAGGGCATCGAGGAGCTAAATCGGGGGCTGAATGAGTCACTCGCCACACCACCCCCTTCTGCTCCAGCTGCCCGAGCACCCGGAGGGCCGGACCTCTTCCCAGCAAAGCACAGCTTTCTCTGAGGCTTTTGGGGTCCCCCACCAAGTCCTCCCGGGCTCAGCCATTCCCATCAGCCAGGGGAATGGAGAAGAACAACCACGAGACTGAGCAAACGCGCTCGGTCCCCGCGGGTCACAAGCCTTTTGCCCTCAGCGGTTGCTCCACATCAGGCAGGCACCAGGGAACGTCTCAGGAGAGCGACTGCTGGGGAAAGGAGAATTCGGCTTCAATCCCTGATCACACCCACAGCCACCACCGGGCGCTGCAAGCAGGGACAAGCGAAGAGCAGCCCGTGCTGCTTCATCATCCCTTCCCACCCCTTCACCCCCGGAGGAAGCCACAGAGGACCGAGAGCTCTGGGAATGAGAAGTAATCAAAGACTGCAGAGCTGAGGGTTCAAAGCCACAGAAGCCAGCAGGCAGGGACATCCTTCCTGCTGCTGCCGTTCCCAGGCAGATTTACACGCCTGGTGGCTCCTGCCCACACCCCAAAAGAGCCCAGTAACCCCAGACTTTCAGGGGAACGTCCCAGGCATGCCCAGGACAGTGCTGTGGGTTTGCACTTCCCAGCAGAACACCCACCTTCCCACCCGGGAAAGAAATGAATGACGCTGCCAGTGGGAACCAGCAGATACTGGGTTAAGCTCCGCTATTAACAGATTTCCATGCCTTTCCTGACCCGTGCCCACCACGCTCAAACCAAGTGAACTGCAGGCAGGCCAAATCCTGCTTAAAATAACTCGGGGAGTTACACGTCCTCCCAGCAAGGCTCGGGCTGAACGTCCACCGTGGGTTTGTGCAGCGGTGCCGTGGTCTGGCACCAAGTCACCCCTGCCCACCGCCAGGCTGCACGGCCGGGGACAGGGGCAGGATTTCGGGTCTCAGCACAGACGGGCAGCCCGCAGATGTGGCCGGTCCGAGGGTGGCCGACCACCCCTGCCAGGAACTGCTGAGGCCGCACCAAAGTGCAAACGAGCTGAGCCAGGCTCGCCAGACCTCAAGGCAGGCGCCGCTCCAGGTCCCAGGGTGACCAAGAGGTCTGCCGGGGGACAGCTTGCCCTGGAAGCGACACGAGTCCCCTGGGAAAGGTGCCCGTGTCCCAAAGACAGCACACCGGGGGTGTTACCAGCTGTGTTGGCTTTGAGGGGACGGGGGAAGAGCGCCAGCACTGCCCACCGTGCACACCAGAGCTGCTGGGAACCGCTGGCGCTGAGCACCCTGTTTGCAGAAGCTGGCTGGGAAGGCAGCCTCGAGGACAGGCTGATCCCTCGCCAGATTTCTTCAGGGCACAAGCTGGGAGAAAACAGCTTTTTCTAATCTTCTCGTGTTACACAATTCCCCTTTGTGTGGGGCCGCCGAGCTGGGCTCCTTCTGGCCCGTGCATCACGCAGGCTGTGCGGGACACGCTCGAGCACCGATGAGCACGATGCAAGCCCCTGGCACTCGGATCAAACCACGAGGGAAGCAAGAGAAGGTGCCAAAAATTGGGAGTTTGGTTGTCTGGGATGGAAGGGACGGCGGAAAGCCATCACTGCTCTCATGTCACAGGGAGTGCGCGGGGCTGGGCACACAGCAGAGCATGGACGGAGAGTGGTACGGGGACAGAAGGGGCTGCTCCACGAGCGGCATCTCCTTCCCGACGTCCGCCTGATGCTGTGCAGAAATGGCAAGTGCCGAGCCCACCTACCCACACACACGAGTGGTGGTTTCCAGCTCTCCAGATGTACTTGGCAGAGAGAAGGCTTTGCTCAGCTCCATGCCCAGAGGAACGATGCTGGATCCAGTGCAGCCCTGTGCAGGTAATGCCACCGTCTTCTGGAAGGCCACCCACATCCTTCGCTCCCGAAGCCCAAAGAGGTGCAGGGAGCACCCAAGTAGGGACCCAAGCACCTCTGCATGCAGACTGCAAAGCCCAAATCTTCTCCTGTAGACACGCCAGCTCCACGCAGAGGCAGCAGGACCAGGCACCCTGGTTTTCCACAGGGAATGGGGAAGAAGACACGCAGGGCTAGCCGCAGCACGGGTGAAGATGCTGCTCCATCCATCGGGTCCCAGCACAAGAGGAACGGTGCTGCTGGTGGCCACGCACTGGCTGAGTAATGGCCCAGCTCTCCTGTCCCCTCGTGGAGGGCTTGAGCTCCTCAAGCAATGGAAGAGACAGGCATGATGAAGGGGAAAAATTGATTGTTCCCTGCTGGGAGCTTGACCTGTTCCAGCGAGGAGCCCAGAGCAGCTCCAGAGGCAGGGTCAGGAGGGAAAACGACACAGCACGTGAGTAATACGGTACAGGGCTCCTCAGCGACAGGCGGTTCCATCCAACTCCAAGGCCAGCACTGAGGCACGGGGACACGGAGGACAGCAACCCCGATCCAGAAGGGGACCCAGGAGCCCAGCGGTTCCCACCGAGGATGAAGGGAGACATCATAAGGCACAAATCACACGAGATCCACTCAGAGATGTGGCTGCTGCTGCTCCCAAGCGGAGGGACACAGCGGGAGGCTTGCTCTCGTGCCAGCCAGGACGGCGAAGTCTTGTGAGGCTCCTCAGACAAGCCTCTTTTGTTCTTTGTTCCCAGGAACCAGCCCTGGCTTGGCGGCCACCACGACACAAGCTCTGATGGAGCTCAGAGCCCAAACAGCCAGGGTGGGGGAAGTTTCTCTGCGACAATTCGGCAAATGCTCTCCCCAGGCCACCATCCATTCGAACCGTTCAGCAGGGCACTGCCGCGCTGCTCCCAGCAGCACGCCTCAGGCAGCAGGGCTGGAAACCCACATAGGCTCAACCTGAGACACCTCCTCTGGGTTTGGCAGGGTCAGGAGAGACTGTCCTCCCCAAAACTCTCCCTTCGGGACCCACAGAGACACAGGTTGCTTGCCAGACCTCGCCAGATCTATCCCAAAGAGCCAGCGACGGCCTGGCAGGTTGCAGGGGCAGGGACCTCCTGTAGGTGCCCCGTGAGTGATGGATTTCCCCGGCTGGCAGCACAGATGCTGTGCAGGATAAACCCCCACAAAGTAACATGTTTCTTAGCAAAGTATTAGAGACGAAGAAGGCGTGAGGTGCAGCAAAATGTTTTGTTTTACGGATTTAAACCTTCCCCTCTCTGAAAACAAGTTGTTCTGCAATGACAATTCAAGCTTGCTCCCTTCAAAAACATCAAAGGAAAATGCTTAAGCGTCTCTGCCTTTGTTTTTCACTTCACTCAGCCTAAAGTGCTTTCTGACTTAGCCCAGATTCCCAAACAGCCTCTGCAATGACACTTCCCAGCTCACACAGCCTCTCCCCGCCAGCAGGCAGCCCCCCAGCTCTTCCCACAACTCCCTCCTTGCTTCCCAGGCAAGCCCAGCACCGCGGGCACAGCCTGCGTGGGAAATGAGGCGGTGGGAAAGATTTGGAAAACGCTTTTTCTCTGCTAAACCCATCCCTGCAGGGCAAGGGGTCACGACAGGACAAGGAGAGGAGAGCAGAGGTGGGTCGCCTTACCTCGGAGAGCTTGACGCGCCCCTCCAGGAAGGAGCAGTCGGCGGCGTTGTGGGTGCAGATGTGCCGGTATTTGCACCAGTGGCAGGGGAAGGAGCCGTTCACGCAGGACAGGCAGCTGCGGAGAGAGCGAAGCAGGCAGCGTTAGGTGGCAGCAGCAGGGGCCAAACCCCGTGGCAGCACCAGGGCCGATCCTGCATGGGGACTACGCAGCACCACGAGGTCGGCCGGTGTGTAAAGGAGGGGGTTCAAGGCCTCTCTCCCCCCAACCCCAAGGGATGGCAGACAGCTGTGCACCCAGGGCTTTGCTACCCAGGCTCAGCAACACCACAGGGGTGCTTCATCCTTCCCCCAGCACCCACCACGCTCCCCCTGCTTGGTGGAGCTGAGCCCATCCCTCCCCACCAGCCCGGGAAGGGGCCGCGCTGCAGCTTTGGGAGCTGGATTTTGCCGCGATGAAAGGCAACTCTAGCACGAGCAGGCAGAACAAGGGCTCTCCGCTGCGGGGAGAGGGGGCGGAAGAGCCGGCTTAATGCACGCTCATTGAGAGGAGAATGAGAAGTGGCTAAAGGTTGGGTCAGATTAACGTCTCGGGACTGTGGTGCCTTTCAGCCGCGCACAATGCGCCGTGTGTGACCCGCTCCCCGGCCCCCTCGTCCCCAGCCCTTTGCGGCAGCGTGTGCACGTGCCTCCCACCCGAAATGTCTCCCTCTTCCTGCATAGGAACTCCGGGATGGGCACCCCAAATCCCTGTCCCTGCATCCTTCAAAGGTGTGGGGACAGCTCGGGGTGCCCAGGCACGCGTGGGGCTTTGTGGGGCCACAGCTCCCCGCCCGGGGGGCTTCACACCCTGCTACATCCACAGCGATAGCTTCCTAAATCCATGCGCACACGCTAAGGAAATATTTAATTAAGCTGCTTGTAAAGGGGGCTGGAAGTCATTTCCATGTTTCGCTCACATTTTCACTTCCAAATGAACAGCCCTTTTAGCTTTACCCACAAATATGCTAATTGAGATGCTCCTTATGCAAATATATGCAATTTTATTTCAGCTGCAGAGATTCGACTTAAAAGCACAGCCGTAGCCTCCTATCTCCGGTTGCTTTGATGGAGGGAGGTGCAGGGGGGAGGCGCGGGGGACACAAAAGGACCGCTCCTACCCCTGGTCTTCGCCCTAAAGGGCTCAAGCACAACCTGGGGGGCAGGTAAATGCGGGACGTGGGGGCAGCGGGGCAGGGAAAGCAGGGTTAATCCTCGGGGAAGCGCAGCCACCACCGAGGCCATTCAGCAGAGGCACACAAGCAGCAGGGGTGAGCTGCTGCACGCCGGGGGGGTTCGCAGCCACGAGGCCTTTGGGGTCCTGAAGAGAGGCCCCGAGTCCCATACATGCCACCCGGTGCCATGCGGGACACCTCCACCTCCCAACTCACTCCCTGCTGGCTGCTTCTAACCGACCGGGTCGCTTTTAAAGCGATAATTTTCAGAGACGATCTTCAAAGAGCCACCATAAGTGCGCTCACACACACCTCTGGCCCCACAGCACCTAAGGCCCGTCGTCCCAGAGAGCACAGCCTAGAGGCCAAGAAACCAAAAAATAAAATAAAAATATTTAAAAAAAGAATTCACCCCCCAGAGCCAGGGGCCACGGGCCCGGCCCTGCTGCAGGACAGGCCGAGCTCCAAGGTCAGGCCCCGTGGAGGGGCTGGGGCTGTCCCCGGGCAGCCATTTGTCCCCGCGGCCTGTTCCCCACGCGGGAGCAGGCTGCTCGGCAGCACGGTGCCATCTGTGCTGTCTCTCTCCTTCCCACGGTCAGGCACTTCTCCCTCGTCACTTCTTGCCTAAGAGGCTTTCATCACTCCTGATAATTAGGGGGAGTTTCTCCCGCGTGCACTGAAGCCCCCCCCCCCCCCCCCTCCCCGAAGCGAGGCAGGGCGAGCAGCCTGGCCAGGCACAGCACCGATACACGGACCCCTGGGGACCCTCAGTTTGCTCCCCTCGTCCCCAGTGCCTCCCCCCGAGCCCTTACAGGGACCAGGCAGAGGCGAAGCCCGCAGGGAGGGCAGGAAAAAGGGGGGGGCACCTTGGCTGTGCTCCCCTCCCTCCTCACACCCTTGTGCACGAGGAGCTGTAACCGCTCCAGGATTTCGGGATCGCTCTGTGCACAGATTCCCCATCCTGAAACAAGCCCGGGCTTGCTGCCTGCCATAAATCCGCCCCCAGAAAGAGCCGGCAGGCGGCTCCCCACCAGCAGCAAGGGGACAGCACAGCTCTGGGCAGGCTGGGGGCAGCACCGGAGCCTGCCCGCAGCGTCGGTGCTCGCCCCCAGCTCACCGCCAGGCTGGCTCGAGGTCTCCCGGTGCTGTCCCCTTGCTTTTCCAAACCGAGCTCCGGCAGCCCCAGCAATGCCACAGCTCTCTCTCGGTCGCTGCAGCTATCTCCCGGTCAGAGAAGCCAGCGGGGAGCAGGCTCACCGCCCCCCGCCCTTCCCAGCTCCCAGCCCCAGGCGTGCCACGCGTGCCTCGCCGCCGCATCGGCATCCAGCCGGCCTGGGAACGCGGCCGCTTCGCTTCCCTTATCTCCGGCCTGAAAGAGCCGAGGGCTCTCCAGTGCTCCGAGCGGAGAGGGAGAGGCAGAAAACAAAACCGGCATCCGCAGGAGCGAGATAAGGCTGGGCGAGCAAACAAGGGAGGGAGGGAGAGAGGGGAAGGAGAGGTTGGCTAAAGGTGAACCCCACCAGCTCCATCCACCTCGCAAGTGGCCTTTGGAGAAGCAGCAAGGCAGGGGAATAATCCTGTGCTGAGGGCTGGGATGTGTGCACTCATGATGGGGCTATTGCCATGGAGCAGCGTGTTTTTGGGGGAAGGACACGGCACAAACTGCAGGGAGATGAGATGGGCCGAGTTCAGCGGCACCCAGTGCAGAACGAGGGAGGGCCACCGAGAGGGGAACGACGAACACGGCGCTGGTGTAAACAGCATCTGCGTGCACTCGCCACAGACCGCCCACGAGCCCCCAGGCTGCTCCTCAGACCTTCTCCTGGCAAGGAGGATGCGTCCTTAGTGAATACCCAGCTCCAGCACAGCCTGCATCTGGAGCAGCAGCTGCACGGGGTGCGGGGCCGAGCTGCAACACTTGGGGCTCTATATCCATCGTTTTGCCCCAGGGAGAGGGGGAAGCTGGAAGGGCAGCAGGAGCAGGCAGCCAGTGCCCCCAGCCCCTACCCAGACCCCCGGCACGAGGCAGACCCACGGCAGGAGATCCGCTCTCACCTCCCTCCAGTCCTCTCCGCCCACCTCAAACCACCAACTTGCTGCCCTCCCTTTTCTGGGGGGCTTTTCCATCCCTGCTGTGATGGGTTTTGCTCGGGGTCCTGCTCACAGGCGCAGGGCTTGGGCACAGGAAACCCACTGTGTCTGCACATCTCCCAGCCTAGAGCTTGCGGAATAGGACCCCGAGTTTTAAACTCTTCCGAAGTAACTCATTTGAAACACCCCACCAGGCTGTACCAGCCCTCCTCCTCGCTCACAGCGATCGTGACCTAACAGAGGTTATCCCGAGCAGTCTCTGGTGAGATCCTACAAGGTTTCCCACCCGCCCTAGCCTAGGAACAGGCGCAGATCTGTTACCGCCTCGCAGCTCAGAGGTGGTAAAACACGGATACGCTCAGTGAGCTGCCTGCAGCCATCTGTCCTTGCCGTGGAGGAGAAAGCATCTGCAAGCATCTGGAAATCAGCAGCCCTGGCTTTGCAAGCAGCTACCGAGCGCGCCGCAGGCAGCCCGGCCGGACAGGAGCCTGGTAACAAGGCTGGCACCGTCCCACACTGCCACCAAGCAGCTGGGACAAAGCGACCGGCCGGCGGGCTCTGCGGCACGGCAGGCGGGCAAGGAGAGCAGCCCCGCTGCTCCCAGCCCCTGAGCAAGGCATTAAAATCCCATTTGCCTAATGGAGACTTATAGGGCCAGCCCGACCTGTGCGACGGGGCCGCCCTACTCGAACGCAGCAGTCGCATCTCTCCAGCCAGGACAGATGTCTGCACACTGCTCAGGATGCTCAGCACCCTTGGAGACACTCAGCACCCCGGCACCACAACTGGCACAGCCACGAGGGCAGTACCACCGTTAGCCCGTGGATGTGCACAAGCACGGCACAGCCATCCGTCGGCACCAATTTCAAGTCTGCCCGGCTCCCCTCTCTCAGCATCAGTCACCCCCACCTGGGATTTTTCTCCTTTGCCTGTGCCACCACCCGGGTTTTGCTTCCATGCTGCTCGTGGCCGTGGGTTTGCCTCTCCCCACGTGCCAGGGGCATTTTGGTGATGGGCCAAGCACACCACAGCATCACACAAGCGCCAGTGCTCGCGTCCTCCCTGTCGCCTCCGCTTGCCAGCCCCCCAGGACCAAAAAGACGAACCCCAGCAGCGGTTAAGAACCTGAATTTCAGGAAGCAAAACCCAGACAGCAGGCGTGGGAGCAGTGGGAAGAACCACGTCTCGGCTGTCCTTGGAAACAGCTGGGTAGGGTGGCTGTCAGAGGCAGGGGCTGGACGAGGGGGCTCTGTGCCAGCCCCACGCAGGCTCCCCTGGGGCCCCCAGCTCTGCAGCTCTCATATCCGAGGAATTCCCCTCTCCTCGTGCTCCCCGCCCTCGCCCTGCAATTGTTCTCTGGCTTCGCAGGGGGATTTCCCATTCACCCACCTCACGCTGGAGGCAGGCGGGGAGCCTGGCATCCCGGCTTTATCTTTAAAGGGGACTCATTTCCCAGAGAATGCTTTGAAGAGGGAGCTTAATGCTTACAAAGACAACCTCCACATCTGCACACAGGCACTCCGGACACAGGCTGATTCATTAGACTATCAAAGCCGCCGAGTGGTCTTCAATCGCATGCGCCTGATCAATGCCCCATAGGAAGCCCCCGAGGGAACCATGCAGGCCTCCAGCGTGGTGCTTCCCATCCCAAGCCCACAGGGGCAGCCCCGTGAGCTTGTGGATACCCTCCCGCATCCCTCTCTGCAAAGGACCCAGTTTTCTGCACTGAACTCCAGGTTTCCTCTTCTCCGTTCAATGCAGATGGTGGCTCCACCAGCAACCCCCCCCCCGATGCACAAACCTTCAGGAGAAAAAGACCCAAAACCTGGAGAAAAATACGCCAAATGTCACAACCTGGAAAAAATGTGCCTGAGCCCCAGAGGAGCTTTCCAGGCAACCCAGAGCAGGAGGAAAGCCTTCCCCCCAAGGACACGATGCGCTGTCCTTGCATGCACAGGAGCACTCCACATGCTCCATAGGGCATGAGCTGGTGACAGGGGTCTCGGTGCAGATCCAGCACTCTCCACATCGTCCTGCGAACCTTTAGCAAAAATCCCCCTGCTGAGGAATTCAGGAGCATCTGACCCCAATCAGCCAATGCCCCTGACCCATGCACACCCCCTGTGCATGGAGCAACCAGTGTTTGCGACCAGATCCCTCCCTGCCTCATCATACAATAGTTTTACCCATCCTCAAACACCTTGTGGCCTCAAAAGCCTGCTGAAATTCCTGCCTGCTGTGAGATGCCCTGCCTCCAAAGAAAGGCTCAGTGAGACAAACCCCCACCTGCCTCCTTGGCTGCATCTCCGCCTCCTCGCAGGCTGCGGCAGGAGCCGGGCGCAGGCCTTGTCCTCGTCGCTCTTAACAGGAAACGATTTGTTTTCATCACAAACAAACCTTGCTCATTTCTCAGTTACAACAAGCTCTGCCTCCCCGCTCTCCCCTCGAATCCAGCAGAGCTAGGACGCGGCCCTGCTGCGGGGCTTTTCTGCAGGAGGAGCTGGAGCAGCCCTGGTGCAGCGCCTGGTACCCCCAGCACACCCCTCTCCGTGTTGTTACACCATTTGTTGTGATTTACACCCTTTCTGCATCACCTGGGGATCGCCCACATCAGCCCAGCTCCCAGAAAAAGGGGACTGAAAACAGTCCGAAGTCACGGCATCACCTCCCTGCTGAAGAGGCTGGAGCCAAAGGGATCCCTTGTTGCAAGCAGCCAGCTGGAAGCGTCCTGTAAAGGGGCACGGCGCCTGCTCGCTCCCTGAAAACCACAAGGCATATCAATCAGGCAACCCAAAACAAGCGCTATCCTGGGCATCTGAGTCTGTACTCAGAATTTCAGGCTGCAGGTATGAGAAAGGGAAAATCAGAGAAAGAAGAGGCACCTGATGAAAGCCTGAAAGGCACTGCGAGTTGCGGGAAGGAGCCTGGAACAAACCCTCAGGACCTTCCGCCTTGGAAACGCACGGGGAGAGAGTCGTGCGAGGCTGTAAGGAGCAGAGACCTGGGATGCTTGCACAGGATCCGACCCGCAGCCACCAAAAGGCAGTGCATCTTGCAGATGCCTTTACAGGCATTTGCTGAAAACCGTAGGGGTCAGACCCAAAGCCACACAGGTGGAGGAGCATCAGCTCCCCAGGAGCTGCTCCGGCTTACACCAGCAGAAGAGCTGCCTTGCAATTCCTCTTTCCCCAGCAGTTTGAAAATCTCACCTAAACACTTCATCCTTGGCTGAGGAATGATTTCGACGTGCGGGCCTCTGGCTCCCAACCCAAGCAAAGCTGCCCGAATGTAAAACGAAAACATAATGCACGGTCATCAGAGAACTCCACAGGAAAAACATTAGCCTCGTGGAAAAGCACATTGTTCCTAATACAGAATTTATCAGGCTGACTTATAGATTTTCCTCCGCAAAATATGAAACCTGGATCTGAAAGGCTATTAACTCCGAAGAGATCCATTAAAGACGCCTGTCTGCAAATGGTATTTAAAAGTATTGCATCACCCTCGAGATTGTCGTGTTCTTTGGGTATGATTCGACTGCAGGTCACATAGTTAAAACTGCCTCCAAACCCTAAAATTCTTGACGTAAAGAAAATAATAATAATGTTCACCAGCCTAGAACGTGGACTTTTCTATCAGCTCCAACCGGAGCCCATAAATATTAATGCATCCATAATTAGCCTTTTTAAATAATGCATCCAAAATTAAACATCAACGCGGTAATAAATCAGTCAGGGCTCTTTGTTGTAGGTTTGTTGGGGAAGAGGGGGGTTGGTTTTTTGCTCCTATGTCAGGCACATAAAATAAAATGCCAATTCCCTCCCCAGCCCTTCCCGCTGGACCAAAACGCTGTGGCCCTCGTTGGGCTAATCCCATCCTCCTCGTACTTAAAAGTCCCGTTTCTATCGTTTAGAAAAATAAAAGTCGCATCTGCTTCCTGATTTGCAAAATAATGACATGCAGCCACCCTGAGCCAAAGCTGAGCTCATGTTATTGAAACCACACAACGTGAAGGGAGACAAAGCTCAGCTCGGGAGGCAAGGTGAGTGCGAAAGTCAAGTTTGCAAACTCCCTCCTCCCTCGCTCCCCCTCCTCGCCGCCGCAGCGCTCCCTGGAGAAAATCCTGCTGCTTGCACCGGCGCAGGCAGGGCAGAAACCCAGGGGCTGCGATGCACAAGGCTTGCAGGGCCCCAGTGGAGTGGCGACAGCTTCATTTTGCTTTCTCACCTCGATGTCCCTGGGCCTTTCGGAGGCAGGCCTCCCTGCACGCACCCGGCTGGGGTGCCCGCATCTCACCTGCCTTCCCCTGATCCACGTGGGAACCACAGCTCGCTCGCCGAACACAACCTCCTAAGCCAGGCTAGATCCTCGGCAAAAAGCTGTCCCAAAGAGATCACTCCGCGTTTGCTTATCTATAATTACTGATCAGCCCGAGTGCCACCATCCGTGGGAGTTTGCTGGCAGAAGGAAATTGCTCGCATTCTCCAGCTCCAAATCCTTTGCCCGAACACATCCCAGCATCTTTTCTAGCGTTCCCCGGCGCAGCCCTCTCCCCGAGCACGCTGCCCACTGCTCCTCATCAGCAGCTCGCTCCTAGAGACTTCAGCCACCGTGCTTAGACAGCACGTCAATAATCCACACCTCCTGTTTCATCCCGTGCACATCTCAGACCGCCTAAAAACCCGTACTTGAAGTAGGTTTCAAGGCAGCCTGACGAGAAAGCAGATTCACAATCGCTTCCAGCGAGGCAGTTCTCGGGTAAAGGCCCCACGACACGCAGCAGGGTCCACGCGGCGCTGCTGGGACTTCCCAGCTCCCTCTCCACATGGCTGGAAGCAGGTACCCTCGGAGGAGAACACGGGCTCTCCTTCTGCATAGCCAAGTCGCCCCTGTTAACTGTTTCCAGGGATAACAAGACGCTTGGCATTTGCAGTCACATGGACTGCTACAGCCTGCAATGCAGTAAATTCGCTTTTTCAAACCGAAAGCCCTGCTCTTAAGCGAGGTTCAGGCCCTGATGCTGCGTGTTCCCACATGCCCAAACCAGCTGTGGGCCCTCTGGTCACTGTCCCAGCTTACAGGGGCAGGAGGAGGAGGCTCCTCACTGCCAGTACCGCCACACTCCACTCTCCTTTCTTCTTGCAGCATCAGCACCCACAAACTGAGGTCTCCCTCTGCCCAAGGCTCACGCTGTCCAGCCAATCTGTCCCCAGAGCACACTCACGAAGCCCAGGTCACTTACGACTGATGGACGCTGCAGTTGTAGAACACAAAATCCACAGAGGCAAATTTCTTCCCCGTCTCTTTAGATTTCAGGTAGAGCTTCACCACTCGCTTGTCCCCTGGGAGAGACCAAGGCAGAGAAGGGCATCAGAAAGGACACGGTGCGCAGCCGAGCATTCAGCCCAAGGCTTGTGATGGGCTGGAAGGATCTGGGCAACAACTCCGCTCATCCCAGTCAACTAACAAAACCTCCAGATCTGGAAATACGAGGAGGGTGCCCACCCCCACCCACCCAGCCACCAAACGGGTCAGCAAGGCACAGGCACAGCACCAAGCCCCTCCAGCGAACTGCAGCCGTCAGCATGGAGGCAGCTGTCCTGAAGTACGCCAGTGGTGCTGGAGGGGAACTTAACAGTTTAGGGGGCATCAGCATCCTAAAGTCTGTGGATAGGTGCAGTACCTCTGCCCAGAAATGGCCCACAGCTGGGGAACGAGGCCAGGGTGCCCCATAACTAGCAGGACTGCTGCACGAACCATTGTAGTGCCAGCATGTAGCTGTGCCATGGCTTGGAAGAGAGCGAGGAGCTCAAGGACAACACCGCTCCTCAAGAAGCAGTGAAGTCCTTTTCCTCCTACACCCCAAGAATCCTGCTCGGACCCCGGGGATCACTGTCACGGGAGGGCTGCCCTCCTCGGTGCCTGGCTATGGGGCAGCCGCCAGGACAAGGTTGGCCTTGGGCTTTCTTCCAACCCCACACCCAAGAGACCCGAGCTCACCGCGGCCCCTGGTGATGGGGATGACGTCCTTGGCAGAGGGAGAGCTGCAGTAGATCCTCCCATCCTCGATGCGGCTCTCGGACTCGGTGAAGTCTTCGAAGGAGCAGTTGACTCCTGCCGAGAGGTCTGGGACGTTCCAGGCCTGCAGGACCAGCTGGGGAGAGAGAAGGCGAAGCATTGCCCCAGGAAACTACCAAAAGGACTCCTTTGTGGCTGCGATGAGCAAACCCAGCCAACGGAAAAGACCACGGGGGTGCGATCCCACCTCCCTCAGCCACACGTGCTGGGGAGACCTGCCCCAGGCAAGCACCACCCACCTCCAGGACCTCCCCAGGCAAGCCAAGAGCACAGAATTAAATGGGTTAAAGAGGGAACGAATCACAGCCTGACATCCTCTGCCCTCTCCTGCACCACAAACCATCACGCCTCACCTCCCTACAGAGACCAAGCCCAGTGTTTGGCTAAAGCATATTTCAGAGAAAGGCATCCACTTCTGCAGACATCAAGAGGGGAGGAATCCACCTCTTCCTTTGCAAATTCATCGCCGGGGTCAGCAGTTCTCGCTTTACAAAACGCTCGCCTTATTTCTCATTTGAATTTTTCTCAGCTTCCAGCCATTAGTTCTTGTTATGCCTTTCCTTGATAGATTAAAAAGCCCTTTAGTCCCTGATATTTGCTCCTTGTAAAGGCACTTATACTCTGTAATCAAGTCACCTCTTAATCTTCTTTTTGATAAGCTAAGCAGATTGAGCTCTGGAAGCCTCGCACTGGAAGGCATTTTCGCCAGCCTCCAGCTCATTTACATGATGTTTACCAAAGGGTTCAGCCTGCTCCTTCAAACACTCACTCCGGCCCGAGTGCCGCGTCCTGGTGTCGATCACACCGGACCCCTGCGTTGCGCCCAGCCGGCAGGCACAGAAATAACCACAAAGAGCTGAAAAGCGACGAGCTCAAAACCCCTCCCGGCTCGCAGCCTGCCCCCGGGAGCCCTTCCTGACACAGCAGCGCACCGAGGACACCGCGCGGCCCCGGGATCCCGTCCAAAGGCACCGCTTTCCAGGACACCTCTCGAAAGCCGACCTTCCTCCTCGAGGTCTCACTCTGGTTTTGAGGTATCAGCACCAAACCCACTCCCTCTGCTACACCAGCCCCGCTCCAACCCCACAGCTCGGCGTGGGGATCGCATCCCCGGCGCCACGTAGCGCGGCACCCCTCGTGTCCCCTGTGGATCTCACCAGCAGCGCCCCCACGTTTATTTCCACGTTCCCAACGACAGCGCGAAGGGCAGCCGAGCCGCCCTCCGATCCCCGCAGAAGCGCTTGCAGAACGTTGCCGCTCAGTGACAATTCCCCTCTGACAGCGACTCGGAGATCTGTCACGGAGCCAGTTCTTAATCCACTTAACACGTGCTTTATCAATATTGCATAATGCTAATTTTTAATCAGGATGTTGTGTTGTACCGAGTCAAACGCCTTGTAGAAGGCTAAAGACATCACATCCCCGCAGTCCCTCTTCTAATTCGAGTCGTAATTTCATCAAAGCACAAAATGTGGTTTGTTTGACAGAAAACCACATGGACTGGCATTAATTACATTCCCATCTTTGATTCTTTATCACTTGTATCTTGCATCGTTTTTTTCCACTAGTTTTTCCTCGACCCAGTGTCAAATCAAGCCAACTGTAACCATTTGGCCATCCCCTGTGCCCTTTCTGCATCTGGGCAGGAAAACAAGCACCTCCTTTCTTGCCTGGACTTTATTTATTGCAAAGCCACTTCTGCAAGCCAAGGAATGCTCTGGCCATCTCCTTCAGGACTCCTGAGTGCCAGACATCCAGACCTGGCAGTTTTTGAGAGTTTATTGCTAGTGTACGCTGTTTCGCATTCTCTTTACAGTGCTAATGGCCTGGAAAATACTTGGTGGAAGCACATCATCCTCTCTGCACAGACAGGGCTGTGCATCTAAGCCTCATCCCAAAATATCCACTACTGGCCGCTGTCAGAGACAGGATATCGAGCTAGATGGATCCCTGGCCTACACATGGCACTTGTGATGTTGTTATTTATATTACGGAGAAATATTTATTGCTCCGCTATGTCTTTTCTGAATAAGAATCAGCCGCTCTATTACCTCCATCCAGCAATAGGCCAGCCCTCATCAATCCCCTGCACTTTGCTCCACTTTATTTGTATCAGACCTCTCTTCCCCTTCCTCCCTCTTTGTTGTACCCTCGTTATTTATTTTAATTGCTGCCCGCCCGGCTCGGCAGCTGCCTGGGCAGCAGGGGTGCTTACCGGGACCTCCGACATGGTGACCGAGATGTTCTTGGGCTGGACGGTGAGCTGCACGCACTGCCGCAGGTCGGAGGCGAAGCGCTGTGGCTCGTCCGCCCGCTCGCACCGGTCCTTGCGCGAGCATCTGCGGGGGGGGACAAAACGCGGCGGTGAGCAGACAACGAACAGGCTGTGAGACACCCTGCTGCGGGACGTCGTGTCCGGCTAGGGACCTCGAATGCTCAAGGTAGGGCTAGGAGCTCTGTTTTCCCCTCGTGCCAGCACCCCCGCCCCGCACGGCCGTGCTCACACCCCTCGCATCTTGCCCCGCAGCCGCCGTGCCCAGCGTGCACGTTCACAGCCCGCCACGCTCCATCACCTCCCACCCCGGGCGCCTCGCCTGTCCTCACAGAGCAAACAACTCCCTCCCGCTGCTCTTCGTGCTTTCCGCAATATTATTTCATTACGGGAGGCGTTTTAATTAGACAGCAGGCAAAACGGAGAGGGAGAGCAAACCGTGCGTGCGCCATACGGTGCTGGCTGAAGTGGGAGGAGGCGAGGAGCTGGCACGGCTGTAAGAAGCCCCTCGGGGGGCTCCAGACCCCACGGCTGGGTGCGAGGACCGGGCTAGTGGTGGTGCTGGACACGGTTTACAAATCTCTGGGGCTGTGGGACCGGCCTGAGGTACTCACATGTTGTGCAGGACACACCAGCCGCAGTGGGGGTCCCGGGAGCCCAGGCACAGCTCGCAGCTCTCGTACTGCTCGCAGCTCTCCACCGGCACCCGCGTCACCTGCGGGACAAGGCAGGGAGTGAAGCAGGGGACGGGCTGCTGGGCACGGCAGGGACAGCAAGGGGTGACGCTGCCCGGCATCCCTCCTGCTCGCCGGGCTCAACGGGGCGCAGATCCAAGCAGGGAAAGGCTTGGACATCACACCGCTGAGTTTGGGAGCTCTGCATGGACAACATCTCCTGGCTGGCCCAGACGGGGAAACCTTTCTTTGCAGAGTTTAGGGAACGGCTCAGCCCCAGCTTCCAGCTCCTCCTGCACACCCCCGTGGCTGGCAGCCCCGCTCCAAAAGGGTTACGGCTCCTTTATTAATTGCTCCTCCACATTTGATTAAAACCCCCTCGTTCTCCGAGCCCTTCGAGCTCTGTTACAACTGTTCATTTAATTACTTTCCAGCAGCACTCTGATAACGCCACGCTGTCGTAGGGAAAAGAGCGGCTTTTATTAAGGAGCAGGGAGGAGAAGCAGGGGGATGGGGCAGGGGCTCGGGAAGCTGCCCACACCATTTCTGTGCCTCAGTTTCCCCCCTGTTCCCGTGGGGCAGGACTCGCTCAGTAGCATTCCTAAAACAACCTCTGCCACCCAAGAAAAGGGGCACGGTCTCAGCCAGGGACCCCTCCTCCGTCCTGCCAGGCCAGGGGATGGGCTCAGCGTGACGTGGCCTGGCACTGCCCTAGCCTCAAATTCTGGAGCCCACATCCCCTCTCTGCCTCACCTGCAAAGCCTCAGGTTTCCTGCAGCACAGCAGAAACCAGAGACAGGAACTGGGAGGAGGAGGGGAAAGGCTCCGCTGTCCCCGCGGGGCTGTCTAGACGAACGTGAGGCCGCTCTCCAGCATCCTCCTCCCTTCCAACCCCGCGGGCGAGTGGCCAGGAGACCTGCCGTGTTCCAGCCACCGTCCCACCCGTGTGCCCCTCTCTGGGCAGGCAGGCAGGGAGCTGATGGGACTCACGGCCACCCGGACGTCCCCAGCATTTCCTGGGCAAGAACAGCGCTGCCTGCAGCAAGGCTGCCCAAAAGGAAGGGCTGGGGAACCGGGCCACCGGCACAGGTTGGTGATGGGACCTCAAAAACAGCCCCTTGGGTCCCCTGCTCCTTGGAGAACAAGCATGGAGCTGCCGGTGTTGATCTCAGCTCCCTCCTCCTCCTCTTCTTCCTCTTCCTCCGCCACCCAGGCAGCGTGTGGGAAGGAGACAGGACCAGAGCGTGGCGAGGCTGTGAGCGCCCAGCCAGCCCGGCCCCATGCCTCCCAAACCTGCCACCGCCGCTCGGCACAAAGCCCTGACGCAGCAGGATCCTGCTTCCCCCGCCCCGGCGCCTGGCAGCCCTTTGATGGATTAACTCGGAGCAGCAAGCTCTCCGGCGAGCCTGGGATCACGCGATCCCCCGTACAGCCAGCTAAAACTCATCACGAGCCTCGACCGCGCTGCCGGGACAGCGGTTGTGTGCCCATGCCTGATTTGGGTCAGGTTTGCACCTCTGGAGGGCTGCGAATTTGGGGTGGCACAGGCACGGACGGAGGCGTGCACGCTGAGGTTTGAGGGCACGCCGGCTGTGCTGGCTCCAGCCAACGTCCCCTCGGCCCCAAGGTGCAAAAGCAGCGACCCCAGAAGGGAAAAAGCTGCTCGGGGCAAGGAGCTTCTGCTAACCTGCAAATCCCTGCTCGGGGAGGGAGGGACGGAGCAGAGGAGGTTTATGGCCTCGCAGCAGGGAACACAGCCCTTGCAGCAGCTCACTGGAAGGGTCGGGCAGCCCTCAGTCCTCAGGGGACGGGGATTTCAAGCAGCTGCTGCTAATGATGAGTGCCTGGGGCACAGACCACGGGGAGGAGAGGAGCAGCAGGGCAGTGTCTGGGATCTGGTGCCTCCGGGCGGTGTTTTTGCACAGGGGAGCAGGGAGGAGCTGCACATCCCCAGGCGGCGTGGGGACAAAGGTGACCGGGCGGCTCGGCAGCAGCTGGGGCCAGAGCCTGGGGAGCCGAGCCATTAGCAACGGCAGGAGAGCAACCTTCTGGCAGGGCTGGTGGGGTCTGTCCCCAAGAGAGACACCAAAGGACGGAGAGAGAAGCACAGCACCAGGCGTCAGGGCGAAAGCAGCACGGGGAAGTGATGCACAACGCGTCTGGGGGCTGCCACCCGCACAGGGAACGGACAGGGGCACGTGGCAATGGGGTGGCTTTAGGGACAGCACCCACTGCTCCATGCTCACCTGCCTCAGGCTCAGGGCACCCTTGTCCGTGCTGCTTTGCCCCACCAGGTGCCTCGTGGGCAGCCACCGACTCCAGAAAGGGCCGGATCCCCGCCAGGGAGCTGCCCCAAAACATCCCCCGGACAGGCGCAGGCTGCAACCTGGGCTGCGGGGTCCGGCGAGCCGAGGGGCTGCAGCCCCCTCCCCTTACCTGCTTCTCGGTCATGGCGTAGAGGTGCTGGCGGTCGGGGCTCAGCACCAGGTCTCGCAGGATGGAGCTGCCCTCGTGGGCCACCACGTTCTCGTACTGCAGCGCCTGGTGCTTCCTGTCGGCCGGCAAGTCCACCAGGATCTGCGGGGAGAGCAGAGGAGGTGAGCACGGCCCCGTGCATGCCTCGCACCCACCCCGAGGGGGAGAAACAGGGAAGGCACCCCCTTAGGGATACTGGGGGCAAGCCACGGCCACCGCACCACCACAAAGCAGCACAGACCACAAACATCTCAGCCCTCTCCAGGAGGTCTCAGTGGCAGCAGTTCTGCTCTCTCCTTTTTGCATGTCGCCGCCGTTCCCATGTTTACACACATCCAAAGTCCTCACCCTGCACACGACTACACCCAACTCCCCACCACCCCGCTCTCCCCACCCCAAAACGCCCCCACAGAGGAGCCCAGCCTTGCCGTGGCCGTAAGGACAGCAGCTCACACCCAGCGCTGACATCTCCCCGTCCACCAAAGGAAACGCTCAGGCTCGTGGCTGGGGAAGTCCAAAGGGTCTTGAGGAAGCCGAGGGTCAGCAGAGGTTCAGAAAGCGCCTTTGTTCCTCGAGCGGGAGCGTGGCAGGGGCTCTGATCCCATTAGGGCTCACAATCACGTTAAGCAGCTTCCCAAGCGGGCCAGTTCCTCGCTGCACTGGCGCTAACCCCATTAGGAGGCACCGCGGGGCCGGCGGCACCCACCGAGCAGGAGCCGAGCCCCGGCAAGGCTCTGCCGCTTCGGAGACCCCCAACCTTGCCAAAACACATCCCACCTTGATCCCGACCTCGCGGCCCCCCGGCAGGGCCAGACGCCGGCGTTTGCACGGTTCCCAATCCGAGGCTGCGGGGCCGGGAGAGCAGGATCCCGGTGCGCGGCTGATTAGCATGGAAATGTATGCGGCTCACAAACGAACCGGGGCCCGTTTAATTAGAGCGGCGCCTTTGATTCACCGCCAGCCTCCTGCACGCACCAGCCCCGGATTATTTTTAGGCGGTTTTACAAAACAAATGTATTTAATTAAGAAAGAGACCCCTGAGCAGCCAGGGAGCGCAGCGGCGCGCTCAGGGGCCGCCCTCGCCCCTCGGGACCCGGGTGCCAGCCTCGCAGGGCCAGACACAACTTTTTGGAGCCCTCGGCACAACCCAAAACCCCCGGTCCTTGCTGTTCCCCTCACCGGGACCCCGCTGGGCATTTTCCCATTACCAACAGGGCCCAATCCTGCCTCCCCACACCCCCCTTTTGGGTCACCCCCCTCCCGGCTCGCAGCCTCCCCGCCACAAAACCCTGCCCGAGGCAGCTCTCCGGAGGGCGAGTGCTATGGCAAGGTGACAAACGCACCTCTGCAGCCCTTTTACAGGCCTTAGCTGCGGCACGGAGGAATCGATATAGTTCTACCCTGGTCCTAAAATAGATCTACGGGGGGATGTTGCGCCGGCAGTAATTTTTAACTAGCGGGGTAATTTCCCCATTACGTTATTGCGCTGCGCAGTGCTGGGAAAGAGAAAGAGACGTATTAAAAGAACAACAGATGTGATGCACTTCCAGTTAATTTGAGGCTCCAGGAAGGACCTAAAAATAATGGCTGTAGTCCAAGAGGGCTGGGGCCAACACATCGGGGTGCTCTGGAGGGGGCCTGGGGGCCACCCCACACGCACACATGGGAATCCTCCCCTCCAGCACCTGCTGCAGCTCTGGGGAGCAGGAAAACGGGATTTGGGAGGGCCGGCATGGGTTCTTTGGGCCGTAACATGGTGGTTTCCCAGAGACATCTCTTACCAGCACAGGGGTGGCTTCCCCAGCCCTCCCCGCACGGCCGTGCCCACCTGCGGGGCTGGGGGAGAGGATGTGCTTTAATCAGAGCAGCCCCCTCGGAAGCACGTGCCTTCCTGCCCACCCTGCTTCCCTTCCCACCCAGGGGAAAACACAGCCACCGAGGGAAGAAAATACATATCTATTAACCTTTCTCCTCATCCTGACGCTGATATAATTACCCAATACTAATAATTACCCGCGCTAATTTCTCACTCCGGATTCCTGTCCTAGCTCGGCTTCCTCACGCGATTGCGGCCGAGCCGGCAGCGAGAAGGCTTCAGGATGGGGCTTTTCTTTCCCGTGGGGCTGGAAGGAGCCGCGGGGTCACAGCCTCTCCCCACCAACATGGAGACGCAGGAGGCACGGACTGGGATTTTTCCAGTCCCTGTGGCAATGGGGCACCCTACAGAAGCAAGAAGAGCCCACGGAGTTGGGCTGCTGTCTCCTTAAGCACCTGGAGGAGACTGGAGGCAAGAAATTACAAGCTGGCTGCTTGGGGGAACCGTCTTAAACCAGGGCTGGAGGCTGCCCTGCAGGACACAGGCGCACACCGTCCCCACGGCCACGCGGCACGGAACCAGCCCAACATCCCTGCAAGCTGCACCGGGCGGCACCGCACGGGGAGAGGTTTTAAGAGCAGGTCCCCAGGAAGGCACAGAGAGGGCTCCCGGGGGTGGTCTCAGCTGGAAAAGGGGAGCTCTGACCCTACACAGCTGCTGGCTTGGGGAACCAGAAGGTCTCCCCACCTGGCTACAAGGCGTGCAGAGGTGCGGGGACAGCAGCAGCGGCCAGCCCAGCTCCTGCCTCGAGTCCGAAGCTCCACCTCAAAGCTCAGCTCTCCTTCGCCACCACGCCGCTGGAGTGCCCAAACGCTTTTGCCAGGGCCACCCCGCACCCAGCGTGAGCAAAGAGCCTCTGGCCTGCGGACCTGGCACGGTCTGACACGACGAGATGCTACCAACGGATGGAACAAGCCACTCGAGGGTGGAGGACACCACGAGAATGAGGTTGCTGCCTTGTACTCACCGCCGAAAATTCAATTGTGGGCAGAAGAAACGCGCGCCGGAGGCCAAATGTGCTGCGCTTCGACGCCCTGAACTTTCTCATCTGTTTCCACTTTTCCTCCTCCCAGCCCACATGGCCTGTCCCTTGTCCTGCACAACTCCACGAGACCGCAGGCTGGGACCTGAAACCAGCCCAAGAGGCAAGGAAATGAAAGGCTCCGGGGGAGTCACGGTGGCAGAGGGACAGCTCGGCCCGCGGCGGCGCATCCGCTCCCCGGGCAAGGTGCCCTCCGGGGCAAATGCGCCCCGAGAGTGGCCACCAACCATTGTCAAAACGAGACAGGGAAAACCTCCCAGCGTGCTTACGGGCACCGGCAGTGGGTGAGAGGAGAGGAGAGTCTGCCTGGCCCATGCTTTGGAAAGACGGGCGATGAGATGGATGAAGAGCAGCAGCTGCGAGCGGCCGAGCCCCGGCTGGCGGCCGCCCAGCGCTAGCAGCGGGTCAGGAGGGGCCGGCGGCGCAGGACGGGGCTCTGCAGCTCGGGAACGCCAGGTGGGGAGGGAGAACGCGCAGCCGGGCAGGGAAAGCGGCCGTGAAGATGCCAAAGCTGCTTTGGGATTTAACGAGCACCAGCAGGAGCCTCAACGCGGGCGGCGAAGCACGGCGGCACGACCGCAGCGCCCGCTCGGGGCGCACGGCGATGGCGACCCAGGGATGAGCTGGTGCCACCCGCGTCCCCGCATGGGGACGACTCGCGAGCCCTCCACCCGCAGGGAAGAGGCAGCTCCTGAGCGGGGCCCTCCCACCGCAGGCTCTCCGAGCTTCCAGCCCCGGCGCTCGGTGCCGAGCGGTACCCCGCCGACCCCTCCTCTTGGCACGAGAAGTGCTCCGCGCCGCTTTGTGCTCTTATCTGCACGCGGCTGTGATTAATTCTCAGTGGCTGGCAGCAGCTACAAGAGGAGGGCGCTTTCGCCCGCCTGCCACACTTCAAAGGCAGGGACTTATCTGCCTCAAACACACTCCGCAGCCTTTTCACGGGGACCCTTTCCAGTTCCACGGGGCTCGCGCGGCGCTGACAGGCGTCGCCGAAGAAAGGCTTATGTACAGGAGCGCATTTCAAAGCCTTCCCCCTTCCCTCCCGGCGCTCCGGACGCTTGCTGGGGGAGGCAGCGAGATGCGAGCCCTGCACAAACAGCCCCGTGCGGCTGCTCTGCCCGGGACGCGATGGGGAGATGCTGGAGGATGCCAGCATCCCTGCACCATGGGGTCTCTGCACCGTGCGAAACACCTCCCCGAGGCCAGGCAGGACCTGCTCAGCCCCGGCCACGCCAGGGTGGAGGTGACAGCTGCCAGGAGCGTCACCAAACACCGCGCAGACGAGCTCAGAGCAGGACATAAAGTATCCCTTATCCAGCCTGGGGGCCCCATGGGGACAGCGAGCCCCACGGGGTGGGGACAGCCTGCACGTGGTGGCCTGGGCTCACCCCGAGGCAGCAGGCGGCACACGGGGGGAGCCGGGCCCCCCTGCATCCCCCCCACATGCCTTCCCCTGCGCCAGCAGCTGCCACCCACTCTGGTTTCCAAAAGAGGGAGAGAGCTTTAAAAACGGGGTCCGTGCATCAGCTGCTCCATCCTGCACCGGGAAGGTGCAGGGGCTGCTCAGCCACCCCGAGAAACGCAGGAGCAGCTGCGGGGCCGCGGCATCAGCTGCCGCGGGGGGGAGGCACAGTTGGTGGGGTTGGGGACACCGGGTGCTGCTGGAGAGGAGGCCACCAGCGTGCCGGGGGGGGGACAGCAGCAGGGAGAGCTGCTTGGGGCACGTGTCAGGTTACCAAACCTTTGCACCCAGCGAGGATAAGCCTCTGGTTTCGCTCAGCCTCGGGGGAAATGCAGCTTTCCTGTTCACGTGGGGGAAACCTTTACCGAGACGGCTCAGCACGCTCAGCACCAGGCTGCTCCGCACCGCCGGCACGGCCGGGCAGCAGGGAGGGATTTTGGAGATGCATTTTTGGCCCCACACGTGCTGCCCCGGACGGCTGCGGGGTGGCAGTGCTTCCAGCCAAAAAATCCCAGCTATGCGGCGCGGGCGGGCGGCCGGCACCGCCGAGGAGCCCGGCCACCGCCAGCTGCCCCGCGCAGGAACGCGTCCCCTCCCCACAAATAATCCCAAAGCAGGAGCCTGGGTGGCTGACCCGGCACCCCTGTGGCAGGAGGACGGGCTGGGGGTGCCGTGTGCCCCCCCCCGCCCACGAGCAGAGGCTCGGGGAGGTTTCACCGGGTGGCACAGACCTGACACCGACACCCAGCCCTTGCATGGGGCCACGACGCTGATTCCTCGCTGACTGCGCACCGAGGGGACGGGGGCGACGAGCTGCCACTCAGCGAAACCCATTTGTACAGATTAACACAAACCAGGCTTTCGTCCCAGGCTCTACATTGCCGCGAGCCAGAGAACATCGGAACTTTAATTGTATCGGTATAATAAAGCAAAAAACGAGACACTTAATCTAGATCACGGCTCCTAACAGCCCCCAATTCCAGCGGCACCCACACCAGGCAATCGAACCGGCTCCAAAGCGCGCTGCTATGGCGCCTCGGCCACGGGCTGGCAATTCTGCTGCCTCGGGGTGGCAATTCCGTGCAGGCTCCGGGTTTTGCCCCAGGAGAGGTGGCTGTGAACCTCCCCAGACCTGCCCCGTCCCTCAGCCGGCACCACAGCGGCCAGACCCTGCCCCGCACGCGCACAAATTGTCTCGGGCAGATTGCATCGGTCAAAACCGCTCCATCGGCAGCGGGGATGGAGAAGCACGCCCAGCTCACGGCTTCACTGCTTCTGACGGAGCTAAAAAGCTGTCAGCAAAATGGTTCGCACCTTTCCGTAGCAAAACCAAAGTGTTGGAGAGAAGTGCCCAGCGCCACGGCGCCGCAGCCACAGTCTGGTGGGGGATCGGCTGGGGCAGCGCCTTCACCAGAGCCAAACGTGGGTGAAGGAGGGACTGAGGGAGGCAGCGGAGCGGGGCGAGAACTGCAAAGCCCCCCGGGAGCCCCGTGCTCGCCCTGGCACGGGGTGCACCGAGGCACCCTCGCTGCTCACCCCCCGGTAGCCCCCGCGTCCCCCAGCCCGCCAGCTGCTCCGGCGGTCTCGAGCCATTGATTTCTCAGCTTTGCCCTTCAAAACTCTCCTGGCTCGGGGCCCGGCTTGTATCGTCTCGTTCCTCGGGAGCAAAATATCTCTATTATTATTGCAATTATTTCCCAATCAGCATCGCTCAGGGCTGATTCGGTCGGCGGGGGGGCCCCGACAGGCGAATCGATGCGCGGCCTCCGCCCGGGGCTGCCGAGGGAAGGGCGGGCGGAGGACGGGGCGTCCCTCCCCGCCGTGCCGTGGCCGTCCCCGGCCGAGCAGTGGCCACAAAACACCTGTGTGCCGGGGATACGGACCCAAATTCTGTTTATTTTCCTCTTAGCTCAGCTAGGCAGCACAAGCCCTTCTTCCCTGCCCGAGCAACCAGAGCAAGGCGACACCAACGCTAACCCACCGCGTCCCTCCACCCCTGGCCTGTTCAGGAGCGAGGACCAGCCCTACAACGGCCGAGGAGGACGCGGGGCGCTCATCCCTTTCCAGACCGCTGTCAGGGAGCCCAAAAAGTCAGGGAGGAGGCAGCGGGGCTTTGCCAGGAGCCGCAGTGGGGAGGAAGCCCAGGCTCCCAGAGCCGCAGCGTGCCGGAGATCAGCTGATCCTCCCTCCCCTCGCGGCCCCAGGAAAATAGCTGTTTCCTTCCTGCTCCCTAAAACAACAAAGCAGCATGAGAGAAGCTGCCTGAGGACACGGAAGGAGCCATCAATCTCACCAAACAGAGGGCTCGGTGGCAGGAAAAGCCCACGCAGGGGAGGCTGCGGATGGGATGGTCCCGGGGTGGCCGTACCCAGGGTGTCCCCAGCAGGTTGGGGACAGGCTGCAGCAGCAGCTCCAGCCCCGGGCTGGCCACGACACCAGGGCCCAGTGCTCTTCTCCTCATCCCAGCGCTCCACAACCCCCACATTCCCCATCCCAGCGGCTCCCAGCCCTTCCCCAGAAGCGCAGGGACAAGCGCGCCCCAGCTGAACGCTGCAGCCCAAACCTCTGCTCCGGGCTGGTGCCGCAGGGCTCTGCGGGGTGCGCGCAGTGCCTCCCTCTTGTGCTGGCTTCAGCCACCCCCGAGTTTCGTTTCCTTTTTCTTTTTCCTCTCTGCAGACACACAACTCCATCTCTAGAGCAGACACAACTCCACAGCAGCGCCGGGGCCCAAACTTTTACATCCCCAGAGCGCAATCGGCCCCACGCTGACGTTTCTCTGGGACCACTGCCCCTCGCAGCGCCCCGGCGGAGCCGGGCTTTAGGCTGCAGAGAAGAGCCCAGCGCTGGGCACCTGGGCTTGCAGGCAGGTTTACTCACACATCGGGCTTCTCTCCACAGCCCTGCATCCAGGCGTCACAACCCCGCAAACTCCAAAACCCCGCACAACCCCATCTCAGCAGCTCCCAAACCACTGCGCTCCCGCCACGCGTCCAGCAGCCATCGTTTCCCCAAAGCCGCCCGCTGCAGTAACACCTCGCAGCAGATGTGTGTAACGCAGAATAAACCCGCTGCCATTCACAGCCACCCCGGGGAGAAGGGCAACGCCGACCGCATCCAGCCTCCCCTATTTAACGCCAGCGCTGCCCCCGGCCTGCAGACAGCCCCTCGTTACCGCAGACCCGGGCTGCCCCGGGGTTTTATCCCAACGGGTAAATCACACCCGAGTGGCCAGGAGAAGCTGCTAAGCACTGAACAGCCAGGGTCTAAATAACGCACAGCACACCGACACCATCAAATATTAAACACCTCGCCCAGGCAGCAGAACTGGACACGCAGAACGTCTCATGAACTCAACGACTACATTTTATGTTGCATAATGTGCTTTGTGAGAAAGTAATCCATTGGATCAGGAGGGAGGAGAAAAGCTAAAACCACGCTTTCTTTTTTTTTTTCCTTCTCTTTTTAAATCAACGTCTCAGCTATCAACACCCCGAGACGGAAATTCCAGGCTCGGCGCTCCCCCACGAACCTGCCCCCACAAACACCTCCAGGGCTGGAGGACGACCTCTCGCTGCCCCGCGCGAGGTGCTCCTGATAACAGCACCCAGCTAAACCCAGCTCCGGGCTGGGAGCGGAGGAGAGCACGTGCAAATACCTTCCTTCAAAACCAACCCTCGCCAACACACACTCAGACCCCTCTCGCTCTCCCCACCCTGAGTTTAGTGTTTGCTGAACTCCCCGCTGACATTTCGTTTGCGTTTCAGGGCTTGGTTCCCACACGAGAGCCTCTCCGGCAGCATCCCCAGCCCCACGTGCCCCTCGCCGGCTCACACCTTCCCCGCAGCCCCAAGGAAAAGGCGCGGGGCCGCAGCTCCCCGCCCCGCCGAACCCGGGAGCGACGGAAAGCGCTTCCCGCAGCAGGCTCTCCGCTGGCAAACAGGATGGAAATTAGGCTCTTCAGCCTGAGCATAGGAGCAATTTTGAAGAAGAGATTGAGCAGATTTAAATATAGAGATTGCTTTCCCTAAGGATATTGCTCGAGATGTTTAAAAAGCTCAGGTTTTACGCAGCGCAGATTTTCTCTCCGCAGCGCTCGTGCAGATGCGGAACCCTTCCCTCCGCTGCTCCCTTCTTCTTGGGGCTCACGGGGAAGCGGGGCCGGGCAGGAGGTGACCACCACAGACAGGCACACGCTGGGCTCCTGCCCGCCTGTACGATGCCGAGGGGCTGCAGGAGGAGCCCGGGCAGCCCCTCGCCAAGCCTCCGGCACGCAGGAGGGCCGGGCGCGCAGCTGGGGCCGCTTTGTGCGCTCGCTCCGTGAAATTCTCGGCACAGCTTTGAGGACCACCTGCCACCCTCTCCCCGTTCTCCCCGAAGCCGCGACGGCTGCCAGGGGATCTCAAGCGGAGGCTGCCACTCACTGCAGCTCGCCGGCGCGATGTCCAAGGAGCCGCCTGCATCGAGGCGCCAGGAGCGCAGCTTGGCACCTGACAGCTCGGCACCGGCGAGAGACGTGCCAACGCCGAGCGCAGTCGGCCCTCGGTGCCCCTAAGGGCTGGTGGCAATGTGCTCTGCCCCTCTTACCCGCTGCCACCACCCGCAGCCCGCACCGTGCCCATGCCTCCCGCCTGTCCACAGAGACGGGCACCCAAACGTGCCCACGGAGTGGGTTCTCCGTGGAAAGGGCTCACGGAGCGGTGACCCACGGTGGGCAGGGGGCTTCGGCGCCTCTGGGGGGCTTCAAGGAGGGCAGGGGGGGAGCAGGGACGGTGATGGGATGAGCGATCCCTGCGTAAAAGCGTGCCTTCCGCCGAGATGGGGCCCTGGCAGCAACCCTCGCCCGGCCCGAGGGTGCGCACGCCTGAGTATCCGCACTGGAGAGGGAGGCCAAGGGGTGGGAAATGATGTTAATTAAAGTTTTAATTACTGTAACCAAACGAGTAGCGTAATTACTTTATTCTCACCGAGACTTCAAACTGATTAAGAATCACGTGCATCGCAATCTTTGGGTTGATTTGATTTTTAATTAAACGTGCCGTCGGAGGGACGGGGCGGGATGAGGGCTGGGCCCTGCCCGGACCCCAAAACCTGGGGGGGGGGCCCTGGGAGCCAGACACAGCTCCCAGCACAGGTCAGGGGAGCCTCACGGGTCCACACGGGCACCCACATCCTGCAGGGCTTTGGGCAGAAGGGGGTGTGCAGGGACACGGCCCCGTGGCTGGCGGGTCACGCACAGCTCCCCGCACCCCTTCTGCCTCCCGCAGCATCCCCAGACCCGCTCCGCGCAGGCCCCTCAAATATTAATGAACTTGTGCCGCCGCTGGAGGGAATTATTAAAAAACAATTTTGCAAAGGTATCTTTTTCAAATAATAATAATACTAAAAGACAAAGCTGTAGAAATTAAATTCCCAGTCCCCTACCTCAAATAAATAGTATCAGAATTTGAAATGAGACATAATTACCTCGGCAAGGTTAAAGCCGCTAATGCGCACGGAATACGGAATCACCATTCATCATAATCATATCGCATATCACAGCCATTATTTATAATTAGGAGGCACGGTTTAAAAAACACATAAAGACGCCCATGCAATGCAGTAATTCTTCTGTTATTGCTCCTGAAGGGCCAATCCTGGCCCTTTCAGAACCTCTGATTTGTGGAGTCCGGGATCAGGCAAAAACAACTCCCCAAAATACCCCAAAAAGTCAGTCCCAAAGAGCGTGCCGCTCGTTGCTCCGAAGGAAAACCCACCTCCAGCTGCCCTAGAGCCCTTCCTGGGCGCGGAGACAGCAGCGACAGGACACAGCGGGGCTGCACCCGACCCATCCAGACCATTTCAGAGCCACGCTGCCGTGCCGTGATGGGTTACAGCAGCCAGGGTCTGACCAGGAAGGTGCCGTGGCACAGAGCAAGCAGCCAGCCCGGCCCGGAGCTGAAGGTGCCAGCTTGGCACTCACCCCAGCACAAGGGCCAGTGCTCCCCACCGGCCCCATGGGCTTTCTCGGCCGCTGGGTGCTTTTACGTGCTTTTAAACCACAGAACAAGCAATGGCAAAAGCTGGCAAAAAGCCGGGCCCTGAGCCCACCTCTGCAGACACACATCCCTGGGCCCACTGCTGGCAGCACCGAGGAGCACGAGCTCGCAGTCCCATGGGGACGCTGAGCTGCTCCTCTCGCACGCTGGAGCTGGAGCAGAGCCCTTGTGCAGAAAAGCACAGTGCCAGGACACAGCCCGGGTCACGGACGGGTCTGTTTCGGAGGGCAAAGCGACCCCTGGGGCTGAGGAGCCCGGGCTCTGCACCCTTTGGTGGGGAATCAGAGCAAGAGAAGGTGCCCTGGGTGCACGGAGCTGTGCCAGCAGGGGCCGAGACAGCAGGAGGACGGACAGACACACAGCCACGTACACGCAAGCTGCAGGGTTTGTGGAGACGGAAAAACAAAGCGGGGGAGCACGAGGAGAGCACCAAGCCAAGGGCCGGAGGCAGCAGTCCCGAGCACAGGCGGCCTTTCCCCGGGCTGCTCGCGGCAGCCGACCGCTCGCCCCGCTGGTCCCGTGACTGCGGTCACAGGGCTGCGCTTTTTCAGGGATTTCACTGGGCTGTAAAACGCTAAAACAACAAGGGAGGGGAAAGAACAGCTCAGAGATGCACATGCAACCGCACGCTGCCCAAAGCCCAGGAAACGAGTCGGCCCTAATAAAGGGCCCCGCAAACACGCTGGGGTCCCAGCACCGGGCACCGCGGGGTCTCCACCGCCTCCTCGCTCCCCTCGGGGCCGTCCCCGCGGTCTCAGCAGGCACCAGAAGGACCTTTAACGGCGGTGGCAGCGAGTTTTCCAAAACCCAAAGTCGCAGAGGGGAGGTGGCATTTTGCAGCGCTCGGGCAGGGGATCGCTCTTTGCCCTTCCAAGCGCTGAAAACGAATCCCCCCTCTCCCCTTTTCATCCCATTGAAGACTTGACAGAACCTCCTAGCGCTCTGCAGTTGGAATTGGCAGGTCTTAAATTAATTGACTGCAATTTTACACAACAACATGTTTAGCTGAGAGCTGGCCCGCGGCCCGCTTGGCTCGCCACCGCTCCCCAGACACTTTTCAAGCAACCTCCAAAACTTCACAACGCGGCGGAGGCGAGGCGAGCGGGCTGCCAACGTGACCCGCTCCCTGCCAAAAAAACCAGCCCCGCTTCCCCGCGCCCCCTCCCCGACCCTTCTCCGGCTCCTCCGCTGTTCTCCCCCCCGCTCTCGTTAACGGCTCGTTTAATTATTCTCATCGTCTCCGAGGACTCCGCTCCTCCGAACGCGGAGGGGCACGGCGCGGGCTCCGCTCTCGCTGGGTTTCAGGCCTGCTGCTTTGCCATGGAAACGACAGCGCCGGGACCGAGGCGCGCAACAGGCAGGAGAAAAGTCAGGTTCGGGTTTCGGTCCGCTCCGACACATTCCTGCGCTCCTTCCACGTAACGCCCCAAAGGACGGGGCCCGAAGCAAAAGCCAACGTCACGGTACCAGAGCACAGCAAGCGCCCCGGGGTGCTGTTGTTCGGGATCCCAAACGCGAGGACGCACAGCCTCGGCGCCCAGGAATGAACCGGCAGGCTCCAGCTCACCTCCGGCCCTCGCCAGGAGCCAGCTCAGCCAAAAAAACGATCACGCTCTCGTTAGCGGAGCCGGCACCGCCGCTCGCACGGGGCCAAGACTTGGGGTCGGCACGGCTCACGGGGACCAGCCCCCGCCCAGGTCCCCGAGCCTCCTGGGGGATGCTGACGGGGGCCAAACACAAACCCCAGGGACCGGCCAGCCCTGGCTGCAGGCCCTCGACTGATCACGAGCAGGAAGCACCCCGGTGCCGGGCACCTCTCCAGGGCACGGCCGCGGCACGGAGGCGTGCTCCCGGCAGCCAGCGCTCCCGGCCGGGCTGCGGGAGGCCAGGGGAGGATTTTCTCCGGCTCTGCCCCAGAGCCCGGGTCAAGCAGCTGATGCTCCGCGAAAGCCAAATTGGGGGCGGGTTGTTTGTGTGATTTCGTTTCTTGAATAAACAGAAACATCCTGCCCGTGATTAAGAGCCTTTATGAAAAACACGCCAGCGTCGATTGCTGCAGCTGGGGCTGGAGGTACCGCAGCGCCTGGGGGGCAGAAAACAAGAGGGCTGGGCTTCACGGGGGGGTAAGCACAGCTCCCAGATGGATTCACACTGCCGCAATGTCCCGGGCAAGTTTCAGAGATAGAAATCCTCCCCAGGAAATCCTAGGGTGGTTCCTTTCTCCCAGAAATCACCATTTTTCATGCCAAACCTCCCCAAGCCTCCTCTTGCTCCTGCCCCCTCCGTCGAGCCCACGACCCAGCCAGGCTGCGAGCAGCTCACGTGCCATGAACCACAGACACGGCACAGGTCAGAGGCAGCCGAGGTGCTGCCATCACCTTTAAGCATTAATTCTTTCCTGTATCCCCTTCTGCCCGTGGATATCAAAGCTCTCCACACACCCTTACGCCACGCTCCGCCTTTCGGCTGCGGGCATCGCAAGCCGCAGGCCGCGGGGAGGAGAAACCCAGAGGAGCGAGCTGACCCCGGCCCCGCTCGGAGACAGGCAGCACGGAGCTGAGCTCCGCCAAAAATCGCTCTGCCAAAACTCGAGGACCTGCAGGACTCGTGTGCCTGCCCCCTGCGCGGCTCCGCAGCCCCCGCCGCGCACCGCAGAACACATGCTTTTGGTTAACTCGCATGGGCCGAGGGGGGGAAAAGGCACTGAAACGTCCCTCACACACACACACGCACGTGTGAAAACTCAAGTTTTCAAGTTTCTTCTCTTGGCAAGGCTCAAAATAGGCCAAGGTTTCAATTTTTTTTTTTGCTGGGAGGCTTTAAAAATGTATTCCATCCAAACCATCCCCGAAACATTCTTGACATTTATTGCCATCAGCTTTTCCCCCAATTAACTGCCTCTATGCAACTATCATCATCTTGATGAAAAACATCTCCAGAAACCCACAGACCAGGAAAAAAACGTTCCCTCTCTTGCTCTGCTTCTCCCTGCTCACAAACATAAAGAGAAAGAGGGAGGAGAGGGGGTCAGGAACAACATTTTTGCCTTGACAGCTTTGTCCAGCGAGAGCCACCGCTCGCCGCGGTGCTGGCGGGGACGTGGGAGGCGACGTTTGGACTGGCACCCAAAACCTTATCCCCAGGCACCCCATACCCACAGCATTGACTTTACAACGAACGGACCAAATCTCATCTGGAAAAACCCATTTTTGATGCTTTCAGCTCGGCTCGCGGCGCGCGTGGGACTGGCGCGAGGAGCAGCTGAGCGGGGAGGAGCGGAGCTGCTCCCGTCCCCGGGAGGCAGGCACCAAACGGCACCTGGGCGGATACGGTGTCAGAGCAGAGCTCTCTGCAGGCTTTTTAATCGCTTCCATTTCCAAAATGGAGCAGAGGTCTTGTTTCAACAGCCTGCGCGAGCAGATGTCAGGCAGAAAGGTTCAAAAGGACAACAGCGGAGAAAGAAAGGGAGCTGAGCCACCGAGCAACGACGCATGGGATTTTGGTGATGCACTGCGGTGGGAGGGGGGGCGGAGAAGCCCCTCCATGGCTCACCACCTCTCGTCTGAGCTGGTGGGACACCGATGCTCCCTACCTCTGGATCCAGGGACCGAAGAGAGGACAAGGTGCGGGGGGATGTGCTCCAGGCACCCTGAGCGCGGCGGCAGCTCCATGAAGTGCCCAGGGACGTGGGTTGTCTCTCTCTCCTGGTAAATCCTGGTCAGAAACGCTGCGTCTGACACGGAGCCGAGTTCCTGCACCTCAGTGAGCCCTCCTGCACCGGACGAGCCCTGTTACCATCCCACACGTGCTCTCCGTCACCCAGACAAGCCATGTTTTTCTTCCCAAGTTTGGCCAAGCGCGCCTCCCTCGGTGCTTGCCTCGATTCCCTCCGTCCCTGCACCCAAGGCAGCAATTTTTGCCCTCTTTTAAAACCAGAAGGACCAAGAAGCCAAAGATCCCACACCAGAGAGCCTGGCGATGCAGCTCTCCCAGCCCAGGCAGCTCGCTCCCCAGGTTACTCGCTCGCAGCCCTCGCGTTTTCAGATTTAAGAGGGGGAAGGAGAGGCAGGAAGGAAACCCTCAGCTAAGACATGGAGTGTTTATCTCACCTGCTAGAAGAGAAACACGTCTTTAATTTTAAACGTCGAGCGTAAAAACAGATCCCTTGAGGCTCATAAACATACCAGAAAGAGAGGGAGAGTAACATGGAGAAACCCTGGGGAAATAAACAGAGAATTCAATTTGGGAAGTTCCCATCCAAGGAGCCGGGTGGAAATCACCCCCACAGCCCTGTAGCTGGCACAGGCCACGCAGACGAGGTGCGGCTTTGTTTGTTTTGGGGGTTTGTGGTGTTTTATTTGGTTTTTTTTTAAGGTCTTTGCTTATTTCTCAAGAAACACCACCGCACGCAGCACCGTCCCCGAGAGGCCAGGTGGCGAGCCCAGCCAGACCCCAGCACACTGACCCCAAGGAGCAGGGAAACGCTGCTGGGCTGAGACACGGGCCTGGATTTTAGAAGATTTTAGAAGGTTTTCGGCCACCGATGGAAACCAGAAGGCCAAGGAGAAGCCAGGCACTGAGCCAGCCCCAAGGAGGCCGTGCCGCCCATCACACGACCTGCTGCAGCCGCAGCCCCCGGGACCGCGAGGGGCTTTGCCGACCACAAGCTTGCCTGCGAGTGCCCCTGCTGAGAACAAAATCCACCCTCGGAAGGATTTGGCAGCATCCTTCAGTGCAAATTCAGCTTCAGGGCCTGTTTGGGAAGAGCATCACGCATGACACGAGTTTGGGGGAGCTCAGGTGGCAGCGGGGCTGCTGCTGCGAGGACCCACAAGGAGGATTTTGGAGCCAACACACCCCCGGTTCCCCCAAAAACACGAGCAGGGTCAAAGCCTCCGAGGCTTTTTGCGCCGAGGGGCTCCGGCGAGGTAGCACAAATCCAGCCCACCTCCGGAACAAGCAGCGGGGCTCTCCGACCTCCAAACCACCTCCTTGGGTCGCTTCACAAACCACTTTTGCCATCCCAAAACCAAAACGTGCTCTCCCTGTGAAGCATTGCACCAGAAGTTACCGGCCCCACGGTGAACGCCCCAGGAGGCACGGCCAGGGCAGGGGCAGGGCCTCTCCCCTCTCCGCATGGCACCGACTGGATCCCCCTTCCCCTGGCTCACACTCCAAAGAGGGACCGCTCAGGACAGCCCCGATACCCCAAAAGAAGCCGTCCCGGCACACTCGCTCCCGCACGGCCACGGGGGATGCTCGGAGGTGCCGGCAGAGCAGGGGGAAGCCGCGCGGAGCCAGGGGCCTGCACAGCGCCGGCGCCCAGGATAGCACACAAATTGCTTCATTAAATTTCATCACATTAAGCCAGTTTCATGAATTTAACATTGTCCCCGGACTATTGTTTGTCTGAAAATTAAATTACGGCAACATTTGTTGTTTCAACGAGTCTGTCAATTACAAACGAGGCCGGAGGAGGGGGATGCGGGCGCGGGCAGGTGATGGCACTCCTGGCTCCGGCAGCGGGGTGAACGCAGCCCCTGTTTCCCAGGAGGACGGAGAGGGGAAGAATGAGGGTAACCCGGTATTTCTCCCACAGCCGAGCATGCCAGACGTGGAAAGCCTCACCACTCTGGATCCAGTACGGGCTCTGACGGTGGTGCCCAGCTCTGCAGAGCGCCAGGTCGCGCCCCTCCGCGCAGCACCCACCCCACTCACGTTCACCCGAGGAAATCTGCACGCGGGGCTGGGGCTTTCCAGACTGCAAAGCCTTGCCACGATGGGGAACCCGCAAAAATTTCTCCTTTATTCTTCCTTTTCCCTCGAGCAGCTCCTCTCTGCAGTATCAGAAACAAAGGTGACCACCTTTCGCTTCGTGAAGAAAAGCGTCAAGCCCAGCGGCCTATAAATAGCACCCGAAACTGCCCCGCACCTCCAGCTGAGGGGATGAAATGAAGACGAGTGAGCCAACAGCTCCAAGGTCAGAGAGACTGGTGTGTGGTGTTTTGTTTTTTTTCCTTCCCTTTGTTCAAGGTCTGGTAATTTTACCAACGTAGGAGAGCGATCCAAAATACACCATTACGGTGGGAGCTAATAAAAAACCCACGGGTTTTTCAGCCTGCTGTGGCTTTTTTCACTCTGGTGGGGATCACCACGGGGAAGAGGCTGCCCCAGCACCAGCTCCCTGCTGCCTTCAGGTTTCTCGGGACCCCCCAGTGCCGTACACGGAGCGACCAGCGGCCGCTGCCCTCGAGAGCATCAAGAGCAGCAAAATTAAAACACTCTCTGACTACCCAGCTTCGCTCCGTGGGGTCCTCTCTGCCTCTCCAGTCCCAGCCCCAGCGCCATGGGGTGGGAGCTCAGGGATGTGCCCAGCTTGGAAGCACCTTGGAAGGAGAAAGGAGAAATGCGAGGCCACCCTGGGGCCACCAGGCCAGGAGAAACCCCTCAGGCACTGCTAATCCGGGCTGCTGGGGCTGCAGGGAGGCAGGCGGGATGCCAGCGCTGCCCTGTGCCCTCCCTTTTCTCCGCTGCCTTTGGTGGGAGGCCGGGGCTATTCTCCCACCTGAAAAGCCAAAATTAGCCGGCTTTCCAGCCCGTGAATAGGCACAATGGCTCCAACAGGAGGGCCTCCACAGCGCCGGGGCCTCCCGGCTCATTTCCATCCCAGCGGGGCGGTTTCCACCCTGCCCTGCCCCGCTCTCTGCGGCGAGGGGCTGTGACTGCACGGCCCCCGGGTCAGGGCGCCCGGCCACAGGCAGGGGGACGCACAGGGGTGCTGAGCAGCCTCGGGCTTCACAGCCAGACGAAGCCCGTCCACTCGCCCCTCGCGGTGCACGTCTGCAGCTCCATCCCCAAGCCTCACGTCCCTGTGCCACGGGCAGGGTCCTGAGCGAAGGGAAACGCACAAAGCACCAAAAAAATGCTGGAGATGGACACACTCCGGAGACGGTCACATCCCGGAGGCTCCCGAAGTCACCTTGGGGAGGGCGCCCAGGGCGATGCCCCCGCCGGCCGATGGACGGGGCTGCGGGGAGCCGGGAGAGGCGCAGAGTCAGCGCGTCGCGCGGGGAAGGGCTGAGCCTGGCGGCCACGTCCCCGCCTGGCAGCGAGCCCGGCTCCTCTCCGCCGGCTCCTCACCTGCCGGCTTTGTGCTGACCGCAGAGCAGATGGGGGGGAAAAAAAAAAATAAATAAAAAGAGTTATGGAGGTGAAGAGCCTGGGGCAGCCGGGCTGGGAGCTGCAGGGGCTGGAAGAGCCACAGCGCGGAGGGCAGCGGGGGCTCAGCCCCATCCTGCGCGAGGCGGGGAGCCCGAACGCAGCGCGTCCCTCCCCAGAGTCACCCGAGGACGGAGCCGGCAGCAGCCCCCCCCCCCCCCGGCCAGTCCCAGAGGCCGTGGGTTCACGATGAATTTCTAATTGTTTCCTCCAACAATGAGACATCCTGTTCGGAGCTCGACAAAAAGCCAGCGGGGCCCCTTCCTCCTGAGCTTGCCGGGGCGACGCCGCGCGCTGCCCGCCACGAGCGGGGGGCACGGGGGGGGGGCTCCGCGCCCCCTCTCCCCATCCACTTACCGGGGCAGCGTGGCCGCCTCCACCTCAATTAAAGCAGCCGGCACTTAACGGCGAGAGCTCTCCAGGGGGGCTGGGAGCACCGAGAGGTATTTGATGGATTCGCCTTGGCAGCCGCTGGGCACCTTGTCACGCCAAGAAATGATCGCCCCTGACCGGGGAGGACGCGGACGCAGGCTCCCGGGCGCCCGCCTCCCTGCAGGGGAACGGGGCCGAATCCCCCGGGGAGCCCCGTACGTGGTGGGCAGGGGGAGCGGGGTCCCCGTGGGATGGGACGGGGACACAGAGGGACGAGGCAGCAGGAACAAAAGGCCCTTGTGCGGCGCCGCCAGCTGCCTTCCCCGGCTCCATCGCGCTCGCCCATCCAGCCGGGCCTGGGGGCTGGGGGGGTCCTGCCCCATAGCACCCCCACAACGCCCTGTGCCCCTACAGAGGGCTGCCCCACAGTATGGTGCGGGGGGAGGCAGGCGGGCTGCGGCAGAGATGCTGCAGGATCCGCCCCAGGCTGCTGAACACACACGGCCCCACGGCACCGTCCCCAAATGTGGCCACGAGCACCAAAGCTGCCCCCGGGAGCGGGGTGAGGGCACCTCCTCCCCTGCAAGGGGCCAGCTCCGTGCAAGGACCGGGGGGGGGGACAGGGGGGGTCACGAGGGGTCCGAGCCCTCCCTGCACCCCGGGAGCCGGATTTCGGGCAGACACAATGGGCCCCTTTTCAGCCGGAGCTGCTTAAAGCTGCCTTAGCGCTAAGCGGAGGCGGCGTGGAAGGAGCCGTGTGGCCGGGGGGGGCCGGGAGCCTCGTGCCTCCCCCTCGCGGGCTCACGTGGAGCCCGACCTCCGCAGGGTGATGCCAGCCCGTACCCGAGAGGCTGAGGTGTGGATTTGTGGGTTGGAAAGCCGGTTTTGGCGAGTTTTGCTTTCACGTACAAACAGCAACACCCCTGAACCGTGCTGGGGAGCGCCGGGAGGAGGACGCCAGCCCCACGCAGGGCTGCGAAGCCTCCCCAAAAAGCCAGCGGCGAGGTCTCCGCTCCCCCAGCTGGGCTCCTGGAGGCCGGGAGAAGCTCCCCCCGTGCGCACACCTGCCCTGAGAGCGGAGCACAGATACCCCAATGCTCTGCCCCAGCCGTCAGCCCAGACCTGCCCGCAGCGGGGTGCGGCTCCGAGGGGGACGTGGCCCTTTCCAGGCACCCACCCGCCCTGCCAGGGACCTGCGAGAGCTCAGAAGAGACAAATCAAGGTCACTAGGCGCTCTCCAAAGCCAGCAGCCAAGCGGTGGGTGAGCAGCCGGGCACAGCCCCCCTGCAGGAGCCGTTCTACCCCCCCAGACCCACACCCCTCCTCTCCGGCAGCCCCCGGCCCTGTATCTGCAGGCAGCAGAGCCGCCCCCCGCCCCAACACCCAGCACGTGCCCAGCGGACCCCCCGCTCCCTGCCGGCCCGCAGGGGATAACTCCTGACTCACGGCACAGCTGGGGGAAGGGGGAGAGGAAGAAAGCAGGGGGCTTTTTACGAGGGGAAGAAATTTGGCTTTTAGAACACCGAGAGGGGGAAAAAAAATCGTTCCTCGGAAGGAAATGAAGCAGCACAGAAAGCACCGGTGCTGCCCCAGGCAGCAAGGAGGCGAGACACAAGTTCCCAGCGAGTTCCCAGCCCAGGGCCAGCAGGCAACGGGGAAATTCCTGCAAAGCCCCCGCCAGCGGCCTCCTCCTGCTGCACGCAGCCCCTGCACGGGGCTCAGCCCCAGCCCCACAGCCCCGTTTTTGGGTCGCGCAGCCCCGAGGGAGCAGGGGCTGGGAATTCACCTTCCCTCTGCACGGGAGCCCCCGATCCTCCCCAGGAGGAGCAGCGAGGTCCGCGTGCTCGCGCACGGCCAGGGCCGGCCCACTTAGCGCGGGGAGTTTGTTTTATTCTTTATTATTATTATTATCATCCTCAGAGCGGGGAAGCCAAGGAAACCAAACAAGGGGCCGGCTCAGCTGGGCCTTCCGTGGGAGAGGATAAACAAGCGGCGGAGAGCGCGAGCCGCAGGGGGGAGCGGATTCCCGGCAGGGACGCGCCCCGATGCGTTCGCGCCCAAGGCCATCTGCTTTGGGGACGGGGAAGGAGCTGAAGGGATTACGGGGGCAAACGGGGCAGCCAGGGCTGCAGAGACAGCCCCTGAAAACGAGGACTCAGCCGGCTGCAAGGGGCACCCGGGGGCCGCAGGCACACCCAGCCCCTCCCCAGCCACCGAGACCCTTCCCGAGCCACCTCCCCACGAGGCTGCTCCAAGTCCCACCACCCAAGAAATAACCTGGGGGCACCCGAAACCGGGTCAGCCCACGAGGGCTGCACCAGAGCTCGTGGTGGCCCTAAGGCGGTGCCTGGCTGGCAAAAGGAGGAGCGGACGGTGAGCTAACAAAGGCGCATGGACCCGGCCCTACAGCCCCTGGGACGCCCAGTCCTCTGCTCCCAGCTGCTCCCTGTGTGTGCTTCAGCATCACCCACCCTCACACCACTTCCCCATGTGCACCTGGAGGATGCAACTCCCTGTTGCACCCCACGACCCTCCAAGTACCCCTATTTGCGCTCGTACGGCAGCTTTTTGCTCTCCTCCCCGGGAAGGGCAGCCCGGGCACAGCAAAGAGGCTGCAGCGAGCGCTGGTGCCTCCCCTCCCCGGTGTCAGCCAGGCGCCGGGAGCCGGCCTTGCACAGGTTTCCCCTGGAAGTCCCCGCAGCAGCGTGCCCGCAGCCCCCGGGGCACTTCCCCATGGGGCGCAAGGGCAGGTCCCCGACGTGCCCGCAGACGGCACGCAGACATGGCTCACGCCCGGGGCCGGCAGCACGGCCAGTCACCCCCGCCTTACTCACCCCGTGGCGGGGCAGAAATCCCCAAACCCCGTCCCACAGCCCCGTGACCGCCGGCAGCAGGCGGCAAGCACGAGGGAGCTGGGGGCCGGCCAAAGACAACCGCCTGCCTTCGCTCCGACGGCGCCCCGATGTCATTTTTCCCCCTAGAACGACGGCGTCCCCTCCCCGGCTGCCATCTGCATCAGTCCCCAGCACCCACAGAGGGGACAGGGGGGACGGAGGGGACGGAGGGGACAGGGGACAGCTGCGGGGCACAGCAGGTGCTGCCCGGCAGCCTCCCCGCCGCGCCTGCTGGCAGCAGGGCCGCGGGGCGGGCGGGCTCGCGTGGCTTTTTCGGGGGACAAAGGCAGGCTCTGTCCGCACGCAGCAGCCTGGACAAATGCTGGGCACGGGAGCTGCCATCCAAGGAAAATCCAGACGCAGCCGGGACTCTGCCCTGACCTTACCCCGACCCAGACGGTGCAATCGGGGCCCCCCCCGCCTGACCAGCACCCACCGCAGGGCTCCTGGAGCACTCAGCACCCGGCTGTGCCCTGCTGCGGCTCCCCGGGCTCGCACGGAGACGCCAGCGGCCACGGGATACCGCAGCGTTATTGTAGGGTCTGACCAAATCCTCAAGCTGCAGCCCGAGGGGCAGCAGCACGGGCTCGCAGGGGACCTGTGCCCTGGCCGGGGACACGCTGCCGGCCCTCCCCTCCCTCCGGCCCCGCAGACAGCGGGATCAGGTGGCTGCCGAGGCAGCCCTGCGGCAGGACGCTGGGGCTGAGCGCCCCAAGGGCGCAGCGGGGGACAGCTCCCCCGAAATGGGGTCCCCAGGCACCCCCGCCCAGCGCAGCCCCTTGCTCCGCAGGGCACCCAGATCCTCGCAGGGCAGCTGGAAGGGGGGAGCCCCCAAAACCCGCCTGGAGCCCTGTGCTGGGACCTGCCTCGCCATTCCCCATCGAGCCCCTGCTCCCTTCCCTCACGCCCCACAGGGTCAGCGGGCCCCCCCAGCTCCCTGGGGCCGCTGGGCACTGGGACGCGCTGGTGATGGGGACAAACCAGCACGAACAGCCCGAGGAGGCGCTGCAGAAGATGAAGCTGCGCAAACCACACCTGGGCTCCAAGCCCCGGCCTCAGCCTCGACCTCGCACCCGGAGCTCAGCCTGCCCCCACACCCTCAGCGGCCACCTGCACGTGGCTCTGAAGGTGCCAAGACCAGGGAAAAACTGAGAAGAGCTGGGGAAAAAAAAAAAAAAAAACGAAGAAAGGGAAAAAAAACAACAAATCTTCCACGTAAAATGCAACTGCCGTCCCCTCTGGATAAATAAGGGACGGGAGCCGTAACGCTGTCCCTGTGGCTTCGTGAGCCCTCCTCCCACACGCTCCTTCCTCCATCCCCATCCTTCACGCTGGCACAGGCTGTTTAACCCCCCCGGTGGGAGCCCAGCGGCAGGAGGAGCCGCCAGCAACGCGACACCCGTCCCTTGGCCCCGATCGATCGATGGGGCAGGGAGGACGAGCTGGTGGGGCAGGGAGGACGAGCTGCCTCGTCAGCACCCCCTGCTCAGCCTGGCGCCGGGGAGGAGGAGAGGCAGGCGAAGCAGCCAGGCAGGGGACGTGGGGCATGGAGAGCAGCGCCAGCACCCCGATCCCTGCCTCGACGCACGCTGCCCACGTCCCCGAATGCGCTCCTAACCCTAAATTTTCTGATTTCAAACCAGCGTTTGGGTTTAGACAGCACGGAGGAGGAGAAGCGGAGAAAACGCGGGGCGCTGAGCCCCAGAGGGGTGCTGGGGGGTCCCGGCAGGCAGAGGGATGTGCCGGGCCCCCTGGCCAAGCCCCGCGCTCCCTGCCCCTTGCCGGGAGCAGCGCCGTGCCGCTGCCTGGCCGAGGATGCAGTCAGCGCAAGCTGTGTTTATCCGGGGCATGTACGGCTGTAATTATAGGCACGATGTTATGATAACAGGAAATCCGTGCCCTGTGGAGATGCAGCCAGAGAAACGCACACACGGCTCTCTGCTAATTGCCACCAGCAAGCAGCCTTCTGTGCGGGGCTGGGGTACGGGAGGGGAAGGCTGCCCCCGCTCGGGGAGGTGGCTCAGGGCCACCTGGGGCACCCCGCAGCCCCCGCGGGCGCATCTCAGAGCGGCTTCCTCCTGGCTGTGCCACAGCCTAACCCCTACGCCACAGGCACAACCCGACACGGCCACGCTGCGGGCACAGGACCCACCACCCCCCGAGCAACGCGGCCAGCCCTGTGTGCCAGGGCACCTCGCCGCCGACCCAACGGGAGAGGAGGCGCGAGGCAGCACCCGAACGGGACGCAGAAACCCCAAATCCGCACCGGGGCAGCTGGAGCACAGCTCATCGTCCCCTCGGAGGACAGCATCGCCTGGCACGAGCTCCAGCTTCGGACCCTACTTTTTTCATTTCGGCCAGATCCAGGATGTGAAGGCAACAGATGAGGAAACTCCGACCCCACAAAAAGCCAAGAGCAGCAGGGAGGCTCCATCCCGCCCACTTCACGCAAGGCAGCGCTGCCAACCCAACTGGAGCTTCCCTCAACAGCAGCACCAGCACCAAGACACCAGCACCCACCTCTCTGACCCTTTCCAGGTCAAAGACAAAGCAACACGGACACGGAGAGGCAGAGCCCGCCCCATCACAGCTACGGGGCAAACCGGCAGCCCTGAGAGACGACAGAGCGGACTCTGACCCGCCAGCAGTCAAACACTCAATCCCTTTACGTTACAGCCCTCCGACACGGAGGTTTTGTGCATTTCTTCGGCAGAGAACGACAACGGGGACGCACACTCCCCACGCCACACCAAGTCACGCCGGGGGAGGCACGGAAACGCCCCCAGCAGCACGGCACCGTCCCCGCCAGCACCGTCCCTACCTTTTTGATCTTCCCGCTCCGCGTGCCCGCGAAGACGACGGTCTGGCCCCTGTAGTCGTAGGCAGCCACTGAGGTCATCCCGTCCTCCTTGTCCACGAACAGCGGCGTCCCCTCGATGGTGACGGTCCCGCCCAGCGGCTGGTTAAAATCCTGGCCGCAGAAATTGTCGTCGATCTGCAGCGGCTGCGGGAAGGAAAGAGGGGAGGTGAGCTCTGGTGAGCACCAGGGGCAAGGAGGGATCACGCCGACCTCCCACCCCACGGGAGGATGGAGCCGAGGAGGTGACGATTTCCCGTCTCCCCTTGGCAGCGAGACGCCTCGCTCTGGGATGTGGTTTGGGGAGGAGGTTGTGGAAAGCGTCAGGAATCCGGAGCCAGCAAAATAATCCCTGCCTGAGCAGCCCAGCCACTGCACTCAGCCCCGGGTGCCAGCACAGGACCCTGCCCTCCCCATCCCCAGTGCCACCACCATCACCTCGGCGCACGCAGCTGAGCCCTGGTGCGCGCGGTGAGGGTTGGGAGGGAGGCCGGGCACCCCGAGGCCTGGAGAGGCACGGGATTTTCTGCTCCAAGAGGCTCCTTATGTAACTCGGAATTCAAAGGGGACAGGTTTTTGGCAAGCAACCGCCTCCAAATGCGTGCCAGTCCCCAGGGGGTTTTAGATCCATATAGCGTGTGCACGTAATGTACGGGGAAACGCCGCGCTCCCGCACCGAGCGGCTCCAGCTGCAAACAACAGCCCCGCCATTTCCACCCCGAAGAGGGACGACCACGGCCCCAAAACTGGAGGCCAGCACAGCCCAGGGCATCCGAAACCCTCATGGAAAAGCCACCGGGCTGTTGAGCAAGGACATGGACACGCAGTCACCCCCTTGTGCTCGCCCCACCAACCCAAAGCCGGCGGTGCCGCTCCCGGCTGCGGTGCCACCAGCACCGTGCCAGCCCTCCTTCATCTGAGAAACGGGAACGGCTCCAGCCGGTCACGCTCAGCCCCCGAAGCGGTGCGGAGATGCGGTTTTGCTGCCTCAGTTCTTTAACTTCTGTTTTTGCGGGGTGCCTGAGCTGGGATGTGACCGCTGACCGACCGCCTTCCGCGCCTGGCCCCTGCTCAGCCTTCCCTAAACTGGGCGAGCTCCGGGTGCAGCCGGGCAGAGGAGATTCCCAAAATCGGGAACGAGGGGCGCCGTGTTCTTTCTTCGGTCTGGAAGGATGTGGGAAGGGGAATCTGCAGCTCTCCGGCCCATCGGCCTCACTCGGGACCCTCCTGCACTGCCAGGCGCGCGTTTCAGAAGAGCAGATCCGAGCAAGTTCTCTTCCCAGCAACGCGGGGCTGACTTTGAGGACCAATGTCAGACCTCGTGCTGCCTCCTCCTGCCTTGAACCGGCCACAAATCTCCCCGGGGAGCCTGGATGGCTGCATCCCCCTGGCACGGACACCCAAATGCCCCTACCTCGGACAAGGCATGCAGCCAGCTGCAACCCCGAGGAAAGCACCCCTCGGCCCCGACAGCCTCGAGCAAGCCGGAGCCCGGCGAGCAGCAGCAGAGGGGCCGACAGGACCCCAAGCACGACCGACGAAGGTATTTGAGCCCCGGCAGCCGAGGCAGCTCCCGTTCCCTCCGCACTCCAATTTGCAGCTTCCCCAACCTCATCAGCTGCTGAATATGCAAGAGGATAAATGTTGATGGTGTTTACTCCTCTCTGCTTTGTCTCAACAAACTCTCTGGGAAACGACAAATACAGCTGCACTCCAGGGCCGCAAGGAGCACCCGCCCGCCACCGAGATGCCGACACCACCTCGATAAATAATTACGCCGACAATTAGCTCATTAACAGCAAGCTGCCTCGTTAGGGAAGCGCAGGCAGGCACCGCGGCGGCAGAGGTCGGGCCGAGCGGGCGCTGCGAGGGCTGGGGCACCCCCGGCACCACCGCGGCCACCCCCCCCAGGACCCTGCTCCACAGTGAGGCAGCCTCCTCCTCTCCTCTGGCACAGAGCCGGGGCACAAAGCTCCCATTTTCCCCAGAAACCCACCCAAAAGAGGCAGGACGGGTCGCAGACAGAGCCGGCCAGGAGCCGCCCGTCTCCGTGTCACGCCTTGTCTCATCGCCTCCCTTCAGGCCCGCTTAGGGAAGCAATGAGGGAGCAGAGGCGAGGCTCGTGCCGCTCAGCGTTATTAATTGGCCAGTAATCGGGCAGTTAATGGCAGCACACGCACCCCTTGTCCTCCCACACCCCGCCATTCACCCACCTGCCGGGGAAGCACCCCGGGGACGAGCACCCCAAAGCTCGGGGGCCGGAGGAAGCAGCAGCCCGGAGCAGGTCGGCAGGGCTCCTCGCCCCGATTCTCGTTTCGCCCTCACAGCCGAGCCCCGGACGGCGATGCCCACGCCGTGGGCACAGCTCTGCCCCAGCCCTGCCTTCCCGCAGAGCGCCCCTCGGGGACGCGGGCTTGCCAGCACCACGAAATCCCACTGATGTGCAACAAGGGCCGGACTTCCCCCTTTCCAGGAGGCTTCAAGCCGTAAATCCTGACCAGGAGCAGGAGAGCTCCTGGGACGCTCTCCGTACAGACCAGGCGTAAACCCCGAGCGACTCCTGACTCGGCAATTTCATTCTGCCTCCCTTAAGAAAAAAATCAACATGCCCTTCATTTTCTGGCCAGCATCCATCCCTGGGAGATCCGTCAGCTGCCGCGACCCACCCCGGCGGTGGCTGCCGTTTACGAGGGGCACGGAGCTCGCCGCCAGGACGAGGTTACACGCTCCGCAGGACCCCATTTGGCTGGCTCCCAGCGCGGCGAGGGGCTCGGCGCCGCATCCAGCCGTGCCGCGCTTGGCAGGCGGAGCGGGACGGGGACGGAAGACGCCGGCTCCAGGAGAGGAGCACCACTACCTCGGCGCTATCCGGCACGGTGCAGAGCGAGACCAGCACCGCACAGCCCTGCTCTGCTCTTCTTTGGGGGCACTGAGCCCCCAGGAGGCAGCTGCCAGCGCCCAGCACGCCCCTCCTGCCACCATGAGGGTTGGGGTTACTTCTAGCACTCAAGAGGAATGGTAACAAAGGGGGAACGATGCCCCGAAAAGGGGAACGTTTCAGCTAGATCCCAAATCCTCCATGGCCAGGACATTCCTATGGCTAAGCGACCATGGTGTGAAGTTGGAAAAACCACAATCACCGCATGTGTAACCACACCTCGCCCCCTGCACCGCGGCCAAAACCTCCCTGTCCCCGTGGCACAGCACCAGATGCCAAGCCAGCATTTCCCTCCCCATCCCACCACGTTTCCCTGCTGGGATGCAAAAACCATGTTTCCCGGTTTCCCTGCAACGAACCACGTTTTGCAGCTCAGGTGCACGGAGAAGCCCCTGAGCACCCAGCGGTGCCACAAGCAGCCTTGTTCCTCGCAGCAGGGAAAATACAGCCCCCTGGGGACACATCCTGCCCAGCCTCGGATGGAGCACATGGGGGAAACTCCGGGCAGAGCCCCCTCCCCAGACACGGGGGGAGAGGAGCCGGGAGCGCACGGGGAGGAAGCAGCCGGCATCTCCTCCGCCTGAGCCAGCAGCTGTGCGACCCACCAGGCAGCAGTGTAACGATTTCATCATTTTCCACCAAAATCGAATTAGTTCAAAGCCAAAATCTGATTTGCGAGCCCAGCGCTCTTGACAGCAAACCCTTTACTTTGTCAGGCAGCTGTTAGCTGGCTCCTCCGGAGCGGCGGGGAGGGAAGGCAGGGCTGCTCCGCGGGCACCCCCGGCAGCAGGGCTGACCCCAAAACCCAGGACACAACGGGGTCTATGCCCATGCCCTCCCCTCCTGCCTCCTCTCGCCTGTATAAAATAAATCCAGCACCTGCACCCTGCTTGCTCAGGGGGCACGCCACCAAACAGCATGCCCAGGGACCAGGGAGGTGGCGAGCAGGAGGGGACCAAACCCCCCTAAGGGACCCCAAGGGGGCAGGAAGCTGGCTCTCCTGGGCAGCAACGGGAAGAAGGCAGCTGAACTGGGAGGCTGGTGGCTCCCCGCAGCCTGGAACAAGCACAGCCAGGCCCTGGTACTTCGGGAGCAGGAAAAAAAGGAGCCAGGCTCTCTTGGATCCCCTCTCCTCCTGCCTGCACGCCATGGGGAGGCCTTGGTCCTGCCAAGCTGAGCATGGGACCAGCGCCTGGGACCACCGACCTGTCTGCCCCCTTTCCCCACGCCTCCTGCCCCAGCACCTCTGCCAAGCCCCCCCAGCTCACACGTGCCACCTGCAAGGGTCCCCCCAGCAGAGACGCGGCAGACACCCCCTGTCCCTCCGAGAAACAAGCGTCCTGCCCCTCGAAACCAGCTCCCCTTTAGCCCTGCACCCCGCGGGAGAGCCGACAACCCGTGCCAGCGCGCAGCCTCAGCTCGGGGCCAGCAGCTATCGGCAGACACTGATTCAGCCCCAGCCCAGACAGCCTTCCCACACCAAAGCCGCAGTCTCCACGAGGAATGCGACCGAGCGAGCCGAGCGCTCGGCCCCAGCCGTGCCAGGCCCCCGAGCGAGCGCGGGGCCTCCCCCCGGGAGCGCACGAGGCAGGTCAGGTAACCGGGACGGGGCCCAGGGCACGGCCAGCAGCCAAAAACCGCCCGGCCCGCCGAGAGACGAGCGCGGACTCACCGAGTTGATGCAGCCCAGCTCCTTGTTCAAGAGCCAGGGCAGCGAGAGCTTCCCTTCCCCTCTGTAGCACGACTGGATACGCTCCTTGATCTTATCCTTGATCTTCTTCAACGTGAAGAGGCAGAGCACAGACTCCTTGGGAGGCTTCACCCTGTTTTTCTGGCCCTGGGAGAAGATGGTGAAGAGGATATCCTCCTGCTCCGAGATGCCCAGGTACTTGGCCAGGGCCTTGCCAGGCTTGGTGAGGTAAGCGTCCTGGATCAGGCGGTACTCGATGCCGTCCTGCACGCAGCCGATGGGGAACTCCACGTAGGAGTAGAACTTGGGGTCGTCCACGCAGAGGCGGACGATCTTGGAGGTGAAAAACTGCTCCCCGGTGGAGTCGGGCGAGGTGAGCTGGGTGTCCAGCTGCAGGGTCAGGTAGTAAACGAACTGCTCGCTGCTGAAGCTGTAGATGTAGTAGATGTCGAAGGTGGGGAACTTGGAGAGCGTGTCCGAGGGGATCTTAAGCTGGGAAGAGACAAACTCGTCCTGGTAGACGAAGCCGAACATCTCCGCGTTCTCCTCGTTGGCCATCAGCTTGCGGCTGGAGAGCGTGGGGAAGTACTCCGACTTGCCGTCGATGGGCGTCCCGATGAAGAGCTTGTTCTGCCCGTTCACCACCTCGATGATGACCCCGGACATGGTCCCGGACTCGTTGACGCTGGAGAGGTAGTGCTCCTTGCGGTGGTGGGGCTCGCCCAGCTTGAAGAGGTCGTCCAGCCGCAGGAACTGGCAGATCCCCTGCGAGGCGCTGCCGCAGGCGATGAGCCGGTTCCCCGAGTAGTCCACCAGCAGCAGTTTGTTCACGTTGTTGGTGGTGACCAGGCCGTGGGGGCAGGACTGGACGCTGGGCGGGGGGTAACACTTCTCGTTGTCCTCCACCGGCCCCGTCACGTGCGTCCGCAGGAGCGTGAGGTTGTTGGAGAGCTTGTAGATCCGATTGACGGCCCCCACGTACACCTCCCCGGTCTTGTTGTGGACCACCAAGTGCGTCAAGCTCCAGTCTGAAACCGGGAAAGTCCTAAAGGGAGGCTTGGGGCTGCCTTCCGCCAGCGGTAGCCAGGTGCTCCCCAAGAGCAGCAGGGTCCAAACGTGGAGGGGCGAGCAGGGCTTGAGCCAAGGGAGCCGCATGGCGGCAGTGCCACGGCCGGCCGAGGCCATGCCCCCAAGCCCGGCCGCAAAATAAATAGAAAACCCAAACGAAATGGGTGAGGGAAGGAAGAGGAGCTAACGGGACACAGTCTCCTCTGCTTCCTCCGCGCTCGGCGTTCAGGGCATCACGGGCACCGCCGGTCTGGTCAGCCCTAGAGGGGAAAAGAAGAAGAGCGGGGTTAGGAGGCTTTCTTGCAGCGGTATCGAGCCTGCTCCACCCCACTCCATAAGGTTTTGCTGTTTCACACCCTCCTAGCAGGCAGCGTAACAAAATGCCCCCACCACCCCCAGTCCCAGAGGAAAACCAGCAGGGACCCCCAGCGCCAGGACCCTCAGGATGCCGACAACCTCCCCGCGCCACAAACCCCTCCCCACGAGCGGCCATGTGCTTTGTCTCCCCAGCCTGGCCCCCATCACAAGCCTTGCCACCCGGGGAGCCCCAAAGCCTCCCGGAGAGGGGCCAGGCCCTGCCTCCCCTCGCCGAGCCCCCTCGGGAGGAGCGGTGGCCGCACGCCTGCGGCAGAGCAGAGCAGAGCAGAGCGACGTGTCCCCGGCAGGCAGCGGCCTGGCGATGCGCTCCAGCACACCTCCCGCATACAAATGGCCCGGCGGGGCGTAGCTGGCCCCGACCTGCTTTTAAGCCCACCGAAGCATCCATCAGGGACCAGCTGCTAACGAGCCACCAGCGTGCCGGCGTGCAGCCCCGCACCGTTCCATCGCGGCACGTCAAAAAAATCAGGGCTTGCTCCCAGCTCGTGAGCACAAAGGGAAAACGGCCCCACTGTCAGGCTGGGGGTGTCCCGGTGCCTGGCCGAGCGAGGTATTTCCAGCCCCATCCCACCTCACCCCCAGTTTAACTGGATGCCGGCACGCTGCTCACCGAGAGGACGCTGCTTTTATAGAGGCGAGGCAAATGGGGTGGGGAGAGGCAGAGGAAAAAGCATGGCTTTTGTGAATGAAGACGGACACAAATGGCACCAATTTACTACTCAAGCAGCGTGTGACCGAGCCTGCGGAGGGGAGCTGGGACTCGAGCCCAGGCGGGCTGTGTCCTCCCGGCACAGGGCTCCTGCATCGCCCGGACGGGGTGCAGGAGGCACAGCCCGAGCCGCTACCCAGAGGAGGATCTCAAAATCGCCTTTTAAAGGAGCTGAGAGCGCGGGGAGCCCTGGCACGCTGCCTGCCGGCCCTGCCACCTGCCTGCCTGACAAAGCCCAGGAGGGCCACGGGCAGGGGGAGCTGGGGGGAGCGAGCGGGCACAGCACGGAGAGGCAGCGGGCTCCGAAACGTGGGGCTGCCATCAGGCAGCGGGGAGCTGCGGGGAGCATGGAGAGCTCTGCATCTCCCCACGTGCTCCGTGCAGCCTCAGCTCCCTGCTTCATCTGGTGATGGTGCCAAGCCACCCCCCCCCAGCAAGCAGCCCGGACACCTCGCTGCGAAGGTCCCCGGCCGGGAAGTGAGCTCAGCCCTTTGTTTCCCAGCCCAGCCTCGCAGATAAGACGCTCCAAAAGCGGGCGGAGGAAAGCCTCCCCCTCCTTATCGCCCGTCTCTGACTCAGCTCGCGTGGGGATAACCCGCTCGGGGCCCAGCACGACAGCAGGATGCCCGGCAGGGAGTGGCGCAGGTAGGAAACGTGGCCCGCGGTGCCAGGACCTGTGTCATCGGTGGGCAGCCGGCACCACGCCAGCGGCAGCGCACGCGATAGCGGCAGGGGCTGGCAGCGACCGCTCTGCTGGCTCCTCCGTGCCCCCGGGCAGGTCCCTGCACCGCTTCCAAATCCCCTTTGTGGACGTGCCCAGCTCCGAAAGCTCTCCGTTCCAGCTCCGAAAGCTCTCCAGCTCCGAAAGCTCTCCGTTCCTGCAGCGCTCCCAGCGCCTTCCTCCTCGCCACGCAGCAGCCTCCGAGGCTATAGCCTCGAGGGAGGTTTGGGCAACGGCGTGTGAGCACCTCGGAGGCCGAGCCAGCTCTGCGGGCGTGGAGTGAACCGAAACGTGGAGCCACCAGCCCTGGAAGTGACTCACGTGGTCCAAAGCTCACAGCCCTGCGGTGCTTTGTCAGGGCAAGAGGCTCCCGGCAGGGAGCGCGCACCCACACCCCAGGGCACGGCGTGCTGGGACAGAGCCGTCCCTCCTGGGGAGCGGTGACAGGCAGCCCCCCCCGCCCAGCACCTTCGTTTTAGGGCCTTATCAGTAAGACCACAAACACAAGCACAGCGGAGCGGCGCTCGCCACCCCCTAACCGCACTGCGGCGCAGGATGCGGCCACGCCGCCGGCACATTGCTGCTGGTTGGGGCAGGCGGCGGCGGCGGCGAGCGGCTCGGTTTCCTCCCGGGCTGCGGGCTGCCAGGGGAAGGTTCCTGCCCACCGGGGGCCTCCCTCGCCCAGCTGGCAGTGCCCAGCACCCAGGCCCAGCACCCTGCGCCGTGCCCTGCGCAAACAGCGCGGGTTTTGTCCTTGCCGCAGGGCCCAGCAGCTCTCCTCACGGTGCGGATGGGGTAGGAGGAGTAACAGCAGCGCTGGCTTCCTGGGCGCTTGACGTGGGTGTCCCCACACTGTCCCCTTTGTCCCGAAGCCCAGGACACACAGCCTGGGTTTTACTTTCTCCTCCAAACAAGGGGACCTCCTGGGGGCACTGCGCAACCGCACTCACCCCAGCAGCAGGGTGCAGCTCCAAACACCCCCTGCAACTCCCAAACAGCCCCCCTGCTTCCAGCAACGATTTCTGCAATTCATCCAGCCCCGTCCAGACCAGCTGAGACCCTCTGCACCCCATTACAGAGCTGGCAGCCCCAGTGCAACACCGCAGCAGTAGAAGGACAGGAGCCGACGGCGACAGGAGGCGCATGTGCCCCAAACCAAACACAAACCCCAGCACGACCGCTGCTCTGTCTGCACCGGCACGGGGAGAGGAACAACGCCACGGGCTCTGAGATTACCACCTAAATGAAACCCGACTTACACGCCAGCAGCACGCCGCCGGGAGGAAGAGGAGCGGGGACAGGCGGCGGAGGTGGCGTGGGAACACCGAACCCCTGCGCTGCTCCGCGGGGACGGGTGAGCGGGACGGGGAAGTCGTTTTCTCAGCACATTTCTAATTATTCATTGCTTCTATTTTCGGGAGCGGGTACGAGAGCCAGAGGTCAGGCTGCTGTGACAAATCAGGGCTAGAAAGCCCAACAGGAGATTCCCAAATTAATTTAGGGAACGGTTCCTCGGGAGCTGGAACGAGAGCAAAGCAAGGGAGAGCTGGGGCGAGCTGCGAGCAGACAGATGACAGTCTGCAGAGCTCCTCGGAGACTTCTGCTCCTAAATATACGTCTGCAGCAACTTCTCGTCCTAGTGCCCTGACACCAGCAGGGGTTTTGTACAGTAAGACCTGCTTAAAGCAATCAGCAGTGGTTAAAATTAAAAAAATAAGAGAACTACAGGAGAGGTTAGTTTGCTTTCTTCTTTTCTACGTTCCCAACAGCATCTTGCCCCAGGAGGACTTGGGGATCACAGTAGGAAGCAAGACCCACACTGCAAACACAGCCACCATGGTCACAAATGGTGGAAACCCCAAGCAGACAACACAAAACCGAGCCAGTGTCTGGGCTGAGCTAAAAAAAAATGTGCTGCAGCATGGGCCCGTGCACGCCTGCACCGGGGAGAGCAGCAGAAAGGGGACCAAACGCGCACCTGCCGCGGCGCCCCAAGCATGGAGCTCCCCGCAGCAGCCGGCGGCTCGTGCACGCACGTGGGGCTTCTCCTCTCTCACACGCACGTAGCAGGAAACCTGCCGTCAGAAACAAAGCTGACAAAGCAACTGCGCACCCGCTAAATCCACCCCGGCCCCTTTCATCCCACGCCGGAAAGGAAATTTGGTAACAGCCTCGCCTCGGCAGCGGCCAAGAGGCCGGTGTGGCTTTAGGTGCTGCTCACACGGGACCCGGCTGCACCACCCGCAGCCTCGTGCTCACACCCACCCGCCCCGAAGGAGCCGTACACTCATCAGGGAGCTGCTGCCCTGCCCACAAACACTCATGTCCCGCTTGCTCGCTCCTGCGGGGACGGAGAGGGGCCGTGCTGCTCTCCCCCCGGAGCTGCGGGCTTCCCAGCCCGCGGCACAGCCGGAAACCTGGGTTTGGGGCGGGAGAAGCGGCTTTGGGAAAACAGACCTCACTTTTGATAGCACAAAACAGGAGTGCTGGGATGGGTAAAACAAACCTTAAAAGGCAAAGGCCGGACAGAGCACTAAGGACCAGCTCTGCTCGCTCGGGGAGCGAGGCCAGCGCGCTGCCTGGTGCTGACTCGGCACAGGCAGCCCTGCTACAAAGCGGCAGCCCCCACGGAAATTAACGGGGCCGTGGTCCGGAGCCGGCCACAGAGCATCCCCTGCAGCAGCAGGGCTGGTGCTGAGCATCCCCTGCAGCCCCCATCGCAGCTCGTGCCGCATCGAGCATCCTCTTCCTCAGGGAGAAGCGGCCCTCCAGGCTGTCCACAGCCCCCCAGGAGTGCTGCGAAACAGAGGCTGGGAGAGAAACCCGACGGGAGGGAAAACCCTCCTGCCTGACCCCCGGGAGGGCAGGAGAGACGGGACCTGATGGGTTTTTCTGTGCTTGCTCCAAGTCGCTTGCTGCTTTCGGACTGAGGGAACCGGCTCCATCTTCACCCGCCCGAGCTGCCAGTAATTAGCGAAAGGGAGCGAGGGGAGATGCTGCGGAGGAGAGAAAAGCCCGCAGGCCACAGGAGAGTCGGTCTCACAATACGTTGGGTGTATTTTTAGGTTCGTCTGCCTGGGAAAAGCCTTGCAACAATAAGAAAAGGCTGGTGGTGTTACCGAGTTGGGAGCTGCACTACATATGCAATCATCTGCAGCAGGGCTGCGTTTAACTCCTTCCTGCTCCGCTCGCAGCCGTCGGGAGCAATTTGCTGGGTCTGTCCCCTCCCCGCAGTGCAATCACTTCAGACCTTACCCCTGGCTGGAGCCAAGCCCTGATGAAATCAGTGGCGAGCGCTGAAGCTCCCCCTCCAACCTGGAGCACAATTACCGGTATCAGGGATCTCTCTCCTATCCTCCCTGCCCCGGGGCCTCCCGCTGGCCCCAGGCACAGCCCAAGGCAGCACCCTGCCTGCGGCCCCTGTCCTGCCAGGACTTGGGCCTCTTTTATCCCAGGAAACGCAAGTAGGAGAAGCAGCCGTCCGCTGCTCCAGGGCTTCACGGAGAAGTTTGGCCCTCAGCACGCGGGGGCACAAAAGAAGGAGCAGCAAGGAGACGAGGTGGCATTTCTCAGGGCACGACTCCCCGTGCCCGGCCCACGTCGTGCCACGGAGAACAGAGCTGGAGCCACCGCGTGTGGTCACCACTGAGAGGCCGCACGCTGCCCTGCAGAAAGCCTTTCACAGCTGGCTCAGCAGCGTTTCTGGGATGGTTTCTCCCAGCCCCGATAGCACAAGGCAGAGAGAGGCACGAGGACAGCCTCAGCAGGTCCTGCCAGCAGCACACACCCCTGCCGAGGACACCAGGCACAAAGCAGGACCTCACACACGTGCCCCGACCACATTCAGCTCTGCCGGAGGCACAACCTGACGGCTGCCCTCCCCATTCCCCCCCACAGCAGAGCTGGCTGTCAAAGAGGCAGACCTGGGCCCTACAAGGGGCCTTCTCCACACAGCCCCGAGCCGGACACGTATTTCCAAGAAGGACAGTGTGCCCACGCTTCCCTTGAGCTCCACAGGGCCAAGAGGTGACCTGGTTCAACCTGGTTAAAGCACAGCACCTGGAGACCGAGGCGCAGGACCCAGCCCGCTGCCCCCCCGCACGCCCTGCGCAGGCTGCCCGCCTCCACGCGCGGCGAAACCCCGCACGCAGACCCCTGCTGCAGGCCTCGGTCGTGGGGCTGCGGCTCCTAACAGCAGCACCCAGGGCAGCTCAAGGCTCACAGCCCACACCGACGTTCATCTGGCGACCTTGAGGAGACCAGGACCGCCCCTGCCCAGACACGCAGGGTTTGGGAACAGCCCGGCTCCCCAGGACGCCGCAGCCCCCCTGCGAGGGGCACGGCTTTCCCCAAACCCCACCTGGGAGCTCCCGGGTTGTGCCGACGGAGCGGAGCCGGAAGATTTCTGCCTGCTCCCGGCTCCGGGGCTGCTTTAATCCAGCACGAATCCAGGCGGAGCTGAAATTCCTCTTTTTCCACCCGGCCCCGTGCTGCGGTCACGGGGTGAGCCGAGCCGGTGCAGGGCACACACCGCCCTCGTGGGTAGGCCTGGATAAAGGCACCGGGCACCACAAGGCATCTGCTGTCGGGGAGAGGAGGTTTCCCCAGCCAAAGCCCATGCTGTAGCTGATTCCCCTTTCCACCCCCAGCCCTCCCACGACTTTCCTTGCTGCAGGCTGTATCCCTCACCCCGCTGTGGGGGAAGCTGGGGGAAAAGGGCCTCGGGCTGGGCACAGCCCCGCGCGGAGCCGCCCTGGGGGAGAGGGGAAGCGAGCGGCGCCTGAAAGCGCTCCAACAGTGGCAACACAAAGAGGGGAAACTCTGCTTTCAGAGCCTGACAGAGGCTTCATTCGCTCACGGGATGGGCCGGGAGCATCCGATAAAAACAGCAAGGCACACGCACGCACAGAGCCAAAGGCTGCGTCCTCACCCCAGGGCCAGCGTGCCGGCACGCTCCCACCCCACCGGGGGGCTTCAGGCGGCCGGGGAGGGCGAAGCCAGGTCTGGAGCAGGACGCGGCACGCCTGGGTGTCCCAGGAGATCACCCCCGAGAGGCTCCAGCCGGGAGGGAGAGGGGAAGGAGAGGCACCCGGTGGCCCCCGGCCGCCCGCCCGCGCTTGGCGAGCCGTGCGGGACGGAGAGGGCCGCGTGCGCTGCCGCTGCCCGCCGAGGTGCTGCCAGAAGGGCGCTCACCGCGTGCGAGCCACAGCGGCTGGACGGTGGCCCCGGCGGTGACGTCAGGCTGCGGAGGGGCCAGGAGCCGCGTGGCTCCGCACCGCGGCACACGGAGCACGCCGGAGAGGCAGGGCAAGGCGGGCGCTCGCCCCGATCCTTGTGCCCCCCGCCCCAGGCATCCCCCCCGTGCGCCTGCGGGGCCGCGGGCACCGCCGCTGTAGGGGCTGTGACGAGGAGTAGCCGGTGGCAACCTGAGCCCGGGCCGCTGGAGGCTCGCCGACCCGCGGAGGCCGATCTCTTCGCCTGCCTTCCTGCCTTTCTCCTCCCCCATTTCTTCCCGATGACATCAGCCTGAAAAACAGGTTCTCCCCTGCCGACGAGCCCATCGGACAGCTCGCTGTCCCCACCGCTGTCCCGCTGGAGGGGGCAAAGCCCCCCCGCGGACCCCCTGCCGCGGTGAAAGGACCCCCAGTCCCGGAGGGGCAGGACCCCGAGCGAGCACGGGGCAGCTCTGCTCCCTGCCTCCCTGCCGGAGGCTGTTCCGGGCAGCCCCTGCAGGACACGGATGGTCCGGGAGCAGGATGGAGCCCCCCAGGTCCTCGGGCAGCCCCTTACGACCACCCAGCCAAGCCTTCCGAGGGCCACAGAGCTGGATTTGGACCAACCGGGAACACGGTTCTGCGAAACATCCTGCGCACCAGCCGAGCCGCGAGATTATTTTTAAACTCCTAAAATATTTTTGGGTTTTCCTCTTCCCTTGTTGAAGCTAACAGTCTGCACAGGAAGACCGAAACAACTGCCTGTACATAAAGCGCGGCCGCGCACACAAAGCAAACAACTTATTGCCACTATAATTACCTTCGATGTTATCTGCGGCTCCGACAGGGTCGGCGTTCGCTGAAGGAAATGTGGTTTTCGCATCGCCCCATGTCACCGCCGGCAGGGGATGATCCCTCCTGCCAGCCCCGCCGGGGACCCGGTGCCACCAGCAGCACCCGGTGCCGGTGCCCAGGGCAGCGAGCGCAGGGGGCTGAAGGCAGCGAGCGCCCGGGCGCGGGGCCGCGGCGTGCAGATCTCTTCCCTGAAGCCCGGCTGGTGACTGCCTCTCCCCTCGCAGGGGATTTTGTTCTGCAAGGGCTCGAATATTTTGGCACGCGGGCAGGCGCTTAACCAAGCGCGTAAAGCAGAGGGGCTCGGAGAGCTGCTGCGATCGCACGGCCGCCGCGAGAGCCGCCCGGACCGGGGCCAGAGGCCCCGCACGGCCGAGGATCAGGCCCCTGGACACAGCGGGGCGAAAAAACGCGAGGGATAAGAGAAAGCCTGGAGCCGGTTCAGGCGGCGAGGATCCGAGCTGACTTCCTGCTAATGGCATGAAAACAAGGCTCCTCCTAACCCCTCGCACGCCGGACCGCAGCCCTGCTCCAGCGAACTCCAAAGAAAGCATGAATCACTCCACATTTATCAGCTCAAAACACCCGAGCAATTAACGAGATTTTTTTTTTCCCCCCTCCAGTATAATTATATACGTTTTAATGCAATTACCACCCCTGTATTTTGTACATTAAACAGTAGGCAGCCAAAGGAAGAGAGAGACTTTATTTTCCTTGGCTTAGCATTTCTGAAAATACCGGGGGATTGCAGAGCAGCCCCGGCAGAAGGGTTTATCATCACGGGAGAAACGGGGGAGTGGATGGAAAACGGGAAGGGGCGGGAGGGATCCCCTGCAGGGAAAGCAGGAACCGCAGCGCCCGTACCCGCTGCCCTCCGGCCACCGCTCGTACCTCCGCGGGGAAACGGCCCCGATGCCACAGGCAGGGCACGGACCTGGCCTCAGCCTCCGAAAATCCACCCGGTCGTGGGTTACCCAACCCCCAGAGCCGGGGTCGATAGCCAGATTAAAGCTCCCGGGCAGCAGCACGGATAGCAAAGCGCGGTTAAACTGCCCAAATTGGATTACGAGCGCTCCGGGTCTCGGTGCCAAGTCGGCCGGCGGGCTGCGGGAGGAGAGGGGAGGCAGGCGCGGGCACCCGGAGCCCCGGGGCGAGCAGCCTCGGCGGGGAGGCAGAGGGGAGAACGGGGAAGGGCTGAGGCTGCTGCTCAGCACCAGCGGACGTGGAGGAGATGTCCTCTGCCCAGCAGGTCCTGCAGAGCCCGGCGCCTGCCCGGCTGCAGTGTGCTCACCCGGGCACTTTCTCCCAGCGATAAAACTTCTTGGCACAGAGACCAACACGTGGGGCGGGGGTGAGCTCAACTGCACTGCAAAGACCTGGCCTCGCACCCGCACGGACAGAGGGGTCGCCCAAAACATCCCCCTCGTGCCGCTCAAGGAGACTTGAGGGCAGAAAGGAGCAAAAGCGTTTGTGTTCCTGCACCGGCCGCACAGCCCGGACGCGAAGTTCATACACTCGAACATCTTGACACACAGGCAACAAGGAGGAGGTTTGCCAAGCCCTGGCTGAAGGGAAAAATAAACTCCGAGATGTTTTTAATTCAGGGTTTTAAATGATGGCTTCCACCTGGAACAAAGGCTGGAGGCAGCCGCGGGATGCTCGGGCAAGGCACACGGATGGAGGCACCGCCCGGCTCTCGGCCGCGCTCCGGCAGCGGGTCGAAGGCACACGTTTGGGCTGCCCAACACGCCAAAAACGGGGAAAACGAGCCGCGTCTGCCTGTGGCTGGCACGAAAACCACGGAGATTGGCCTGAGCTTTTCCCTTGAGACGTTTGCTCAAACCTGGCTTGCAAGCGCAGCCCAGGAAGGCGCTGGGGTACCTGCCTGTGCTTCCCTGCTGCGCCCTTCCCCGGGGCTAACACGGGGCACGGCCAAAGCCGCGTGCCATCGACGGTGCCGGCGCCCACGTGTGCCCTGCACAGCCCCACGGCTGCAGCGGGAGGCTCCCGCAGCACGGCCCTGCGCGTGTCGGGGGCTGCAGCCAGCCAAGGAGGGGTTTGTCTCCAGCCCCAAGTCAAACCGGCCGCCCCGGCACTGACGCAAACGCTCGCTCCTCCCGACTTCACGCGGCGTCACGGCGCTCAGCACCCCTCCGGGAGAAGGGCCCACGGCCACGGGAGGGAAGGGACCGGGGCCACGAGGAGCCACATTCACCTGTCCCCTGCCGTGCCCAGCCATAGGGCTGCTCACCAGCCAAAAACCAGCCAGGAGCACCCAGAGCTCTTCCGTGCGGCACCACCGGTGCCTAACGACGCAATTTGGAGACGTAATTTGGAGACATTAGCAGACCACAGAGCAGCAGCGCAAGGTTTCCATGAATATAACCCCACCAGCCCCGGTCCCAAGCCCACGCAAACCTGGAACCTGCAGGCAGCGAGGGGAGGACCCAGCGCCGGGGCGACCCGTGCCCCCTTCCCACGGCACAGAGGGACTGCAGCACCTCTGCCCCCTTCCCTTCTCCCCCCGCCACGCCAGGGGTGCCGAAGCTGTCCCCCTGGGTGCCGAAGCTGTCACCAGGGGAGCCTTCATGCAGACAAAGCCCGGCGGGACCCAGCGGCAGCCGGATCCTGCAGGCACAGCTCCCCAGCTCGCAGGCAGCCCGGCGGCACGAGCGCTGCAGCACCGGGCTCCTCCGCCCAGGAATTCCCAGCTCGGGGCCGAGCGAAGCTCTCGCCGGCGGTTAACGCTACAGCCAGCAGCAAGTCAAGCAGCAACAAAGGCCCTGACCCGCACCGAGCCTGGAGAATAAACACGCACAACTTTCCCCCATTAAGCCCGATCCGAGGGCCGGATCCTTCCCCTTTGCGCACGGGGTGGGGAAGGCGCAGCACGGCCACGGAGCCGAGCTGCCAGGCACCGCATTCACGCAGCGGGAGCGGGGCTGGGGCCGGCCCCGAGCTCTGCCGGCGCTGCGGCTGGGCTGGCGTGCCGGCAGGGAGGAGGGGAGGCAGCCTCGGCGGCGCAGCACGGCACGGCACGGCACGCAGCAGCACGGCTTTTATTGCCCTCTGCCATTTCAGCCTCTCGCCAGCCCAGCCCCAGCCCCGCCGGAGTTCGGGGGAGTTTGGGTACGTGCCGCAGGGCCCGCTGCCTTCGGCAGGAAAAGTGCTTTGGTTTGCGGGCAGAGGCAAGGGCCGCCTGCCGTAGCTGCATGCGCAGCCCCAGCGCGCACCGAGGCTGATTGCTGCGCTCCGCTCCAAACCTTACGCATCCATTAAAAAAAAAAAAAAAAGGCAAAGCAAAGCCAAGAGGGGAAACTTTAGGCCCTCCAGGCTATCCGTGCTCGCCGCACAAGAGCTCCGGCTGCGTGCGGTACCGACACCGCCACGCTACCAAACCCAACGCCCTCAAAACTTTGATTTTCCGAGCTGCACGACAAAGCCCAGCCGCCGAACGTACACCGAGCATCCGCCCGCAGCCCCATCGGGGAAGCGAGACGCTCAGGCCGGGATGCGCCCGCTGTCCCTGCATCCCCCAAGCACGGATTCGGACCCCGAAATTCCTCAGCACCCGCGCGGCCCCGGCCGCCTCCGGCACACACCCGCACCCCGCGGGCAGCAGCAGCAGCAGCAGCAGCCTCCCCTCCTCGCAGCCACTTCGGAAATTATCTGTACATCATCCGGGAGGCTCCTGCCCCGCCGCTGCTCCTCAGCTCCTGCACGTTCCTACCGCATTTCGGTCGCCGGTGTCTCGAGCGAGAGACATGGAGCCGCTCGCTCTGCCTACTGAGCGGATACAAAAGCCCCTGACATTGTTCAGGAAGCAATTAGCCGCTGGTCGGAGGAAAATGGTGTTTTCAGATGGATAACCTTTGATGTAGTCAATAGCTTCGTCTCCTCCTTTTTTTTTTTTTCTTTTTTTTTTTTTCTTTTCGGCCTCACACAAAAGAAAGAGGGGGGAAAAAAATAATAATCATAATAATAAAAAAAACAAATCCGGCGAAAGGCTGGGGATTCGCTCCGACACAGCCCTCGCTCAGCAAAAAGGGATCTGGCGGCGAGGCGGGGGAAGGCAGCCCGACAATGCAGCTCATCCGTCCAACTTTTTTCCCCGCCGCGTCCCGGAGCCCGCACGGAGGAGCGGGAACATCCATCTGCGGGCTCGCAGGTCCCGCTTTTGTTTCGCCCTCCCCGAAGCACGGCCGAGCGGGGCGGGGGGAGCTCAGAAGTGAGGGTACTGCCTGCCTTCTCCTCCCCATCCACCTCCTCCTTACCCAGTGACCTTCATGTTAAGCCCTGCTTACACCCCGGCCCCCCCCCAGCGCTTCCATGGGGGCAGCTCTCAGCCCTCAGAGGCCGGGATTTTGGGGTTTTTTTGGGGGATTTTCCTGCAGTACAGCACCGGGGGGGGGGGGGGGGGGCCGGGGGCACCCAGCCTCGGGGGGCACCGCCACGGAGGGGAGCGGGGGGGGGCGGCAGCAGCCTCCGGGGGGGCTCTGCCCCCCGACGGGGCTCTGCATCGAGGGGAGGGGGAACCCGCCCGGCCCCCCCCGCAGCGGCTCTGCGGCTTCGGGGACCCCAAAAAGCCCGAGCCCAGCCCCCAAAACCCGGCTGCGGGGGGGGGGCGGGGGGGGGGGGGGCGCCGACCCCTGCCGGCCCCGCGGGGCGCAATGCGGGGCTGGCCGGGGGGGGGGGGGGAGCCGCACCCCCTCCCCATTTCGCTTTTTTTTTATAAAAAAAAAAAAGGGGGGGGGGAAGAGGGGGGGGTTGCGGGAAGCCCGATTTCACCCCCAAAACGAGAAATAAAACCGGCGGAGGAAAGTTGCCAGCCGCGTTACTCACGCCTCGGGTCCCCGCTGGCTTCAGCCCCGCCAGCCATAACCGCATTCCAGCCGGGGCCCGCCGCCGCCGCCTCCTCCTCCTCCTCCTCCTCCTTCTTCCTCCTCTCCTCCTCCTCCTCCTCCTCCCCCTCCGGCCGCGGCCCGCCGCCCTCCCGCCTGCCTCCCGCCGCCGCCGCCGCTGCCCCGCATGAATGGGCCGGCGGCGCGGGGCCCCGACGGAACGCCGCCCGCCGCGCGCCCCCGCCGCCGCGCGCACGCGCACGGCCGCGCCGCCGCTGCCAGCACCGGGGCCGGGGCCGGGGAAAAGGGGCGGCGGCGGCGGCGGCGGAGCCCGGCCGAGCTCCAGGGGGCGCCCGCGGAGCTCCGCGGGGAGAGGCGCGGCCCCGCCTTGCTGCTCCCTCTTAAAAGGGCGATGGAGGGGGGGGGGGGGGGGGGGGGACGTGGGGCTGTGGGGAGCGGGGGGCGGTTGGGGGGGGGGAGCCGCAATGGGGAGGGTGGTCCGCGAGGGGTGTGGGGGGGGCTGCCCGGTGGTCTGTGTCTGCTCCCGAGGCGCTGCGCCCAAGCGTGGGGCGGTGGGGACGGCGGCACGCGTGGCCCCCTCGCTTGCGGGGTGCCCCAAAGCGCCAGGCACGCGGCCATCTGTGCAGAAGGCGAGGGGCAGAACGCTCGTGGACACCGCGGTGGAGAGAAGGAGGAGGTTTGGGGGATATAACCCCCGTACGGGGCGGTGGAGGTGAGGGTGGTGCCGCTGCGCCCTCCTGCCCCACGGCCACCTCAGGCTGCGGTGCCGTGTTACGCCGTGCTGCCATCTTGGACCCTACGCACGGCCACCCTCATGAGGACGCCCAGGCTGGACCCACAAACCTAGACATGGCTCCCTCACAGACCTGCACATGGCTCCATCAGAGACCTAGACACAGCTCCCTCATGGCCCTACATACGGCTCCCTCACCGCCCTAGACGTGGTTCCCTCACAGCCCTACACATGGCTCCCTCACAGCCCTACACAAGGCTCCCTCATGGCCCTACACAAATCCCTCACAGCCCTACACATGGTTCCTTCACAGCCCTACACACGGCTCCCTCACAGCCCTATACATGGCTCCCTCATGGCCCTACACAAATCCCTCACAGCCCTACACATGGTTCCCCCATGGCCCTACACACAGCTCCCTCACGGCCCTACACAAATCCCTCACGGCCCTACACAAATCCCTCACAGCCCTACACAAATCCCTCACAGCCCTACACATGGTTCCCCCCCCACGGCCCTACACACGGCTCCCTCACAGCCCTATACATGGCTCCCTCATGGCCCTACACAAATCCCTCACGGCCCTACACAAATCCCTCACAGCCCTACACATGGTTCCCCCACAGCCCTACACACGGCTCCCTCATGGCCCTACATACAGCCCTACACAGGGCTTCCTCACAGCCTCTCCCTCCTGGAGGGCCCGGCACAGCCTCCCCGGCCGCCCTGCCCAGCCCGGCCCAGCCCAGCCCGGCGGCAGGGGCAGCGGGCGGCCGGGAGCCACCTCAGCGCAGCGCCGCCGGCCCGGCGGCCATCCCGCCGATAACGGCAGGACTTTGTTCTGCGGAGCTGCCAGCTCAGCATCTTTCCACTGGCACCGCATCCACGCCGCTTATGACTAAAATCACAAAGGGGAAATATAGTAAAAGCCATAAAAGAGATGAATGGGTGGTCTGAGTTAATTATTTGTCTTTTTAAAACACGTTCAGCGCCAGCCATTTTTATCATCTTCATTATCCCCCTTTACTCATTTTTGCTTCGCACCAAGCCAGAGCACGGCTGCCCCGTGCCCACGTACCCCATCCCCAGCACAGGACCACCCCGGTGTCCCTGCGTGGGTGTAGGCCCTGCAGAAACCAGTGACCATCCTCTGCTCCTGCATCTCTCAGCCGGGAAGTGACCTTTTTAGAGGCAAACAGAACTAAATAAAGTCTTCATAATCAGGCCTGCACCTCCGCTCCTTTCACCGGTGATATGTGGGATATAAATGGTGTGGAACCGCTCTCCTGCCAGGAGATGGAGTGGTGGATCACTGCAGCATGGGGGCGAATGATCTCCCCCAGCTTGGGGCTTCAATCTTAGTAGCCCTCCAGCCACAAAAACCCACAGCCCACCGAGGTAACAGCCTCCAAACCCTGGCCACAGGTCAGGTGGGCATCCAGGCACTAGCGCCATGAGGGCAATAGACACACCTGGCTTGCTCGCCCAGGGCACAGCCAGCCAAACCTTTATCCCCACCAAACCGCATCACCGAGACACGCTTTGCCCTTCAGCCTCATGTACACCATTGAATTTTGGAGTAGCCAGCCATCAGCTCTGCTGCAGTAATGCATATACTCACCCTGTGTGGACGCGTAGACATGCTCGTGGAGACCTCAGCCTCCAACGACTGACCACGTGTGCTCGCCTCCACCTGTACTAAGAGATACAAGCATGTACACAGCTCCTTACCTGGGCTGAAGTAACCTTCATGAAGCCATGGAGACCAGGAGGCCTCCTTCAGCCAGCAGAGCCCAGAGGCTACTCTGGCCCTTGGGAGAGGACAACGAAGGAGAGCAGAAGGTTCCTGGTGAACCTCAGGAGCCAGAACAGAGAAGAGAAGTGGACCTGGGAGGCTCCAGCGAGGATAGGAAGAGAGGATGGGGTGGAGAACAGGTGATGCAGACAAGTACGCCAGGCAAGGTGCTTTTTACTTCCAGCCCTCAGCACCAGTTGTGTCTTGCACAAAGTCCACTTGAAAGCAAAGACGGCATCCCTAAGACTCAGACAAGAGGTCCCTTCCGACCCAAAGAGAGCCCTCTTCACAGGTTTTTCTTTTGTCTACCTCCCCACCCTGCCCTCGTCAACATCTGTCATGTGGAGGCCAGGAGCTGGGAGCTGTCATATTCCCCCTGAGACACCGGCGGCGGTGCCTGCCATTCTCCCACCTCTTATTTGTGCACAGGCACACATGGGGCCCAGACTTAAAAGCTTTTGAGACAGAGGAGAAAAGAACAAATCAGCTCGCTCTGACGGCAGGGAAGCGGCTGGGGTTTGGATCACTTCCCCCAGATTGAAAGAAGCGGTTCTCTTTTTTTTTTTTTTTCCTTCCCCTCCAAGAGACTAAATTTAGTGAATTCATTTCACATTAAAAACTTGTCAGGTATTCACATCCAAAGAGGCTGCTACTTGGGCCTCTCAGGGGAGTTAGCGAGACAGCGAAACCTCTTAAACGCATAAAGAAGAAGGGAGAGATATTCAGGCAGGCTCCCACGACCGCCTGTAAATCCGCTCGCTCTCAGGAGCGTTGCACGGGCACCTTGCTCTCCCGGCCACTATCTCGAGCTGCAGGCGCGGGGAAGAGGGGCGGATTATCCCCGTGCTCGCTCCGCGCGCAGGGCAGGATCACGCAGCCCCGCAAGGCTCCGACCATCTCTGCAGCTCCCCTTCCCCTGCTCAGCACCGGTGGGAGGGGAGCCCGAGCACTTTATTTTTGCTGAAGGAGAGGGTGATGGATTGACAAAGTGGTGAGGAATGAAACCAAGGCGGAGGAGCTCCGAAGAGCTCAGGAAAGAGGCCTGGCACCCTGGCCACCAGCGTGCCTCCAGCCATCCAGCAGCTTCCAAAGAGGTCCAGGCGCGACAGTGTCACCTGGGGACAGGCGGGCTCTCTGGGAGGCCTGGGCAGAATGATGACTGGCCGCAGGGCTGTGGTTACACCTAGGGTTTTATTATTGTTTCAAGATTTTAGCAAACAGGGTAGCTTTTTGTCATCTACAGTTGCCAGTAGTTAGCATAGGTTATCGTTACATTAGAAAATAGCACTGATTATGCAGAACGTCCTGCTGGAGGTCAGGAGCAGGGGGTCGCAGAGAGGAATAAAAACAGGCAAAAAAGAACAAGAGCCCCCCTGCCAGGGGCCTGGGTGCACAGCAGGAACATTTCTGGGGTTCAGACGGGGTGGGGAGGAGACGCGGGCTTGCAGCAACCCACAGAGCTCACAGCCCCCCACGGCCATCCCGACGGCTCGTCCAGCACCATGCCCAGAGAGCAGGGGACCACGCTCATCACTCGTGGCTTTCCCCAGGGTCTGGGCAGCTCACCCCTACAGCTGGCCCCTCGTTAGCTCTGAAAGCCTCATCTTTTTGTCCCGTCTCTGATGGCTTTTTAATTGCTCTGCTCCCCCTCAGCCCTCGTGCCTCCTCATCCCCCTGCAGCTGACGAACCTCCGGGGACCGGCAGGCTCGGCCGTGCTCCCGCGTGCCCCGAGGACAGCCGGCGTGAGTGGCACCTCAAAGGCACTCGGAATTTCAGAGCCCGGCGGGGCGCTGGGAGGAAGGGTTTGAAGCAGAAGATGACTCCGTTCTCAGCTGGACCAAAACCACAGAGGTTACGAGTTCGGCTGGCTCGTTCTCATTATGCTAAAAGCATGCGGCTGACTCTGCACTTCTTACGCAGAACTTTGACCAAAATTACATTTAGAGACAATCTGTTCTCGGTGTGTCTGGTGCACTTTCCTATGTTACTGAAGAGACCGAGGGGCATTTTGTTCTCTAAAAGCAGCCCGACAACTACTATGTAAAAAGAAACTAATTGGGAGAGGATTAGATCGCCAAAGAGAGCCAGAATAGATGGGAAAGCTGTTCCGCGCGGCTCACTGGGTTAATCCAGTCCAACTGAGTGGTGAGGGGCTATAAATAAGCGGCTAAATTTGTGATTTTTCAACCATTTTCAGCTTCTGACTGCTAAAAATTTCCCATTGAGAACACAGGCTCCTGCATGGTGCACACAGGTCTTCAGGCACAGATCAGCTCCCCTGTTCACCTCCCGGGGACCACCTAAAATGGTTCCCTGAGAGTCTGCGACCACAGGTTTAAATAAACCCTCTGCGCTGAGCAGCGATGCGTGGGGATGGGATAAACCCAGTGCCCCTTCCCGCTGTGACATCTGGCTTCCCGGAGAGCAAATCTGATCTTTGGGGACATTCACACCCGACCTCTGCAGCTCAGCTCCCAGGGCATCCTCTGAAAGGGAAGGGGCCTCGAGAGGAGATCAGTTCTGCACAGATGTCAGTGGTGGGGCTTTTTCTCTCCTCCTGTCCTCGCAGACATCGTTGCTAATAAAGAACTAGGGAGCGGAAAGCCTGGGCAGGCAGGCTGGGGAGGCAGCACGGTGCCCGAACAGAGGGTTTGTCAAAGTTTTCCAGGAGGCGTCAGCAGCTCTTTAAGCTCCTTGACAGCCAGGATAACAAAATGTGTCTGCAGAGCTCTGGGGATCCAGACTGAAATTAAAATGGGTAATGAATAGAGCCATTTTTCAGGGGATCACAGCTGCAAACGCAGGCAGGGCCAGCAGGCAAAAGGCACTGGAGAGGCACATGGGGAAGGGACGTGGGGTGGCATGGGGGCTGTCATTCCTCCTCTCCCCGGCCCGCCTGGCGAGGAGGGCACTTTGCTGTCTGCTTTTAAGCTGTGCCTGCTGCTACGGACGCCCTCTGGATCCACAGGCGCCCGCAAAGCGTCGCTGATGAACGGCCCCTTCCTCCGCCCCGCTGTGCTTATGTTCCTTGAAATGGGGAATTTTCTATTAGAGGCCTCGGCGGGCAGGCAGCGCTGCCGTTAATTACAGCGAGAAGCTCCCCTGGCCGGGGCTGGGAAGGGAGAGGTCGGCCGGGCACGAGAGGTCACCTGGAAGGAGGGAGGAGGATTGGGAGAAAGTCTGGGAGCCCTGTGATTTCTCCAGCCTGCTGGGCCGGGAGCGATGCACCCGGTGGTTTGGGAAGGGCGTCCCTGCTGTGAGCGTTTTGGTGCTGGGATGGGTGCGAGATGTGCTGGGGTGTTCCTGCGAGGTCCCGCAGGTCTGCAGCGGGAGCTCCAGGGGCTGGTGGGACCCAGAGAAGGACAAGCAGCGTGGTGGGAGAGGACGGACACCCAGAAGGACGTGTCCTGAAGAAGCTCTGCTCCTCTCCGAGCTCCCTAAAGACTTGCCTGCCCCATGACTGCTTATCCCTCACCTGACAGTGACCTGACACGCACCAGTCCTTCCCTCAGCTCTTCCCCAGGTGGGAGGGAGCCCCTGCAGAGCCCCCCCCCCAGCCATACCTTCATGGGTGAGCTTCTTCCCGGCTCCTCCATCCCTTTGCCCGTGACTCACAACGGCGCTTAATTAGCAGGAAGCCTGATGCAGACACCTGTCAGCTCCTGGGAGACAACCAGCATTTCACGTTAGCTGCCCCGGGGCTGCTCGGCAGGAACAGCTCTCTCTCCGTATTGATATTCCTTCATCTCAGCCTATTTTCCAAGCCGTCAAGCTGCCATCTCAACCCTCCCAGGCCCGGGGAGAGCATCCTCGTGTCCGTCAGCTCCTGGACTCCGATCCCACCTTTGCAGCCGCTGCCGAACCACTTTGTGCTTCCTCCCGGCAGCCCGAGGGCTCCCTGCTAAGCAAATCAGACATCCCTTGATGAATCACATCCAGGCTTCCCTGCGCAGCGGGAACCAAAAGCAGACAAGGCCTGACTTCGAGTCGGGGCAACTTTGAAGGGAAGAAAGAAAGTCACTTCCTGACTACACCGCTCCGCAGAGAGCCCGAGGGGCACGGCACCGTCCCCCGCCCAGCACCGCGGACGTGGTGCCACCGCCTCGGCCCCGCTGTTCGGGGACTCCCGCCCCGCCAGGAGACGGAGCAGAAGCCGGGCGGAGATGCCCGCCGGAGCCCCCGCGGCTGCTTTGATTTGTTGCAGCCTGCAGAAGGGCGCAGCGCGATCATCGGCGTGTTGAGCGCTGGTGGCATTCGGTGACTCAGCTGCACGTCACGGCCAGCTGCAGCAGGTTCCGTGGCATTTTCCTGGGGGAGGAGGGAGGGAGCGGGCAGGCAGGGGTTTGCTGTCAGCCTTGCAGAGATAGGAAAAGGCAAGACAGATTCACCCGACGGCTTTAAGGGAGGTGTAAAGAGCCCCCCTGTTCGTTGCAGCAGATGTTGACTCTGAAACCTAATGGTTGCGGATGGCAACTGTAGGTCAGGGCTCACCGTTTCGGCTGGGACCAGGCAGCGCATCCCTCCTGGGGAAAGTCAGAGCCCCCTCCAGCCCCCGTGCTGCAGCCACCTTGTTGCTGCTCGCTCCCACCTGCCCTATTTCCTCCCTGAACACCCTTTTTACGCAGCCCTTTCTCCACGTCGCGCAGAGGAGGCAGGAAATGACAATTAAGACCAGATGCTGCACCAGCAAGACTAAAACCGAGCCCCCTGTTCTCCCCGTCACCTCCTTTCAGGAGACAGGGTTTGCACTAGGGAAAGGACCCGTGGGTTGTAGGGCAGCGTGTTCACATCTGCCACATCTGCCCCTACTCCTAGGTGCCATGCTCCGTCTCCCAGGCCGGCTGTCTCCTCCACCATCCACGTCAGCAGAAAGACGAACACCAAATCCTCCGGAGTTGAGAAATTCATCTCCTCCGCGTGGGACACGCGGGCGGCCACGAGACACCAAGGAGCCCCTTCGTTTTCTCCAGTGCCCATGTAAAATTAAAACGGACAAGGAAGAAGCTGCTGTAAATAATGCAGTTGTTGTGCACTACACGGCTTATAGAGTGCATATTCATTGTCTAGTCTTATTTAAAGAAACCCAGCCCTGCCTGCAGCATTAAAAATGCATCCTGGTTTCAGCTTCACCCCGCACACACTCACCGCTGTGAAGCAGGTGGCTCGGTGGCTGTTTTCGTGCCTTCCCGCTCTCAGCTGCTCCTGGGCAGCCCCATGCTGGTATGAGCGAGGCCTCCGGGTCACATAAAAAATTCACGCGCCTGGCACCAGGCGCTTTGCATCCCTCTGCTCCCCGCTCCTCCCTCGCACCTGGGCCTGGGCCGGCAGCAGGGCTCGGGGCTGGCTCTCCGAGACACCAGCAGCATCCTCCAAGCCAGTGAGGGATGCTAACGAGAGTGGCAGAGCCCCAGCCCGGCCAGAGCAGAAATCCCTCCACTTTCTCATTCTGCTCGTAAGAGGACTTCGGTGCTTTGAGGTGCTAGGCTTAGCCAATACAAAGAGCACCACCTCCTGGCACCGCACCTCCCGGCCTGCTCCGCGCACGCAGCGAGGCACTGAGCATCGCCTGCACCCCAAAGCAGGTCAGCCCCCAAGCAGGGAGGCCGCCTTGGTTCCCTGTGCTCAGCACCGAGCACGGGTTCATCAGTGCTGGGGAGCCCCGATTCTGGTGGGGCTGCCCCCCTGCCCTCCTTCTGGACAGTTTTAGCTCTCCCTGGTGTGCCCGCCTTGCTCACGCCCTGCAGAGTGTTAGTGAGTGGTGGGAGCTGAGCCCCTGGGGAGGCTGTTTCCCTACAGCCTCCTCCTGCCTACCTGGGGATGGCAGCGAAGAATCGGGCCCCTTCGGAAACGGCGGGCTACGGCGTCGTGTTTGCTCTTCATCGTCACTCCAGGGACGTGTCGCACAGCTCCTGGCAAGCACCAAAAAAGAAGCACCCTTGGTGCTCCAGAAATGGAGCAGGGCTGCAGGCAGTGGGGCGAGGAGGAGCCAGGAGGCACACAGCACCTGGGCACCCCGAGCTCCTGAAGGGACGGGTGGCACACGCGGTGGCACTTTGCTGCAGGAGCTGGGCAGCCCCGGCGCCTCGGAGCAGCCAGGCCACCCGCGGGGCACAGCACGGGCACCTCCCGGCACCCACAGCCCAGACCCAAGGGGGCTCCTCGGGGAGCTGGGGGAGCCCGGGTGGTTTCCAGCCCCGACCAGAGCCCCCATCCCTGCCAATCCCCCACCGCTGGACCACGCGCCTGCCTCCGGCTGAGCCCTCCGCATCCCCCACGGAGCAGCTCCTCCGGAGACACTGCAAGAAAACCTGGGAGATAACGCATGCCTGCGACATTAGCAATTAAGGAACATTAATTATAATAATAATAATTATCACAAAATAGCATTTTTATGGCACAATATTATGCTGAAGGATTTACAACATACTGAATCATGAAGTTCGTAATTAAAGTTATTTTAGTTTCTAATTCCGCTTTAATTTTATTCAATAAAAGATATGATAAATATACCTTAAAAAAATGCAGAAACCATTACTTAAGACAATTTGCCTATACAGGGATGTGATATTGCAGCACAGAGATCCCCTGAGAAGCATCACACACCTCGGCGAGGATGAAATGTCCGGCCCTGTGAACGACACGGCAGGGCGTCCGGGCTCCAGTTCCCATCCGTGAGCCCCCGGAGACGGGTTTTTAAGTCATCGTGTTTCTTCTGGGGAGAAATGGGGGGAAATGGTGAGTGTGGCATCAGTGGGGCAGGTCCCAATGGGTTGCTGGGCCCCACAGGAGTCCTGGCCGTCACCACCCCACGTGCGACGTGCTGCCCGGACGGAGCGGGGACATGTCACTGGCTCTGACTTCAAGTCGTGCACCTGTAACAGTGGGCAGGAAGGAAAGAGCAAAGAAAAAGCTTCAAATCCAATCTGCCCCAGCCTTGAGCTACTTTTTTTTCCCCTCAACTTTATTCCATCAGAAAATGGTGACTTGCTAAAGGCTTTTACAAAAAAAAAAAAAAAAAAAAAAAAGGAAAAAGCCACCAGAAACCTGCAACTGTTTTGATGAACATTCATCACCACGGTAAGGGAAAAAAAAAAAAGAGACAGGAAAATTCTTTAGACATGGTTGAAGAGCCATGTCTTGGCGGAGAAGAGCCTGATATTTCCATTTTAAAAGGATGTTTCATTTCCATTTTTTAAATAAACTCCGCAATATTAAAGATGCCAGAATCAGAGTAAGAAGGCTGGCGCTTACCAAGGCAGAACGCTCCAACTGCCCCGCATCGTGCCGCACGGGAACTTCAAGCGGAAAGCCTGTCAGCCCTCTGGGGAACAAGATACATTTCAAAACCTCAGATTCTCCCCCAAAATAAACCTGCGCTTTGCTGGACCCACACCAGAGCCTGCCAGCACCTGAAGCCTCTCTGGAGCCAGAGATGGGGCCCGGCACCACCGGGAAGTGAAGGAGCCCCCGCTGCCGGTGACTTCATTTCTTCATCATTAATTTAAGTGCTTCTGTACCAACTGCTGCCCGCCGGGGCCTCCCAAACACGGCTTATCTACCTCGGTGCGGACGCAGGAAACATTACAAGCGGGTCCGGGAGCCGCTGCGTCCTGGCGCTCTGACATCCTGTAATGAGGGCTGGTTTGGGAGGCGACCAGGGCAGCACGGATTCCCAGAAAAGCAGCGGAGCTGCTGGCAGGAGATGCTGGCACCGGCAGCCCCAGACAGAGCGGGACCCAGCGTCAGCCGGGAGGGAAGGCAGGAGGAGTCCCCGCAAAGCAGAGCGGGGATGGCGGGCGTGCAAGCGAAGGAAGGGCAGGAGCTTTAACTAAAAGGCACCTAAATTACTAGCAAGGCCTCTAATTGATTCTGGGAGAGTGATTTCTAAATTATATCCTGACGTGTTCACTGCAATCAATAAATGCATTAAAGCGAAGGAGGCTGCAAGCCCGCTGCTTGCGCTGCTCGCTGCTGTCCCCACAGCGGTGCCAGCCGGGTCCCCGCAGAGGTGCAGGCTCCCCAAAACTCCTTCAGGTCACTGCAGGGCTCGCTGGCGGAGACAGAACCAGCCCGGTACTTCCACTGCAACCCGGTGCTCCTTCGCCTCTCGTCCTGCTTCCCGTCTCCTGGCTACTCCTCACAGAGCTGTTGGGCCTGGAAAAACGAGAGGTGCAGAGCCGTCCTTCCAGCAAGGATGTGCCAGAAATCCTGAAAAGCTCAGCTGCCTGCGTATTTTGGGATGGCAGATTTAGGGAGGGGTTTAGCACCCTTAGGAAGGGCTTTCATGATGTGAAGCGGCAGCCCAGAAGTTCCCTCTCTCCGTGCTCGCTTCCCTGGCAAATCCCCACTACCCGAAGGGAGCGCTGGGAGCTGGGGAAACAAAAGCGACTACAGACACTTCAGCCTATTTATAAAAAAAGTTTACAAAACGACGAGTGAAAGACAGTTAATGATGCATAGTACAGTTAGTGCCAGGGAAAATGCTCTAAATTAAAGTCCTCAAATATGAAAAGAAGCAGCATTTAATAAGACAGTTAATGTATGTTATTTAAATGTCACTTCATTATTAAAAGTGTATATTTTTTGAGGTTTAATAACCATGTAATTGAGGCATCTTTTCTATAGTTAAACCTTGGCAAATATGTTTTTCATAATTAGCTGGTATTTATTTAACATGCAATAACTATCCCATTAAATTTAATGACTTCAATTAATAGGTACAGAGGGGCCTTTTTTAATGTCAATATGTATTCTTAAAGACGGCTGGCAGCGCGGCGCCGTGAGGGAGCTCGGCTACCTGGGGGTGACCGGGGCACGCAGGACACCACAGCCAGGAGTATTCATTAGCTGGGCATGCTCGTTAGCCGGGCTGCTAATGGGCACGTGGCCCCTGTCACTTGCAGCCGGGAAAGGGGAGCTGCAGGGCACAAGGAGGGTGATGCCAGAGGGCACCCCATGGGAACCCCAAACCTGCCGGGCACCTTCTCACCCAGCCCCACGGCCAGGCACAAGCCCGAAAGGCAAATTTTGCCACTGGTGGTGAAACCAGAAGGGCTCAGCCCGGCGTGGCCTCGGCCGAGCCTCGTAGCCTAAATTAGCAAATAGTCCAGGGTAAATTAACTCCTTTAACAAACCATCCAGTACGGAGTTATTAACCAGCTTGTAATAAAGCCCAGCACGAGGCTGTGCACGCTGCAATCCGTCTGGGCTCCAGGCTGTAAAAACCCATGCAATTAGGGAGGGAATCTCCATCACGCAGGTGGGCTGCCAGCCTCCTTCACCCCAGCACCTCCCCGTCCCCCAGGTGCTCCCCCCGGGTCCCCAAACACCTCTTCTCCGTCCTTCGGGCCCCTGCAGTCCCAGTAGCCCCGTGTGCTCCCTCCTGCCCAGCCCCAGTTGCTCAGGACCCCACAGACATCCAGGTCCCACTGCCGGCTCCCCGTGGACATCACCAGTGGACCAGGGACTGGGATTTGCCAAGTCCCTGCTAACCACAGACCTGAGCCCATCACCAGCTGCTGAAAGGCAGGCACCGAGCGCTTTTTCATTTTCTTCTTATTGCGTTTTAAACATTTGTTCAATAAGAATAAAATCAGAGAGATTAAACCTTCACCCGACACGGGGCACCTGTCTCGAGAAAGATCAAACCGGCGGCGCAGCGCTGCGCACGGGGAGGTCGGGATGCTGCCGGCGAGGGGGGCAGCAGCTTTCAGTACACAAAGGGACGGTGCCGAGGGACGATGCGTCCCCAAACCTGGACCAGAAACCCACTGTGGGTAGCATCGAGCTGCGTTTTCTTCCCAGCCCCATGCTGTTGGTGCAGGTACCAGCAACCAGCGAGGGCCTTTCCCTGCCAGGGAGCGGGGCTGCGATTGACCTGAGCAGGCAGGGCTTGAGCAGAGCCCGGTGCGGGGGTCCTGCAGTGACCCGCCGGGAGGCAGAGCGGGGAAGGGCGCACGTCTCCCTGCCCTGCAAGCTGCGAAGCGCAATCAGAACAGAGAGAGCAAAAACCCTCAGAAACCAATTACCGCCTGTGAGAAGCGACGCGCTAAAAATACCTCGCCTTGCTGCTCCAGTGAAGGCGCCGGGGAGCAGAACCACAGCAGCTGGCCCCGGGGCACCCCAAAGCTCCGATGGCCAAGGGCAGCACAGCCCCTGACTGGGCTCTGTGGGGCAGCCGGCCCCACACGGAGCTGGGGGACCCCAGAGCCCCCCGGTGCCCCTCAGCCAGGGATGTGATGCTGGATGCGGGCACCAGGCCGTGTCCTCCTGTCTCACCAGCTGGTTAGATGACACCAAAAGGACCCGCTCACTGCCTCAGTGCCTCCTTACCACGGGAAACCCAACAAAAAGTATCTGAGGCCATTTCCAGGGCACGGCCAGAACACCTCAGGCAGCGAGCGGACCCAGGAACCGCATGTCCCCACAGCTCCCCTCGCACCCAGTGACGTGCCCGCAGCACCATGCATGGCAGCGGCTGTACGTGCTTGCCTGCCCCATTCGCAGCCAAGAAGCAAGACACAGCGGTGGTCAGCATACACCTTTTAATTACGGAATTGATAATTAGGGATCCCATCAGCTGCCCTGACGGCTGCCACAGGCAGCCCGCGGATGGGGATCCCTCAGCACCCCCAGCTATTGCCTTGACCCTGCTCCCCCCTTCTCAGGGCTGATCCAGCACCGGGCTCCTGGTGCTAATTATAAATAAAAATCCCAAGCGCAATTCTGCTTTTAAATTCAAACGTGCAAGACGGCCCTGAAGGAAACCAGGGGATTCGGGCAAGGCGCCGGGCAGCGCTGCCCTTCCCCTCAGCCCGAGCCGCCGCCATTTGCGCGGCAGGGGGCGGGCACCGCGGCCTCCCCGGGGCTCTCCGCGGCCGCCGCCCTCAGCACCGGGCCCTTCCCCCGCCTCGGGCCGGGCCCGGGACCAGGGGCGGCCGCAGGGGGCTCGGCGAGGCCTCGGCACCGCCTCAGAGCCCCGCGGAGCTCGGCCCCGGGGCCCCGGCCCACAGCCGGGGCGGCAGCGCCACCTGGTGCCGCCTGACGGGGGGCTGCGGGCCCGGCCCCCTCACGGGGGGCAGCCCACGGGGGGCTCCCCCACCCCGCTGTCGGGGCGCAGACCCCCACACAGCCCAGCCCCGTGTCCCCACAGCCCCACTTTGGGGTACCCCAAAAGCGGAGGGGCCCCAAAAGGAGCCCCCCCGTACCCCATAATACCCCCCCGGTAAGGAACGTGGTGAGGGAGGGAGGGGGGAAGAAATCTGCTTCGCAAATTACCGCTCGTACCAAATGTCCCTTCTTATCAAGACTGGACGGGTATTCAATTTTCTCTTCAAACGCCTGCCTTCTGAAATGGTAATAGAATTTCAAATCTAGGGGAAAAGGGAGGGGAAAAAACTGAATATGCAAGGATTAACAATGAGAGAGAGAGACAAAGGGAGAAATTATACCAAAAAAATATAGTCGGAGCCTTTACAGGAATTAATTAAATACAAATTTAAAGAGAAAATTAACAGTCTCATGCTTAGGAGGGGGGAGAAAAGGGATATTTTCTGAGTTTAATTAACCTTTTTTTGCCAAGAATAAAGAGGAAGGGGGAAGGGAGAGCAGAGACTCCTAACTGTTTGGGCTCGCAGGAGATGCCAGCGGGGTCGGGGGCTGCCCACGCGGGGTCGGGGGCTGCGTGGGTCCGGCCCGAGCACGTGTCGGGGCCGTGTGTGCATACAGAGCTCGGCTGCTGGGCCTGAAAGGTCACTCGGTACGGAGGGGAGTAGGAGGAGTGGGGAAGAGCCGCGGGTCCCCCACTGCCAGGCAGCTGATGGGGGGCACACATCCCCTCCTGGGGCTGGGGAGCACTGGGTGGCACGAGGAGGGGGCTGGTGGCGGGGGACGGCTCCAGATCTCCGTCCCTGTGCTCCCACCGGCCCTGTTTGGAGGTCGGGTACCTGTGGTGCTTGGCAGCATCGGTCACGGAGCGACAGCCTGGGGGTAGGATGGGTGGTTGGAGCAGCTGGGTGCCAAATTAATGCCTGACGAGGAGCCCAGCCCAGCCTGCACACAGGTGCTGCCGGGTTACGAGCACTATGAACCGGTGAAGCAGACATGTTGTGAGGACTCATCACAGGTAACGTCCTTCAGCTGCCACCCGTGGAAGTCCTGCAGCCCCACACCACCACAGGGCTCCCCACGGCGCGTGCAGAGCCCCCTCCTCGCCCTCAGCCCCACAGCAGTACCATCACGCATCACATACATGGGCAGTGATACCCGGGGATGCAGCAGAGCTGTTTTTCGTGTGGAGGTCAGCTTTGCTAAAGCCTGGTGTGATGGAAGGAGAAATCCATCATTTGCAGCCTGGCAGCTTCGGAAAGGGCAGGACAAACAGCTGGGTATCAGTGCTGGTCTGGCCCCGCCAGCACGGCACCGTTGAGGACGAACACGTGGGATGCAGATCAGCCTGGAAGCGGGACAGGGTGATTAATAAGTTAAACCCAACACCAGCACACGTTTGTTTAACAAACTTGGCTCCTTATCTGTCCAGGAATAGATTGCAAAATTATTCAAGAGTCTTCAGTGTAAATTGTTCGTGGTATAAGGATTGTTTAAATTGCAAACTGGGAATATTACAGTGAAGTGTACAAGGTATGTGGTAAATTATGTAACCAATTTGTGTAATTTATAAATTGAGTTACATAAATTAGCTACACAACATACAGCATGAATGTCAAATTGTCACAATAATAGCTCAGCATCAGATTAACTTGAGGATTAATCCAGACAGTACGAAGTCTGGATATAACAAATAAATATCAAATTGTATACCAACAGCTCAAGCTAGAACGTTATTGGCATCAATAAAACACAAACACTCAATTACTCACGGGGCAAAAAAAAAAAAAAAAAAAAAAAAAGGAGGCAGAGAGAGCAGCATCAGTTTGCAGAGCTATCCTCAGCCCCCGTACCCTGGATGTTATTTTTCCCCAAGGTAACAGTCAAAGGTTTATTTCTACCACTTCTTTTTTCATGAGCACTTTCCCTCCTCTCCCAAAAATTCAGACTCAGCACAAGCAAGACAGCGCTGGGCCAGGCTTGGCTCTTTTGGACACACGCAGAGGCATCGTGAGATGAAAGGTTCTTCTCTTGCAGTCTGCAGATAGAGCCTTGTTCCAACTTGAAAACCCAAAAAGGGTTTTTTTTGGGAGGATTCGTGGAGATGTGGAATAACAAGAGAAAATGTTACAGATCGGTTTATAAATCGCTTAGCCTAAAATAGAAGGCTGGGTGGAAATAACTCCTCTGGACCAAAGCACGGAGAGCCAGGAGCTTTGCCTGGGGAGCCCTGGCTGACAGTAGCGGGGTTGAGCCACGTTTCCTACTTCTTGCTGCACTGCCCACATTCACAGTGAATGCTAAAGGCTTCCGAGTTTCAGAATCTTTTACCGTGTACTCCTTATTAAAATTTAATTTTCTTTCAAGTTAAGAATGGCACAGTTCTGTCTCCCAAGATGATCTGTGACTATATTGTCATCTACTTGCCCAGGAATGCTGGAAGGTCTGTAGCAGTGTTTAAGCATCAACTTTCAATCCCAAGGGTGAGTAGGAAGTGATCTACAGCACAGTTCCCTCTAAGCACAACTTATTAAAAACCTCCTCTGCTAGTAGGTGGCCTTGGTTTTCCCAGAGAGCTGTGATGGCTTGGGCCTTCCAGGCAATCGCACAAGGTAAGCACTGGTGGGCAGTGACCATGGTCGTGCTCGGAAGGATGATATAAGATCGACATAAAATTATGGTGGGCACCTGGGCCTCGTTTTTCTGTGTGATTCCTTGCACTGCCAAACAAAGATTTTTAGCCAGCAGCAACAAAGCCGTGCTTTGAAACAACTAACCCGTTGGTCACAAGGAAAAAGCAAACGTACCTCTTTCTCCTGATGCCACGCTTGTATACTGTCACCTTGACATCAGATTCCTATAACCTATATAGGTCTAACCCCATTCATTGGCTGAAAATACCCTTGAACAAAACTACTTGAGTTTTACACCAGCAAGGACCAATGCAGGACCACCTGCAGCACCCAAAGATGATGTTTTTTTCTTTGAGGAGCCAAAGAACCAGGCTCTGCTGTCTGAGGGTGCTTCCAAGAAGATTATTGGCTTAGACTCGAGCTGAATTTCTCTCCTCTGCCTGTTTGGACACAGACTAAACTGTGACCCTTTCCTTCAGGCTGCACAGTTCATTTTCCTGGCAAGGGGGAGGTGAGGCCAACCACTGGCGGGGTGGAACTGACAGCTGACACTCACCTTTCATGGCTGGGTTTCATTAGGACTGCAGGGAAAGCAGCCACCGAGTGTATTAAAGGCATTACTGTGGGTATTCCATTCTCTAAACCGCCCCCCCAGCCTGGGAACGGACGCTTCAGGGTACCAGAAGTCACTACATAACACAGTAAGAACACAGTAGGAAAATAAAGAGCTGAGCATTTTCTCATTTTTTAACATCTTCATCTCAAAGACCCCCCCAGCACTGCGCAAGCACCCGATTTAGGTTTGGAATAAGCCCCCAGGTAAGCCTGAGGTTAGACAACCCAGCCCTCCAAGGCAGCCAGTGCCACCAGAGCCTTCTGCTGTGCCCCGTCCCACCGCCGAGCTCTGGGACGCGATCGCAGAGCCGTGCCAGGGAGCAGCAGCACCCTCGTGGCAAAAGGTGGCTTCGGAAACCTGCGACGCACGGGGATGCCGGGCTCAGCCTACATGCGGCGCGGGGCATCACAGCTGTACAGCGCTGATCCATTTAATCCAATAAACGGTGGTCCAGGGAAGTTATCGTGAGTTGGCAACGGCACGCTGGAAGCTCAGGAGTAGAGGGAAAAATTCGCAGCACAAAGAAGGCTTGCAAAAGAAAAATAAGTAAATAAGGATTAAAGGGACTATGAAGGCTGTTTCATTGAAGCAGCCCATAAAGAGCAATTTCTCTTTCTTTTGTAAGCTTTTATTTTTGCCGATATGATTTAAGCTAAGTCCTGAACTGGCATTTCCCCCCCGGCTTGTTAAGAGCCACAAAGCTTCGTCACAGTCACCAGCCAGGCTTCTTCAGCAGTTGAAAGGCTACTGAAGGAAAAGTAAAGAATTAATTTTTAAAAAGCCACACTCGCTCACTGCTTTATCAAATGGCAAAAACTCAAATCTCTCCCTTGGTTCAGCCGCTCGGAGGGGGAATGCACGGCAGCCCTGGCAGAGTTCCTGTTTACTTGTTTTATGACGGTTGTAACGAGGAACCCATTAAATTAATAGCCATGCTTTATTTTTAATGTTATGTTTAGCTAATCCTGACTTACAGTGGCACTCCCCATTCATAGAAAATAAAAATCAACCTCGCTATGACGATGGACTCCATCACCGAGAGAATGGATACAGAAGGATGTTCAAGCAGTCGTAGGAGGGAAAAAATAACACCCTTTTCATTCTTGCTGAGGGAGTGTCACTCATGTCCCTCAGCTGGTGCCCATTATAGAAATTAGCTCAGGCAGTTCAAGAACTAAATAATACAAAACCCATCTAAAGCTGCAAGAAAAATAATTGGCAGATGGAGCCATTCCAGCACCTCGGCGAGTGCCCAGCACCACGCGGCAGAACAGAGCCCCTCGTGTCCCGCACCCGCGAGCAGCAGCCCCTCGGAGCGGGGCTGCGGGCAGCCTCACGGCACGGGAGCTGAGCTTACCCCAGCACCGGGGGTGTTCTCGTTGCCTGCAGGGTTTGAGTTCTCCACTCACGCGCCTCAGAGTACGTACGCAGGTTAAGGATGCGATCGGTCAAGGCGTACCCAAGATAGCACACAGCTCCTTGCATGGGGCTCTTGGAAAGCAGCAGCTGCCCCAGAGCAGCAATAGCCCATGGAAATGAGTCCTTAGCTACAGAAACCAGACATTTAAAAGGACCAGCAGCAGAGAACCCAAAAGGATTCCGAGTTTCCAATGTGATGCTCAGAAAGCCGAGGCTGAACAATGCTTCCTAGAGCTGCTCCGAGCCCTAGGTCATTTCCTACTTGGCAGCCTGGGTGACCCACTGTTTTTTTCTGATCTTAAACAGTGATGATAACTAAAAAAAAAAATATATCTGTACAGAAAAAAATTGGAAATGTACTTAGCTGCATGCACCAGTTCGCTGTAAATGTTAGCAGTAGGAGATGGGAGACGAAGACAACTTCCTCCACAGCTATCAACCCAATGTTAACTCAATATTCAAGGAGGATTTTGAAATTTAAAACTGAGTTTAATGGATCCATAAGAAGGTGAGCGGATCTTAAGTCTCCAAAAAGACCTTTGTAAGCCAACGGGCTTTGATTGAGCTCATGTTAATTAGTAAATCTGTCCCAAAGATAGCAGAAATTGTATTTATTTATAAACAAATTTCCTGAAAACAAAGGAGTGGGCAAGGCAGGAGCCCAAACTCCCCCCCCCCAGTCCCTCAGCAACAAGTCCTTCATTCTACATAGAGCCTTGCAGGGGCAGTAAGACAAGCACTATCAGCAAACATCTCATAATACTTTGCACAAAAGGAACTGCTGGATCAAGCACAAGCTCCTCCACCGAGGGAGAGCAGGAAGAACATCTAATTTAGGCCATTTGCAAGGGGAAACCAGCTTCAGGTGCAGCTTGTTACACGCCCCGGAGGGAGCAGCTGATTTCATCTTTGACTTGGAAACTAAACTTTGTTTGCTGCTCTCCCGAGCAGGATGACAAAGGAAAGTTCTTTGCCAAGTGCTTGCTGACCTCTGTAAAAAGTCTGAAAAGAGCACGTGTGTCATTAAATTCAAGGCACTTTTGACATGGAGCCCTCCTGAGACCAACGGCTGCTCCGTTTGCTCCCTCTAGCTTTGCCCCAGGCTGTGCAACTACCACTCTGCCGGTAATTAACACCGGGCGGGAGGCGGAGGGGCATCATTACTGCCCTGAACAAGCTCAGCACTCGGACGACTACTGGTCCAGGCTGATCACTTCAGTCCACATCACCCTTCAGCCTCCCAGCACATCAGCCTAGGAGACCTGGGGAAGTGACGGGAAGCCAAGGCGTGCACAAAGAGCAGAGTGATAAGGCTGACAGATAAGGAGGTCATGAGAATTGGTGCAGGAATATCACATCCATCTCCTCCAAGGACAATAAATATAAAAATATAAAACTAAAAAGGAGAGCAGGTGTGGGGCTACGGACCCGCAGGGCTCTGAACAGCCCATCAGGCTGCCACAAGCTTCCTGGGGTGCTGCGCCTGCTGAAAAGAGAAAAGGGTGCGACAGCTCCCTGGGGTGGCAGAAAGAGCTGTTGCAGTTGCAGGCTGTATTTTAACCAGGTGCATCTAATTACAGCAGCTGTTAGAGGCACTGGGAAGGAAGGGGAGGAGAGGAGAGGAGGGTCCTTGTATCGATCCTGCTTCTAACCTGAAAGACCAAGTAACCAGGCAAACTGAAGAACGTGGTCCCGAGATGCGCAGAAGGCTGGCAATGAAGTGTTTTAAGGGAATCAGATGTAAACAATTTAGCGACAAGCTACAGACAAACACTTTTAACCAGTTTGGAAATAAAAAATAACAACAACCCGAAAGACAAATGGAAAAATTCTGCCTAGGAAAGGAGCGCACAGCACGAGATCACAGGATTCAGCAGACTATAAAATAAGAAATGAGACTTACTCTTCTCCCCCTACAGCTACACAAAACCCTCCTACATAGATTACAGACACGTTTGGCAATTGCCTTCCTCCTCCAGCCTCTCTTGTTGTGGACAAGGCAGAGTTGGTAGAAGCCTGAATGCAGAGAGGATATTAGATAAAACATCTTGCAAAGCCAAGTGTGAAATATTAACAACAGGAGGCAATGGGTTGTGTTTATATGCAAGATCACAAATTTGGTGCTTAGAGAGCCTGAGATGTCCTTGCACGCTGGAATCTCAAAGTGCTTGTTGAATGTTTCATTTAAAAAGCTATTGAAGCCTACTGGAAAATTTCTGTCAGTTCTGTTATTTGCTGTATCTCCTCTAACTTTGTTGTTTGTGTTCTTTTTCCTTCCCACAACACCAAGAAATTATGCACGAATAAAAAGGTTGTTCCTTCATTCATCTGGCCAGTTTTAAAACAATTCCTACTTGTAAAGCGGGCACTGTGAAAACCTGTATTTTTACATGAAATTACCACAATTGTGCACACTGCAGCTGAATTACTGGATGCATTCGTACACACAATTACCCAATTTGCACACAGAACTGCAGAAACCGGGCAGGCAAAATGGACATGCAGCTGTTCGGCTGAATGGAGCATCGAGCTGAACTGCATCTGGCATCGGGCAGTTTGGGTTTTAGTAGGTGAAGAAGGTCACGGATATTCCTGGGCACGAAAGAGCTCCTTTTCATCCAGCACGTGCAGCACAGACAGCAGTGTGGCTCACTGCCCGTACCCCACCTCAGACTTGCCTTGGAGGGAACTGCCTCCAATTCAGCTTCTACAAAAGACTCAGCCCGTGCTTATCCTTGTTGGCCAAGCTTCCCATTAATGCCAACTGCGACGGTGGCTGTGCGATAAGGACATCTATTCAACACTGGCCACCAGGCACCAGGAATAACGATCTCTGCTACTCTGGAATGTAACTGACACCTGCTGTCACAATCCTGCATGGAAAAAAAAATAACGCTCTGGATATCCAGCAAGCAGTCAAGGAGAAACAGAAGGAGAGGGAGCTTAAGGGCAGATGTGGGGCTTCTTCCTTCTTTGCAAGGGCCTCAGTAATACGGTAGCAGGGGAAAAAAAGAGTAAGAATAGTAGCAGGGGAAAAAAATACACTCAAAGCTGTGCTACCTGTAGATTTTTTACTCAGGTGGCTTCTAAGGCTCCACAAATTGACCCTCATCTTTGGCAGTTTCCTATTGACACCTCTCCTCGTCATGTTTCTCCCGAGGCTCAGATATTTAAGCTGACGATCAGGGCAACAGCAGCAACAAAACCACTCGTGGGCCCTACGCAACACCAAAGGAGGGGGCTGTCTGGAAGGCAGACGGGACCGCAATCCCCACAACACAGGATCACCAGGAAGTTTGTAGAGGTTCATCAGAGAGTATCCAAAATCAAACCTAGCATGGCCGGACAGGATTTTCCAACTCCAAGGCTACACGATGAACTAACTTCTGACCTCAGAAGCCACCAGAGGCTGAGGGTTAGGCAAGCCAGTACTGAAGTGGGATGATGTGCAAGAGGTGTATTTTCAACTAATAATCAAGCAGTCTCTCGTCTGGAGGCGCTGGATGGCCTGAGAGTGCCACTCTGTCCTTGCTGGTCTGCAAAACAGCCACAGTGCACCTGGCCAACGTTAGCTGGAGATGTTACATTTATGATTTTATGGCTGATTTTTTCCCCTACCCTCTATCAATTGAGTTCACTGTCTGAACGATCACATCTGTTTATGTTCCACAGACACCTGCATATCTTGAGATGACAGCAACTCCCTGAATGCTGTAATCAGTTATTTCTCAACAGAGGAATTGCCAATTTGGTAAATAAAGCTCATTATAAAAGAACATGGAAATGTATTACAGTTGCCTAACAGAGAAAATTGTCCAGTGCTGCCACATAATCAGCCCTGGCATCACAGTCCCCCCCAATTTAGGGCAGCTGAAATAATGACATGCAAATAACTCATGCCAAAGCAACACTGGATGGGGGTAAGAGGAAAATGAGGAAGAGACAAAATAGGTATTTTTCTCTTCAGACCAACAATAATTTAAAATCTAGTCAGCGACAGGCCTTGCTGCTCCAAATTTCCACATGCGGTGTCAGAAGTCCTGCGGCTCTGCAGAACCTGACTATCACAAGCGGATCCAAAAGCCAGCAGGGCAGCCACAGCAGAAGCCCACCCAATGCTGCTACATCAGGTGTGAGTGTAAAAAGTGCCCTACTTTGCTTTGGAAACTTCTCTTTCTTCCTTTGGGGACAGCAAGTTTGACCCGCACAGTGATAAAAAGCTGGAATTTTTGCAAGATCTGAGACTAACGATGAGCCATGGGTAGGCAAACACTTCTGAGGAAGGAGAGAGTTGTGGTATCAATGCTCCAGAAGAAGGAAAGGAATTTTGTTGCCTCAACAAAGATATGAAGCTCTAAACTGCTGCATAAAGGAAAGAGACGAAGCAGAATGTAACAGAGAAAACAGTTCTCAGCCCCCCTCATCCATTTTCATAAACACTGCCTTCAGCTCTGACATGACCTCCAAAAATTCACGTTCACCTTTCTCAGAATCTGTCAGCTACAGTCAAAGAGGACACGAGCAGCAAACTGCCAAATGGAGGAGAGGCCACAGCCAGAGAAAGGGGATGAAGTTACCAAGCTAGACCTGCTCCCCTGTTTTGCTGACAGGTCTTTAGCAAATCTGTTGCACCTACCTCTTGGAGGATGAGATGTCAGACACACACAGCTCCCGCTGTGCCTCGGCTCCACACGGAGGGCACAAAACCAGCACAAGGCTGAAAGGGATGTGTTTCGTGGCAGAGAAAGGAGGAGCTGTGCACAAGAGTTGGTGCAAGGAAAGATAACTAGGGCTCTGCATTCAGCAGGAAAAGGGTTTTTCAGTATGATTCACCAACACCAGCCAGGACTTTGCACTCTTCCAAGTACTTTCAAATAAGCCAAATTCATTCAGCCTGAGACCAAAATGAACGAGTTCTGTGATTTATAAACTACGACTGGAAATAGTTCTATTCCCCACACTTGGTGGGAGTTTTTGTTGGCACAGGTAGGAGGCAGAAAATGGCAATCTGCAAACTCATGGGACTGAAAGCATCTCACAGCACGCAGTGACCATTAAACACTTTATTGTTTAGGAGGGAACTTTAGAAGGGAAGAAACAAGCCTGCTGGTGTAACCAGTGGGAGCATGCTAGGAACAGTTAATCCCAACAGGCTAGTCAGGGTTATTTCCAAGTATTTCAGACCCCTTTTTCTGGAGCAAATGGACAAAGATAACAGCTCTTGAAACTCAGACACGGGTTGGTGAAACAAAAGCTAGCACAGGGTGAACTAGGCCTGTGCGGGGCAAACCTCCAAGCTATAAGCTGTGCTGGGGTCAAGACAGCTTTTTGCATTGTATTACAATAAAAAAAGGAAGCAATAGTGTTCCCCTCTCCCAGGACCCTCCTCCCAACTCCAGAAGCATCCACCGAGCCCAATACATGCAGGCAATTAGAAGAGGAATCACGTCGTTGTCTTGGACCGCGAAGGGCAGAAGGCACCGGTTTTGGTCAGCGTCTATCCAGAAGGGTGCTGGGCCTTCCAAAGGCGTCTGTGGTCCCTGTCCTCTGCTCTTTGGCGGCTGACGTTTATCCAGAGTTAACTAACAGCTCCTGGAAGGAAAAGGAGACAAAGGAAAAGGCAGCAGGTTAGCTATGCGGCTGTTGACCTTGGACTGCTTCTTTCAGGAACAAAGGAGCGATGCTGGCTGGGGTGAGACTACAGAGAATCCCTCAGAAAATTTACCAGGTATTGCCTTCTGCAAAGCACAATAAGACACTCAGGGGGACAGAGGACTGTAGAAGCAAGAGAGCAGGTCATGATATCAAAGGCAAGACTGATCCTGTGAACTAGAATATATGGTCAGTTGTAAATGCTTAGGACTTATAAATCTGATGGCCTACAGCAGGAAAGGCCACAGACTCGGCTAACCAGGAGGAGTAAGCATAGCTCTAAGTCCCGGCCTCAGCAGGACAGGGGAGCACTTTGATTAGCTGCTGCCAAACACGCACACACCTCTCATCCCAACACTTGGAGCGGGACCAGAAAAGAGGGACCCAGAGACTACCCTACTGAGAGTCTTCTTCTTAAGACCCAAACCCTTCGAAAATTCAAAGTAAACTCATGTCTGCTTTGTCCTCACAGCAATCGCCTCTGTTGTAAGTGATAACTCCTCAGATCCTGCAGGTATCTGTTCATGAGCTGTGGACTTTCTGGGGGTAGGAGCAAGAGGCTGTAGACCTTTTAAGATGGAGGTTGCAGAGCTAGCTATGGTCTCTTCCTATTTTATCTTCTCACTCCTAAAAATTCAAAGAAATCAATCCAATAGCACCATCACCTGTGGACGAGCACACACGTGGCATCAGCTGTAACGCCTCTCCCCACTGGGGGTCTGTGGTATCGACAGTGGACCCTACCTCAAACCCCAGGTAGTCAGCTCTCATGGGGCAGCACCGACTCCTTTGTAACAACGACCTGCTGGTGGTCGTGGTAGCGACACAAACAGGAGAATCGCAGAGGGTGATCCCATCAGCTTGCTGCCTTCTTCTCACGCTCTGGCTAGGTACGCCTCCAAAATGGAAGACAGAGCAGAGAGTACTTACCCACATTCACAGCACCTTGCTAAAGCCAGCTACAGACAGATGACCACAGAGTTAGCTGCATGTGATTTCGTCACCCAGCTGCCTAGGGCTGGACTGGTGCTCGTTCTACTCCTTGTGTAACAAGGCTTTCTTAGGAAAGAGGCTGTGCTTCCTTGAAAGTGAACCAGAACGGAGACCATCACAGATTAATGCTGCTACCACACTCGGCAATATCTATCAGAAGGTGAGGGTGTCATCTAGGCTACTTCTGCACAGCAGGCTGATATTCAGTGCCTTACACCTGCGAAGTCAGCGTATTCAGCCTACATTGACCATGCATCTCCAAAGACAGCCCTGTCTCTAACAACAATGAACTGGAAAAGCTTCAAAGGATTTGAGAATTAAGAGAAAATTGTTTGCCAAATTATTTAGACAAAGCTTATCCAGAAATCTGACAAACGAACCATCAATATTACTTGACTGACTCTAATTTCCCAGGTAATTTTTCTCATCATTACTGACTTAAAAGTTTTGCACAGAGCAATACATTTTAAAAACTCCAACAGCATTCACACAAATTGTAATGAGCAAAGCAGCAACAACTCACAATCAATTTTGCAATACGGTAATTTGCTGCATTCACACTGTAACACTTCAGTTAAGTGTCAAGGAACGCTACATTTTGTGACAAAGCCACTGATGTGGCCACTCTGCCGCTAACCCTTATAGAAGGCACTAAAGCCTTTTCTTTCAAGTAATTTTCTTTAAAAAAAAAAAAGCACAGTTACGCAATTTCATGTTCTTAATCATAACTACATTCTTGTACTTGTTTCAGGAGAAAACGCAAAGAGCCAGCACTTAACCTCAATCAATTCTTTCCAGCCCAGCCCATCCACGTACTGGGGACACGTCCAGCTGGAGGCTCACAAACACTCCTCCTGCAGAAACACCAGGCTCCGTCTCACTTTGGATGACTAAGCTTTCTGAAAACCTTTCGCACAGTGAGCGCTGGACCCAGAGCTGATGAGATGCCAGACAGGCGAGACACCAATTTCCTGCCGTGCAGCTCGCACCAAGGGAAGTTTCTGTGAACGAAGGATGCAGGTAACGATACCGTCAATCAGCCCACGCTGCTCCCAGTAGCGGCCAGACCCAACTGCCTCAAAGTCCAACCTGCGCTGGATGGAGTGACTGATGAATTTCCCTTCCCTCCTCAGGGCACAGAGTGCTCGGGGCGGTTGGCATTTCTCGGGAACTGGAGCGCTCCCAGCGCACCACGCACTGCACAGGGGGTGACTTCCCAGCTGTTTCGGACTTTTCGGCTCAGATGCCAACCCAGATCTCACACCATTTGCCAAGCTCATGTAGACCACTGCCATCCTGCCTGGCAGGGGCCCGTTCTTGCCCGTTCTGGGCAGGGCAGGCACCAGTATGAGCTAACAACGTGGGGGCCAGAGGCAGAGACCAGAGGTCTCCTCTGCCAGCCACCGCCGAGTGTCGCACAGCTGCTGCACGCTGCACAGAGGAAGCTCTGAAGGCCTTGTGGTCTGTTAGCACATCGTATAAGAATATGCTCGCTACCATATGCACGTAATTGTTTTCACTGTTCCCGGGCCATCAGTTCATAAACCTGTGGCTAACTACTTAAATGCACGGTGGTGTTGATTTCATGCCTCGCACGCTGCGTAATAGCATGGAAGGACGCCACATCTCCAAGTCTAGACCAACTCTTCGCTAAGCCAGCCGTTTACACCAGCGTTTCATTTCCAGCTAGCTCTGCAGCCATGCTGACAGATTCGGCACCCCTTGGTTCCCTTCCAACCTGGAACCCTCCATGCAAGATGCCAATGGACTGTCACAACACTTACCTTGGGCAGGAGGAGCCCAGAAAGGGAAGGAGAAGCCTTTCCCCTACTACATGCCCTTATCTTTAGGTATGCACCAGCCAAGTTGCATGTGCAGCAAGCCCAGGCAGCTTGCAACCAAGAGCTGTTCTCACACGACGGGATGCTCCCAATTAATCAAGTTGAGGCTCAGCCTGAAGTTGAGAGATGCATCACGACGGAGCTGCCCCACAGCTGGCAGGTAGCTGTCTCTGCTGCAGTCTCAGAAAGCCTTGGAGAGTGCACTGCGCTCACTGATGAGAGGGGACGCTGCCCTTCTTGCACAGGGCGGACAGATTATTTTTGATGCCACTGCCAATGCAACACCAGGCAGAGACCAGGTTCCAGGCGTGAGGAACTCCAGCGCCTCTACGCACAAGAACTGTGTCCATACAAAGGGGTTCGAGGCAATTCGTCGCAGCTGTGGCTGCAGGAAAACAGGCATGGCAAGCTGCTCAGCCCCGAGAGCCAGTCCAGCTGGAGGCCAGGCAGCGACCTCCTCCACGCCTCTCCTGGCAAGCAGGAACCCGAGGCACCAATCCACACTCTTCCAGCCCTCTGAGACCCTGGTTTTGAACTGACCGCGGTCAGAGCTGGCTTGCTGCTCAGCTCACACAGCCGCCGCTTCGCAGCAGCTGCAGGGAAGCCGGTAGCTTTCCAGTGCTGGTTCCAGCTGAGTGAGGAGGAAGGGTCAAGCTCAGAAGGCACATCTGCTCCACGTTCCACCCCGCTGAGAAGGGAGCCCAGTCAAAGCCCAGCACCGTCCTTCTCCCATATGGGAGAGCAGCGGCCTCAGGGCCAGTGAGCCTCAGCGAGAAGATTTTTCAGTGCACCACTCTCGTGTTCCTCCTCCTTTGCTGTCAGCGACATCCCAGCACCAGAGCTCGGGCTGCCCAGCGTCCTCTCCGCCTCCCGCTGCCTTGCCCTGCGCCTCGGCTCTCAGCCTCGAGGAGGAACCTTCCTCCCCAAAAGCCAGGCCTTGAAGAAATTCCTCCCCCTGGGTTCGCCAAGGATGCTGTTTGCCAAGCCTCAGCTGTGCAAAGATGTATTTATTTACCCAGCCTTCAGTCTCACAGGGGCAAACCCTGCAGGTCTCCTCCAGCGAATACCGTACCTTTGTTCTAACGTTCCTTCAAGCAGTCACACCAGGGCGCTCGCACATATGGGCTCTGCGTAGCTACGAGGAAATCAGAAGGCAGATCCCCATGATAAATGACGCCGTGCACTCGGAGTGTCAGTGACAAAGTAGAAATTAATCTCCGTAGTTCCTAGCTCTCCACCATGCGCAGGCAGCTTTCTCAAAACCAGAATACCTGTTGGCACACGACTTCAGGAACACGACCGCCCCACTTCTGCACCTCTGTTAGTCTGGGAAGAGGCGCTAACAAACTACAACAATCCTCACCTGCCCTAAGGCGGGTGTTCAAGGCCTTTCAGCTGGGGAAGGCATTTGTTGTGCGGCTATTAGCACCCCGACGCATTGCAAGGGACATTTGAGTCACTTTGTTGTGATGTATGCTGTAGGTATTTTTTGGTTATGTGCAATTTGTTCTGTTACACGCAGGGTATTGGCTATTTTGCAGAGCAGCTGTGCTGACTAATGGATCCCAGCACTTCCATGCCATATAGCTATCGCACAGAAAAGCCGCTCTGTCTCCCTCATCCTTCAGGAGCCCAACACTTGCTGTCCTTGGGTTTGGAATACGAAGGGGCAGCAGCATGCCTGGCAGCAACAAAAAGCATTAATTCAAAAAGCTATGAAGAGAGTTTTGTCTTCCCTCTCCTCTGTGCTGGTGTTAATAGCTTTGCAAAGCAGAGAAGTTCACCCGATGACTTCTTGGCTACTTCCCCAGATGGTGCCTTCAAAGCCAGCCTACCGGCGGCGAAGGCGCCTTCCAAGACGCTTGCAGGACGCGCTGTCAGAACGCCCCAGAGAGTGCCTTCACGTGGAAGTCCCCCGGTCCACACACCCCACAAACAGAGCGCGAGAAAGAGAAACAGCTTTTCTGGTCGCCTCCCCGCTCCTCGTTCTCTCTTGACTCAGGAGAGCCACCACGCTGTTTGCTTTGCTCTGCCCTGACGCCTCCCATCGCTCCGCACTGCTGGCATCGCAAGTTATTTACTAGCACGGCTCATCTCTGGCTGTTCTGAGACTCACCTGTTTGTTCATGCATTATAACATCGATTTCCTCCAGCCGATTGTTCTGATCATTGTTCTAACTCGGAGAGAGCTCCCGTCATTAGCCTTGCTTAACAGGAAATGTTTTGCCACCGACTGAGCAGCTCGGCAGTCACCAGGCTGCAGGAAAAATCAGCCCAGCTGGGGGCTGCACCTCCCCGCTGAGCCGCGAGCCCCGGCCGTCGCGGCGGGGAGCGGGGAAGGCAACGCTCGGCTCTTTTGATTTTGGACATGTGCTGGAAAATAGCGGGGCCAGGAGGAACAAACACCCTTCTGCGGAGGGTCACTACTGAAAGGATGGCTGTTAATTAATCAGCGTACAAACTGAGGACGGGTTTTTGTTCGATCGATGTTAATTGCATTTAATCTCGTTCTCACCGTTAAGAAAAGCCACTGGGCCGGGCTGATGTTGCCGGCGCCTGCCATGCAGATTCCACTCATGTTTGGGAGGCGAGGCAGGAGGAGAAAAGTAACGGCAAGAAGGGAAATAACCCTTCCTTGCCCCTTCTGCATCGCTGCACAATTTCATTGGGTCTGTTCCATTATTTAAACAATTTTTGTTTTCCAATAAAATTACACAGGAGCTCAAAGGATGAAAATCAGACATGGAGCATTTCACTGCTAGTTGTTCTTGCTCTCCTGGGTACTGGCTCAGAGCTTGGCTAACCCACACAGCCCTGGCTATCCAGCCTCCGTAAAGAGCTGAAATTAAGAAAATCACTTCTGCGGAGCGGTGCCTGCTTTTCAGGGCCGGGCTGATCCCAGCAGGCCTGCCCATGCGCCTCCGAAAGATGTGCAGCTGCTGACTGCCACGGCCATCGGCTCAGCCACAGCATCTCTCCTCCGCCTGCCGCTGCCCGCAGCTCCACCGCGTGCCGAAGGATGCTGAACTCTGCCTTCCACGAAAACACGAAGCGGTATTTGCTACTGAACAACCCCTGACCTCATTTGCCTCGTAACTCAGGGCACGTTTGAAGCCTGAACGTCTGAGGCAAACCAGCAGCACACGCGCGAGCAGCTTGGCTTTGATCTCGGGACAGGACCGGCGCGCACAGCCGCCTGCTCGGGAAGCGGGAGCGACCCGCTCCCACCTGCAGGAGCCCGGCCTCGGGGCACGGGGACAGCTCGTGCAGCACGGGGAGCCCGGGGTGGCAGACTGCACGAGTACCGTCTTGCTTCTGCGAGTGCCTAGCATTTTTCCAAATCAGTATCAAGAACAATAACAATCGAGGCTGGGCACCGTCTGCGCCTCTCCCCCGCGGCAGCACGCCCCGCTTGCCCAAGCCGGTGCTGCAGTTTATCAGATTTCCTTTATCCCTCGACGAGTGTTAGTCCCATCGCCTCTCGCCACATAAAGAGAACGTATCACAAGTGCCGTGAAGGACTGGCTGAGTTTTAAGTGGTCTGAAATGCCTCCAATAGAATTGGTCAAGATTGCTTTAAAATCATTTCCCTTTAGGACTGCGACCCTCTCTCTTTACAGCCGGCATAATGATTCTGCCTCGGGGGTGGTAATTACATCCCGCTATCTAACCCCATCAGAAGGCACACGCTGCCAGCACAATGCCGCACTTCTGCAACAAGCCGAGAGACAGGAATGCACGGGGAAAGGGAGATAACCCTGGGCACCCCTCTGCTCCACAGCTGGAGGCACCCCTCGCGTTTTGCAAGCTCGTGGATTAGTCCCCGGGAGGGAGGAAGGGCTCCAGGACGCGGAGCGCGTTTCCAAAGCGGAACAACGGGAACTTGTACAAATTCAGCTCTGGTTTTGTAAGAATTAAAATGAACTTCACCCAACTGTGAATATCCGTTTCCAGAGCCAAAAGGAATGGAAAACCACTCACTGATGCAACAGAATTTCGTTATTTCAAACCCTAAGCCCGACGTATCCAAAAATTAAGGACAGGCAACAGTAGCGTCGTGGCTGGGGACAATTGGCTGCAGGAGTTTACCTGCGGAGCTGCCAAGCCGTGCCCTGAGCAAAACATAATGAAACAGCATACACAAAAAAGGCACCTTCCCTGTACTCATTCCTGCTCTTGCCACCAGGCCCCAGGATAACCAGGGGGAAAATAAAAGGAAAACAAATAATCCCAGAAACCAAGAGACTTTGGATTAAGTTGTATAAATGACCTGTTACCTCCTATCAGGGGGAAGAAAGAGATGCAATAAATACCTGCAAAGCCATTCCAGTGCTTCAGATTAAATGAATCACAGAAATGGAAAGTACATGATGCAAGATGTACAAAACAAGGTGCCAGGAAAGTGCAGGAATTTGAATCAAGCTAGCAAATGATCCCTGCAGACTACTGAGGAAAATTAATAGAGAGAAAGTGTAGAGAAAGGATACGGTAACAACACTGACTGATGAACACTGTTGTTAGGATGTGTAAATTCAGGATGTCAGACTTTTATCTACTTCAGTCCTAGAACAAAAATAGCAAATCCTTCCAAAGAGCCTTGGAAGTATAGAAGTCGGATACGCCAAGCCTCATTTCAGGACAGGTTTCCCCCGTGCACCCCTCAAGATTGAAGTTTGTGACTTTAATTACTCCTGGAACATTGTGTACACAGGGACTCAAAGCAGGGATTACTAGCAGGATCCTTGTTATGAGTACCACTTCTCAAACAAATTACACTTCACTGGATGTCGGTAACACACACAAGAAAACAAATGAGGTGAAGGCAGCAGGACAGCAAGATACAGATCTGGTGCAAGGAAATTTCACAAGGTCACCCAGAAAAATAAATACACTTTGAACATAAACTCATACAACAACATCTCTAATTCCAGAGTGCATTAAAGCTTCGTGTGCCCCAGACACTATACATCTTCAACACACTGGTGACTCTGTGCAAGTCTGAGACCAAGCCCAGCTCAGACATGATTTCTTGCGAAGAAATGCCTCCAGGGCAAGAGGGAAAAAAAGAAAAAGAAAAGAGAGAGATGGAGACAGAAAGAGCAACCCTGGTTGAACTCCTAGGGTTCACCCCCCTCGTCTCCTGCCCCTCACTTGTCACACGGAATACACCACTTGGGAGAAGAGGATGGCTTTTGGTTTGGAGGCAGCTACAGCAGCTCCTTCACTGCTGGAACTTCACAAGCTGATCTCAGCTTCACGTGCTGCGTTTTGCATTTCCAGATCTCACCCTGGAACAGCCTGCCACCTTGCACTGGTTCCACTGAGCACGTCTTATCCCTGGGGATTTTCATGAACACGAAAGCACAGGCCAGGCCAGTCCTTGGGCCAAGGCACAAAGCTGCTGAAAACAGCTCACAGCCCTCAGCATGGCACTGCGCCTCCTCGATGGGAACTCGAGTGTTCGTTCAGTTCTCCTCCCGGGGATTTCACCTGCCACTTGTGAGTGCCACCAAACCTTGCAGTTGTCCCTTGAGCTACAACGAGGTAAACTCTGCCCGGAGGGCGTGAGCGGGAGTCCTGGGCTCTGCTGTCAGACTTCTCCCAGCAGCTGTAGGTAAATCCCCATCTGAGTCTCCCTTCTTGTAGATAAGAGCAGTGCTACTTACCAACCACACAACTGTGCAATAACACGAGCAGAAGATGCTAAAGAAATGGGAAATGAAAGACAATCACACCTTTAAGGGATCCATCCCCTCTGTACAATTTGCATTGAGGTTTCAGAGGAAATCTAGTGCTTGTAACTTGTCCCTTTCCACCTTCCTTTAGAAGATTCCTGCACTGGATGAAGAGATTTCCTCTCCATGTCAAGGGGAGCAAGTCCACATCCACTCACCGCTGTCTACTCCAGTTTCATATAGCAAGCACGGCGAGGCAGGCAGAGATGACTTCTGCCGATGCCCTTTTTCTGTGTCTAATTCTATTTCTGCTCAGCGATACAGTGAAATTCCACGCAGAAGTATTATGAGCTTGACTGGCTTTATTTGTTTAACAGTTCACATTTTCATTAAACTGTTGCTATTCGGCAGCCAGTAATTTTATTTGTGTGATAGCCGTATTCATCTCGCCCGTACGGGTGTAGATGTCGCTCTCCTTTTCTTCTGGCAGAAGAGACAAAAATCAGCTGTGATGGAGCAGGGGGAGGACTGCGACTTCACACACCTGTTGGCGCATCGCTGTGGGTTACAGCTTCTGCGTGGTTTTGGGTCACAGTAAAGAGACTACAGGCAAATTAATTAAATAAATAAATGTAGAGGGAGCCTTCCTCAACTGCCCAGGTACAAAACCAGGAACTGAAATACTTTTGAGCAGAATCAGCCCCCTTGACTCACCACTGCAACCAGCTGAGTGTTGCTGACTGGGCGTTTGTGCTATCCGAGTATCAGACTTTTAAGAATTAATTACATGTCTAACTCTTGGCAATCTTTAAATATCTTGAAATACCTGGTTGCAGGAGCTGCAAGATCTGCTTAGATCCCAAGGAAGAGAAGTCTGGTTGTTTGGCCTGCACCAATTTGACAATCCTGCACCAAGCTCAGGCAACCAGGGAGAAAAACAAGAGACGTTCTGGGATGTTAACGAGCTGCACTGAGACAGCCAAATGACTCAACCACACCTCTGAGACAGAGATATCAGAAGTCACTCAATAAACCCGAAATATTTCACCCTGCCACTCCCCATTTTAGAACACCAAGGAGCCCAGACGTGCGGAAGCCATCCCTGCTGCCAGGGCACAGGGCAGAGGATCCGCGGGCCAGGCAGGCAGGCGCTCTGCTGGGCACGGCGTGTGAACAGGACCGCGGAGGATGCGGACAGATTTAAGGGCCGTGGAGACATGCAGACGCGCAATTACACGCGGGTGCCCAACCACAGGCACACCCGGCAGCAGCACGCACGAAGCCTTGAGCGCAGGAACCATCCCCGTCACAATTTCTGCAGGATGGATTTGCTCTGAGCAACTGCCCACCAGCGTCCCACAACGCCAACGCAATTAAGAGGAGTGCAGATAAGATGCCCCGCGACCTTACGCACGGATCTGAGCAAACAAAGGGAGAATGGCGAACGCTGGGAGACGCGTCTTTATTTCCCAATCAACGTCTCCCCACACATGAATCCCAAATCCTTCTTTCAACATCAAAATCCTTTCCCAAGTGATAAACAAGCTCAGCGTTTCTCTAGCTCCTGCCTGCCCCTTTCCCTCCTCAGAAGGTGCCCTGGTAGGGTGCCAGATGCTGGAAAAAAAACACAAAAGCCTCCTAAATAATTATCTCCCCATCTTCTCCACTCCAGATTTATAGTCCTGCATCTGCGTCAGGACAGAGACCTGCTTCCATCTGTCTCAAACACATCCTTTACAAACAGGACCTGAGGTGGAATGTTTCAGTGGAGCTTTTTACAACGTATTAAGGAACTGGACAAGAAAATGACAGTTTCTGAGTGTTCTGCTTGCTTGTCTTCTGGACACCGCTCGAGTGGAGGGGGAGAATTTTTATTTTTTTTCCCTTTATGACAAATGATGCTGGTCCCATCCTGTAACTTCCCTCACCGTGCAGCATGTCTGTTCATGATAGATACCGGCACAGCTGCTTAGGTGTCGATTTATCTGCTAGAAAAGTATTGTCTGCTTGGAACTAACTCATCCTAAAAGAGTAGCCCCAGAGGGGGAAGAGAGAAAAGGGAGGGGGAAAGAGAGATGAGGAGCTGTCAGCTGGGAATATGTCCATACTTCTGCTGCAAAGGATTTGGCAAAAAGCAAGCATCACATTTAGTTTTAGCTCCATCCTCTCTTCCCACCTCCTAGGCCATTCTTTTCTAGTGTCACTCAACACCTCTTTACACCCTCTTCCCACAAAGGCCTTACCATTAACATGCGTTTCAGTTCATACTTGCAACCTGTGGAAACAAAAAGCCCACAGCTTTCTTCCACGGGTCTGTGCCAGCGCAGCGCAACTCTCAGGTCCCAACCTGAACGGTTCAGAGCTTAAGAGAAGTCATGTTTAAAAGAAAATTAAAAACAAAATGAAACAAAGGAAGTAAAAGGAGATAAACAGGACAAAAAGAGAGAAGGGAAAAAAATGCCCTGCGATCAAAGGGTATTTACATTTTGTGTTTAAAGAGATTTAAAGCAGGAATTTGCCAATTTTCTGCCAGCAGGATTAGAACAGAACCACCTCAAGCCTTCCACCTTTCTGCAGAGCCCTCCGAGCTGAACTGCATCCCCCCCCAAAATAGCCAATATAAAAAGAAACTCACAAATCCCTGTGACCTAAGTACCTTCACATTACTTTGGGGGAAACAGAGGCAGGGACAGATTCATTAATCCAAGTCAAGGACTCTGTGAAGTAGGCTGGCTTGCTGAATCCCCACCGTGCCCACACAAGAAACAGCATTCGGTAATCCCAGATCCCAGCAACTTCCATGCCGCCCTGCCTGGCACAAGGCAAAGCAAGAAACATGAACAGAAGAGAATGCTTTTAGAAACGAAAACTGCAGTCATCAACCATAGCTGCCCTAGCCAGGTAGGCAAACATTCTTATTAAAAAGTGTTTTATTACATCAAGCCGTAAAATACCTACCGCCATTTCGCTCACTCCATCGGTAGTACCAAAGACCAAGGTCACATCCATGAGCCCTGCTGAGCAGCAGGCAGCTCCAAAATCCATCTGAAAAGGTGAGCACACGTTCCAACAGCTCTGCACTGCCAGAGTTAGCCTGCTGGTGACACCAAGCTGGCACGGTTAGAGCTGGCATTGATACCTCATCGCTACTCTGCAGCCTAGGCATTTCTGGAGAGGATGCTCCTACAGGCTGGTCCTCTGCCTCTGGTTTACCGAACACAACTTCCACGTGTGTGCTGAGGGAAGCTGGGTCTTTCAGAGCTGTTCAGATTGATATATGTACACAAAAAGCTTTGTAAGACACTTGAGTTAAAGAATTGCTAGAACCAACACTGAATTAAAGGCTTGACTTTTAATATAAGAAACTGCCCGTTAAAATGTGCGGGTTTTCTTTTTTTCCCCACAGGCAGGGTGGGTTTCTAGGCATGTTTGTTTTGAAAATAATTAAATTCCACATGTTAGATGGTATCAGTCAGCTGAGCTTAACTTGTGGAAGGTGGGTGTCACTGCTGCCTGACTGAAAACTGAGGCTTACACTCAGAAAGCTCAGTATTTATTGTGTCGGAGAATTGAAGTTAACAGAGAAGACTGGCTGCTCCTGCAGGAGGAAGGCTAATCCCACCGTCTCTTACCACGATCGGTCAACAGCTATATTCTCACACACCAACAGCCTTCAGCGGATCTACTCCCAGCTGCCAAAGCACCATCCCCGGACGATGCCGACCAAGAGCCCGCAGGCACCAGGCTCTGAACTGCACAAACCGAGCCCAGCCCCGGTGCTGCCAGCCAGCCTTTGCTTTTCACCCCACGAAGGAAAGGCAGGCATGCAAATAAATGCACACGCACACACCCCGGCCCACCCAGCACGCGGGGGACAGGCCGGTCCCTCGATTTGCAGAGAGCTGCTCCATTTGTCCCGCTCTTAGCACGGCGTTTGAGCAGACAACCCGCTCCCCTTTCATCCGCTCCGCGGTGGCCATTTCACCCGAGCTGCCCATCATTTCCTTATCAAGTGGTAAAAACGTAGATCACTAGAGACGCGGCTCAGCCTTGCTGAGATTTCACTCTCTCAGCGGGTTGTAAATGCCCCTATAATGTTGGCTTTTTTAATCTTGTGTTATTATTACCCGCGGCTGCCATTCAGTCTGCGGAGAATAAAGCGCCAAGGCTTTCAGGACCCACACAATGGCTCTGTGCATTTGCCAGCGATTGGACAAACAATACCTCTGTGTTTCAGCTTTATTGGAAACCTTTATGTTGTGGGAGGCTGACTGCATGTGCCCCTCCGCTCAGGCAACGCAGAGGTGCGAGTGTGTGCCTACGAATCCATCTGCAATTTCCAGGGCACGTGCCTCCGCGGCTGCCTATAGAAGCAGCCCAGCAGCGTGAGCGCGCCAGCCCGGCGTGCCTCTCCCGAGGGACAAAGCCACGGGCCTGCGATGCACAGAGCAGCCTCCGAGTCTTCTCCGCAGATCCACCGAGGGGCACGGAGCCCAGCAGGCCCCCTCTGTGAATAACTGCGTTCAGCTCCGCGTAAATGGTGTTGCCAGCTCGCGTGAAGTCTGCTGGTATATGACATAACCACGGAAATGTCAAAGCTCCGGCGCCCAGAATCATGTTCCTACATGAAATCTTGGCTCCCGTTGAAAAGTACAGAGGCTGAGATCCACATGCTTGCAGGGAGAGCTTGGGAAGCAGAACAACTGAAAAAGCACAAATTAGAATGCAAACGAGATTTGGAAATGCAGGGCTCCTCTAATTTGGGGAGACTGATTGTTTCGGTCGGTTCGTTACTGCTTGCAGGGGACGCCGCACATGTGGGAACCCCTGCATAGCTGCAAACACTCTCTCACTCGAGCAAATGAGCCCTACTGCACACTCTTCACATATTCAAAACCCAAGAGAGAAGCCAGAACCTCCCCCAAAACCACAAGGTTGACTTGTAAAACTGTTCAGAAATGCTCTGGGGTCATTTCATTTGCCTGCTGGTTATAAGCACCTGAGTCACGTTCCCAGACCGCTGCCTTCTAGGCAAAGGGTGAGAAATATAATTTTTTACTTTGTTTTTATTTTTTAAACAGAACTAAGGTTCTCATATATTTGCAAAACTTCAGGAACAACTCTACAAAACTAGGGCAAAAGACAACATGCCAAATACTTCAAGGCTTGGCAACAGCGAGTGCCTGCCTGCCTCTCCGTGGCAAGAGGAATGTCTGTCTGTCTCAGCCAATGTTTCTGAGCAAGAACGTCTAATCCCGATAGCCTGTGTACATATAAAACACCTATCCTGTCAGCTCTCTAGGAAAAGACCTTGACATTTTGCAGAAAACCACATCGCAATCTCCCCCCGAATATCAGCATAAGGCAGAAAAAAACAGGCAGATCTGAGTGATGTAAGAATCAGGTGCTGCCTTCGGCAGGAATTAAAGTTAAAAAGGGAGAGGCAGTGGGGAAACGGGCACGGGACGAGCCACTGGAGCTGGAGTGCCAAGGAGCCAAGTGCCGGGTTTCCCAGCCCCGTGGCCGCAGCTGGCCTGCCCCTCTCCCTCTTGTGAGCCCAGAGAAGAGATCTTGAACACGAGGAAATAGAGGCTTTGCTAGCTTGAAAAAAATAAATAAAGGCAATAAATAAATAAAAATAAATAAATAAATAAAAGGCAAATGGTATCAGAACGTACTGTGATATCGTTGCAATATTACGGGCTTTGTGCACCCAGAGAGCTAAGCTGCAGCCTGCTCTCTCAGCCCCAGCGTTCGGGTAGCTGGGCTGGCATGGGAAGATGGGCTCGCTCTCTGCACAGAGGGTAACTGGGTTGCACCACTCTCTTCCAAAAAGGGGTAATGAGGTGCCCAGTGAGCCTGCGGAGGAGTCAGAGGAACGGATACCATTAGACCCTTTGCAGGACAAAGGCCGAGTAACACAGCACCAGCAGGATGGGACCTTATCAGCAGCCTTGTGAGCGCTAAGAAGCAGAAGCTCGGCGCAGGCTGTGACACCCGTCTGCAGCACTGCCCTGCTCCGACCGCCCTCTGAGCTCCCGCACAGCCCAAGTGTCCAAACGCCTTTGAAGCAAGAAGCAGCAAGACAGGCAGGTGAATCTGAACGGCGCTCGGCTGTCCGCAAAGCCACTGTGAACACCCCGCGTCTCACTTCTCGTCCACGTCTCCAAGACACCCGATCAACCTCAGCCCTCCAGCCCACAGAAGCAATATCTGCCCAGGGAGAGACGGGCAAATAAACACGGGTTAAATGACTGCTCAAGGTCATCCAAGGACTACGAGACAGACGCACACGCGTCTAGCAAGTGGATTACTCTTCCCTTTTGAAAGGCACACAGGCGCACGCACCGGGGGATTGAAACTGCTTAGCCAGGTGTGGAGCCTGCTGTGATCAACGCAGCTTCACTGAGCAGCGACTCCTCTTGCTGCTGTTTCACCGGCGCTGAAATGTAAAAATCAAACCTTTGTAACGAAATTCTTTCAAACAGATGCAAATAGGGACGGGGGATTTTGCATCTGGGCTAAGTTTCCACAATCTATACGTCCTATTTGTCTGTTAGTTATTAAATTACCCACAAGCCATCAACAACTCAAGTCTCTCCGAGAGGCAGAGATTAACTAGGAATTGCTATGCAGAAATGCTGCTCATCTCTCTCTCCAGCGAGATCAGCCTCATGATGAGTTGCAGACATTTGGGAACAAAGGTGAGCTTTCCTGCGAGAAACGAGTGGCACAGAAAGATGGGAAAACGCTGCTACAGGGACGAGAGGATTTGCAAAGCAAGAATCCATCAGGACTGGTTTCCTACACGCAACGCAAAGCAGAAACTTCTATCAGGCACACACATAGCTGGAGCGCAGAGAGCTGCGCTTCTGTCCAGGCACTAATGCAAATGAGATTTTCCGTGAAAGACAATGAAGCCAGTATGTAAATATTCATTTAACAATCTAGTTGACAAAGCCTCAGCTGATCTATAAATAGCTGGTTTATTAGCAGGTGATGCTGAAGGCAGCTATCCCGGTTCCTCTCCCCACAATCCCCCGTGCCATCCTGTTTTTAGTGACCCTGGAGACGCGACGACTCTCAGCTGTATGCAGCTTGCTTCTCCGCTGCTACCTGCGGAGTAGGTACAAACACTTGACAACACAATACATATTTATCAAGGCCCTTACAAGACAAGGATCCTGCGGCACTATGCACACAATGGCTCCCAGTGCTCAATTAAAAGAGAGCAAAAGGTTTAGAAAAACAGAAAAATCAGGCAGCCTCGCTTTAAAGCGGGAGGTGGTTGGGGAGCTGGTCACTCAGGTGCCATCAGGCATTTAGGAAATGATTGAGAAGGATCCAGTGGCAGGCACTTACACTGCAGATTTGGCAAAAACACTTCTTTGGTGGCCTAGAGTTATTAAGGTGATGCTGTCCTAGGTGCTTAGTTTGCTATTGCAGGAAAAAAAAAGGAAAAAAAGAGTCAAAATCCTGATCTCTTTCCTCTGTTATATTTCATCTGTAATTATTACTTTATAATACATAATAAACCTTATGGCTCTTTCCCCTCTCTTTGGACTGCACACCCAGGAAGCCCTTCTTTTGCCCAGGTACAGGACAGCTGTTTTAAGATGGTCAGCAACACCACGGACGAGTTTGGGGCCGGCAGTCAGGACTATTGCGTCCTGGTAAATCTGCTGCGGCATTTACATCGGCACAACGGAACTGCCCACACTGCGTTATGGCCAGCATCCATGGAAACCATGTGAATTATCACGCTTTAGGCTATTCACATGGATTTGTATATATCCTCCAGAAGTCTTTTAAAGCTTCAGTCTTCCTCTTGCTGCAAAGAACAGCGACAACATACTTGACGGGCTGGGTTTGTAAATAGGCAGATTGAATTAGAGGAACAGAATGGACTTTGTTATCCTTCCCTCCCACTTGCTTCAAGTTTCTAAAGAAACCTTCTGAACACAAGAAGTCACTATGTAGCTGCTTATCATATGGCTAGGAAAAGGAAGGGGGAAAGGAAAAAAAAAAAACACACAATCAACACTTTTCTTCCGTAGGGTCCATCATATTCTTACAGCTTGCGCAGCGGCAGGCTCTCCCGTTACCCCGACGGGGATGCTCCTGGGCCGGGCACTGCCTCACCCAGGTGAGAGCAGAGGCTGTGCTCAGGTAGGCAGCATGTGTCCGGAGGGGTGCTGGAGCTGTGCAGGCGCAGGATCCAGCCACGGCCTGGGCACACGGCTTGTCCTGCTGCTGCACCATCGCTTCTCAGCACCACAGCGGCTGGCACAGCCAGGGCACAGGAGGCTTGTGCCACCATGGCACGGCAGATGTGCTCCAGAAGATCGCGGTCACCCATGCCGATGGACATCAGGATTTCTGTGCAGCCAGCTTTGGACGCTGGGCTGTTCCTTCATTTGACTGGATAATAAATATTCATAAATTGTGTTTTAAAAAAAGTTTTAAACGCAAGGGTTAAACTGGTATTTATTTGGTTGAAGCCCTGTGATGGTCGTACAGTCTGACTTATGACCACCAGGTACCGTGGAAAGGAAACTTTCGCAACAAAGTTCACTCAGTAAACAATCTTTTTCAAATGGACTTACTTCTGTTTTCCATTATTTATGGAAAATAGGATAGACAAGTTTGGTTTAGCAGAATAGAAACTTAAAATAAAGCCATGTTGAGAAACCCTGCAGAATTTAGCAAGAGAAGTGCTATACACTGCCAAATTGATCATAAATAAAGAAATGAGTCATTCTCATTAATCAACTAGAAAAAGACTAGTGTAGTAATAGACTTGCAATCATCTTTACTGTATTATTTACTCTAATAAAACTTTCATAAATCTAATAGCAATAGACAAAAGCAGTGCCAAGGAAAAACTGAAACATTTTTATGTCGTTCAGAAAATGGAAGATGCTGCAACAAGGCTGCAGAAGAGCTTTCCCAGGAGAAACGCAGGCAGCTGCTGACTCCTCTGTCATTGATGTAAAGTCCCATATAAACCTGCGGTGCTAAATGACCCAGCAGAAGCTTCTTCTATTCCCCAGACCCCTACCTATGCCATATCCAGTAGCTCCTGCAAAGTTGCTGCTTCCCTTTGTCCAGGGTCTCCTTTTCACACCAGAACATCCATTACCCACATCCTTCACTAGCCCAGCTATTCGCAGTCCAGGAGTTCTTTAAACCAGGACCCGAAGAAAACTTTAACTAAGTTTGGTTCTCTCAAAGTAGATTTCAAGCAACTAGAGCACAGACGAAATCCAGCTTATCCAGAGTAATTCGTTCTTCATGCTTGTTTAAGCACGGTCACTCACCGCAGACAGACTGGCAGCCTTCTCTGTAGGTTGCAGACTCCACTGCACTGCGAGGAGCTGTGCTGAGACAAGTCCACATCACACGTCAGTGGAGATGGACTGCACCCTTCAGCTCGGGGATGGAAAGATCAAACTGCTAGATAGGTTCTCTTCCTTGCCAGGTACCCTGATTTTTATCAACGGGAAAAGCCAATTAAAGTTGATAAAGACACATCCTCTGCTGATTTTTCCTTACTGCCCACTGCTCAGTGCTAGTATAATGGATAATGTTCTGCCTGTGGGTGTATTTTCTAAGATCTGTCAGTTCTGACAGCATTTTGGCACCTGGATAACTCAAGATTTATACCAAGGGTCCAGGAATGCACCATTTCTCAGTAGCTGATGGGTACATTTTTCAGCAGGGCTTCCCTAATTAAAGGGCTAGAAAGAGATGGGATCAGATTGATAGGTTTTGCAGTCAGATGTTTTACGCTTAGTTTGATCAAATATAAATCACCTCTAGGAACTTTCTGAACACGTGAGAAAAGCATGCAAGAGAAACTATGGCAATGCGTCCAAAATATCACAATATAATCACTTCATTTCAAATTCCACCTCTGTCCCTATGGCAAGGCCCTTAAAGACAGGCTTAAGAAAAGCAATGGTCATTGGGGGGGAAAAAAAGAAACCAACAGGAAAACCAATGCTATGAAATGAGACCCTGCTGCTCTCGAGGTTCACCCAAACGAAGTGTTTTGCCCCGGACAGCACACAAAAAGTGCTGCCCTCCGAGCACCACGCGGGGCTGGGCACACCGCGCTTTGCTGTCTCTTCCCTACATACAGTGAAATGTCACCCGGAGAGGTCAGTGGCAAGGTCTCCCTGAATAATCCCCCACTGTTCTGGTCCTAACGGGATCTGCAAGTCCTGAGCTCCACTCTTGGGGTGAGGGGGAGAAAAAAAAGAATCAACAAGCAGGGTGTGAAAGGCCAGTATCACACCGTGGACGTTCACAAGTTCCTTACTCCCAGGGTCTTGTTCAGACCAACCCCTAAAACCACAGAGAAGAAAGTCGCAGAAGAGCCATGTGGAATGGGGAAAAATGTTTGTTGGTAATGTAAAACATGAAACCAAGGAAATACAATGCAAACAGGAATGTGAAAAGCATTTCCAGACACTGAGAGGTTAAAACAATTATTTGAACAGCTGGGAAAATTAAAATGGTAAAATAATAGCTACCCTTCAAAATTCTACAGATGCAAAGAGATTCTTCAATGAATAACTGATAAAGGGGAAAAAACATTTTAAAAGAGAAACTGTTTCATGCATGAAGGTCATACAAGTAACAGCTCCTTGGAAGTACCTGGATTTTCAGACCAGGCAAGAGATGAAGTAGGGGGGTTAACACAGCAGCCTTTCACCTCTGGATATCCAGGGTCAAATCCTGAATGCTCTAAGTTACACGTGAAAGCGACTTTGGACGTATCCTTTCTACCACTTTTTTAGAAGCGCTTCCACCCCGCAGCCCACACAAGGTCACATACCATCCTGCCCGAGTTGTAGCAGTTTGTTTGTTCCCCAAGGACTTCTCCTATCTCCAGCACAGCCTCCATGGGCGCAGCAACGGTGGCAATGTTCGAGCAGTTCAGGCAATTTTACCACCCCGTCATCCAGAGCTCCCCCACATACAGAAGCTGCTCTGGGAAGGACGCGGTGGTATGTCGTGTTTCAGAAAAACTGACAGTCTGTAAAGAGCAGCTTCACTGGTCAGGAAAGGTCTGAGAGGAAGAATAATGCCAAGTCAGGATTGCAGTCTATGAGCAACAGTTTTATGTCAGGACAGGGGACACGGACAGACACCTCCAGGGGGCCCAAAGCTCCAGCAGAGCCATCTTCAGGGCAGGACGGGGCTGAAAGAACACAGCTGGGGAAGGTCTATCTGCCACCTGGCTCCAGCAGCCCTTCTCGCAGGCAATGAATCCTCTTTCTCTACTTGCTATTTTAAACCACAAAACTAAAAATTTTCAGAAAGTAGAGGAAAATTTGACAACTGAATATGTAGCACTGCAGAGAAGAAATCAGCTGTACGGCGCCAGCTCTTGTTTCCATTCCCCACCCACTTCAAATGCACAACCTCTTCCACAAATACTGAGCAAACTGCTACAAGGACAGCAACCGAACACACCTCGTCACAGTCCAAAAACCACGGATCCTCTGGCAAAAAAAAAGCAGAAGCAGAACAGAAGGCCAAATCCATCCACCCCAGCAGTCAGGTCTTCTATCACTCACACACATCTTTTCACTAATGGAAACCAGTCTCCAACTGGGAAGTTTTAACCACTACTTTTTTCCTTAAGTAAAAGGGAAGTCAGAACAAACACTGAGATCCTACCAGAGTACTTTTCTCCAACTTATTAGAGCATTTCTGAAGAACTGAGAGGTAGCCATCTGCATATTTCCTCTCTCTCCGGAGCAGAACCTACTTTATTTAACCTACTCTGAGCATGGTCATTGTATTTCTCCAGTTGACAATCATCTGGTATTGAGTCCTGATGCTGCCAGGCATCTCCTCGGATGGGTTAGGCTCCTCACCATTCAATGATACTAAAAGAAAACATGAAAAGGATGAGCTTGCAGCCTCTCCCACACTTCTTGCTGCAATTACCTTGAACACCCTCAGCAATGCAGACCAATTTGACCACCTGAAGAATCAGAAAGTTCCAATATGTTGCAGGAAGAAGCAGTTCTTCCCCTGTGTCTATGCTAAACCAAAGTAGCCTGTGCAGCAGAAAGTAACGTGGCTGGCAGAAGGTTTCCAGTAGAGGTCCTGACCTTCCCATGTTCCTGCAGGGCCATGACATTTTTACAAGAATCAGGACCCTGCTGTTCTGCCAAACTACATGCATTTGGTCCAAACTAAAATTATGGCTGCAGCTTTAATTCAATACGCTGTCCCTCGCTTCTGATCCTAATGTGCTGGTGAGAGCTGCTGAACCGTTACGCACCCGCTTTTTGTTTTGCTCCTCAGGTGAGTATGTCGCAGCGCTGCCTGAACAGATGCCAGCAGCGAGAGTTGCACAGCAAAACCATTTGGGGAATACACCAGCTGGGTGTGCAGCCTGCCTCAGAAGTGTTGCTACTCATCCCGGGAAACCAGCAAACCCATCTCTTGCATCTTGCCGTGGCACTGGTTGTGGTATGGACACGGAAGAGGGATACCCCAGCTTGTCTCCGTACCATAGGAGCGAGACGATCAGCGATCAATCTTTCACCTGCCCAAGGCAAACAGCATCCCGCAAGGTTGGTATGCAGTTAGGTAATGCACTTTGGGATCCTTCAGGGTTAAAAAAATGCATTTAAATCTGACGAGATGAGAAGGAAGCTGAAGCAGAAAAAGAAGGTGCGATGCTTACACGAGCATGCACACTGTTCTACCCTCCTTTGACGGAGAGTCTCTCAATCTTGCCCGCGGTTCCTGGAGCCAGTCTCCCTGTGCCAAGCAGCTTTCATGTTCACTGAGGGGCGCAGGGGGATGCAGAGGATTACTCTACGTCTTTATGAGCTTCCAGTACTCAGAGCCCAAAGATTTCTCTGCTCCTCTGATCAGCCATGTTAAGATGCACATTTAAAATAAGACAGATACTGAACTCTGTCTTGCCCCTAAGGGAACTGCAGCCTCCTCTTTCCGAACTGCCAGTTCAGTGCTGCAGGGAACAGGCAGGCTGGTGTCAGCTCCAATACAGATTTTAAAATGAAAGGAACTCAAACGAAGGGGACAGAAGAGAGGAGAGGAGGGAGAGAGGAAAGGAGAGGGTGCAGAGACGCTGGAAGGAAGCAGGTAAAAAAATGAAAACAGAGGGAAAGGGAAAATCTGAGCCCAGACTCTAGGAAGGGGTGAGTAAATAAAGAGAAAACGGGAGGAGGAAGCAGCAAAAGTAGGCAACAGCATGTGTCTAGCTTTCTTGCCCATACTAAAAGAAAAATTCAATAGGTGGCCAGAGCTACTCATACTAGGTAGTGAGGAAGAGATCACTCACAGGGTACCACAGAGCCACGGTTTAGAATATAGGTATAATTTCCCAAGTTTGAGCTTCCATCACAGAACAATTTACCCCTGCCCATAGCTCGAACATTTGCCATGCACTGTCCTGAGCTAACGGAGACCCACTACAGTGGTAGCGTGGCATTCCTAACAGACTTGAATTCAGCATACCTCAAAACAGCCCGAAAACACCAGAGAGAGTAACTTGGCAGTGCTATATAGCACTTGATTCTAGTGCCAGTGGGTCAAAGTAGGGGTTCCTCAATGACGCACTTTTCTAGATCCTGATCAACGGGAATGGCAAATTTCTGTGGGTTTTAAGCTAAAGACAATTATTCCAAGTAGTTAACTTCAGGGAAATAGTTTTGAAAACCTTAAAAAAAAAAAAAGACAAAAAGAAAAGCAAGTGCATACCTAAAAGTAAGCTTGCAAATAATAAACCCCAAGTCAGAAATCAGGACAGGTTCTTACAGCTCTACAACATGCAATTAAAGAAGCCTGTCAGAACTTCAGGGGCACTTGAGAGATTTGTGCCAAGATCAAGAAACGCTTCCAACTGTTGATTCTAAAGCAATTATCAAGAAGAATGCAAGCTTGATTGAGGTGTAACGTGCAGCATGGCATCGACTTACCAACCTGCTGTCAGGATGGAAGTGCAACCAGGTACTGTGGTCAAGTACAGACCAAGACTGATGGAGCCAAGGAAAGAAATAACAGAGAGAGCGAAGCAAGAACAAGAAGGAGCAAGAACCAAGGATGGTGAAAAAGAGCAGGCAGGCCCCAGATGCACAGTTAGAGCCTAGAGGCTTGTGGAGCAGTTCAGAGCTACTGAAGAAATTCCTTTACATACCCGGCTGGTGGGTCCAAACATCAGTCGGATTCGAAACTACGAGAGAGATTAATTGGAGACAGCTACAGATTAATGCAGAATCCTTATAGCCTTTTATCCACATGACAGTGTACTAGACTGCTGTGCTTTGGAAGACGCTTCTCAGGGGAGGATGTCTACTCCAGCCTTCAAGCACCACAACACTCCTACTGCTTTGTGTTGTCCCCTAAGAAAAGCTTTTCATAGCAGCAGTGAAAGCTTCTTGCCCTGAACAGCTGGAACCAAAGTCAAAGCACAACCTGGCAGTTTTCTTGGCTGAACAGAGCTGCCACTGAACCTGAGTCACAGGCAAAAAAAACATGTTGACAAAGGTTTGAGACAGCAGTTCAGGATGCTAAGAGAGTCAGAACTCCAGTTTGCAGTATTTACAAGAAGAGTATTTTGTACCACATCCTTCTGCCACAGCTGCCATCCAGGAATTATCTTGCTTGCTTCTGTTCTTTTAAATATTTTTCTCCCTAACACCTATCAAAGCCACCATCTTCCCAGCGGGAGCAGTCAGGACTGGCTGTCAGGTCTCCCCAGGAGCTCAGATTGCTCTCTCCTCCACGTGGGATCCCACACACCCCACAGCTTACTGATGCAAGAAGTTGGATCTGAGATTCAAGGTGCTATGAGGGGATTGCTATTGTCAGAGCAGATCTGGTTCCAGACACAGCCACTGTGAACTGAATCCTCTCCTCTATACTTCTGTTGTGTGATCTCACTCTTCATTTCTTCACATCCTTTTTTTCTGTAGTACTGCAACAATTCATTGATTCAACACAATCAACAAGGGAGCAGGAAGGCAGAGGCAGACTCTCAGATTGGAACAGCTGGTTTTCTTGATGGTATCACGTCCCGAAGAGAGGTAAGGAATCACAAGAAAAGAGACCGCTTATCCTCAACAGCAAACAACTCCACACCAGAGAAGAAAGCACAACCCTGCTGACTGCAAGAAAAAGGCTGCACTGGGATTTTAAATATATTCCACACTCCTTGATGGATCATGCCTGAAGATTTTGTGGGAAAGCGAAGCACAGAGGAAACCATGCTTCAAAGCCTATCATTGTACTCACAGGGGCTGTGAAAACTCCATAAACACGATCCCCTGTTACACTGCCCAAAGCCCACATGCAGACCTGCTGACACAACCAATTCCTCAACGGCCACGCTCCACAACTGCTGCACCCCGCTGCCATGAAGCTTTGCAACAAACTCCCATCAGACATGTCAAAGCGTGCCTAATGATAGATGGGCAAGGGTGACCAGAGGGGACCGAAAAAGATGGTCAAAAGTCATCAACCCCATCAGCAAGTTCTGAATGATGACTGCTAGATGTGACAGCCCCCCAGGTCGCAGCCAACGATCCCACAGCCACCCACCTGAACACCGACAGGCCCCAGGCTACGTCGCTCACAGCTGTCTTTCCAGTCCTTGGACTCACCATTCCTCTTCCCCCACCTCAGCTGCTGTCCTGCCTCAAAATGCAGCAGCAAAAACAAGACACCAAGAAGCTGGCAACTGACATCTAAGCATAGGTCTTGGCGATGTGCAGGAGAAGGAGCTCAGGCCGGCTAGGGTCTGGACCAGGGCCTACATTCCCCGGTGAAGCATTTGACTGAACAGCACATAGAGATGTGCAGGGTTTAAAGTAGCTTGTGGTCTTGCTCCCGTGAGCTCTTTCTTCTTCCAGGTTGCTCACACCCAGTGCTGTATCTTTTATCTCATCCTAAAAAAAGAGAACTTGTATTAAAGGATCGGGCTATCAACCTGCATTAACTGAGGCTGGGCCCTCTCTCACAACAAGAAGTCTGCTTCCATTTCTCAAAAGTGAGCAAGGAACTGATTACACAGACAGAGAAGGTTTATTCCAAATGACCCTAAAAACCAGGCTGTTCTGTCTTTTGCTACAGTGCCACCCTTGCTGAGCCCCTCAATGAAGCTGATGATAGCGGTGAGTGCGAGTCAGCCCCCTACATTTAGGAAAGCCTAACGTGGAAACAAGCCCTTTCAGGAACAGAGCTGATGTCCCTTGGATTCTTCCAGATTCACTTCTCAAAGTTAAGTTCCTTTGTGACCAAACTGATGTCTAATAAAGGGTCAGTCGATACAATTCCCCCTGCACAGGCACCGCTGGGGTCTCTTTCCTCCACCTAATTGCCTGCTTTCACAAGATACACAGGAACTTATTACTTCAGAGCCTTTGTGCCTTCTGAGGAACATCACCGCAGCTCACCAGCAGGTTCGGAGAGCGGGACGAAAAGCACGCTCACCGACACGCGACACGGTTACACGAGTCCTGTTTTCTTAGCTGGGGTAAAAATCCAGACGTGGCTGCAGGGGAACAGACCAAGCAGCCACATGTGAGGGGAAGTGCCGGCATATTAAACTCAGAGCAACGTTACCTGGGACACTCGAGCAGGCTTTGCCCTGCTCTCTAGGGCTTGCTCTGTATATGGCAACGCTCCTGACCTTCCAACATCTGTTCAGTTTTTATACAAAAGCAAGTCAGGGCCCCGTAAGGCAGTACTACATCTCTGTTGACATTTCAGTCCCTGAGAGAGAAGCTCTCCTTTGGCTTTGTATCAGCCACCTTTGGCTATGTCAGAAATAGTGCGCAGCCTGTTCTCTCAAGCAAAGCCATTTGTGTGTGCAAAGGTTCCCGGCAAACAGGCAGAAGGTGGCAGCTGGAGGAAGGAGACCTGGGATCACTGCACACAATCTCACCTTTTATTATTTATCCACATTTACTGAGCACAGCCTGGCTTTAATCCATCAGTACAAGAAACCTGCTAATATACCTACATGATTGGAGAGACCTCCCCGCATTTTATGGGTCTCTATTGCAGCAAATGTCAAGGCTCAGCAAAATGAAGCACGAGGAACGGTCTCAGGCAGCCTGGGACCTCTCTTGCTCATCTCCCAAGCAGCAGGTATTTGATACGGCATTAAACAAGGAACTTGAGACCTCACGTCCATGACAGAGCTTTGTGTGCGCACAGGCCCCATGTCGGCACAAGCTGGTGCAGAGTAAAGGTTCACGTTCAATAGTGTGCAAAGTGCTTATTCTTCCTGAACAACGTGGTGCCCCGTGTGCTTGGCTTCTGCAGAACAGGAAAGTGGCCACTGGTGCAGTGCAGGGTCACCACAAAATTCCTCTAGTGCACCCCAGCCCTATCACAGCGCCTTCCCCATAGCAGCTCATGGTGCACACAGCTGCACATCCCACCTCAATTGCTGTGTCCAATACATTTTTCAATGGTTCTGTATTTCTAACAAGACTTCAGAAGATTTTTTGAGCCTTGGAATACTCCTGACTACACTTAGGCTCGGTACTAACAGACGATGTACTGGTACTGCCAGCATCCCAGGGCCCAGAAACATTACCGAGCTTGTTGAAAGATGGTAACCCTACGCAGGCCACCTCTAGCACTGCTGAAGACAAAAGCTCTCAGCTGTTCCTGCTAATATGGCTTGGGGCAGCATGTCTACAGCATAAAGATCACCGGAATGCTTGCAGTCACCCTTGCTGGCACTCCCTAAGAGGAACCCAGGGAACAAATAATTGAAGAAAATCTTCTCCATTTCTACATGAAGCATTCAGACCAGGTAGGGACTGAAACACACTCCCCAGACAGAAAGCCGGAATGATCACTGTGCACACGCTAACCTGTTCAGGAGTCAAAAAAAATAGAATATAAATCTCATGATCTGCGTTAACCAATGCTAAATTCCTTCTCAGAAGGGAGCGAGGTACATGCAAACACACCAAAAGCCTGCAGATGTAGCGGATGTTGTTCAGAGCTCCCAGTCCCCCAATAAAGGACCAGCATAATAATGCTTTACTAACAGACTGAACCAAGTAACCCTTATCTCTCTGTTACACAGCTCAGTGAAGTAACCCAGCAGATGATCTGCTCCAAAAAATAAAACCAGTCCTTGCGGGCAGCAAACACGGCCTGATAAACCGAGTGGGAGAGAATGCAGAGGCAGATGGGCGGAGGTAATCGGAAATGACAGAAAGATAAGCAGGCAGAGGGCGAGCAGAGAGCTTGAAGGACGGAGGCAGAAGAGCTGAGATTTTACAGAGTACAGATATTTGAAAAGTTAAATCAACAGCTTTCCAACAGCATTCTTTTAAAAATCATTCCCCCTAATATATGCAGGGAGCCAGCTGCTTGCAAAATGACCTTTAAACCCTACCCACCTTACCTTATTAGAGCAATTCGGAGCTGGAGGTTGGCTGATCCTGAAATCCACTTACGCAGGACAAACAGGCATTCAGCAGGGACAAAGAGCGAACACATTGTCAAAATAATTTTGTCGGCATTGCTGGACACATTCAGGCTTAACCCAGCAGAGCAGCACGCTTCTCCAGCTTCAGAAACAACGAAACACACAGGATGCTGCAACACCACCCTGACTCAAGGCTTCGCTACCTGCTTGCCTCGCATTACAATGGAATCAAATCCTAATCCTAGCAGTGCTGGTTTTCTGGACAGTTTCTGTGAATGCTGACAGAGGTCTAAGAGCCTTTCCCCAACCCCTAAAGGCCTCCCAAAGGCCTCTAACCAAAAAAGAGGTTAGAACCTGAAATGTTTCTTGCCAACATATCAGCGTAGTGGCAGCAGAGCTACCTCTATTAGTATATGCACATTGCTGTAAGGTGCTGTCTGTGACACATCCTGCTCCTGTACCCACAGCCCTGAAGTCCAGTAACATTACTTCACCTCTCCGGAGAGGGTCTAGCTAGGACTGACGGCTTAAAAGTGCTTTGGAAGCACTCCAAGCACAGCAGGTAACACCTCCAGGCAAGGAGGCCTGTTGGGCACAAAGACAGAGCCACAAAGAGATGAAATCCACAATTAAGGCAGGCAGGATTCCCAAGGAACTCTCCCCACTAAGTTTAGGTTTTGTAAGAGATGAATGCTCCCCAGCCTTGGGCAGAGATTCTCTGGGAGAACAAATGCAAGCAAGCAGCATCAGGACAACTTCCCTAGGCCTTCTCCTTCGACGTGCCATAGCTTGGATGAGAAAAGGATCGCCATCCTACTAATAAGAGGGCTCATGGGGTGCTCATTACCTTCCCACGTTCTCCTTGGCACTGCAAAGGTCTAGGTAGAGCAGTCTTGCTTGCTTGGCAGTAACTCTTCCACTTGATGAGGACCAGTGCCACCAGAATAACCCCTGTACACGCTATCCACACAGACAAATCCAACGGATTGGGGAAAGCAGCAAATCCCATTAGTCCTCAAGGTATTCAGCCCCAAGAGCTGCTAATAAAACAGCTGATGGATGGTGTGTGAGAACTGCGGGCTCGGTGAAGCAGGAGACCTTCCTGCATGGACTAAGACCAACAACAAGCATAACAAATCTTTGGTTTCCCCAGTTTGTCATGAAGGCTTTGGCATCGCGGATACAATTTCCCAAGTTATAGCCAAGTTGTCAGAGAATGGATCTAACATTAGCACCAAGTTATGGAAGTCAGGGCAATTCTGGAACTTCCTGGGAGTCTGAAGGCATTTGACCATTGACCTTGTGCTTCTAACCAGCAGTTGCTATCGACAGCAATTTTTGTGGATCTGTTTCAATCTAACTTCAGCAGCAAAACACACAGTTTAAAAATTGGAAATCAACTTCTTTCTGTCCAAGACTGCTTGGTCATCAGTCTCCCAGAATTAATCTGAGTAAGAATTTCCACTTCCAACTTGCCAACACAGTGCTACAAATCTTTTGTGAAAAAATCTGGCATTAAAACAGCATGATGTATCACAACACTCTCGCACCCCCGAGCAACTATTTCCCATAGTAGATAAGCCTGGCTGCAAACAGGCTACAGTTCTCAGGAAAACACCTCCTAATACGCCATACAGAGAGCCCAGAACCTGGGAAACCTCTTAGATGAAGTAGATCCACGTAGGTCCCATTAACTGAAGCTAATAAAGAAATAATTTTAAAAGAGAGAACAATAAATGAGATTTTGATTTCCCAACTTCAAATGCCTGTTTTCAGATTCACCCTCCCAAAGACCACACCATGTAAAGTCAGCTCTGACTTCTGTTCCTCACTGGCCAGCTCTTACAGTATTTTTTACTACAGAATATTTTTCAGGCTGCTTTCAAACAGATTCAGGCAAACTAAGTTTTAAATCAGAAAGAGCTGTAGCACAGACCACATTTTAAACGTAATGAGATGCCATCTAGTCCAACTCCAGAAACTGTAACGATGTTCTGACTTCTTTCCCTCTTTCAACAGCTTCCTTCAAAACCATCTGTGAAACATGCACATTTAGATTAACTTTACCTGTAAGTATATCTGAGATCGGAATCATTAAGTGAGAAATTAGACCCAAAGGCAATTCTGCCTCACTACAATGATGTCAAAAAATAAACAAAAAGACAAAAAAGCAAAAAACAGAGCCAAAATAAATAAATGCAGACTGTGAGTTAGACTGTTAGACAACGGACTGTTTTGGAGGAGAGAAATGGGGTCAGGCAGTCTTCCTTCCAGACCAGGCAAAGCCTACAAGAACTTGAGAGAAAAACGTCGGAGGGTATGGACAAAATACCTCTAGAAGAGGAGCCTTGAAGCACGGCCAACTGAGCAAAATAAAGTTTTAAGCTTATCTGTGCTCTTGTTTTCTACGAAAATGGCAAACTCCAGAATGTGTCGTGTTTGGGCTTTATTTTTTATGTTTGGGCAAACAGCAGAGAGAGAAGGTAGTTGGGTTAATAAGTGCTGACGATATGCCAAGCTGTGAGGAACATCAGGGCTTTGTGAAGTGCTGAGATACAGAGCAAATAAAGAACTTATGCCTCCAGTTTCATGAATACCGGGTATATGCAGCAGCCATTTCCATTTTAAGTAGGCCAGCATTTTATTCTGGGACATGCCTCATATATTAAGATGGCGGTTTATGTCCTTTCAGGCAGCTCTGTATTTTTAGTTTATCAACTGATGAACTCCTGGGGATAGGAAACGTGTAAGGACCAAAGACTCACCGGAACCAGGAATCGCTGCCTTGAAAAAAAATCAAAACAATAACCATTTCTATCCTTTATAAATAGAAGCAAAATATGGATCATTTTCACCTTTGCAAATAACAGGTCAGGGGATGCTCGGGTACAGTTAATCCAGCGCCGCTCTCCTCTGTGTTTACGACTAAATAAACAGCAGCTGCCTGCAGCTTGCGGCCTCTCCACCGATTCCCTTGTGGGGGCCATTTATTGAGTCATAAACTCCTCCGATAGTGTTATCACCACAGCATTTGCACAAATAAAGGTTGGGAGAGAGAAAGATTAAAAAAGAGAATTGACTTTACAGAGAAAGCAAGAAAAACACTTTACAGATACGTTTGCTTTGAACAAGGACAGACAGACGAGAGGCAGGGCAGGCAAATACCTGGCTGAGGATGGCTGCGTGCATCACGCTCCTGATCTGAACGCAGATTTATCTCAAACCACAAAGTTGGATTTCAGAAAGCTCAAACAACCCTAGAGCCTTCCAAGTTAGATATACTGTACTGAAAGCAGCATACCTTGTGATATATTTGCATCTTCTCTACCAGGCTTTGACGGCTAGGATCTACCTCTGCAGAACCTCAGGGAGGGAGGCAGAATCCCACCATTTCTCAGTATACCTGGTCAAAGTTCCGCCAGCCATGCACACTGACCACTGACCTCCACATAAAACAATCTACAAAGCATTCTGCAGCCCAACAGAATGGCAACAGCTCTATACATGAGTCTAACGATACCTGCTGGTCAGAGACACCTGCCCGCGGCACCCAATGCCTCCTGGAGCTGATTATCTTCAGCAGAGATTTGAGGTGTGGAAACAGCAGTTCCCAGCACGCCACACTCCAGCAGGATCCAAAAAGCTTGAGCAGAACTGCTCCAGCAGGCTGGGATGCTGCACGGCTATCTGCTGCATCTGCTCGGTAACACCAACCTAGGTCAGTGCCCACGGAGCAGAAGTAAACTTGAGGCAGAGTTGCAATGCTCTGTGTGTTAAACGGGCTTTCACAGGGATCGCTTGGAAAAGTAAGAGCAGTAAATTGACCACATTACTTTTTATTACAGCCAAGGGTAAAGGAGAATGCAGCAGACTCAAGGTTACGTTACAAGGCTACCTCTGCTGGAATCTGGGCAGTGTTCTGCACGGGCTTGTTTGCATAGCAGAGTGACTCACAGCAAACGAGGGCGAATTTTCCCGTCCTGCCATTACCAACCAAGACCGTTCACATCCAGCGAAGTTGCTGCACAATAAACTCGCTCGCCAGTTTATTGCATTGTAATTTCCTTATGTAGACAAGCCCTAAAGCCTTGATAGAAGTAGGTTTACCTTTGTCTGTTATGAATAGCAGGCTTGTGAGAAGCTGGATGTAGAACAGGGAGAAAGAGAGCGGAATTATGAAGGGCTCCCAGCTCAATGTGTACCCGTCCTATTGACAAGGGAATACATGTGTCTGACTATGCAGCTCTTTATAACTTGGTTTGGCCAGGAGCTAGAGCGCAAAAAAATTTCACCTTGGTCCCTCTGTGAAAGACAGGCACCTAGAGACATTAAGAGAACACCTGGGAAAAAAAAGGGCTACATGCTTTTTACCAGCAGACATTTCTTCGCACGCGGTTGCGAGAAGCAGCACTCTTCAAAATCGCACATCGCGTTAATACGTGGTCACCAGAGGCCACAGTTTTCAAGTGGCAGCTGGTCGGAGATTCCCTTGTATAGGCACCAATTACATAACAAATTAGCTAAGTAAAATTCTATGGAAATTCAGATTTGCCTTCTGGTGTGAAGAGGACGTAGAGGAAGCAGAAGGGGGTCGCAAATATTCTGAAAAGCTCGCATGTGAGTGCGCATTCGCAGGGTGGGGGAGCAATTCAGTAACAGGGCTCTGACTTCAAAAAAATAATTTGTTTTTCCCTTCCATCTGGGCTCAAAATAAGAAATTACGCAGATTTCCACTGCCCACTCTCCTTTTTCCTTCCACACCCTCTTCTCATTGGCACAAGATAAAACCTCGGGGAAACAGCAGCAGCAATTTTCAATTCTCATTATCTAGCGGCAGCAGTAGCTCTTGGTGAAACTTGCGGTCAATAAACTACAGGCAATTTTAAAAGACACAATGGGAACTGCCCCTCCCACAGCTGTCCCATTATCCCAGCTTTTATTAGATTTAAAACCAGCGATTCTTAGGCTGTAGCTGAAGTTCTGCAGAGCCACGAAAACAGACCACCAGAAAAGATAAAACACTCCTAAATTAAACAGGAGACATTACAGTAACGTCCTCTAAAGTCAGAGGGCTTCGACATAAGCAAAGCTCAGGATGCAGAAAGCAACCCAGAGCCCAAGCGGGCTGCTGCTGCTGCAGCGAGCCCGTGATGACACAAGCAAAATTTAACATTCAGGAGAGCGAAACCGGCAAAGCTAGTGAGCAGGGTACACAGAGCACGTCGTGAGCGTGCTAGCTACATCCAGGAGAGGATCCTGCTCCCCTAAGTAACATCCAACTGAACGTGTTAACTTTGGAGTTCATGGGCTGGGTATGCCTCCTACACGGCAGAGAGAAATACTCACCCGAGGATGGCAATTCAGCTGGCCTATTTTACATGACTGTTTTAGGACCAGACGCACCGTGCTCTAGCTGTGCCTCTTTCTCTCCCTTGACTGCAAAAGAAGCCCAGATGACCACATACAAACCAGGTAACACCATTTACGTCTCTATCCTGCACTACGGTACGTAGTAACCTGCTCCACGGTACGTAGTAACCTGCTCCAGTGCGAGGGCCTCCACAGGAAATGAGAGCAGAAAATAAATTTCCAAACTCCTGAAATTATTTCCCGATCTATCCGTCCGTGGGGCTGAGGTAACTGAGGGTGCATCTCACCTCCTGGACCAGAAGCGCGCGTAGCAATAGGCAAAGGGAAATGGGTGCCCAAAGGAATGATCTCGGAGCAGCACAGTACAGGGGAAGGTGCAAGGAATTACAGTAATCCGCTGTAAACTGTAATTTTCAGCCTAGAAATCTAGAGCTTGCTTTCTGTGAGTCTAATGTATACCATGCCTTGGAGACATTTAACCAGCCATCAAAAAGAACTTGCAGAGAACCAGATGCTTCATTAAAGAATATTCACCAAGCCTTATAAAATCTTTAGTAAGAAGCAGAAGAACAAATCACCAGCATGCAAGTGAGCTAAGTCCCGCATCCAGCTTTGATTACAACATCCTCTATACTGGCAAACATATCATGTTTAAAAAAAAAAAGGAAAAGAAAAAAATATCAAGAGATTCTGACCCTTCTTTCCCACATTCCTCCAACCCGAATTTCCTGAATGAGGAATGCGTGAGACAGAAAGCCATTTGGTAGAAGATGCTAATTTAAACTTAAAGAAAAATAACAGCTTAAATGGGGAAGGGAGGAGGGAGTTTTATAGTCCTTCATGAAAAAACACAACAGCTTGCGATCATTACATACATATCTCACGAGTCAGAGGACTCGGTAAGAGCAGTAAGGCAAATTGTCAGGGCTCGAGCTGTCCTGGGATAAAGGGAACTACAGAACATGTATTTCCTCGCACAAGTCTTTTGGAATTTGCACTTGCAGAGCCTTCTAGTGCCTGTATCTAGCTGCAAGGTTTAGTTACCTGTGCCTTAGTATCTCTTGCCCCTTCTTAAAGCAGGGCAAGGAGATTCCTTGTCATAATCTACACAGCAAGTTCATGTCCTGTGTACTGCTCCTTCCGAGAAGTTTCCAAAAGAGTGGGGAAAAAATTTCTGAAGTTCACTGAACACTCTGGGAACCCAGACCACCCCCAGCTTTTGGTTTATAAAGAAAGCATACCCCCTCCCCCCAAAAAATAAAAAAATCACACAAATCCAAACAAGCTCCAAGTTAATAGGATCTTTCACTGCCCTCTGCTGTTACCAGTCATTTAGCTTCCAATTTGCTCTTTAATAATGTCGGGCTGGGGCTCAGGGCTGGCAGCATCCCAGCCCCTTTCTCAGGCGGCTTGGAGCCGCAGCTTGCAAATATGCTGAAGTTTAATGCAATCTGTCTTCTTTGGTAATCACATTGCGCCCGCACTGCATGCAATAAAGATGTATTGGTAAATGCATTTGCTAAAGATATACTCCACTGAAAAGGCTACAAGCCTGATTTACAGGAGGCAAGGAGGAAGCATCAGGTAACGGAGGCTGGCAGTAGATGCGCCAGTGCTCTGCACACAGCAACAGAGGGCACGGATTGTGCAGCAGCAAAGGCACTGCTTTACTTTAAAGCTGAGAAAGAAAAAGAAACCACACGTTTTGGGAGCTGGGGACTTTAAAGATATCAGAGAGAAGCCCTTTCCCTGGCAGCTTTAACCTTGCTGATTTGCAGACATACAAAGACCTTCTTTGTAAACAGGAAGGAAAAAAATTCCACCAGGACTAGCAACAACATTTGGTCTAATATATCCTGACAATTTTCCCATCTCCTTCTGTCGGGCTTCTTCTGGGAGCCGGCTGGCAGCTTGTTTCATGTTATACTTAAATCAGCCATACAGCTTCCCCTCACAATGCTAATGCGACAGAGAAAGACTGCTTCGACGAGATCTCCACCTCCCCCCACCCCCTGCCTTCATATTAATAATCCCAGGAGAGGAGTCTCAGTTCTCTATTCCCAAAAGGCTGTATGCTTTCCCCAAATCCACCTTACTATAGAGTTTCAACACCCTTCAAGAATTAAAAAAAAAAAAGAAAAAGAAAAGTCTGCCCTGGAGGGACAGCTGGCTGAATTCTCACATGGAGAAAATCCTTTACACTCCGGACATCCCAAGCAGCAGCTTGTCTAACCATGCCCTTTTTCCGAGACTATATCCTAGTTGTAACATTCAAATACTGTTTTTTTTTTTTCCTTTCTCCTTCACTTGTTTTAATAAACACAGATTTTCCAAGGTGCTGAGTAGTCACTGTCCTAAGGCATCAAGAGAAGCTAGTAGGGTTCTGCATCTCTGACGGCAGAGCCGTGGCCTTGCTGGACCTCTGCACAAGACAAAGAGCTTTCAGGAGCATGCAGTTCCCTCAAGAGGCAGCAACTCTGCCCAGTAAAGCAGCTTTCCTCATGAAGCCAGGAAAGGAAGCAAGACCTCCAATTGTGAGGTCCCATAATGGGAGTGAGGATGTTTGGAGTCCGTTCAAAATGTTGCCAACACTGGCAAAATGGATTTCCCTACTGTTTGCAGAACACAGCATCCAAGAAGGCAAAATGTGGGAAAATCACTGTGGCTGCCTTTGAAACCAAGGAGCATCAGCGCTAATGTTTTGGTAGCAGCTCAGTACCCCGGGACCCACTGCTGGGACATACCGCAGCATGACTGAGAAACGTGGAATGAATGTGAACGTGCAAAATGGATCCTGAGGAAAATTTGCCTCCTGTGAACACCACAGTTTAACTATCAGATACTACAGATCTCAGAGACATTTCCCAGAAGAAAACACCATGCAAAACAAGTCAGCAAAGCCCACAAGTATATCAGGGAAGCTTTTGTTACCTTCTGAGCTGCACTAACGCAGCGCTGATACTCCTTAGCCAGTTCCGAGCATTTGAGCACTTCGCATTTGTTTTCTTGGTAGCACTTCAGGATTTCAGACTGCAGACTTGCGCAGACAGGATCAGTATTCCTCCTCCTGCAGGGAAAACAAGAACAGAAAGATGTGCGAAGGGGAGTTTTCACCCACTTACTACTACATTACTAGTGGCACAGTCACTAATGTTGTATTGGGAGTCACCCAGCCCTAAAAAATAAAGAAACCAGTAAAAACAGCGATCACCAAAATGGGTTAAATGACCAACAGTGTCTTTTGGCTGAAAAATCCAGAGTACTAAGCAGAAAGAAAGAACCCATTCTTTCTAGGTTGGTGTGGAAGGTTCTTACCCATAGATAAAACATCATATCTCCTCTGCAGTTAGGAAAAATCAATTCCAAGAGGTTCAATGATTTCCCCAAGTCACATTGGAAATCTTTGGCAGAACTCCGGAGTCCTGGCTGGGCTTGCACTGGATCTGTTACAGGCTGACAGGGAACTGAATGGACTTGTTGAATGAGCTACCTCCACCTATCGAATTCTCATCTATTTAAATGCTTCAAAAAAATCCAGCATGTTTGGAAGCACTGCAATTCTCCTAGTGACTCGAAAAAACAGGGAATAATAGCAAGACCAGATATCTGTTTCTTTATTTCTGAAGGAAGTGGTACTCATACCCCTAAGTGGCAATGACAGCCACCCAGGAACAATTAGGGATGATGCTCTTATACTGTCACGTGCCCGTGTGCATATGGCACATCATAAGCAACCGCACCGATAAAGGGAAGGTCACTGTAAAACAATACAAGCAACAATGGCACAAACACAGCGACAACAGTGTCATCAGCTGCACAGCCAGGCAGATGCAAATTGCAGGAATTTGCAGCACAATCGCCCCGGTACATTTTACCAGAGAACATATGCTTAGGTGTAGCAGCCCTCAGATGCTGCCTTCCAAACCATAAATCCATTTAATTCCTTGCATTTCCTGCCCCAATGTGCTTAAAGAGATCTGTGCCCAAATATGAGATGCACCTCTTCTTCCCAAAGCACCTGATGCTGCAGGCAGGCACGAATGCCATGCTATGATACATTCATTTCCCCAGGAACAACAACAGGCACTCATTCAGCAGCAGTGCTTCATAATCAGGCAGGAAGAAAACATGACCTGTTCCTGGGCATGTCTCATTCTCTCAGGTGAAACAGATCTCAAAGAAACACGAAATCTTCAAGCCAGATCATTGAAAATTTTTTCGGAGAGCGCAGATATGAGTTTCCAAATCACGCTCATTTCTGTAAGGTGCTCAGGGAGGCAAGTGGAAGGAACAAAAGAAGAAAAAAGAAATTGTCCTTTCCATATCAGCAACCCCACTGCTTCCTCCAAATAGTTTGGCAGGGACATACTCCAAAGGACTTTTCTTCAGTCCTCAGCCCTCCTCTGCCAACAGACACAGACAGACTGAGGCTTCCTCAGTACTGGTGTGATGGCCACACCCTAAAACACCAATATTTGGATCAGAAACCACCGAAATATGACACAGACTTCTTTTTCCACCTCTTTTCTAACCTTACAGCTTTTAGAAGAAACTTATTCCACACACAGCCCCTAGAGGTTAGCGTGCATTTGTAATTTCTATGTTCTATAGCAAATCACCTTTAAATCCCCTAAAAATCCATATTCCAAAAAATCTTCAAATTTTGGAATAGAAGAGAACTCAGAGGGAGCTTCAGAAACTCATAATGTTGGCATTTTGCTTTGTCACTAACTTTAATATCACTCTAATCAAATCAGCGAGACTGTGGAAACGATACCAAACAATACCAGGTCAGGAAATACCACCAAATCCCTCCATTCAATGAAGAAGTTAAGACTTTTAAAATTAGGTTTTTTAAACTCAGCCATGTTAAACTGAAGGGCATTTTGTAATTTTCATGCAGAGAGCTGGGGGAAGAAAAAGGTAGAGCATGCCACAAAACGCTCTGCACTCATTGCAACAGCACGGCACAAATATCTTGCAGAAATATAGAGAAGAATGCTTGAGGTTGACATTGTCAGCACGGAGAGCCATCATAATTAAGCTACCATAATTAAGGGTTTTTCTGTTTTCGTTCACTGTGTCTCGTATGGCATCAGTCTGCATTACCTGGAGTAACAACAAAGGTAGGAGCCAGCTGGGGGACAGACAGCAGCACAAACTCAGTGCCCCTCTGCTCTAGGAGCCCCCTGGTAGCCAGCCCGCAGTGCACAGGGCTATTTAAAAGCCAAGAAATGATAAAAAAAGAAGCCACCGAGCACCTGCTGCTGCCTCGAGCCTACCAGAGGCAAGGGATCACTGAGCACAGAAGGGCACGTTGCCAAGCCTGCACCTCCATCAGCACTGGTACTTGTGTCTTCTCACCACGCAGAGGATTTCTTGGGCGACTGAAAGGCGGGTACCCAGAGCCATAAACAATATTCGCTTTGCGTCAGTACGTTGCTGTGTCTTCAGAATAAAATCTCCGAGTCTAGTTCTGCATCAGTTGCACCATCTTCTCAAAAGAGATTTAGAGAAACTAATCAATGCACCACGAAGTCAGCCGAGGTAATTATCAATACGAATCACACAAACCAATTTACGAGTGCATTCGTAAGTGAACTGGAAACTCAACAAAACCAGTTAAATCCTACTGTGAATGGCATTTCACTTTGAAACGGGACGCGATGCTGCTCGGGGAGAACTGTCACCGTGCTGCACCATGCAGCGGGATCTATCAAACGAGGGGACAAGAAGTGAGGGCCAGCTCGGCACGAGGAAGCACATCCCGCAGAGTCCAGGAACACCCAAGGCGTCCACGTCCAACAGAGCAGTTCCCATACCCATTTGGAGCAAAAAGGGTATTGGGACTGCTTTGGCGAGCGGTTCGGAGAAGCTTTCCTCCCAGCAGAGCAACCACTACTCCTGTCCCATCTACTGCCTCAGGGACGTCACCCTCCTGCTCCCATTAAGCCTTTTATTTATTTTAGGTTGCAACCTTTGCACAGCGGTGGGAACTACAGCCCCGCACACCAGTTGCTGCCCAGCTCTACGCATCCATATCTGCAAGGAAAAGGAACTAAACACAAAAAACCTGGCGGAGCCCAGCAGCATCTAACTGCAAACATCTTTTATTATTATTTCTTAAGCAGTGATGGGAAAGGAACGTGGTGGAGAAGGGATGAGCTTTGAATACAGAAAGAACAGAACACCAGCAAGCTTTGACCTTTCTCCTAAAACGGGGCACGGTTTTAAGCATAATATGCTCCCACCAAGAAAGGTAGGCAATTAGCCTCTGTCTAAAATAAAATGCCTTGTAATTGCTGCTGCTATTATGAAAACAGATGCACGAGGCTCGTTTATAGGAAAAAGGCAGAAGAGAAGGGCTGGGGTGGGAAGGCCAGGGGAATACACAGACAGGGAGGTATGGGACAGTACCTCAGAAACAACTGCAGGTCATACAGAATAGGAAAGATTAAACCAACAATGCGCACTCTCATCTGTTTAAAGGAAGAGAAAAGGAAGAACAGAGAAAAGATGACAGGCAGAAAAAGAAAAGGATGAATCTAGGAATAAAACTCATTAGCAGCGCCTGCCCCATCACAGTGGGGAAAAACCTTTGCTGCTCTGCAGCGGGACAGAAGGCGAGGTACACGGGAAATCCGTGATTTCAGATCTTGCTCCCCCCTCCCAGTGAGGGGGCTAAATCAGGTCTGACTGGAAAAGAGGGAAGAGGTTTTCGTAAAATGAAACAAAGGGCATCCTTCTCTCTGCTATCCTCAAGGTACGACAGAACGAGTGTGATCTCGCTGCATTTTGACACACCAAGAGTTACCAAATCCTCTCTATCGCTGCGTATTCCCTTTACTTTATTTAATAAATGAAATCTCATCAACTTATCCTTCTTCTATTATCACTGCTGACATCAATCTGATAATATTGGCTTGGCGTGGAATCGTGCTATTATATGTCCTCTTGATATTTAATTTAAGAGAAACGTCTGCAGTGGGGTGAATATGTGAAGCAAGCTTTTTATTACTGGCAGCAGTAAGGACGCTGGGAGTGAATTAGACATTCATCTTAGTCGGGGCCAATCTAGTGGCTCAGAAGAGGTTTTCTTCTTAACCCTCTCCTACCTGTTCAATAGCGGCAGGTAACTGCTGCTCCAGTCAATAACTGCATTCATTTGTCCTGGCAAATTCATTTCTACGTGGCTATAAGCCCCATGAAGAAGTGCTGAGCGTCTGGGAGGTTAAAGCAAGGTTCTTCGGGAATTTCCATCATAAGCTCTGCAACAGTAGGTAGTGCGCTGGTCTAAATGTCCGCCAATTAATCAAGGAGCCACACAGCTCTCGAAGACAAACATACAAACTCATTTCAAGAGCTGATTAAGGCAGTATCTCCAGGATACAGATCCCACAAGCAGGTTTCAAGCATAGCACGATGGCTACTTGCTAGTGCTGCTGACAGCTTCCCCTTTCGGGAGGAGAATTAGGGGCTCGGTATGGGAATGCAAGGGGAAGCTGGAAGATGTGTATATATTTGCTAGTGCTTCCACTCTGCCGAAAGATCAGGCTAGCCAAGTGAAGATACAACTTTAAAGCCTTGGGACTTGGCAGCTCTTTCGACTAGTGCAAAATCTGTAGCTCCACGGTGAGCACCGCACCGCCGCTTGGCTTTCCTGGGTAGAACAGTGATTCCAGATGGAGGTAAGAGCAAGATCCTCTTACCTTTTACTCTGGGAAACCATTCAAGCTGAGAAAAAACTCAAGATTGAGATGGAAGGTATCTAAACCTAGACATTTAGATACCTCTACTCAGAACGTGAAAGCCAAAGCTACGCAGGGTCCCTTGCACATGCCAACTTGAGGGTAGCTAGCTCCAGCACGTAGCTGCAAGAAGCAGCCTAAATGGTGCAGCAACCTGGAATTTCCTGTGGGCTGCAAAACCCCGCAACAACTGGCTTAGCTACTTTCTGCTGCGTAATTTGACTGCAAGCAGTGTCTGAGCTAACTCGAGCAAACCGCATTAGTCACCACGGTTAGCACAGCGCAGACAACCTCAGAGGTCAGCAACGAGGTGCACGGGCAGCACAGAGCAAAGCCCAGGGCAGGCAGCAGCAGCTTCTGCGTGTCAGGAAGGAAATGGAGACGTGTCAAAGAGTTGGTTAGCACGTCTGTATATCCAGGGTAGGCCACACGCATTTCAGGGTAAGCCTGGTGATGTTTTGGTCACATAAACGTGGTGTGCAGCCACGCAGCACTGTACATACACAAAAGCCGCTAAGTGGTTAACTGACCTGTAAAACTGCTTTCTCCCTTGGGTAGCAGTTGGCTCTGATGGCTCCTCTTTAACATGTCAGGAAAATAACTCCAGACAGATGCAGTACACAGCACATAGAAAGGTTCCATCCTCTCTCATTATTGGATCCTTGACATTTACAGCAGAAAATTAAACACAATTGAAGCATTTCATTCACATGTAACAAACTCATCAGCACAGAACAAACAGCCAAGAAAGCTCACTTTCATCACAGGCTCCAGGATGCAGCACCGTCACAAAGCAAACACGATGGCCTCACCACAACCTATGGAATTCCCTGACCCTGGACGTCAGACTGATAACGTGGTTGAATGAAAGAGGGAAGAGTCATTTTGCAGCTGTTTGGCAAGAGAAGTAAGAGATGGAGGATGCCTAATAGATGATCCAAATATCTACTAAAAACTCAGTAATATTTTAGCTAGCTAATCTAGCGTAGTGTAAACAAACTGCATGCCTCGTGAGAATAAACTAACCCGATCAGGAAGGAAACGCCTCTGATCAGCCTCACGGATTGAAAACCCTGCGCACCGGGCTTTGCACTGATCCGGATGGAACACACAGGGTGCAGAAGTAACGCTGTGTAAAGGAGATAGATTGGAAGGAAAGGTCGAGACTCGTGACAATTTCCATAATAGGGGCACTGTCTCCAAATTTCAGCTGAAGTGGTTTTATTCCTAAATCCTTCGCACACGTCCTTCCACGCTGGCTGCAGCACACCACTGCACGGTGCACTAATTCCCCTCTCCCTTTCTCCCCCCCTGACAGCTGCACTTCAGTACCAGGCCACCTGATTCTCTTTTTCCCTACCTTGTCCATGGAGCTGCCTAATGAATACATATTTATGAAGTACTGTGAGTTTCTGTGTGACTCTGTGATCCTAGAAAATTTGTCACTCAAGCACTTCCCAGTCTCCTTTCCTCTTCTGACAGCTTGTTTGAAGCTGTCACACAATTCCCTGCTGCAATTTGTGCACTCGCTGCACCCTTGTCCTTTCCAGGACAGATAACTCCTTCCCTTCCAATCACGGATACTCAGAAACTGTTCTGAAATCTTCCCCCGTGTAACTAATTAGATTCTATCACCGAGACCCAAAGCTAAAACAAATATCCAATCTCAGTAGTGTCAGCAACTTGTTGTGTCACTGCGCTGCTCAAACGGTCTGGCTGTCAGTGCAAACAGCCAAACCCAGCCACATTTTCTTTACGAAACAACAAAACCCCCATCCAAAACATACAGATTGCAGTGGAATATAACTAATACTTAGCAGTTTTATATAAGATGTAATTTTGAAACGTCCATGGAAGTCAGGAAGTCCCCCCAGGGGAAATTGATGATGAAATTCATGACAAAATTGATGCCAAGGGGTAGTGTGACCCCTCCAGCACAGGTCCCAGCTCTGTGTCTCACTTATCCCAACACAGCACGAACTCTCCTGTCCTCCTACATGGTTGAACCTCATACACAAGCAGCCACTTCCCATTTGACCAAATAAACCTAAACATCTTCAATTTATACTTCTTCGTACAGGTGTGGTTTCAGCCAGATTTAGCTGGCTTCCTTTGCAGCACCCCGAAAGCTGCAGGTCCTGGGGTTTGGTGGTGGCTGTAGGTCTTCTGGGGTGGGTGGCAGGGAGAGCAAGACCCCACTGAATCTGCAAATCCAGTAACTAACCATCCCTATTAGTATTCCGCACAGGAGATGGCAAGTGGTTTGGAATAATGAGAGACTTTTCCCCGCAAGTGGATAATTTCAGCGTATGTTTGGATGTGAATTCTTTACTGATTATGATGGCAGAATACTGAGTTATGAGAAACTGTCAGTTTGGAACATGAAAGGAAAACTACAGCCTCTTCCCTGCCTTGCCAAGAGATCCAGAAGTTATCAGAACTGGATCTCCTGCCCACAAAGCCATGCACCATTTTTTCCCAAAGATGCCAAGCTACTAAAAGTTGACTAGCAGAGATGAAGAGCCTAAAGTTAGCAGCAAAATGGTCTCTGGAAGCCAAGCAGGAATGAGTCAGAATCTTGTTGCTGGAAGGAGTTCTCTGAATCAGAAGGGAAGCTGGCTCAGCTCCCACAAGGCAGAAAAGCAATATAGCAAGCAATAACTGCATCTGAAAACAACACACAGCCCAACAAGTGACCCGAATAGGGATTTTCTTTCTCATGATAAAAAAACATCATCTAAAAACTGGTTAAGATCTCAGGTCAGGAAGCAAACGCATGCAGCTTACAGAATGCATTCAGCAGTGACCCTAGGAATATATGGGCTGTGATACTGCTGTATGATCTCCGGGTTAGCTGGGGAACTGCCTGCTGAAAGAATGCTGGACCCGTATTCTTTTTGGTATATTAAAACCTTTCCCAAAAATATCCTTAGGTATCTGTTACACTAATTTCATATAACCACAAGACTTGAGGGACGAACAGGTCCAGTACATTTTTCTTATGTAAGAAGATCTTGTAAAGATGTCAGACTGCTAACAAAACGCTTCTTTTTAGAAGCCCTGCTACTTTTCTAAATTTTCCAGCAGTTACTTTCCTAAGATACTACTTTCCTAAGCACTGTGCCAGGTCCCTTCGTTACAGGCGTTACAGCAGACTACACAAAGGGGCACTGGTGATGGCCAAAACCACGGCTCCGTTAGGATATTCAGCACCGACAGCGGCGCAACCTGCTGAAGATGCAGAGAAATCCTGGGAGGAGAACGAGGCTGCCAGCATTAGAGTTCAGGTGGGATCTGAAGCTAAACATCCACCTTATTAAAAAATCCCCTTGGTTCTGTGCGCGTGCTCTAATCTCCGAACCCGCAGTGCCCCCTGGCACCACGCTGCGCAATTTGCCGAGCACTGACTCAGCAAGATCCCCATTAAGCAGCCACTCATCCCCCCAGAGAGCGGGGTAATGGCACTTCCACAGAGGAAGCACAAAGCCTTCACGTTTGGGTTTGGGGGAGAGGTTGGGATTTTCTTTTTTTTTTTTTTTTGGTTTTTAAATAAATATTATAATTTCGAGAAGCCCTCAGGGAACTGAAAAAGCCCTTACAGAAAATCATTTCGATAACGTGCTTTTAAATTCAGAGAAGACGTGAAACATCTCGGGTGAGTTAATGAGACCAGCGCCTACTTGGAGCTGCCCCACTGTGCCGTCAGTGGGGCTCACGGGCAGCTTCAGCCCCCAGGAGCACATCTCGGCGTGCTCTCTCCAAGGAAACAATATCCTCCCCTGAAAAGAAGTGCTACCGTCTTCCGAATGTCACTGGTTTGGGCCAAATCAGCTACAATTCTGGCTGGTGTGGTGTATGTGTGCTCCAGACAGGCAGACAGGAGATGCTTGGGCAGGCAGGAGACGCTTCCAGGACTAAGGAGGAAAAGGAAAGGATGGGAAGGAGGAACCAGCCCCAGCGAGGTGCTCTGACAGCAGGCTGAGCATCGCCTCACCTTGGGACTTCATTGCTGACGGAGCCCTTAGCCCAAAAACTGGTGGTTTCAGAGTAACCTCAGCAATTACCAAAAGCACACCAAATAAAGAAAGAAAAGGCATCGAAGCCTGGTCTGGTGGCAGGGATGGTTTTTCTGTCCCTCCATAAGAGAGGGACAGACCTCAGCCTCTCAGCAGCCGGTAATATCGAGCCCCAGCACCTTCCTCTGTGCAGGCTGACCACCGTGCGGTAGGGTGACCACAGCCGTCCCCGTCCTGCCGCTGTGGTTATCACCTGGGCAAGTGGCGCAGAGCAGCTCTGAGCCACAGAACGAACTATTTCTTCAAACTTCCCGCCCCAGCGCTTGCCTTGGGCTCTGCCTGCATCCCTCCACCCCTCCGGGAGGAGCCTGACTCAGCAGCAGTGACGTTTTGCACGGAGCGTGTAATCCAGAATCGGGAACACAATTACTGCTCGAAACAGCAACACTGCCCTTGAAACCAGTTGTTAGTGAATTAATGACTGGATTGGTAGGAGCGTTACCTCAACTTTGCTTTAGGCTGCTAATTAGCAAACAAGTCATTAATTCACTGGTAACAAGTGGTTTCTCAGGCATTATTGCTACTGACATCTTTAATTCACCAGTCTTTTTGGAAAGCTTCCCCAGACAACTGTAAACCTCAATCCTTTACAAATCAGCCCCGTGCCACTACCAGCAGCACGCTACGTAACTCACACGCAGGAAGACTGAGGCAGAGAAACACAGCGGGAGCGAGCGTGGCTGGGCCCGTCATTAATATTCACAATACCTCTCCTAACTGAAGCCAAGGCACAGAGAACTTGTGGACTTGGCTGCAGACCTGTCATTACATCTAAAACCATAATAAAATACTGTGAACCTTGGAGAAATCTCCCTTCCACCAAGGTACCCAGTGGCATACATAATTCCCAAACCGAGGGCAGCGATCTGCTTCAATTTTCCCTGCATTCACCATGATGGAGAGCTTGGAACCGAAATACTTCATGTACTCCGATGCACAAAGCATGTCTGAGTTTTGTTTTAACAGCTGCACAAATATCCGTGCTTTCGAAAACAATCTGGATCTGGCCTGCCAACAAACCCTGATCTAAGGGTTTTATAATAGCAACATTACTGCAGAATACAAGTGCTTTCCATGTAAAAATCGATAGTAATAGAAACATCCCTAATAGACTACATGGAGTCTTTGGCACCTCTTCCTTTGCTATTCAAGTCTTATTTTATAAGCTCCCAAGTTCTACCCATGTACCTGCAAAGAAAAACCCTTGCAGTTTTGAAAAGATGTATTAATATTTTACACCAGTTTTTCAGCACTAACAGAACTGCAATCTCAGTCCATCGGGCTGATTTATTAGTCATCCCTCAACACGCATAAGAGGAAAGATGATATTGTGAACGCTATTTTTTTTTATTAGAACATTATTTAACACCGTTTTTTATTAGAACATTATTTTACTAAGTGGGCAAAAGGAAAGTCTTGTTTGAAAGCAGCAGCTTTGTAATCTTCAGGAACTGGATTTCAGAAAGAAGATACAACAGCTGGGTAAAGTATGCAATCTAATCAATTTTCAGGAATTAAAGATAAGCCGAAAAAAGGATAATCTGGCCCAAATGGAACATTTACAAAACTCCGTTACGTGTATTTGACTTTGTTACCGAAAATTATATTCCTAAAGTAGTAGGGGAACAATACAGCTCCTGGAAATCAGTGCACTGGTAGACACAACTGCTTAACAACACGCCTTCCAGAATTAGTAAAGAAAATGCTTACATGCTAATGTAAATGAGACAAAATCATTTTCACTTCTGCTTCACAAAGACCCACAAGGTTTTCTTTCAGAGATACTCACACCATACAAAATGACACAAAGTCAAAACTGACCCTCCTCCTCTTTTACCTGCTGTTGAAATAACTTTGGGGAAGCTCGTACCTTATTGTCTCTGACAGCAATATTCCAATCTCCTACAAAGACCAACTTTATGAACGTGAAAAACAGCAAAGCTTTGACTAATACCTCATCTCTTTACTTAGAGATTACATGGAACAGACTCGCCTCTGACAGAAGCAGGAACAACCAACACAAACCAAGCTCCGAGGGAAGAACAGGACTGGGATGGAGCCAAAACATTTTTTGAAGGTGCAATCAGTGCAGCGTACAAAAGCACTGTGCTGAGATAAGGCTGAGGATGAGCTCCAAGTACTAATCAGTCTTTTATTCCTGAAAACTCTTAAACCCCTATTGCAGAGGCTCTTAATTTCAACATTGAATTAATCATCTATCTAATCTAACGACACGAGAAATCCCAGAGCAATTTTGTTTGAAAACTATGATGTCTTTACCCTTCTTCTCCTCAGGCTTCATGGCTGTCCACATAACTACTTTAGAGCTTGACTCCCGGGCACAGCCCTCTGTTGAAATAGCTGGGGCCTTGGAGTAGATTTCAAGATTAATAAATTCAAGTTTCACCACGTAAGTATCTTATAAACTTTCCAGATCTACACAAAGGAAAAAAGAAAAAAAAAGGAAGAAAAGGCAGTTTCTGGAACTGGAACAGTGAGGTTCCAGTTACTGATGCCATTTTATTTGAGGGACCATCAGCCTCATAAAATCTTGTGCAATTCAATAAAATCTTTGTTTCCGTGAGTACTGAAAGGCAGCCATAAATTCCCCGTTCCCAGCAGACAGTCCATCTCTGAACTTTCTCCCCCTACCCCCACCGAGTCAGTTTGGTTCTCAGCTCCATGTTCAGCCCAGGAGGATACTTACTACTTGCCAATTTTCCTAATGTAATCACCTTAAATACTGATGTCCATTAAATTTAAAGATCTTAGGACCATTAAATGGAACTCTTAGATATGAAGTCCCATATGGAGTAAATCTCTTTGGCAGTTTCTCCACTGGAAAGCTGCCTTGGACTCAAGGCTGATCTCTATCAGGATAAGATACCGGCGTTCTTTATGCGCTCCTCGATAGCAGCGCGGAGCCTGCTCAGTTCTCAGCACAACATGCAAAGCAACCCGGCCGTCGGTAAGCAGCTTCAGGGAGGGTTCAGCAAGCTCTAAGGAGATCTCGGAGGGAAATTCAGCTTCAGAACAATTTTATCTTTTAACAGCTTCCTAATCCCCTCACCCCACTCCCGCAGCTATACCTTGTAGAGCGAGTCACACCCCCACCCACGGCAATCCTTGCATCCAAATTTAACAACTACAAAAATAAAATAAAAATATGATAAGGCAGCCTTCACAAAAGAAAATAAATCACATTTAAAAAAAAAAAAAGCATTTTGAGGATAAATCTAGAGTGCCTGTACTAAGCCATAACCTCTTTACTGATGTTTTTTTTCCTTCCCCTTAACAGATTCAGGGACTGTAATAACATTTAATCCTCAGAAGCTAATCTAAATGTAACACTCAAAAGAAGACAAAGACAATGCAACAGAAAAAAAATTTGGCCACTGCCTTTTGGGAGTGCTGCTTTATCCCCGGAGCGAGCGCATTAATAGAGCTTGGAATGAAATGCCATTTTATTCTCTGTAGCAGGGAGGGGATTAGCAAGTTGTCTTCTCTAAACCCAGTCTGAGTCATGGCTCTATGAACACTGAGAAAAGGATGTGGAACGAAGTGAAGGGCGGAGAGCACTGGCTTTTTATTTACACGCTGCTTCTTTTGTGGGTGGTTACTGATGTGCAGTTTGCTAAACAGGGAAGGAAGGAAGGAAAAAAAAAGTTCTAGGTCCCTAGACTTTAATTCTGCTGGTTAACAGAAGAGAAAAATAATAATGCACCAATTATAATAGCATCATTGAGACAATATGTCCGTGGCAACTGTCCAATTCACCACAGCATGTAAGCAACAAGGGCAAGTTGCTTAAGGTGCTGAAAGCTGTGTTCAGTGGTTTCTTGTTGCTAGGATCTTCTTCCAGGGAGAAAGAAACAGGTTGGATAGAGCCCAGAACAAAGGACAAGATGCTGTGGTGGGGGAATGCAGAGACAGGAGGAAGATGGGTTCAGGCGAAGAGATGGGGAACGAAGTGCATCACACCATCAAGCCTAGCATCCTTCCTTGAAGCAGGACCCAAGAGCTGATGACCATGTCAGTGCTGTAATACGAAGCTCCACGCTTCTGTTCCTGTACAACTGGAGCTGGTTTACCTGCCTACCTCACAGGCGTGCTGCAAAGGGTCACTGCTAGAAAGCTTGCACGATATTCTCAAATGCAGAAATGCTTGATAATCACTAAGGAGAGGAAATAGTCCACGGAACTTGACCATTTGTGCAGAGCTGTAGGTACTGATAATGGACTTACAAAAGTCAATAAATGCCAAGAAAACAATTTTGTTTCAGGTATTTCTTATCTTTGCTTCAACGCAGACTCTGAAAAAGCAGTGCACTCCCTGCAGAAACAGCCCCAGCTCCAGTGTCCTCTTCCTCCATCAGCTGCACTTACATCCAGGGGAAAAAGGCAACAAGTACAGGGTAGGCTGGTCTCACCGTGTTCAAGTGCCAGAGGCAGGGCTAAGAGTTCACAGTGAAACACAAGGATGGTGTAAAGCCAGGGATGAGACACTAGGGAAAGGAGATGCTTTCTTCCCGTTAGATGGAGAAAATGCCACTCCCGATTTCCCTTTGTTCCAGGAGCTGTTGTCGCCCAGCACTGCAAGCAGGCGGACCTGTGCTTCGTTCTTAATTTGGCTGTATTCCAGTTCATGTAATTTTCCTAGAGTTTCAGTTTATTCATGTCATCCAAGCTACTAGATCTGCATAAATCAGTCTTACCTAGCTTAGCACTTACTGTGCTTGTATGTCTAACATGAAATTGCAAACCAAGATGAACAATTATTTCCACTGAATTCACAGGATCTTGTAATTTATGGCCATAAACAGGCTGTACAAAGACTCGAATGTGCAAAACCTAAGAAGAGCATTCACAACATGCAAACTTCAATTCCTAGCAAATCCGCATGAATGCCAATGTACGAAGGAAGTTCCCTGACGCTGCCCCATATCATGACCCTCACCTGAGGCACGTGCACTCGGTGTTTGATCCGCATGTTGCACACCAGGGCAACAATCCCAAAAAGGATGGCTGCGTACTGCTGAAGAGTCACACACACTGCGAGTTGGTAGGCTAAAGCAATGGTTCTTCCCTCACATACAATTATCAAAGGGCATGATCAGTCCCAGACTGTGTGCTCCAACACGCAGCTCAATGCAACACCGGTTACAGCCGACAACTTCTGCCGTAAAGGAATAAAAAATAAGATCTTCTCTTCCCCCCTCAGCTTCGCTGGTGCCACACAGCTTGTCTGCTCTCAAGCCACTTCTCAGCCATGTTATATTTTCACAGTGAAATTCATGGCAGGGCTGGTGTCTTTTTTGGCTGTGAGGAAGACAGACCAAGGAAACTGTCCCTTTACAACGGCTCACATTCGTATGCCCTTCACACAGAAAAGCAATGTACAATAAGGCCAGAATCCAGGGACTGGCAGACATTAGGGACTCAAAGTAAAGTGGAAGGGACCCCTAAGAAATCATAAAGGCATTTTTTGAATCTTGAAAGCAAGAAGTCATTAGCATTTGTGGTCTCAGCCACTGACCTTTGTGAGAAATGCTTGTTACCAGAGGGTTTCCCACATTGCCAGTATTCAATCCCCTTAAGAATCAGAAGACACCAAATAAAACCTCAGGAACTCAGCTTACAACTGCTGTAAATATAGATTTGTAACAGTGTGTAATAGCAAGTAAAGAACGTAACCCAAGGTCACACCTCTTCCTTTACAAAGTTGTAAGAATTTACATCCGATCACACAGCTGTAGAAGCAAATTCAAGCGAAGACTGAACCGATCAAAGACTCTCAGAACTTTATGGATTATGATTTTTTTAAAATTTTATATAAACAGAACTTAAGAATTCTACTATGGAGAACCGTATGAAAACGCATGTGATGTGTTAGCTGCCTTGGTTTGGCTTCTTTAGCAACTTATTACTTGACTGTCCAAACAAAAATGCGAAATTACAACAGGTTATGTGATGCTTTGGCAGCCAAACACAATTTTAAATAAAGACAGCACAATGTACTGCACACCCTACTAATATATTCATCATTGCTATATTATCTATTTATGCAATTAAGTTTCATATAATCTGGACTGGACCCAACTGGACTACATATGTTGCTACTCCAGTTTACTGCGTGTTGGCCAACTGTTTACCCAACTGAGATCTGAGTGCTGCTCGTGACAGTGTAATTGCTTTGGACTCATTAATAATAAAGAATTATAGAAAATATTTCTTCTTGGACAGCTGTTAGTGCATGTGGAACAATAAGCTATATAACACTACGTGCAAATACAAACGGAATTTAGACATTAAATATGCTCCTGGTAAAAAGACAACATTAAAGGTCCACTAATTATGCCAAGGCCAGTTAAAGAGGTCAGAAAAATCACTGCATCTGTTCTAAGAAAACATTTATGATAATTACAACTCTATTTTGATTGAAATTTACAGGGGTGATTTAGGCTATTTATCTTTTTTCTTCCCTGGGCAATGAAAAACTTTAGAATTGACATTTTTCATACTCTATACGCAAGCCCAATGCTGCAATGTGAACGCTAAATACATTGGGTCAAAGTTTGAGCAGATCAAACAGGTTCCATTGCCTCTTCGGAAACCCTGGTAAATATTCCCATTTAATTTCAGTTTTCTATTCCATGTCTTCCCTCTTGCTCTCCCCTTCCAAGATCTAACATCTTTATACTAAATTCTGTCAAGTTTGGCACAGAAAGAAAGGATGCTGGCGTACAGCTCCTCAGCCCACTAACTACCTGACACGAGGTAACTTTGCACTCTGGTTACAGGGATATCCAGCGGCTGTACACACACACAACGTTAGGAAATGCAACTGGAACTGCAGAAAAGAACAAAAATGGTTTCTCACTTTATCCACTCCTCTGCCTTGGTGGCTGCCTCCTGGTACTGCTCAGACGTCAGCTTGTAGATTTCGGCGTTCTGAAACAAAGAACATAATGCTCAGCTCAAAAAATGAAAGGCGTCTCAGATCTTATCCCGTCAGGTAGTTATCTTCTATAATTAATAACGATTTCCAACAACAAACAGCATATTCAGTTCAAAGAACACAAAAAAAATGCACAAAAAGTTCATTTTATTTCCAAGAAAATGCATCAAGGCTGCAACACGTCCTCCGTTATAAGCTTCACCTTTGTGAAGGAAAAGAAGGGGGGAAAGGTCGCCAACAACCAACAGTCAGCTTTGATTATTCCATGCAACCACAAAAACAAGGTGTTTCCCGCACCGAGTTCTTTTGAGTTAGGCTGTGTTTTGTTCTTTTTCACTAATTGCCGTGAAGAATGTTGTAAGTTACTGACTTGCAAGTATCAAAATTGGCTGCTAGCACGGGAAAATCCATTTTACATTTCAGTGCCTCTGCTTATGTTACTTATTCTTTAGAAGAAAATTATGCAGCCTGTTTCCCTTTTAACAACGTAGGGAGGCATATCAGGTATCAGTTAAGGCTCTGCCAAACAGAGTCTGGAGTGTCTTGCTGCAGGGCTTAAGACGTTTGCATTAAATTCTCCTGAGCTTGCACAGAAAGAGTCTTAGTTCAGAGCTGCTCAGCCGCTGAGCATGGAGGATGAATTCCTTCCCTCTGCTGCACCGAGAGGCCTCCCAAGCACAGACAGCAGGAGGGAACCGCTGCACACCCCCAGCGACTTCGCTGCAAGGGCTCGTGTCACCGAACTGCTGATCAAGCTGCTTCAGGCAAAGCCTCTGGATTTCATACTGAAACAGCTGCAATTGCCTCACTCAAAGCTCATCTGCAAGGCCCTTCGTCTGAAAAGGCACATGCAGAAAATATGGAACGATCAATCAAAAAAGTGACAAAATGGTACTGAAAGCAAGGACAGCTATTCATTTAGGGCCAGTCCTAGCTGCTGTCTTGTCTCTCCTCAAATTTGCTCATGCTATATAGAACACTATTCTTGCCTTTCTTCATTTATTTTCCCACAAATGCAGCTGTGGTCCTGCACATGATGAGACTACACACACTGCTCAGTGGTTAGAAAAAGGAAAGGACAGATATAACTCAAATTCTATTAGCGGTTCTGGCACTTGGGCAATCTTGGGCAAGTCACCATTTTCCATCTGCAAGCTAGGGATAACAGCTGCCTGTATCGCTGAAGTTGTGTGAAGCTCAGCTAATTGGAAGGCTTATAAAGGTTTTCAAAGCCTAGACTTCAAGGTGCTATATTTAAGCATTTATCTCTGGTGCCTGAATTTATGTCACGTACTGAAAAACAACCAGAACAGGCTTTGCGTTTCCAAACTTTGACCTAGGAGACAGACTTAAAGTGAAAAATCATGGATGAGTAACCACTTCAAGATGCATTTGGCCAGCAAAATTGCCATTAATGTTTTCATCTACTTACTTGTTACATAATGGTCAAACTTCTATGCTGTTAAACTCATTTTACTCCTTCCTATAATGAAAAGTTCAGCTTTTAATGGAGCCTTTTTCTCTGTCCTGTAAACAGACCTCATGACTTTCAGATCCCTGCTGTTACTTATTCACACATGAAACCACAAGACCTGTGTTCCATTAATTAAATTTGCCATTAAAAATTAAATAATATGAATAAGTAGATGTAAGCGTTATCTCCATGGGTTTCGTAAGTCTCACCGTTCTCCAATTACTAACCGAGCAATTTTCATATTTCATACTGTCTGATTTCTCAAAGGGACTGGATTTGAGAGATCAAAATGAGAGAAAGTGGGAAAGAGAGAAAGCAAGGTAGTAAAATTAAACATTTTTCAGGCAATAGGAAGTAGCCCCGTCAGATACTATTAGCTTGCAGCACTCTGCAGTGAAACAGCAGCAGGAGAGGAAAACAGGAACAAATATGTTGTACGTGAGACCCAGCATGAGGTTGGCATTTAACCCGCCTAGGGAAAGAAAAACTAGCCAACAGATTCATTTGCTGGTTGCACTGTCGATTAAAGTGGTTGTGGCACAACCTCGCCCAGGTTATTAGAGAGAGCACTCGCCTGCCCAGTGCTACGGTCAGCCCCATCTTCAACAAAATCAACTACAAACGGGGACAAAAAGAGCTGGGAAAGAAACCAGTACGAAATAGCTCTGGATCCCAAGGCTGATGAAAAGCAGGCAAGTGAGAACCTGAACGGAGAGGCAAGAATCTCAGCAAGGGGAAGGAGGGGAGCCCTGGCCTCAAAGAAACCGCGAGGAACATGGCATGATGCAAAGATCAAAGAGGGGCACAGACGATGTTCAACCCGAAGCTCAAAGCTGCTCGGTTTTAAAAATAAAAAGGAAACATCTTTGCACACGATCCAGGTGACCCTCTTGCGTTGGATCAAACCTGTCTTCTTTCTTCTGCCCATCAGAAACCCGAAACCCAGTGAAGCAGTATTTTTAATGCTCTGGATCATTATCTTCAAATGCTTCCTCGAGTAAGAAGAACAGAGTTTTACCATTTAAACCCGAGTTTGTTCAACAAGTGGACTTGTTAAACAGGTTTCCCTATGCCTCCAGGCCTCTTCCTACCTTGGGAAAGGGGCACTGACTTTTGTCCCAAAGTGGGGCTGAATGAGCAGCAGGCAAGGGGCTTCCCGCGTGGCACAGTCACGGCGGGCTCTGTGATGGGGGGCCTCTGCTCACAGAACAAGTTTCCAGGTATCCTCACCTATACAACCTGAGATGCAAGATCTTCGTTTCACTGGTCTGCCCCATCACACTGTGGCCCTGCATGATGTTCCAAGGCTGAACGAAAACCTAGGACTTCATGAGGTTGCAAATGAGGAGCCACGCCAGGAACCGCCTCTAGACTTCTGGTGACTTGAGCAGAGCCACCCGCTCCTGAAGGCCGCTCGGCAGCATCAAGGTGCTGTATTTGCACTTGAAACAAAGACTGAGCTGCCCATAATCTCAGTGAAGTCCTTCGGCTTCATAAAATGATATTCAGCCGCGCAGTAAAACAGAACATTCAACACAAAATTACAAGACACCAACGCTGCTTTTAATTTACTCTCGCAATATTTGATGCTTGAGATAAAATGGCAGCTCACAAAGAAAAAGTTGAACGTGAGACCTCAACTATTATTAAATAAAGCTCCTGGCAGTCTTAGTTGCAGAAATAAGTTTAAAAACATGACCAAAGGACACCATAAGGGCTCAAATAACAAGAAACAAAGAAAGAATGAATGAACCACCTAAAATGTTTCACTTCTCTCAATAAAGCTGAGCCTTAGGGGAGCCAACTCCAGAACATCAGAGGTTTGTCATATGGGGAGAGAGCTCTCCAGAGAGGACAAACAACCTAAACAAAGAAATGTTCGTTTGAAAGATTCTCCCTTGCTATTAAATGATGCTTCGTAGCAAATAATAAAAACACCAGGAAGTTATAAAAATACATAACTAGAGCCTAAAGACCAACAGAGCCATTTTCCTTTACGCTGCTGCTTTTCTACAACAGCTTTGCTGCTATGCCCTTGCTCCCCACTCTTCCCAAAAAACCCTGGGACTAAAAATTCCCTTTCCAAAGGGAACTGATTTTAAAACTTAAAGCTAAATTTGGAGTAATTTTAATTCAGCATTCCTCCACTGCTGCAAACACGCAGAGAAACTCCAGCACTCGCAGCTACATCTCGCTACATTGCCCAGGTCTTTTCCACAACACATAGCAAAGGAAGCAAGAAAACAACACAGCAAAAGGAGTTCTCTAGGCTATTTCAGGAGGGAAAGTAATTGAAGCATAAAGAGAAAACCCTGCCAGCTCATTCTCACACTGACATTAAACCACATTCCTTACAACTTCAGCAAAACATGCACTACTTGCGGTAACACGTAAAACAGAAAACCAAGCAACGTGAGCACAAGGAACTAGAAATGAATCAGATTTTAGGCAAAATTCTTTGTGAACATCAAACAACAGCAGCAGCAAAAAAACAAGACCGGGATACAGATTTCTCCACCAGGTTCAGGCCGGGTCAATAGATCAGAGTGTGTTTGGATTAAATAAATAAATAAATAACAACCACCACAGCTATCTTCAGATATTTTGACACCTCGGAGTATAGAAGCTTGTCAGTGGTCACAGTGCTTAAAGATACAAAGAGGATTAGCAGCTGTTGAAACGCTGCCAGCCTAGATGATTGCTAGCGATACCTCTGATGAAACGGAGCAGGCCAGCGGAGGCCTCGACAAATGCTGCAGACGACAGCCGGGGGATTACACGGTACAATCTGCCTCGCACCTGACAGACGCATCGCTTCGAGCCCTCTCCTGCTGTAGGCGCTCAGCAGCTTCCAGCAAACCTCCAGGCATGAGCCCCAGTCGGGCCGGGAGGAGAGCAAGAGCCAGTGCTGTGTTATGGGGCAGGCACGGTGTGCCCCAGGGGAAGGGAACACTGCAAAACTGGGAGAGAAAAGGGAAAGGAAAGCAGAGGTTACTGCTCTGTATCCAACGTCAACTGGAAGACCTTCCAGTTCCTCCTTCCAACTGCTTCTGAAGTCAGAAATAAGACCTCACGTCTCCCCAGTAATCCGGCACGGCTGCTGCCCGCCTGCCTGGGGACAGGGAACTCGCACGTGCCTGGGACACGGTGGCTGCCGCGGGCAGTAGCAGAAAGGTACCGAAAAACCTCGGTTAGTGCAGGCGTTGGAAATCTGCTCGCATCGCTGCCGAAGGGAAGCGAAGGTACACCCGGGCCCCCCGGACTTGCCCGGGCTGCTGGTTCACACGCGCCATAAATCAGGCTGTTAGTTCTCATCTCTCTGAAGCCTCATGCAAATGGCTCCTAACAGGTTTGAAAAATTACCCCATCTACTCGGACCCCTCCCACAGGTACAGAGGCAGATGAGCTGAACCGATCTTTTCGCCGGATGACCCCTTGGATCCGTTGCAATCAACCTACACCATCAATCACTGCTATCAACCTTGGTCCAGAACAGGGAGCTCGGGAATTTCAGGACACGTTGCAAGAAGCAATCTCTTCACCTCCTGAGCTCGCTCCTCCCGAGTTCCTGCTCAGCCCATTTGTTGGTATCAGCCAGCATTTAGCTAAAAGATATCGCTCGCGTTTTCTCATTCCTATCAAGCACAAGTGCTCGTACACACAGAGGCTGATTAACAAGGAAGAGAAAATTGCATATAAAGCACATCAGAAGAGCACAGAAGCCAAGGGTTAAACTGCTTTTATGAGAATTCAAGTGTTTTTTTTCTCAAAAGGTAATAAAGAAGAGATGCAAGCAACTACAGCTTGCTGATAAGGAGAAAAGATTTTTTTTTAGCCAAAGCCAACTTCTAAACACAGCTCTGTTGTTTGCTGTTCATGTGTGGGTTCATCCACTCCTCCCGCTGAGACCAATAATGAAATGAGAGCATTGAATTTGTGTCATTCTATTCTTTCCTTCGGCAATAGGCTGTGAGATCATAAATTTTGGATTAAGATTCAGAGACGCCAGAAAAAGAGCAATGTCCACAGTAACGACACAGGGAAGTTAAACTAGTTCTGGGCAGAACTACATTCCTGTTCGAACACATCTTCTCATGACTGCAATGTTATCTTGCAATTAAAGCAAAACATTAACTCTGTAGCACATCTAGACAGCGTCTCAAAGATAAGATCCCACAAAATACCAATCCTCACAAAAGTTTAAGGAGGTAGATCTGGGGAGACGTGCCACAGCCAGGTTTAATCCATGGATAACAAGCTAGACACAAAAAGGTTAAGCTGCTGGCCCTGCACCATGCAGTGAATCAACAAGGCTACACCCCAAAACCGGGTCCCACGCTGAGATACACCATCAGGGTGAGAATGGGTTTACAGTCCCAGACCAAGTCTGCACACCGGAGTCTGACTGTCTCCAGGAAGGTACCCTGGAAGGAGCCCAGTTAACACACGTACCTCGTGACAAGACGATAGTAGAACCTCTGCAAAAAGCTGCAAGCTTGGTGAGTGCCTCACTGGAAACGTGCAGAAAAGCCTCACGTTATCTTCACGTCAGAAAGACAGCCAACAACATGAAGAAACTATTACTAAAGGGGTGATTAAAAGGCGAAGAAGCAGCAAAAAAACACCAGAAAGAATTAAACGCTGCATTTCTATGAGATTGCTTTATGGCACGCTGTTCTAAAAGACTGCAAATATAGCATTAGTAATTCTTTAAACACAAACTCTGGAAGGTAAAAAGCACCTTCAAAGAGAAAGGCCGTAAAATGCCAGCAGGCAACCCAGGCTTTCTGACAAGGACAGCACTAGCAATGTGAAAGGCCCAGATTAATGTTAAAACCGCCGGGAGAGCATCGCTCCGCTCTCTCCTAGCAGAAAGTTTAATATAGGAGCGAGAAGTCCTAGGTGAAGAATTCACAGTAAATGCCCGAATCAATTATACCTGACAAGTGCAGGTAAACAGGCTTCCCACGCATCGATTAAACATCAAGGGTTTTCAGCATCTGCTTTGGAGACCTCGGAAACCCGGCTGAGCCGCACAGATAACGCAGTGCCCGCAGCCCGTGGGCACAGCCAGGGCTGCTGAATCCCCAGGCCAGGCTGCGAAGACGCACCACCACTCACGGACTGTGATGTACAGGTCCTGTCTGCAGAGCTGCCACAACACCAGGAACAAAGTACAGGAGCACAGGATGCTGCCTCTACCAGCTAGGTGTTGTCCAGGAAAGACTGACACGCACGGAGAATCAATGGCAATGGAAGGGGAGGAGAGGGGAAGAAGTGAGTTACCAGAATATCAGCAGTACCATAGTAGAAGTTTCACTAGGAGGCTGACCAGCACTTCAGAGGGGGAAAAAATAGAAAGCTGGCAGTCATCAAGTACTTGCCACACATTTAAAAATATATATATTAAGTACATTTCCCTGTCAGACCCATCACAGAAGCTTATTTTGGGAAGAAACAAGGAGAATATTATAGCTAAGGTTTGCTGCCATCACGCCAAAGCTGGGATTTGACAGAGCCTCCAGCAGAACTCCCACCACCTCGGACGGGAACGCGGCAGCTAAAACTCCCTGCTTTCGCTGCTGAGAATATCCCGCAGCCCATTTCCGAACTGCAGGCAACTGGCCCTGCTAACAGCTCCTGTCCCATTTCTCAGAACCTGAATTGTATTCACGATCCCATCCTTTTCCACAACGGGTAGCTAAGGGAAGCAACGCGCTGCAGCCCCAGGGGAAGCCGGAGCAGGAGGAGGGACCCAGGGCAGAGGAACGTGCAAGAGGACTACAAAATACTGAAGCAAATGCATCACATCCATGGGCAAAGGGAACTGCAAGGAAGAGAGTCACTGTAAGAAACAAACAAACAAAAAGCCAGAAGCACACCAAAGCCTGCAAGTCCCACCCCCCTCCCAGGGTCTTTCCTCTACCCCCAATCACAAATCACTCTCCATGTGCAGTTTCCAGTAAATCAAGCTTTGCTAAATAACCCCGACATGTGCGGGGCTGAGAACCAGCCAACAAGCAATGATGAGATGTCCCTGAAATGATTAAGGAAAATGCAGACATCTCTCAGGTTACGAGGAAGCCTGTTGTACTCTCCCCTCAGTGCATATGCAATGCTGCAAGCACTGTTCCGAAAACCTCTGATATTCAAAGGCTCATTTGGTTGACAAGGAGCCTGTGGATTCGTGGACAGATTGTCACACAAACTGTCAGGTTTTTAGAGAGACTATCAGACCTCTCTTTGCCTACGTTATGGAGCACATCAAAGACACAGAAGATGAACCAGACGCAGACTGCACAGATCTGACAGAACGGTGGGTGTACATATTCAGAATACTGTACTGCTGGGGGGGGAGGCTTAATGTGAATAATCAGGGGCTGAAAGTTCCAGAAATGTGACAGTTTTTGGCAGCAATTCTCATCTTTGCATTTATTTATCGAAGGGAGAGAAACTGCCATACTAGAGGCAAACTTGGGTGAGGAAGAAAAATCGTATCAGCAGTAATTTATTTTGCCACCATACTTTTTCTTTATTATTATTACTCCCAGAGCATTTTCTGAAGATATTTGTATTTTCAGTCAGGTTTCTCTCACTCTGCTTGCAGCTTCTCTTCCCATTTTCTCCTGTAGTAGAGGCTGGTTTAATGATTACAGCCAAAAAGACCGCTAGGACTTTACAGGTCACTGTACGTGGTTAATGACACAGACAAATCCATACTTTCAGAAGTGCCCGCTGGCTTGCGGCTCTGTCTGGAGATGCTCAGGAGCTCATTATTCAAAACTTCAAGCTCAGGTTACTGGTAATCAGCACATCTGAAAAAATAAGCTGCACACAGACAACCAAAAAGTAACAAAAGCCATTATAGAAAATACTAACCTTAAGCATTGGGGTCTCACTGTTTTCTTTTTTTAATGGAGACAGTGTACACTTGTCTTTCAGTGAGCTGGAAATCTTAGTTAATGAATACCTGAAAAAAGCTCCCAGCTCCACAGCTCAAAAGTAGTTGTACTAGGATGACTTGATTTCATACCCCTTTATTAATAAATACATAGACAAACATCGTAAAGTAATGATATATTTATTTTACAGTTGGAAACAAGTTATTAGACGATTTCCACCAAGAAACATTGATTATTATCTAAAAAGGAAAACAAAATACAATATAAAACACTGCTAACAAGAAAAAGAAAATGGAGTAACACAGATTCTTTGGGCCTCTCTTTACAATACCTCTCACAAAACCGCCTGTTCTCCCCACAAGGCAGCAGCTATTCCAGAGAAAAGAACACTAGTATCATTTTGTATTTATTTTGCTATTCAAAATGGATTGAAATCCTCCCCACAGTAAACTGAAAATAAACACGATGTTTATCCTGAGATAAAAAGCCAAGGAGGACAAAGGAGGAGGGATGGTAAAAGGGATAAGAAAGAAATCAGAAAGTATTTGTAAGCAATTTCCTTTCCATCTTTGGCAGTCTCATTCTCTCTGCTTTTAGTGATCTTTTCTTTCACATGGTTTTCAGCAGAGTAGTTTTGCCTCCTCTGAAGAGGACAAGGCATTGAAGAGACATCTCTGCAGCTGGCAAAGAGCTTGTGAAGTCTCCAAAGAGAAGCTCCTCCGAGCAGAAGGACCACGGGCTGCCAGTGAGCTGAAAGGCGCTTTCACAGTGGGGCTGCTGAGAAGTGAATATTAATACAGAAATCAAACACCCCCGGGCAGAGCGCGGGCAGCCACACGGGCACATCCCTCCGTCCTCCGGCAAGGGCTGCTCCTTCCCAGCCGGTGGCTGCCACAGCCCTGCTGCGCGACGTCTCCCACAGCCTCATTTGGGCACCACCGGCCTCAAACTGTCCAGTACAGGGTGCAAGTGGAGGGTGAGGAACAAGGCATTTCTCACTTTTGGCCCAGCACAGAATAATAGGAATAATTACTTGTTAACTTGAAACCAGACAGGTCCCATAAAGCCTTGCTGCCAGGGCATCTCGAGAACGTGAAGGGCAGAACGTCGCATACGCAAGGTATCGTTCTCCAAGATTTAAGCTAAATCTGCTCTCCGAACAATCTCTAACAGCAAGGTGTACTGCATGCAAACAGCACCAGGCTTTGTCTTGAGGACTAAATGAGGTAGCAATGAAAGGAAGCTCAAAGCTCCAAAAGAATTATTTTGGCATAAGCATCCGTAATTACTTGGGGTTTGTTGCCATAGCTGATAAAGGGTATTATAGGAAAAGGCTTGGGAAACGGTGCTCTAAGTGGATTTTTCAGGCTCATGAACAAAGTATATATATATATATTTTTTTATCCCCCGTAACTATTGACCAAGAGCATCCTGGCCCTTCAGCTGGGGATGGCTTGAGCCCAGAAATCGGATAACAGGCACATTAAGACGGGACACAACTATGCTTTTGCTGGAGATCAACAGGAAGAAAGCAAGAAACCAACACAAACACTGCAGACCTGAAAAAAAAATCCTCTCTCCGCAGAGCAAGTGCTCACAAACCTACAGCCCAGCCCTGTCCTAGTTTCACCTCGCAAGGACAAACTCGGTATTCCTCACTGGGACACACGTTGCCTATCACAGAGATCAACAGCCAGGACACATTTTTTTCCTTGCTGCAACAAACACTTGCCTCTAACTGGAAGAAGAGTTATTATCTCAGTGCCACCCAAATGACTGATTAGCCCTCAGAAGTAATGGCTTTTTGCTGCTGCTAACGGAAGCTGTATCTGAAGGAATGACCTAAAGGTGAAAGGCCTCCCGTACTGTTCTTAATCCCCTGAGAGGCCAACGGAAATTTTATGGTATACATAGCTGCTATGAAAACGAAAGTTAAAAAATAATGGCTCTGGAGAGCAGCTGAAGGTTCTCGATTCATATCCATGCCCGGGCGGGGACACGACACAGTTCTGTACACCCATACATGAGTCTTCTTCCCTGGTTCAGAAACCACAGTCCAGCCAGTTCAAGGCTTGCTGCCTGTCAGGGCAAATTAGATGATTTCTGTATACCAGCCAATACATCATGAGACATCTCCAGGGGAAGAAAATCCAGTACTGACCCAGGCATGAGAGCTCGCAGCAACATTGCAGCTTGAAGTTATATAAGCAAAACGTGGCTTCTGTTGAGAAGAATGGGGAGGGAAGAGGAGGGAGGAGGAATTAAGCCTTTCTTCTTTATGAAAAGACCTGAAATGCAGTAATTGGGAAGGAAAAGGAAAGCTAGCTCTTCTCTTAAAATGACCTAGTTACTACAAGTCTTCTTAAATCAGGGCTGAGGGTTTTATCTCAGCTCCTGCATTTACTTCTCCCGTCTCTCGCCCCCCCATTGACCCTTGCAGACAGACAGGGGAGAAGTGGCCACCCGGCCTTTTCTGGCTCTGGCCTCTCCCTGGGGTCAGCCCCTACGCAGGGCAGCATCTTCTACCTGGTGGCTACTGGTGAGCACGTAGCGGGACAAAACTCCCCTCGCAGCGCTCGTCAGGGTTGGACTCTGCACATGGGTGTCTGAGACGTGTTTATCTTCAATAAAAACACCAAACAAAATCAGTCAGTTTGGATTTATATATAATGAAGCTAGACTGCGAATGGGTGACTCGGATAATCCTCATTAGAGTCAAGGCGTTTAATGGTAAACGGAGATGGGAATCATTTTGGGGGCAGCAGAATAGGTGGTGAAACAAGCAGCTAACCCCCCAAAACAAGCACGCTAACAAACCCACCAGACATCATCCCGGGGTCTGGAGATTGAGACAGGCAAAACAAATACAAGTTGTAGTGGTTCGAGACCTCACAGTGAGCCTGATGGTGCCCGTATATTTAAGAACATTAAAACATGTTATTTACAAGCTACTTCTGAGTCATTCTGGGAACGTGCATTATATGTTCAAGAAACTGGAATAGCTCTTATTTGTATGTTTCTTTAAAATGACTGACAGATGGGGGAAAACCTTCAGAGAAGAAGCCCTGGGCTGTCATGAAACATGTATTTAACACACCCACGGTAAACCACTAAACACCCTCACTTCAGAAGGTATAGCCACTGTAAATGCAGAGTAGTCCCTTTTTAAAGCTCCATCTCTGGACTACTTAATTCAGCACAAATTTGAGATGTTCTGTGGAGCTTGCCCAATTTTCAGATTAATTATTAGCTACGTTTTCCAGCAACATGACGAAAGCATATTCTATAAGGGCAAAGCTAGAATTTCGTGGACATTTTCAAAATGGACCTGGGCCTCGGTCACAATATTGATGCCTTTTTTCCTGCCACATGCGGAAGGAACGCTGCGGGCTGAAACAGAAATCTCACAGTCCCCAAAGTCAGGGTCTTATACAAGTGGATCCCACACACAGGGAAGTTTTGTCTACCTGAAACAATTTCCAAGACCAAGTCTAAATCTGGAATGTCCCAAGAGGAACGCAAGCTTCAATCATCCAAATCCCAGCAGACACACAGACTCCAGCCTAAGGTCTGGAACATATTTAATCAATTCACTGTGCTAACTCTCTACAGTTTCATAAAGTAGCCAATGCTGCAGTAACAGGGCCAAAAATTAATTGTACACTGGTTGGCCAATTACACAGAAATAACAGGCAGCACTGGTATTTATTGCAGCAGGATAATGTACTTGGTGCTAGGGTACAACTACACCACAGTAAAAAATAGCTGAGAGAGTGTATGTGTGTGTGCGCATGTGCGCCCTGCTTTCCAGCAGAACGTAGCTCTGTCTTTACTGCTAATAGTGCTCCCTGTATATACACACACTTATAAATACCTTTCTGCTAATAAACAAGCTTATCAACAGCAAAAAGACAAAACAGAAGTCTACGCTAATGGGCAATAAGCAAATTAACGAATGAAGGGAAAATTGGGGTGAATATAAACGGGGGGGGGTGGCCTCAGAAATGTTAGGTAACGGACAAAGCTCCCAAAGGGAAGACAAAAAGCATGGCTCGTTTTGCTCTTTTTGGACCAGACTGGACGCACGCTCTGGTGCTCAGTTCTAACAAAGAGGCAAGATTACATTCTAGGTCTTTTTGTTCTGCCTTTAACAAGTCTTCATAGTGATACACTGATGAGACCAGATACCAGATTGTTATCTAAATTCAGCTGCTAAATTCAGTGTTAAGACACTAAGTTCAAACCACACGTTGCCACATTTATTTCACAAGTCGAGCCTGAGGATGGATTCCTTCAAGACGAAGCAGCCCATAAGCATCGTTCTCCCTCTGCAAAGGTACTCTAAATGCCAGGGAAACAAAATCACCCGTAAGGCTCTGACAGTTCACCCTTCAGCACGCAGACTGCAAATGCATCTCTACACTAATCGTGAAGACTGAAAAGGAAGCAAACACTTAGTTGCTGTTTGCATAGAGGCTGCTCGTAATTTGATGTAATGTACTGTACATCAGTCAACACATATTGAAGAGAGAGCGCACACGCTGCAGAGAAGGCAGAGAGGCAGTGCTGACATCTAACACATTTTATTTACCCTATTATAGATGTTCTTTGAGCTCATCAAATTACCAATCAATTTATCTGATCTCTGAAAGCTGGTGTACTGAGGTATATTAACTATTAAACTTTACAAGCTTTCAGCAAAACAACCATTAAATGGGTGGATTGAGCACAGGGGACTGATGTCAGCTCGCAAGTTGGCCAGTGGCGACAGCGAAGCGACCTCTCCCTGCAGGCAGGGACGCTGCTGGGCGGCGATGGAGAGGCAGCTCCTCGCCGTGCTCTTCAGCCCTGACAGATTACAGGGAAAAGGGGGGAATTAGGGATGCTGTGTTCCCTCCTCGCCCTGTATGACATTTAATGTCTGTGAATAACTGGAAAGAGGAAGAGGGTGGGGGTCAGGAGCGGTTCAGACGACGATTCCAGGTTCATTCTTTTTTTTTTCCCATTCTGTTCCTGCTCAGACATTTAACTCACAAACGGGACAAAATCTCCCTAAATATATTCCTTCTCTAAATACCAAACGCTGTGCCCTGAGAGACTGCTAGAGCCACCGCCACCTGGAAGGGAATGTCACAGCCTCGGACAGACAGCCCAAGCAACTGGGAAGTGATCTGGATGATTAGGAAGGATCTTATCGGCCCACTTCAGAAAACTATACCGGGGATTATCCTTCTTGTGCTCAGAAGATGAAATCAACAGTTCAATGAACTGGGTGCTTCGTTATATTGCTACACTGGCCTGAACAGCAAACTGCTTTTTTGGATCGCAGCTGTTGCAGGTTCACATAAAACTGCTGTTTTAGCGGGAGGAAGGGTTTGTAGCAGGCCATGAGATGAAATTTCAACAAATTAAGTTAGAAAAAAAACAGAAATTGTAAATTCTGTAAGACTCGGTTATGAAGGAGGGGACAAGAACTACTTCTGAATGGAAAACGCATTAGTGGAGAACTCGGTTTCACCCTTGCTGTTCTTTCTCGAGTGCCCCCCAGCACTTTCCGGAGCAGTAAGTTAGTGACTGGAGGCAAACAAAGCAGCCATTACACACAGCAACAGCTCACGTGCAGCCCTAAGATGTTACAGGCCATTTTATTGAGAAAATAAGTGGTGTCTTGGCAGGTGACACCTGCCGAGACATATCCACTCCTTTGGAAAAGGGCACTGAATCTTTAACTCCCACTGAGAGGGCAAGGGGCCCAGCTGAAGACTAACACCCTAATGCAGCTTTCTTTTTCAAAGCCAGGTGTGCGCCCTTCAGGTCTCGTGGGTACAAACGCATCCGGGGATCCCAACTGAGGAATGGATTCCCTGTCCCCTTCAACAGACATCCCCTGCCACCTTTGCCGAGGGCCATCAGTTTGTTCAGCCCCACCGAATGGGCTGAAAATCGATCGTGAAGAGCCCCTATGAACAGATTATTCTGGAAGGGTTTTTTTCCCCCTCTCCTCAGGGTACTGTCATTTTCCCTGGCAGTATTTTTATTGAGATGAGTTAGTGGCCGAAAGGCACAGAAGTGACAAGGGACTCGCACGCAGGGCTGACCCTGGTGCATCTGAAGTGGGAAACTGCTCCAAGAACAAGGATCAAGGCCAACAGTAACAAGCCAAAATAAGTTCACCTCCTCCCATTCTTCATGCACGCTAAATGCCTTACAAACACGAATTAAATGCTAAGTGCACGGGCAAAAGGAGATTAATTTAAACAAAACAAACAAGGTGAATACTACATACAAAATTACAAGATTTGTGAAGTTATGCAGAGAAAGAGGTGCAGTCTAACTTATTAATAAAAAATTGTATTTGTTTAATGCATTCCTTTCCCACCTGCATAAATACGCTACATCTTATGAATGCTTCTGCTACGTACTGCTCTGAAAAGCTACAAGCAGAAAACGTTGCATATTAATGTACCTACTGCTCACAGTAGTCCATAGCCACATAATAAAAGATAACGTGGGAGCTGGAGCTTAGGAAAATCCAAACAAAGAAGAGACATCAATTTATAGCACGGAGTTTCACTTCATCTGCCGAGATTACCTCCAGCCTCTTTGCTGTTTTACACGACTCCAAAGAGCTACCCAGGTTTTTCTGTATCGTAGCACCACCCTTACCTTTTGTTAGGTTAAACCGAGTAAGAGGCCAAACAACAAAACAAATCAAACACATTTTTCTGGGAGAACGTATACAACTAATATGCTAAGTGAAATCCCCAGGTACCTGCATTTCTTTCTGATTGTACGTTAAGGATGTTTCTACCATTAGGAGATGGCAGGAGCACGAATACCCAGAATCCTCAATACAAATACCAGCTCTCAGCAGTATGTATGCTAACTAGCGCTACCAAGCTCCTTTCACCTCCTTCCTGCCCCTGCTTCCCAGTAACGTATATAGGCATAAAACTACGTCAGCTTAAGCTTCTCAAATTGCATGTTTCTAAGGTTCTCCTTTCTGAGAACCAGGCCCAGCTCTCATCCCCTCTACCCAGAGAACCTCCACAGTACAAAGCCGCCTTCGTAGCAGTTGAGACAAGACCCACTTTTTGTGAAACAACTCCAGATTACATGGATGACGTGTAAAATCACTCTGACAAATTAGAGTTAGAAGTTTAACCGCTTCTACCCAACTACCCAGGTCTCATTACTGGATTACTTACTGGAGATTAAGACAGCCAAACTGGAAACATCAGCCTGGAAGGGAATGCCTGCATCATCAGCTTCAAACTCCGGCAATTACAGAGTCACGTAAAAAATGGTCGTTTCAAAGGATCCATTTCCTGCAATTTTCCCAGTTACCAAAATACTTCAGGCACTCCAAAACAAAAACTTCCAAGGAACCCAAGAGACTGAAACCAACAACTACAATGAACTACCATGGAAGATCAAGAGCACACCAGTATCCCGATTGTCTGCAAAGTATTTGTTGAATAAAAATTGTGTTTATTTTTTTTAAAAGAGAAAACCGATCTATAAAGCATCCACTGCAAGCAGAACAAAACCTAACAGCCCTTCACACACATACAATCCCTGACAATCTGATACATAATAAGTCCACCCTAAATAAAGGTGGACTGAGCAGAATATCTCCCAACAACGAATGACAGTGTGGGTTCAACCCTAGGACAGCTGCTTCATGCGCTCAGAAGAGCTGAATGCTACTGAAAGCAGTGGCGAGCAGCGTTGAGCATTTACTCAACAGAAGTCTGAAATGCAAATCAAGCATTAGGCACCCCTAAGAAAGAAGTAGAACAGAACAACGATTCTCATAAAGCTACTGTATAAAGTTACCGTCCACTTGCATCTTGACCACTGTGTGTGCAGTTCTGGTTCCCACTTCTCAGAGAGGATTAAGTAGATATGGAAAAGTTTCATACATGACCAGCCAGGATGATTAAAGTATGGTAAATCTTCCATAGGAAGCAACTAAGGAACCAGAACCTTTCAGCCCAACAAGAGAGGGCATCAGGAGATACGGCAGAGATCTGCAACACCATGAGAGGCAGGAAGGAGATGAAGACTTACTGTCACTGATCCAGTTGTCATGAAGAAAGGACATCAAATGAAATTAACAGGTTCAAGCTTTCTGGTTCAAAACACGCAGAAGGAAGCATTTGTTCACACAACATACAGCCACGCTGGGAACTGCTTGCTACAGAATGAGCAAGAAGAGACTAGACAACTCTACGGAAAATAAACAAACCATCTAGGATTAGTAAACACACAGATATCTGAATCACAAATGACCACAGTCTGAAGAAGCACGTGGAACAAGTATCACACATACTTGCCCTGATCTTGCACTCAGTCCCTGGACATCCTCTTTTAGTGACTCAGGACCAGCACATTGAACTAGACGCGTTTTTGCTGTGACAAAGCACCATGGCACTCCGTCTTACTTTTTCCAGGGCTTTAGTAGAAGATGTAGGGAAAAACTCCAAAGTTGAAACACTGAAATTATTTCTTAATACATGCCCTTTTCTGTGAAAACTTTAATAAAAGAGTGTCTAGAGAAGCAGTGTTTAAGGTCTCTTTGAAATAAGGTACACCCATAGTTCACCTCATGCAAAACTAAAGGCATAGCCTTTTTAGCATTTCTATAGCTTTACTGTTTCACAACACTTTGCCCTCCCATTATAAGCTATTCCATCTTACAGATGGAATAACTGAGATAGATGGGCTAAGTAATTGTTTCAAACTCCCCAAAGAGAAACAACTATTAGAAAATGAGGAGTTTTTTGCTTCCAATTCTGTGCTCTGTCCAGTAGATTACAGTACTCTTTTAGAGATTACAAAATAAAAGGATAATATATTCACACAATCTGCTGCATTCTAGGGAACTACTGAGTTCAATTCTGGTCAATACATCTCAAAGACAGAACTGCAAGAGGAAAAGGGCTCTAAGACTACCAAGTAGAATGAGAAACCTGGAAAAAAAATCATATACAAGCATATACAAGCAGAGGCTGAAAAAAGGTGAGGACTGCTCAGCTTAATGGGAAGGGAACAGAACAGAAATCTACAGATAATGAATAATGAAGAGAATTCCTTTTATCCCTTTCACATAAGGCATATTAAGTGACAAAAAGTATTTGAAATTGGTAACAGAATTTATAGAGTACGTAGTTAACCTGTGGCACATAATGCCACGTGCTATCAAGGCAAAGAGCTAAACAAGTTCAGAAAAATGTGGCTGAGACACATAGAAGAGTGCTGGCAGTAATCCAAGCTCCATTACAATGAATCAAAATACTGAATGAAAATAAACTGTTTTGCAGCAGGGCATGTGTCAGCCTCTGACTGACAACACTTAGGAAGACTTTTCTCCAAGTCATTCTCCAAGCATTTTTTTTTTTTTTAATTTATTTAGGGGATTGGGGATTATTTGCATCTTCCTTCTAAGTCTTTTAAACTGACCACTGTCAGAAGAAAAAGAACAGTCTGCCTGATTCAGTGCAGCAGCTACTATGTCGAAAGAAAAATGCTCCTCAGACATAATGCTATTGTTCTTAGCATCCTACCAGGAAGGTACTTGGTTGTCTCAATCAAGTGTGCTAAATACCCTTTCCAAACAAATCTGCAGGATTTCTATTCTTGAATTCTGCTGTCATGCAGAAACGGGGACAAAGCCAAAATGAAGTTATGGAAAAGGTGAGGAGAGGGAGAATTCCTGACAGCCTGGTCCCTAGAAGGAGAAATTTTGGCTTTTTAGCTCCACATTGAGCCATCACAACCGTTAACTCCCAGCCCAACGCCTCCAAACCATGTTCCAAATGACCATCCCCCTGAAAAGAGAAGAGAAAGCGAATTGCTACTGCTGAGCTCCTCCCCACCTCATCCCCTGATTTTTTTTTCCTAATATATACATTATAAATACATATGTATGTTTATACATATATTTTTTATATATAATAGTTGGAAGGTTTTCGCACAGTGAAAGGAACAAATAAATAAATAAATGTCAAGGTCTGCGTGTATTCAACAAATAAAAGCAGAATTATATAAAAGCAGCAGCTAATAAAAAAGATTGTTCTGTGCTGTGTTTTCCATCTTTCCAACCATTACAGGAATAAAATTATCCAGAGAGATCGAAAACCTTTTTCAAAACTAATACAATTAAGCTTTATTACACTGTTTCAAGTACATTTCTCTCCTCTCTCTCCTAGCCCCCACCACCTCCCACTCCAATCCAGACTAACAGTTGAAGGCATTCTTCCACTTTATTACCAGCAAAATGCTAGTGTTTAAGGGTCAGAAACTATCTAGTGTTTCAAGAGAGGAAAGAAACCCTGTAATTTATATCTCCTTGCTTTCGTACACCTCAGAACTAGAAGGCAGTTTCTGTGCACCTCCACAATTTGAACAGGACCATGGCCAAGCACCTTACCCCCCCGAGAAGGTCCTGCGCTAAAATATCCATCACCTTGTTTAAAAGGTTACCTGTAAAAGGAATACAGTTCTGAAAAGGAAACGCAAAATGCAACAAAAGACTTCCAGACTATGACAATGCAGACTGGACACAAACTTCTCCCCATTCCGCTGTCCATAAAGGACAGACACACATACAAATTTTCCCTGCGGTTTCCGCTTCGTGGGACCAGATCTGGGGAGAAGAATATAATAGAAGCACACAGCATGAGACCAAGAAATTGCAAAAATTCCCTTTGCGTATGAACATATGGACAACTGTGATAATTAGAACGATAGCTGCTAGATTGTTTGCAATTTCACTGAACAATCCCCATTATCTAGAAATAGAATTTAAAATCTGAATGCAACACTGAGTGGTAGTTCTAATAGTTTATTTTTTAATGAACTGTACGGATTAAAGTGTTGCAAAATCATATCACGTGAAATTGCTCATGGGCATGTTTTATCATCAATGGCTTTAAAAAAGAGCTGCATGGACAATCATGCAGTAGCAAGGGGAATAGATATCCCAACAGTTTTCTACCATTTCTATAATCTGTAATTTTCCTGCGTTCTATATTCACCATCATGCTACATATTGGTAGTAAAGCTGATTGATTTCTCTGTCTCTTTACGATCCACCTTGTTCATTGCTTTGCATTTCTTTTTAGTCACATAACTACAAGTTGGATGTATGCAACTCCCTGTCAGGAGGTCTAATTGTTTCAAATTGAAGAAGATTATTCTCCACGTTTATTAAAAAACAAAGACTACTTATAACATTATTTCATTTTGCCAGGAAGTGAAAACCACATTAGTTCATAAGGAACAGCATGGCTGCTCCTATTTTTAAGGCATCAATTTTTAAAAACTCATCATGGTAAACAATTAAACAGAGAAGCAAATCCCACGTTTAGGGGAGAGATTCAAATCCCTAAATGGATTTTCAAAGGTCATTTCAGGCTTAAAAGATGCTTGACGGTGCCTCTTTAAATCATGTTCATTTCAGAGGCTTATCCAGCAAGCAGCAGTGTGCTGCAGCAACATAGTTTGAACTGCTGGGGTCCCCAGAGAAAAATTAATAATACAACTTTAATTCATATTTATAGCAAGATTTGTGATTTTTTTTTTTAATTTAGCAAAGGATTTCTAACAAAAGGAATAAAAAACACAGCAAACCTAGCTTTCACCTAAACCCTATGGTGAAAAAGACAATAAGAGTGTGAATTACCATAAACCTTTAAAAAAATCATCTAGTTTAAAAAAAAAAACACATCTCAAAAGTGAGTTCTTCAGAAGATTTGGTTTGTACAGCTTTATCATTATTTAATTATGTAAGGGGGGGGGTGGTTGCAGATAAAGGGTGCTAACAGTTCCAGGTTTCAGCACAATGCTTCTTGTTTCTCTGCTCAGATCCGCAATTGACCCCGTTAGAATTTGGAGGCCACAAACGAAAGAGAAGTTAGCCTTACCTTCCTCTCAATGCGGGCCAACTGCTCTTTATAGAAGGCTTCTTGCCTCTTCAGCTCTGCCTCCCTGCCTTGCAGCTCCATGGCCTGGGAAGAAGAACAAAGGAGCATCAGTAGAAGAAGCAATTAAAGAGCGCGAGGGCAAGGAAAGCACATGGGACGCAGGCTGGAAGGAACACAGAAAATCCACATTGCTCAGGACAGGTGTACGGGATCCCTGCCAGGGGAACTTCAAACCTTCAGTGTTCTGGGTCATTTTGGACTATCCCCACAAGTCTGAAACACTCTAAATAGTATCATACTCAAGCTCATTACCTTGTTTTTATTTCTCCTTTTTAACTGAAAACCTGTCATTACAGAAGGGTGATATGTCTGGCCTTTCCCATCATCTTTTTCAGAAGTCCACCTTATCAAAGTGCGTTACATGAATCGTGATGTTTACTGCTCCACTTCAACGTTCTTCACGTTGCCTTAAAAATAAACCTCAAATCCTCCACTTCATCAACACTTGCTCCTTGGAGTGTCAGCAAGCTCCTAGAGATATAACACACCCCTATGATCACAACGGAAACACCGAACGGAAGTCTACAGCAGCATTTCTGTAAGCAACACATCCTCACAGCCTAGGCACGTGCTTTTACACGCCTATATAAGACTGCTACGACAATTAAGTATTCTCTTCATGTGCTCTCTGCACAAACACCAGGGCTCCTCTGGCTGGGTGATGCAGATCTAGAAGGGAGACGGGTAGGAATTTCTCTTCGTTCTTCCAAGGTTTAACCGTGGCAGTTCCATAACAGCAAATTTGGTATATGAAAACATCCTTAAAGCCTAACCCGGCCATCATCTAGACAATGCCCGTTTAAAAGAAAAACAAAAACCAAGTTGTGTTTCTAGCAATGGCTTTTGCCTTTCAGCTCTTTAAGACCGGCAGCGCTTCGCTGTATTCCCACCCCTAAACTGAACGAGCATTAAGAAAACATGGCATTGATGGAACTGAACCAAGCTTTTTAAACCTAAAAATAAAAAGCAACAATAGCAAGAAGAACAGCACTTGTGTTTCTCTCTCTACCCCACCCCACGATCTCTGGGGCCTCATAAGTCACCACCAGACAGAAGACCTTTCAAACTGACTAATAATGCTGTTTTTAACGTGAACACACACCTTGCTAACCCATAGTATGCCAGCAGCACTGCTCCTAACATTAAATGATGGTACAATCACAGAAAATGCTGGTCCGATGTGATAAAGCAGCTGGGGCAGGAACATCCCCGTGCCACTGTTAATGCAAAAAATGACATCGGAAAGCAGGTTGCTGTGTATTTCCTCCTTTCTGCTCCCCTACTGCTGGAACTGCAGTTGTACAACAGGGCTAAGAAGAGACGTTAAGCTAGACAGTGAGGAATGGTTGATGAGTAAATGAGTAAAGTACGAGCACATGAAATAGGTGTTGGGGGGGCAGTTTGGTTTTAAAGGAAAAAAATCATTATGGTTCTCACGTTTGTCATCCCAGACAACAGGGCCAGGGTAAGGCACAATCACTACAGACTCACATATAAATCCCCTTGCTCTCAGAGATGCTTGATCCATGGCAAAATCTCTGGCTTAGGTTTAACCAGAGCTGTTCTATATCCTCCACCTCGCAAAGCAGCTGCAACAGCAGGCAGGGGGAGGCCAGGGCAGGGATGAGCTCCAAAGAGACAGCACAGCAACAACGGGGGCACTGATAGTAGGCACTTTGTAAGTGCCACAATTATTACCATTTTTCTCATAAGAGAAACAGAGCTGTTCTTCTGAACCAAGATCCATCCATCCTCTGTACAGGACTAAGCAATTTCAACTGAAATGAAACAGACGCAAGAAGGCAGAGTGGTCTGGTGGATAACCAAAGGACCCTGATTCTCCGGCTGCTTTTCTGCATAACACCCATAAAATCAGATTACTAAACAAGTGCCTTGCATCTCCTTAAGGAGCAAACAACTACGGAAAAGAAAGAAGGGTAACATAGTACTGTTCCTTCTGCACAGCTCAGGCGGAAGGTGCTTTCAGTGTGAAGTGTAATACAGGATGAAAACAGTCAAAGGATCAACTCCTAAAAACACAAGAGTCTCTTTAGTCTAAACAAATGAGTTACGCAGCAGTGCTAATCTCCTGGGGTAGCAGACTTTTCTGGGAGCATGAAAACAGTACACGTAACAACGCTGGTGTGCAAGAGCTCGGTACAGATACCACTCTGCTTCCTAGATAATCTCTCCCACGTTATCACCATTAAATTGCAGGATGAACCAGAGGGAGCAGAGAAGACTTCTACTTGCAACTCAAACATATTTTAAATCTTTTGAGAGCTGCTACTGTTTCAGGCTGCTCAAGTACACGGAGCAACATTCTATTTAGTGAGATCTCTGCTTGAAAGTTGCTGTCTGTTTCCCTCTCCCCCCAGCTGTTATTACTAGAAACTTTAGTACACTTTGTGATGGTGTTTGAAGTGTGAATGGTACAGTCAGAGCATGTGTCATTTGAAATATTCACTGTTCCAAACTGGGTTAGGCAACAAGGGACATTTTGTCTGAATACAGGATATTTATTAAGAGTTCCTCTAGTCCTGCCTCGTATTCCCTACCTGAAGTCAGAAGCCTGTGATGTCCCAGACAGAACTGGCTGCTATGGAGATGATAATAATTTCACAGGGGATTGAGATTGCAGGTGGCAAACAAAGCATCAAATACACTTCTCGCACAAAGGCCTTCAGAACTAGAGAACGGAAGGAAGAGGGAAGACGTGCATGATAACACACTGGTTTGAAAACCATACATCGGAAAGCAGCATTTCTCATCCCCACTGCTGAAACGACATCTGAGCGTGAGCATGCAGCAGATGACCAAAGTCTGGAGATGACATCTAAGAAACTGCACTGCAGAATGCAGCAGAGGGTTGTGTCAAGGAGTGAGAAGACACAAAACGAAGAGGGAAGGGAGGCAGAGTGTAGTTAGTTGCAGAATACAGGAATGCACCCAAAATTTTGAAGAGTAGCTTGGGACAGCCAAATATTTGCAAAACAGAATGTATAAAATAGGCAATTTCCCTCTGTACAAAAACGAGCTATAGGATATATTGAGGGAATGCCCAAGAATTCGCTGTAATGGTGCCAGAAGTTAAAAGCACTACATTCGTACAAAAGCACAGCGCAGGTTGGCTACAAGCACACTACTACAGTTTCCAGGGGCATAGATACGCGTGGATACAGGGACTGGCTGGGGGCTCTTTCAAGTTCTTCCTAGTTTTTAATCTTTACACTTTTTTTTTCAGAGCCCAAATTCTTATCAGGTTATGTAGGTGCCGCTTTGAACCGTGACAAAGAGCTGGGGCACAGTCCTGCGCGACTCCCTGCCTCCTCCCCTCCCTTTATCAAGTAACCCACTTCGAACTCGCTGCGAAAGCACCTTTTTAAAGCCATGCGTTACATACTGGCTCAGCTAAAGAATTCAAGCACTGGCCTGCTAGCTGACAGACGGGCCAAAAGAAATATTTTACAAGCCTCTTAACTGAGGTAATGAAATATCATTGGTTCGTTCTCTATGAACAAAGCAAGACGCTCCTAGCCCCATCCTGAGCTGCAGCCAACATGCGACACACCAGGCTGTGCACCTGGGTCTTCCAGAGCCGAGCTTCGCTCGAGCTACAGCCATTCACAGAGGAGCTTTGGTTCCCCCCTGTGAAATAACACCAGATTTTTATTAATTTTAATCATAGGCCCTTCTCATCATTTTGTTAAACACGAAAACTAAGAAGGAAATCTGCTTTAAAAGGGCTTCTTGGCAGGGTCAGGTTACAGCAGGGAACGTGGCTCTGAGGAATACTGCACAGCCCCCAGCTGACGGCTACCATCAGGACATGCCTCTCTGCAATACCGTTGGGATTCGGGGATGTGGGGAGACTACTGGGGGGAAAAAAAAAAAAAACTGTCTGCAAAGGGTGAGTCAAGCTAGAGGGAAGGGTCCATACCTCTATCTATACAGAACTTCCTCGAAAGCAAGTCACAGCTCTTGGCAAGATCAGTGCAAAAATATTTATCCTCTTGGCAAAACACATCCACCAGCCCCAGATGAACTAGTAAGATGATGCCCAGAGAATCAGTCATAGGCAATCCAAGGAAACAAGCTACAAGGATGAAGAAAGGTCCTTAAGGCTCTTAGAGATGCCTTGTTTCTACCTCATCCTGTCTTTGCTGAAGAGCGACCAGCTTCCTCCACCTCTGCGGCAGCACAGCAGGGACATTTGGGCCGGGCACCTTTGCTTGCCACCTTCCCAACTGCAAATTCTCACAGCTCATGCTTCCCCAGGGCTCCTCCAGTCCTGGTAGCAGCCCGGGTGGTGGGGAAGAAAACCAAACACTATTAAAGGCTCCAAGGACAGACAGAGGAATTGGCTGAAGAACAGAACTACCTCCAAAACCAGCTAGTTGGCTCGTTCCTGACCGAGCAGGGCTGAAAGGGCGACACCATGACAGCCGGGGCAGCCCGCACACACCGTGCCTGAGACCCAAGAGCCCAGCTGGCCACGGAGCTGCTGCCGGACGAGCAGCCTTCGGGAGCGTTCACCCAACTTCCACCTGCAGCAGCACCACCATTAACAGGGAGCTGTCGGCGGCCGCCATCCCAGCCCCGTGGGACCCGCGGCATCGCTTGCTTTTTGTCCTCTCTCGCACTCTCTCGAAGGCAGGCGACTGTTTGTTTTGTTTGTAGACCCCAGATGCAGACTCGCAGCCTCAAAAAGCAGTACTGGTGTAACCTTAATTTCCTCCTGTTTCTGCTGCTCTCTTAGCCAACTACACACATCACCAGATCAAGTTTGGTTTCAGCAGCTGTAAGCTACACAAAAGGAACCAGTGAAAACCTTTATGGAGGAAATAATATGCAATTTTCTAGCTGAACACCTTTTAAAATGTAATGACAGAAAATAAAATCCTGCATCTGTGCTCAGCAATAACAATCTCTATGCGCACGGTAACAACATGACACTTGGAATAAGCAAGATCCAGACAAAAAAGAGAGCTTACCCAGGCGGCCAAATCCGCAGGCTTGGAATAAAGAGAGCGCAAGAGAGAAAAGAAGGAAAAGAGAAGAAAAAAGAGAAATCAGTGATTTATGGAGGCCGCCTGCTGCTGCACAATACAGCTTTTAGTATGACAAGTTTAGAAAAGTTCCTTAAAAATGACAAGCATCTTAAACAGTGCAGTGCTGTCCCCTGTTGGGAACTGTGCTATTAAAGCAGAAACAAAAGCACACATTCCCCCAAATAAAAACAAAGCAAAAGCCCCAAAGACTGTCGCAAGATCCCCCTTTAGAGCAGGAGCTAAGCACAGCCAGCTGTGAGGCGGCCGTCCCAGGGAGCCAGGCAGGGCGCTGCACGCTGTTAGGGATGCTGATGCCCATGGCATACACCAGGGAGCGGGGCAATGCTGGGCGTACTCAGAAGGAGGCGGCCAACAACTGCACTGTCTGCAAATTCCCTGCGCAGAACAAGCATCTTTCTGCAAGGCTAGTTCGCCCAAATAGCCAGGGATCTTTCCTGGACAATTTCAAGGAGTGCCTCCGCACAGCAAGTCAGTTGACCGGTGGGATTTCCAATCAGATCTCCCTCCACAGGCAACCAAACGCTTCGTGCACATCCCAAACCCCTTTGCTAAATCCAAGCTGCCTTCCACCGCTCCTTCGTCTGTTGGCAAGCCAAATTAAGCAAAAAGACAAGCAGATCGAGCAAGCTGCAGCATCGCCTCTTATTTACTTATCACTACTTTTTACTCTCCCAGTAACCCAGCAGCAGCAAGGCAAGTACAGGATGATAAACGTTTCATGCCCATAAACACCTCCTCCCGAAGCCAAGGCATTTACGAGGCAGGCACAGCCCTCGTTTGCTGTCAAGGGCTGTGAGCCTTCCCTGCCTCTCAGGGCCCCATTCAATCAGCAGCACGCTCGCTAAGCAGGAACTTCGGCAACGCCGGCCTGCTTTATTACGATTATTTATTTGACGGGGGCTGACAAGGCAGGAGGAACCTTCCTCTCGGTCATAGTTCAGTGCCAGAGGGAGCAGACGGCGGAGCGCAATATGTTTATGGGACCTGCCATCACTCGCATGGCACAGAGCGACCACTGCAGGTAGCTGAGGGCTGAGGTAACGCCCGCCGCGTGCCTCGGCCGTCCTCATCCTCTGCAACAGCTGAGAGGGGTGGATCCGAACACCGAAAGTTCAGCTGGGGAAGCCAATCCCCCCTCCCGCGGACAGGTTTGATATACTGGCACCAGGTCGCTGGCCGAACAAGCCAGCACACAACAGGTGTTCACCCGTAATCACTGACCGATCTTGACAAAAGCCTGATTTGAATAACATTTTTCTTCCCACTGATTTTTACAGTCGGGACAGATGCGCTTAGTTGTTTTTACATTTTAGCAGTTGTGAGGCTGTCCATCCTCAGCAGATGGGCAGGAAGAACAGCGGGCTCTTTATGGTGTACATTATTATTTCAGCAGGTAGGTCATGCACGCTGCTAGCTCCCCACTGGATTTGCATGTTATTCCTGGGACACCTAAGCCATCGAACCTGGTGGACAAATGCTTATACGACAAAATAATCAGAGGGCACTGGCTCAGTGGCACCAGGCAGTTGCTGAGAAGAGAGCAGGGAGAAGGAACCCATCACCAAGAGGTAGTCTCTCTTCTATCCCTGTAAACTATAACGCACAACAGGAGAATTACACTTGTTAACCACAGGGCACCTACTCTGCAGGTACTGCCAAAGGCGGTCATTTTGCCACCCTTGATGAGGGAGAAAAATTATTATCCCAAGAACAGATGGATATACTCCACTGAAAGGCAACAGATGCAATAGGGTATAATCCTGTGCTGGGAAAAAAAGTACTTTTGGAGTGAAGCACACACTTAATAAAATATAATAAAGTACAGAAATAAAAACTCAAGAGGGCTACTGGTTTAAGTTTTGCTACCTACTTAAGTCTGTGCTAAGATCTTCTAGTAGACCAGCATTTACCATCATTGATAAATAAAAACACATCATGTCCACAAGTATTTTTAAAGTTTAACTTAACTGTTCAAGACATTACTAACATCTGGGTTCCATGCTTCGTAACCATGCACAAGCCACTTCCAGCTCCCAGCTCGAGGCTTGCTAGTTTTACGATGCCCTCCCGTGGACACAAGCCATCTTTTAGCACCGTTGGTCAATACTGCTGCACTCTTCTGCTAAAGCAAGGGTTAATTTCTCTTCCAGATAACCCTCTGGATAGCAATCACTGGAAGCCGAATAAATATTGAACTTAATCATTTGAGGGCAAAATCAAACCAAGATACTCCCTTTGATTGTACCAGAAGTAAAAGGCTGTTACTGAAATGGGACCCAAGGTCAAACCAGCAACCCCTGTCGTCCTCGGTATTTATACGGAAGACAAGACACAGTCTGCTTGAGAGGAGTTTGGCTGGATATGGGAACTACGTTAGTAATGCATTTTTGGTACAAAATACATTTTGGTACAAAAAAAAAATGCATTTGAGCACGGATTCTGCAAGCAGTGGATGTTTTCCCACACATGTATCAACAGTCCGACTTCCAATGAAATCATGAACGCAGCGCCAAAACTCTCTCACGCATACAGACAATTACCAGCGCTTTCTTTTCCCAGATCCATTCACCGCTTCGCCCACACACAACTGCCATAACAGCCACACCACTCACGTCTGCCATGGTCTGGAGAAACGTAAAAAAGGTGGTTAAGAATCAAAATACAATTCTGCAATTGGTGGCATGGGCAGAAGGGATCAGCGTGGTGCAGAAGTGGCCTGAGGGAGGACAACACCGCTGGAAGCCGACTGGAACCAGTTTCACCCCAGAAGTCCATTCCCTCGCCGTGGACACTAACACTGTCACATAATTAATCTCACTACGGCGTGACCGATGACTTGAGAATCAGACTGCCAGCTTAGTAGAGATCGCCTACTGAAGAACTCAATTCAGAATATTTTTAGGGGCACTGCCAACTTTGGGAGTGGAAGATAGAGTGGGAGATGCGAGAAATGAGAGGCAGCAGGTGCCCAAAACCTAAGACAGCTGCTGGCAACAACTCTTTGCACTCGTGTCGGTATCTGAAGAGCTCTGCAGCACATATTCTAACATCTTGATGACCAGACTTCATCACTGAATGAGCAAAGAGTCATTTCTCCATAAGGCAATAATCCAGCTCTAAGCTTTTCCACGATGGTAGGAATTAAAGAATTTAAAGAATCTATCTAGACATTCAGTACCCACTCCAGACCCTTAAACACCTCCAGTTTAGCGGAAAATTGAAGCAGTATCACTATTAAATGTAATGAAAGTCAGAGATGTAACCAACTGACACAGGAAAGGAAGCAGGAAGAGACAAAACTGAACAGCAATCAACTTTGAGAAAAGGCTGAGATGAAATTGCTCCGCTAATGTATACAGAGCGTACACAATCCTATAAATATGGAGGTAGGAAGTACCAGAAAAACCCTCTGCCCTTTTATGATTCAGGGACAACTGCACTTCTAATACTTATGGCGCTGCTGCAAATAGGTTTGCGTTGCTGACAGTTGATAGTTTTCATTTGAAACAAAATAAAGAGAAACCTATTTTTATAAAATCCAAAGCAAACCATCTGCTTTCGTTGCCTGCTTTAATACCGCAGCCCATTCCCACATTCTCCTTTTCCCATCACCGCTTCTCCACACGCATACATACATACAGAGCTTTCATTTTGTAGGCTGCCAACAGACAAGGCACTCGATGTCTATAGGAATCTTGCAGAGTGTTGGCTCTCCAGAGATGTACACTCAAGATGCTCAGAGCTGGTAGCAGGTGAGTCAACAACTCCCTCTAAATTTTTACCTCCTTGCTGAAATCCCTGCTCTGCCTATTAGACATAAGACTCCTAGTCCCTGACCAATTTGACCAAAAAAACACCCCAAAAACACACACTCCCAAGGGAGGGCATCAGGAAATTCTCCATTAATTATGACTTTCTATCCCAGAACGTATTTCAGACCCTGCTGAGTCAATGAGGTATTTTCTCAAAAAGCTAGAATCAAAGGCCACTCAACTCTTCCTGGATTATTTCTAGCTCGTAATCATTAATACTGACTCTCATTATGCCAGCCTAAGGGTGGCATATGGCTTTCTAGGGATAGTACAGACGGGGGAAAATAACAGTTACGCATGCTTGCATCCCAATCTCCTTTCTGTGCATGCATTTGGGGATATAGCTTTCTCTTGCCAGGTTCTTAAATACTAAATATATTAGCTCCCAAGTCAAACAGTCAAACATTACTTCAAACACAACCACTATTTTGCAAGAAATCATGATGACATGAATAATCAACCCACGTGCCTCCAAGCAGCAAAAATGATGAGCCATGTGAGCTGAGAAGGAATTCCCAATCCGCACATGCTCCCAGACACTAATGCAATTTTTACCTGTGTCTAAACAAAACAGATATTTATAGGCACCAGCCACTGGATACAGGTTTAATATAGTACAGCGAATCCGGTGTTCCTTCTACAAGATTAGAAAACTAATTTCTTTTTATTTAAAAAAAGATTATCTCAAATACTACACAGTTTAAGAGAAATTCAGTTGACTTTGAATCTACTTTTTAATACAGGCAAAGACTGTCTTAATTACACGCTTGAGTAAGAAAATTCTTGAAAACCTTCAGTCATGATCACGCATCCCCTGTCTGTCTCTATGAATCCTTCTGCAGGTGAGGACTCAGGACTTTCAAACATCACAGAACATGTCTTTACCCACTTCAACAGCCTTGTGAATTTTCCCGTTCTCTCTGCTCCTTCATCCTAGACATACACAGAGCACACTTTATGCAGCATTACAAGGTCGGTGTCCTTCTGGGGGTAAAATCCGACCTCCCAGTTTCCCAGGACGTTTGCATGAAAGCGCACTCAAGATTTAGAATAAATCAGGTGGATTCCAAAGCCTTACTGAAAGGACCACAGAAAGTACGGACTTCAATGCAGTCTCCCTCCTTCCCATGATTACCGTAGAGAGACGAGCAGGCAGCACTACATTTCCCTACAACCAGTTCTGAAAACGTATCTCTGTCTTGGCCTGCAGCATTCCCCGCATCCTAGGCCATGGTCAGTGTTATGAAAAGGCTGCCAATTAAATTGTGGTTTTGAGCTACAGACAAAATGTCCACTGGAGACTCCGATTCTTGCTTCAAAAGCACTTGCATCCCACTGTGTGTTTTAGGAAGTGAACGTGCTGGTTCTCAGCTACATACTCTCCCGGCTCCCCACAAGGCTGAAATCAGAGATGCTGCTGCAAGGTTGCATGTTTTAATGAAGCCCACATAAATCATAATGAAATTATTTGCAAAAAGAAGAGTATAGATTCAGCGACAACAAGAATTTCAGGCTATTGTAAAACTGAATTCTTTATTTTTCTATTGCAACCTCCGGGGCATGATTGTATCAAGAGCAACTTGCAAATCTATGTCACTGCCAGCAAAATTTTGATTTCCATTTGATAGGACAATTTGCAAACAGCAGTTTTCCACATTGTGCAAGTGCTTAACATTTGTAAGAACTACAAGGATTCAATGCTGATTCAATGCCCATTTACCAGGTAATGCAACACACTCTTGCTCTAGGCAGGTGGCTCGGAAAAATCAGGGGGGAGACCATTCTCTCTCTACAAAGGAGCAGTAACTGTTAGTCTCTCAGCAAGGATCACAAGCCAGGTGTTGTTGCTATCACAAGGAAGAGAGTATAGACCGGGTGCAGCAGGAAGAGTTAAGCAGTTTGAAGAATTTTATTTAGGAAAAAAAAGAAATGTTTTCTTCTCAGTGGAGCTCCTGAAGCATGAACATGATGCCACATGCTAAGGAACCAAAGTATTTACTCCTAGACCTTTTGATCAAAAGCAAGAAGCTTGAAATGTAGCTTTAAAATACTGTATGCTCTAACTATACCAGTCGGATGACCTGACAGAGCCAAGATTCATGCTTCACGAGTTTGCAAATTGAAAGAGTCAATCCAGCTCAGAGTATCGCAGAACCCTAAAGACAGATTGCTGTATTTATTGTACTAGATACTATTTACAAACATATCTCCACACTGTTTGCTCTCTAATTACAGTTGGAGCACATACAATCATTTATTTTGTGAGCTCCTTTTGTACACTACACCTCCAAAGTCAATGAAAGTAATTTTAAGAACCCGTTGATTGATTTATTGATCAAATAAGTTGACCGGTGCAGTAGACTAGAAATAACCAGACTGCTAAGTGATTTGACAAATATTGCTGGAGACTTGTCACTGAAGGCGCTGAAAGGAAAGGAAAAAGAAACCTACCTTTCAAGGTGGGTTCGGGGATTTTTTAGGCTCTCTGCTAAGAGCTGGCCCTACAACTTCACTCTATATGCAGGCCGCTTGGTCAAGTGCAGTCCTCGGACAGGTGTTTGGGGTAACTCTGCCCAATCTGACACTCAATTCAGCAGAAGTTCAGCTCCTATTGCCAAAGAACAGTGAGGGTGGGCAGAGGGGTAGAGTTTGAGAGAAGAAAGGGAGACTTGTACCAAACCAAGGCCGGGGGACTGGAGAAACACAGGCAGCGATCATCTCCCACAGCGCTCTGGACAGATTTTTGGGAATCCTGTGGTGAGACTTCACTGCAGCTTTCGGCGAGCTCCAACAGCAAGGAGCCGATTTACTGAAAACCATGTATCTCATCAATCAAGTGTTCACTGTGACGGCCTATTTTTTCCTATAGATTTAATTGTGATTTAATGAGGTTTTCAACGAAACATGTTGGCAGCTTTTCATCAAACGAAGCTGAGCACAACGTGTACTCATTTCCACTGTCCACTTGGTCGTTAGAAGAGCTGTCGCCCAGCTGAAGGAGTGGTTTCCTAACAGGTAGAGGAAAGGTACACAAACAAAGCAGGAAGCAAAGGAAAAAACTTGCATTACTACTGTTTGTACAATATTTTAGATAATCTTTTTGCGTTGTGTCACTGAAGAGTTTAAATTTAACCCCAGATCAACAAAGGAATTAAATGTCCGAGGCTAACAATATCTTTTTCCACTAGCATAAAGCTAAAGCAGGAAAAAACAGCCAGGTGCAGACAAAATAAATTAGCAAGACCACATTCACTACCTGTCATAACCTCTCAGCATTTTTGAAAGTGAATGCCACGCTTATCAAAACAACCTTTAAAATAAATACGCTTTTAAAGGTTTTTATCTCATAATGTTCTCTTTCCTGTCGTGTAACATATATATTACACATATATAAAATTAAAAGAAAAGCCCATTCAAAGAGCCAATGCTCCAGTGCTCCATTTTCCATTTAGTGTTGGTTATGCACCTACAGAGACCTTAAAACATTTTAAAGGATCAAGCTTTCCTTCTCATTAGTACCACCGTCACGTTGTTCTGAACTGTGGTCATATAACCTTTTGCACCTTTTCACTCTATTGAATCAATCTCCCCTGGCAACTTCTGGTGTGGCACTCTGCTCCCCCTGCCTCTGGCTCTTCTTCCCTCGCTAATTCTGTGTTCAGAACTGTGAAGCACAAAATTAGACGTTTCAAATTAAGCAAGGAGAGAGAATGAGAGAACCTTATTAAATCAACATTAGCATCAGAGTGTCTTTAAAAGAGAAACTCAATTGCAAAATATTACTTGTCTCTGTAAAGCTCTTTGCATTGACAGAAATGAGAGACAGGCAGCAGCCAAAGTCGTCTTCCTCTGCCCCCAGCCTCCTCTTGCTGCTGGTCACAGTGCTTGAGCAGTGAGAGCAGGATCCTTTTCAGACCACAGCCCCAGAGGAAGCAGATCTTACCTTGAACTCACAAGCTCTGGAATTGCCAAGTAAAAAGGACAAGGTCTATTAACATCACGTTGGAAAAAGGAAAAAAAAAAAAGATAAAAACCACCCGCACACAAAAAACACTAACGCACAAAAGCAGGTTCCCTTCTCCTGCCAAGCCTTCCCCAACACTGGTTGTTCCCTAAGTCACAATACAAGTTGGTCATTTCTTTATTTTGTACAACAAAAAGAGCCGTTTCACGTTTTAGTTTTTACCTGCAGTCCCTAACAAGCAAAATTACCAGTGACAGTCAGTGCATTTTGTTCCAAAACGCCCGTACTTTCTGATGGGAACCTGCAGCTCCCGGCCACGTACGCTTCAACTCCTTTTCAATGTAAAGCACTGGAGCATCACACCACCCCCTCTTTGCCAGATAATTAAACGTGTTTTTAAAGCCAGAGATCACCTGTGAGCCTGCATGGTCTTTAAACACGATGTTCCCTTGGCACTTTTGAGGAAGAGCTGGTATTTGCACCTTGTGTCAGTAGAATGAGTGAACACACCTTACACTTCTGTGACACAGGCTACGTGCTTGTCTGCCGGGCTGACACCTACAACAGCGAGCCTTTCACCCTGCAAGGAGAGCTTGTAACGTGTGCTGTTAAGGAGAACTACAGAAACAAATCTGACTAAAAGAAGTTTAAAAAAAATCTATTTCAAAACCATTTTAATGCTTATTTCAGTGTTTAGAGTACCCACTTAGCTAGGAAATGTTATCCTAAGGGCAAGTGGTGTGACACTGAAGCTCGGTTCCTAAGGACAGCACAAAGTTTTCAAAGCATTTTTGGGTAAAACAGACACTGCTCCAAGAGAAATAAAGGCTGAAGAGTTTGATTGCTCCAGTCCTATCACACAGTGGAAACTTTTGTATTAGCCAGGCGCAACTGAAAACTCTGCATTTTGCAGACTTTTAAGTGCGTTCTCCTTACAAAATAAAACAACATTTTGAGGAGCCAGGGCTGTTTGGCAGTTCTGGTATCTCTGCAGAGCTGTAGTAAAAGCAACCACTTCTTCATCTGACAGTTATGCTTAGGGGCCCTAAATTAAGCGCTAGACAAAGTAGCTCCTCCACCAGAGAATCAAGATAAAGTGCACCAAGGAAACAGGAAGAATGAGAAGGAGGATAAAAGTAACACCCACGAGAACCAGTGACAAAAACTAACTTGGTTGTTAAACAGCCGTCTACCCAACATCCTTGTTTTGTAAAATGAAATGCTTCATTTTCACCCGAAAGGGCAACAGTAGCGACACAAGACTGCTTGGAGCTTTCCAAAATGAAAGGGCCCAATGAAAACGAGCAGTTTACCATTGAATTAGAGAGCTGAAAAGCGGGGAAAGCAGAGAAGTCAGAACGAAGCGCTGAACCTGCAGTCCAAGGGCTGCCCTCGATGCCTTTTCAGGCTGGTAAGAAGTCTTTACCACAATCAACTAAGTGTCTGCTACATGCTTTTTCCTCCAGGAAAGGGCAACGCTAAGCAAAAACTGAAAACATTTTTATTTTTTAACCTATTCCCTGCTGCAGCTATTTTTCTTCGAAGCTTGGCAGTCTGAACACAGAACTAGAAGTGGCCTCCAGCAGCCTTCAAGTCCAATCCCTTGCTTCTGTAGGGGCAATCACTCAGTGCCTTTAATGCAGCAGGACAGTAACTGGAGTGAGGGATGTCTAAACTGAACTATAACGATAGCGGTTTATGAAGCTGAGCACTAAACAATGATCAAAATTAACATGTTCTTCCTTAATACAAATTGCATGGGTCTCCTGCAAGGCCTTCTCGCTTACACACAGAACATTGAGATGTGAAAGTGAGTACCACACCACTTCAGCTTAAAAAAAATGAAAAAGGTAAAAATGAGAGCATTCACCACGTAATAGTCTCTTTTTCCAGCAACACCAAGTAATAACCTGCCATTTACACACCCGCTTTCAGCTCTTTAGTCCACAGCCCCATTCTGAAAATTTTTCAGGAAACAGCCAACTTTTACCTGCCACACAAAACGGACAACTAAAAGAACAAATAGTAAAGGCTGAATTTCTGCAACTTCCACCATATAATTATGTTTCTTACACATCAAAGGTCAATTTGATAAGGCAGCAGATACCAACCCGAGAAGCAAACAATGAAATATGTAGGCATTTGAAGTCATTTATAACTGAAGGCATGGAAAAGCTTTGAAAGAAATTCAAAGAAGTTTTAAAACCCTGCAAAGCACCAAGATCTAAACAAGCAGAATGTTCTAAGGGTTGGGGGGGGGCAATTTGCTTTGTTTAAAACAAAAAACAAAAAGCAATCTGTTCACCTTTAAAGATCTCAGTGAATATCAACACATCACAACAACACTTCTTGAGGTAACTACTGTTCCAAGGAAACTAAAGCACAAGCAATAATTTGTCCTGGTTCATGCAGAAAATACGAGACATGATCATGACTGATAACTGAGACCCAAACCATAGAAGAAAAGTATTTTCATCAACCATGCATTTGTGCAGATTACTGAAAGGAAAACAGTCGCAGCGTAGTGATGCTCGCCTGTTAATGTCCTTCCAAGTTGGCACAACCAGAAAATTACTTCAAAAGCTTTAAGTAAAACGGAACGAAAGGTTACACACATCTGAGATGAAGAGAAAGAGCTGGAGCAGCAAGAAAGCAATCCCTGTTTCACTCCGAAGTCTCGAAGGGACTCGGGAAGCAGCAGTGAATGGTGGCAAGCCATGCACCACGTCCAGGTAACCAGCGCTGCCTGCAGTGACTAACTCGCTCTAGGTGCCAGCCCACCGCCTACTAACGTCAGTACGGAAAATCTGCTGTAAGCACCGAGAGGATTCTGAGGAAAGGAAGAGAAACACGGAACAAGAAGAGGTAAGACTGACAACACAGCGCCAAGAGTCACAGCACCGCTCCTTTTCAGTACTAACTCCTGGCTGTAGCACTTAGCCCACTTTGGAGACCTCAGGAAAATGGAGCCGGCTCATCATTGTTCCATTTTTCAAGCAGCAAATCAGGAATTAATATTCACGGGTTCCATGACTGACATAATTGCAATTTAAAAAGGGCAATTAATCATCAGCCACACTGGCAGCTGACTTGCCAGGCTGGGGATCCTTTCTCTCCACACCTGCCAACAAACATACAGCAGGCAAAAACATCGCATAGGCATGCAGAGCCGGGAAGCGCCATTCGCCCCCTTACCCCACTTTTCTTTCACAAGGTGTGCTTTATTATTGCTTTTACCCAACAAGCACACATGACCCATCTGAATCATTTATGAATGCTTTCCCCAGGTGCTCCCCCCCAGGTTGGCCAACCAGCCACGTGGATAAGAAATACTCTCCCCATGTTTTCTCACTCATGCCAGCCCAGAGAAGTGAGGCAATGAGCTCTATCGCCTCCGTTACGTAGCCCTCATCTCCTCATTTTTCTTTTTATCTTTGCATGAACTAGTACTTTGAAAAGAGACATCTCATCTCATTCCTATTTGGAAAGTATATTACAGCTCTTCAATATGAATGCAGCTCCAAAGAAACTACTAACAAAGGCTGATGAAACTTTAAACCTGACAAGTGATTTTCACAAGACGAGTCCAAAAAGTCACTAAGGCAGTATTTACCTCCCTGCCTTTAAAGGGAGGTTTTCCAGCATGCTTTAAACAAAACCAAAAGCCAAAGCACCTGTTCTGGGATTTGTTCTGCCACCTTTAAAATGTGAACAGCCACTGCCAGATGTGAAAGGCATTTCATCTAGTAGTATTTACAGGAGAGACATTTGGAAGTTAGGCAATGGCGTTTAGGTGCCTGGAAAGAAAGTTTTGAGAGACTACATTACCAAAGGGTGAGTATATAACCTCCTGCAGAAAATATGATTCTTATTATAACGTCCTTTCCTGAGAGGAAGAAAGCCAAACTGACCACTGTACACCAGCCTCCTTTATCTGGAAAGTACATAAAGCATTGTGGTGACAAACAGCACAGAAAACAAGCATATCATTGATGGAAAGATTTAGAAATCAGCAAGCTGTGAAGTCTTCAAGTGACACACTTAAGACAATGTCCTTGGGCCAAAGAAAATATACGACATACATCTAGGCCAAAGAAATCTTGCTTTAACAGGTGCAACTGCTGCCAGCCAAGTGCAGCAGATACATGGCGACCGAGGACGTTTGTTGTAACACAAGCTGTAAAGTCCTCCCCTCCTCATTCCTGCCAGTCAGCAACCAGAAATTGACTTTCATCGTAACAATACAGGAAAAGATTTCAATGCTATTGTATATGAAAGAGTAATTTCAGTCCTAAGAACCGTCAGGATGGAAACTGGAACACAATTACGTATTACACGCCCTGGTCAGCGCTCCAAACAAAGGTAGTTGGCAGAACGTCTCTGCCAGCAGATAACACCAATAAATGGCCTCATTTCCATCTATTAAAAGATAATAAACAGACCTTGCTTCCTCATACTGTCCTCATTTCTATCAGGTCCTTCTCACGGTTTGCTACCTCTGTGACACATGCTCCAGGTTTTCTTCATTCACAAGCCTCAGTGCATCCTTGCAAGTTAAATGAGGTGTCTACGACCCACTTCTCTTAGCTTTGTGGAACTAGACAAGTGCAATTATAAGTCCCCTCCATCTTCTTCTTCATTCAGATTTTGCAAGGTTTTCAGAAACCTCAAAGAACATTTTGTTCCCAAGCAGACCTTTACCTTCCAGGGACACAGCTTTCATGCTGCCCACTTGCCCTTTGTTTCAGACAGGACTGACCACGTCCTCCCTACCAACAAAATCACTCCTTAACAGGCAAGGGAGTGAGGTGTTAAGAAAAAGCAGGTATTTCACTCAAGTATGTATCCTCTCCCAACTCAGGAGTAAACAACCTGTAGCTCAGTTGCATTTCCTCATTATGACAGACTGCATCAAAGACTTCTGCCGGGCTCTTCTGCACTCAGAGAGGGTGTTTACAGAAAACAGAGCTGGAAGTAAAGCTTGAAGGCTAAAAGAAAAAAGAAAACGCGAAATACAAAGAAACTCTCTCAAACACAGCCAGGGCTCCTGGGCTGCTGCCCAAGATCATGGTCACCTCATTTCTTAAATTTCTTCAGAAGAAAAACAAATACTTGTGCTTCCAAATTTTCTGAACACCTTTAAGCGTAATGTCTCCAATCAGCACTTGCTCACATCTTCATCTTCAAGCCTGTATTATGAAGTTTTTATAAGCTTATTTCTTCCCACTGTCTCGCTCCACATCAGTAAGAGCCACTAATAGAAGTCAGAGACCAAAATCCTCCTCTTCTCTATTGCCTACGTTTAGCAATCAGCGACTGCCTGAGTATTGTGAGAGACCCAAAGCACCGCCACGTTATTACACACTTATCTCTGCAAAACCACCCTGCACAAGTGACAACTTCCAGGCAGGGGGGAGGGGGAATTGTGCGGCTCTGTGATAATTAAAGCATAGACGAGTGTCACTGCTGTAGATAATTATGCATTAGCAGTTAAATTACTTAATGGATAAAATAAACTAAGCCAAATGTTTTGTTTTAAAGGGAATTCGGGGTCTGCAAAAGGTGCCCAACTGACAGCCCGGGAGAGCGAGAATGACAGCCCTGTGTCATTCACAGCAGCGATACACCACCCAGCAGGCTGCCACCATCCACCCAGGCATGGAGGGGAACGGAGAAGAGCTGGAGAACATTTCAGCCTGCCCAGTCACCCAGTCTCTGGTCTGTCTGGTGAGAGCCCACCCAGGGACCAGCCAGTCACTAACTAGTGAGGGAAAGCTGTCTGGGGTCACTTCCCAAGTGAAGGCACCGGCTTGGAAGGGTCAAATTAACTCAACCCACAGGTCTTCCGTAGCCAATAGACTCCAGTCAACAACAAAAACATTGGGATAAGAAGGTATCTGGCCCAAAACACAGCCATCTTCCCTCACCGAGTGCACGAGGCCTCCCCCAGCCTCTCCTCTCACCTTACCAGGGGCGCTCCCACACGCCCTCCCGCCACCGCTCTCTCAAGATGGCTCTCCACAGCGTCCTCCTGCTTGTTAAAACAAGGACTCTCAAGGTCAGTCAGAATTTATAAGGCAGCCATTTCATCTTTTGTGCTTCTCTGGCTACAGTCCTTCCTAAAAGCTGCTGAACGTTGGAGATTCTGCGGGGTCTGAAAGCCCTGCCAACACTGAGGCCAATTAGGAGTTTCAGGATGATGCATATTAAAGTTATTATAGGAGGCAGTTATGCAGCCAGAATAAATCTTAACTGAACCTTTAAGTGGTTTTTATAACTCTTGTTTCTCCGTCTTGAAAACAGATGAAAAGATACAAATCTCCTCCCTAAAAATCTGCAGGGATTCAAGCCAGCCACCAACTTCTTGCTCAAGAGAAGATTCTGCCCCAGCGCAGTAATTCACTTTGTCCACGGCCAGCTAGATCATCTTTATGTCTTAAACTCCAAACCACTCAAGTCAGTCAGAAACCTGCAATATCAGTGAAGACAGACCTCGAATCCTGCTTCTACAACGGGACAGCACGTACATGTTTAACTTCTGCTTAAACTCTGGTGTTTTCTTGCTATGGGCCTTCTTAGACAGCCTGCATAGTCTGAGTGCGACAGCCAAAGGGACACAGCTACTGTAGTCAATTTCTTTTCCTTTTCTTTTTTTCTTTCTTTACAGACCAGGTTTCACAGATAATATCAAAACAGCAAATCTTGAAGTGGATCTGAGGAATGGAGGCAGCCTTGATACCTAGCATGAGACAAGATCAGGGCAGCATCTGCTGCTGTCCTCCCAGCACTTCCAAACCCCAACTTGCAGTCCGCAGTAGTTACCTCCCCCTCTGGAAAGTATTAATGGAAACCAGCCAGGGACCTGGGGACTAAAGACAAATCTGAGGTGGCTAAGGACATCCCACATCCCTTGTGAGGAAACCTGCGCTGTCCTGACAACAACCTTGCCCTTTTCCTCCGCAGCCTGAACACAAAGCGCGAGCTGCCAGACCCCGTGCATTTGGGCATGACAGCGAGCCCCAGCAAGCATGGTGAGAAGACAGAAGCAGGTTCATTCAACACAGATCTCCAATTTGTAAATTATGCCAGCGTGCAGCGGCCTCACAGTTCTAAACGATCTATTTCTACAGAAACCAATGGACTGCAAATGCGCAGGGTAAACTCATTCTGAAAAATATTACAGTAATTCCAGGAGAAGCTAGAGTCAGAACGAAAACAAATAAGTAAAAACTTTGAGACGTTTCATTGGTATGCAAGCAATTTGAGAGCTCAGCAGTTCCTGGTCCACTCCTGGCAAAGTCTTCATGGGTGTCCCTTCACTGCCACCTTCTGGAAATACTCGATGCTTCCAAACTGCTCTCAGCAGGAAAAAAACGTACGAGCTCAGCTTAGGTAGCAGCACTGGCACGCAACCAAGATGTTTATTAAAAATCGCCGGTCACAAAATAGGAGAACTACATCCAGAATCCCATCCCAAAGAAGTGAGCAGCAGAACAGTCTGCAAGATGAATACACAGAGCAGCCCAGGCTGAGCAGTGGTTTTGACCCCCAAATAATATATGTAATTCATCTCCCAGATTCTGCACGAGGTAGGGAATAGATTTTTTCCCAGATCCTAGAGTCAAAGGGGTATTAGTGAGGATCTGCTGCTCTAATAAGACTCCGTTTGCAGCAACACATCTTAAAGACCCACTTGAATGGCCAACAAACCCCCCTCCCTCAAAAAAAAAAAAAAAAAAATCAAAACTGCTTCACTGAAAGGGAAGTTTCCTAAGAATTCAGAGTCAATAATGAAATTTAAAAATGCAGGTCAAAAAAGACATTCTAATGCCATTTCTTTACATACACACAAGCATACATGACACACCAGTATATCGATTTGCCAGTAGATGACTGGAATTATCAAGCATGAAATTTCAGTCCAAATCAGTGTGCATTTTAACTCTTAAAATAGGCAAATGACTTGCTGAACTCTACAGTGAAGCCTAACCAAGCTCAACAGCAACATCTGCTGGCCAGCGAGCAACAATATCAGATTAGTTTAATTATATGGAAGGCTTTGGTTTTGTCCTAAACAAAGATGTGAATTTTCACTGCAGTTTAAGAATACCCAGTAAGATGTATTTCATGTGCAGAAAACAGATCTAACTGCTAAACACGTGCAAACAACAAAAAGGCACAACTTTGCATGCACACATAGTCAGAAAAATGTCATCTACCATTACCTACCCCTGAAATATTCGACATCAAAACACTGAAATTAAGAGGGGTTAAAATTCATGCTAGTGAGACTATGCAGGAGAAAATGTCTTCTGTCCAACTGCTTCAGTCGCATCTGAAGAACACCCAAGGTACCTCCTGAACTGCTTTCTTTCCCAAGGAAGCAGCCAGCGAGTGAAAAGCCTGAGGCAGCAAGGTATTTACCAACTACACAAGCCCCACCTTACAAAAGAGAACGATAGCTAAGGCCATTAGAGCTCCTTTCCCTCCAGACACCTTAACACATTCCTTATTAACCTTAGAAAATAAGCCTGCTACAGCAGAATGACATTATTGGAGCATGAGAACGGCTAATGGTCCTCACTTAATTTGAGCACAAACTGACACTCTAGATTAATTACAGTGAAAACTCTCATTTTTACCCCAGATGCATAAAACTCTGCAAACTACTTCTAAGCCATTCTAAAGAAAAGAAAATGCAAGTTGCTGTTAACAACTTCAAGACTGCACTTAGACCTTCTGCAGCACCTGGCACAAGGCCGCAGTGACCTGAGAGCCTGGTAGGTAGTTACACGGGCAGAGTAAGAGGTGCTGATATGCTTCACGTTATAGGCTGGAATGACATTCATTATCTATCTTTAAAAAATCAGTTTGCTTTGCAGCTTGAGGCTCTCATGCTTTTTCAAGTTTTGTACCTGAAAAAAATCTATATTTTGCCCTGAAAAAAATCAGGGAAGAGGATTTAGGAAATATTAAAGTTCAATTGCAACTATATGGTTTTGTTGTTTAAAACAAAAAAGTGTTCCCAATTCCCCTTTCCCACATCTAGCTGTTGAAATGGGAGAGCATATCATAGGAAAACAGAAAAATGGGTGATTGCTCAAGTCCTCAACAGGGAAGAGAACAGCTCTTATAAGGAACTGTTTGTGTATTGGAAGTTCAGAAAATAGAGAGGGGAGCTGGTTTCAGTTTGACAGTGCCAAATTACAGCCATAGTAAGATGAACACCAAGAAACAAATCCATTCTGCTCAGAGGTTGGACAGAAGGGAAACGGAGGGAGAAGAGATATGAGCCCCTGTGTTTAGGAAAAGAAAGGGGCTTGAAGTTATCTGCTAGAAAGTGAACAACATTTTCCACGGCAAAAGCATTAGACTGAAGATACAGCGAATATACACGGCAAGCTCTCGTTCCTAACTACAAGAGCAGTGGTTATTTAACAAATGTATCCTTACCATAAAGTGCTATTTGAGCAGGTATTAAACCATGGAGCTTTTTTCTTTTGGACAGTAATTATACATAGCCCTGCTCTATCTGTCTGTTTGATCAATTTTTACTCTCAACTCATACAGCATCATCCTTCAAGTTTGCCCATTATCACAAAGTCTTCAAGGCTAAAAAGGCTCCAACCCCCCAATGCAACGTGCAGACAGGAAGAAGAAAGCCAGTTAATTCTCTAATTCCTTCTCTCCCTCATAAGCTTGCAGGTGTTCTATTTTCATTGTCTAAAAATCAAAGAGAAAATCATAAGCTCATTTCCTCTCCCTTAGTACAGTCCCTTTCAAGAAGCTACTCTCCATCAAGTTTTACTTCAGCACTCATAAATAATACAGATAATTGCAGATGGCCATTATAAACAAGCAAGAAAGTGTACATATATAGTACAAAGGAAACAATAAAAATTCTGAGGTGCTCCAAAAGCAGAAGGAATTCCTGGCAAATAGCAGCAGTTGCGTCCAGGTCATGTTTTTAGTTGATGTAAGGCAATCGGAGCCAAAAATAATACAGAGACAGACTTCAGACAAAGTTAAACAAGGCTGCTGGCAGCTCGCTCCTCTCTGAAGCATTTATTTCCTACCCCCTCCCCATGTGCAATATGCATAGCTATTTCTTCTCTATACATTTGCATTATGAAGTGGGAATGCTGCTCATGGAAAGATAGGTTTAAAACCGCTGAAACTCCAAAATACATCAGCACTGTGCAATTAGGAAGATATTATGCTGACTGTAATAAGAAACTCTAAGAGAGTCCAGCCAGCTGCCCAAGAGTTAACATAATGCATTTCTCATCAAAACCTCTTCCAAGAGGTTAAGCACACAATAGACTATCTAAAGCACAGCTAGAAAGGCTGCTTGAAATTCCACGCATGTGCCTCAGCAATGTATTTCTATTAATGTCCAGTGTGTGTCAGCGTGAAGATAAGGTACCAACATCATGTCCAACCAGCCAGCTAGAGAATGGGACGCCGTGTAAAACATTGTCTGATACTTAGAATCGCGGAGAACAGTGGCGCTTGCAATCTCGCCCTCTGCACACGTGGCTGATAACGCCACCACCGAGAGCAGCAGCTGGAGCAAACCGTCCTGCAGCTTCGGGAAACTAAAAAGGCAGAGAGAGACAGGGAGGGAGAGGGAAACAAACAAGAATTGAAATAAACTTCATCAGCGAACAGAAGCATGTTGTAGGATGTCCAGCAGTAGCACAGGGTATAACTGAACTGGGAAAAGCCTCAGTGAAATTTGCTGTTCGTATCAGCTTGCTGTAACTTTCTTTGAAGATGACAAATAAAGAAATAACCTCAGTGCTTATTTTGCTTTTTCCCATCATACCATGTACTCTCAGCTTCGTCTCCTAGTACGATCCAGGAAGGCTGTTTGTAATGGAAGCCTTGCCAGAGACATTTGATTCGAGGAGCTGTGATCCTGAACAGGGCACAACTGGTCTGCTGGGCCTGGCATTCAGGGCTCGAGAAGCCCACACGCCAGCACGAGCAGCTGCTGTATGGGAACCCGCTGGAACACCCCGTGTGGGCTGTACTGTGCGCAGATGGGCGTTACACACAGTAACGTCCAGGCGGTCGGGAAACCTACTAGCTGTACAGCTTAGGTGTATAACCTGCAGCTTACCTGCCTGTGGGTCAAGGCGTGGAAGGCACTGATCCTGACCAGGAGACCACTGCGTATTGAGGAGGTAGAGACCGAACCCGAGCAGGCACAGTGCCGTGCGGTGTTGCTCATGCAGCACGGCCTTCAGGCCTGTGCTGTGCTGCAGGATAAAATCGCCCAGCTCAGCACAACCCAGGAGTCTGCGGGCAGCTCGCCCTCGGGACCGGCAGTTATGGCACCTTTATCTAAAAGCGCAGCAAGAAGCTCTCATGTGAACATCCTTTATGAATAGTAGCTTCTTAAACAGCCATATTAGAAGAATGTAATACAGTTATATTATAAAAATATAATAGCTTGACTGACAGAAAAAGAGGAACCTCTCCACAGATGGGATCTGTGCAGCATGCCATGGGAAAATCTAGAGGGTCCATGCTGTGTAAAGCAGGGCTCCCAGCACATGAAGGGGTGTCAGAATAAAAAGAGTACAGATAGCAAGTAAATCTATCTCATTAAAAGAGCTGTTTTATTAAGCCACTGGTCAGCCCCTCGTATCAGGATCCAGAAAGAACCCTGCACCATTTCTCTCTCAGCATCCTGGTGCAGAAGCCTCTTCCCATCTCAGGTACGAGCAACTTCCTTACCACCCCCCTCTGTTGCCAGCGAGGCTCACTTTAAGACATGTACATCAAGGCTCCAAAGCAAGGCAGCAGAAGCATCAAAGCTAGTTTTCATGGCATTTAGGGAATGTGACAGAAATGACATCCAGCGAGCGGTCACCTACCTCATATCCCCATCATCCGAGTGCAAGACCGATCTGATTTCCATTCAGTGCAAACTTATTTCCTAGCTATTATATTAGCCCTTTAAATTTGTAATCTTGCTCTCTTTTTAATAACACTTTCATTCTCAAACATCTCAAGGATATTTTCAAGCTTGTGTCTAAGGCTCATTGATTCAGGATTCAAACACTGTCATTTTGTAGATAGAATACAATGAACGCTGGAAAGTTATAACCAAGTAACAAGTGAGATGCACGCTCCCAAATACACAAAACAGAAAAACAAAATGATAATCCAAAAATAAAAAGTTTAACCAAGCTTGTGGGAACTATATTTTGTACTTTACACCTACAACAATCTTATACCACAAGCCGTGCTGGCTTGTACAGAAGGAAAGGCTACTGAAACACCCCCATGCATTATCAAATGTAATATCTAGTTGTAGATAGGGGAAAAGGAAGACTAATCCTATCTTTTGCTTCTTAAACAACAGAATGGCTTTACTGTAACCCTTAACTAGAAGGAATTAATCTGGAAGAAGTTTCTGTGGAATGTATGAACTTGGTAGACAAAAGGAAGTGAAACATGGGGAAAAGAGAATTGAAGCCGAGACAGGGGAATTAGGCAGCACCACAGACAACTTCAATTTGTTGCAGCTGTAGGATTTAAAAACAGGCCAACCTTGTGATAACGTCCCTTAGCCCAAGAGACTACAAAAATGAGAAGCTCACGAACGACCATCAGCTGCTGAAATCTGCAAAAACTCTCCAAACACAAATTAACCTTCAGAGTGGGGAGATAAAAGACTAGCTGCAGAAATTGGAAGTTGTTCAAAAAAAATGCTATAAATGTCTGACAAATCATAGCAGCAGTAGCAGGGAAAATAAGGAGTACAGATGCAACATCTTACCCCCAGCCAGATAACACCTTTGCCTTTCCTCAAGAGAAGATGGAGAAAGAATTTACTCTTTTAAAATCCTGGTTGGTTTTATTAAACATTCTGCACAATTGTCTTAGTTAAACTTAGACCTCACTGGTGCTTCGGAGGCCAAAAGTTAGTAGCTTGCTGGAGGTTACACACATGTAGATCCTTGTCATGCCAAGTTTAAAGTTAACGCAAACCTTTCCGAAGTCCATCATCTAATACTGCAAGATTACTTTCTATAGGGATTCCTTAAACATTTAATGGTTTCATAAAAAGAATTAATTCTTTCACTGCAGAAACGCACCCACTTCTGCTACAGAAGACAGCAGCCAGAGAGGAACCCAACCGTGGAGGAGAACGAGGGATGTTCTATCCAGAGGCTATATAGATTAACAGGCCACTAACTTTCAAGACTCTGCTGATTAACATGCATTCCTCCAAGGAAAGTGCAGAAAATAAAAGAAAAAAAAAAAGACAGCGTGAGTGAGAGAAATAGAAGGAACAAGATCTGAAGCTACTCGCAATCCAGCTATTTAATTCCCCTATCGATAGCTTGCAACACAGAAAACAACACATGGAGCTACAAAACCCAGCCCCGAGTCCTCACCAGGGGAAGAAAAGCAGACTGCTTCCACGTGTTCTGACTCTGCCTCGTATGCAGCAGGAGGTCTCCATATAAAGCATTAAAAATGCAGAGAAATGAAACGCATAACCTTATTAATGCTGCTACTAAATAGACTTTTTCAGGTCAAAAAGTAGTCTAAAATATAAAAATAAAGACAGGAGACTCAGAACTAAGGGCTGTCTGACTCTTCGGATAGCCCGTTGGCACTCGATGACACACCGCCTGCTAATTAGAAGCGCCAACACCAAAGAGACCGTGCTCGACCACGCGCCTCGCAGCAGACAGCTCATCAGAGGCTGAGGCAGCCTTTGGTAAAGGCAAAGGAATACTGCACATCTGTTAATTACCAAGTCCTGACCCAAAAAGAATTTTAAAAAGCAATTTAAAAAAATTAAGGCTATTTAAAAATAAACACCAGTTATGACGCTACAGGTTAAGATCTGAATTTCCTAAGATCTGTTCAAACACTTCAGCTGTTCAAGGCACACATTTGTTTCTGAAGTTTTGTGTGCCACAAGCTCTCAGCTAGCAGCCGTTACTGCCTAGTGGGATTGGCTTTTGCCAGCAGGAGCCCCTTCCAGAGGTGCCATACCTTCAGCCAGCCCTGCTCAACGCGTAGTTCTTCGCAGAGAGAAACCATCTGGGAGTGTCACACGTACACGTGCCCTGGTTTTGCTTCAATATACACGTTAAGAGACAATGACAGGGCCTTTTTTGTAATAAATCACTAAGGCTCAAAGCAAAAAAAAAATCTACATCTTTCCATGCATGTCAACATCTTTAAAAGGCAGTTTTATTCAGTTAGTGAAAGCAATCGGAAACAATCACATTGCAACTTCTAGCCAAAGACACCACCACTCATGCTAACCCAGGCAGGTTTCCTAGCTGGCTGTGCACGCACTAAGGGTCTGTGAGTGCTCTGCAAACAGCCAAACCACTAGGAGGTACTGCTCCTACCACCGGCAGTACCCAAATTACACGTACAAATTTGTGTTCTAGTAGCTAAATGCACCAGTCATTTTCCAAACAAAATATAAAAACGGATCTGAAGAAAGTGTCATTCCTGTAATAAACACACGTAGGTACTTGTTGCTAATCACAAGTGATAACATCCCTGAAAAAAAAAATCAAATGTGAAGAAAAATAACTGGACTTTTTCCTCATTTTGCACTATTATTTCCTGACTTAATTCAGTGTTTTCTGCTTCACCCACAAAAAAAAAAAAAAAGTTTCAATCAAGAACCATTTACAGAAAGAACAACTCAAGACTAAAACCCAACATCTGTGTTAGCAAAATCTCCTCCCAGAACCAACCATTTCCTACATACAGACTTGCAACTCTTAAAATAGAAGGGTTTTAGCTCAATGTGCTACATTTTAACTGCATAGCAAACGGACCACAAAACTGCCCTGAGGTGAGCAGCATCCAAACCTAAGGCAAAGCTCGCAGGGGCGGTACCTGGGGCTTTCACTACATCAGTTCATATACCCAGGGAGGGGAAAAAAAAAATGCAAAAACCAAGGCCAAGTGTTGGTGATAGAGGCCTGACCTTAAAAACGCAGCCTCGCCTCACTGCTGTCCCCACGCTGTCACAAACACCCCGCTGCCCCTGGGCCTCAGCTGGCCGCCGCGGCTTGTTGTCACAACGGGAAGAGATTGCGCGCAACAAAAGCCCAGCCTAATCCAGGGATGTTTACCTGCGGGTTAATCAGCCAGGATGAAGCTGATCCCCAGCTTACCACAAAGTAAATGAAAGCCTTAACAAAACTAAATCGCGTTCAGCACCATGTTTAAAGCCATCTTCAGTCCCAGTTCAGGCGCATCTCTCTGCAGCTGATACTGGTTGACAACACTGGGCAAAAAGCACAAAGTTGGCCTGAAACTTCATCAGTGACCTTGAAACCTAACAAAAAAAACTTTCCAGAAATGGGCATTGGCTTATTCCTTTCCCTCCTGGGGGCCAACCCCCCCCAACCCACACTATTCCAGCTGATCACTCCCCTACTACCACCACTTTACAGCAAGCAATGTACAGGCTATTAAGCTTTCACCAATTTTACCTCCACATTCTTCGAACTGGAGAAAGAAAACATAACAGTTAAAATGGCAACAGGCATTTTTAACCAGTACGCATTAAACATATACACTATGCACACTAAAGCAAGGGTGTAAGCATCCAATGCACTCAACGTGGAAAGCCCAAGGGTTCAGAATCCCACACGCACAAGACCACCCCGATATCAAAACCCGCTGTCCTGATCAAAGTCACTCCTGCTCAATGCACGCCCTTCCTCTCTCACTGATTCAGGAGGGCTCCGAAGAGCACACAGCTTATTTCTGGCCAACAAATCATTCAAAAAAGAACCCAGCAGCCTATGACCAATTATCACCAGCCGCTGGAGCAACAGGACAAACCCTTCCTCCCGTGAGGATTTCCTCCCACACTCGCATCCCAGGCCAGACTAACCACAACGGTGCAGAGCTGGAGCCACCAGAAAGCAGGGGCTGCCGCCCAGCGAGCAGAGCACGTTATTTATTTGTATATTTATAGAAGTCACCAAATTCCCGGGAGCACTGGGAATGGTGAACCATGTGTCATCAACAGCTGGCGAACGGCTTTCCCAGCAATTTAGGAGTTGTGTCCAGGCTGGTTTCGCACAGCAAGTAATGCCCTTCAGTCTTGTCTCAAACAGCTAATTACGGTGCAAAGTTTGTCCTACCATCACCCCATTTCTGAATTCATTCTTTCAAAGTGGTAAGGAAGACGACGACTCTTGGTCAATAACTCTGACAAAGCCATTATCCGAGGGGTATTAAATGGGGAGATAAGAACTTCAGGGCTTTGCACAAATCATATTAGTTCAATTCTGAAATCCGCGTAATGCTTCTTTTCAAAGTATTAATTTCATTTATTCTATTTGCTCTCCCTCTGTCCTGATAACACAGGCACACATGGCCCCTAAATGAGATCCTCCTATTTTATAAGTTATAATCCTCCCTTTCTAGAGTAGTAATGAGATGTCTTCGCTTAATCGCGTTTATTCTCCCCCCCCAGCTCCTGCTTTTCTCCATCCCCATTCCACATTGATTTGTTTCAAAGGTTTCAGCAAAAACCATCAGGCTGGGAGTCACTGGCTCCAAGACGAAGGCTCATGATGCATATGCTGCACAGCCTTAGGAGATTACAAAAGCAGAAAGGGAAAAAAAAGTTTCTTTTGTTGGTAAAAAAAAAAAAAAGCAAGCCTGAAGAACCAAGAAGTTGAGAGATTAGGTTTTGATTAACTGGAAATTAAATAGGAAAGATTCAAGGCTTAGGAAAAGGCGAGACTATTCACAACACATCCAAGCAATTAAATAACTTGACTATGACAACTTCAGAAATTCCTTGTGCTAGAATTAAAAAATAAAAAATAACGATGGCTGTACTGATTCTTGTTTATTTCACACGAGACTTGAGGTATGCTACTTGCATCAGTTAAACATCCTAGGCACTGCTCTGAAGTTCTGTACATACTATCCCTGTTGTACTCTAAGTGCTCATGGCATTACATTATTTAAGAATCCAGCCAGCACCATGATCCTGCAGCGATGTACAAACAAAACATGTTCTCTCTAATATAAACTGGTGAGGCTTCTTCCACAGGAGCTTAGCAGACTGCTTCCATCTGAGCCAGTCCCACGTGGTAAATCAAAAGCCATATTCACTCCAAGAGTGAAGTGAATGCTGCAGTGTTTCTACTTATAGAGGTGTTTAGCTTCTTAAACTTCACGGAGTTTTAGTCAAAACCTAAAGGTATCTAGAATCTAAGTACCCTGTTCAGAAGCTAAGTACCTTGTTCAAAGTCATAAAAAAAAAAAGATCAAGACAAAAATGTAGAACAGAACCCAGGTTCTTAACTCTCAAACCCTCCTGTAACGAGTGAACCGCTAAGAAAAAAAACAACCAGTTTTAATCTGCTCCCTGCCCCACCAGTGATGAAGTAACTGGCCCCAGAAACCGACAGCAAGTTCCCTACCAAATGTTATTTGTAGTCCGCGCTCTCAGCAGGACACTGCACAGAACCACAGAAGCACTTCACAGAGATGCTGTTAATAATAAAAGTCAGGACAAAAATCATAAAAAACAGATTAAATGACAAATTATGTCCAACACAAGCAAAATGAAATCGTTTCAAAATACAGCTATCATATTTGGATTTATGGTCCACAAGTGGTAAAGTTACAGGAGAATATTGCAGCACTACTAGAGACAACTGTACGAGGGAAGGCTACCAGCCACCAAGCTACTGATACAGTGAGGGCACAGAGCAGCACAAGACCTTACTGCAAGTATCAAAACAATAATAAAACTAAACCTTACTACTAATACATGGCATCATTTTCAATTCTTACTGAATTAAGTGCTGTTAGAAGCAAATTATTCATTTGTTATTTCCTTCATAGGAGTTGTCCCATTTTTCACCGGTTTCCCTAGTAGGTCATAACAAACAAGACAGAACAAAAAAAAACACCACAAAAACACACTAAAAACTGAAAGCTGTTTCCCTTATAAACTTCAGCAGATAATTTCCAGTTCCATCTGCACCTAGACTACCACCGGGTACACCTAATTCCACTACTCTTCTGTTTGAAAGAGAAGACAGATACAGATGAGATGAAAGAGCAGCTCACATCCATTATTTGCTTCATATTCTGGGGCTAGAAAGCAAAAAAGTGAGCAAAAACCATTCAAACACTACTCCAAATAAAGGAAGAAAACAATACTGGAAGACAAAGGACAGATATGATTTGAGTAGGATTAAGAAAATAGAATAAGGTGACCATGCCTGAAAGGAAACTGTAGCTGAGATAAAGCAAATCTGATAGGATTCCAATCATTTCAAAAGGCTGGCAAGAACAGTTACTGCTTAGGAAGACACCTAGAAACCAACAGACAATAGCTTTGACCTCATCTTTGGAAGGACAGGCTAGACTATTCCATTTTTAAGGATCTCAAATTTATGACTGATAAAGAGATAGTTAAAGAGCAATGAAATTTAACAGTTTCTCATTCTTGCGCCGCATTCCATGGCCACTATTTATCTTTTATGGGTTACACAGAGAGAGCCTGATCAGATTTTTGCAGACCATCAAGTTTGCAATATCTGGGTATGTGACAGTGCAGGATTAAAAGCTAATTCAGATAATGGAACAGCTTCTGTATGTTAGAGGTCAGGTCCCTACTCATTTTAGAGGTGCCCTCCTCGCACTCCACAAATATTGCCTACCTTTGCTAGCCACGCATCTCCAAGGTTACTCTCTGCGTCTCACTGCAGGAGGGCAGGCTCCATTTCTGAGCTGGGCCTTATCTTTAGGCTGGGCACTAAATCCACCACCCTCCCCACCCTCCCAGCCCCCTTTACAGAGCTTTGTCAATTGCATTCATAAAGATAATATTCTCTTTCTAGTGGGAAGAGAGTTAGTACCGTGTCCACTGGCCCAGACCTGCTGTTCAGAGGAACGGCAGTCACCTGCCTCAGACGTGGCTCTCCTAAGGCTCAGCGCTCACGCACACTTCCCGTGGCCAGGGTACAAGCTGCCAAGCAGAAGCTTCCTACAACGCAGCAATTCCCAAGTTACAGCCAGCAGAGCGGCCTGAGACCTACCAACTCAGCCACGTGCAGTAGGCTGCCAGACAGTCAGAGCATAAATGGGTCCAAACCCCCATGCGGACATCCTCACAGAAGGCACGTTCGTCAGCGACTGTTAAGCACCAAGGCAATAAAACAGCCTCTTGTCCAAGATGGCTCTAAACCCCAGAAGTTGCCAGGGTATGGAGGTGGGAAGCTCTATGTCTATGTCTATGACACTCTATGTCTGCCCTGTTCTCACACTCTGCATAAGCATCCGCCGTGGATCACTGTTAGAGACGGACTACAGCTAGAACCTTCTGTCCAAACCACTACAGCGATGCTCACTTACATTTTATTTATTCACCCCGCAGATTTATAACCTCAAACTGCTTCCCAGCCCAGTCACGAGCCCGAGTAAGCCACACCTATTGCTATTCACCAGGCAGAAAACATGCTCACAGAAGGGCTCTTCGCTTAAATCAAGTGCGTGCAACACATCAGCAGGATGGAAGACACACAAATAAAGATAACGTTCCTCAAGTCTGCCCTCTTCCTAAACTGTCCCTTCAGCATGCAGTAGGCAAAGAGAATTACCCTCAGCCTAGCTCTCTCAATAAACTTTTCAAACACCACAGCCTGTACTGGGAGCGGCTGACAGGATTAACTCCTCCCCAGCAGCCCGTGTAGTGCCGTGCTCTGCAGCGGTGGCTGGAGCAGCGATCCCATCCCACCACTGCTCTGCCCACTGCTGAGCCGTGCTGGCACAGCACCAAGACCCTCTCCACACACCCCCAGAGCCATCTGGGGGTGGGAGCAAGAGGTGGGGAAGAGACACCACCAGGGCAGCTGACCTAGACCAACCAAAGGGATATTCCATACCATATCACGTCATATTCAGCAATAAAAGCTGGGGAAGGGGGGCAGGGGGGGTCTTGTTATGAAGACATCTGTCCTCCCAAACAGCCGCTGGGCGTATTGAGGCCCAAGGTGTGGCCAAACATTGCTTGCTGATGGGAAGTAGAGAATTGTTCTCTCCTTGCTTCTGTGCAGCCTTTTGCTTGTGTTTTTTTTTCCCCCCTCTTTCTTTTCCCTTTAATTAAATTATCCTTATCTTAACCTGTGAGCTTTTTTTCCCAATCATTATTTTCTTCCCCCCCCCCTTCGAGCGGGGGGAGTGAAGGAGCAGTTGTGGTGGAGCTTTGCTGCCCATCGGGGTGAAACCACCACACAGTCTGCATGAACAGGCAGTTTGACTTCACCGCGGCAAGCACAATCAGCATCATCTTACCCTGGCTATACTGACACACGCACTTCATGTGCTTGCACTTCCTGAGACAACCACCTCGTACAGGCTCGCACCACGCTGACCTACCGTTCATCCTTTTTCCCCTATAGCTAAGGCTGTCCTCAGCACAGTCACTGCTCCTGCCTTTCCCTGCAAGCTTGGCCTTGGAATCACTGCATGACAGGCTGCAAGCGCAGCTTGCCAACTGCACTGTAAGCCCAAGAGTAAAGTGAGGAGTTAGGAGGTGATGAGCGCCTCAGCCTCAGTCAGGTTCTAAACTCATCGCACAAGTGACGTTCAGTGAACCCCTTCAAGCTGAGAGGTTTCAGTCTGTCCTGCGTGGGAGCACACTGGAGGTTTGTTACTCACCAACTGGGCTGCTCTCTGCCTTTCTTCATTCGTGCTGCTCCTTTCCCGCTGAAGGGCAGTGTTCAGTGCCTCACCGGCCGCTTCCCTCTCTCTTTTGGCCAGCCGGAGCAGCTCCTCTTGGACCAGGGCCTGTTCCTGCTCATACCTGTAAGAGATCAGAGAAGGCGATCAGCAGACTTCTGGCAGCAGGGTCACAGCTTAGCACGGACTATCCCTGACCAGAGCCAATGCGCAAACGCGTTATCGATTTGGTACAAAGCCTGCTCACAGCCCCTCCATTATCAGCAGGAATTCAAGTCCAACAAACTGTAAACACGACCTGCAGACTTCACTGTCACACAGCACAGACAACAACAGTAGACTGAGCACCTTAGAAGCTTATATTTCAGTTATATTTAGCTCTATTAAGTGCTTAATTATCACCTGAAAACAGTGATAATAGAAGGTAGTTAGCTAGATAAATAGATACTGCTTTGGAAAAAAATCAAGAAACGTACTACAATAAAAGGAGTTAGTCTGACAGGGCTTCTTCTATTCTACAAGGGAAAAAAAAAATCACAGAACAAATACAGTGACAGTGCTGAGAGAGCATCCTTGTCATATCCATCGCCTGGACACCTGCATCTCAGAGACTGGAAATTCAGTCTAATTCAAGCCTGGGGAATTCTACAAGCAAGCACCTTCAGTGTCTGTGTAATTCAGTGGCTTTCTGCTACAAAACTGCTAGCCTGCTCTTCAGGAAAAGACCAATTTTTACAGCATCTTTAAGAAAAGAAAACAGAGCAGACCAGCAGTTTTGTAGCAGAAAGCCACTGAGTTACACAGACACTGAAGTTCCCACGGCCCTGCATACCTAGAACTAGGAGTAGACTCCTCTGGTTTTGATAGAGGACATTCTTGTACGTTTTTTTCCTAGCTCTTATAAATATCTTTAAAGATAAATAAAAATAATAAATTTAAATACACTTGAATGAAAAATTCATAGCACTCTAATACTGGCTGACTGGCAGTAAGTCTTGTCTATCAAAAGGAGCCAGATACATAAAATTGATCTGATAATGTTAGGTGTAAACTGAATTAAACCCATGACCACATCTGAGATTTAAAAATCCCTTAGTATCAAACACTTAGTTTCCCTCATTTGTCTCAGGAACGGCAACTACTCAAATTTAGGCTTAACTGGTCCTGCAATGCACATAATACACATTTTCTACAGTTACCAACTCTTTACATTGGTCCTCCCTACCTGTTTCTCCAAACAGCACTCCATCTGCTCACAGCTCCCCCAGTTGCTCCTTTTGGCTAAGGTACAGGCTTATCTAAACAAAGTGTTCAGTAGCCTTTAGCTGAACAAGGCTTCAAAGAGGATTCTCAGGCACTAAAATTTACAGTCACCGCACTCAGAGTGAAATAAATCATATATACAGTCGAAAAGGAGCTAAACTATGTCTTTTTCACAAACTTCACCTCACCTCCTGTACAATTCCTGCTCCGCAACTGAAGCCTTCTGACCAGAGTTACTTGCCATTGGTGGCTGGATTCCTAGAAAGAAGGACAGAAGCCTGTGACAAGTGTCATAGAAAACAGTCCGTCATCACATCATAAATTATTTGATAAGAAGAGAACACTTCATATGTGAGTGTTATCCCATCAAGAGGAAAAAAACAACACACATAAAAAAGTCTGGAAAAAATGTAAATTTGATGGAGTTAAAATTCAGGAAAGAAAGACCCTGACAACACCGTCTTTCACAAGGCACACTGAACAAGGCACGCTATAGAAGTATCTAGGTAAAAATGTTAACCTACCCTCCCCACACCCTGTTTTATACTGAAACATAAGCATAGTTTTAGTCCTACTTTCTATTTGCTTCTTCTAGCTCAACTACGTCTTACCATCAAGCTCCTGCTTTCCTTATAATTAGAAAGATCCCACAAGTAATAAATCTCTAACAGCAAACACCTGGCTCATTACCTTCATGTTACGTTGGACACCTTAAATACACACGAATAATGTTTATCAACAAAGCATATTTGAAAACTAACAGAAATCAAACCAATTTGTGACTTGTAAAGAAAGACAAGCTCAGAAATCACGTTCTCACCATCCACTTGGACTGTCACGTAAGCTGTGCTTAGTCAGTCCATCCTGCCCGCACAGCATGAGCTTATTTCCAAAGAACAACAAGCAGTATTTCCCCACCCATCCACAACATACTCCCCGGGCATGGAAAGGAGACAATAAATCAAGTTTCTACAAATAAAAGATAAAAATATTCTGCCCCGCTTACTGCATGTTTATTTGAAATCATTCTTAGAAACGTTCACAAAGTGATCCAAGTTCATTAACACATCTAAGAAGGGTGGCATTCCAAAGCCAGAGAAGGAAAGGACCTAGCAAAACATGCTGTCTTACTTAAGGTCACACAACAACAGAAGTAGAAGGACAGCATTTCAACTGCTCCGATAGCCAGGTGATACAGCCACCTTTCAGAAACCCGTAAAATGTCATGGGACTGCAACGTCCAAGACGTTCAATGACGCTGATACCTACATATGTAAAAGTGTTAAAGGCTAATCAAAGAGCTCCTCTCGTAACAGGGCAGCCTTGGAAAGATACACACATGCTATGTAACATCCAGCAGCAGTGCTATTGAGAGGTGTGTCAAAAGAGTGGACCTGACAGGGACTGACAGTACCTGTAGGGGATTTGGGCTTCCCTTCTGCAGCTGGTGAAAACGGAGCTGTGCCGCTGGATGATCTCTGGTTGTCCCTTTTACTTTGTGGGGTTTCTTTCATTCGGTTTACTACATCTTCAGAGAGCTGAAACATGCATACATGAGAAAGGAATCAATTTAGCACTTAGCACACATATATTTCAGTACAAAAGTACCCAACTTGTTAGTTTTCATGTTACTGCAAGAATAGAATTGAACACAGAATCGAATATAGAACAGAGGGTGCCTTCAAAGCCCATCTACTCCAACTGCCTGACCACGTCAGGGCTAACCAAAAAGGTAAAGCATATTAATGCGGGCATTATCCAAATACCTCCTGACACTGACAAGCCTGGGGCATCAGCCACCTCTCTAGGAAGCCTGTTCCAGTGCCCGACCACCCTCCTGGTGAAGAAGTTGTTCTGTCTATCCAGTCTGCACCTTCCCTGACGCAGCTTTGTGCCGTTCCCCTGCGAACTGCCATCGGTTCCCAGGGAGCAGAGACCGGCACCTCTCCCTCTCTGCTTCCCCTCCTCAGGAAGCTGCAGAGCGCAGAGGCCGCCTCAGAGCCTTGTTTTCTCCAGACTATGCAACCCAAGTGGCCTTCCAGCCCTGTTACCAGCACCTTGATGCTGATAAGAAGCATTGATAACAACGTTGGACAGGACTGGCCCTAGAACTGAGCCCTGGGGAGCACCGCTAGTGTTGAGCTCTGCTGTTGAGCCAGTTCATCACCCAGTGTACGTGAGCTTGTTTCTCTCACAGGTGAACAATTCATCCAGAAGGATGCTGTGAGGGAGAGTATCAAAGGCCTTGCTGAAGTCCAGAAGGACTAGGTGCCATTAAGAAGCTGACCTTATCATAGAAGGAGACCAAGTATTGCCAGTTACGTCATGGCTGTTCTGCCCTCCCGCTTTACACTTTCACTATTTACAAACACGCGTGTATGCGCACAGTGCCTTCGCAATAGGATTTGGTGAGAAATAACCCCAGATATGTAACGCCTACCACGAGAGAAATGACAGGGCAGCAAGGCAATGACAAGCAGCATTGCCAAGGCATCCCCACAGCAGGGGATGATACGGGGAGGACTCTCGGTATCAATTCCAATACAGCTGAAAGCTAAGGACAGCATCTACTTGTTTTAGGAATTTAACCTTATTCTCTATGGAAAACCAGCCTTATTAGATAATACACAGTACTAGACAGTAGGTATCTCAAAAATAATTCAGTTCCACGTGAATTTAATGGAAATTAGTGGTGGTCGGAAGCCAGAATCCTATGTCAGCATCCCGTGGAAGCGCACACCGACAGCAGTCGGCCTTTGGCAACCCTGGGCAGTGAGTCCGCAGGCATGTATCGGCACGGTGCTCTGCACCAGTCCCTCTTACCCTGAGAGATGCCCAAAGGAACAGAGAAATAAAGGGGCTATGGCAACTTTCGTTCTGCTTTTCTTGAAACGCACAGGCCTGCACAAAGCCAGACTTAGTTACGGGCAGGCCGAGCAGAATTACTTCTGTATACACAACTGCACAAGGCAAGGAACCTCTTTGGCGCTAAGAGCTGGGAAGGGCTATTTCATTTCACAAAGCAAACTAACAGAAAAACCAACAGGAGAGAAACTCTCCCTCCTGGAAGCCAGGCAGAGAGGCCTGCAAGGCTGTGCACAGCCACCTGGACCTCACGAGGAGCTGCAGACGGCCAGGCACCGGGCAACGCAGGTGGCCCCCTTCGTGGCGAGCTGATGGAGGTCACTGTGCCGCCACCGCCACCACCAGCAGGTTCCCCTGGCCCTGGGGGTGCTGAGCAGAGGGGCACCGGGCAGACCCCAAGGGGCTGCCCCTCTCCTCTGCTCCTCTGGTGCTCCTCAGCATCGAGGAGCCGGGCAGGAGCCCCCTCACCCGCGCTGAGCGCTCTGAAAGGAGCCCGGCACGGCCTCGGGTGACTTCTGCAGGGCGAGCAGTGAAAACCTCAGAGCCGACCCCGACGGGACTCCCCGCGAGGGCTCGCTCCGAAGGAATTGTAGGGAGAAAAGCGCGGGGACGAGGCGATAGCAATAAAAAAACCAACGGGATTCAACGCGGAGGCGCCCCCCCGGCGCCGCGCCCGGCCCCTCCGCGCCCCCTCACCCTGACGCCCTGCAGCACCCGGACGCGGTCGCGCTCGTCCCGGCCGAAGGAGACGCTCCTGCCGCCCGGCCGGCTCCCGCTGCCCCCCATGCCGCCGGGGCGGCCGCCGGGACACCGCTCCCCCCGGCTCCGACCCGAACGGCAACACTCCCTTTCCGCCGCCTGCCAACACGCCCGCCTGCCATTGGTGGATGGCTTCTGGACGGCCAATAGCGCGGCGCGGTGCTGGCGGCGCGGCGCGGTGCAGGCTGGGGGTTGTAGTCTGCCGGCGGTGCAGGCGCGTCGGGAGTGTTTTCCCCTCATCCTTCGCGGTGCGATGTGCACCATTAAACCGTTTTTTCCACGCATTTCTGCTCGTCATAGTCAGGGGGTGGTACTGGGGCGTTAGTCCAAACAACAGCGGATTGTACGCTGACAGGGTGAGCGGGTTGTGGTGCTGAGGAGAGCGGTTTCGCCCACCCCACCAACCTGCCTTCGCGGTAACCAGCCCTCAAGGCTGGTAACAACACAGAGCGCCTCTAGAGAAAAAAAAAATCAAAGTTTTCGTGAGGGCACCAGCACATCCCTCTGTGAGCACCTTCTGCAGCACGCTCCTGCAGCAGAACGGTTCAGATGTGGATTTGGCCCCAGGCCTTTGTCAGGCCTCCTCCTTCCCTCCCACACCCGTTGCTCTGTCCGTCCTTCATCCTTCGGAGCGGGACCAAACCGCCCCCTCAGGCTTCCACTTCGATACGCTAAACGTGTGGGGGCTCTTTACTGGGTCAAAGTTACAGAAAGACAAAAATCCGACACACCTTACCACACAGAGAATGAAGTATGAAGGCATGATGCTCGTCTCCGAGCCCCAAGGTTCTCTTCCAGGTTGTGGGAAATTGGATGAAGCAGAAGAGTGGCCCCACATCCCTCCCCTGCCCCTTCACCACACATTTCCCTGAGGCAGAGCAGCCCAAACACAGGGGGCATTCCCCTCTGCCACCCCAGGAATGCCTTGCCTGGCCTTACGCACTGCCCCAGATCACGCAGGCCTTTGCAGACACAGTCCCTGGCTCCAAATACAGCTGACCCACGTGCTAAAGCAAGGGAGAGAAAAAAAAAAAAAAAAAGAAAAAAAATAACACAAGCAGCTGGACCTAGAGACAGCAGTTTTGGAGGATCTTTTCCAAATAAACTTTCTGGATTCCTAGAAATACAGGCTACATGATGACCCATACAATTTTGTGCATCTGTGACTAGACAGATAATAGTTAATAAAGTCTTGGTATCATAGTTGTGCATCAGAACATTTTTAACTGTTTAATACTTGCCCTTCACTGCACAGCCACAGCTGTCTCATCAACAGGGCTCTGTCCAGCCCTAAGGGAATATCTAGGACGCTGCGTCGCAAGATATCACTATCTATGTTCTATAGCATGTTCCCAGGAGTGGGGAATACTTTGTTATTTGTGTAATACCTTGTACTTTGGGGACTTCTCCTATTGCTTGAGGTCCCAAGAGTGCAGAATAGCAAAACAGCATTAGCTGTTTGCACAGCAGTACAGAAACATTGCACACACCAAGCTAAAGAGCAAAGCTCTCAGTAAAGCCAACAGCTAGCACCAAGGAAGAAGTGTAAGCGAGTCAAGTGCACAGTGATTCTTCCCAAAACCCACTCGCAAGCCTCTATTTCTAACCTGCCACCTGCTTATTTTATTTGATGGCACTCAGTTCTCATACTGAAAGAGCCCACGAACAGTCATCTCAAAGCCCAGAATAGAAACTGGGCACCAGTCACTGCCTACTCCCACACGAGCCTTTTCCCAAGCAACAGGGGAAGGCTGACCGACAGCAGAGACCCCTGACACTAGGCATGGCTGGGAACAAGACCCAGTTATTGAGAAATTCACTCTATTGTAGACCTGGAAACCACTCTCTGCACTGCCCTAGTAATAGGCGTGCAAAAAGGAAAAATCTGTCTCTGACAAAAAGACATCATGGAACTCCAATATTATCTGCCAAACTCGTTCAGGGTTTATTTTTATTTAATCTGAAATATTTTTTTCTCCATAACATGGATCATTTGAAAAAGAACATATGACCATTTATGCCAAACAATTTTCTCTTTATTTTACAAAAAATATATATACATTTATTCTATATTTAGTCTCTTTGCACCCCACACACAACACATTTCTGCTCAAGGACCATTGTGGACATGGCCCAAAGCACTATATACACATACAACAGGAGGAAGGTCAGTCCATGACCCAGCACAGAAGCTCCTCAGCAGCAGAACACGGGACACTCCAGAAATCCTGGAGCCCTGCCGGCAACGGACAGGATGGACACGCTGACCACCTGCACCGGTGATCCTTCAGCACTGAATCCAGCTGATAAGGAGGCAAATTCAGGACCTGCTCTTCACAGCACCAAGGAGGGATGATAAGTCCCTGCACTCAGGGCGTTAGTCAGTGAACACTCCTTGGGATGGAAAAGTATTTGCTCCTTTATTTCTCAACTGCTTAGACTTTCAGATCTTTCAGACCTGTCCAAGGCCCACCAGCTCCAGGGAAGCTCTGCAGGTTTCCCCACACTTCCAAACAGCAGCTCAGGATCGGTGTTGTAAGCAGCATTAGGAGCAGTAGGGCAATTCAGGCAACACATCATCCATCCCTTTTAGATTAGGCAAGCAAGCGTGGCTCAGGCCGATTCACAGCAAGCAATGGGAGGGAGCACAGAACACTTCTCTAACGTGGCAAGGACTGACTTGGCCAGTTGCTTGTCCACCCCTTTCACAGTCATTACAAGGAAGGGAAATGTGAGAGGCTGTTGATCCACATGGGAAAATTTAGTTCTCACACATGGAAGCCTTTTTTTTCCTTCTTTTTTTTTTTCTTTTTTTCTTTTTTTTCTTTTTTTTTTCTTTTTTTTTCTTTCTTTTTTTTTTTCTTTTTTTTTCTTTTTTTTTTCTTTTTTTTTCTTTTTTTTTTGAAGTTGTCAATGCTACTTAGAGGCCTGCAGGACAAAGTCCACAGGCAGCAGAACAGAGAGGCTGCATTGCTCATTAACAAAAAAATAGATAAGCAGAGGGCCTGCATAGTTTTGGCATCTGATACGAACTTTGTGTTCTTATCCAAACTGTTTCTCCCTCTATGGTGGGAACACCGAGTAGCCAATGCTTCCCCCTGCCTACTCATGACCCAAACCAATGCCTCCACACTGCACCCTGCATGATGATTTCACAGAAACTCTTACATCAATATTCCTTCTCAGAAATAGCAGTGAGTTGTGGCAAGAGATGTACACGGTACTCAAGTGTTTCCGATTCCCTCTTTCTACCATTTTCAGTGGAAAGTTACTATAGCAGATCTCCACCTACCTGTAGGACTCAGGTAGGAAAGCACCCCCAAAGCTAGAAGAATAAACCTCTTCGTCCCTGGAGAGCACAATCTGTCTCAGAAACCAGTCTACTGCAGCTTTCAGCTAACGGTCCCTGGATTAGAACACAATGTTTTGGAACTGCATGCCAGACAGCTCTGACAACAGTCCCCATTCCAGTGTGGAAGAGATTAGTAAGTCCCAGACAGTCTTTAAATGAACCACACTCCACGTGCACATAACTATTTCCGCTATAACAAACCATAAAACCTATTCAGACCAGAAGAAATCTGGGGATCTAAACTGTAACATAACAGAAGCTGTAGCAGAGCACCCACCTCCCAACCTAGAACACCAGCCAGCTTGATTCCAGAATGCCTGTGGTGTTTGAGAGCTCCCAGTCACTACATGCTGACAGCTCAGATTCATCACAGACTTCTGCTCTGCCTCCGGCATCTGAATGTCTCTGAAGCCTTCATCTGCAGAGTCAGCTTCCCTCACAGCCCTCTCCATGACCCTGCAAGAGCCATAAAGCCGGGTGCAGATGTAGAACACCCCTACCTCACAGGTTTTATTCTTGAAACTTAGCCCTGGCTCAGTGTTGTTACCTAGCTGTCCCTGTGAACTCAGACGCACAGCGGTGCAGTCTCCATACTGTTTCACAGCTACCTCAGCTCAGCTGTGCTGTCTGTCCTTCTGTCTCCCCATTGCTCTGTCAGTTCACATCCATGCTGCTAAGCTACCAGCCTGTGCCCTCCAAAATAGTCCCAGGGCACACTGGACAGTTCATTCCTCTTCATACCTCTCTTCTCCTCCCCACACGCTCACAAAGTCCTTTTAAACCCTAGCAACTTAGAGCTTTCATTAGCATTAGCTGAAAACAGAGATGAACCCAGCTGACTGGCTTCCCTCTTTAGACACTGCTATTGCTGCCTGTGCTGCTACATTATGACAAGACCCAGACAATTGTGCTGCTTGAGAAATCCCAGGAAGACCATCTTTGGTTTAAACCACCAAACTCTTTCAATATGTGTAGAATACAGCAGTCAGATCAATAGCATCATCCCTAAATGCCATTCCCTTAATTGGCAGACAAGTGCTGCCAGTCACTGAAAGGCAGGAGGTGCCAGTCAGGCCTGGCTTCTGGATCAGATTCACATCTGGAACATGGAGGATCATGAAGGTTTGGTGTTCCTAGGTTTACGAAGAGAGCTGTTCTGGATTGTTTTCAGGTAGTGACAGTGTTCTTTCCAACGGGATTTGGGCTGCCAACTTAGTTCCACGATAGGTTTCAGAAATCCTAAGGAACAGAGGAAAGCCACGGCAGATAGCCAAGGACAGACTTCCAATGGACATCCTAACAGCTGTGTATCAGGGTGTTTAGAAGGAAAGGAACGAGGCATCATGTGAAGGGGGTAGCCCTGCCTTAGGCGTTGATGGCTTTCCAGCGGTCACTGTCTATGCTGTTGATGCTGCCCACATGATATGGCATAGAGGCTACGTCATCCAGGTACGCTGCGGTGTCGATCTGAGTGCTGGAGTAGAACCCAGAGTCCATTCCCTCCTTCTTGGCAACAGCGTACGGATGGGGTAGGTGCACATCCACATCTTCAGGTTCATCCACCTGACATTTGTAGGAGAAAAGGATCTTCGGCTCAGACCTGGAGTTATTAAAGATTTAAAACACACGTTAAAGCAATGCGGTGTCTCATCACAGCCACCTGTCCTTAACTGAAACTCGGCAGCACCAAAACCCACGTAGTCAGGTCCTGAAGAACCCTTCACATGAGCGTTCAGTCCTGAAATACACCTAGTGGAGTGATTGCCATGAAATTATGCTAAATGTAGCTTAGGACCAGGCTAGTTGGGAGAAATAAAAATGGCAGAGCCCTGACTTCAGTGCGGGAAGCAACTCCAAGTTCTGAAGCACTGAGGGCAATCCTTAGCATCCAAACATCACCGGACTTCACAGCAGGCCTGGCTACTGGTAACAAGAGGATTCCACCTCACGTTCCATTCATGTGCATCAGGAAAGTGAAAATACAAGTACTTCACATGTGTCTCCATCTCACAGAGATTACATGCCTCTGTTACACGTCTGACTCCAGAAACTGTTTCTTTCTGATTTCAGAAGATAGCAGAAACATTTCGGTATTTTAGGAGTACTTTTTGTTCTTGGTTGTTCAAAAGCCTGATGTTTCTTGCTCGTGGATACTAAAAGTTACAGCCTACGCTACTGCACTTTTCCAATCAAGATGAATCTCCTGAGTGGCCACACGGCGGCACCCTCAACCCAGTAATAAACACTCCCAAGTGCTTTTAACTAGTGACTACCCCGTTGTATAGGAATCCCCAGTCAAGGGGTCACTTAACCCCCAGATCCTTACCAAAAAGGTGTTAAAAATCCACTCAGGAGCCCGATTCATCTGTCAGGACTCAACCTCTCACTAACCACTTAGTTACCAACTTCAGCCGCAGAACTTTGCACTAACAGGATGCAGACGCTGAAGTGACCCTCCTTAAGCGTTCCAGGAGAATACAAATATTGGCTCAACTTCGCATACAAAAGAAGTGACCAGCCCTGGGTCATGCAAGAAAAACAGCAAGGCCAGAGATAAAAAATTGGTTCCTTAACTGGCATTCTAGTCACTGCCTTTTTCTACAGACTGAAAAAACTCAGGTGCCAAACAATCGACAATATATACTCCCTAAATCCCTGTTCCTGGCTACTCACCCAAAGAAGCCTTTCAGGAATGCCACATAGATGAGAGGTGCGAAGAAGCTGAAGTAAAGGAACGTGGTAGCATCAACACAGCTGCAAAAGGGAACATGAAGACATTTAGGACTCAAACACAACAACTGGACAACCCCAGCCACATCCACCCAAAGCATACGATCCCACTTCCCTCCAGCGTCCAAGCAGCGCTCAAGAAGAGTCTTCTGCTAACCAATTTCAGACTGATGCAGAATAACAGACTTTGCCACCAACATGTCACCTCTCCTAGACACTCAAGAGGAAGCCATGCCATGTTGCAGGTTCCAAGCCCCAGTGCTGCTAATTATGACAAATGGAAGGTGACTGATCTCTGCAGAATGAGACTCCAGATATGACCATGAGCATCTCCGTGCTATTCCTAGCAAACAGGCTATTTACTCCCTTGTTATCTATGAAACAAGCCAGTGGCCAGGCATCAGTGGAGTCAAACTACTGGCCTCTCCCACCACCTCAAGGCCACTGTGAAGGACGCACTCCAGAGACCTCCCTACTTCAAGCTTCCTGATGATTTAGAATTCTTTTGGCATGAAACAGAACCAACAACTTTACTCCCCCTTAGGAACACCATGGAGGTTTGTTTTCTCGAGACAGGCAGTGTTAACGGACACAAATGCAACATGAGAGACTGGGCTGTGGACCTCCCTCCCAGCATACATACCACAGTCCTTCGATGATATCCACGCAGAGAAGGGCACTGCCCAGGCCCTGCACCAGGTTCAGCAGTGCCAGGATTCCAGCATAAACATAAAAACTCCTCCTGGCTGTGGGGAAGACATGAACACGAGGATGAAGCTCAACCTCATAAGCACCAGAAAGCGCCATGCAAATAACAGGTCCTGTCTGACAGAGCTGGCAAACCCAACGTAAGCATCTCAGCATCTTGGTTGTTTTATGAGCTCTTAGGAGTTAAGATGACATTTTCCTGTGCCATGCTGCCAGGACTGATGGAGGTATAATGGGCTAACCCAGACCCTCCTGCATGTGTATACGCAAATACACACACTGAAGATGGGTTTTGAAAGCATGTGGCCATGGCAACATGTGCAAAGATGTTACAAGCAAACATCTGGAACCACTGTCACTCATCTATTTGGACATAAGAAAAAAATAAATTCCCCAGCTGAACCAGAAGTTGCATCCTTTTGATCTGCAGACTAGCAAAACTGCTCAGGACACCTGGACAAGAACAGTGGGGTATGTTGGACTAGGCAGATCTGGCTCAGGATTGCCTGCTTGTGCCACATATCCACTCCCTCCAGGTACCCACACATGGATACCAACACTACACAGAGAAAGCACAGTGCAGTGTAAGTATCTTAGTAGCAGCGTCTCTCCCTGTTCAAGAACTGCAGATATTCCACAAGCAAATAAACAGCACACACCAACAGAAAAACATCTTAAAGTAAACGCCCAGATAAAACGTATTAAGCAGCTTCCAATCAGCCTCTTTCTCACAGGCTGACTAGCATGGACACTTCAACATCGTATGTGCACTTCAAAAGGAAATCATTATTAAGAAGCCAATTCTTATTGCTCTTGGGAGATTATATATTCAGATCTCTATCAAGAACCAAGCTACTACATCTTGCTTCCTTAATGTAACTGATTTGCTGTTGAAGTTGCAATGTAATTCCTCTCACTGTGCCCTCCAAAAGGCACAACATCCTACCTTCCAGTGATAACTTGAGTCCTTTGCCATGTTTCTGTACCCTTAAATTGCAGGACGTACCTTCAGCACAATCACATACAGGAACCTCTTATTCCCACCTATGTTTTATCATGATGCTGTCCCCACCTGTATGACGGAACACACTACAAGCACTTACAAGGCAGAGAAATCCGGTCCTTAAGAGGAGTTTTTGGAAGAGTCACCACGAAGGAATAGACCTGTTGAGACAAAGAAATAACTGTTCCACGGCTGCTCGGGAAGCCTTGCAGAGGCAGTGAGTGGCGTCACACACTTCCTAGATGTCTCAGGGCAGGGGCACAGGCTCCCTGACATTAAACCCAGGGCACACGTGAAGGCTCCACACCTCACCCCATCAGCACACAAAGTCTGGTCACTGAGAAACAAGGGAGCAAAGAACATCTGAGATCAGCTCAGATTCAGCTGTCACAGCTTACACAAGCTTTTTTGCTTCAGCTTCCTTGTCTCATGAAAAGCATCATGCTGCACTGTGAGGCAGGAGGTGGCCTAGGGCCTTGTTATGTTCAAATCATCCTCCCTACCCCATTCAGAAATCACAAAGAGGCTGTCAGAGTGCACAACACGTGCCTCGTACTTACCAGAAAGAAGAAACAGGAGCTGGCAAGCCAGAAGTGCCTCCCTCCATGACCATAGATGTTGAAATCTTCTGCTGAGAGGTGGGCATCAGGGTACAGGATTTCCAAGGTCCCCTAGGAGAGAAGTGACACCATCACTACACTAGGACAGTCAGCATCCTCACTACAGTAGGTGTGTGTATAAATGAGACCGTTGAAAGTTCAGTTAACAGTTGTCTGTGCCACACCTAAGACCTAACTGTTACCTTGCTTAGGCCAAGTTATGTTCATCCAGAATAGGAAAAAATAGAAAACAAGAAGTGATAGGGAAAAAAAACGTGGCAAGAATCAGCATCTAAAGGGATACAGCATCAGTGACATTCCAGAGAAGAGACTGAAGAAAGGGAGGAGAGTGGTTTCAAGCAGTCATCTATTTGAAACAGTTCCGCTCCAATTTCCATCTCTAAAGTACACCTTTCCTGCTGCAACATCCAGAATATAAATGCCTGCACTTGTGCAGGAGTTAGGAAAGAAGACTGTCTTCTTCACTTGAATCCCTGAGAAATGATATAAATAGAAGCTACCATACTGACAGTAGAGAGAGAAAAGAATTTGTAAGCGTTATCAGCCTCTGATACGGTTCTCAAACACTTGATACTTAATCAGGCTCCTCCAGGATATCATGTGGCAATGATCAGTTCACTGCCTCCACACACCAGGGCCTGATCACTGAACAATCATCTATGTGTTGTTCTGGTGCCGCCCCAAATAGAGGCACAGAGCTGAGCACTTACATACCAATGAGAAAAATAAACCCAGACACACACTGCATTGTCCAGGGAGAGGGAGACACAGCTAATAACCGAGCTAGCAAGCCAGCTGCTCGTTTGAAATGAAGCAAGAGCTCTCATCTCTCAAAGAGACAGGAGACAAGAGGCACAGTGCACAGCCCATACTGACAAAGGCACTTTGGGTGTCTCCGTCTAGTTTTGATTGTACTTGAGGCTAGACCCAAAATCTGTGGCTCAGATGTGAAAAACACTCACTCCTGTTCCAAGATTCAATGAACAAGGCAACCCATCCAAACTTCCATCTCATTTCTTGACCTCGACTGAGGTATTCCTGCCATGGAGACGACAGGGTGATATGGTCTAGCATGTGCTCTGGGGAACTTCATAGTCCACCACGAGCATCCAGTCTTCCCTCAAAACTCTGTCCAGAGAGCAAAGCTGCCACCTCCCAAACATTCCAGGAATCCCACACCTAACAAACTCCATGGCAAGTCACTCCTTTTGCAAAGGCTAACTCTTCCGCTCCGATGTACTCACCTGGGTGACAGAATATGCCAGAGACAGCACTGTAGTGATCGCCAGAACGCGTTTCACACTCGACTTGCTCTCCAGATGACCTGGAATTAAGGAATACAGAAGTGACTCAGGTTGCAATCCCATCCCTGCTAAAAATCAGTTCTCTCCAAAACCAATTAAAGAAAACATTTGTATTTCCACAGGCCTTCAAGGGAAGTTTAAAGCTTACTTAACCCCTGTCAACTGCTCCCATTTGGAGAGCTAAGCCTTTCAGAGGCAAAGTAACACTTGTAAAATAACAGGTTTTTAATTGCTTCCTCCTGCCCACACTAATACAGTGAGGAACCAAGTCCTGTCACTTGGATTACAAGCAAAAATCAGGAATGATTCTATCATCATCTACATGGACAGGTTTTAATTTCTTTCCAGGAAAAATGTTGATGGGAGACTGGATTAGAGGAAGGGAGAAGGTCTTACATAATTTAGAAAAATTTGCACTGAAATACGTTGGAGCAGTCAATCTCCATGAGCTCCTTCTAACCTAAATTATTCTACAACCCCACCAAAGAGGAAAGAGACAGTGCTCAGATGTCTTAATGGCAGATGTGACGGAGATGCCTACCCTCTCCCCCGAATTTGACCCACAGCAAGAGGTGCTCCAAAAAGTATTTTTACTTGTACAACTGCAAGTAGAGTGACAGATTACAAGTACAGCTAAATGGACTGAATGAAGCCAGGTTGGACTCAAACTAACCAAGGTGGGAAGCAGATAGAAGGACCCCCAGAAGTAACCATCTTCTTTAAATAAAAAGCGATTTAAGTAAAGGCCAGACAGTTAATCTCTGCATAAAGGTCTTCACCTAAGCTGTACACTCCTTCACCACAAGCATGCAGGACAAATAAAGCACAGATAGATCTTGCAATTGTACAAGCCATAGAACTGTGAATGTAATCAGGCTTTCAGCCATTTCTAACAAACTAATTTTTCCTCTGTCTTTATTCTGGAACTCCTTAATTTTGTAGGATTAGCATTTCTACAAGCTTACAGATACAGCATCTGTGGAAAGAAAGGGAATAGGAAACATTCAAAGCACTCAAACTCCCGGCACATACCAAAGGCAAGGCCTAGAATCACCACACTCAGCTCAATCGCCAGAAGGAAGAACCTTGTGATCTCCCACAGGATCTGAGGGATAACAGAAACCAGACAAACATGATTAGAAGGAGCCAGGAACCAGTTAGGAGTTAATACAGCAAAACTCCATTCTCTGCTCCAGGGCATAGCTGCCTCTGAATGGAACAGGTCATTTCTACAAACCTTCCTCATGCTTTGGAGGGATGCGAGTTTTATGCTTGTCCCAAGGTCTGATCTTGTCTGAACAGAACAATTGTGTGAGAGAAAGCAAACAGCTTGCCTCCGGAGAGACAGAGTGGTCACGGTTTGCCACGCTCATGGATCTGTCACTTGTCATGAAAGTGCCCTTTCTGCTGTACTCTCAAGAAGCAACAACCCAAGATGATCTTAAAAGTGTAATTTCAAACAGGGACAGTTCTTAAAGCAGAAAATTCTGCAGTACAGTTATAACTGAATAAATTCAGTATTATGCCCTCCTCCAAGAAGGAGGTCTGGGTTTTGGTCCCCAAATCCAGAGTATATTCAACTCTAAAACTGAATAGCTTCCAGCTTGTCATTTTTAACTCCCAGGCTTCGTTTGGTGAAACAAGATCGGACAAAAAGCAGGTGAAGTGACTTTCCAGAAATTCATACAATAAACCAGGGCCACATTTAGGACAAGAACCCTGATTCTGGCTTATTTATCCCTTTTCTCTGAGCACTGGTGCTCTCTTGAATATACATAATATTTTAAGAGGCATGCAATAAGACTTCTCAGAAAATATACTTACAGTTTCTGAGATGTTCTCTCTCGTGTATATGCACATATACATGAGCAAAATATATGTGCATATGAGAGAAAACAGAAACATAAGGCATATTAGAACATGAGCCCACAGGAAAGACTAACTGAATGCCTGTCCTCCTGCATGACTTCTCAGCAAGGTGAAAGCACCTTCTCACCTCTTCTCCATTATTCGAGTCCTGGACATCCATCTGTTCAACAGAGGTGAGTGGAAGTGCTACAAACATACAGCTACTCACAACAAGCAATGCCTTAAAATGCTTTTACAGGGAAAGCAAGAGAATCACACTGATCCCAGAGAACAAAGGTAGAAGACCTGTACTCCGGGCAGCCCTTCTTCCTCCAACAGCTCAAGCAGCAGATTTTTTTTGTTGTTTTAGGTAATATTCTGTTGCAAGGCAAACGATTACAAAGGAACAACATGTACAAAGCTATTTCCTGTTTGCTAAGGGTTCACCCTCTGCTCAGAGAAACTGCAAGGACATTCAGATATCAGGACAAAAAGGGAATTCTGTTTTATTTACTTTCAACACAAAAGACTTCAGTATTTTTCCAAGAGCCCCTCAAATATAGCGAGAGCAACAGAGGCCAGTTATTGCTTATCCACTAAAGGTATCCGAATGTTTGTTTAGCTCTTGCAAAGCACAGCTTTCCATCTGCAGGAAAGTTTAACTGCCACTGTTTGTGTCTAATTTAGGAAGTCCATTGTTTTACAGCCCTGGATGTTGTGATCAATTAGATACAGCTATCAGAATAGGATTCCATAGCCCACATAAGCTGTGAGTAGTGCAAACAAAAACACATTCTTCTTGCATGCAAATAAAAGGGAAGCAGTAGCAGAATGCTGTGGCCAGAACCGCATGAAGCAGAGCCTCTAGAATGCGTAGTGTACCTACCTTATCAGCAACTGTGGCAGCATCAGAGGCACTCACAGTCATGGAGACAACAGCACGGGCAATACCAACCAAAGCCACCACAAACACCTACGTGAAAAGGTATCAAAAATAAGCAAGTAAGCTCACGTCCAAAGGCACGCATGCAGTAGTGACCAGACACCCTTTTGGAATACTGTTTCCAGGTCAGCTTCGAAGCCTGATAACGTGTACTGAGAACTCCACGTAATAGATTCAATTTAATTTCCTGAAGAAAATTCCTCAGGCTTGTCAGGTGTGGGAGTACTGGCTTAGGATTTATGAAGGGGCATATTTCCTCAGCTGTCAGATTAAACAGTTTTGAGGAATTCTCATCCACTCCTTTACAACCGTGCTTTAATAATCTAACTCTTCCCACCCTTCAGTCTGCTGGGGCTGGGCAGGAGAAAAGTCAGACAAAATACAGCCCTCCAAATTACAAGATAAAGCACTTGGTATGACTGAATAAACCAATGGCATCAGATAACAGAAGCCACTTCATACCAACTACCACACTTCAGATCCGTGATAAAGCTGAAATCCACAGTTCTTTCCCTCAACGCTGACAATGCTCAGGAATGCAGAAGGGAAGTCAACGCAGCCAACAGCTTTAAAGCATCTTACCCCAGCACACAGAGCAAAGTCAAGATACCCAAGTCAGCTCACGCACCATTTAAGCATGGCAGCACAGAGCACAGCAAGGCTAATTTGCCATCCCCTGTGCTGTCACAACTATACTCTGCAATTAAGACCTCAGTTGGATATATCTACCCTCTGCTGTGCAGACTTACCCTCTGAGAGGACAGATTTTTCCGGATAAAGTTCTCCACGTTAAGAGCTAATTTAGACAAATGATGAAGGTATGAGACAGCTAAATCTACTACAAAATGGAAGTCCAAGCTGATTCCAAGACGGATGGAGAATGGAAACAACCAATAAGTCACCTACTGCAGATTGCTTCCTCAGAGGAAGAGGGGATGCAACAGCACAAAAGAATAGCGTGACATTCCCTTCTGGGGTCAAAAATTGAGGACAAAACACTGACAAAAAAAGAAGGGTCCCCAAATATAACGTGTTCTGGAGCAGCAACAACTCAGAGAGGAAAACACACCCTTTTTGCTTCCTCTCTAAGAAGGTAGAGACTCTTCCAAAGCTATTAACTTAGCTTTAATCACTGACTCCACAAGAAAGCATTCCTTCAAAATGTGTCAAACAGCCATTTGAAAGGAAATCCTCACAGAACACACTTAACATCCTCATCTCCCAAAAACTCAGTCCAGAAGATCAAACTGAGTGAAAAGCACTTTCCTCTAAGGCTGTTTCATCACATGCCACTTCTCACTCTGTTCTGAAGATGCTGACAGCATACAGTCAGTTCACTTTTTTCTTTCCTTTGGTTTCTCAGTTTTACTTTTCAAAGCCTTTGGAATGAACTTCTTGCTGACCCCTCTGCGTTACTGGAAACGGAACGGAAGACTTAAATCCAGGCTGGAAATAGCTAGTAATATTTTCTTAAAGTTGGAGGATTTGTGCATGGTCCTGGTTACCCAAAACTTTGCACGAGCCCGGTGCCCACACCTCACACCTGTGAGAGCTGTAAGATTTCTCACCAAAGATTCAGCTGAGGCTAGCAGCTTACATTCTCTTTTGATGCACTACGGGTTTTGCCATGCCAGTACCTGTATGCTGCCTGAAGGATGCCTCCCAGCCTAACCCAGTTCAAACACCCATTTACTTACACAGCCTGTACTCGTCCCACTGAGAAAGAGCAGGCACATCATGCTGCTTGGAGGCAAGCTGGGATCTCAAAGTACACCTAGGATCAAGCTTCTGAATGACATTTCACACAAATCCGAGCAGGTTCCTAGCTGCATTTACAATGCCCTGTGAGCAGAATCAGTTAGTAGGACCGATGTTCAGAGATTACAACAGAGACTATCTGAACGTGATCAGAAGTTGCCTGTGCTTTTCTGAACTGGGAAGAAGAGAACAGAAAAGATCTTGCACGTTTGAGAACTGTGACTGCATTGCCTATGTTTCCATCTTAAGTAATAACAGGAATATCATCTAGCAGCCACTTTGATACGATGGGAAAAACTGACTGGGTAAGGTTGCCGCATTCCCAGACTAACCAGAACCCTGTCACGTCACTGTTTTCTACACTAGATGACCAAGCTTTCTAACAAGGGCAACAAAAATTGCTCTCCAGTGTTTCACTTTCACTACCTCAGTGAGAAGCAAGTTTCGTGTCACATGACTTACTGTAAAGAGGAAGGAGAATAGAAGGTACTAGACCCCAAGACAACAAAGCAACAAATGAAGGAAGATAAGTCACCACAGAACAAAAATCACCCATATCCAGATACGGACGTTCCCAGAATCTGAAAAATAGAGTTCAACAGTGAAATAGTGTCTACTTCTGGTAATATCCCTCTGACTAAAAATAAATTTTATCCCTGTGTAATTTGGTCTAGGCTCTCTCTCTCCCCACTGGTTCGGTGATATTGTTCATGAGTGGTAATAAAAAACACTCCTTCAATCAGTTCAAAAGCACACAGTGGTACTCACTAGTATGTAGAATGTGGTGAAGATTGGGCTGGAAGTGACCCGGATTTTGGCCCTGGCAGAGGGCAGCTTCCAAAGAAGAAACATAAAGAAAAGCACATTGGGAACCAGGAGCAAAAGATCCCAGTAGCGGACTCTGCAAAAAGTAAATAAAACAATTTTTTTTTCTTGTTCTTCAGCATCTAGAAGGCAAGGTAGCAGCCCCAGTCCCTTCTCTCCCAAACTCTCAGAAGAAAAGCTCTTTCCCCTGGCCCAGGGTTAGGCTGTGATCCCCTTTTCTCCTTCTCACCTGGATTTCCCAATGTCCTCATAGAGCAACAGCAGGCACTTGTGTGGCACAGTGATGTTGGTGTCATTGATCACCTGCATTGTTTTTGGAGACAAAGTTGTCACATTATCTAGTGCTGTCACCAGGGCAGTAGAGTGTGTGACGTTGTCAGACACGGAGAATCTCATCACAGACATCATGGACTGCAGCATCCTGCCTTCTTTCTGGCCCAGGTCAAGCACAGCACAGGACAACAACAGCAGAGAAAAAGGAACATTAAATCAGTTGTGAGTCAGAGCTAAAAAAGCACATCCCCTCCATTAGGCCCCTGGACAACTGCTCCCTGCTTGTTACAGCAAATTATCATCATCAGAAGGACTGCATTACACAACAGAACAAATGCCACCTGCCCTGCACACAGCCATTAGGGTACTCAGTGGAAAACCAGGATCTTGTGTCAGAGCAACAGGCACCTTCAACATAGTGGCATACTAAGCTGGAGTGATTTTGTGATTTGAGCTTTGGCAGATTCATAGAAGAAATCAAGACTCAGCAGCAATGCATGGCATCCTCAGAGAAAAACTCTGCTGTACCATTCCAGTTCCCAAGACCAAGAAGTCAATGAATTAATTTCAACTACAGCAAAGAAAAAATGAAGGCCCGTACCTAAAACTTGTTGCTGTTACCAACCCTACAGTCAGGGCTGACATACTTTTACCAAAAGGGACTGCACTATCTGCAGAAAACAACAAGGGCAAAAGCCAGAATTCAGAACTTTTCTTCTAATCCTCCACAAGACACCAGAATTATTTTGATCTAAAGCACAACAGTAAGGATACGGAAAGACAGTGCCTGTCAGTGACCTGACCAGCATAAGGCTCTCCAGCTTCATTACCCACCAATCTCAATCACAGTGAACCTCTCCAACGTAGAGCAGCACCTGTGCGAACTGGCAGTCGACAAGTCCAGGACCGGGTGCAGTCCTACCTGGTGAGTTTCCCAAGGCCAAACTCTCCGGCAGCAGAGAGCTACACAGTCAGAATCACAGGAGTTGTGGAGCTTGGCTCTTCTTCCTGCCCTACCTTACAATTCTCCAGCCACTTGGAAAAGTGACAAGGCAGAGCTTTCCATCTCCTGCTGAAACTTTCTGAGTTGCCTTTCCTGAGAGGACATTCACACGTTTTCTTCCATCCGTCTGTCCACCAGGCCCTAGACTGCTGTGTTATTCTGCTCCGCTATCCATTAAATCCCACGTGCTTCATGCCCATGCCAGTGGCTTTGCTAAGTGTCATAGCAGCAGAAGTGACAGCAGTTCATCACTCTCTTGGTTCCACAATCATTTTGGAAGCTCGAGTGGATGCTGGCATGCAGTACTGCAGAGCGGGATTAGAGTTTTGACCTGATTTATATTAGCAAACCTGTTCCTGATTCAGTGTCATCTTACAGTGACCCGCTCTTCTTCGTACCCCAGAACAGCAACCCTCGCTGTTAACACACTGCCCAGGAGCTGAATGCAAGCACAGGGTCCTGTCACCTCTCCCAGCACTCCCCAGAGATGTGGTCACCGCTGACAAATCCAGAAGAACCTCGACCAACTGCCCTCTTAGAGATGCGTGGTGCCAGAGATAGCACTCTAGTAGTCTGTGTGCTATAGTTAATCCAGGATTCACCTCAGAAAAATTCTCCCTGTTGGAATTTAGCCCTGGCTGGCACAGCAAAACCAGCAGCCTGAATGACAGGAGTCAGCAGGTAGCTTTCCTGGTAGATGCCGGGTGACTCACCGGTCGGAAAGAATCAGCACAGCCCTGCGTCATCTGTCGGGCAATTCAGGAGGTGCTCGGGAGCACCTTCCCCACAGACCGCTCAGGACTGTGGCCACAAACCTCTCTTCAGAGCTGAGGCTCTTCCCAGGTCTTCTGAGGAGTCACTCCCAGCTGACAGAGCCTCCCTTTGATTCACCCCTGCTGACAGAGACTTTGAAACGGGATTTGCTTCCGCGGCTGCCATGTGCTGCGCTGCACAAGGGACGTCACGTCAAACAAACACACACAGACCTGGAAAAATCAACTTTGTGCTGAGGTGGCAACGTGCGTGCCAACAAACCCTAGTTCTAGCAGAGGTTCCAGCAAACAACCTTCACATGGCAGAGCTCTCCAGAAGTGTCCTCTCTCCCCTCCAGTTTCGCACTCTTCTGAATTGACACCGTTGAGAATGATTTTCTCTAAATAATTCTGCTCCGTTCTCCTCTGAAACACTTCCCTGACCCCTGCGTCTCAGTAGCAGCAAGGTACAAATGCATTCACATTTGTCAACACAGAAGAAATTCTACCTAACTTTAAAAAGGCTTGGAAAGGGTAGAGAAAAACCTCACAGAGCACGGGTAGAACAACATCACCAGCTGTGAACCATCACACCCTCTAATAACGTTTCTGGCACAAAGATCTGATCTGCTCGTCCCATTGAAAAGAGCCCAAGTGTAAAGCTACAGAAGAATTACATGGGAACTAACACGTTCTTATAAAAACGAACAAACAGGCTCCAATTCTTTTCCCCTACAATCCGCCACTATCGCGCAACAGCAGCGAGCTGCTGATAAGGAGAGGGGTTGGCCACGTCTAGCAGCCAGCTCCAGTCACAAGTTTCAAAGGGCAAAGCAGGACTGAGCTTACCGCTGTGCCAGGCTGCTCACCGCGACCTGGTGCTGGGATCCTGCTCCTCCTCCCAAGGCGGGATACGCACAGAGGCACAGCAGCAGGACGCCCAGCGCACTGCGAGGGGCAGCCAAAGCCCTCAGCCACACAGCACCATCCTCACGCTTAGGTCTGCCCTGACCTGGTGGAAGTCACCGGCAAAAACCCCACAGCAATGGGGCCGGGAACTGATGGCAGGGATCGGGCTAGGCTTTGTGATCCCAGCAGCACCGCTCCCTACAGCGGGCTCTCCAAACCCTCAAAATAAACGCAGTCAGCTGAGCATATCCGAGCCATCGCTCACCGCACCCCAGGGCAATCCTGCCCGGCCCACGCACGGGGGCTGAAGTCAGCCCCGGCCACACGAAAGGAGCCCGGTGCCACAGCCACGGCCTCCCTCCTGACAGGCTGCCCTATCTGTCAGGCAGAAGCCAAAACAAAACGGTCCTCTGCGCACAGCCCGACTTGGCTGAGCCCTGTTGCTCTGCCCAGGCACTGGCATCTCCAACGCTATTTGGAGAGGAAACACGGCGATACCCTGTGGGGTCACTGAGGCAGAGCCCGGGCGCCTTTGGGGCTGATAACTGCCTCTCCCTGACCGGGTTTAGCTTTCTGGCTCCTGACCCCAGCGGTGTGGGAGCTCCGCACAATTTGGGGCTCAAGTCCCCGGCAGCTGCCTTCGCCCAGAGCCCGGCCCCACAGAGCCGAACCGCGCACCCACCTGAGCCTTGGCTCTGACAGAAGCGACCGCTCGCCTTCCTCCTGAAAACGGCGCCGGGAAACCGGGCGAGCACAGAGCCCGGCGGGCGGCCCTGCTCCCTGGCACCGGGGTTGTGCAGCAGGGAGCTGCCCGCCGGCTCCTGCTTAAATTTAACTGTCGCCTCGCTGATTTCAAGGTTTAAAAAAAGGAAAAAACAAGCGAAAAAAGCCCTTCTCTTACTCTTCTTTTTAAAGACAGCTTTTCAAACCTTCCTGTTAGCCCAAACAGCTACAGCTGACGTTTTAGCCCCTGCAGGACCCCACAGGAGGCAGCCCCAGCGGCCCGCTCCCCCGTCCCCCCATCTCCCCCCCCCCGCCCCTGCTCCAGCCCCCGCGGGCCGAAAGCTCCCCCCCAGAAGGGGGCAGCCGCCGGAGCAGCACCGCCACCCCCAGCGCGCCCCGCTCGGCAGCCAGGCTGCAGGCTCCGGGTCCCCTCCCGTCACCCGCAGCCCCCCGGGCAGGCCCCGCCGCCGCCCCCCCCCCCCCCGGCTCCTACCCGGCCTCCCCTCAGCCGCGGGGCCCGGCCCGGCCCGGCCCAGCCCCACCAGGCCCCGGCCCCGCCGGGGAGCGTCGCTGTAGGGAGGCGGGAGCGGGGCGCGGCTACCAGGCCGGAGCCTTTTCGGCTGGGCTCCGGGGAGGGTTATTGAGAGACGGTCCCTCAGCGGGGGAGGGCAAAGGCCAATGGGGAGGCAGGTGGGGATGGAGAGGCAGAAAGAAATAGCGCGGACAGCCAATGGGGAGCGGGGGGAGGCGGGACTCGGAGGGCGGGCACGCTGCGGTTTAAAGGAACCCAGTCCCGGCGGCCAGGTCTACCCAGCCTATCTCCCCCCACACACACCCCATGCCCCAGGGCCATGCTGCAGGCGCTCACCAACCCCCCCAGGGGACAGCAGCGCCCCGCAGCCTGCCCTCGCACCTCCACCAGGCGTCCCCCTTCGCGCAGGGCCCTCACGCTGCCCTCAGCACCTGGCGGCGCCCAACAGCCCCAACACTGCTCTGGTGGGGCAGCGAAATGGCTGCCTTGAGCCCCCGGAGGGGCAGCCGTGCCCTCGGCGCTCGCAGCAGGCTCTGGGCTGCACCGCCTGGTTCGGATTTTTCGGGGCAGCCCGGGCAAGGCAGCGTCACACCCAGCTCCCGAGAGCACAGATGTGGCCATGGGCGCTCGTGTGAGCCGGCACCTGCATTAGTGTGCGCCTCCAGGACTGGGAGAGCAAGGATTTTAGGCCACCTCAATAGAGGAATTGTTTATTAAAAGCAGGGGAGTTAATAATTTTCCTCCGTGACCCGGATGCTGTAATCAACACCCTGTAGGAGAGAATGATTAACAAGCTGGAGAGTTTGGCTTTTAAGGAACGTTTGAAGCTGAACTAGCTCAGCATAGTTTGGACAAGAGCAGCAAAAGGGGAATAGGAAAATTCGTTAGCAGGACTGGGAGGTGCAAACACCAGTTGGTGAGAAAAGATGTTCGGTATGGCAAACAGGGACATAGCTGGGAGAAATGAGGCAAGATTTAACAAGGAAGTTAAAGGAAATAGCTGGCTAAATATCAGCAGGTCCCTCTTGGCAGTAAGAGCCGTCTGACTGAGATCCCAGTTTCAAGGAGGATGCCTGTTACCTGAGTCACTCCAAAGACGAGGTCACACTGACGTGGTTTTCCTATCTGTGGTTCACCTGGGGCTCTAGGGATTGCTTCTGTAGGAATGCAAGGCCTCGGCTGCGTTGCACTTTGCTGTACACAGGCAATACCTTTTTAGAAGATCCCTGTATTAGAAAAGTTTGCGTGACCTGCTCTAGGGAACAGCAAGCACGGAGTTATTTTGGGACCACCCCACACTTGCATCTTTCTCAGATAAGTCTGCTTGGCACTATTCTCAGGTTTAAATTTCCAGCTTCACTGCAGCAAACCTCATGGAGGGGACAGGATGCGCCCTGGACTCTGGTGGTTGCCTCAGCCCCATTCCTCTGATTTTCTACCAGGCTGAACCAGGTTTTTATGCTGGTGTCATGCCACTGGAATGACACCTGGAGCAGCCGGTCCTCAGCTTGTTCCATCTCACATTGTCGTTCGGGTTAATGATATGTTGCAGTATCTTGGCATGTTCTGTTTATGGATCCAAACTCTAAGGCTCAGCAGGCCCCAAGGTCTCTGAGTTACAGAAGGGACACCTCTATTCTAAGAGAGGTGGAGTGCTTCTGACTAAAAAGTGCCTTGGCAACAGAGCCAGGAGTAGAAGATGCGTCTTCTCACTTCTAGCCTCAGGCTCTAACTAACTGAACGTGTTACCTCCCACATTACTGTGTCAGAAGGAAAGATTTTGCCTTCCAATCCACATGCTCTTTCCATCTGATTCACTCTGAGGCTATAGCCCAGCCCTTAGGACACCAAAAACTGTCTCTCAAATAGAAGGCTACTGGGTGCCACCCCAAGGACCATGACAGTTTAGATCCTGCCTTCCTCGCTGCCACCTTGAAATGGAGATGGGCAATCCACGCTTGTTTCCCTGCACTAACGAGCCGTGCCCTTCAGCCCAAACACATGGTGTGCAAACAGCTTTGCTCTTCCCACCTCAGAGACTGCCCCATCTCCTTGCTGCACGCTGAGAACCGCCGCTCTCTGACGTTTCCCCAGAGCTGAGCATAAAGGTGGCAGGGCTCACTCGGCCGGTCCTTGCTGTGTCTCTCGACACTGCCAGGATGAAGCAAGACAAAAGTATTTAGCATGCCTTGGTATAACCCTGATGGCCCTGTCACTTGGTGCTTTACCTGCTACACCCTGCTGCCCTTTGGCACCGAAGTCTCACCCGACTCACAAGTGTCAGAGACAGACGGTGCAGGCATAGTTTCCAAAACATCACCGCACTCTCATATTGTCACCAAATTCAATTCTTTTCAGACATCTTCTCTCTAAAATACGTTTCAGGTTTCATTGGATCAGCCTCCTGGACAGAACATTAGTTCCCATCCTAAACTGCTTTGCCGTTCAGCTGCTGAGCAACTGCAGAGGCAGATGTGCTCGCGTTGTTTCAGAGCTACCGATGCCCAGAGCTAGGCCTGAATTTTCACCACAGGGTTCCCGCTGGGCTGTACATCTCTACCCGGCTGCTCTGAGCTCAGTCCCACAGCTCCCCCTGTGCCGCAAGCCGCCAGTTTGCAAAATCCTGGTGGTGTGCTTTGCCGGGAGGCTGGTGTTTCAGACTCACAAAGGGCGCTGGGCAGCTGTGAGGGAGGAACAGCAGAGCTTCTGCGTGTCCTGACCCACAGCCTTCGTGCCAGCAGGCCCTGCCGGTACCACAGCCCTCTCGCACACCCCAGTGCACGGTCTCTAGCACAAAAACTACCCGATTTTAGCGGCGCTTTTAGCTGCCCAACCTCAGCGAGGCCGAGCACCCCAGCTCCAGCACAGGACCGCTCACAGCTGGCACGGACACGGAGGTGGGCTGTGGTCCTCTGGGAAGGACAGACAGAAAAAGTGTCTGGCTATCCGGTGCCCAGGGGAACAGTGGCACCCTGTGGTGAGAGCAGCTCATGGAGGCATCCCTCGGGCCCTGCCAGGCAGCACCACCTCACCCACCTTCAAGCCGCTGTCGTGTTTGGCTGCCCCAAGGCAGGGGCAATCATGGGCCGACAGTCCTGAGCCACCCTCCTGCTCCTGCCGTGCTGCTTCTGCTTTGCGGCACGGGGCGGAATCGGCTCCTGGAAGAGGCCTTTGGGCCTGGGGTTGCCAGGTCATTTGGGCTCCTGCTGGCTCCTGCCTTAGGGTTTCTGTCCCACATCCGGGTGCAGGTACTAAACACCAGCCCAAAACCCTTCAGAGAAGATAGCTCTCCAAAACCCAAGCCACCTGCACTTGTGAAAAAGCCTGTGGCCGGGGCATTTTACCCCCTTGCATCCTCACAGAGCAGCAGCCCGTGGCCACGCTGCATCTCTCGGAGCTCCCCGCCCGGTTTCGGTGGCACAGGTGCCCCTCTTTGCTACAGGGCACCAGAGCCTGAGCCGAGTCGCTGTTGGGACATACGGACTCATACCAAAAAAAACTCAAAAACACCAAAAAGCCAAAAAAAAACCACAAAACAAGCAAAAAAAAAAACCCACAAAGCACTAGAACCAGCCCCCAGCCCCTGTAATTTCGGCACGAAGCCGAATAAGGACGAGGCTGGCTCTGGGGGCGCAGGGGGGGCTCCCTCTCCGCCCCGGTGCCCCCTAAACACGCCCCGCCCGCCCCAGGCGGTGGCCTCGTGCATATTCATGAGGAGGGGGCGTGGCCAGACCCGGGCTCATCCATTATTCATGAGGTTTCGCGCGCTTTTGCCGCCCACGTGGGCCGCTTGGCGCGGAACTCGGCGGGGCAGGAAGGAGCCATGGCGGTGAGCGGCCGGGGCCGGGCCGGGCCGGGGGTTTCGGGGTGCCGCCGCCTCCAGCCCCGCTCCCACCTCGCTCACCGTCCTGCGGGGTCCGGGGGTCGGGTTTTGGGGGGCGGCGGTGGGGTGGTCGCTGGGGGTACCCCAAGGTGCTCGGGTACAGGGGGTGGGCGCGGAGCTCTTCTCCGCCGCCCTGGGGGTGGGTTCCCCCAAATTCCCGTGTGTCCCCGTTAATATGTGCGAGGAGCCCTAATTATTTCCATCTCCTCCACTGTCGGGAAGGAGGATCCACTGCCCATCAGCCCACCCGCTGCCCCCTTTTTGCCTCTCTGACCCCCCCGTCGCGGAGGCTCCTGGAAGCCCCGAGCCCCCCTTTCCTGTCCCGGTGGCAGGGAGGGGGTCCCCTGGTCCGCCCCCCAGCCCTCACCCCCCCCCCTTGTCCCCTTGCAGGACTCCTCCGAGTCACAGGCGGCGGCCACCAGCCCGGTGCGCAGCTCTCGCCGCGGCGATGCCTTCACGTCCAGCCCCGGCCGGGACCTGCCCCCCTTCGAGGATGAGTCCGAGGGGCTCCTGGGGACCGAGGGGCTCCCCGAGGAGGAGGAGGAAGAAGGGGAAGAGCTCATCGGGGAAGGGATGGAGAGGTAAGGGAGCCGGGGGGAGAGGGCTTCTGGGGAGCTGGGCTTTTGCTAGTATTTGCTGCAGCCAGCACCATGGGAGCTTGCAGCTGGGGTGGGTGCCTCTGCTGTGCTGGGGGGTTCGAAGAGCTGCTGGTGGGGGAGAAGGGGCAGGACGTGGTGTGGGGCAAGTCCTGGAAGCACAGAGCAAATTGCAAGCCAGGAGGAACATGCCATCATCATCCAGTGAGGATAAATGTGGATCCGTCTGGATACGGGATGCACATCTAGCTCAGTTCCTTGCTCTTGCAGGCATAAGTCTGAATGTTTTGTTGCTCAGCTAGGCCTGCCGGCAAGCTGGTGAACTTTACAATACAAAGACTTGGATGCTGGCGCTTGTAACCCTGGTGCTGGAGCCCTTCGTGCCGCAGGGCATTTCTCATGCGTTCTTGCTCAGTCTTGCTGCAGAAGAGCTGTCCTGACGCCTATGCAGCAGTAGCCAGAGAAGGGCTGGAGAAATGCTTGCTGGAGCCTGATCCGGTGCTGTGTCTGTGCTAGGGACTACCGCCCCATCCCGGAGCTGGACGTCTATGAAGCAGAGGGCCTGGCCTTGGATGATGAAGATGTGGAGGAGCTGACCGCCAGCCAGCGGGAGGCTGCCGAGCGGGTCATGAGGCAGCGAGACCGGGAGCTGGAGCAGGGCATGGGCCGCATGAGGAGGGGGCTGCTTTACGGTAGGTGGAGACGAGCTTTAGCAGCTGGGCTGCTGATCCTTGTGTGGTAAGCTGGCCCTGGTGGGGGAGCTGGTCTCTCACCCTCAGAATATACTGCAGGGAGGACTCCGGAGCTCCAGTGTATTTGGGATCTTTGTGAAATCTGAGGCTGTGGGCTTGGCTGGGCTCCCCTGTGCATGATCCCTTTCATTTGGGCTTCCTCGCAGCCCATTTGGTGTGTTCTCCTGGTTATATAGCTGCTGCTGAAACGAAGTCAGGATCCTGGGTCTGGATCAAGGGCTTGGGATTGTACCCAGCGTATGCTGTGGAGTTTGGGGTTGGTGTTCCTACAGAGACTTCTGCAGGCTGGATGGGAAGGCCTTTTGTGCACTTGGAGGTCCCAAGGTTTGTATCCCAAGTGCCAACCTCTTTGCTTCCACAGCCTGTGTAGTCCGACCACGACCAGCCCAAGGAGTGGGAATCCCAACTCTGACAATCTGTCTTCCTGACCCTTAGACAGTGACGATGAAGATGAAGACCGTCCTTCGCGGAAGAGGCGGCTGGCAGAACGGGCTGCCGACGGCATTGAGGAGGAGGATGAAGACATGATCGAGAGCATCGAGAATCTGGAAGACATGAAGGGGCACTCAGTGAGGGAGTGGGTTTCCATGGCAGCTCCCCGTCTTGAGATCTACCACCGCTTCAAGAACTTCTTGAAGACCCATGTGGATGACCACGGGCACAATGTCTTCAAGGAGAGGATCAGTGACATGTGCAAAGGTAGGGCTGGGGGATCACAGGCTCTCTTCTCTTTATGTGGGCTGTGGTACTTTGCAGTGATCCAGCCCCCAGGGGGTATTTTGCTGCCTGCCCTGTTTGTCTCAGACATCAAGTCAGCACGTTAAGAAACTGGTGCTGATGGAGATAAATGAATAATGGAAACATCGTGACTGTCGTCTTTGATTCTGACTGACTAATTAGAAGGCCCCTGGCATCTGCTGTTCATTAATATTCATATCCTAGAAATGCTGGCAAGAAGTATGTGGGGCAGCAGACAGTGGCCTGCAAGCTTGTGATGTGAAAGAGACAACAATGACTTGCTGTCTGTGCCCGCTTCTTTCTCACACTGGAGTCTGGATTGTCCAGCGAGGGGACACAAACGGAGCCTGTGACTTTGAAAATCACGTCAGTGTTGCATCGTTGTATTCAAACTAGTCACTGACAGAAGCAATCATTAGGGCTGTTATTGATAAATTTTAAAAGCAGATATTGTCACATCTAGGAACAGCTTGTGTAACTGCAATTCATATTTCTTCGTTACATTGAGCCAGAAGCTTGAGTACTGGATCTGGGTCATTGTTACGCAGCTAGCAAATAAAAGGTATCTGTCTTGTCTCTTCCCAGGAACATCAGAGGCCGAAGGGTTTTGCCAACTATTCAGCGCAGTTGTTTCTCCTGTTAACTTCTGTTTCTTGGAGGTCTGTGGGAGAGTTGTTTTGGGCTGAGGCTTACAAGTCTCAGGAGCACTGAGCCTGGGAAATACCTGTGCTGAATTGGAGAGGAACAACTGGAAGTTTAGTACTCATGGAGAATTTGGCAGAAAAAATGACTTAAAATGACTTTCCATCCATTTTCAAATTGTTGTCCTCCACGCTTTTCAGGGAAGGTGCAGACATCTGTGAGATGCAGCTTGCAGGAAACAGGCTTGTGTGTTGTGGCTATCTTTTGAAAGTTCCTTGAGGAGCGAGCAGGTTGAAAATAAATTCCATCCTTTCTTTTTCTCTCAGAAAACAGAGAGAGCCTGGTGGTGAACTACGAGGATCTGGCTGCCCAGGAACATGTCCTTGCCTACTTCCTGCCTGAGGCCCCAGCAGAAATGCTGAAGATCTTTGATGAAGCAGCCAAGGAAGTGGTGTTGGCCATGTACCCCAAATACGATCGTATTGCTCAGGAGATCCATGTCCGTATCTCCCACCTCCCTCTGGTGGAAGAGTTGCGGTCGCTCAGGTGAGCAGCAGAACCACCAGCAGTGGCTGTAGGGCCCGCAGGAGGCTTTGGGGTGCTCAGGAGAACTAGTCTGCGAGCTAAAGTTCTGGATAAGTCCAACAGAATGACTAAGCTTATAACAGGAAAAAGTCAGATTAAGGATGAACTTCCAGTGTCCCTAAATGTAAAATGCAAACCTTGGGAGAAAGCTCCTCCTGAGAGCTTTTTTTTAAGAGGCCTTTGGCAGTTGCGCCTCAGAGCAAGAATGTGCCTGGGGGGTATTCTGCCTTTGGTGCCCCACAGGCATCCAGTATCTCTCTTTCCTCAGGCAACTGCACTTGAACCAGTTGATCCGGACCAGCGGAGTGGTGACGAGCTGCACAGGGGTCCTGCCTCAGCTCAGCATGGTCAAATACAACTGCATGAAGTGCACCTTCATCTTGGGACCCTTCTTCCAGTCCCAGAACCAGGAGGTGAAGCCCGGTTCCTGCCCAGAGTGTCAGTCTCTCGGCCCCTTTGAAATCAACATGGAAGAGGTAAGAGATGTGGGCACAGGGCTGTCTGCCGGTCCTGCCCCAGCTGCTGCCGTGCCTGTCCCTCACCACCCTGCCTTGGATCTCACCCTCTGAAGGGACTTGGTGCTGTGAGGGGGGTCTACTGCTACATCCAGGGGACTGTGAAGATAGATCTTCTCTATTTGAGGTGTTAATCTGAATCTGCCTGATCTGGCAGCCAGAAGTCATTTTCTGCCTTTTTGCAGGCACAAGCTGTCCAGCTCTCCTCCTTCCCAGGTTAGGTCAATATTGCCAGAGCTACCAGCTAAGGAAACGAGGGGACCGTAGCAAAATCACTGATGTGTAGCTTCTGGCTCCTATTCTTTGCTTTGATATTTTCAACTGTCAAGAGTAGTGTCTTTCTCCCAGGATCTGGTCTGGGGTGGACAAACACTACAGAAGCTGAAGCTCGGTAGTCAGATGTGGAAAAAAAACTTTCTTGTCACCATCGTTGTCTGTCACAGACTAGAATTGTTCCTCACAACCTCCATCTTCAATAGTTTTCTACCCAAAATACAGTAAATCTTTGGACCTTTTTAGTGAGGTGCCTTTGAAAAGCAGTGGCAGTGCTGATGCCATCCAGACGCGCTGGGTAACTTTAATTTCGTTGCTGCAGACGGTCTATCAGAACTATCAGCGCATCAAAATCCAGGAGAGCCCCGGCAAGGTAGCTGCTGGCAGGCTGCCCCGCTCCAAGGATGCCATCCTCCTTGCCGATCTGGTCGACAGCTGCAAGCCAGGGGATGAGATTGTGAGTATGTTGTTGAACTCGAGTATGGGGTGAGCACAGAACACTTCTAAATTCTCTGACAGGTACATCAGTAATTGTGTCAGAGGGGATGCAGGGACAGATTGTCCTCAGATATGTTTGGGCACCTACTTTCAAGACTGGTATCTTAAAATGGAAAAGGGGGGCTGTTTCCTAACATGCAGGCACTAATATACCATCTCATGGCTCTCAGGAGCTCACAGGGATCTACCACAACAACTACGATGGCTCCTTGAACACTGCCAATGGGTTCCCGGTGTTTGCGACTGTGATCCTGGCCAACCACATAACCAAGAAGGACAACAAGCTGGCTATCGGGGAGCTGACTGACGAGGACGTGAAAGTGCTTGTGGGTCTGTCCAAGGATGAGCAAATTGCGGAGAAGGTGAGTCTGCCTCGAACATCCTTTCTTTTCCTGCTGAGAGCCAGCTATCACCTGGATCAGTTGGATCAGAAAGTGATGGAAGGTGTCAGCTGGCTAAATATTAGCTAGAGGAATTTTTAGAAATCCCAGTTCTATCTCAATGCTCTTCTGGTCCTCTGTAGCTCTCAGACAGCTGTTGATGAACATGAGTTACAGGAGGGAAACAGATATTACTTGTTTCTTATGCTTTTGGAGGGTCATATTTTCTGTTTCTACCCTTCTCTGAGCCTTCCACATCGCAGCAGGGCTGGAAGATGAGGGTGAGAGGCGCTCGGACGCTGCTGGACTCTGATCATTGTTTCCTCACACTTTGCTTTCAGGATATGGGGAGAGAAAGTATTCTGAGGGGCCAGTGTCTGCATATCTGATCCCCTTAAGGGTGTTATTACTTAGCTAAGCTGTGACGGGGGTCTTGGCTTTGCTTCTGTCTGCATGCTGAGACCCGAATCCAGTATTCAAAAGAAACAAGCTCCTGGGTTGGTGCGCGTTCAAACTCCCTTGAGTCAGGTTTAAGTTCTCTAGTACAGGGACTTCACTCTGTTCTCTTAGTCACATAGTTCTTATATTGATGGTGCAGCTCCTGGTGGGTAGAGCAGCTTCATTTAAGTCAGGACTGCTTTAAAATCAGTAGTCTCCAGCATCAGGCTATTATCAGAATACCCTTGAGAAAATAAGCCAGTTGTTCGTAATATTTGACCATGATGACAAATTGTGTACGGCACAGCCCATCCAACTACTGTCGTGTGCAGTGAGTGAGTCTCAAACTGAATCAAGGTCTCCAGCTTCGCAACAGCCGATAAGAGCCCCTGTGGTGCGCTTCGGGCACAACACGAGTGTGGAGGCAGTGGTGGCAGCTTCCAGCACTGGACTATGGAATCTCCCACGTTCCAGCAGCTCTGTTTTTTTTAAGGCAATTTTAGGGGACTCTGGGTGGGCGGTTACCTTTGAAAAATCCCCCTTACCATGGATAATAGAACACTCTTCGAAGACAGCTGTATAGTAAAGGCAACTGCAGATCAACTCGTGATGGTTTTCATGGCACTTTCTGCCCAGACTGGGAAATGGCTTTCCCTTAGCAACTCTCTTCTGCTTTTCCTTTCAGATTTTTGCCAGCATTGCCCCATCTATTTACGGGCATGAAGATATCAAGAGGGGGTTGGCTTTAGCTCTGTTTGGTGGAGAGCCCAAAAACCCAGGTGAGTGTCCCTTGTGTTCTGTTGCTTGGGGCTGCTTCAGTCAGCTGGAAACAAATGGAAATGGGTTTGTCCGCACTGTTGCAACGAGAGTGGTTAGAGTTGTCCGTGTGTCTTAGTGACAGACAAGGTAACAGGCTGAGGGATGTCTCTGATCAAAGTGGCTCTTTTTATCACAGTGAAAATTCCAGTGTGGGAGTAGAAATGCCTAGAGTAAAACCAGCTCCTGCTGCAAACCTAGGCAAGTTCTTATCCCTCCTTCTCTAGGAGGTCATATTTGATGCCCCTTTAAAAGTTTCATCTTTTGGCATCCTGATTTGCCATCTCCTTAGAAGAATGTGTTCAGCGGGCTTAGAAATGCTGCCTTACACTTGTATTTAGAAAATTGCTGTTGCATTGGAAAGGGAGAAGCTCTGCTCTGGATTCCCAACGCTCAATATTTGACCCTTCAGTACTTTGGTTCTTCTTGGTGCTCTAAACTGTGACAAAACGTGACAGCATCCAAGGCTGGTTTTCTTTTTCCCTCAGCTTCCCTGCGAGGTGGTTTCCCCATGTACACTTTGCTTTCCCTTCAGCTTTGCGGTGGTCAGGGCAGGGTTGCTATCAGGCCATGTGCAGAGGGCTCAGCTGCCCGTGTGTCTCTCCCGTTACTGTTTTAGGCGGCAAACACAAGGTCCGTGGTGACATCAACGTGCTCCTGTGTGGGGACCCCGGTACTGCGAAGTCGCAGTTCCTTAAGTACGTGGAGAAGGTGTCCAGCAGGGCCATCTTCACCACCGGCCAGGGTGCTTCTGCCGTGGGTCTCACAGCCTATGTCCAGAGGCACCCGGTCAGCAAGGAGTGGACTTTGGAAGCAGGAGCCCTCGTGCTGGCTGACAGAGGTGTCTGCCTGATCGATGAGTTTGACAAGGTAAGTCCCGGCTGCATCTCTCTGGGAAGGCTGTGCTGTGGAGGGCCTGGCTGTAACCTCTGTAGTGAGGAGACTGTAAGTTGGGGTGCCATCCCCGAGCAGACCGGGTAATCCTGCGGTTTACTTAGGCCCTTGCTGGTCCACAGTGCAGTTCGCCATCTCTTCAGAACACCCCACACAAGCTAATTCTCCTTGGTGCATTAGGCAGTGAGTATAGACTTCGGTTCACCTCACATCATCCTCACTTTCTTGTAGATGAATGACCAGGATCGGACCAGCATCCACGAAGCCATGGAACAGCAAAGCATCTCCATCTCCAAAGCGGGCATCGTCACATCCTTGCAAGCCCGCTGCACCGTTATAGCTGCTGCCAATCCCATAGGTAAGTGCTGAGAGACCACAGGCCTGTCTCAGGCCTCCAGCGTCAGCCCTGTTGTCACGAGCACTGTGGTGTAGCTTCCCTCCCTCTGCCTGGTTTCTCCAGTCTCGAACAGGGACCAAACAAGCAGTAACGTCTTCCTGCAAAGGAGATCTGTGTTTGCCTCAAAGCTTCAACCCTGAAGCCCGTGTTTGACTTGAAGGTTTGTCTCTGTGCCCCAGGTGGTCGATACGACCCATCGCTGACTTTCTCGGAGAACGTAGACCTGACGGAGCCCATCGTCTCTCGCTTTGATATCCTGTGCGTGGTGAGAGACACGGTGGACCCTGTGCAGGTACAAGTTGTGCAGTGAATCTGAGTTTGTCACGTTGCTGTTGGGATGCTCAGCTGCAGTTGCTCACAGAGTTTTGCTGTCTAGTGGGTGTCCTCAGTTCTGTTACTCCACTGCTCTCTTGTAGGACGAAATGCTGGCCCGGTTTGTTGTTGGCAGCCACATCAAGCACCACCCTGGTAGCAAGGAGGCAGTGAATGGGGACTCCAGTGAGGTTATTCTTCCCAACACATACGGGGTGGAACCCATTCCCCAGGAGATCCTGAGGAAATACATCGTCTATGCCAAAGAGAAGGTCCACCCCAAGCTTAACCAGATGGACCAGGACAAGGTGGCCCGGATGTACAGTGACCTCAGGAAAGAGTCTATGGTAAGAATATGGGAAAAGAGGGAAGAAGCATGCATCTAGATTGTAAATCAGCCTGTGGCTGCTCCAGCATATGTTGACACATTTTAGCTATTCGTGTCACAAGAGTCTGTGCCACTTTTTTGTGAGAGACAGGCACACACTACAGTGTCTGCTGAACAGACGATTCTTCATCTAAATGCAGAGGCTTGCCTGTGGATGATCCATGGACTGATGGGCTGGACACATGCATTAATTCCTGCCGGGGCAAAGTCCTCGTATTGTGACTCAGTCTGTAAGGCCCACGGGAGATGTTTGCATTTGTTCAGCCCCATATGCTCCTGGTACATCACAAGGAGCTGTTCTGTGTAGAAACGTCCTTCTCTTGACTGTGGGATCTTTCAGGCTCACTTCATCCTCTCCAAGTGCAAGTGGATTTTTCTGAGGTCAGAAGGGGATTTTTGGACCTTGGGAAAACTTATGGTTTTTGTTTGTTTGTTTTAAACTGGCCTTTTATTTCTCTTCCTGGCTTTTTGTTTCTCCTTGCTGGAGGTAGCTGGGGATTGATGTTCCTGGAAGGCCACTAACCACTGGCAAAGAGGAACTCCATGTAGTATTCCCTCGCACTCCGCTGAATTAAAATGTTGAACGCAGGAGCCTGTAGCACTCTGTGCAGCATGTGCCAGCAGGTGGCAGCGCCTCCTTAGCCTGAGACAGTCCTTGAAGGTCCAGGAGCGGGTCCTGACCCAGAAGCCGCGTGTCTTGCCCCATGTCTTTTACCCTTTAGTAAGGAGCTGCTCCTTCCTCCCCCTCCTCAGGCGACCGGCAGCATCCCCATCACGGTGCGGCACATCGAGTCCATGATCCGGATGGCCGAGGCTCACGCCCGCATGCACCTGCGGGATTACGTGGTGGAGGACGACGTCAACATGGCCATCCGGGTGATGCTGGAGAGCTTCATCGACACGCAGAAGTTCAGCGTCATGCGGAGCATGCGCAAGGTGGGCACCGGCCAGGCCCACAGCTGCACCCCCGGCCCTGGGGGTTCGGCTGCAGCCCCCGCGGTTGTGCTGGCTGTGGGGAGAGGCTCCTGCAGGCTCTGCGGGATCTATCCTGCACAGGCAGGCATCGTGTCCATGTGAAGAGCACTGAGAGTCTGCAGGCACTGCTCTGTGACTGCCCTTTGCTGGTCTGTGGTGGGGTGTGTAGGGGCTCTCTCAGGAGCGCTGTTTTATCAGGGCTGAGGACGAACATGAGTCCTGACCTGTGCCCTGAGCCCCTGTACCCAAAGCACAGTTGTTTCTCTCCTCCTTTGACACCTTCCCTCCTGTTTTGGCCCAGCACTCCCGCTGCTACCACTGCCAGGTGATCGAGCCGAGCAGGAAGGCAGTTTCTTCAGGTTTTTCTGTCTCTTCAGGGGACAGTTAACCCCACTGCAGCCCACACTGTGACTCAGTGCACAAGAGCCTGCCCTTTTCTCTGCGTGGCAGGGCCTGGCTCTGAACAGCTCTTGGCTGGCTGCAGCCTGGCATCTGTCCACAGGGTGCCTGCCCTCAGTCTGGGCAACTCGTGGCCTCTGTTTGGCTGCAGACAGCCAGCTGGGCACGAGCGTCTGCTGGGCAGGCACGGGGTGGTCTGGGTTAAGAGAAGCAGCTCTACCCTTCCTCAAGGGCTGCTTCCCCCGGGGGCAGAAAACCTCCGCAGCCGTGTCCTCTCAGCCCCTGGGAGGCTCCCGGGCTGCTGCTGGGGTCCCCCCAGAGATTTTGGATGGGCATCAGAGCGGCTGGTGGAAAAATATCTTGGCTGATACAGGGCTTTGTTGTAACTGCACATGCAGGTGGCAGCTTGGCAAGGCTGAAATCCCTAAGGAGACAATAGGTGCAGGTGACAACGGTGTCATTTGGTTCCCCTTGTACTCTGTGGGAGGAGGGGGTTGGTTGGTGTCGGGCACGGGAGACCTGCAGTGCGGCACTCGATGCCTGACCCTCTTGGCTCATCTCCTCTCTTCTCCTCTGCCAGACGTTCTCCCGCTACCTTTCGTTCAAGCGAGACAACAACGAGCTGCTGCTGTTCATCCTGAAGCAGCTGGTTGCAGAGCAGGTGATGTACCAGAGGAACCGCTATGGGGCCCAGCAAGACACCATAGAAGTCCCAGAGAAGGATCTAGTGGATAAGGTATGGGCTTATTCTAACAAGCCTTCTTTGGGGTTGGTTCCTGCTCTCTGTCAGCAGCCTCAACCAGAGGTGCTATCAGACAGGTGACTTCTTGAGGTAACGTATCAGAAAAAAATGGTGTTAATCAATTCAACCCAGAATCAGGACGGTCTCATCTGTCTGTAGTCTAGGAGTGCCGTGTTCTTCCTCCTCAGTTCTCATGCCCGTCCCATAGAACTTTGGGGTCGGAGTGGTAAATTCTGCAGTAAGGCTGCTGCTTTGCAGGTGAATGAGGACACAAGTTCCCTGGTGCCCACATGTGAGGAAGCAATGAGTAGAAAAATCTGCTTGTATGAATTTTGCCAATCCCTCCTGAGGCTCACTGTCCTCCTCCTTAATGTGTCCTCATCCCGGCGCAGGGGCTGTGCTCCTGACTCCATGCTTTTCTGTGCAATGCATTGACCTCGCTTGGCAATAGAGCAGTACTTGATTCCTGGGTTGCTGTTTTTCTGGTCCTTGCATCAAACAACGAGAGTAACTGCTCCTTCCAGAGCCACCAGTTTGTTGCTGCCTCTTTGACCATCCCCACTCAGAGAGATCCTTCAAGACTGTCTCCCACTGAGCGAGGACTGGGAAGTTTTGGATAATAGTTGTGTATAATAGTTATGTTCTACCTCTAGTGGAAGTAAAAGGACAAGCTGAGAGCAGGCAGATGCTGAGCCAGCATCCTCTCTTCGCTCAGCTCAGCTCTGCCAATGCTCCTTCCTCCTGACCTGCAGTCTCCCCTTCTACTGCAGTTCTGGTTCCTGCTGAGCAGAGCAGAGATTGCTGACTGTCAGATTTTGTGAGGATGCTGCTGTGGAAAACCACATGGTGCTTTTTTTTTTTTTTTGGTTTTGAATAAACATTTACCTCTTCCCCCGCTCTGTCCTTCCAGGCCCGGCAGATCAACATCCACAACCTCTCCACCTTCTACGACAGCGAGGTGTTCAAGATGAACAGGTTCAGCCGGGACGTGAAGCGGAAGCTGATCGTCCAGCAGTTCTGAGCCTGGCACCGGCGCCCTCCGTGTGCTCCTGCAGGATGGAACCTCTGTGCTGCTGCCCACCTGGGTACGCTACAGCCACCGCCAGCCAGAGGGACTTGGCTCCACATTCTCCTGCTTGCTTTGTGCCTTATGGATTAAGGAACTGCTGAGCTGCTGAAGACCTTGTAAATAGTGCAGAGTTAAGTAGTTAAATGCCCAGCCGAGTCCGCTAAATGCCCAGCCAAGTCTGTTTAGCAACTTTGTTCGCTGTTCCGCCTTGTAGATGAGACCAACAGCGAGAGAATTGCTGGCCACATAGCCGACGTGTTTGCTGTTTGTTTGTCGCTAGTTGTTAATGGGCTCATCTGCAGGAGGGATGAACTGAACAGGAGCATTTGAAAGACATTTGTCTGCCTTACCCACGTCCCTTGGATCGCAAGCACCCTCGGGGATTCTCTTTTCCCATCTCTGGCGACTGTGCAGCCTGCTGGGTGATAATTGAGACTGCTTTCAGCTCTCCGTGAACCAGTCAGCCTCTCAGCTCCAGACCTTTGTGCCTGACACTTGACATTTCCCCAGGTGCCCACATGGGCTGACCTTGTGCTTGGTTTGTGCAAGGGAAGGGGAGGGCACAGAGGAAGATGTGAAATAAAACATAACCAGTTCTTGTGTTAGGGGTGACCTCAATGGGCAGTGGAAGTGCCTTCCCAGCATGCTGGGGCAGTGTCCAGAAGCCTCAGGGAAGGGACTTCCCCTGCCTCACTGGGTGTGAGCTCTGTACAGCTGTCAGCAGATGTGAATTTACAGCTGGATCCTGCAGTATCTCACCCCCGTTTGATGAGGGTGCTGTTCTGGGGAGTAGCAGGGGAGGAGCCCTGAGCTGGAGGTGTTCAGGGAGGGCAGGATGGGCTGAGTACTCACATGCAATTTTCTTGCTGTGTGCATTTTTAATACATTTTTTTCAATACCTTTTGTGTTTCCTTTTTTTTTTTTTTTTTTTTTTTTGGAAACTCCTGTGGCCACAGGGGGAAGGGAAGAGCATACCTGACCACCCTGAGGCTGCACCAGCTGCCCAGCAGTTTGCTGCTGGGTTACGGCCTGGGTACAAACACATCCTGTTTGCTCCCCAAGTTTGTGGGAGCTGCCTGTGCAATGAGAGGTAGAGAAATCCTGCTAGTGCTGGTCTCAGCTACTGCACATCCTCATGGATAGATACCAGGACGTGTTTGTCTGCAGTACAGTCACATGAACGCTGCTGTTCCCATCCAGTGCCAGCCTGCAGCGGCTCCTTCCCCGTCCTGCCTGCCTCTTGGAGCTCTGATCCTGCTGTGGGACTCCGTCCCGTAAATGTTACTATCACCCTGAGACTGTTCCATCACAACATACATCTCCCACCTCCCAGTCTTGGGTTAGACAGCCTTGGTCTTATGTCTTGGATTCCAGCCTGGGAGAAGCAGTAAACCCTCTCCAGGGCTTACTGAAGTGAATGTGCTTTGCCTGGCTAGACGTGGGGACTGTACAGCATCTCCAGCCTCCTCCTGCCTTTGCTGGAGAGAATTTGTAAACTGGCTGCTGCGATTCTGGGCTGGCCAAGCAGACGTGTCCCTGGCTGCCAGCATTGTGGAGTTTTGTCATGGTGATGTGTGTGTGTGTCCTCCCAGCCCGGTTGTTACTCGGGAGCTAGCAGTGCTTGAACCCTGCTGGGGGCTTAGCACATGACTCTCAGCCTGAAACTGGCTCCGCATGTTGCCTTTTCTGTCTGCCAGCTCCCTCCTGTGTATTTGTTTAACTGTTTTGGCTGTTTTTTTCCCTTCCCACTGGGTCTCTGTCTACCAGGGCTTTCCGCAGGCAGCCCACAGAGTCACTCTCCTGGCATGCCCTCCCTGCCTGAGCTCGCCCTTTGCCCCCCAGCTGCGTGCGTGGGTCAGGTCCGCGCTGGGGATGGCAGCGCTGCCGTGTGCCTGGAGCCACGGGGTGAGGCCCTGCCTAAAGCCAGCGTGGCTCTTGAGGTCTGGGCACAGCGCTGTCAGCACCTCACCTCCTAACACCAGGGGACACGGATGGAGGCAGTCCCTGGGGAGAGCAACCCCGAGCACTTGCAAGCCGTGTCCAGCTCCACAGGAACCCACAGACCTTGCTGGAGAAAGTGCTGGCCCTGAGACAGCAAACCCGGCAGTAAGGAGGGATGCCACGAGCTTGTCCAACAACCGGATTTGTGTCGTGGGGATGAGGGTTGGGTGTGGGAGGAGAAAGGCTTTGTGTTGCACTGGAGAAATACAAAATGCTTCCTAAACACCTGCAACCTTATGAAGCCTCTGCTGTGCACGGAGTGTCCCAGAGTTAAACACATGGCCAAGCACGTTACTGTAAACCATGAGAGAATACACAGGAACAGATGATTTTCCCAGCTCCTTGCCCTGTGGCTGGACAGGGCTGATGACAGCCACCCTTCGGTTTTGTCTTACAGTTTACTCCTGCCTCGTGTCCTCTGGCCCCACCTCACTTGACACAAGATGCGAGCTGTGGCAGCAGAGAGGTGCTGCTGCTGGAGTCACTTGTCACTTCTCTCACCCTGCCTCATCTCGAATCTTCACTGCAGAGGCAGTTCTGCCTTTCCACCTTGTGTTGCCAGCATCCAGCAGAGCAATGAATTCTTGCAGCTGCGCCCTTGCTAATGTTGGCATCAGCCGCTCAGTGGAGTGTTAATGCCAGTCTGAAGGCATGTTCCTCCTCTCACGGCCACTGAGCTTTTCAGGTTCCCTGGAGCAAACTTTGGCTGTTGACAGCATCAGGTGTCTGCTCTGGACAGGGGTGCAGACGGGGTGAAAACAGATGCTGCTTTGAACAGGGGCTGCCTTGCCTGGGGGCATGTTCCAGCTGAGTGTAGCAAGGATTTTACCGCAGGGCTCTGGAGATCAGCAAGGCGAGCCACGCTCTCGTGAAAAGAGGAGCTGCTCCCCTGACAACCCTGGCTTTAGCCAAGCTTGAGCACTTGACTTCTCGCTGCTGAGATTCAAACATTGCATGCTCTGACAACCTGGGGCAAAAGCAAGGTCTTGGGGAGGTGAGGTTTGTCCAGAACAGGCTGTGCCTGGGCTCAGCCGGGAAGGTGATGAGGATGCTCCCTGCAAAGCAGAGCTCTGCGAAGCCAGCAGTGTCCCTTCGAGTCATCATCGCCCCCTTGGGATTGTGGCTGTTGGCAAATGCTGAGTCAGGCAGGCTTGGAAGAGCATCTTGGTTGGAAAAGGACACAATGGGCCAGATCCTGAACCAGTTTAATTTGAACGTGCTGTGTGCACACCCCTGAGAGAACAGCTCGGCTCTCTGTACCTCCTAAAACCCTTTTTGACCTTAGCCCAGCATGGAACATTCTGGCTAGATAGAGTACAACCCTGAATATATGTATATATTTACATACACACACATACACGATGTGTACGTACATGAGCACGTGCCTGCACATAACCAGCTAACTCATATGAGGGTATTTGAAAAAAAGGAGACAGAAACTCCTCCTTTTTGCAAGCTCTTTTGTATCCACTAAAAGGGTTTGGAGTCTCAACAGCTTCTGCCTTTACTGTGATCATAAACCACCACACTATATCTGCAAGTCCCGGGTTGTATCCTGTGTGCTAGCAACTGTTGCCCAGTCTGCTTGTCAAATGGCAGCTGCTGGCTGGGTGGGGGAAGTTCTACCCTCACTACCCCACATTTTCCCCCAAAGTTAATGCCGTAGTCACTTGGAAAAATCAGCATACACAGCATTTCTGGACCAGCATTGATTCAGTTTCTCCCACACCTTGGCTGAAACCTGATCTGTCTGTCTGTGTGCTTACTATAGAGCTGTCCAGAAGCTGGTTGAGGAGGACTTTTGCAGTGCAACCGTGCTGCAGATGGAGCAGTTGTGTCGGACAGTGCCATCTTCCTGCCCCAGAGCAGACCAACCAGCTGCAGTTCAGCCAGGAGGGCCATTTCAGGCGCTTGTGGCTCTGTCTTTGTTGAAC